>NW_024466307.1:6661666-7970000 GCF_017591425.1 Ochotona curzoniae | reverse complement strand
TAACCTTTTCCTGCTAAACTAATACAGTACTCTACAAACAGCATGAAAGTACTTAACAGGTAAATGTTATATGACCACAATTCCCTTCCAACAGGGAAACGACAAGTAGAGAATTTAACTGAAAGGTCACAGGTCTGATTGTTGTCAGACAGCCACAGCAATAAATACTGTATCTATGGTTATTTTAATGATATGCATTAAGTATGCTCATGTATTTTTTTTAAAAAGTGTACCTCCTTTGCTGAATTGTAGTGAATCTCAGCAGGTAATTTGTCAGCTGAGGAATTTAAAAAAGAAAAAGAGAAATACTCTAAATGAATTCAGCAAGACAATGCACATGTGTTGCATATTAATTTTTTCTGTCTTTTTTATAACACATTCCTGAAGATGAAATGGCCTGGGATTCTTCCAGATTGCCAGGGGTAAGATTGAAATTATCTCTGCTATAAAGCAGCCTTAACACTTCTCTGAATCCCTCTCAGTAAGGAAACAGCCTCCGTGTGAATCTATCATTTTCATTAGGAATGGAAAGGCATGTTAGCAAGCTACAAAGATTTTGCAGTGGATTGCCATAGCAAAACATCACAGGTGACAGAGATGTGTCTGTCATAGTGCTGTAGTTGAGAAGCCCACGCAGTGCCAATGTGGAAGGGTTTCTGGTGAGAGCTTTCAGAGAACACTGCTCATGAGGTTCTCTTCTGTCTGCAGGCCTCAAACAAGAAAGTCTCTGATAACAACCCCAATCCACTCATCAGGGACTTATTCCCGTGATCTTATCAAATTCTGATGAATCCCCAAAGCACTCTTCTCCAATACTATCATATTTCAGGTTAGGACTTGAACATATAACGTTGTGGCAAGCACAATCCAGTCCACACCAAAGAACATCTAATTATTTTGCAAGTATAAACAATTTAGAATTTAACCAATTACTGAAATCTAACTAGAAATTTAAAGCATGGGGGGCAGAGTCTAAAAAATTAAGAAACAATCCTATAGAACTTTTTGTTTGTTTGTTTCTTCATTTACTTCTATTTTCTTGCATAATGTAAACCTGAAAAAAAGAATAACAGACTTGGAGAAAAATTTTTTAAAGTTTGAAACTATGATATTAAAGAATTGAACCAGTGGGTCTAGAATCTTGGGTTAAGATTTGCCTGCAAAATTTTTCATGGTGAATTCAGGGGTATGCTAATAGATGCTTAGCATTTAGGGATTTTTTGTTTTGTTTTGAGTTCTTTTTGTACTCTTTACTGACACCCTTGGGTAAATTCTCTCACCATGGCCAATTTCTAGCTATCACTGTGACATCAATACAGGAAAGGTTAGGATAATCACTTGTCCCTTACAAACCATCTCCAACACCAGTGGATGAATATGATTTAAATTCATAGGTCACAACAATATGTAATGGCTTCTATCAGAATCAATATTGGAGTTATTGCTTTTTTAAACACTGGAGACTGAGATAATTTATCCATATGTTTAAGCAAGATACAAATAGACATTTCCTCTTTTATAAGTACAATCAACTGTCTCTAAGTATCAGTCTGTCACTCCTGTTATATACTTTATTGCATCATGAATTCAATAAAAATTATTTATTTTATCATTGTGCTTCAATTATATCTATTATTGGTTAGTTAATGTGGTTATAATCTAAATCATTTATGTCTTTCAGTGGTAGACAAGAAATCTGGAGATGTAAACTAGTAATAGACATTGTAATCTTGAAGATTTTGATTAATTTTATAAAATACTGAGAATATTTTCCCATTTCCAAACAATGTCAGTATATCCAAGAATATCCATAAGTGTAGTAATGATTTTAACTGAAAAAAATTAGTAGATCTGCATTGGCATAATTTACACTATGGTATGTTCCTCATATTTCATGATAGTTAGCATAAACCTTAAACAATAATTATATGAGAATGCAAAATATCTGACAATAAGCACTGGGGCAAGTGTTTGGCTCAGCTGGTAAGATGCCCCTTGGAGTGGAGTTGCTGGGTCTCCTCCTGGCTCTGGCCCTGATTCCAGAGCAGAATCTGGCTCAGGTCTGGGTTAATCTCATCTCCTACTATAGAAGCAATCTAGCTGGATAGGCTGAAAGCAGGTAACTGTGAAATAGTGTGCATCAAGTGCTGAACCTGACATCTGATACCTTATTTCCTTAACCAGATATCACAGTTAGCCAAATTGCAACTAAACTACAAATTCTCGTACTGACGCATATCCTATGCTGCACTGAAGGCATAGGTGAGTGAGGGGATACTGGGATTCTTGTGAAAATATTCTGTTTGGTAAATGTCAGTAAATGAGTCAGATTATTTCTGCAAATATGATTCAAACTACCTATAATAATTTTGGAATATTCCATTAATAGCCAGTGGCACACCTCCAAGGGAAGATGGTAAATTAAAACATTGTAATAAATTATAAATTGCATACAAGAGAGAAAATAGAGGATTTTATCCATCAAAACTATGCAGGAGCCCTTACACCAAACCAAACACAATTACAAGAACAGACTATTGGTGTAAGTTCATGATCCTGAAGACAGACTTGTGTGATGATATCCAGTAAATTATCAGATCTTCACTTGCAAACTGGAATTCTACATCAAATTCTTCATTCCTATTTGTTCACTCTCCTTTTGCAAATATCTGATGTGTTGATACTATCACTGTATCCTGGAAGATTCAATCCACAGCTAAATAACACATTTATATTAAGTTAGATCCTTAATGGGTAAGTATTTGGTCATCTAGTTCATTAAAGGGAAGGTTTGTATGATTTTGTTTGACATTTAATATGTTGAAACACTCAACCCTGTCTATACTGTTCTCCAATTATAACCCTTTATAATAAAGATACTTCTGCTGTTATTATTCATACTTTGTGAACAGAACAATATTGTCTGATTGGAAAACTACCTTTCTCTCATACAAAATCCTTTTTATTCCTTCTTGCAGATGGAAAATGTTCCTGTACTGCCTATAACTTACAAGGAAGGAGAGAGAGAAAGGGAGAGAAAAAGAATTCTCAGATCAAAAGCTATGGAATATAATTTGAAGGTTAGTGTTTCTTCTCTTGTTCATCTGAAAGCAAGCAAACCAACCTCCAAGGCTGAGCTATGGTCATGATCAAAACTGCTGTTTAGCACCAACACAAAGTCACCAAGGATTCCTTAATGCTGATGGAGTCATCTTGGACAAATGTTGTTAATGCCATAAGGAACCCATCTTAACCAACACTTGTAGTTTATTATAATAAATTACAGTCAAATACATTTTTAATTTATTTTCTTGATTTATCAGCAAGAAGCTGTCATGGATTCAATTAATATCATTGAAATAGAGATTTTACTTTGGCTGAAACAGTCATGACTCAAGGACTCAGTGAAAGTACGTAAGAACATAGGAATGTGTGTTAAAGTCTCAGTGCCACTTAGCACATTTAAACCAGTTCCAATGTCCAGAGCTCCATTTTCCCTTCACCTTCAAAGGTACTGAGGAATTATGCAAACATCTAATTTCTGAGACTGGGATTCAACCATATTGATAGACTTAACTCCCCTTTCCTTTAAACCTTTTGTTCTCACCTCGTCACAAAAAATACATAGTAGATGGAAGTCACTAACAGAGATGAGAATGCCACGAAGAGTGAGCATTGCCTTCCAGCATACCGGCCCTCAAAGACATCTCCACGCCATCTCCCATAGGAAATCCAAGGTCCTTATTTCCACTGGAAGTTCTTCATAGCATGCTGATAACACCACACATTCCTTTACGCTTAATACATCATGGTAATTTCTTTGCCAAGGTTTGCTTCATTTTTTTCATTGTATTAATGAAAATGGTATATCCCAGAAGCATCTTCCAGAATAGGTATTTTAAATTAGGAAGAACATTTCTTTACATTGATTATAAATAGATGATGCTAATATCAATATTTAAACTAATTTTTAAATCATGACCATTCTTAAAATCAGAAAAGAAACCATTTGCCAAGCCAAAAACTAAGTAGAAACAAACAATATTAATTACATTAGCCTGAACAGAGGAGGGATACAAGAAATACAGGTTCTTGGCTATTGTCAACCTACAGGTTCCTGGAAAAGGGAGACTTTGAACTAATGTATTCTCAATGTATTTCATTCCTTTCTGTATATCAAATCTTATACCTTCCTGATACCTTTAAGATGAGCCATTGTTGATAGTTGTAATAAAAAATTAATCTGCCACTAAAACGATTCCTTTGCATTGAAGTAACAGAGCTACTGTTTTGATTTCTGCACAATCTTTAATCCATTTATTGTTCTCACCTGCAGATAATGGAAAAGAGACTCATGTGACTTAATTTACCCAGTTAAACCATTTTTATGCACAACAAAACCAATTTTTTTTTAATTTTTACAACAACCTATACAACACATTTGAAAATAAGAATCTGGAAGGGAAAATGTCAAAGAAATAAAAATTTTTGAAAATGGTATTTAAACAACCTATTTAAAGTTAGGAGACTATATAAAAGGAAATCACAATTGCAAATCTTCACTCTAAAGCCAAGATACACTGTTGATTACATTTTCCATTAGATGAGCATGTGTGTGTGTGTGTTTGTGCACACGTGCTCCCACAAAAGATGTGCAGTGTGAAAAATGGAAAGTATTTCACAGCATTGCAGGCGAGATGGATGCACTAATAGGCTGGGTCAGCTCACATGCCCTGGTCCGCAGCTTCCGCTCTGATGTTTAGGAATGCTATTTTGAAAGGTAGGGCAAGAGGTCTGCCCTTGCATCCACAAAAGCACAGACCAAAGCAACCAGATGATAATTAACCCTTCCCATTACTATTCTTTGTCAAAGAATGAGCTATTAGTTGTAGAAAAATTAGCTACATCTTTAGGGTATCCAGGGGGAACTGTCTGAAGACAATAAACATTACTAAGCACTTAGACTACCATCCTGTCATGAAGCTTTGCATCTGCATCAGCATTGTCCACGCATGTATTGTGCACAAAATCTAGCTTCTTTAGTCACCCAATAGATGCTGTGAGGGACATGGAAGGGGTGTCAGTGGCCAGCAGAGGCTAAGAACGTTCATATCTGGATCACACACCCACTCATCCCTTTTTGCATAAAACTTAATATCCTATCACCACTTGTTTCATATTCCTCTGTTTCATCTATCCTGTAATTATAACAAGCAAGTAATGGCATCTCTTTGTTACTCACATCACGGAATTATTTAGAAGATAAATAAGGATATTTCAAAACATTTCTGGAGAAATGAAATTTTTTAAAATGTTTATGTTAATGTAAAAATCTTTTGAAAACCATATGTAGTTTTCTCATAAGTTATCTTCACACATTTTTAAAGCCTTTTTTTAAGAAAGGACTTAATTTTTGCAGGAAATTCCATTTTCCAGTAAGTTGTTGAAGTCCCTTCAACATTAATGGAAAATTCTGTCAATGAATGAGAGTCAACCTGACAAAAGTCCCATTTCAAAAATTAAATGTGGAATAAAGACATTTGGAGAAAGCAAAAGAGAAAGTCATTTTCAAACTGTTGGGATTTTCCAGAAAGATTTTCTAAAGGTCAACATTGTCAACTCTGAGTGCACTGTTGTTATTTTCTTTTTAGGGGTTGAGGGTACACATTTTTCCTTCCTTCTTTCAAAGGCATTTAAAAACCAATGTCCCAGTTCCACAGCCAGCATCTCTACAGCATTCAAAAGATACCCAGTCAATCACAGCCTCAAACAGGAAAGAGAAGGTTAGTTCTCACTTAAGTAAAGTTTAGTGAAAAGCCAACAGATCCATGTGATTACAGCTAGATCAATGATGCATGGTTCAGAAAGGTTTTACACAAGCAGCAGTCTTAGGATGACTCTAAGGAACAAGAAGGTCAGGAAGAAACATAAACACAATGTCCTATGCACGTGCCTCACCTTGGGTCCATGAGGAATCTGATTAGCTTGTCCAGGGGGAAGACATTCTTGCCACAGGGACAGAGGCAAAGTGTTTCCATTGCCACAAATGGCACATTGGTAATGAGCATGTCAGCCAAGGTTTTCTGCTGGTCAGAGTCGCAAAAATTCCGGTCGATATCTTTTATGAGGAATGACAAATATAAAAAGATAAACTCTACAGTATCAGATAAATTATATGGGCTCTTACTAGATCCCAAGCAGAAATTTAACAATGTGTAATCAATTTCAAAGACTTCTGCTCATTCAAGGAAACAAAAGGCTTTCCCAAAAAAGATTCCCATGAGGCTAGAGTTTGTTATGGTCAGCCTACAGAACTCAAGAGCTGTCCACACAGATGCAGTTTCAACAGGAGTTTCTAGTGACTTGTCAGACAATGGGAAATACTCAAAGAAGCATATGGAAAAGGGCCAGTTTTGAATCATCTATCCAAGCAGAATGCATTTGAACTCTCACTGTCTGCATTTTCCTAACACCCCAACTCCCTTTGTTTTTGCTACAGTGACAGAACTGTGCTGGATCTTTCTTATAAACTCTGGAAGGTTACTCCTCACCCCACCTTGCTGTGCTTCTCACTGCTTTGGGGTTTATTCTAGCTGTAAAATGAAGGAAAACCTACTTACATTTTCTTCATCCATAACAGCATAAGCAAACATTTTTGCACACATGTCAATTGAGGTTCTCATCTGGTTTTCTTTGCGAAAATCTATGAATACAAAGTATTTTCCTATGTTTATCCTTCCTCTTCCGGATTTGTCTGCTTTTTTTCAATGGTCAATGTGGAATCCAATACCTCTGCAGAAATTATAGTTACTTGTCATGGTAATGTATCTCAGAAACCTCACACCTCAAAGACACACACAGGCACCAAAGCGACTGTGAAAGACCTTGGGGTGTGTGATGCCTATCTCCTAACCGCATGCACTTCTCTAAGTCACTGCCCCATCTGTTCAGATTAAGTAGAAAATATCACAAAAATACCTCCCTCACTAGCCTGAATTGTAAAATACGTAATAATTACATTTATTTTATATCTCAAAGTGACCATTCCAGTTTGTTTCATTAGCTATAACCTTAAAATATCAGTATTTGCAATTATCTTGATCCAATTTGACATGCGCAAAAGCAATGGATACCTATTAATTTATAAATTGCCAATAGGCACTACCAAATAATTTCATTTCTTACATACATGATATGCCGGTGTTCAAGACAATAATACAACAAAAATTATCGCTGGACATGTGTCCTCAGAAATAAAGAAAAACAAATATCTGTCATATACCTGAAGTGTTTCAGCATTTTTTTTTATTTTCCCAAGATTCAGAAGCTTTCAATGATTTTAGAAGCTACACATCCTATGAAATGCCTTAATCCAACATGACTGATCCCTAAGTTTAGTGATGGGATTTGTTTTTATCAACTTACTTCAGCCTTCAAATTTTCCCTTAAAAATTGTGCAGACTGTGTGTGCCTGCACAAATACTGAATTATATTATTAAAGATTTCTCTATTATTCAGGTAAGGAATAATGTTGGTTCAATCACAACAGACAGATGACCAGCGCACCTGATAGTTTAAGTGTTAAATACAAGCCAGCCAGAGCCTGGCAGAGGGTGGGAGGTCTTAGTCGCATGTCAGAATGCCTGAGATTGGAACCTGCCTCTGCTCCTTCCCCAGCTTCCTGCTAATGCTCACCTGGTGGTAACTGGAGGCAGCTCCTGGCTGTGGCCTGGCAGAGGCTCCAAGTTTGTCAAGCATCTGGGCAGTGGGCCAGCAGACAGAGAAGCTTGCTGCCTCTAATGTTCTGCCATTCGAATAGAGGAAATAAACATTAAAAAAAAAAACCTTCACAATAAAAAGTTATAGAGTTTTACTGGTGTTATGTCATAAATCTAAAATAATATGAAATCTTGGAGAAAACCCAAGAGCTATTTATGTGGCTTCTTGCAATAAAATTACAATTACGTAAAACTAAACACATACAAACCACTTGAATTTGAAAGGAAGACACTTTTCTAATCTGCAATTTAAAAAATTTTAATTTAACTCTAGTTCTGTGGATTGTAAAGACTTCTTTTTCCAGGTTCTCCTGGATAAAGCATATCCACAAAGAAACTAGCGGCCTGTCGTCAATCATCCAGGTACACGGGATGAATCAGAAGACTATCAACTTAAAATTTCTTGTAAAATAACTAATTCGTTGATTGTTTTCTTTATGCTTGTATTTACGAAGTTTTATCTTTTCTTCACTAGACAAATCTAACTTTCGTGTTTCTCTTCCCAAACATAATTTATGAGTTCTGATTTCCTTTTATCATGATTCCCTCCCCCAAAATAGTTAAAATTCAACATCTATTTAAAAAAAAAGTTAAATCCAAGATCTTAAAAACATGTACTTTACTAGTTCAGACAAATTAATTGCCAAAATGATGGTTCCTAAACAAGACATAAAACCAAACAAATTGCTTTTTCAAACAGAAGGTTGAAGTCAGGAAACAATTGAGGCTTAGAACTGGAATATTAGTCACTGCACTGTGACCTGTCACCTTATGTGATAAAATACACAGGTCAGAATTGACAATACATACTCATGGCTGATCATGGCTGCCAGTTATTGATCAAAGGAGGAAAAAAAAGTACTTTGCAGGAAAAACATTGCTCTGAATTACAAACATCCGTTCTCCTGAGACTCAACAACTCCCTGGGTTTCTCCCCCTGGAACAGAAGCGAGAGGTGAGTGCAGCCAGTATTTAATATCAAGTGCATGTGGTGTTTAATCAATAGTCTTCCACTTTGTTCCTCGGTGTGGAAAGCAGTGTCTATTCATTCAGCAAAGGTTAATGCCAAGGGTCAAGTGATTTCACACTCTCGGTAGGATCCACAACATTTCAGGAGTTCGGATGGCTTGGACAATGATGACTCCGTTGGACTGATTTATTGCCACTCCACGGCCCTGCTTAATACTAAAGTGCTCTCTTATGATAATATCTCAGAAAATAGCACTGATAAAAGAGGAGGCAATAATTACCTACATTTTGAGGTAATGTCTTCATTTCTAACATCCTATAAAGATGTAAGGTCCATTTAAAATGATCTGCTTCTTGGATTAGCAAGCCATTTAAACAAGATCTGATCAGCATTTTCTCTTTTATGAAATATGCCAAAGAAGAAATTCAGCAACCATATAATGGAAATGTAAATTATGAGTAGTTTACAGTTTAACATATATTTTAGATAATCCTCTCTAATGTTTACTTATTGTAACATTTGCAATATCAGACAAAGGAAAAATATTGCAAGTGGGAGGAAAAATATGACTCACTTAGCATTTTTATTAAGCAAGAGAGTTTGCAATTTCACTTCTTTTTCTTTCGGCAATTCTAACACAAGACAGGTGTGCTGAACACGCTTACATGTTCTTTCGAAAGAAGTGCACTTAAAGCAGCCTTCGCTGAGGTCATTGCTTTAAACTAGAACATATTTGGCTATGTCGGAGGCCCCATCTTTAACAAGTTCGCATCCATGATTATTATTCAGCAATGCCTTACTCCAGATGTGTTTTAGATAATGAAAGAAGTTCAAATGTCACCAGGAAAACAGTGTGAGAAGAATTAATTGGAAAGCTTATCCTAGGAAAGTCATTTAGAATCTAGTTCTCCCTAATATATCAGTGAACGGTGAATTCATCAATCAGTAAGATAAAATAAATTCTGTACATTTATCTAAAGACATCCTGTCACTGGAAGTGAAGGATATTTGAGACCGTATTTCACATCCTATTCCAGATGACGAATATGTAAAATAGTCCAATCTATGTTTCCTGCCTCACACTCCCTCATTCCCGAATGCATACGGCATTCCTTCCTGAATACTGGACAATAGTCAGTGCAGCAAACAACAAAGAATTCAAATATAGTTAATGTTTTTTAAAGAAACTACTTTGAAAAATTATTTAAAGGTGTGTGTAAATTATTGTGGATGAGTTTTTTTGTAAGTCCCTCTCAAAGGGAATTATTGTAAAGGCCATACATTTCACAGCGTATAGTAGAAAAAAAAAAAAGGAGAGATAATAACAAACTTTAAAAACAGGAGAGGCTGATTGAACAAAGCAAATACATTAGCTTCAGCATACTTAACACTTCAGGACTGGAAAATAATAGATTGTCCAAGAATCTGCCCAAAATGTCTCAATAACTGTCCACTTACACTGTTCTTAGGCTAAAGATATTTACTGAGAAAGGTAGTTCAGTTCTTTGACTCATGGATAAAACGTCGGCCTAAAATTAAAGTATGCCTGATTTTACCCTTCAAAAACTATCAAGTAAATTAAAATGCGTGTGATCATTTTTATGACTAACAAAACTTACAGTTGAGTCTCTTTTTACATGTACTGGCCAAAATAATATGCATTCCATAATTTTGCCTAGAGTAGCAATAAGAAATAAAATATAAGCAACTGTTCACATTTTTCTATAACTGAGAGATATATTTTTTAAGAATGCATCTTTTATTTCAACAGCAGTGGTTCAAATTTTGTTCAAATGTAGAAAACCAGTATGTGATCACTGCCTTTTTCCACTCCCCTCAAGTGTGCTCATGTGTGCGGGGGAGAAAAAGGAAATATGTGTGAATTTCTGTTAATGCAGCTCTTAGCATAGAAATTTAACACTATTCAGAACTTAAAAAAAATTAATGTCTCCTTTCAGCCCGGCATGCTCATCAGCTGTAATTCAAAGCCCTCTAACGCTGCTCTCAGTGGCACATGTGGAATTATCCTCCACACGGTCCTCTCAATAGAAACACCATGTAGGTCAGAACAACAAGCAACACGGACAGAGTTTTTTTTGATGTAATTATTTTGGAACATGTCTGTAAATCACCCTCCTCAGGATATGTCACTCAAACACCTAAGTAAGGAAAAGGAACAAGAACCATCTTTGCCTTCATATTCATCATCAACCCGTTATCCAAGGTTTCCACAATTATTCAAATGAAAGCTGCTGGATACTCTGATGAAATTCATTTTTAAGACAATAATCATTAAAGGGCAACAAGTACAATACAGGATAATGTTTTCTTACCAGTACGAAGGCAACACATGTTCATTTTTAAAGCTGGAGAAAATTCATGTAAGCAAAAATACACCTAAAGCACTTTTAGTCTCGCCATCTGCTTAGCCATGAGTTCACTTTTTCGTATATCCGCATATATGCAGAGAAATATATACTACAGTGGGTATTAGTATAAATCCAGCACATACAGTGTTCATGACTGGATCGACGTGCTATGTATGCCAATGCACAGCCTGGGTTTTTACCTCCCAACTATTCTATTTGATATTGAAGATTACATTGAATTTCAAGCCATTTATCTACCATATTAATTAGTTTATTCATCCTTTCCTCTTGCTAAGCACTAAGTAATTTACTTCTACAGACTGCTCTCTGGAAATATTTTAGGAAATACACCTAGGAGAAACAGAGGGGCAAAGAATACACAGCAATGTGAAAGGTTGAATAATCATCTCCCAAAATGTGGAAATGTGTGTGTTGACTTCATGGGATAAACAAAATAGAAACGTTTTTAGTTATTTTAACCAAATGATTTCACAAACACTATAATTCCTTCTTAAGTAGGATTTTTATTTTCTTCTGCTTCTTTTGCGGTACTCAGTAAGTAATAATTTCCCAATTACTTAATGTTTCATGGCATGATTTTTAATGGCAATTAAAAATACAATTTTCCTTGATCACAGGATTGGAATTTATGAGAACTGTATCTGCTTTTGGAAACTGGTCATTGTATAATAAATTTATTCCTTCTTAGAATGTTGTAAAAATTTGATTTTGTAAACATGTGTAAGATTTAGTTGATACTATCACAAAGATCATATACTAGTCAGTTGTGCAATGTATGGTAATAAGACAAATCCTATTTAGACATCTTAAAGTAAGTTTAGTTACAGATGTAGAGATAAAAAACCTATTATTTTCAAATCTGACATACTCAAATCTCAGTTTATGCTGTGGTTGTTAATATTGCTTTCTTTCCAAAGTGAAGTCCACTTGTGATTAAATACCACATAATGTAAGTATTTAAAGGCTAAAAAATAATTGTAAAGTTGATTTCATTTATAGCCTAGAATAATGTTGATTGAGTTTTACTTACTTCTTTTTACATGAAAACTTATCTTACATATTCAAATATAGTTTAAAAGAAAAATTGCCCTACTGAGAGAAAAATGATTTTTTCATTCTTTCCTTTGAAAGGGTTTTTGGCTAATTACATTTTAAATTATTAGAGCATAGTTTAGTTTTAGTCTATAGGCTATTATTCTTACATACAAGGATACTAAGTTTGTAAAAACACATATTACAAAAAGTTATGTATGGGTTTAAATATTTTTTGTACCAAAAAGATTATATTTTAATTGTTTTCCGTAAACTTCTTGAAGTATCCAAGTGTATTCTAAGAAAATTACAAGCTGTGATAGTGCAGCAAATATTTTTAAAGCAATTAAAATGTTTTTGAATGTGTTTTAAACTAACTGTTTAGATATTATTTCCCATAGGGAGATGTAATTTCTTGACAGCAGTAACTTTGCATGCAAAGAATATACAAGATGTTGAAGTAAAACAAAATCCTATAACTAACCAGAAAATATGCAGAATATATGATTTTGGAAAAATGTTTAAAGAAAGTGTTTGTTCTAGTTAGATTTGGAAACATGAAAGATAATTTTACAGAAATATAATTATAAAATCCTCAGAAGTAACACAAAAACCTATTTGAAGATCACTATGACAAAACCTTAATTCACAAGTAATAATTCTTCATGTTTATGGAATGTGATATGTTTTGATTTTTGCACAGATCATTAAAAGATTAAATCAAACTAATTACGATGGCTGTCATCTCATTGAGGGCATTTAAGATGTATTCTTTAAGTATATTAGGTTTAAACTTCATATGATGATGGGATCAGCATTGTGGCAGAGTAGGTGAAGCAGCTACTTGCAACACAGGCATCCCATGTGGACAGTGGTTCATGTTCTGAACCTGCTCCCTACGAATGACCTGAAAAAGCAGTAGATGCGACTCTGAGCCATGTGCCCCTGCCACCCATGTGGGAGGCTCAGATGTAGTACGTAGCTCCTGGCTTCAGCCTGACCCAACCTGATGGTTACAGTTATTTAAGGGAGGGTGAACCAGAAGATGGATGGTTGGGAGATCTCTTTCTCTGTTTCTCAGTCTCTCTCTTTCTCTCTCTGTTGTGTGTGTGTGTGTGTTTATAAATCTGACTTTAAAACAAACAAATAGGGCTAGAGTCCTCACCTTGATCACACTAGGATCCTATGTGGTTGCTGGTTCTAATCCCAGCAGCTTCACTTCCCATCCAGCTCCCTGCTTGTGGACTGGGAAAGCAGTTGAGGACAGCCTGAAGCCTTGGGATCCTGCACCCTCGTGGGAGACCAAATGTGGGGTGCCTGGAAGTAATTGTATCACAGAACTTAACAGTAGAATATAAAAATGATAATTTATGCCATAAACAACGTAGATTACAAAGGGCACTATATAGCAAAAACAAGATGTAGTAAAAATCTCTCAGTGGAGTTGCATTTTATTTAATTACTGATGAATGAAAGTTCCTTCTTAGATGTAGGAGAAATAACTAGGTGAATGAACGAGTTTGTGAATGAGTGAATAATCGCAAAGCTTTGCACTGAGAAAAAGACAACGGCCTACTGAATGAAAATGCTGCATCTCAGTGAGGAGTGCAAAATTTTGTGTTTACTCACACATACATTACCTGTTGTAATGTACATTACATTTACACACACCATACGTTACTTGTAGACATTATGTGGACTAAGCATGGCAAAATGTTTCCCTAACTTGCTTCCCTTTTAAGATTAACACATTTCCCCTCAATGCCAGCCATGCTTACTGCACTGTTTATGAGTCTGCAGGAAAATGAAAAGATAAGCAGTCTACTGTTGCACTTAGGTATGTCCTAACAACGCCGACCTTTCAGCATGGAGAGAAAGGTAGGCTGTTGATCTGGCTGCCACACGGCAGAATGCAGGAAGAGGGACGAGACAGCTATTGACCCGTCCTCAAACACTAACATTTTTTGCTATAGGCATTTAGGTCAGCAATTACTAACAACATTTTGCATTTCCTTAGACCACTCAGACTGCCAGAACTCAATGCCTTTAGATTTGGCATTTTTTTTTTTTTTTACAAAAACAAGAATTCCTTCTTGGTCCTGGAGGCTGGCACTCCCGGGTCAAAGCGACAATGTTCAGTGTATGTGAAGGGCCTCCTGCTCTCTGTTTGAAAGACGGCACCTTCCTGCGTTGTGCTCACATGGCAGAAAGGGGCAGCACCTACCAGCCCTTTTTATTAACAAAAGTGTCCCAAGGACCCAGCCGTTCAGCGTTCACACACTGGGAATTAGGTTAGACTGTGTGCATCTGGAGGCTGAAGGACACTACCATTCAGACCAAAGCTTGCATTTTGGTGAAAATTTGACAATTGTTGAAGAGTTATCTCACATGGCAGCCTAAAACAAAGGGCAAAAGTCCTTAGGGATAGCATGTTTTTAAATTTACATTATGGTCTAAGGCTTGATGGACCACCAAATAAAGAACTCAACCAGAAAGGCAAAGACAAGAATGGAGGTGTCATTTTATTTGTAGAATTTCTCCGTGAACTACTTTGAATCTATTCTCTTTGTAGCACTATAGCATTCGCATAAGAATTGTATTGTAGTAATTATGTATTTATTGTGACCCCAGAATCTAACACATTACCAAATTCCTTAGAAAAAATACATAAAAAATAAATTCCCCAAGACAGCTTTCATGGTTGAGATAATTATTTTTAAAAACCAGAAACGCTAACAGAATTTTTTTAATATCCTCATCTATGTGTACTCCCACATATATATGCATATCACTGAGTATACTGACATCTGACAATTAACATAGGCACTAATTTCACTAATTTAAATGTGATGGACACTTACAAATGTCATTTGGCTACATGGTAAATGGACCTCATCAATTGCTCAGACAGCTCATTCTCATCTTAAGGCAACTGCCCAATGAAGCTTCTGGTTTTCCTCTATGTATTAGCTTTTCAGTTAATAAATAAGTGCATATACCATTTTCATGTATATATGGAAGCTTATTCTTCCAAAATACATTCGTTATTTACCTCTTCATCACAAACTAGTTGTCAAAATAACATGAGGTTAACCTTAGATATTCCAGAAACAAACATAGGATAGGGTTATATGAAACATTGAGCTCTGTAAGTGCCTCTTGAACCACTGGTAAGGTTGTGTGCCCCTCTGGATATCTTGGCAAGGCAGCCTAAGTCTTGTTCTGTATATTTCATAAGGCTCTTTCCAGTTCTGAAATTCCACAATGCTACATTAAGCCCTGTGACGATAAAGTTATTCTTGGCCTGAGGCGACTGCAAGCAGGCATTCCATAAAAAAAAAAGACAGTACAAGAGAGCATGCTGCCAACACAATATTTAATATTGGGAGTGGGAGACTGCTGGGGTTGAAGATATGTAAAGATTCGTGCAAAAGCCTGTTTCGAGGACTGTGCTAAAGCCGTCGGCTTAAATCCACGTACAGATTTGAACCAGGTTCACATTCAGTAATGAAGCTCTTATTGATTCTCTGAACATGACCTAAAATCTCAGCAAACACTGAGCAAACTGCGAGGGGCTCTAAAACTCTGAACGTATGTACCTAGACATCTCAATTTAACAACCAGACATACATTAAACAGCATTAATAGGCAGGCACTTAATGGATCAATTCCCACTGTTTGTGTAATGTGGAAATAAAAAAGCCTTATTAAATGACAAGCTTTCCCTGGGTCGTGCTAATTAATTATACACTGCATCTGACTGCTAATTTAGTGGGAAAATGCAGCTCCGAACCACGGTGTCGGCTTGAACTTTGCCTTGCCATCACCCAGTTCAGCACAGAGTGCGGCTGCCGCCCGCCTCTGAGCGACACCAGTATTAAATTAGAGCGCAAGGCCATCAATTTAATAAGTGCTGTAGCAGGTAATTTGAATAAGGACATATTAGTATTCTGCCAGTGCACAACTAAAAGCAGCTGACCTTTCAGACCAAAGAAGATCCTTGAACACTTGCAGCTGAATCGGAGAACACAGTAATAATCTGACAGTGTTAAGAGTGCCCAGAGACGCGTTTATGATCTGGGGCCATTACTATACATCAGCCTCTCTATAGAACTGTATGAACAGTTTATGTACCACTGCCTCTCATTTAGCTCTTGTTCTCTGCCATGAAAAAAAAACCCTGCAGAGGAAAAAAGTTTTGTAAAAATTTCTATTTTTCCCATGATGTATTTGAACTCCTTGTGCTATTATGAGTCGTTGTGCATACAGCACAGAACTTATCAGTCCACCTGCAAATCAGATCTGAGACTCCACATAAGAAATTACCCATTATCTAAATGATACAGCAAATTGAACACTAGCTGGCATGTACAGGCAAGAAAAGTGCTGTGAGACCATTAAGAAAGGCAGAACATCTTGTTCGACAATTGCTTGAACCCAGGAGTCAGCCTAGAACTGGGCTGGAATTCCAGCTCTGCCCCATGCACATCTTTGAGCCTGTAGGAACTGGATTCATTGAATTCAGTTCCACAGCTATTTATGGAGTTCCTTTGTGTCCGATGTTATAAACCCTAAGGTTATAAAGATGAAAAATATTTGATCCCTGTTTTCAAAGAGATCAAAATCGAGCAATAGTGACAGAAACATACACTATTAATCACAACACAGGATGAGAAGTGCTTTCAGACACAGAGAGCAGTGATCAATTCTGCCTGCTACGTCCAGCAAGGGCTGAGCTGGGCTTTGGGAACAAACGGGCAGCAAAGATGGAATGTCATCTGATGGGAAACATTAATCAATCGGAAAACTATTGTGTTGAGAGAGGAAGACACACTGGGTTATGGAATAAATACATCCCATGTGTTTGTTGAGAGAATTTGTGAAGATAAAGCTACATGACTCTCAGTGCTTGGAAATGTCATCTGTATTATTACAAACGAAATATGTATTAGTGGATTCAAGAACCAAATGTCTTAATGGATCAATTTGACCCTGGGTTAGAAAGAATATTCCAAAGTTTCTATTTTTCCAGGCTCACAAGAACGAGCTGGGCCAGAAACTGCATGGGGTTCTGCCAGATGGAGAGAACTGTGCTGCAAAGTCCAGAAAGAACAGTCACCACCCCCCTTGGTGACAGTTCCTCTCTAGCTGACTGCTGTGCCACTCACTTTCTGCCACTTGAGCAGCACGCTGAAGTACTGGAGAACAGTAAGCTATTGCATACATACACAAATCCACTCAATTTTATAAAATTCATAAATGTTGAAACACACTACATACTGTTATTTGCACAATATACTGAACACCAGCTCTGGCATTCACACAGTAGGCACAGGGGCTTCCTCAATGAGGACTTACAACATCACTTCTGGTTTTTTTTAAAGATATATTATTTTTATTTGAAAGGCAGAGTTTCAGAGACAGATCTTGCATCTGCTGGTTCACTCCAAAGTGGTGGAGCCGGGCCAATCCAAAGCCAAGATCCTGGAGCTTCTTCTGGGTCTGCCACAAGGGTTTATTAACAGGGAGCTGAATTGGATGTGAACAGCCTGGACACAAGTCTGCCTCCTAAAGGAGTGCCAATGTCACAGGTGAATTTTTAGCCTACTGCGCCACAGCGCTGGCCTCTAGCAGCCCTTTTCTTCCTTGTATTTTAACACTCATTTTTATTGAAGAGAGAGAGAGACAAAGAAAGCTTCAATCTGCTGGTTCATTCCTCATATGACTGCAACATCCAGAGCTGGGTCAATTTGAAATGAACATCCAGTAGTTTCTTCCCATGTGGTTGCAGACTCAAAGACGTATGGCCTGCTTTCTCAGGCCATAAGCAGGCAGCTGAATCAGAATGGAATAGCCAGGACTTGAACTGGCATCCATATGAGGTGCCAGTGCTTCAAACAGAGGTTTATTCTGAAATGCCACCATGCCACCACCATCTCCCCTTTTCCAGCATCACTTCTAATTAGTTGTTGACCCTGCCTTTGTAAGTCATGAAATATTTAAAATATACCTAAATTAACCACTGTCCCAGCAGACAAGAGATATTAGACTCAAATGAGAACAGTTAAGGAGAGGAACTACGCTGAAAGTACCAGAAGGATTAAGATAAGCAAACAAGGAATAATACTGTTGCCACACCAACCCCAAAGACTGCTGAGGGCAGGAAATGCCAACAGAGAGGAACAGACTCAGTGCTTCTGCTGGCTGACTGGACAAAACCTCGTGAGCCAATTCTCTGTCCGTGCTCTCGTCACCACTAGTCTTCTGCCCACGTCACTCATTGGCTATGCCAAACCAGAAGCCAATGGGCAAGAGAACCCACTGATGCAGAATAAAAATTTATTTATGTCCAAGGGACACAAAATAAAGGGAATGGGGTGAAGAGTGGATCTGGAAGGACAGCAGACTAAACATCTAAGCAACTGTCTTTGGCACATACTGATCAAGTTCTACTAGATACGGAAAGTCAGCATGAAGAATTTCTTCCCAGAAACTGTTAAGTTTATGTTCCAGGAATCTCATGTCTGATCTTGCCTTTGACTACAAGTTGCCTACTGTCAGTATCTTTCTTAAAATTTCAGGTGCTTATTGAAAATACTATGCCTCCTGGCTACTTTCTTTACTAATGACAGCTAAAGCTAAAGGCAGTTTTATACCAATAGCTTTTGATACATTAATCCACGCTCTGTTCAGTTAACTTTTGAAAATTGCCTTCTTTGGAATGCAAGCCTGAACCAAAGGAAACATCAGTAACAAGGGCCTTTTAGAAACCTATAAAATCACACAGCAGTCATCCATTCCAGCTGACAAAGGAAAAATCAAAAACGACGAAGGCTTGGTCCAATCTAGCGCCATGAAGAGGTGATGAAGAGTGGATGGCTCACAGCACAGGACATTGCAACTGCTGAAGGATATGGTAGGAAACCTAAATGACTGGCTTCAGTTGCAAACAGATTGAATGAAAATCAAATTAACCAAGATTAATTGATTAACGAAGGTTAATTGAGGCTATGGAGGCTTTATGTGCTTCATGAACCATTCAAGAGAAATCCTAGCTATAGCCAAACCTACCTATGCTTTCCCTCATTAACCAAAAGACAACAATAACAATGAACTACCAGCGATCCCCCCTCCCCCCGAGTGAAATGTTCTAGCAGAATTACAATAATACATGATATTTGAGCATGTCTCAAAGAAACTCTACATGATATAAATATGAGATTCTTCAAAACATTCTCAATATGAGATTTAAAAGAAGAAACACCAGGATTCCTTAAATAACTTCTATCAGCATCTGTAGCTATACATTCTAATTGGAGGGAGGGGAAAAACCTCAGTTGAGTATTAATTTTCATTAAGACAAGAAAATGATGGACACAATTTTAAAGGCACAGTGGTTCCATGGAGTACAAATACATTCAGTGCAACTCTGACTTATTTTTAAAGCATATTTGGTATGCTTAATACATCATCACAGTACTTAATTACAAGCAGGAAAAACCAATTCTGGCTGATTAAGACAGGAAATAAAATGACCAAAATATATCCGGGTATGAGGGATCAGAGAACTCTTTAGGTCCCTCCAGTTCCAACAGTAATTCCCCCGGAGAGCAGAGAGTAAGGGGCAGTCAGGGTGCAAAGTTGGCATTGAGGTGCCCTTGGGGAAGGGGCACCTGAGTGCCCTGTTTTTCATCTCCTGCTGTTTTGAGCAGACTTTCAGAATGGATAGTAAAAGTCATGTAGAAACTTGAAAGAGGACACCCTTTGCCCCGTAACAAAGACAACAAGTCAGCTTCCACGCAACATCATGGCTGTGTGTATGTCCAGAGTGTGCCCAGACGTCCAAGGACATCCACCATCGCTGAGCTCTGCCTCAAGTCCTTATGAGGTGTGCCTAAGAAATGTGAGGAAAGAGCCCACGCGAAGCCCTCACAGCAGGCTGGGTCACGCGAGGACCAGAACTGGAGAAATCGCCTCTTTGCCTTACTATCACCAATATTGGAATTTAACGGGAGATAATATGGATTCTAGTGACACTAAAAGGAGAATAATGAGATGCCGTGAATAATTGTAAGCAAATGTGACGAAAAGAAATCAACAAAACTGTGTACCCAACAATACGAAATTCCCAGTGTTTCATTAGAAACTATTCATAGCATAGAAAATAGAGTAATGTCTTCAAAAATAGTGAAAGAAAATAGAAAATAGAGTAACATCTTTAAACATACTGAAAGAAGACTACCACACTAATACCCTGTGTCTGGTAATACATTTACAAATGAAGATGAAATGAAGCTTTTTTTTTTTTAAATAAGCAAAATCATGACCATTAACTTATACAAATTCTTTTTTTAAGATTTAAGAAAAAAATTTATAGGAAAGTCAGATATACAGAGAGGAGGAGAGACAGAAAGGAAGATCTTCCACCCATTGATTCACTCGCCAAGCAGCCACAATAGCCAGAGCTGAGCTGATCCAAAGCCAGGAGCCCAGTACCAGAAGCTTCTTCTGGGTCTCTTGGGTGCAGGGTCCCAACACTTTGGGCCATCCTCGACTGCTTTCCCAGGCTACAAGCAGGATGCTGAATGGGAAGCACGACTGTCAGGAGTAGAACCAGTCAGGGATGCCGAAGCGTGAAAGGCAAGGACTTTAGCTGCAAGGCTACCACGCCAGACCCAACTTATACAAACTTTTAAAGGAAGTTCAAATTGTTCTTACTGCCGTTAACAACTGCAAAATGAATACTGCAACCAAACATGGGGGAAAGCCCCAACCCGATGCTTCACCAAAAATGGTATACAGACAACAAATAGCATATGGATAGATTCTTCCCATCATACGTCATCACAGAAGCAAAGATGAAAATAAGGAGATATCACTGCAAGACACATAGCAGAATGTCCGCAGTCCAGAATAGTGACAGCACGAGATGCTGACGAGGATGGGGAGCCACAAACACTGACTCTCAGGGGATATTTGTGGCAGTGAACTCACTCTTCAAGATGCTCTGGTGGCGGACATGGATAGCACAGTATACTCTTCAAGACTCAAAGAATGAACAGCACCAGGAGTGAAGCCTGCCTTTGGATGAATGATTTTTCAAGACAAAATCACTGATAGAAAACACTGTATAACAGAATACTGATAGTGAGAAAAGGGGAGGGGAAGTGTAAGGATGTGTTTTGGCAAATATGGACAAATGCATGCAATACAATTTAAATTTTTTGAATGAAAAAAATTTGACAGTCATGAAAATTGGGGTGTTATGTACCATGTGTAATGTCTAATCAGAGTAAATGCACTTATTTTATTAAGCATTTGACATTTCTTTGCCAGTGAAAGCATCCCAAATCCTACCTCTTAGTAATTTTTTAAAGAGAAATATACAGTAATTATTTGTGGTTGCTGTTGACTTTGTTTTGTGACTTCTCCTTTAAGGAAATGTATAGTGATGGCGTAATATAGACTATCATATCCAGATGTGAAGATACAATGCAGTATGCATCCTTATTTCCAAATCAAAGATGAACTCCCAATGAAACTGTTGGACATATCTAGACAATGGGATGCTGGACTCTCTGGTATTATCTGTACAAGCAATGTCAGGGCACACTTAAATAACAGACTGATGGGATCATAACTCCGTAGTAAGGACTATTGCAATAATATGAGGAAAATCAATCAGGGGGTGGGAATTGGGCAGGGAACCCCAGGCCCTGTGAAATTGTGCCATAAAATTCAAAATTTAAAAAAACTGAAAATAAGCTCCCAACAAGAAAATGCTTAAGCAAATTGTGATGTATTTGTACAAAAACCTAACATTCAGAAACAGGAAACAATGAAATTCTGGATGCATACAGCATTGTTGATTATTCTCAAAAGAACTGAGACATAAAAGAATAAGTACTTCATGATTGTATTGGTATGAAGTTTATCACCATGCTAATCTGTAGTGATAAAAAGGAGAAAATGGTTTCTTTAGCAGGAAGATCAAATGTACTGCCTGGAAAAGAACATAATATCGCGTCAAGATGCTGTGTTTGGAGGTGGGATGATAGGCTAGTTCAAGACGCACAAACTATCAAAACTAACCACATCAGATACTTATATTACCAGTATAATTTAATGCATGCAATTTGTACCTCAGTTTTAGGTGCCACTAGAATATTTGCAAGAGCCAGGAAGCCAAATCAACTCCTGTCAGTCAAGAACAATTTTTATTTCCACTGAGCAAATATATCATATTAGGCCATCAATAGCACTATTGCTGGGCCATGGCTGCTGCACCAGGAGCCACTATGAAGTATACTCTGGACACTGGTTGTGATGACACAGAGAGAATCACTAACTCTCAGTTGGATTCTACAAGCTCCACACGTTCACCTTCCACCAGCTTTTTGCCAGAGATTGATGAGACAATCTGACGAGTTGCACCTAGAGTGTAGATTTTCAGGAAGCACATTCTTATGGCCCACCAAGAAGGATGTCTCACACATGGAGGATGCTTCAGAAACAGAGATCAAAAAGACAAGCTAGTAAGTTAGAGTCCGTCCACTCAAAGTTTTATCATATCTAGGGATTTTTAGGGGGGAGAGGAGTTGGATTCAGTGGCCAATGTGGACACTACTGTTGTTGAAAATTCTGGATCAGAGTTGTTCATTATCCTGGCTCCTGGCTGAGTGCCCTTTCACATTCTTCCAGATGCAAGGATGTGATCAAATTCTTTCATGTCTTCACTTTCATTTTTATCCTACTTAAACCTGCTCTGTGCTACCAAAAACCCCCACCTTACAGATACCTAAATTATTCAGTCTAGCCCCTTTAAAACCCTCTTTATTGGCTTTATTTCTAACCTTCTAAATATATCCAGTCCTGCCAAGTGCTTATGACCAATCCCGGCCTAATATGAAAATGCAAACTTTTACCCTGCATACTGCTTGTTACTCTGTAGCATGCCATGCTCCTTGCTAAGGACTATTCCAACCCCATATTCCATATGCAGTGGTTTCCCTAAAGGCATTTTCAATGAAATCAAGGATGTTCTCCCTGGTAAAGCATATCATTCTGATAACTATATCCCTTTAATATCCCTGTTAAGCTGCCTACAGACTAAAATTCTGCTTTGAGGTTACACTAATATGCTAAAACTTCCTGGCATTTATAGCATAAAAATTACACTTTTTGTGACAAATGTGACAACTGTTTTTTAAAAGACTTAGTTATTCAATTAAAAAGTAGAGTAACAGAGAGTGGGCAAGACCTCTGGTTCACTACTCAGATGTCTGCAGCAATCCGCGATGGGCCAGGTGAAAGCTGGAACCCGGTCCACTGCACAAGTGGCAAGGGCACAGCCACTTGAACCACTCATGCATCAACAGGAAGCTGGACTGGAGGCAGAGCAGTAAAAAAATGAAGCCAACTCTCTCATGTTGGGTGCAGATATTATAAGCAATGGCATAAACTGCTGTGCCACAAGCCTTGCCACCAAAGATGACTTCTTAAAGTGGAACAAAATTTATTCCACTGTCAAAATATTTAGACATTGTTAAAAAAAAATAGACATTGTTATGAGGTAGAGTACACTTAAGTTATCTGTAACTAGGAAATACTTATGCTCCTAGCACAAATACAAAACAGGCATTTAAATTTGATTCTTTCCTGAACCCAAAGTCTATGTTCTTTCCTCATTGCAGGAGAGTTCCTTTTTCCATCTAATTTTTACTTAAGAGTCTTTCCAGTGCCTGCTAAAAACAAAGGTCTGAACAGTGGGGAATGTCTATCCTCTTCCAGTAAACCCTGCCATCGGCCACCAGTTGACTACCAAATGTGTGCCTGTCCACTCCACAAGCATCTTGTCCTTCTCCAACCACAGCAAGAAAAAGATTTCTCACCTTCTAGTTAGTATCCATTAGCAAGCAACACTCTAGAAATTTAGTTCTCAGAAACCACAACACCAGTAATGTGCCGAAGATAATGCCCAGCTAAAATGTAGAATGCCTCACTCCCACTCTCTTGGGGCTCCTCACAAGCTGTTATTTATTATTTACATAGTATCACAAATGTGTAACTATTGATGAAGCAAAGCCTGTACCAGAAAGTTTACTGGCTTAGTTCACTTCCTATGCCTTAAACAATTCTTTGATTCATTAGCTTTTCAAAAAAATTAATCAATAAATTTTTGAGTGCATAATTGAGGTGAAAACCCATCAAGTTTTAATGAATTGTTGGAATAGCTTCATACATGTAAGAAATACATAAAGCTAATTAACAGAGTAATACTATTTAACATTTCTGAAGGGTATATTTTTCCATTTTAGGGGTAAATTCTCTGTTAAAGTATGAGCTCATATTGCTATGTATCCTAGACCTTAAGAGTAGAGACAAAAGTCGGTTGTCTGTTCAACATTTGTATTATAAACAAAAACAAAACACAAATCCTACAAAACTACACTATTCCCTAACCCAAGAATTGAACCTCACCATGAGTGGAACAATGTGTCTAACAACCAACTCAAAAAAGGCAAATGATTTTTGTAGGTATATTTATAAAGAAATGTAAAAATAAAGTTAGGAAAGGAATGGTTTTAGCTTAGGAACTATTCATTTCTTAACAATTGCATTAAAGAAACCTGAACAACACAATTGAATTTATGCACATCTAAATCGGAATAATAAAATTAGCATTCAATGAATGTCAACTACATTTATCTGTGTAGTAATATTCATTTGCATGAACTGAGAATCATTCTCAATTATTAATTTTTAAGTTTAAAAAAAGGAATACAAAGAGACTAATAAATTTGTAGAAGTAACTCTGGGGGAAACAGGATTTCAAAGAAAAATTTGATCTATCCACCTCACTTTAAGCCAACCCTGGTAGTTTCAGAACTTGGAAACTTGCTTCAAGGAAATTGTCAAGCAAGTTTTTCAACCTCCTGGGATATCTTTTCACATGGCCTACAAAGGTTTCAAAATTATTTCCAAGGACTCAAGATACTAAGCAGCATGCATGTCAGAATGTGGTCTTACAAAAGCATAAAGAGGAATAATAAAGTATATCCACAGCCAAAAATAAGGCCATGGTCTTAAAACAATCATAACAGTAAATATTTAAGCACATACAGATATCTAAGGTTACACAGTCACAGAGTAGAATGGGTTTTCATGTGTAAGAGTGATTCAAGGAATTGTGGATCTATAACCTCAGAGTGTTATGTATATAGAAACATCAATTGAGAAACTATAATGACAGTAAAGTCAACTTGAAATATCACCGATCACAAAGTAACCTATGAAACTGTACCATTTGCAACAAGATGGTCCCAAGCAGAGAACATTACACTCAGTGAAATAAGCCAATTACAAAAGGACAAGTATCATATACTCTCTCTGGTATAAGGCAACCATCAGATGCAATACAAGATATATATATATATATATCTTGATATATACATACAAGATATATATATACAATACAAGATATATATATACACACACATATATATACACACTATAGTATATACTCTATATATAGCATATATAGTATACTATATATATAGTAAATATGAATATGCATATATTCATAGATCTTGTTCAGCTTGGTATCCCATGTCCGGATGCTGTTTTGAGTCCCAGCTGCACTGCTTCTGATGCAGCTTCCTGTTAACTCACCTGGTGAAGAAGCAAAAGATGTCCCATGCACCTGGAACCCTGGCACTCACACTAAGGACAAGGGTTGAATTTGTAGTTCCAGGTTTCCGATGGACTCAACTCTGACTGTTGTGACCATTTTGGAAGTGGATCTGTGGGTAGAAATTCTCCTCTCCCGTTCTTTTTCTTTCTGACTCTTCCTATTTCTCCCTTATTTCAAATAAATAAATATTTAAAATCCCCAGTTTCCCAAATATTTCTACCAAAATTCACAGTAATTAGATAATCTCTAAATATAAATATCAGGCATTTCCTTGAAGCAAATCCAAAAAGTCCTACTGTTTTCCACTGCAAAGTTCGCATTTCTAGGAGCAGGCTGGATCCAGGAGTCAGCAGCTACTTCCTGGTAGCCCAGAAAGGTGGCAGGGACCCAAATACGTGGCCCATCTTCCGCTCTTTCCCCAGGTGCATTAGCAGGAGGGTGAATTGAAGGCAGAGTAACTGGGAACCAAACCAGCATTCTGATATGTGGTGTCAGTGCTGCAAAAAGTGGTCATTTCTCAGCATCATCTAGAGCCTTCATTCATTCTAGAATTACCAGAATGTCATATAAAGAGAAACACAAAAACTCTCATTCTGCACACCTAAATCCATCAATCCTGAGGGGAAATGTCCAAATACAAACAAGTTATCCACTCCAAACAAGATTAGAGAGACAGACCTAAAACAGATCTGTCCACTCCAAAAAGAAGAAAATAGAAAAATAAAGAATATCCTGGCCTGGGCACTTGAGTAAGAACAAAATTCAGAATTCCCATAGGGCTCCAGGCTTGACAGAGATCTTTGATGCTGTAGTCTATGTCTTCTAAGTGCTGAAGGACAGTCCCCGGCCCTCCTTGTGCTCAGTACTGTGGAAGTTATATTTTTCAGTCACAGGTTAAACATTAACAAATAGCCAAAAAATGACGCCATATACTTCAAAAACATGCTTCCTTTTTATGACCTTACATGTCTCATTCACCTGACACAATCTAGGTCAATGTAACGTAACATAAATATTTTATAATTCAAGAAAGGAGAGATTGTAGAAACACAAAGTTAAATTTTCTGTACTAACACCTGTTTCCTTTTTTATCTTCAAGTTTATAAGGAAACTTGGCAAACTCTAAATTTTCTTAATCCAAGCATATAGTATCTCTCTTTCAAATACATCTAATAAATTTACAAAATGCAGTAGAAACTTGCTGTCACCTTTCCATACCCTGAGGCTAGAAATCTAATTCTTTCACAAGCACTCAAATATAAGAAACTTAGATTGATAAGGGCAAATTTAATGAATTGCAGCACTAATAAAAACAGCACCTAAAATTATGGCATGAAATGAAGTGGAAAATAACTTAGTCATAGTTCTTAAAGAAACTTGAGTTATAAATTAGCAAGAATTGATACACTCTATAAATTCCTTATGAAGTATGCTTTAATAATGTGGTAGTGCATACATTTGAAATGATGGAAATCCTAAGTAGTATACAACTTATTCACAACCAAAAAGTGTTACATTACTACTTAAAGGACACATTTCTTAGTCTACCTTTTCAACTACAAAAAGGGTTGTCCTTCAAACAATACTCCCATTCTTATTTTTTCTTCATTCTTTATATGGTTTGGGAAGTATCATTCCATCTTGGCTGAATATGTTAGTTCTATTCCTATGTATGGAAGTTGATTAATGAGACTTAGAATTCCTTGTCACTATGCTCCTTTGTCACGTAGTTATCATTACCTAGTTTGCTCCAATTAGTTTTTATTACCTGACTATAGTACCAAAGCCCAAACATCATAATGTAATGGTTAATATTGTATGTTAACTACCACAGGCCCTGGGATTTCCCTTATCCCCTTCCAAATTCCTTCCCCCCTCACTAGTCACCCTATATCATTACTATAGTGTAGTTCTTCATACACAGTCATATGTCCATCATTGCAGGCATGGACAATGGCAGAGAGTCCAGCATCCTATTGTCAAGATACAGTAAAGAGTTGCATTGGGAGTCCATCTTTTCTGGAAGTAGAGATGCATACTGCATTGTATCCTCTCATCTGGATATGACATATTTATCACAGTTAATTAATCAGGCAAAGATTCCTTTGCCTGATCCATTTGGCCAATCCCCCTCCTCTTAGCATCTAATAATTAAAATTATGTGTTCAGATTGATATAAGGTTTTTGTTTGTTTATTTTACTCCCACACATGTGGGAGAACTTGGGGAATTTGTCTTTCCATATCTCACTTATTTCACTCAGTAGGATGTCCTCCAGTTCTATCCATTTTGTTGTCAATGACAACATTTCATTCTCATGATGGATGAACAGAAATGTGTTGAGTATATACAACACAATATCTATATCCATTCATTTGGAAATGGAAAACATATGGTTAACTCTGTGTCGTGGCTTTTACAATGGTGCTTTAATAAACATGGAGCCGGAATCACTTTCATACAACAAACTTACATTTGTGGGCACATACCCAGTAGTGGGGCTGCTGGATCATACAGCTGCCATGTTGGAAGGCCTGAGAACCAGTAGAGCTGAGGGTGGAGGTGGAAGCAAAAGACTTAAAGACTTGAGACCCAGAAGGGATTGATGGAAAGCAATCCTAACATCTACCCGAAAACCTCTGAGAAATTAAAGGAAATAAAGTCAGAAATTCACACTTTAGGAAAATATTGAAGGGCCAACACAGAGAACTTTTGAAGTAGTAGTACAGGAGTGTAATTTCACACAAAGCAATCATCCAACGTTTATAATCACCTAGTCATCACAGATCATGAAAGCAGAAAGCAGTGCAATGATGTGTACAAAGCACTAAAAGGAAAGAAATCATCAACCAAGAATTCTCTACCCAGAAAAGCTATCATTTAGAAGCTAAGGAGAAATTAAGACATTTCTAAATAATCAGTAACTGAAATATATTAGAAAAGTTTCTGGTAAACCTGATTTACAAAAATTATCAAAGGGATCATTGCAGGATAAAATGAAAGGCACTGTGATGTAATCAATCTTCATGGAGAAATAAAAACTACTGGCAAATGTATCTAATCAAATAGATAGATAAAGTCTAATGATATTTGTCTATAATTCTCTTTCCTAAATGGTTTAAAAGGCAACAGCTTAAAGTAGTAATTGCTTGCTTTGTATCTAAGGACACAAATTTTATTAAGAAAAAAGTTTGATGCCAGTAGAGAGAAAGGAGAGAAAATGCAATCAAATGAGAGAAATTTTTACACTATTTAATAAAATGTATTAAAATCTAAAGTAAATTGCTTTTAAAAAGCTTTCTGAAAGATTTTTAGAAATTTGATAAAACAGAAAAATTTCAAAGTACTAAGATCAGGAACAAAAGAAGCAATAGTACTACTTATCTCAAACAAAAAAAATTAAAGACTACTTTGAATAACAGTATGACACCGATCAGATAACCTAGATGAAATGAACAAATACGGAAATAGACACATACTACCAAATATTCCTGCAGAAGAAAGGAAACATCTGAAACCTCCAAGAAGAAATTGAATTAGTAAGCAGAAAATTTCCCACAAAGAAAATACCAGCACAGGAAGTTATCACTGTGTTACTCACGAATGTTTAGAGAACAATTAACCAATAAACAATCCTTTACAAACTTTTCCTCCCTAATAAAAAAAAAGAGGAAGTGATATTTTCTCACTTCATTTTACGAAGCCAGAATTACCCAGATATGAAAAATAAAGGCATTACAAGAAAACCACAGACAAGTGTTCTTGTGGATGTAGACACAAAAGACCTCAAGTGAAACACTAGCAAACAATACTCACCAATCTACAAAGGTTATGCAAACCAACAATGGATGATTCATTTACGAACTACAAAGATGCATTCAACATATGAGAATCAATCAATACAAAAGACATCCTCATAACAGAATAAGGGGCACAAATAAATCATCTCAGAAAAAGCATTGTATGGAATTCAGTACCCTTTCATAATAAAAACACTCACTGATACAGAAATGATGAGAAATTCTTCAACTCTGAATGTTACAAGGCTAGTCCTTTTCCCTTATTCTCAGCATCTAAAGCCATTTGTGGCTTATAATAGCTTCCTAATAGACACTTCTTGAATGAGAAACATCAAAGCTGTTCTAATATAATCATTCTTTTTATCTATTCATTAATATGGTAAGAATTCCTAAAATAGATTTTCTTATGCCTCTGGGAAAACATAAAACTAAATTAGTTTTCATCCCTAAAAGCTTCAGCATCGGGTCTCCCTTTCAATGGAGTCATTGGAATTTCTACAGCAGCTTTGCCAATCAAATGCTGAGGGGAAATAAGCTTTGAACAAAGCAACTGCTGGAGTGAGCATTCATCACCGTGCATAACATGGCACATGGCATGTGCATGCCTGTAACATGTGCCTGTGTTGGAGTCCAAGTTCCCCTCCAGTAAACACACACACACACACACAGACACACGGAGGCAGGTTGCGACACAAGTGTTTGAGGCGCTACCATCCACGTTTAACACTTAACTTCCTCATTCTGTCTCTCACTCTCTCTTCTCTTTCTCTCTCTCCCTGCCCTCCCTTTCCTTTTCAGATACTTGAATTACTTAAAAAATTAATTAAAGCAACTCTAGGATTTCCAATATTCTAACATCTCTTAACTATCTTTACTGAGAAAGCACCAAACATAGGCATAAAGCCTGAAAGCTCAGAGTATCCCCTTGCAGAAAGCTAGCATTTAGCCTAGATTCGCACAACGAGGCTCTACATCAGAGTGCCTGGCTCCCATCCACAGCTTCAGTTTCTGACTCCAGCCACCTGTCAAGGCAGACCCTGGGAGATAGCAGGGAAGAGTCAAGCACTGGATCCTTGCCATCCATGAGGAGCTGGATTGCATTCTCAACTCCTGGCTCCAGCCCTGACCCACTCCCCACCATTTCAGCTGCTGAAGAGTAAACCAAATGACCTGGGCTTGCTCACTCTCCCTTTCTCTCTTTTTCCCTCCCTCCCTCCCCACTTCTTCTCATAAATGTTAGGGAAAACACAATCTTTAATATTCTTTTCAAATGTGTGTGAGAGGTTAGTAAAGCCAACTAACTGTTGCTTGCCTAGGCACTTGACTCCACCCTTCGACTGTGTAGGGATTGAATTAAAGGGCATTCGGCCGCTCTGATAAAACCATGAACATCTTGTATTATGTCTTGAACATGTCCCCTCTCTAAGACGCATTTCCAATTTGTTAAGGAATTGAATGTAAACACATACATTAAGAGGAGCAGACTAAAATGTACTACTGTATAAACAGACTTCCAATCAGAAGGCTCTCTTATCCCTCAGCAGGAAATGTGTGAGATGAATTTCTCACTTAACCAATTAATTTACACTTTACTCACCAGTGCTGCAAGGTGGTGTGGCCTACTTAGTGGTCTAAGGCTAGAATGAGGAATAATAATTCACATTTATAAAGGGCTTCAGAATATTAATTATTTAATCTACACTATATCACTGCGTGATAATTCAGAATTACTGCTTGTGCGTCTTAGGCTGCAGAAACTGATATAAATCAATTAAGATCCATACTAAAATCAGAGTTCCTGGCCTGTGAGTTCTGCTCAGTCCATTTCTGCCTTGCACTCCAGGCCTTTTGTCTCTGCAAAGGGTTAATTAACCTACCCTGCTTTGAATTTATCCACAAATGGTGATAATCAGACTAACCTTACAGTAGTATATTGTGAAAATTAATTGATTTGGAGAAAGCACTTCTATATCTATGGTAGAAATATACTAGTTGTAAATATCCCGATTGATTTTAAGTAATAAATGATCATTTTTCATAGCATTTATCCACTAGAATAATGACAGAGGTATTGAACAGTATATAAAATAATGAAAACTTCTTTCAAGAAAAAGCACTTGAAATTCCCACCTTCATTCAGCCAGTCGTGACTCCTTCCTTGGAGGTGAGTCTATGTTTCACACTACCCAACAAACCTGCATTTGCCAGGACAATGAGTTAATCAGTTACTTCAAGACATGCCGTATTCTCTCACTTGCAATTGCATTTAAAGAGATGTGTACAACACCCCAACCCTGCACTCCTGTGCAGTTTGGAATATCATTTATCTGAGACAAGGACATAATTTATATTTATAGAGCTTTGACAAGAGGTGAAGGACTTTTTGGATTAATCTGTCATTAAGTGTAATTATACACAAATTGACTTAAAAGTAAATAATGTGTGTTCCCAAAATTCTACTAACACTGTATCTTATAGAATTGTTTCACTTGAATCTACATTCTTAAATGAGTTTTTCTGCATAATAACTCTACACAGCATGTTGAACTTGATTCAGCAAAAAATACAACGAAGTTATTTCATCTTAAAACTACAAATAAATAATTTAAGGACTTTTATTTCACACATGAACCCAAAGTTGAAGTTTCAAAGTCATATAAACCTAGAATTATATGGTGATAAAATGTTGGTGCTTAGTCCAAGAAATGAAACAGTAAACCTTAAAATGTGTCTAAAGGATGGTTTGTAGCCACCTTCAATCAAAATTCAATACCCATTGATTTTTTTTCTTGAAAAACAAAGGGCCAAGTTTGCCTTTGAATGTGGGCTATATCCCCAACACCAGTCCTCAGCTAGAACACAACACAGAAAAATCTTAGAAAAGGCACAAACTTTTCAAATCAAGAGTTAAATTTAGGTCCTACCTCAAAAATAATGCAATTAGAGTGTACAAGTGGATTCATGCCAGTCTGTGAGTCCAGTGCCAGAGTATCAACACATCCTTAGCAAAGACAACTCCTGCAATCCACTCTGAGATACCAGCAGCATCTCACTCAGTATGCTCATGTCTCAACTGCAGTGGCCTCCAGATCACAGATGTTATTCATGTGTATGTAGAGCATTCATGTATCATTTATGTATGTGGGTGCATATGCGTATGAGGCTACCTTAGTAAGCTCATGGAAAAGCTGTATCTTAAAGCAAGAAAGTTTATATAGGTACCCAAAGACAATTTTATTAATGTGATAGTAAGGATGAAATATACTTCCTTGACGATCTTGGAGCACCTACTGCTGGGATTGTAAGGGGAAAGAGCTTGTATGTATCATGCATGTAACAATGGGCATTTCCCATGAATTTGTTGAGACTCTCATCCACTGACACAAAAATGCATGCATGTTCTCGTCCAACCTGCTTAACAAACACACAGCATCCTACCCAAATTATAAACTATATTGTTTATCTTTTCCATGAACTCATAAATTTATTGTTGCTCATCTTTTGTCAGTTAATGGCCTTTGGCACCACTTTTAAATAAAGAAACTTTCCAGACGAGAAGATACTCCAAGTAGAAACAATGGATGATTTAAATAAAGATCATTTAAAATTATAACTTTATGACAATTTTCATAAAATCAGTATGTTAAAATAAAATCACCAGGATTTTTATTATCAGATAAGTAAGAAGTACTAAATATTGTTAATGATGTTGGGAAATTAGAACCATCATGTGTTGTTGTTAGAAATTTATTTATTTTTATTGGAAAGCTATATTTAAAGACAGAAGGCGAGACAGAAAGATTTTCCATCTGCTAGTTCACTCCCCAAACGGCTACAACTGGCAAAGCTGAGCCAATCCAAAGCCAGGAGCCAGGAGCTTTTCCAGGTCTCCCACACTAGTGCAGGGTCTCAAGGCTTTGGGCTGTCCTCCACTGTTCCCCAGGCCACAAGCAGGAAGCTGAGAAGGAAGAAGAGCAGCCGGAACATGAATCAGTGCCCATTTGGAATCCCAATGCTTACAGCCCAAGGATTAGCCAATTGAGCCATGAGGCATGCCCAATGATAGAAACTTAAAATAATTGTAAAAAAAATGTTTGTCATGTCCTAAAAAAATTGCTATAAATGTGTGTTTTTATATTTATTGAAAGTAATTGAGAGCAGAAATTTATGCAGTTATGTATAATCCAATGTTCACTGCAACGCTGTCTGCAATAATGAAAAGTTTCAATGTCCATCCTAATATCCGTCGATAGGTAACATGAATAAATAAAATGCAGTGGGCGCAGACAGTGGAATATTATCCAGCCACAAAAATGAATAATATTCTGAAACACAGATGAACTGTGAAAACATTCTGCAAAATGACACAAAATGATGTGTCCTTTATGATTTCACTGAAGAGTTAGTAGGAATGTGTTTCTCAAAGATTTACAGACTAATTCAGGATAAAGTTGTCAGCAGATTCTATGTCTGGTGAGGACCTGGTCTCTGGTTGATGAGACAAAATCCTGGCCACTTCACCATTTGTGGAAAGTTAAAGTTGCGGATTTGGGTGCAAAAATGCTTTTTGAAATCTATATGTAATTTTTTCATAACATGCATTTTACACCAGTTTTTTAATATTCCTCATTTGCATATGCATTCAAACATACCTACAGCCACTTGATTATGCAGTTCATGTCACTCAAAATGATAAATCACACACTCTGTGGACTTTATCATAAAAAAACTCAAGCTAATCAGACTGATTCTAGCACATTTTTAAGAATTATTTGGGAGCCCGGCGCGGTGGCGCAAGTGGTTAAGGTCCTCATCCTGCACGCCCGGTGAGCCCATATGGGCGCCGGTTCTAATCCCGGCGGCCCCGCTTCCCTTCCAGCTCCCTACCTGTGGCCCGGGAAAGAAGCAGAGGACGGCCCAAAGCTTTGGGACCCTGCACCCGTGTGGGAGACCTGGAAGAGGCTCCTGGCTTCGGATCGGCATAGCATCAGCCGTTGTGCTCACTTGGGGAGTGAATCATCGGACGGAAGATCTTCCTCTCTGTATATCCGCCTTTCCAATGAAAAAATAATAAAAAAAAATAAATCTTAAAAAAAAATTATTTGATACCAGCAGATCGGCTACTTTTTCGTGGCAACTAGACATCTTTCATTGAGCCCAAATACATGTACTTTCTGAAAAGGGGAGGGAGAGAAAAAGGTATACACGTGGATCTAACTGCTTTGCTACAGAGAAACATCAAATTTCCTTCTGCAGTTGTGCTGAAGTTCAGAGTGAAAGATCCTTCTTGAGGTTTATTAAACTCTAACCATTTTCTTGAAAGATTAGCAGCAATTATCATTAAGGTCTAAGCATTTAACTGTGACTACTGCAATAAATCTTATTAAAATAACTGAAACATACTTTTTTCGCATGTGGCAACCTGTCTCCGAATCACAACCATCTGTAAGCGGTGATTGCCTGGCGCTCACAGATGGGAGAGAGACAACTATAAAGCTATACCATTCTTTAATCATCAGTTGGTACCAAACAAACTGAAATCGGAGTCGGGCTATTTGCATTTGAAAGATTACATGAGCTCTGTAATTAACAATTACGTGTCAAGTTTCTGATATAAAATGTGTTATAGATACCTGATTGAAAATAACACTTGAACTAAGCAGTCCTTCTTTCTAATCTCTGACAGCCTGTAAAAGAATCATATGTTAACAATAAAGGAGCAGGCTTCAAGTTTTTATAGCACACAATTCCTTTACAGATTTAAGGTGACAGAAGCAGGGAACAGAGTAATTTACTCCTTCTGGCTTCAGCACAGGCTCATGAAGCCCTTTGGTCCATAACTTCAGGGTCACACTAAACTCCTGTCAGCCTAAATCAGCGGCGGAGGTGAAAGCTGCCTGCCCGGCTTCTCCTTCAAGGCGAGGGGAAGGCAGACCCATGTTACACACCAAGCCCACCTCGTGGAGCAGCAGGAAAGGAGGCCCAGAATCAGGGAGAGTAACAGCTTTCTGGATTCATATCTTTCTGGATGTTTCGGGATGCTTAACTTTTTCCCCTGTTGTATTGGTAAGCAGAGAGTGGAAAGTGATTTGCTCTCTATGCCATGACTAAGAGCACTGAACTGGGAGTTTCATAAAGTTTGCAATCTTGAGGCTAGTTGCAGGACATATTACCTGCGACTGAAGATTTTGCTTTTTGGAGCCTCGGTTCCTCTTCTATGAAACAGGGAATCACACACACACACACACACACACACACACACACACACACACACGGTTCTTTTGAGGTCTGAGTGAATTCATCTAAGAAGGCACTTGGCACAGCAGAGCACATGAAGTGCTCAACACAGTTTTGTTAAGTTAGTCAGTACCATATAAGTGGATGCTGTTGAATTGATTTAACATCAAAAAGGATTAATTTTGTCTAGTAAATCTTCTTCAATAATAAAGTCATAATATTTCTTACTCTGGCAAGAGTTCATTTAATAAGCAAAAACAAGGACCTAGAGAAAACCAAACTCCATAGACTTAAATCGTGCTTCTGCTGCCTAGTAGCTGTGCGACACTGCCAAGTCGCTTCTCTTCCCTGGGCTTTGATTTTCCCATCTAGAACCGTGACTGACTCCTCTGGTGATCCAGGGTAGTGTGTGAGACGATGCCTCCAAGCAGCAGTCATCTGCTGCTGCTCGGTAAACACTGCTCCCACGCAGGAGCAGGTCCTGGGGCACACAGCAGAAACAGACACTGCCTTGGAACTCAAGACATCACAAACTTTAAGCAACAAACTCAAAGCTAAGTAACTGTTGATTGAAAGGGAATAAGAGAAAGAGCTGAGTACCAAAGAGCTGACCGTGTTGAGTGAATTATTTCATGTCAGGCTCCTCATCTATGAAATCTCAAAAATATGACCTACATGAAATGTGTCATAACATAAAGCCCCTAAAAAAACAAAACAAATAATAAAAAAAGCCTTCCACGCGCATGTCTCTTCTCCTCTGTTCTCCATGGTATCCAGTCCTTGTACATAGGCACTTACTTTTTTCACTACTTGTCTGAAGATTATTAGTATTATTATTTCTGCCTCAAAAAGTTTCTTAACCTCAAATGACCTTGTTCTTTGAGACACCAGATGCCGCAGAATATTAAAATTATATTTAAAGCAGTGTTACATTCAAATTAAGATGCATTTTCTGCTAGATTACGTTTTTAAAAGACAGTCATCACATATTATATACACGTAGATATCAAATGATTGCATTTACATTTGCACCAAAATAAAAGATGAAAGTGGTTAATGAAGTTCTAATTCATTGCCTTGAATGTTTTTAGCCAACTACATCCAAATTATTTTTAAATAACTATCACTAGACAGGCTAAGCAGTGCAGATGACACCCCCAAATATTTGCAATCGGGCATGTGAACGCCAATGTGGCATTGCAACAATTGAGTGTAATAGATTTTAAGAGGGAATGACAGGCTGCCTTGGCATTTAAATAGATAATATTTTCTATTAACTCTTAAAAAAAAAAACCTTGATTAACACCAGAAATATTTCTCACTTTGCCAAAAGAAACCCTCATTAAGGAAATTTTTCACTGACTTACATACAATATGCTCATCTGTGCACCATGAACTTGTTTTTACTCTATATTCAAAGCTGTATGTTTATTTCTCTATTCTAGTTTAGTTCTAAAAGCCAAAAATATGAAACAGATGTGGTGACTTTCTGTGTACTGGGGAGCACAATTATGCTTCTTTGAATTGCTTAGGCTAAACACTTGCTCTCCCCGGAGCATATTGAAACTGTTTGCGACGCTTTTCAGCCGAGCATCTCACTTGTTACCTGTCAGGAACCAGAAGCGGCAGCCACAGCTGGTTGACTGTGATGGATGCTCCCTTACTGTCATCCCAACGGGAGACTGGGCAACACTTAAAACACACAAGGAAAACTTGAGTTGATCCTTAGGAAGGTATTGAACTATCCAGTAGTGCATTGCAGGGTCCACATGACTCAGCAACTTGATTGCATTCCAACAGCTCAGTCTCACCTGCTTCCTGATTCATCAACCACCAGGTGAGCAAAACCCAAGAGCCAGCAAGCGAAGTCTTGCAGCTCACTCGCTTCAGCCGTGACTCCTTTAAACCTGCATCTGCCCGGCTAGCCTCAGCTTCAAAAGCACATAATGTTGATTTTTCTCTTGCTGAAAATAGTTTAAAAACATGTGGAAATTGCTATAATCGTAGAGAAAAGAAACTTGAAATAAATGGTAATTTTGTTCTCAAAAAGGAAACTTTCTTCAGGCTGTGGGAGGTGAGGAAAGGAAATTTCCTTTTTTTTTTTTTCTAAAATGAATGGATGCTGAAAATAACGGCATTCATAGAATCTTGCATTGATCTTGTCAGTTTATAACTTCAAGACTTACAGGTAGATCTATTCCTACAAGGATACTTAGAGTGCCATGCTCTTGGGCATCAGAAGTCCAACATCAAGATACTTCACAGAGTTTATGGAAAAGATAAGTTTACTGAGGCAGGCACTTGGTGCAGTACTTGGGGCTCCTACATCCCATATCAGAGTGATCTCTGTCTAAAACGCTAGACTCCTTATGAGCATTCTTTAAAGTCCTGGCTGCTCCACTTCTAAACTTTTTTAAAGATTTATTTACTTTTATCGGAAAGTCAGATTTACGGGGAGAAGGAGAGACAATGAAAGATCTTCCATCTGCTGGTTCACTCCCCAGGTGGCCACAATGGCCAGAGACAGGTGCAGGAGTCCCAAGACTTTGGGATGTATTCAACTGCTTTTTCAGGCCACAAACAGTGAGCTGAAAGGGAAGTGGAGCAGCCAGGACAGGAACTGCTGCACATACGGGATTCCAGAGCATGCAATGCAAGGACTTTGGGCACTAGGCCACCACACGGCATCCACTGCTTCACTTCTGAACTAGCTCTCTACTAACGCACCTAAAGAGGCAGCAATAGATGGCCCAGGTACCTGGGTCCCTGCAACCTACAAATGAAACTTCTGGTTCCTAGTTTCAAGCTGGCCCTGACTGTTGTGACTATTTGGGGAGTCAGGGAATGAAAGATTCTCTCTCTCTCTCTCTCTTTCAAATCATTAAAAAAAAAAAAAAACACTATAGAGTAGCTGGTTGAAGCACCAGCTCTTACGCTTCCCATCCACCTTTCTGCTGCCACTGACCCTGGGAGGCAACAGAAGATGGGACACTCTGCACTAGATGCTGAGGATATGGAAATGAAAACACATAGAATGTGTTCCAAGATGGCCCCATGGAAGAATACAAAGGGCAAAAAGACAGCAAACAAGAAAATGCAATATTCTCGCCACCAAGGATTTATTTCTCCCTACAGTCTGTATCCCAGGTCCTTGGGATAATGAAGTCAGGCAAAGCAGAGACATTTGGCCACACATTTGCAGACCTGTTTCCAAACATCAATGACTTCTCCCACCAATTCCACCACTTTCCTAGGACACCATTCCTGTAACACTAAGAGGGTAGCAGGGACAGCCTCAACAGAGCTACCAAAAGTGGCTGATCCTCTCTGGTCCATTTCTAATTTTGCTGACCTATTAAGACAATTTTCACCTATCTAGCAACACAAAGGTAGTAAGTTCTTTTCCCCAACAAACTACAATTCCTGAATCCCAGCTCCATTGCCCACTCTGAAGACTGTCCAGTGTTCCAGGTCACTAAACAGAGCTCACCTGTTGGCCTGGATTGACTCAGATCAAGCTAAATGTGCTCCAGGCAGTGATGAGGAAGGACATACGAGATGACAATGTAGTAAGTTCTGTTATCACTGAGAACCACACAAAAAAAAAAAAGATAACTGCCATAACTGAGTTATACCCTAAGCAGAAAATGGAATCACCTATGTGTGGATTCTGTCCTAAGTCAGCTGTTAGTTTTAACGGAGGTATTTACTTTAGGATACGAGATAAAAAGACGGGATCCAGAGCCTGTCTCTAATCACTGGGCTTCAAAATTGTCTTAAACCTAGATCAAGTCCTTACATCTAAATGCAAATTAATTAAGCAGTCAATGCATTTGCCCTGTGGTTTCATCTTATGGATTCAAGGGAAATATTCTTCAATAGGAGGTCCTTAAAGTACAAAACAATCAAAGGATCCACAATAATGAATTTGTGAAACTGTGCTGTTTTCAATGTGTTCTGTCAGAGTTTGAGATTGGGAAGTATGATCCTCACATAATGTATTCTACTCCAGGTAGTTGTGAAGAAACAAAGAAAAACAAGATGACAACTTCATCAAGGCTACCCTGCCCAGTACAGCAGAGTCAGACCAGAGACAGCTCTTACTCCACCATATGGATGGGCAATCTAAACAAATACACATACTCTAATGACTGTGGCAGTAGCACGTCAGAAGTGTACAAGGGAAAGGAAGGCTGAGACTATTGCAAGCAGCTGAGACACACTCAAAGATTATGGCCCATTTAAACTGAGACCTGAGTTTGGCAGGGACAAAGGCAGGCAGATAGAACATTGCAGACTGAGATAGCAGCCGGTGCCTATCAGCCTAAAGCTGCACAAAAGCCTGAGATGCGTCGGTGGGCGTCAGGGAACACGAGAGTTAAGAATGTCAGTGTGTCTGGGAGTTGACACTGATCTTTGAGAAAGCAGAGCATCATTCACGGTTTCAAGCAGTGCTGCAATGTGATCAGATAGTCAGCAGAGACTAGAAGCCTTGCCTTAGTACACAAGCACCACCGCAAATAATTCTCCATGTGTATAAATATATAATTGTGTATGTGCATAATTTGAATCACAAGCTGTTAGGTGCATTTCTCTCAGAGAAGTTTGCAAACAGTAAATCACCAATTGAATAGACAAGGTAGACTATGGAAATATGCTGAATAGCATCTACTGAAATCTCCAATTACAATGAACCTTAATTATTCAAGAATGAAATACATTATTTCCGTTGCACGGTTCTCCTGACCTGTAAACCTTTATCGTCACTGCTACCTAAGCTGTAAAAGGCAGTGTTTTTAAAGAATAGAAGGGGGAAAAAATTTCAAATGATGATTATTTAACATAATGTTTCCCACCCCCATGATAGTTTCTCCTCAAGTGTGCAACTGCATAGAATAATTTATATACAAATATGTAGATGTATACAAACTGAAATGCCAAACATTGAAAAGAAACCCAAATGAGTGGGCATTTACATATGGAATAGAGCTTATAAGAAACCATGTTTTTGTGATAATGAGATGTTTTCCAAGCTCTCCTTCATTCTGAAAATTTACCCAGAGACAAGTCCATATTTCCAGAAGACAACAAAGAAATGCAAAAGGCAGGCTTGCAAATCGAAAAAGAGCTGACTTAAGAAGACTAGCCATGGAACCACCTCAAATTCAGTCTTGGGCCAGAGAGTGAGATGAAAATTCTCAAGGCACAGAAGGAAGAAACCCTTTAGTTGACCATTTTTTAACTGAGATAGGATATATAAGACACCAAGCCCAGTGAGGTTTTAAATGAGTTAAGCAAGTTTCCCTGGTGAACACTCCAACAAGATCATTAGGTACCCACTGCAATAGCGGAAAACAAAAGAAAACCGTCATCCTATTTAGAACAAAGGTGCATATGATCTACAGAGCATGAGGAAATAAAAGTGAACTTATCTGTCTTTAAAGTTTTCCCTCTCTTCAATAAAATTTCATTTCTTCTCAAAAAAAAAAAAAAACAAGTTATCTGGAGATTATTAAAAGTCTCAAGGGCAGGTATTACAGGATAGCAGTATAAGATGCGATTTGGGCACCCACATGGGATACCAGTACTGCCTGAGTCTGAACTTTAGCCCTCCTCCCAATTCCAGCTCCCTGCTAATGCAGACTCCTAGAGGCAGCAGGCCATGGCTCCAGTAAGCCTCAAGGGAGATCCAGATTGAGGTCCTAATTTTGGCTTCCAGCTGTTGTAGATATCTGGGGAGTGGACAAGCACGTGTGATTTCTCTGACTTTCAAATGAGAAAGTAAATATCTTTCGATGGAACCAGTTATCATACTAACATTGGGAAATGGATTTAAAACCTTACATTGTTTTCAGTGAAACAGTAAGCACGTTCATGAGCAATCTGGCACCTCACCTCAAGCTATATGAAGAACGATTTTCTTGTTACCTAACTATGACTTAGAAAAATCCTAGCATTCTATGACACAGTACAGTGACCACTGATAACAGCAATGGGTCATTTAAAACAAAAACAAACAAAAGGAGAGCAGGGAAGAATCTGGAACAGCAATTAGAATACCACTTGAGACAGCTGTACTCAAAGTTAGAATTCCCTAGTTCTGTACCAGCTCCACCCTCAATTCCAGTTCCCACATGAGAGCCGTGGCTTGAATTTCTGGCTCCTATACTTGACTTAGGCCTGGCCCAATCCCACATGCTTCGGGCTTTGGGAGCATGAACCACCAGATGGGGCATTTGTGTCTCTCTCCCCACCCCCTCTACCTTTAAAGCAAATAAACGGTTTTAAAATGAAGAGGAGAAAAAAAAACCTTTCTCTCTACTTCTTCTCTTCCCCACTCTTTCCAACTTTAAAATAAATAAATAAATGCTTTAAAACTAGAAAGTGGCATTCAGAACATTTTCAACATATAAGAGGCAATCAAGTTGTTTACCCTGATTTGAACATTATGCAACTTATCCATATATTGAGATACCACCTGGTAGCCCAAAAATATGTACAATTTTTATGTCTTAATAAAATCTTTATTTAACAATGTTAAAACTGTATTCAGGGTCCAGCGCAATAACATAGTGGTTAAAGTCCTCGCCTTGAATGCACTGGGACCCCATATGGGCGCTGGTTCTAATCCCGGCAGCCCTGCTTCCCATCCAGCTCCCTGCTTGTAGCCTGGGAAAGCAGTCAAAGACAGCCCAAAGCCTTGGGACCCTGCACCTGCATGGGAGACCCAGAAAAAGCTCCTGGCTCCTGGCTTCGGATTGGGTCAGCTCCAGCCCTTGCGACCGCTTGAGGAGTGAACCATCAGATGGAAGATTTTCCTCTCTCTCTCCTCCTCCTTCTCCTCCTCCTCCTTCTCCTCTCTGTATATCTGCCTTTCCAATTTAAAAAAAAAAAAAAAACTGTGCTCAAGTTAACAGCTTATTCAAGACCCTTTCAGTTGCAGGGGACAAAAGCTCACTTCGAGCCAGCTTGAAACAACAAGGAACCTGTGAAGTCACGTAAAAAGCCACATGCTGAATTCTCGGATTCAGTGAACTCAGCAGAACACTGCTTCTCTCCGTGACTTAACTCAGGTTTCTTCTTTGTCAGCTTCATTGCCAACTGTGCCTTCCCCATGCAGTGGTACCTCCAAGAGGACTGCCTATCAGGTCAGTAGCTCAACAGACTCAGATGTACGTGGGTAAATGCCCACGTAGGAAATCCACTGACGTGTAACACTAATCAGCAGGATGTGGATCATGCGCCTGCCCAGGGAGCTTGGTAAGATCAGTCCTTTAAGGTTGCATATGTCATGAATAAAAGGAGGATAAATTTCCCCCCCGTGGAGTAATGAGCAAAAACGCATACCTTCACACACAGATATATGAGTTTCTGAGTTTTTTGTATGCTCACTTTGAACAACACTAATGACATAGTTTAAACAAATTTCTCTACCTGAAGGGACGTGTACATGGTTTATACTGTGGTTAATGGCCTACAGCCAAAGAATTATGGCAACTCTTACCAGCAAATTCATCAAGAATGCCTCTTACTCTCTCTGACCCATCAAATATATTTTCTTCCCTTCTTTTTATTTGGATTCAATCAAGGTTAAAACTCATTTCATAACAGTCTGTTACAGAAGGGTAGGACAGAGTTGGGTAGAGGGAATTATGGGTCTCGCAAGATGGTGCAGCACTTTAATCAACCACTTAGGATACCCCATCAAAGTGCCAGTTAGTGTTCTTGCTACCCACTTCTGATCCATTTTCCTGCTAATGCACCTGAGAAGGCAGAAGGCAATGATCCATGTATCTGAGCCTCTGCTACCCATGTGGGAAGCCCTGATGGAATTCCAGGCAGCTGGCTTTGGTCTGGCCCAACCCTGGTCTTTACAGCCACTTGCAGAATGAACCAGCAAATAGAAGATTTCTCTTTCTCTCTCTCTCTCTCTCTCTCTCTCTCTCTCTCTCTCTCTCTCTCTCTTTTTCTGTTACTCTTCCTTTCAAATACACAAAGGAAATCTAGAAAAAGAAAATAATTGTGTGAGGATAGCCACAAACAGGCCACACCAAGCATCCTGAGAGTGTGCATCATAGCAGAGGAGCACGCAAGAGGACCGACACAAAGCCCCAGAAGCAAGAAACAAGAAATGACAAAATTCTCAATATTCTAAGCTTCCGGTAGCAGGGAACTGGAATTCCAAATAATACCTTCTTCAATTTATGAAAATTATACACAAATCTTAGGAACTATTATTTATATTTGTATATACATAGGCAATTAAGCAGTACCTGCAATTTATACTCTTACATATTAAATGTTTGCAATATTCATTAACCTATTTCCTTACTCCTCTGAGACTTAAAATAAGGGGAAAAAATGGAAAAAAATTTGACATGCAAATTCTGAAAAAAATTCTTCCAGCATTTAGAAATGGTTTCTATAGTTCCTATAAGCCTACTTTAGTCAAACTTTAAAAATTAAATAGTTTGTGCACCAAGAGTTTTATTTTGTAGTATTATTCTTATCTAAATACTAACAATTCACACCTGGGAAACACACTCCCCAGAGCAGAACAACTAATCCTTTCCCAGAAACTGTGCTGTGGAAATCTTATAAATACAGAGAGAAAAGATATGACTGCTACTTCAGCCATCCCTTGCTCCATTCTTTATCTGACTATTTCCTATTTAGGTACTGACCAAATTTGCCTTCACTAAGCTTCAGAGAGCCTGCAGGCAAAAAAATTATAAGGTGTCTGAATTATTCATTTTAAAACTTTAAAGTCATCTGAGGTATCTCCTATATTTTATAGACTTTGAATGGATCCGTGTCAACTACTAGAAATGTACACTCAATGATCCTATAAGCCCAAATGGCCATTCTGTACCCAAGTGAAAAATGTCACGTGAGCCTTTGGCCTTGGAGAATCTAACCCAGAAGTGGCTTATTTATGGGGATAACATGCTTTAGTCCCTAATAAATCTTACAACTGTAATCTATGAAGAAACCAATTTTCTTTATATTAAGTTATAGAAGTCAATGATGGCTGCGAGGTGAGCTGCTTGAAAACCAGTCTGTAAATCCAACTCCATTAGGTAAGCCCTTTAAGAACATTTTTCTCTTAGCAACAGAAGGAGTGGTACTTCAGTTTAGATTTTATTGCCTTATGGAACATATCTTAGTGGTAAAAATGACTTTGAATATTTTGTGACTCTGAAATGCAATGATTAAAATATAATCTGTTCCTTCGGAGCTCTAAATTTCTCTAAATTTGAGATTCGCAACTGGGATATCTCAAACAAAATCTGGATTACCTGAAGAGCTATTTTGAACCTTTTTGTAAACCTGATGTATGTAGCCATCCAATCTGTGGGATATAAGAACAAAAGCTAGTACTCAGATGGAGACTAAACAAATCTTCATAGCTTAATGCTTAAGTTGCATCTATACCACAAAAAGATTAATTTCTTTCAAAATGCAATTTGATTCCTCTTTTTAGTTACTTGAGTTTCTAATTTCAAATGGAAGACTATATGCATATGCACTTCCTCTTTTCCTAAAATCATGTTAAAACAATAGAAACATGAGCATACGGGACTGGATGGAGTTGGGAACAGGAACAATCCATAGAGGAGAGAATTTTAGCAACTTGGTGGGGAACAGAAAGTGGATGAGAAGTTTCAGGCAGCAAAGACGACAGCCAAGGTGGAAGTTGCTTTAACGGCCAAAGCACAGCCAAGTGCCAAGTTTACAGCGAACAGAACCAGGCAACAACAGCATGTTGTGGGGCTCCAATCAGAGATCAACACCAAGGACTTTGCTGGGACCAGTCAGTCAGCGCTGCTTCCTCACATCTGCCTTTTTCTCCCACAGAGGACCAGGAATAAATCTAGAAAGGCTGCGGCTTTGTATTTCCAGGATTTTTGTAATAATTCAACCAAAAAGCAGTGAGGATATCATCTTGTGCAATCTGAAGTGACAGGCCTGGGCTTGACTATCCAGCTCCAAAATTTACAACCAAGTCATCCAGGTTTCACTTGAACTCTTTTTCCCCACAATGTTGTGTTCTTCTCCCCATGGTAAGAACTCTCCAGCAGACCATTTATATTAATTTTAGCGTTTAAGACATTTTCCCTTTCTCAGAATTATCACATTCTTTACAAATCAAGTAGCTACCTGTGTCTGATCAATTTTCTTATGATTGTAGGGAATTATATATTGACTTGTTCTATTAATATGATTAAAATTGCTTCTCGTCAGTATTTTATTAGAACTAATATGGGTTACAAAAATTAAGGCTTTATTTTCCTGAAATAAGATGAAATTCTGCTAATTAAATCATTCTTAACTCTCTCTCCTCTCTCTCTAAGTAGTAACCCGTTTGAAATCCAGATGCCTGGCACAATAAATGGCTTCCCATAGCTTCCAGCAGAAGGCTGCCAGAAGCAGGTGCCATTGAATCCACACTCCTGACTAGTGCACTCACACAGCTGTAATCCAACAGGCATGAGGGGACACCAGCACGCCCTGAGCACTTCACACAGAGAGTTTGGGCAAGGAAGAGGCTTTGTGCTTGACTGAACTCTTCCATTAATACCTGCTGTCAAGAACATGAAAGCTTTAGCTTCTAACCTTCCTGGAGATGCCAGTGTTACGATACGGGAGCCTAAGAGCTGGAACACCTGCATTCCACAGGTGGCTATTGGCTTCCCTCCTCACTACTCCTTTCTTCCAATTCAACCTCTTCCTTAAAAGCCAGGGAGAGCAAAGACAATGGTGCAAAGTATTTGGGTTCCTACCAAGCAGAGGAGATTCCCAGATGGAGTTTCAGGCTCCTGGCTTTGGTCTGGCTGAGCCCAGGTTGTTACAGGAATCTGAGAGGCAGAGGGGGCAAGATCTGCTCACCCCCATCACTCCTAATGAAAGGATTTAGTAATAGACCATGCTGAAGATGAATGAATAGTTAAGAAACAAACTCAAAGACTGTTCTTACATACAGTGGGAAAAAATTGAAACTGTGAGGGGGAAAAAAATGAAGTGTAAAAAGTATAAGTATAAAATTCAACATCCATCATTTAGAAATCCAAACAAAAGAGAAAAATAAATGACCTCAGATACTTTGATATCCCTCAAAGCTGTAGCTCATTGCCCTACACCTTACTGCTGTGCTCAGTAATTATTTGTTGGATGTACATTTCACCCTTCACTACTTGGATTACAGACATGACCAGAGAAACCTGTAGGAGTGAGCCATGGGAATGCCTCTGTCCCCTGAGTCCATATTCATAGGAACATCCTTGAATGTGAGCCCGAAGCCCAGCACTTTGCAGCAATTGAAAAATCCAACCTAAGGTTAAAGGCTCAACTATCTTGATACATTGGAGAATAAAAAATCACTTTCTTTTGATTTTCATCTAATTCTGTTTTCGTAATATAAAAAAAATCAGCTTCTGATTTACTGGAATTGAGAGTACAGATCAACACTTGAACAAGTACTTCTTACGTGGAATTAACAATGAACATAAGAACATTCTGTATTGCTTGAATTATTTTCTCCATGTGCATAAATCATTTTGAAGTGTAAAAATGAAGTTTTGCATACATGGAAATTTTTTATCTTGTGAAAAAAATTAGACTTATTAAAATCTTCCCCCTTTGTTGCTCCTTCCCTGTAACACCTAAGGCAGCATCTTCATATCTTTGTCCTTTAAACATAAGAATTAATAATTTACACACTAAGTTCCCCCATGGAAGTTGGAACTCTTTACTCTTCTTCCTCCTCATTGCTAAATCAAATGCTCTGTATTTACATACTTGCTTCTGCCATTAAACTATGCTTCCACAGATTATCTAATCAGAAAATGCAAATATATCTTCACTGTTAATTAAAAAGAAAAAAAAAATAGACCAATAATATTTTCCAAGCACTTAGCATTAGCTACCATGGAACAAAAAACTAGAACATTTACCATTAATGAAGGACTTCAACAAATTTGCATTAGGTAATTGAACCCAAAAGGAAAAAGAATGAGCTAATTACTATAAAAGGATAATATCTCTCCATGTAAGAGATTATTGACACCCATATTTCTAATAAAGTTAATTCTTAAAACTCTTTATTACAGTTTTCCAAGTGAGTGGCACAAGAAAGGCCACTGTTGCAGTCCCTCTGACTCTGGAACCATACATGAGGACACCAGTTTAAGTCCTGGCTGCTCCACTTCCTACTCAGAGCCCTGCTCATGCAGCTAAGAAGGCAGAAACATGTGGCTCAAGCACCCAGACCTCGCACACCCACACGAGTGAGTTGGATGAAGTTCCTGACTCCGGCCTTCAGCCTGGCTCACCTTGGGACATTGCAGCCATCGGGGAAGCAACCCAGAAGATGCAAAATCTCTCTCTTTTCTGTCATTTCACCTCCCAAATAAATAAAATAAATCTTCTCACAAAACAGAATAATATGAGGGCCTTCAAAAAGTTCCTGGGGATGTGTAACAGAAAAATATTTTTATAGAGTTTAATTTTTTCACCAAATTTTGCCTTCTTCAATTCCTTTATATGAGCTTTTCAAAATGCTCTTTTATATATGTACATATGCTTTTAGACTATTAGTGGTAGTAGTATTGGGCAAGTGGATAGAAAGATGACATAAACTGAGTACCAAATGTTGCTCACTGTGTTCTCACATAGGAAAAAAAAATAGCCATGATGAGAAGGAAAAGCAAATAGACACCTCAATTGCAATTCTGCTTTGAGTTGTTAACAATGAAACATGCTTTGTGTAATATATATAAGGGTATAATTGGTTACATAGACATACATATGTAAATTCAGCAACTAATAGATTTTAGAATGTCAAAATTAAAATTTACAAAAAAGAAAAAAAATTATTCTAGACAATTCATGGCTTCGTATTTAAACAAATACCATGGAAAATAATTCCGAACACTAAAAATGCATCTTTTAAAATGAGATAACCTTTTAATTCTTCTGTCTTTATGTCTAAACTTCCACATTCACACAGGCTGTGCTTGAAGTGTAATGCAGTCTTATTCCTTTAAAACATTGAAACTAGCACAACACATCTAATTTCTATAATCCTGTGATATTGCAGCCCTCAAGAGAACATGGGGGAGAGTGTGGGGCGGGGAGATGAGATACGACCTGGTGTACTGTGGACATATTTGTGGTGTATTGACTTCTGGGGAAAAGGAGAGAATCTCATTTCCTAATTGTCTCATTCTTTTTCTAAATGGTGTAGAACTTTAAGGGAAATGACGAGAGTGCCCGGTTGGTTCCCACCTCCCAAATCCATGACCCATTTCCTGAAACCTTGTTGATGAGCTCTCACGTGGAACACTTCCCATCAGTAGTCAGAAATTACCTTTCGGAACCTCCAACATGCTTTAGAATCGTTGCATGAATAATTAATGTGATTGCACTCACAGACCTCTGGAAGGAGCACATATTTTATAAGTAAATAACTACTGTCTGATACCACATGAGCATCAGGGAAGCAGAGCTTTCTGGGAAGCAGGCTCGATGCTTTGTATGAAGCCTGAATCTGACACTGATAGGCCAACAGTCACAAACTTCCTCTTTTATGAGTTGGTTTCTAGACCCACTTACTGAGTGTGTCAGCTTCATTCTCATACAGCCAAAGGAATGTAATTTGTGGCTGCGAAAGACAATGGAATTAGCTATGTCCAGTAACCACAGGAAACCACAAATAATGTTAACTGATCAGCTGGCCATACATTTATTCCCTTTAACTGCTGAATTACACATTCAATGCTCAGCATCCGAAAGTCGTTTTCTTTTCCTTTTCTGTGTTTCTATCAGTCTTACCTCCATTGTGAACCATTTACACATTCATAGAGGATTTTACACAAATCTCAGGTTTGTAATTTCATATGTCTGCATGACTTTGAAACATTTTCTATTTGAGTTATCATTTTTTAAAGATCTGCTTATTTGAAAGAGTTACAAAGAGTGATCCATCCACTGGGTCACTCCCCAAACACCCACAATGGTCAAGCGTGGGCCAAACATGAGGCTAAAGATGCCATCTGGGTCTCCCAGACAGGTGGCAAGAATCCAAACACTTCAGCCATTTCCTGCTGTTCTATCAGGTGCTTTGGCAGGGAGCTGGGTGAGAAATGGAGCATCCAGGACTCATATTTGCACTTACATGTACTCCATTATTGCAGGTAGCAGCTTAATCCACGGAGCCACATACCAGTCCCTAATTTAATATTTTATGAGAATGAGATTTTGTAGACTCTTACTTAAAATATCAGAGTTGAATGAAAGTCCGTAACTGGAGGAATATGCATGGATTTAGCTGGTTTCTCTGGTGGCCACCCAGGAAACCATTCTCCGACATCACTCTTGCATTAGCAGGATTCTTGTCCTGACAAAGTAGACATTTCTTCAAGTAGAACCATTTCCAGCCCCAGAGGTTCACTGGTTTTTCAGATAAGATGCCCAAATTGTGTCTCATTCGAAATTTGCCATGACAGCCTCAAAGACTTGTACCCTAATTTTCTGTAACATTTTGCAGAAACACTCATAAGTACGCTGGCACAGGGCAAAAACTGTTAGCAAAGGTGAAGAGTACCCTAGAAAGACTAGAGAACCTGGGTGTGGTATGATGGGGCCAGAGGAGACAGAGCCCAACCTGACACAGCGACCGCCAGCAGGAAGAGGGATGCCGACCCCTGTGCCTCTCTGATTCTTCGGTGCAATGAGAACAGTATTTATCTCAAGTTATTTTTAAAATACAATTAGGCAATGCATTTAAGATTCATCAGCACTTAAAATTCATCACACACAGCAAAGAATCAAAAAACATAGTTTCCCTTCATATTTTCTTCCTTTCCTGTGTCCAGTTACACATATTGCATTTTGACTCCAGATAGTAAAACAACAGCAGAAATAAACATTGAAACTGCATCAGATTTAAAAGCTCATATGCAGAAAAGGAAATAATCAACAGAATAAAGAGACAGCCTATGGAATTGAAGAGAGATCATGCCTTACCATGCATCTGACAAGGGGTTAAATACCCAGAATAGAACTCAAACAACGCAATAGAAGCAAAACAAGCTATCCATGTGCAATAGACAACGGAGGCCAATGTTGCGGCACAGTGAATTAAGCCATCACTTGCAAACAAACAAACAAACAAAACATCAGTCCCTATTTCCTATTACTATGCCTGAAAAAGCAATGGAAGATGATCCAAAACTTAAGGCTTGTGCCTTCCCTGTGGGGAACTGAACTGGAGTTCCAAGCTCCTGGCTTCAGCGTAGCCCAGCCTAGCCGCTGTAGGCATTTAAGGAGGGAACCAGTGCATAGAAGCTATCTCCACTTCTCCCCACTCTTTCTGTGATTCTGCCTTTTGAATGAATAGATCTGCAATAACAACGGCCAAAGGACTTTAAAAGATGTTTCTCAAGAGAAGTCATACAGTCTACTATTCCTGAAACTCAACTTCTCTTATCCAGACCAAAAAGAGGATATGAGATACCTCAAAAAGTTCATGGAAAACAGAATTAAAAGATATGTTTAGTGCAAAAAAAAGTATGCATAGCTTTCTCATAATATTAATTTCAATGAGTCCCTTGAAAACCCCTGTGTGTGTGCATTTAACAACTTATCAATCTGTCTTCATAAGTGATTGTTAGTTGTCCTTAAAAAAAAATAAGCATATTCAAGGTAACATTTTTAAAAAAAAAGAAAGCAAGTTGTTTAGAGAGACAATCAGGGGCATGGTGACAGAGCAGGAAACAGCAATGTTAGTGCATTGGCTATGATAAATGAAGGAACAGCCATCAGAGCCAAAGTTAGACAAAAATTGAGATTTATGCTCCTGGCTCATAACATACCTAGAAAGAAAAGCAATATCCTAGCTTTCATAATGCCAGAGAACAGACACTCTTGTTCAACATTAATGGACATTGTGTGTTATTACACACTATTATTGCTGGTATTAGAATTCCAGACAGATGTTCACCAGCTGACAGCAGAGCTCTCTGAGAATTTCAAACAGAGAGACCATCTGAGATATTGGGCTGTGGAAATAGCAATGCGCACAGTGGCTCTCCAACTTCAGCATGACTAAGAATCGCCCAGGGATGCGGTGGGAAAGGCGGGTTCCTGCGTCCTGCTGCAGCTCTGCAGACGCTGTGTCCGAGGAGCTGTCCAGGCAGAGCAGTTTCGTCAAGCACCCCAGGGGACCCTCACGCAGGTCCCTCCGGTGCCACCCTCTCGGAAACCATACTCTGATGCAAACATAATGCATCTGCCTATACGTACTCCAAGGCTTTTCCTGCAAATCCATTTTATCAGAGTCGGTTCCAATATTACATTAGTTAAATGCACACGGATGTATGCTGTTCTTCAAGAGAACAACAAATATAATCTTACATGAATGCAAAAGTTGTTTAAATCCATGCAGAACCTTCAGCTTATATGGCTCGTCCATGAACTTTTTGAAGACCAGTCATCCACTATATACATATAATAAAGATTCTCCTACATTCAAGCTGATAACAAAATAATTCTTTCAGTAGCTTGAATGTTTATTTTGTGAAAAAGAATCATAGGTGTTTTTCTTACAAGTACACATTTCTACAACGATGGGTTACTGTCATATTAAAAAAAGATTTACTAATTTATATTTATCTGAAAGGCAGAGGTTCAGAAAAAAAGAGGGAGGGACAGAGAGAGAGAGATTCTATCTGCTGATTCACTCACCAAACAGCTGCAATGGCTAGGGCTCACCAAACCCACGAGCTAGGATCTTCGTCCAGGTCTCCTATATAAGTGCGGGAGCCCAAGGTCTTAGGCCTTCTTCAGCTACTTTCCCAGGTGCATTATCAGGCAGATTAATCAGAAATAAGACATCTGGAAATAGAACTGACACCCAGATGGGATGCTAGTACCACAAGCAGCTTTACACCACAATGCCAGTTCCTGCTGTCATTTTTTCAAATGAGTGATGTTACACTTTACATAGGCCTCTTTTTCAGTTAGAACAATCTACAAGGATTGGTACAGGGATCGCACGTGATACTGCAAAGTGGTTAGAATACTTATGAGTACAATAAGCCTCAATCACGTCCAGTATAGACTATGAACACAAATCTCATGCGGGCAGGGACTTCCTCTGCGACATCCCTTGCTCTGACGGCCACTCTGACCCTCAGGGAGACCGATAAATACTGAGTGACTGAAGGATGGAGAAGTGGACGCACACATGAGTGAGCGTGCCAGGAAGATGGTGTTGAGCAGCCCTGGCTGCGTTCAGGCTGCGCCTGGCTTGTCAGCACACAAGACACTACCAACCGCCAGCCCCCGGAGGACAGCAAGCTGGCTCCCACCACCACGTCTGGCCTCGGGGCGTGCCAGCGCACATCCTGGTGTTGATGAGGGAGCGATAGAGTTGTGAGGAAAGGAACATATTTTCAATCGCCAAAGGATGAAGGCCAGTGGATAAGACACACACACACACACACACATATATATATACACATATATACATACACACATACATATACATATATATACATATCTGATACACAGAGGAAGTCTTCAAAAATTATATGAAAAACATTAGTCAAGCTTCCACTACATTGTCTGACAAATGTTGATTGGAACGCCAGTTACAACACATCTGCTAGTAATTATTCCCATGATTTTCCCCCTAATTTTGAGTAATGGTCATGTTCCTACCTTTTAAAGCACACAGACATACATTGTACCTGACATTAATGTTACATTTGTTTCTCATTATACACGTTTCTCATTAACAACTAATTAGTCTTGATTTTCTACTCTTCAATTATGTAGCATTAAAAGAAATAGACCTTAAAAAATGTCAACAGCAGTCAGAGTTAGGTCAATGTTAAAGAAACAAACAGTTCCGGCCCACAGTTAACCTTACAAGCAAGAGGAAAAATGGACCACTCAAACTCTGCTTAACCAAAGTGTGAAGAAAAGAAAAAAAAAGTATGCACCACATTTTTTTATGGAGGAAAAAAAAGGATTAGGTACACTGCAATTGGAACGAAGCTGGATTATACTAGATTTGAGTCACCATTTTTTAGCCCTCTCCCCTCACAGCTAGAGATCAAAATGGATGTTTCTTGAACAAACATTTGGTTTCAATCAATTATGTTACCCAATGAACAAGTTCTCCTGAAAGTAGGTATTGTTAAAGGATAAGCTGTTGTGACAAAATTAGGGAAAAAATGTTCTCCTATTCTTCTTTATGCAAGGTCACATGTTCCCTATTACAAATAAAGGTGGTGACATTCATCCGGCCTCTCGCATCTACACCTGACTGCAGTGCACTGATAAATATAAAGGGATCCTAACGACGCTGCGTCTGCCCCACTGACAATCTGAGGTAAGTCTCAGAATCCCCTCACGATCTGACTCCAGGCAGGAACAGTGGTAATTGCTACCCAGCCACAGCACTGCATCATGGGAAGGGATGCCAATAGCAGCCAGGCATCCTGCCCTACCAGTCAAGAGTTCAAATTCAGAAGTTCTGACACTGACCGCGCCAGGACCCAACAGCTGAGACAGCCTTAACCAGGTGCTCGCACTGTGCACCGTACTTCATAAACCGTTCTTGCTGGATATGGGCCTGGGGCGGGGGTGAGGCAAGGCCTGGGAGAAAACATGGAAGCAAAGCAAGCAGCTGGAGGAGATAGTCAGCACTTAGAGGCTGCACGTGGAGCGCTGCTGTCTGCGCGATCGTTTCTGAGGGGCGAAGGTCAAGGAATACATCCCACTCAAACCACTGCAGCTGTGTTTGTACTTTACCTTTCACTGAATTTCAAATTGAACATTTTTTAAAAGTCTTATTTTTGTAACATTTCAAAAACGAAACTTTATAATAATGTTCTCCCAAATGTTTTATAAGAAAAGGGGGCAGAAGACAGGCACCACCCAAGTCCAAAACACGGTAGCCTTCTTTCTAATCAGGAACTAAATCTGCTTTTCCAACTATTCTGGGTGCTGGAGATGCTGTGCACGTGGGACCCGAGAGCCTACCCATCTGAACAGGTGTCCTGCAATGGCCACCCTGTGGTCCCCAGACCACGCCTTGAGTTGCAAGGACCTGGGTCCTGCTACAGCTCAGCAGAAGCTGCTAGCAGCAAATCCTCACTGGTGTGTTTTCCTCTTAACCACCAACAGACTTAGTTCTGGGCTGAATAACTTCCACATTCCTTCCCTGTAGTGTTTTCTGGCCCGCATCTTCTTCATTCCCCCCTCCTGCCGCAGGGCAGACTGAGGGGAAGTGTGGTGTCTTTGTGGATTGGGCACTGCTCACTGGATGATAATGTGCAGCTGAGCTATTCGATGAGCAGTGGAACATTCCAAACCCACCTCCTCCCAACACAGAGGGGAAGCAACAGGCTGTCAAATGGCAGAGCCCAGTTCCCAGCCCGCATGGGCCACACCTGGAGGTCTCCCAGCGGCATGCAGGGAGAGCTGAGATGCTCCCACCTGAGAACAGGCAGGCGCCCTTATCTCCCAGAAGCAGAGGGTCTAGCTGCTGTCCCTCCCCCGCTAACTACCTGGCAGTTGAAATACTAACAGCAGTGGAATGCTGACATGAATGGGATGGGTACTTGCTAGAGCTGAGCTGCATAACTTTACCGTTTCCTGTCTCTACAGAGCTGACTTGCACTAAGTGGAGTTCTGAAGTGGGAGTTGGGATAATCGCGCACTGGGGTACATTGGTTTTTTCCCATGCTTGCAAGCTCAATAGGGAAAACCACTCCATGGAGGCCTTTGACGAACACAGCCTCCATCAGAAGGCCTCTTCTCATGCCTTGTGCGCCAAGCAGTGGAAACAGCTGGAATAAATTGGGCAGTAACAGTGAAACACCAAGGCACTGTGGGAACCAGGGAGAGACAGAGGAAGATCTTCCAACCATTTAGTCAATCCCCAAGCGGCCACAATGGCCGGAGATCAGCCGATCCGAAACCAGGTGCCAGGAGCTCTTCCGGGTCTCCCATACAGGTGCAGGGTCCCAAGGCTTTGGGTTGTCCTTGACTGCTTTTCCAGGCCACAAGCAGGGAGCTGGATGGGAAGCAGGGCTGCCAGGAGTTAGAACCAGCATCCATACGGGATCCCGGTGCGGGTAAGGCGAGGACTTTTGCTGCTAGGCTACCGTGCCAGTCCCCACAACCCATTCTGAAGCACCTGGGATTGAACCTCCCTCCACCTCCAGTCGCAGGTGGCACATGATGAGACAGTGGTTGGGTCTCTGCCATGCACACAGGAGCCCTGATGGAGCAGGGCTTTAGCCTAGCCCTGCTCTGGCTGTTGTGGCCATTTGGGGAGTGAACCAATGAAAGGAAGGTGTCTCTCTGACCTTCTCTCAAATTAAAAAAGTAAATAAACCAACCGCTGCTAGTCTCTATTAAAGTCTCTGAGAGCACAGAATCAGAAACGAACAGCCAAGCACCCTCTCCCCGAGCAGATCAACTGCGTTCAAAGCTAGAGAGCTGGGGCTGGGGGACAGCCTGTGTCTGCTGCTTATTAACACCACAATTTAAATACTCTGGGAAATATACCACCCAAAGACTAGGTCTGAAACATCAGCCACATCTGAGTGAAGGAAAACATTGTCTAACACATCTGATTATATTAGCTCTAAACAGATACTCGTTGAGTTACTAGATTTTTCGGCAAGTGATTTACAAGAAGTGCTCTGCAAAACTGTAACGCAACAGAATACGATACGTCAAAGCTACTCTACTTTCTTTTTCTTTAATGTACCCCTTCTTAAATCACCTTTCACGGGAAAAAGAAAATGAGGTGGAAAAGGCATGGTGCAGCAATGGTTATTTAATTTAAGTCTTTGAGCACCATCTAGTGGTACCATATGATAATGCCAAGTGATGTATCACCATTGCCTATAAAAACAGAAAAGTGTATTAAAAATGAAAACTTTAGCGAGGATCTTCCATCCCTGGATAAGCTCTGATTCTGGACTTAGCACCCTTTGGATGATCTGAATTTAGGCCTTTAAATACTGATGACTGGATTGTTTCCTTGACTATATAAGCTCAAAAGAATAATAATACAGAATCAATGCATTTGTTTGTTCCACTCAGGCTCTGTACCCACGCCTCACATTACAGATAAAATCAGTGACCAAAATGACCTTTCAGCGGGTTAGCCAAGTTCTCTAAAGCACCAACAACAAACCTGCCCCAGAAAAACTTCAATTTGATTTCTCCCTTCTCTGCCCCAGCTAAGCACACTTGCAGACAACGTCTTAGCTGTGGTTTCCCTGGTTTTAGAGTTTGCCAACCTGATGTTTGAAACCAGGGAGACCTGGACTTTACCTCCATCTGTTACAGGCTTTCTATGTGGCCAGGAAGCACACTGTTTAACCACTATGAATGCCAGCTGTTTCGCCAGCAAATCAGAGCTGGTCTCCATTTTACAGAATCTTGTGGAAGACTCAACTGGACCTGAGATGCACTTGAGAGATTTTTCTCTCTTCAAATTCTATAATAAAAATGGAAGAGGCATGCAAGAGAGGTTAGTGAGAGCAAATACAAGGCAGACTGAGTGTGCAGCTGCTGCCTTTGAAAAGCAAGGAGTGCAAGTATCCTGTGGTGACCAGTTAAGACAACCAACGTTTTCATGGGGATTGCAATCTTCTCTAACACAATTGCTCATGGTCCACCTGCTTGATGGACCTATCACCACCCCATGAATACAGTCCGTGTCTTATGTGGGTACCGACATCCACTTGGGGGAGCTCTCTGTGGCATTTCACTCACTCTCCTCTCATTTTGCAGGTCCATCTCCCAAGGTTCAAGGGCAACCCTAGGTCAGGCAAAGTGCAGATTTACGTAACTAATGCCGAATGAAAGCCAAGGGGCAGGCATTTGGTGCGGCGATAACAGAGCCTGATCTGAGTATATGCTACTCTGTTTCTGATCCAGCATCCTACTGCTGCACATAAGAGGTAGCAAAGGACAGCTCTGCTGCTTGGTTTCTGTCATCCATGTAGGAGAGCTGGATGGAGATCCTGGCTCCTGCCGTGACTATTTCAAGTCTGCCGGTGAGACACTGAACTTAAGATGCCTTCCCATCATGCTCTTTGTCCACACACATTCTTCTCTGTCATTCTGCCTTTCAAGTAAAATAAAAAGTAAAAATTTTCAGGCCCAGCATAGCAGCATAGTGGCTAAATCCTTGCCTTGCACCTGCTGGGATTGTACCATATGGGCACTAGTTCATGTCCCAGCTGTTCCACTTCCCATCCAGTTTCCTGCTTGCGGCCTGGAAAAGCAGTCAAGGATGGCCCGAGGTCTTGGGACCCTGCACCCATGTGGGAGAGCTGGAAGAAGTTCCTGGCTCCTAGCTTTGAATAGGCTTGGCTCCAGCCACCGCAGCCACTTGGGGAGAAAACCAGTGGACAGAAGATCTTTCTCTCTTTCTCCTTCTCTCTATAAACCTGCCTTTCCAATAAAAATTCAAAATAATTTTTTTAAAAAATCCCAGAGTAAGTTTCACAAATGAGAAACAAATCATTTGTTAAATCTGAACTTATATGGAATAAGTCATTCAGCACTAAGCTTTGAACCAAAGATGCAGTTGGTAAACAATAAAAAGAGCTAGACCATCTACTCCTCCCCGGGAGGGCTCAGAATGTGCCTCACGGGTGCAAGACAGCCTGAGCCAGCAGAGGACGACTCTGAGGCCCTCAGCCCCACTCACACACAGGGACACTGTTCAACATCTGAAAGGTTTGCTCCTGTACTCACCACAACAGGAAGTTTACCTCTGTGCAGCATGGTCACCAACCTTTTAGTTCTTCCCTTCATTTCACACAAAGAAGCACTCCAATCATGACTTTGTGGTCTTTGCCACTTACTTCATACCAGCATTCACAGGGAAAACGCCTGGATCACAGCAAATGCAAAGGTTCTGTTTGATTCCGTGAATAAAGGAGCTTTTTGTACAGTCAAAAATCACCCTGATGCGCCTCCGACCTTCAAGAGTCCTTCCTACACCCTCAGAATTCATCCAGAACTAAAGACTGGCCTTTGTAATCCAACGATGGGACTCAGACGATTAGACCCAGCATTCTCTCCTCTTTCTGTGTAGTATCTCAAAGAAATATTTATTCTGACTGTAAGGATTTCTCTCAAGGGGAAATAAAACTGAAAGTAGACAAAATTGAGTGCCAGATGGGGTTTGGTAGCTCTCACTGGTGTTCTTTCACAGAAGCGACAAAAATTGAAGAAACATTCCTGAATTGAGCTAATCGCTCTCTTCCGTGAAACAGTCTGCTCAACAGACGGGCAGTGTCTCGAAGAGACTTCCCAGATTTAATTTATTGAGAATAATCTTTAGCCTTTTATACTAAAGAAAATGAGACCGATACAAAAGGCTCCCGGAAATTATGAGAAGGTCGGAGACCTTAGGCCCAGGCTAACCCTCCTTGCCCTTGAATCAGAACATTTTGCTGAACACAAAATCTCTTTCATTTTTAATCCATGAATGTAAGCGTGTGTGGAGGCCCAGCTGGGAGTTAGTTGGAAGCTGTCATTGCCCCCTCGGCCCATGCAACATGTGAACCCCAAATGCCAGCTTTGTGCAATGAATTTTCTAGGGCAAATTTTGACGAACATAAAACAATCTTAATCGGCTTACATTGCCAAGGAAATGGGATTGATTATTCTTAAATCTGACAGTGTGTGTGGATATGTGTAAGTGTGGCATCATGCAGGGAGCAAAAACCATATGATGAGGTTTATAGAAACGTCATCATTTCATATTCTTAAGCTATTTTTAGTATTTATTTTCAACAACTTAAAAATCTTAGCAACTGGGAGACATAAACATGCAGAGAGAGGCAAGAGAAGAGGGGGAGGGAGAATCTTCCAACTGTGGTTCCAAATTCCCCAAGCCCCTGCAGTAGCAGAGTCAGGCTGACTCCTGGAATCATCTGGTCTGCTCTGCCTTTCCAGTGAGAGGCAGGGGCCGTAACAACTGAGCCATCCTTGGTTCCCTCCCAGCATGCACAGGCAGGAAATGGGAGCAGAAAGTAGAGTAGCCAAGCCTGGGACCAGTGTTCCACATGGCATATGGGTGTCCCATATGCTACAATACCTGTCACACATCATTTCCCTTCTGATTTACTAACTAGGTAGAATTGACTATTTCAGCGATTGGGAATTTGCTGTTTGCACTGTTCAGAATTAACCAGCTCTACCAACAAAACAAATTCAAATGGTTAAAGCTTTTCTTGACCTCCTGCTTTGTACCACAGCAGGTAGACACAGATCCTTCAAGTATAGCTGTCGCTTGGCAAATCTCAACAGCAAAGCTAAGTTCACAGAGCAGGTATTCTAGACCACACAGTTCAACTTCCTTGGTGTCAGAACTCCTCATTATACAAAAAAAAAAAATATATATATATATATATAGAAAATGTTTTGGCAATATGTCTCCAAGTTCTCTTGTGGAGTTAAAATTCTGTAATTTAAGAATTCATTACATTTTCTTAGATGCATCAGACTTTTCAAAGTTAGAGGAAGACAAAAGGCTAGGTTTAACATAAAGTTGTTGTAGACATTCCCAGGGGATTGAGGAAGAAAGGAACATTATCTTTTAGCATTACTCAACACTTTAGCCCACCTGGGTTTCGATCCCTTGATGGTTTGACCATCTTTGCCAGTCTTTGCCATCTCTACTCCACAGGACAGCTTCCTTCACCCATTGCCTTTGGCCTCACCACCAGGCCTTGCCCTGTCTCTGTGCTCCTCCGCTGCTTCAGCACTTGTGTGTTAGAAGCCTTCATTAGTCTCTGTCTCCCGTCTAGACCCTCCATTTGCTAGGATTCCCACACTATAACCTACCGCCCCACACATGACTGTAGAGCTACTAATCTTTTGTCCTATCAGCAATGTCACCACTCCACAGCTCACGTGTACCCCTGAGTAGGAAGTCCCTGTGCCTGCACTCAAAACTACAGGATACACCTACAGCCATTTTAAGGTGAATAGAGGCCGATTGTATATAACCTAAAATTGAAATGTCAATGAAGTAGTCACAGGATGTGGTTAAGAACTTGCATTTTCTAACGTATCAGTCACTCAAAACCATGTCAATTAACTCCATAATGTTGTAAAGTGTTGTTGATGTTTGTTATGGCTTTTAATTCGTTGGGACAATATTCTGCCAGCTCTACTTTTAGACCAGAGATGGTCTTCCCAAGAAACTGTTGAATTGATCTGGACAATAAGATGCTGGACTCCATGCATGGTACATGCTTGCAATGAAACAAGCATGACTAGATTTGAACTGTTACTGCACCAAGGTGAAGGAATCCACCATGGGGGGAGGGTATGGGGAGGGGTTGGGGGCACCTCAGCGCCTATGAAACGATGTCATAAAATGAAACGCAATTTAAAAAGTAAGTAAAAAAAATACAGGATACAGAGAGAAGCAGGTTACAACTATGAACTTGGGGTATACCACATTCTCAGACTGTATCTAGACTATCATCAGCTGTAATCTCAATCATTGTATATATGTGTGTATGGGTGGCAGGTGAGTTGGTATTCGAAAATCTTTTGGAAAATGTGTTATATGAAAATGACATGCATGTGTTTCAAAAACAAAATCTTGTACCAAAATAAACTTATTATTTAATGCTATTTTTCCATGAACTATTGAAACAACCTCCATACACAAGGATGACTTTGAAGAAATCTGCTTGGGCCACCCTAAACCAATAGTGAAATAAGGCATTCTCAGTTCTGTATAACAAACACTGCTTCAAAAATTTCCTACTTAAAACCAGAAGTTACAAGGAATGAAATGTTAAGCATTGACATACTGCCTTTTCAAGTTATGAGCTTAACATTATTAACATCATAAAAATATGTTAAGTGGTTTTTGATGAAAAATATAAATGTTAAAAAAAATCTAACCACAAAGATCAGAAACATTTATCAGAGGGTCTTATGTTTCTGATAAATATTTAAGCGTGTGAGGCAGAACCAGTGAGAACAATAAATACTTTATGGCTGGCACTTTGTCAAACCCATAAGTGGCTCTGCCTTAGGATTTTACATCATCACTGAATTTACAGTCATTTGATAAGTGGAGCAGGACAAGAATTACTTCTTTCTAAATCTAAACCTGGTAATAAATCTAACATCAGGATTCTTCTTATTGTCTGTTATCATCTGATGACAATGCCTTTTACCTTCATTGTCTTGGCAGAAATATGATATGTAAAATTATAATGTCATATCACTCAGAGTGATTTAACACTATCCAGCCCATACCATTTTAATCAATCAAAATTGTCGCTTTTTAGTGTAATGATTTGGTGGTGAATTCCCGGGGTTTACTATGATATATGGTCCCATGGACTCCCTGATTTACTGTTGGTTCCCCATGTTAAAGCTTAGGAAGCTGCTCTTGGCTTCTGGACATCTTTGCAATTAGTAAGCAAGAACAACTTGTAGCAACAGAAATGCTAATTTCAACAGCAAAATGAAGGCTGGAAAAATACCTTAAGTGATAGTAGTTGAAGCAACCTTAAGAGAAAATATTTTTTTTTAATTAAAACCATGGAATATCTCAAGCTTTTCCCTCTGCATCCACACACACGACGGAGACATCTATGACACCCCTGCCAGGTGCCTCACCACGTGAACTTTTCTTCGATACCATTAAGAAAAATCAGGAACTCACGAAATATTCCCCTTTCATTCAATTCATATACTCACATTACAAATCTCTTCTTCCAAAATCTAATATTTCATAAGACAGTTTAAGGCAATGACTGTAAAATGTGTAAATCTTTTCTGTTAGAGATAAGGTAATTTAAAAATCAAGCCCAGCACTATTTCCTTAACTGTATTACACATTTAGTATTGATTGAGATGCAATGACAATTAGCCACAAAATTCCTCATTTCTCAATAATGCTGTGTAAGCCAAGCAGGTCCACAAACAGCCATTTAGGGGAGTGAAGGCTCATGGATCCATACTACAGAGTGCATATAAAGCACCAGGCAGTTACTTGGCAAGCCGGTTTATGGAGGCTTTACCACCTTGTTCCTGGAGCATCTGGAATGAGCAGCCTCCTGAGACATCAAAGGGGCAGTGAGCACCCCAGGGTCCTGTAGTCATGATAACATCACAACTGTGCAGGCCACTACCTGGGCCCTTGTAGTCAGAGCCCATAAGGCAGAAGGGCTTACACGGCTCCTCCCCGTTAGAAGTTGGGGAGAGAATATAATCCTTGTGCACCAGGATGCTCCAAAGAGCCCACAGGAAAATCCAATTCAAATCCAGATGCAGCTTTTTCAGAGACTCATTTTCCATAACTTTTCTGAAAACTCCCTCAAGTGCCTCGATTTTCCTTTTTTTTTTCCTCCAAAATTAATTTATCATTCCCTTCTCTATGCATATCTTGAAAATCCTTTTATACCTGGAATCAATAATCTGGATATGAATGAGCTGGAAAAAAAAATCACAAATGTATGTTTTTAAAGAATAAAAGATATACACCTTTATTTCAGGTATCTATCTTGGTAAAATGCTGAAAACCATGTACTTGCTCTGACATCTAGACACTTATCCAATTAAAAGGAAAATTACCTATGTAATACCAGATAAGATTAACAACCCAAGCCATTATTGAAACCTCTGCGTATATTAAAGTGGAAAGAAAGCAAATATTCTGTCTATAGTTTACACTAATAAAAGCACTTATCTTTAAAATGTTTAAATGATGTTCCATTTGGGAGAGCAATAAAAATAATTTCAGCTAAAACTTTTCCTTTTGATGTCGTCATCCCAGTTGCTGGCTTCTTGAAGCAAAAAGACCTATTTTAGGAACAGAATCTATAATGCATCTAAGATTCCAGTCATTCTCATTTACTCTCCGAGGATAAGTTGCAGCTCCTTCAAACTTGGTTTTCTACATTTGTGATGCTATATCCATGGTGGTGCGGGTTCTGTTTGATCTGACACATTCATGATTAAGGTCCTTCCTCACTGTTACTGCTGCCACCACCAGGACATGCAGAAACCATGTTGCTGTAGATGCTGATGTGCAACATCAAGATTTCCTGAATCCACATGATGCCCAAGGCCTACCCTATGTCACCAGGAAAAGAATATGAGACCAACCATTCATTCAATGAATATGAGAGGACTTTAGGAAGTTGACAGACAGGGAATTAAAACATAAGTTTATGTTGGTACAAAAAAAACCATGAGTTTAGGGAAGAGCTTTCCTAATGATTGGAAATGTTCCTTTTGCTTACTAGCATGGCTCACTGCCACACTCTGGGAATGGAACAACTGAAGTAAACAACAAAAACATGTATTTTTGGAATTCTAATACTAGTGAGGAAGAAGGACACAAACAGGTTAAGAGGACCCGTGAAATAGACATGTGAATTGAGAAAATAATTCCATAGAATTATGAGTATAATGTACATAAGAAAATCTTATAATAAGAGGGGGACCAAGCGTGTGCAGCCACTTTGGTGTCAGTGGAACACAAGGTCTCAGAGCATGTGACATTTGAGCTGAGAATAGGTAGATATAAAGGCCGAGAGTAACCCAAAGGCAGAGATCCTCAGCTAGGAAAATGCTGGGCATTCTAGGAAAACCACCAAAGCCAAAGGGCTGAAAAATGAGATTACATGAAAATGGACCAAGGCAAGACAGGACCAGGCAACAGGAAAACAGGTTAATGATAGCTCAAAATAAGTCAATAGTGCCCGTATTTCAAAAATAGTAATGTAGTAAAGAACAGAAGGCTGCATATGGTGATCCATCATTGACACGTAAACCAGTTCAATAGGGCTAGTCAGAGCAAAACCAAAGAGTGTAAAACTTGGCTTCTGTGCAAGAGGCTCAAGCAGTTAATGTCATTGAGTAAGTGACCAGCATAAACGTGAAGCTGTGAATGGGAGTGGCAGAATCCCAGACACGGAACCTGTCTTCAGATTGGAATGAAAAAAAGAAGATGATGAATCAGGGACTTCTGAAACAAAACATGACCAAGTGCCAATAAACACAATGAAAACTGGATCTTGAGTGCAGGGCTAAAAGTCAGAAACAAGTGAAGTTGCTTAGGAGAAATAATATAATTTGAAATTTTCAAATGCTACCAAATGAAAAATTATGTGGACTATCACACAATGACAAAGCAAGGTATTCCATAAGTGGGGAAGTTGTATGAAAAGTGGTTAGTGTGACAAACCATTCTTAAACTAGTGGCTGAAAGTAGCGTTTCATGGCCTCTCATGGTTCCTTAACCAGGCTCTACTGCAGTGGTTCTTATTTGGAGTCTCTTGTGGGATTGAGGAAAACCAGGTCTGAGATTTAACTGAGTGGCTTGTCCCAGGGAGTGGCAGATACTAACTCTCAGTAGGGAGCTTGGTTGAAACATTCATGCCAAGAAGTGGCCTGTAGCATAACCAAGGCTTCTCGTTGAGAAACCATCGCTCATAAGCAAACACTGAAACAAATGTAGGAGCCAGAAAGCCTCTCTTCACCTGGCATCAGACAGCCCCCACATAACTTCCGCTGTGTTTTGTCAATTAAGTAAGTCACAGAAGTCAACCCACATTTAAGAAAGGGAAATCAAACTCTACCTCTTGACATAAGTGTATAAGGAGAAACAGAATGTGTGACGTCAATCTTTCACTATCAGTCTATTCTTTGCCCTCCAAAATCCATGTGTGTCCTACTGAGTCTCCTTTGTCTCCAGCAGCCTCATCCCACTTTGGCACTGGGCTTGAGGGTACAACCGAGATCTCATCATTTAAACCAGATCCAAGGGCAGATGTGCTGTGTGGCCTTGGGTTGAGTCTGAAGCCTATAAACCTGAGGGCCTGCTAGCTAAGCAAACTTTCTTCCATCCACTCATGTTGCACAACTGGGAGAAGGCTGATGAAGAATGAAATGGAAACTCCCTAACAATAAGCCACATGGGAGGCACACCACGGGGACACAGTTGTGAAATACCTCTGGGCATATGTCACCAGTTCCTTGACTGTGGCACAATCCCATCTCCCAGAAACAATTCTCTGGGGCTTTATCACATTTCTCTGCAACTGCTCCTTCTGCGGCCCTGATTCTGCCCTCCAAGTCACAGTTCTTTCTCCAGGGGAATCACTATCCTTGTAACAAGGGCATTGCTTTCAGCCTTCTTCCTGCAAGTAAGGTAAAAATTCGCCATCCCTTTGGCACTAGTTCATCCCTTTCAGCACAGACCTATAAACCTCTTTTAAAAGCTTTGTAGACCTCATGTGCGTTAAATTTATTATCTACTCCATTCAATAAAATCTACATCTCAATTCCTTTTGTTGCCTAAGCAAGGAAATTGTCTATAGGTCAATGTCCTTAAGATATCTTGAAGCCTTTTTGCATAGGCAAAAATGCCTCAGTTACACTGTTTTTAGATTTTTAGAGGTCCTATTTTCTAAAAACAACAACAAAAATAATATCTTGATGCTTTTAGCTGCCCCATTAAACCTGCCCTTACATTTTCTCATGCCACATCGACGATTCTACAAGCAAACCCTTGAGATATTCCACTTGCAATATTAAGCAGGTTAGCTGTATCCTGGATTTGCCATGATATCACCACTGACTGAGAATCTTTTGTTGGGAAAATCTGAAAATCAGAAAATGTTACTTTTTTTGAACGCAGGAATTCTTGGCTTCTTTATGTTTCCTCTAATTTTGTTTTAAAATTATTCCTGAATTTTTACTGAAAATTCTATTTGAAAACTCTTTCCTCTTGAGTTCTTGTAGGTCCTCTCAATTTCCTTTTATCATAGGCATAAAAGCCATTTGAAAATGATAGTGTAGCCAAACTTCCCACTATTACATAACAACAACAACAACAACAACAACAACAAAACCCCTTTTCCTCTAGTTTTCACTGCATCTTCTTACTGTTTGTTCTTTGGGTCCTTAACAAAAGTCTATTCATGGTTGCTCCACTTCAAGACTTTCCCCACTCTGTCTGGACCCCGTCTCAAAGCTAGTGATCTATGATTTAGGTTTTTGTTATTAAAGAACCCCTTTCTCCAGAACTTAATCAGAAAAGTAGGACCTCTTGGAAGAAATAAGAAATAAGTGATTAATTATGAAAATTCAACTTGATACAATTTGGGGAGGAACTAGAAAGTTCAATTTTAAAAAATAAGAGAAATGTATTAAGCAAGCGGTGTGGACAAATGAGAACTTCCAGATGCTTCCCAGGAAGCAGAACAGCTACGAGACTATAGACAGCTCTTTGTCTGTTTTTGGCCATTTCCTTGGAGCTTTCCGAGTGGACCATTGCATAGTAAACCTGAAGTTTCATGGTAGCTGTTCAGTGTCATATTGGAAGTCCTCACTAGAGGAATTCAAATTGGAAACAAGAAAAACACATTATCCCTGTACACAGGTGAATGACATGATTCTGTACGTGGGAAAACCAAAAGACTCAATTAAGAGACCAATGGAACTCATGAGAGAATTTGGCAAGGTAGAGGGTAGTAGCGTATAAAATCAATGAACATAAATCAATGGCCTTAGCATACACAAACAACCAAATGTCTGAGAACGAACTTATAAGTACTATCCCCTTTGAAATAACAAGAAGAGCCTTAAGTACCTAGAAATAAACCTAACAAAAGATACAAAAAAACTCTATGATGAAAATTACAAAACATTAAGAAAGAAAAATAGAAGGACAATACTTTAAATGATGTAGAGTTATCTTCCTGTGAGGCAATGGAGGACCCACGGATGATCACGGGAGAAAAGGAGATGACCAGAAGTCAACTAGCCGATTAAATTATTGAGTCTAATAGCGAAGCTTATATACAGGGTGATAATCAGGAAGTCCAAAGCATTAGTAACAATAACCTGATTGGTGCCCTCCGCCCCCATGGCCACCAACCAACTTCAAGGTCCAGTTTAGATACAACCCTTCCTGAGGAGAGCAATCTGCAAGCCTGACCTGACCAAAGCAGTACCTGACTGACTCCCTCATTTCCCACTGCAAGGTGAGTGCCTTCCAAGCAGAGGAACACAGGATGTGTACGTCTGGTTCTGGGCCACCTGTCAGCCACAGGTCTCAGTTTGCAAAGGCCCCTGCCGGTATCCCAGGGGGCATAGTGTGCTATGGCCTCATGACCTCCGGGATAGGCTAGGAAGGCCCAGATCCACAGACAACTACCTGCATTTCTGGATCAGTAGAATCAAAATAATCAAAATGTCCATATTGCTGAAAGTATTCTACAGATTCAATAAGATCCCAATCAAAATTCTTCTCAGAAATAAAGAAGATGATACAAAAATTCACATGGAAACACAAGAGGCCACAAATAGCCAAAGTTATCATGATCAACAAAAATAATGCTGGGAAAATTACAATTCCAAATTTCAAGAGAAAAAATACAGGAAAACAGTAATCAAAATTGGTACAGAAACAGAGAACAGTGAAACAGAATAGAAATCCTAGAAGTGAGCCCGCACGTGTGCAGCCAACTAGTCTTCCACAAGAGAACTGAAAACAACTCAGGGAAAAACACTGGTCACTTCAACAAATGCTGTTGGCACAATTGGTTATCCCAACATGGAGAACTAAGAAACAAGACCTGTACCTGTAACCTTATACAAAAATCAACTCTAAATGGATCCCAGACCAAAATGTGCACAGAGAAACCATCAAACTATTAGAGGAAAATCTAGGAAGTACACTACAAAATACAGGCATGGGCAAAGACTTTTTTTTTTAAGTCTAAAAAGCCACCAAAGGCATAGGCAGTCAAAATCAAAATAGATGGGACTACATCAAACTAACAACCTTCTGTACAGCAAAGGAAATTATCAACAAAGTGAAGAAGCAACCAACAGAATGGAAGAAAAGTTTTATACACTATACAACAAACAGGAGACTAATATCCAGGATCTACAAAGAATTTCAGAAACTCAATCACAGCAAAACAAACAACACTGTGAAGAAACTGGCAAAGGAAATGAGCAGACATTTTTCAAAAAAAAACAATTCAAATAACTAATAGACATAAGAAAAATGTTTAGGCTCCCTAGTTATCAGGAAATGTAAATAAAAATCACATTTTGTTTCCACCTACTTCCAGTATGAATGGTCTACATATAGAAATCTGCTAACAATACCTGGTGATGTGGACGTCGGGGAAGTTACCCTACTCCACTATCGGTAGAAGTAGAGAATAGTGCAGTCACTGTGGAAATCAGTATGCTAAGTGCTAAGACAACTGAAAATTCATCTACTGGTCTCATGCCCTTGCTGGGTCTTTTTGGTCTATTTTTTACTGGAAAATCCAATTTATGGAGAGAAAGAGATACAGAGAGAAAGATCTTCCCACTGCTAGTTCACTCCCAGAGTGAACAATGGCCAGAGCTGAGCCAATGCAAAGACAGGAGCTGACGGGCCCGGCGTGGTGGCACAGTGGTTAAGGTCCTCGCCTTGCACGCCCGGGATCCCATATGGGCGCAGGTTCTATCCCGGCAGCCCTGCTTCACTTCCAGCTCCCTGCCTGTGGCCCGGGAAAGCAGTCGAGGACAGCCCAAAGCTTTGGGACCCTGCACCCGCGTGGGAGACCTGGAAGAGGCTCCTGGGTTTGGATTGGCATAGCATCGGCCGTTGCGCTCACTTGGGGAGTGAATCATCGGACAGAAGATCTTCCTCTCTGTCTCCTCTCTGTATATCCGCCTTTCCAATAAAAAAAAAATAATAAAAATAAATCTTTTAAAAAAAAGACAGGAGGTTTTTCTGGGTCTCCCAAGTGCATACAGGTTCCCAAGGCCCGGGGAACCTGTCATCCTCTACTGACTTCCCAGGCCACAAGCAGGGAGTTGGAAGGGAAGTGGAGCAGCTGAGACACAAACTGGCACCCATGTGGGATCATGGCGTGTGCAAGGCAAGGACTTAAGCCACTAAGATATCGCACCAGGGCCTTGGTTTGGTTTGTTTTTTTTTTTTTTAAGATCTATTTACTTATTTGATAGGAAGTAGCAGAGAGAGGGAAAGACAATGGTTAACTCCCCAAAAAGCCACAGCAGGTGGAGCTGAACCTTGCAGAAACCAGGTGCCCAGCAACTCCATTCAGGTCTCATGCATGTGTGGTAGGACCCTACGCACATGGAACATCTTCAGCTGCTTTTCCAGGGACACCAGCAGGGAATCTGACTGGACAGAGCACTCAGGACTTAATTTGTGCCCTTGCAAGATGCCAGCACTGTTGGAGGTGGCTTCACATTCTGCACCACAACTATTAACAGAACACAAAATCTGAAGGCTAACTTCAAAGTTGATATTTTTACATGGAGTGGGGCTTTGGTGCAGTGGATAACACAGTGGTTGGCATGTTGGTATCCAACATGCAGATCCTGGGCTGAAGTCCTGGCTCTACTTTCAATCTAGCTTCCTGTTAATGCGCACCCTGTGAGGTAGCAGGTGATGGCTCAAGTACTTGGTGTCCATGCAAGAATGGAAGACTCAGAATGAAGTCTAGCCTCCTGGCTTTGTCCTGGCCCAGCCCCCAGCTATCATAGACATCGGGGGAGAAAACCAGCAGATAAAATGCTCTCTCTCTCTCCCTTTCTAATTAGGAACTAATTATAAGATCACTTCAGCCTTAAAGCTAAATTGCTTTTCATGATGAAAATCTTGGGAACTGTTATGACCAATATGTGAATCACACATTACTCCGTAGTAGTAAATGCTTATGCACATCTTCCAACGTAAAGAAGTTAATGCAAAGCCGCACAGAGCAGTGGGCACAAAATAAGGACCAGTGTCAAGTCTCTATAAACACAGAATCACACACTTCTACTTCTGGAACGGCAAGTCCTTCACTCTTCAGATGGGCTTCGTGCACATCAGCCCTGAGACAAGGTACAAGAGAGACTGTCACACACAAGGCCAGAGGAACATGAGCTGTTGCCACCGGTCATCACACACAAAAAGTGACACATGCATTCAGACATGGTAGCAAACGCATGTCCCTTTATGAAAGAAAGAGTTCAATCAAGCAATTAGCATTTTAAAAAACTGACAGAGTCCATGAAACAGCACACAGGATGAACAGTGAGAGGGATCTGGTGGAATTCTAATTAGCCACAGCAGCAGAGAGATATTTGCAAGGGTTTGAGTAAATACAGGTTGGTTGTTGAGTGGAAGGTAAATAAGCAGACTGCGGTACTGTACTAATCATATTTGTTCTAACACTGACCTTATAATAATTAAAAATTGATGCTTGCAACATAATACAGCTGTGCAATCACATTTAAACCTAATCATTTCATAGAGAGAGGAAAGTTGTACAAAAAGGTCAAAAACACTTTAATTTCATGACAGTAAATTTACTCTTTATTCCCAAAGTGAAAACGTCTAATTTCTAAAAGAGCAAACCAATAATTACTTATTATAAAGCTATTTTAGTCAATACTTAATTTAGCTCTATTGATTAGTGTTTAGACATTTAAAATGCACCCTACAGCCAGAATATGTGTTTACAATACTATTCTCCCTATTGATGTCTGTAAGTATTACAGGTATTGATTTGAGACCGGTCTCAAAAATGCCAAAGCTAATAGTAATCATACAAAAAAAAATCTAACCTCTTTTAAAATCAGAATTCAATTTAAAAATATTAGAATAACTTATATAGATCTCTTTGTGTCATGATCAGTATTCTCCTATGATACAGTTGAATGACAGCACTCAAACTGCATTATCAGTTGTGCCACCTACCACAAGCAGCAGAGAAACAATCTGCTTAAATGATCCACTGTACCACTCACAACAGGGACAAAGTGTTTGGTCTTTATTTAACATACATCTGAGTGTAAAATACAGATTGGGATATGCTTTCCCCCTTAACTTGCATTCTGTGTAACTTGGAGCTCCTTGCAATAAAATGAAATGATGCCTCTTCAGGATGTTGCTGGGAATACAAAGGCAATTTACAAACTTTCTGTCATTAAGTCTGAGAACATCACTGTGAGGCAGGTATTAATATAACACTTCTCTCCTGAGAAGCTCAAAGCTCTTTACATAACATCACATCATTAACTCCTCCCTGAACTGGCAAAATAGCTAAGCAGTCTAACCAGGTGGCTCATTCACGTGTGTGCACAAAACAAAGATTACGCACAACCACGTTTGTCAAATTCATTTTTACATCCAGTTTGAAATTATGTCTAAAGACAAAGCCACTGACTCAGTCAACGTAGTTGGCTTCTATTGGTGTTGGTTTTTAACATGTTTAATTTTATAAGTATAAAGAACTAAACATTGAAAGCACAATTTATCTCTCTTTTTTTAGATCTATTTATTTTGAAAGTCAGAGTTACAGGGAAAGAGGGACAGGAAAGAGAAAGGTCTTCCATCCCATGGTTCACTCTTCAGAAAGCTTCAAAGACCAACACCGGGCCAGGCCAAAGGTAGGAGCCAAGAGTTTCTTCCAGGTCTCCCCTGTGAGTGTGAGGGACCCGGGTAACTGGGTCGTTATTCTCTGCCTTCCCAGCCATTAGCAAAGGGCTGGATTGGAAGTCGAGCAGCCAGAACATGAACAAGCATACATATGGTTTTTCCAGCTACAACACAATGCCAAAATCAAGCCCATTCATTCTTGAGAAATAAGATTTTTTGAGAGCGGAAAAAATCTAACACTCAAGCTTTTCCTTTACTATAATATTCTAAAACCTTTCAAAACAGGCAATGGTCATAAAGCTACCATCACAGCAGTCCGACACAGATCCACGCGTTGTTGAGCAAGAGTGTAACTATGAATGCCTGGCGACAGCCCGAGAGAGTGACAGCAAGGACAGAGAATCACGAAAATAATGTCTAAGAATGCTTCTCCATTCTATGGAATCTGCAGGAATCAGTTCAGTTAATCCTCCAACTACTCTGGGAGGTAGATAATACTATTATTACCATTTCATAAATGAAGAAACAGAAGCTCAGAAAGTTGAATTTGCCCTAGGTTACAGACCTGCCAAGGCTAATAACTGGAATACAAGCACAGGACATTGAATTCTAGAATCCATGCTCTTAACTGGTGTGGAAAGGAGAAGTCATCCCCAGAGGTCCTTGATCCATAACATATCCCATAATGGAATTTTGGGTTCATAATTATGTTTCCCATTCCATGAACAGTTATCATCTCAGAGTCATCATGGAATAACGGTTTAATTCTTGGTATTATACATTCTAAATATGGAACCTACATTCAGCCCATGGCCAAGGTAGACAAGAAACTAGAGTTAGGAATTTAGGCCTGTTAAGTGGACAGAACAAATTATCAGCAGGTAAGCTATTTCCAAGCTGCTTAAACTAGAGATATCAGGGCCCAGGCGTAGGGCCTGAAGTCCTCGCCTTGCACATGCCATGATCCCAGATGGATGCCAATTCTAATCCTAGCTGCTCCACTTTCCATCCAACTCCCTTCCTGTGGCCTGTGGTCAAGGACAGCTCAAAGCCTTGGGATCCTGCACCTGCATAAGAGACCCAGAAGAAGTTCCTGGGTCTTTGCTTCGGATCGGCACTGTTCCAGCCATTACAGCCACTTGGGGAGTGGATCAGCAGACAGAAGATCTTTCTCTCTGTCTCTCCTCCTCTCTGTATATCTGCCTTTCCAATAAAAATAAATAAATCTTTTAGAAAAAAGTAGAGATAGCAGAACCTAACTCATGGTGCCATAGTGAGAATTAAAGCTCATGTACATGCTTAACATAATGCCCTATATATGAAATAAACAATCAAGAAGTTGTTGAATAAAATAGTACAAAATTATCTTGGCCATTCTCAAATTTCTGTAATTCAGAATTACTGATGAAGTTAGCACATCTCCACACCAGTGGCAACTTGAACTGAATTGATTTTTTCATGAAATGTCTGTTCCACATAGTATAGGCATGATCTCATTAATCCTCAAAGCAAATCTATAACTGTTTTGATGCTCACCTTTTGGATAACAAAATAATCCTTGAGATGTGAATAGTTTGTATGCTAGAAACTAGTTAGTAGTAATTGGATAATTAATTAATTAACTAGATGGAACCCACAAAGCAGAGAAAAAAGTAACCACAAAAGGAAATCACTTGAAAGATTTCTGCTCTTGACTGCAATTCACCTGGCTTAGCCTTTGCTGTTATTAAAGCAAAACTTTGGCCAGAGTAATTAGAACAGAAAGGATCGAGAGGAAACACACTGCCTGATTGTACATCCCTGCGGCCAGCACCCACCAGGTGCTTCCGCTGCTCCCACCGACACAGCCCTCGAAGGAAACAGCGGGAGCCAAGGGTGGGAGTTTATGAAGTGGACGTGCTAGACAGAAACAAGCAGGAATTCTGTACTCAGGCGTCACGGCCTCAGCCAGCAGAAGGTGAGGCTTGCGGTTCCATGAAGCAGGTCTGCCTCAAATTGGTCTCGCTACACCTGAGCATCCGGAGGCAGTCTGCTTCTGGTCTATTCATAGAAATCTGCAGAAAACAGTGAAAAACCATTTCTTCAGTCTTTTGCTGACCTCAGCCGTGACCCCTGACCAACTGCCATTTCCTAAGTGGGAAATGTCTCAGTTATGCAAAACAAAAACATCTCCTGCTGAATAAGGACCCTATTTCTCCATTCCCCATTTAATCCAATAGAAAAGGTTTTTGTCATTTGCATAGCAGTCTGTGAATAAGATATTTGTCATTATTTGTCATTATTTGTCATTCTCACTTTAAAACATGATGCAGAATTGATGGTGTTATATGCTTCTCTCCACATAACTGTAAATAAGATTTAAGTGAAAGAATAAAGAATTTCCTATTTCAGTCCCCTACATATAAGCCAGTCTGGAGGAAGTGGCAGGTACCAAAGTAATTATATAAATCACATAGAGTGGCAGAAACTCAATGATAAGGATTTTGCTTGAAAAAAAAAAATGTGTAAAATGATGGAAAACAATTCTCAAACCAATTCAAAACATAATTGAAACATATTTGTATTATCCCAGGAAGATACAAGGTCTTGGGTCCCATCATTAATCAGCAAGAAGCCCCCAACCTGGTGGTTTCTTTCTTTCATGTTTAATTTCAGCTTAAAATTGTCACCTAAACATCAGCCTCCGCTTTGTCTAACTTCAACAGCGCATCTGACCAGAGAGAAGCATACAGAACAATGCTCTCCCGAGCCAAGGTACTTCTTAGACCTCTGTGAAGGGGACAGCCATTGCAATCTGCTTCCCTTTTTTCTCTGACCTCGATGGAGACCAGAGAAACGCTGAAACAGACACGCTGGTGAAATGATTGGAGAGAAGTGGATTAAGACCAGTGCTGAGGAGAGCTGAGGGGAAAACATCATGGAATGACTACTGGGCACTAGCCCAGGGTGATCTATTTAAAAGACACAGCTGGTCACTAACAAAACGCAAATGATAAAACAGAGCTTATTAAAGCACACACTCGGAAAATCTCCTGGGCTGCTGCCTCCCCACTCACTTCTGCACAGGCACCGCCAAATCCATCACCCCAGGCCTGTCCAACCCTGACCTCTGTCCCAGGCGTGGTCCACAGTACAGCACTCTGAAACTGGCGCTTTTTCTCTATCACTCATCCCGCCTACCTTCTGCAGCTGTACCGCTGGTGCGACGAGGCAGCTTGGGGAAAACATAATGAAGACAGCTATGGTGACCTACTCACGCTGAAGTGTGAGTGGAAGAAGTAACTGATGTCAACTAAGAAAGAAGGCACCATTTCCTACAGATGCCTCAATATCTTGAGTCTGAAAATGCTCATCCGAGAAAGAGACAAATAACCACAGGGAACAGTGGCGGGAGGCGGGAACAGGCGGGTGGGAGGGAACCCACTAGAAAAAGTAAAATAGGCAATCAGTGAAGCGCAGGGCACTTTCTAGAATAGGAGCATACCTGTCTCTTTCCCCCTACCATCAAGGGGTTAAATCTGGGGAATCTGGCAGCACCTCAGATTTCAAATTTCCAAAGTTAAACTTCCCTGAGAACCAGTTTCTGTTGGCTCCCCTGTCTGCTAAGCACGTTTGTTTGCTCTCTTCGGCTCCAAATATGAGTCACCTTGCTTTGTTCCTCACTCACCTCCACCGTATCTAATTAAACACCAAGTTGGATCTATTTTTTTTTTTCCTTCAATGCTTTTTGCAACTCTTCGGTGTTTGTTTTTTCATTGCTTTTATTTTGAATTTGGTTTTGACCTCACACTTGGCTCACTCCTGAAAGACACAGCAAGAAGCAGCTCCCATTTTGAGTTGGAACTGAGGCTACGGTGTCCTGCGTTTCCCCTGGTCTGCTCATCACTGGTGTTCTAAGCTCATTCCCAAGACCCCAAACTGCCTTCCAGTCTCATTTCCTCCTCTCTGGAGCAGGCCCTGCTAGCCTGCCCAACTCACCACTACACTCCACTACCGTCATGTCCACTTTTTCTGTTTCCTGTAAAATAATTTTCACCACTTCACTCCAAGAAATTTCAAACCATCTCTCAATAAACAAAGGATTCTGTCTCATCGGACTGCTTAGGCACCCAGGGCTGGGCACAGTGCCTCTCACAGATCAAGTGCTCAGAAACCAGTTGATGGGAAACAACACTGAATTTGAAAAGGCTCTCCTACACATACCAATCAATAATCAATAATACACATAACTTACACAAATCGCATTCACCTGTACCGTGGGCAACAAGATGCTGGTTATTCTTTGAACTAAAGGAATTCAAAAAGATCAGTGCAGGCAGATGAGGTAAGGGCAGCTGAAGGGAACAATTGGCTTGACTTTTTTCTGTAACCATCTTTCCTAAACCATTGATTTTTATATCAAGCCAGAACCTAGGCAGGCTCTTGTGTTTTCTTATAAAGTCAACTGTGATATTTATCTTAAATTTTTATAGCTCCTTCTGTGAATTGGCCTGCTCTCAGAATTTCACAGGTGAAGTAAGACCTCTTTTCAATGATGATCATGATAGGAAAGGGGTTCTGGTTTACAAGGTTATTTCCATATTCCACTTGATACTCATAGACACAACATTTTAATATCTTGGTAATGATAAATTCTAAACAGAGCACCATTTTATACACAGGAGTCTCTTTCGAAAAGCCATCCACATGGCTTGTTATCACACACAAGAAGATTGTGATGGTGTGCTGGGACATTTCAGTGCAAGAAAGGAGAAAGGGAGGGAGACAGAAACAGAGGGAAAATTGAATTGGGCCTAAATGCCTACACTCCCTTTTATGTCATTCAAGGCATCTTCAACTTTCTATGCACTTTTATACTTCAAGCAGCCTAATTAAAACTCCCCTGAGTTCCCAAATGGCCTTTGAAACAATACTCAACTAGGTACAAAAACAAGAAATCCTGAATACAAAGGGAATTATTGTTGTCCATAGAATTTATAAAAGGACAATATGTGTCCTGCCAACTTAGAAATTTTAACAATTTACATTTTGTTACAAAGTTGTACTACAGCAAATTAATATAGGGGAAAAACAACATTCTCTCTTTTAAAGATTTAATTCTAATCACACACATATAGCCAAAATAAATAGTGAATATAAAAAGATTTGTGTATAAAGATCTAGTCACAGAATTTTGATAGAAAAAGTAAATATAAACTAAATGGCCACAGATAAAAGATTAATTAAATGTATTATAACTCATTAATAAATTAGAATAATATAATATCACTAAAAGTGATACTGCAGAAATGTTTAATAAAGCAAAATCAGAATGTTCAAGAAGCAGATTACACAGTATTACATGAGGGATCTTCAAAAATATCATGGAAGATATATTAATACGAAAAAACTATCCATGGTCTGCGAAATGTTCTGTGCCAGATCTACCCGTTTCTGTTCTTATGTATTATTTATCTATTATTTCTTGAGAGAGACACACACAGGAAGAGGCAGAGAGTACCCTGCCACTGGTTCACTCCCATGATGCCCAGCACCTGGAACTCAATCCCAGTCTCTCAGGAGGATGGCAGGAACCCAGCTCCTTGGGCCAGCACCATCGACTCCGTGGGATGTGCATCAGCACAATGAACCAGGTGCCCTGCTGTGGATGTTGTGTCTTAGCATGTAGGCACAAAGACCTGCCCAGTAGATTTACCTTTTAATTCCATGTTTCCATCAACGTTTGAAACTCCTTCACCTAGAATAACTGCAACAAATTAAAAGGCATTTATAATAATAGGAAATAAGCTCTAGATGAATGTGTATCATGATTCATTATGATTGCTTCCAGTTTGGAGAGTTGTTGATGATTTTTACCTTATTTTTTAATCCTTTTTTCCATTTTCTATGGATGTTTAACAACCAACACAAAAGGAAGGAAAGTCTGCATTCTAGTGATGGCCTAAGCTCACTCAATTATATCTAAAAATATGAACTAAGAATCACATCAACCCTATAGGTCTGAGTAATAATTAAACTAACAGACATCATCCCCGTAACAGCGTTAGCACTGCTATGTGAACGAACGAAAATCTGAAGAGATCTGCTAAAGGAGCCATGCAGGATGTTGAAGCTACCCCCTCTTGCTTCATTCTTAATCATTTCAAGAATAAAATCCACTTAACCATCTCAACTAAACCTACTCTTGAGTTCAAACTCCCCTTAAACAAATCCTTACACCTCACTAACCTGTAAATACAACTACAGCAGTGGCCCAAGTGGATATTTTCCACCAGCTACATTCCACTCTGGCAGCTTCAATAAATGGCCATAATGGCCAACATGGGAAAGAAAAGAATTATCTTCTTTCCCACACTCCAGGAATTCAAAAGAGAAAACATGTAATTACTAGAATTTGGCTGGCATATTGAACCTTGTTTGCTAAGAAAAGTCATGGGACTTTTAATGGCAGAAAATGGACCAGACCTCAGGTCTGTATGTCATCAAATAAAAACAAATACTTTAAGCAAAGTACCCTAATGAAGAAACTATTTACTCCTGGGCTTACTTTAGTCACTTGAACTGGGAAATAAAAGGCTATTCTGTACAAGTACGATGCTTTCATTTTTCTCTGATGTGTGTGTTAATCGGGTGATAATCCAACTGAAGACAGTCATGAGTTCAGAGGGACACTTGTTTCTGTCTTCGTTCTCTCACCCGCAGAATTCCTGACCACTCAGTGTGAGCTTCCCCCCGTGCAGATTCTCAGGCTGCCCAAGTCATCTTCCCATGATACAAGCAGCATAGTGGGGAAAGGTCATTCAAACAATGATTCAATAATCATGTATTTCACGTTCCAATGTGAAAAAGCAAAGCACTAGATAGAACAGACGGTGTAGAATTTGAAGCTTTTAAGATTCTGAGAGTTCTGTCTTGAGGGACAGAGATATCTCTCTTCCTGTGCCCTCTCCTGGTGCATATGGACATATGTGTAAGTGTACACATGGGTGAGAGACTGTCTGTGTGTAAATGTGTTTTCTTTCTTGAACGCCCATCTTGGAACAGCCATGCCATGCCTCTACCTGGTAAAATTTGGAAAGTTTAGACACGTGTACCAGCTTAGTAGGAGGACTACCACAACAAAACAAGTCCTCCAGTCTCCAGTGCCAGTTCACACAGTACCTAGGCACAAGGTGCCACCTTTTCTTGTTGCCAGAACACCCTTCTTGGATGAGAGTACTGCTCTAATGGCCTTATATTAACTAAACCACCTCTTCAGCGAGCCTATCTCAAAGGAACTATGTGATTACATTCTGAGTTAGTGGGGCTTGCGGTCTCAGCAGGTGAATGAGGGAGTGGGCACAATTCCTTCTGTCAGGAATGATGGACTGATGCCTGTTTATGAGGATCGTATTATTGTAATGATATAGGGGAAATCAGTGAGAGGGAAGAGATTTCAGTAGGGGTAAGGGAAATCCCAGAGCACATGGAACTATATCAGATTTTTTTAAGTGAAAAAAAAAAATTCCTTCTGCCAGAAGGTACTAATGGTTAGGGGGTTGTTGGATCAGGGTCATTTCCCATGGCTGTACCAGAAATACAATGGACAGGAGTTGTCATGACTTTTTGTTGCTTTTTTTTTTTAATGAAGATTTCTCCTACAGCAACTATCTGGAGATCTGAACCTGATTTTCACTGTTTGGGCTACTGGCATTGCTTCATGAGAGAAACATTTGTCCTCAAGCTACTGCCCCCTTCCCTGCAGAGCCAGTTCCCCGAGACTAATACCAGACATTTGCTGTGCCATGGCCTCCACTCCTTTCTGCCTGGGAACGTGACTTGCTTTGATGGAGCTCCATGGAGCCTTCCTGTCTGCACTCACAGAGGAACACAAAGAAAGCTGTGTGGAGTAAGCTTAGACATGGAGCTTCTGGAATAAGATATCAGAATTAAATACAATCGTACCATTGGCACTGAAGGCCTTACTTAACACTGTGTGGCTGGGATTTACACCAATAGAACAGAAATGAAGAGGGTGCTTAGCCTAGCTGCTGAGGCACCCATGTCTCTCATTAGCGCGCCTAAGTCCATGCCTGGGTCTGGTTCCTGACTCCAGCTTCCAGTAATCACTCCCTGGGAGGCCGGGCTTGAGTTCCTAGCTCATGGTTCCAGCCCATTTCAGTCCTAGCTTTTGCAGGCACCAGAGGAGTGAATCAGCAGATAGAGTGCTCTCTCTATATCTCTTCCTCTCAATAAATAAATTTTTTTAAAAATAGAAATGAAGAATACTACCTACAAGGTCACTGTAAGAATTCACTGAAATTACACCCAAGTGTAAAGTATAATGCATGAACATGTAATAAATAGTTGTCCTTGGATCTTGTGTACAGTTTAGGATTGCCCCTCCATCTCCTGCCCTCGAGTTGGGAGGAACGGTGGGAACTACCCTGCTAGGGATTCGAGTGCAGTCCCAGGAGGACCAGGATGCTGCTTTGAGTGCAGTCCCAGGAGGACCAGGATGCTGCTTTGAGTGCAGTCCCAGGAGGACCAGGATGCTGCCTCATTCCCATCAGATGCCTAGCAGAGCCCTCACAGCTTAAGGCATTTTAGACCTGCTGAAGGCAGGAGTTCACCAACAGAGTCCAGGACAGACTTCAAAATTCCAGACTGCACTTGAGGGTCAGACGTGATTCCATGAACTTGTATGTCCTCCAAAATGCCTATCATGACTCCTTGTTCTCAGTCGGTACCAGAATATTTGTTGAGTTTCTATCAAATTAAATGAAAGAAACTGAGATTGTAGTACTTCAGAAAAAAAGTTTGTGGGAAAACAGAACTGATATGTAAGTGTATTTCGGTACAAAAACACTGGAATCCACAGGTCATTTTTCATAGCATGCATTTTTAATGAACAATTTGAAGAAACAATAGAATACTACCTAAGGAGAGTGGTGAGTCTGGAATTTAAATCATCATGCATGAATTAAAAGGAAAAACTGCGCCCAAAAAGAAGTGTATTTTCCAATTACATGTTCCCTGAGCTTTTGGAATTATTCATACATAATTTTTTTTACCATAGTTTCTTCCTGGATGATTTTCCACTGGGAGACAAATGGCTCCATTATGTGTAAGACATGCTGTATGATTTAAAATCCCTCAAAGACCTTCTGGGAGGTGGGTGAAGGTGAGGGTGGCCTAACAATGAGTGTACTTACTCCCACTGAAATGTTTACTTACAAATAGTTAATATAGTAAATTGTGTGATATATATCTACATATATATACACATATATATTACTGTAGCCTACCACACATACACACAAGATATATGTCTTTTATATGTATATGTATATATATATATATTGTCCTAATTTTAAAATGTGCACATAGAAAAAGAGGGAAATTGTGCTGTTGACAGAAGGTGACTTTGACAATTGAGCGAGATGCTCAAGTGCCCAGCACACGGCAGGCATTGTCCGGAAGTGTGTTCTTCTCTCCCACAGCTCTAGATCACAGCTGTTTCTGATGGTCAAAGTCACCAAGAATGGTCCTTGCACTGCCTGGAAAAGACTCCCCAAAAGAGGCAAAAGAACATCTCCAACCCTGTATGTTTCCTGTCACAATACTGCCTAAGCAGACAATAACTGTACCCTACCACCCACACCCACACACACACACACACACCAGAAAAAAAGGTAAAAGTTTGGTCTCTATTAGAATCCACTATAATTTACCAAAATATCAAAGCATCAAAGGAAATGCTTGAGACTATTAAGAGAAGACATCTTGCCTACTGCGCATTTGGATAGGCATCTGTAACATTTGCTTCAAAATAACATAGTGTGTTTTTTTTTTACAATTATAGCTCTAGTGAATTTATGTGCCTCATTATAAAGTAATTCTCAAGGAGTTGAGGGATTTGAAAGTAGAGCCATTAACTCTTTCTTCATAGGAGAATCACAGGAACCAACAAGGCAAGAATGAAAGATGTAAATAATCATCTCATATTTCACACAATGTTTGATTTTGAAAGATGCCTTCCTCTCCACCTGCTTATTGGCCTCCTGGAATCTGGGATTTTTCTGAGAAATCAACCTCCTCTTCTTGATTGAGTTTCAATAAATCCTGACACGATCCTGAGAACTTGGCAAGCGCGCCGGCGATGTTACATCTGGCATCACACCCCAGCTGCATGTGGAAGGCATGAAGGCCCTCCTGCTTCTTTACCTTGCTTCATTAGTGAGTATGTGGTGACGCGTGCATCACAGCGAGCATGCAGCCTCAGCCTCCCATATGGAGAGGCACTGAGCCTGATTCTGCACTCTCAGAAACTAAGATGCTGTGTTCCCAGAGATAATGTGAGCTATAAATGGATAGATGGGGTTTTGCCGATGGAGCTATAAGTTAATGTATATAGATGGGACCTGTTGCAAAAGTCTGCTGGAGAAATAACTTTAGCTGTCACAGTTGAACATATGTACAGTATGGTACCCATCTTCAAGTCATCATACAGTAAAAAGCAATCATTTTTGTGCCAAATCTATGTCCAACACATTTCCACTCAGCTCTTGACAGCTGTACTGCATCCTGGAAAAATATCTGTGCTGTCAGCTTTACAGTTATCAGCTAAAGAAATCTTCAGTGTCCTTCGTCTCCATAGTTATTTGCCTTGTATTTGAACTTGGTAGATTTAGCAAACATCGATTTTGTATTCGTTATCAATGGCTATGTAACAAATGCCTCTGAAATTCAGTGGCTTAAAATTTCAATGAGAATTTACTCTCTCCTGCAATCACAAGCAGGTTAGCCAGGCATTTGTGGTTCAGCACCTCTTACAAGGTAGCAGTTCAGCTGCCTGCATTGACGTCACATTCATTTTTGACTGAGGTTGTGGAGAGTGTCCCAGTTGGCTCATCCTCCAACTGGTGTTTCTAGTTCTTTTGTTCTTTCCATGCAGAACTCTCTGGAAAGGCCCCTGAGTGTCCATACAGCATGGCACCTGTTCTAAGCGAGCAAAGTGACAAAGGCTCTGCCTGGCCTTCAGTGGCCCAGAGCTGGAACTCACACAGTGTCATCTCTGCCATGTTATGGTAGTGGCTAAGCCAGGCTGATGTCACTGTGTTGGCCATGAAGACCATGGTGCTGTGGTGAAGGTTGGCAGCCACACGCTTGTATTAGCTGTATTTTCAAACTTACAGGCTCCCAGTGTATATACATTTTTACTTGATCCAGATTTGATTTTGCACATGTTCATTTTTCTGTCTTGGCTGAGCATGAAAATAGCAGCATACATGTAAAAACAGAGATTCCCTACCATAATAATTGAATCAATCTAAAGATTACAAGTGCACCTACCCCCAACTAAAGAAAAAAATGTGTCAGAGCTGACAGAAAAAGCTGCTTACAACCCACAGGATATGCTTACCAAATAATGAAAACAAAAAGTACTTCAAGTCACTGGTTAAAATTATAGATGAGGAAACCAATTACTTGGAAAGAGCCTAAAGAGTCTGTTGTCTAATCTTAATAGTCTGAGGTAATATCATCATTAATAACAAAACTAAAGCAGTTTTAAGCTTCATCATAGATACGCTCTTCTGACAGATTTTATAAGGACATTAAAAGATCTTTAGTAGGGGTTAAAGGCAATTGGAGGGAAATGTTCATTTAGATTTGTCACTAAGCTATTGGTACACTTTCCTACTCATTCAAAAACTGCCTCTGGATATCCTTGCTTTGAGATATGTCATCCGAGTCCTTCGGCCCCATGAGTTCACTTTGATTCGATTAATAAGGCTAACTAAAACACACGTGTATAACTTGTATACAGACTGCTGTGCAATCAATTTTACAAAGAAAGGGAAAGTAAAAAGTGGGTTGTAGGAGAGAGAAATCAATTCTAATTTGCAAACTCATTGTGGAATGTCTGCATCTGACCCGACGCTTTAAGGATGAGAAGATTTTAACAGTGGGAGATGATACCATGGGCATTGCAACAGTAAGGACAGCAAGGCTGAAGTGCAAATGCTAGGAACTCGAGGTTACAACCAGCTCTCCTGTATGGAGGCACATTGGTTCCACCACCTCCAGATTCAAGGGTGAGAACCTAGGAAGTTTCCACTTCTAAGGATCGCATCCTTCCCCTCTCCCATGCTGCAGCAGACCAAGTTGTCCTGCCTTTCTTCTGGTATTCTCAGAAGCTGCTTTTTCTGCCATGTCGTCAGTCTATAATCTACACAGTATAGAGAGGCCTCAGGGGGTGGGGGGAGTGTATGCGAAACAGAATTAAAAGGACAAATTATTTTCATGAGAGATTTTGAAATCATTGCATACGTGTGCATACGTTTAAAAATATATTTAAGGTATCTATATTGAAATGCCTGGATTTGAGTTCCAGCTCTACTTCCTATTCTAATTTCCTGCTAATATACACCCTAGGAAGCAGCACATGATGGTTCAACTACTTGAGTCCCTGCCCCTATATGGGAGAGTCAGAGTGAGTTCCAGATTTCTGATTTGGGTTTGATCTGATCCTAGGTGGTACATGCATTTGAGGGGCGAAGCAGTGATAAAAATTCTCTCTCCTCTTGTATGTTGCTATCTCTAGCTTCCAAATAAATTATTTTTAAAATATACATCCATAATTTGTAATGTGAATATAAATGTAAATATATAATTTAAATGTATATAATTTTAAAATGTGAGTTTGACATCAGTTTGTCAGAAAGAAAACAAGTGACAGTATGGGAGGAAGCACTTGTAAGTCATTCACCCAACAAAAAGCTCACATCCAGAATATGTAAGGAGTTTAGTTAGGCGGCAAAACCAACCAGGTCAACTGAGAGATGGGCAAAGAATCTGAAGAGACATCTTTCAAAAAAAAATGGGGGAAAAACGCAGCATCGCCAGCCATAATGGAAATATACATCAAAACCATAGTGAGATAGTACCTCACCTCAGTCACAAGGACTATTACCAAGAAGATACAGAAAAAAATAACAAATGCCGGCAATGATGTGGAGAAAATAGACTCTTGCACACTAACAGTGACAATGACCGCTAGTGTGGCCACTGTGGAAAACAGGCTGGAGAGTCTTCTGCAAACTGACAATAGAACGTCCCCAGTGCTGAGGTTGTTCACAGAAATGATATAAACCCATTTTACCACAGTGATACCACTCACAATAGCCAAATATGGAATCCACTGAGGTGTCCACCAATGGAAGAATGGATATTGCAATTCTGATATAGATGCACAATGAAATATGATTCAATCATTAAAAATAGTAAAAGCCCATCTGTCATTTGTAGCAAAATGGATGGAACTGAAGGATTGCGTATTACAAGAAATTAGCCAAACACAGAAAGATAAATAGCACTTGCTCCATCATGTATGGAAGCTTATAAAAATGCAATTGGAATGTAGGGGTTAAGAGGAAGAAAAAAGAAGTGAGATAATGGGTACTGCATCACAAGGCAGATGGTATTTCTAATACAAGCATCTCTCATCCAGCAGTTTATTCCTCAAACATGACCCTTCTCCCACCTAGAGACCGGTTCTACACACCTTTCCCTTGAATCCAGGAGGGTCCATGACTAAGTCGAAAGTGATGTCATGTGACATCAGAGGCTGGGACAGAGAAGGTGAGAGAGCTTCACTTGAGACCACTGGGATGGTGGTTCTCAGAGCTCAGACCGGCCAGAAGAAGTAGAGAGATGGTGCAGAGGCAGACAGGACCAGGGAGGAACCAGCCTCAAGCGAGGACTGCCAGGCTGAGCCACAGCAACACCAAAACCCCAGGAACTAATAAGGAGCTATCATTATGACAAGGTTTAGGCCCTGGAACAATGTGCTTCTCTCTTCTCTTTTTTCTAACATTTTGTTGAACATCAATAAACATAGCAACACATGCAGCTAAGTGTACACATAAATCTGTTGTTGCTCTCTGATCAAACTCATAACCAACACACAGCCATTTTTTTATGGAGAAAAGGAGTATATTTTCTAGTGCACAGACTTATTCAGGAAGTCAATATTTATAACTTAAGACCAAATGATATGATAGATAGGTGATTTTTATACTTAATGTCTTAACGTACTTTGGCTGTGAGCAGTAGGGAAGATCCTTGCACCTGGAAGTTGGGGTGCTGTCATAATAAAAATCCGGAATCCTGGAACACTGTCTTTGGGTGGTGTGGGGAACAAGGAGTGGGAGAACACTGTAGGAGAGACCTCACACAGAAACCTAAGGAGCCTCCAGCTACCCAGCAGTGGGAGCTCCAAGCTCCTGCAGGAGGCTGGCAGGAAGGGCCCAGGCAAAGGGAGTTAAGTGGGACAGCAGGTACATGGAAGAGGCTCAACTGGTTGTGAGATTGAGGGAACATGGCAATACCCCTGCCTCGGGGGATGTGGGAAATGGGGAAATGTGCCTCCCAACAGGAAAATCTGGCTCAGGAGATAGGAGGCTGAACACTGGAACCAACACCCAGCTCCTGGACTCTTGGATACAGAGGCGCCAAGACTTGAAGGCTGGAAGATAACACGGGTGCTGAGCTCCCTTGCTCAAGTAACCTTAGGATTATGAAATAACAGCAGGTTTCTGGTAGATCCCTGGTGGGAAACCAAGGACCACAGATGACACTGCAGAGAAAGCAAAGGCGTTGCTTCAGAGGACCTTGCACCGTATCAACAGCCTTAGGAGCATGCTTTGCAAATGCTTTTGGGTCAGCTGCTGGTCTCCGAGAATCCTGGGAATGAGTCACCCCGCATCTTGTGCTGACCCCACGTAGGGTGGGGCCTGCCTGTAAGAGATATGCAGATGAGCCCCAAGGATCCCAAAAAGTTGCATTGAAATACACACACACACACACACACACACACACACACACACACACAAGGCTTCTAGGAGAATTACAGTCATGTGTTACTTAATGGACATGTTCTGAGACGGGACATTATGATTTTACCTTTGGACACCATAGAGTGGATTTAATAGACTTATCTTTGAGCTACCACATACTGCGCATCTAGGCTACATGCAGGTGTGATTTGGTCATTGCCCCCAGGGCCATAGTTCACAAAACAACATGATCTCAATCACGCACAAGAAAAAAAAAATGATGTAAACACCACTGGTGTAACACAGCACACTGCTTTACAGCAAACTTTCTTTTTGTAATAAGCACAAGTACATTCTAAAATAATTCAAAGCATAGTGCAGTGAATACCTAGGACAATCATATAGAATTGTACTCAGCAATGTTTACCTGACTGGCATGCATCAGGTGTGGTTACGTCTGGTTCGTCACCAGCATTTGAGTAATGACACTAAGATGGCTATGACATCACTAGGGTATAGGCATTTCTCAGTGTAACATTTTTTTTTTGAAAGGCAGAGCAGCAGAATGGAGCTGGAGAGAGAAATGTCCCATTCCCTGATTACCTCACCAAATGGTCACCAGGACCTTCATCCAGGTCTCCCACACAGGTGACAAGGGCCCAAGCAGCTGGGCTATTTTTGGTTACCGTCTCAGGCGCTGGATGGGAAGCAGAGTGGCTCGAACTTGAGCTGTCGTATGGAATGCCAGCCTCACAAATGACAGCTCCACACAGTGGGTTACAACGCAGGTCCTGTATCGTTATCACCTTCCAGAACCACTGTTAGATGTTAGACGTGCAGTCCTCAGTTGACAAATGAGTTATGTTGGTGAAGGTTTTCTGGGACAACCACTGCCAGCTCAAACTAAAGGAGATAGATACCAAATACTAAACTACAGTGAACGCAAGCTTCTCTCTTTGCTGGCAGGAAACAAACTGAGACTACTGCACTATCAGCTCGGGATCTTTGTTAGCAGAAAAGAGAGATGACTGAGAGCAGAGCCGTGGCTCAGAGAGTGCAGCCTAGAGCGCCGGAGAACTCGACCCAGGCAGGCGAACTAAGTTCATTGGGGTTGGAAACATGCTAGGATCAGGGCCTGCTGTGTGCCCCTTGCCTACACTCTGAGAACACTCCAGCCAGGGTATGTTTCCTGGGTTCACAGAACTTTAGCCTGAGAGGATTGGCAGTGGAGGAGATGGACCCAGGAGCCGCCCACACACAGCCTCACCTGCACCCAGTCCTGACTCCCAGGCCAAGGACCTTAGGATCAGCAAATGCCATGAGGCAATGTGACTGGCAGCAGGGCAGGAGCTAAACTTAGTTTGCACACAGGAGAGATGTGAATGGCTACACTCAGAGGCTGGCCTGTGATAAATGTGCTCTCCATCCTGACCTCAAGGGCTCCTCCTTTCTCAGGATTGTTCTTGCAGTGTGACCTCAGCACTTCTCTCTAGTTAAATGCGGCACTGTTGCCATAAAGGAAGAGGACTGAAGAAGCACATTTTTGACAGGTATTCCTCCTGGACACAGTCACACTTCCCAATTCTCAATTACCCTGGCACTTTCTTTAAAATTTTTATTTTTATTAGAAAGGCAGATATACAGAGAGGAGGAGAGACAGAGAGAAAGATTTTCCATCAGATGATTCACTCCCCAAGCAGTCACAATGGCTGGAGCTGAGCCAATCCAAAGCCGGGAGCCAGGAGCTTCTTCCAGGTCTCCCGTACAGGTTTAGGATCCCAAGGCTTCAGGCCATCATTGACTGCTCTCCCAGGCCACAAGCAGAGAGCTGGAAGGCCGCCATGATTAGGACCAGCACACATATAGGATCCTGGTGCGTTCAAGACAAAGACTTTAGCCGCTAGGCTATCACATTGGGCCTAACACTTTCTTATCATCACTCTACAACCCCTCTCTGGAACCGCTTGTGGGTTCAGAATCTCAAATCCCCCCAAAGGCGGTAACTCCCATACCAATATCCTTTCTCGGCACTGCGAACTCCACTGCCTCTCTTCTCAGTCTGACTGTAGTGCCATTTTTCTCTGCCTGTTTCTGCCTTCTCCAAAAATGAAAGCAGTGTACTTTGACCGTGAGCCCAAGGAAGAAAACGACTGCGAAGATTGCACATCAATCTTTCTATGAACAGTATTTGCAATACATTTTCTCCCTCATCATACAACAGCGAACATACCGCCCCCAATATCAACTAAATTAATTTTCTCAGGTTTTCATGACAAAGAACCATACACTTAGATGGTTTAAAACAAGTGAAATCTATTACTTCATTTCTTCAATATTCACTGGCACAAAATGTCACCAAGAAGCAAGGCAAGGAACCTGCTGTGGCTCCTGAGTCCTCTGTCTCCAGGGGGATTGGTGTAAGCTCCATGTTTGTTTGCTGACAGCTATACGTGTTTACCAAAACAAAGAATACTTACTTGAAATGATGTAAAAATAGGACTCAGAATTAGTGAAACTTACCATTGCCAGTTGGCAATGAATTTGGCAGAAAGGAACATATTCCTCAGATAACCACTAATCATCATTCCAGTCTTAAAGAAAAGCATTACAATAAAAACAAATTCATATTCTGGTTATCAATTAAATCTATGGCTCTCTACCTAACCAAAGCATTCATTATTTAAATATGCTTAGGAACTTATTGTAAAACACGGCAAGCCCTATTATCCTTGATATACTGGTCAACATTTGCACATTCTAATGAGGTAAGGAAATGCAGATAATAACTACGTACACAATCCTGAGGCAACCGAAGTGAGCGTGTGATGCCATTGTATGAACTCATTAAAAGTATCTGTTTATCTGAAAAGTAGCACAACCCTGAGAGAGGAAGAGGGAGGGAGAGAGATTCTTGCATTTGCTGGGTCCCTGCTGAAATGGCTGCAGCAGCGCAGGCTGGATGAGAGCAAAGCCAAGGGCCTGGAATTCCACTCTTCTCCCACATCTCCAGGAGACCCAACTAGAGTTACAGCAGCAGGAATCTGGACCAGAAGCAGGGTGGCTGAGATGTAAACTTGGCACCCCACGATGTAATTCCAGGTCATAATCAGTGGTTTAATCCCCTGTGCTACATTGCTCGCCCTAATCTACCAATTTGGAAAAAAGAATTCTTATTTGTTTATTTAAGAGGTAAAGAGACAGAGTTTCCAGAATGGGAAATAGGGGAGAAGCCAGGAATTCAATCCAAGTTTACCTGGATTGGTAGGAACTTGGTCCCTTGAGCCATTACTGCCTTGAGCCATTACTGCATTAGCTGGAAGCTGTGGCAGGGACCCGGAGCCAGGACTCCAAGGCCAGGCTTCCAAGATGGGACAGTGACTCTTCTGCATCTCAGCCACAGAGCTGAATGCTTACTACAATGCACTAAATTTTTAAGCTTGTACTTCTTATGACAAATAGTCGATATCCTTATCATTAAATAATATAGCATCTACAAACAGTTTCTTTGAAGACAGAATATGTCAAAACAAAAAGACATTTTTAAAAAACAAACCCTTTTATTAACACAAAGGACACTCGGGGTCTCTGAGCATTAATAGAAGGGGTGGCAGGAGGCAAGATGATTAAGTCACAGGAAGGAAGCAGAGTCCCAGAACATGACACGACTCCACAAGGTTGGAGGAATGCCAAAGCCCTCTGGGCAAGAGGTGGCCAGCGAGCATGAGTCACAGCGCTGTTCCTGGCGAAGGGGAACGGACCCCACCCTTCACGGCTGGGGAGGAGACAGCAGGTGTTCTCAGCCTCAAAGGCTCAGATTTGTCTATATCCAAACCATGATCACCCAGGGAAAATACTCAAAGCTGGTGCTAGAGCAGCAATTGCCTCAGTTTGGTCCAGCCAGTTCTCTTTTCAACCTTGCTGTATTCAAGGACACCTAATAATTATATCACCATATGTTTAAAAAAGCACATTTTTTCACTGCATTGAAACAAGCATATGGTGAAGCATTTTGCAACGTAATGTTTCAAATGAAATGAAGAAGAATTGATGTGTTGTATAATGCCTCTAATATACAAAAAGTTTGAAGACCTTTCAATTAGAAAATCAAAATGAGTGGATTCATCATTTTCTTGACATTTTTCTTTTGTGTGTGTTTGATTAATTGGTGTCTTGAGATTATGTCATTTTATATCAAGATTTGAGTGTGCATGGGTTAATTTGGTAATGGATATCATTTTAATTGGATTTGAAATTGGGGTAAATGTCCCAAAGGATCTTTAACTGGTCAGGATACTCCAAATTATTAATTAATACACCAGAATAGTATCTTATTTTCTAAGTGCCTTTGGTCCTCCTGAGCTCAAAAATTCTTGAGTTTTCTTCTGAACTCAGACATTTGAATGGTCTCAAAAATTAATCAAATGCAAAATAATAGGAACAAGAGGCTTTTTAAATCTTATCATAAACCTTATGTTACTGATGTTTCAGTTAGTTTAGTGAAAATATGCTTCTGGTATCTAAGAAATCTTCAGTTTTGCACATGCTGGAACTAGATTTACTTTATAATAAATAGGTGTGTAGTACAACCATATTAAATTGCTTTTGAATTTTTGTCAGAATGTTTTCAAGAATATGAGGGATCTTGAGAAAGATCAAAAAAATTTACAACATGAAAAACTATGTATGTATTTCCAAATTATTTTGTGCCAACATAACTTATCTTCTTATTCCATCTTTCCACAGAAGGCTTGAAGTCTTGTACGTGTGTCAAACTCCTCCTGAAGTAGGTTAGGAGTCAGAAAACACTAGCACAAGGTGGTCATCCCATTAACTACTGGTGAAATCCTGGCCAGGCTAGCCTGTCTTTTTGAGTCAGATGTCCTTTTTCTAGAAAACAGCATCACACTATAACACACCCACACTTCCTTGAATCTGGGTCTATGAAGCCTGTAGAAGAAGAGACTGTGTCCCATGTCACCTTTACTGTTGTTTACTGAGATACTTCTCAATCGCTCAGGGAGGTTAGATTCAAAGTATTGCACAGCCTATAGCTTACCAACTCTAAATCCTAAGAAATTTTTGACAGCTTCATGCCTGATCATACCCTGTACCCATCTCAGTTGTGCTCCAGTGCACATCATGCGGAGCCCAGTTTATTCCCAGAGACCTCATGAGGCAAGGCCTATGATCCAGGAATGCCTTCCAGGAAGATTGACACAGGGGTCCTGGTGTCCGTGCTGCGCCCTCATGAGGCCCAGCCTATAGAATACCACTTACTATCCTGCTTCATTGTCTTGCTTTGCTTGGGTGAGGGCAGACTCTGCACTGATGCTGAGGGACGGAAGCCAGCAAGGCCTCACATGTCCTGGAGGTAGCCTCCAAGGCCCAGTGTGCCTTGGCCTGCCTTTCCAGGGGTTCCCCCACCTGCTTGCTCCACCTACAAAAAAGCAGGCGGCCTCCTGCCTCAATGCCTCGGCACCTTCCTCCACATGCATCCTCCACAGGCCCTTGCAAACAACTTTGACCTAGTTACTGCATGAATGTTGCTGCCCAAGTGTCACTTCTTCAGGGACATTTTCAGTAACCCACTATCTAGGACAGGTGCCTTTATGAGGAGCCATAAAGATTTATGATCCTTTCCCTTACTTGCATTTGTAACTACTCAGTGATGACAACCATGTCCTCTGAGACTTTCTGTTCACTAATTCTGCCATTCTACTTTATCCCTAGGAGAGCTTTCTTGATATCCCTGTGCCTCAGGTTTCCATTAGGCTACTAAAAGGATCCACCCAATGGCACTGTAACAAATATCAAATGAGTTTACTTGTGTAGAGCACTCAGCAAGACAAGAATAGAGCAAATGTTAAGCATGCACTAAATTTTGGTTATTATTATGTAAGAGAGTAATTTATTAATAATTGTTTCAAATGGTGTTGAAATTATAACAATAAATATCATTACGAGGTTATTGGATAATATTCTCTGACTCTGAAAGAAAGAATAATTATAGGAGAAGGACGCATATCAGAGGCTGCCGGGGCTATAAAGGAGCAGTGAGAGAACTAGAGGCCTGAAGGAAATGTCCTATGTTGGGACTGTGCTGGGTCCGGTATTTTACCCATGGTCACCATCCATGGAAACCCACAGAAATGTGTATCACACAATGTAAATTTACTGCACATGAACTCCAAAATGAAAAGTTAGCCCAGAGCTGACATGGTCACTGTGTTGTGTAGAGGGCTAGGCCTAGATATTAGATAGAGATTATGAAGGGTTGGCCATTGACACTGCCACAGCCCAAATCAGAGCCATGGAGATGGCACAACAACAAAGGCTTGCTGGATGCCAGAGACAGCACCACCATGATCTAGGGCCCGGAACACAAGAAGATGCCCCAGCAATTCACTGCCATTGATACCCTGCTACTGCTTAGAGACTGGCTGCTAACATCTTGATGGCAACCACCTGTCACCAGAGAGGATTTCCTGCCCCAGCTTCTCAAGTTATCAGCTGCCAATTCAAAGCCTACAGTGGATGCAAATATTAGCCAAGATGAGGGTATCTGCAATGACCTAGCTGCAAAGGAGGCAGCAGAAGATGGGCTTCTGTTTCACTTTACAGTGATGGGCAAGGGCTGCCCACAACAGCAATGACAACATGAGGAATTATCTCAAACACGGATATGGGGTGAGACACTTGGAATCAAAATATAAGCTAAAAAACAAGATAAATACATCACTGACAGACCTGATTGATGAAACAGGCCTTCCAGAAAAGCAGTTCTTGTTAACAAACAGCATTAACACCAAATATCCATTGTTGATTTAAACGGAAGTTGCATTTATTGAGAAGCAGTATGTTGGAGCTGGTGTTGTAGCACAGTGGACTCAGTGCCCTCCTGCAATGCCAGGCTCCCATATCAGAGCATCGGTTCAAGTCCAGCTACTCCACTTCTAGTCTAGCTCCCTGCTAACATGCCTACGGAGACAGCAGAAGATGGCCAAAGTGCTTGGGTTCCCGTCACGCTCATTGAAGACCCAGTGGTGTTCCTGCTTCTTAGCTTCAGCCTAGCCCACTCCCAGTCATTCAGGAAGTGAATCAGTGGAGAGAAGATAAAACAGTAGGTTGACAGATCTTTTTCTCTCTAGCTAAATGAGAGAGATAGTGTGTGTGTGTGTGTGTGTGTGTGTGTGTGTGTGTGTGTAACCCTCTCTCTCTTTTCTCTCTCTTAATGCCTAATAGGTTAATTAACTAATGATGAACTACACTCAGAGGAAAACTCTTGTGAAAAAGACAGAGGAAGCTGGATAAGGAATGCCATCCGAGAAGACACCTTGGGTTCCCAGTCTCCGGTACTGCGAGGAAAATGCTTCTATTGCCAATGGTATCTGCTAAAAGTACATGAGTGATTTTGCTGGCTGACATTTTGCGGTTACTAAATACTAATAGTGCACCTCTACTTACAACAGACTCATAATGAACATGTAGTCTTTTTCTTGCCCTGGGCCAATTTCACTTTATTCTGGTTAAGCTACTCTGCTCTTCCTTTGGGCTCCCATAGCATAACATTTTGCCATGTCTGCCACACCCAACTGGGTAAGCTCATGTGCCAGACCATGGCAATTCCTTGCTACAGCCCACAGGACCCACAGCCCAAGCTTGCAAGCCACCTCTCCTAAGTAGAATCATAAAAAACGGAAGGACTTTGGAGCTAAGGCATTCCAAGGTGCAAGGGACTCCAACGATACTCCACAGGTCCTCACTAGACATCCATGGAGCCATTCTGACTGGTGACTTGGTGAAGACCTTGAATTTTCAATCCTCCCTCTGCTGAACCTGTGGATTCAACTCCAAATTCATGCCCCGTCTCAACCTAAGCTTACAAAGATAGACAGTGTTCTTCACGGCCAAAAACTCCTCGGAGACATTCACTAACAGATGTCAACATGCAATTTGGATAACCTGGCCATCTCAGGGTAGACTTAATAAAGGAGCTGATTGTGTATTCTTGACCTTACAAAGGGAAGAAGAAAAACACTTGAAAATACCTTCCAAAGGGCCCAGCACGATAGCCTAGCAGCTCAAGTCTTCATCTTGCATGCACTGGGGCCCCATATGGGCACTGGTTCTAATCCCAGCAGCCCAGCTTCCCATCCAGCTCCCTGCTTATAGCCTGGGAAAGCAGTTGAGATCAGCCCAAAGCCTTGGGACCTTGCATCTGCACTGGAGATCCAGAAGAGGCTCTGAGCTCCTGGCTTCGGATCAGCTCAGCTCCGGCCATTGCGGCCACTTGGGGAGTGAATAATCAAACAGAAGATCTTCCTCTCTGTCTTTCCTCTCTGTATATCCAACTATGCAACAAAATAAAATAAATCTTTAAAAAAATTAAAGAAAATACCTTCCAAAGCAAAACTCTCCCTCATCCCTCTCTGCTGTGGCTAAGTGATCGTGGCATTTCACAGACGTAAAAAGTCCAATAATGGTGCAAGCACATAAACACACTTCTGCTCATCTATAAACAAACCTTTGTGACATATCAAATAGAGCTCACTAGCAAAATAACAGGCAAAAGAAAAGAAGTCTTGGAAAATGCAAACAGCAGAAGCGCAGACTTTGCTCAATGGCCAGGTTGGAGTTTGGCATGCAGCTGCCACAGTGCTAGAGGGTGACCCAGCAAAGGACTTTAGCACCGAAGCCTTCGCCCTACTGAGCTATCACTGCCCAAACCAGCTGGCTTCCAAAGAGAATCTAGCTCGATGCTGACAGGCCTTGGCCTCAGGACACGGCTACAGAAACTTCTCTAACCACTCTCGCCAGCAGTGCTCCTTCACAGCCCTTCACAAAGCCACGCGGCAAGTTGCTGCCTGGTGAGTGTACATAACTCTTCCTCGGCTTTCCCTCTGACAAGACTTTCCAAATCAAGAGATTTCTGATTTATAAAAAAAAAAAAAAAAAAACTCTTGATTTGTTAATGCATTTGGATGGAAACTGGTAGCAACATCAGGTCTGACCCCAGGAGAAGCTCTGAAGAAGAACCAATCTGAGTCTATAAGGAACAGCACTTGAGGCAGCACGTGTGTCAGTACTGCGTCAAGGTCACGGTCTTCTTAACCGTGCTGAGTTAAAGACGTCACTGTTGTCTGCACCCTGGACATGTTTGACCAGGACCTTGACTTTGGGGTTGGTTCAGTGGTAAATATGAGAAATATTTGGAAACAAACAAACAAACAAAACGAGTAAGGAAGTCTCTCTCTGTCAAGACAGGGATTTCCCACAATTTTGCATTTACTCATATCACTGGCACGTTGTTGGCATCAGCATCAGAAACATATTCTGGCACGCCCCTCTCGCTCACGATGCCAAAGTCATCTAGACTCAAATAATACAATCAAATCATAAACATGTCCTACCGTTTTTCTGTGTAACTTTCAAAGCATCCATAAACTTGGGTTTACTCTTCCATCTTCCTTCGGTCTTAGAAACTGAATTCTCTTCCTTCTCTTCTCTGGGAGACTGCTGCCTGTGGCTTTCTGCTTCTCTTTACCTAAGAAAAAGAACAGCAAGTATGATTTGAAAAAGCCTTGCACAATACGCTTTACCTCAATTGACTGCTCAGGAACTGTCCGCCTTCACGCTGCTGTCTCAGTGCCTTAAACAGGAAGACTCGGGAAGGAGCTTCCACACTCCAGTGAGGTAACACACTTCCTGAGCTGGGTTGACTAAGGGGGATCTGCCTGGAAGCCTTTTGATCAAGTCCCACAGCCAAGGAAGTTGGTGGATGTCTCCATGACCGATCATGGAGCAGACACCTCGTTTTCCCATCTACCTCTCTATGAATCAAAACCTCTCCTTGGGGGCCAGTATTGTGGCACAGTAAGCCAAGCTGCCATCTGCAGCACCAGAGTGTGAGGTGGAGTTGCAGGTGCCCCTCTTCCTGTCTGGCTCCCTGCTCACGTGCCTGTGAGAGCAGCAGGTGATGGCTCCAGTCCTTGGGACCCTGCACTCACATGGGAGACACAGGGCTCTAGGCTTTTGGTTTCAGCCAGGCCCAGCCATGGCAGCCATTGTGGAGTAAACCTATACACAGAAGATCTCTCTCTCTCCCTCTCTCCCACCCCATGCCTTCCTCCCTACATTCCTCCCTGATTTTCTCTCTTGTTTGCTTCACAAACAAATCTTTTTTTAAAATCTCTTTTACACTTTGCTACTTTTCCCCATGGCTATCTCCTCCATCTCTGTATTTTTCAAACCATTTCCATCTCAATATTCTGATTCAACTAATCCCAGCTGAGCAAATCAGCTTCTAAATAGAAATCAACAGCGGAAGAGAAAATCATTAGAGCAGGAGATGTTAAAAAGCCTCCATGGTGCTTTTCTCCTTTACCTAATGGGCAACATGGCCCCCAAATTCCCATCACTAATAAGCATGCGAGAAGTGTAAGGTCTGCTCTCTGCAGACAGTGGTCAGGTCAATCCAAAGTTGAGAACATGAGGCTGGGGCTATGGCTGAACCACTTGGCAGCAGAGACAGACATTTCACCTTGGGGTGACTGGTCATCAGTAGAACCACAAGACAGAAATGCAGAAGGAAGAAGCAAGATGGGATACCAAATTAAGATCCACAAGACCAGAGAAGGCCTGCCCAAGAAGGACATGTGGGGCTGGCCTGGTGGCATTCCAGGCTAAGCCTCCACACGTGGCACAGAAGACTTCGCATCTACCTGTGGTGCCAGCATCCCATATGTAGTCTGGTTATGTCCCAGCTACTCCACTTCCCATGCTGATCCCTGCTTATGATCTGGGAAAGCAGCAGAGATAGGCCAAAGTCCTTGGGCCTCTGCACATATGTGAGAGCCCTGGAAGAAGCTGCTGGCTCCCAGCTTTGGATTGGCCCAACTCTAGCTGTTACGGACATCTGGGAAGTAAACCAGCAGATGGAAGGTTTTCTGTCTCTGTTGCTCCTTCTGTCTCTGTAACCCTGTCTTTCAAATAAAAATAATAAATCAAAGAAGGAAAGAAGAGAAGAAGAAAGGGAGGAAGGAACGAAGGAAGGAAGGGGGGAAGACAGGAAAGGAGGGAGGGAGGGAAGGATGGAGTGAGGAAGGAAGGAAAGAAAGAAGGAAAGAGACATAGAGAGAGAGAGAAAGAGGAGGAGAAATAGAAGAAGGAAAGATCTGCCTCGGGCAGAGTGGCAACAGAGACCCACGCTATGTAGAGGCGAAGCTTTAAATAAAACACAACCTAGGACAGAATCTCGTGCTTGTCTGGAAAGAGAAAAGAAATAACAAAGATGCTACTTGATGCCTTTCTCATGCGGCTTTCTACACTTTTCATCCACATATTCTTTGACCACCCTTTCCAGTGACGGCAATTTGGTCATGTTCTCCACAGAGAGAATCAAAATATTAGTGACAAGTTGTAAATGTGTCTTTTCATTTCCAAGCCAAATTTCTAATATCAAGCAAGTGATTAGGATCATGTTCAAATCGGAGACAAAACTGGGGCCAGAATTGTAGTGTAGCAAGTGACACCGCCACTTGCTTTGCCAGCATCCCTTGGCCTTGAGTCGTGGTTGCTCTGCTTCTCATCTATGTCCCTGCTCACGCACCTGGCAAGGCCAACAACGACTGAACACTTTGCTATGTTCCCCTTTGCCACCTGCTCCGTCTGCGTATTGTTTAGACCACTTTTATCTCAGTATTCTGATTCAACCAACCCAGCTCAGCAAATCAGCTTCTAAATCAACAGCTGCTCAATTGCTTAAACCGCTGCCACCCATGGCAGAGACCCAGCAGGAGCTCCCAGCTGCTGACTTCAGTCTGGCTTAGACTTGGTTCATTGGGACCATTTGCAGATGAGCTAGTAGACAGAAGACTTCTCTCTCTTGCTCCACTTTTAAAATACATAAATAAACCTTGCAAACAAATTGCTTTTCAAGATTTAATTTTATTGGAAAGGCAGATCAGATATAATGGAGAGAAGAAGAGACATAGAGAAAGATCCTCCATCCACTGGTTCATTATCCAAATGGCCACAATGGCCGGAGCTGAGCCGATCCAAAGCCAGGAGCCCAGAGCCTCTTCTGGGTCTCCAATGCAGGTGTAGGGTCCCAAGGGTTTGGACTGACCTCCACTGCTTTCTCAGGCCACCAGCAGGGAGCTGGATGGGAAGTAGAGCAGCCAGGATTAGAACCGGTGCCCGTATGGGATCCTGACACTTTGGAGGGTGAGGATTTAGCCACTGAGTTATCATGCTGAGCCCTGTAAAAATGTTTAGAAACCCCTGTCTCATTAACTTGTTTTCACTTATGACCAGTTTCTGGCCCCCAGCAGCTCCTACCTTGTCTCTTTCTACTGCCTACCCGTTCTAGGTGTCAAAGAGCTATTTGCTCACAATGTGCTCTCTGGACCTGCACCTCCCTGGGCAGTTGGCTTGGGGAAGTGGATTCCACAGGGGAAGGCCTTCCTCCTGGGAGCAGTAACTCCAGCTTGCAACTCTGCATTACATACAAAGCACACATCCACAGCCATTCCTGTTTTACACCACCCCTCTGTAAGCGAGTCCCAGCTACAGAAGCAGACAGAGTCCCACGCAAACCAGCCCCCACGCTCAGTGGTGCAAAGTGGGCAAATTATCCAGGAAGCTCCACACCAGGGCAGGTGCTTCTTGTGCTTTGACTTCCTTCCAAGCCTTTTTAGAAAGCAATGCTGACTAAATTATCCAACCATTCAGAGAACCCAAAGGTACATTACATCATCTTTACTTTTCATAATTAAATTCCTGCCCAGCTGCTGAGTAAGAAAGCCCTGCCTCCTTATCCAGGTCCTAGATCAGTTTTAAAAAGAATTTGCTCAGGAAGAGCACCCACCATGAACCAGAATGGACTATGCTGAGAGCTTCCGGCAAGCGGGCACAATACAGCACAACAGTTAGGACTCAGCTGTGATGCCCACATGCCCCTCCGCGGTGCCTGGGTTCAAAGCCTGGCTCCACTCCCAACTCCAGCTCTCTATTAAAACACCTGGGGGCAGGGCACGACGGCCCGAGTCCTTAGGAGTCCTGCATGGAGTTTCTGGCTTCTGGCTTCAACCTGGCTCGATCCCAACTGCTGTGGGCACTTGCAGAGGGATTGCTGCATGCAAGATCGATCTTTCACGCTGTCACTCTATCTTTTCAATAAACAAAAATGAAGAATAGACAGTTAAAACTAAAAATAAAGCTGTATGTGCCTAGCAAAAGAGGCAGGAGGGATGCTCTTGCCCTCAGCAAAGGGGACAGTCTTTCTCTTCACGCCCTATGGTTTGTCTAGAATGTTACGTTCGGCCCTAAACTACACAGTAGACTGAAAAATCAATAGTACTTCCAAAAGTGCCTGATATAGGAACCAGACTTTAAAATGACAATACAAAGATCCTCTTCCCACAGAGTTCTCCAAAAGACACCTACTCACCCTCTTTTTGGTCCAGTTCTGAGAGCTCTGATCAGTATCCCGGCAACTTTTATAAAAATGAAAAGTCCCCAGTGGCTTTAAAAAGTCAATCTCTAACAGCCTACCAGGACACGGAAACCTAAAAACACTTGTTTATTATCTACTGAGTCCTGAAGGGAATGTTATAGGAAAACAAATTGCTTGGAAGCCTAAGACAAAATAAGGAGTGAGTGGAACGCTCCTTCAAGGCTGTTCTCAATCTTGCATGCATATGGGAAACACCTGGGGAGGTTTGAGAGCTCATCCAGACCACCCCAGAAAGTCACCACTCCTGTTTCAGACAGCGTCACTTTTCAGGTTCTCATGCGACTCTGATGTGTTTCAGTCTGAGCAGCAGCGCTCCCCAGTGCACTCACAAGCAGTCCACGGGCAGCAGCCCCAGCTAACAAGGGGCAGGAGAGAACGCTGCAGTGTGCTATGGGTACACTCAGCTAGCAAAGCTGTGCAACCGTGCCCACGTTGCGACAAGAAGACATCCAGAAATAATGAGTGGTACAATTTGACCTTGCTACCAAAGCCTGCATAGCTGGTGGTCCCACACCGTCCCTACGGTTCTCGGGGCAGGGCAGAAAGGCAAAGAGAAAGGCATTCCTCTCCCGTCCTGTCCCAGTGCCAGTCACAAGGAGAAGACGGAGACCGCAGACCCTTGTACCACTTACAGACGCCCTTGGGAGCAAGGAGAACGCCACCGTTGGCATGTGAGCCTCATCACGAGGCACTGACACTTCCCCCTGTGTATATGTCAGCGGGGGCTTCCACAGGTGCTTCCCATTTATGGGAAAGAAAGTCTTCTTGCAAAAAATAACATGTTTATGGGCCCGGCGCGGTGGCACAGTGGTTAAGGTCCTCGCCTTGCACGCCCAGGATCCCATATGGGCGCAGGTTCTAATCCCGGCAGCCCCGCTTCCCTTCCAGCTCCCTGCCTGTGGCCCGGGAAAGCAGTCGAGGACGGCCCAAGGCTTTGGGACCCTGTACCTGCGTGGGAGACCAGGAAGAGGCTCCTGGCTTCGGATCGGCATAGCATTGGCCGTTGTGCTCACTTGGGGAGTGAATCATCGGACCGAAGATTTTCCTCTCTGTCTCTCCTCTCTGTATATCCGCCTTTCCAATAAAAATAAAATAAATCTTTTTTTAAAAAAAAATAAATAACTTGTTTAGAGCCAGGATTGTAGCACAGTGGATTGAGCTGCCGCTTGTTCCAAGGGTATTCCACACTGGAGGGCAGCTCAGGTCCTGGCTGCTTCACTTCTGATGTAGTTCCCTGCTGATGCATCTAAGGAAAGCAGCACGTGTTGGCTCAAGTTCATGGATCTCTGCCACCTATGAGAGAGATCAGGACAGGGTTGCCCGCTCTCAGCTGTGCCCAGCCCAGCTCTGCCTGTTGGGGACATCTGAGGAGTCAAACAGCAGACTCAAGAGTCTTTGCCTCCCTCCCTCTCTGCTCTTTCTCTTTAGCTGTCTTTGCCATTCAGTCTTTAAGACAAATAAAGAAGCAAATCTTAAACATGTTTAAAATGATTAATTTAAGAATATTATTAAGTACATGCACAGATAGAACTTTAAAGGTTACTATACAATGGGCAGTAATTGAAGACCGAAGTCCACTCCACGCTGTCTGGAAGCTGAGGTCACGTTGGCTGACTTTACACTCATCCCAACACTGGTCTGGGAATAGCCTTCGAGAACGGTCAGGATGGATCCATGAGCTAGCTACTTGGCACTGAGTAACTTGTCCACAACAAAACTCTGCAAATCACTTGTTTTGCTAACAAGAGGGTCTTTGCCAGCATGCAATGTTAAAAATAGAATAGATTAGCAACATCAACATGTATCTTTATCACCCTTAGCAAGTGTTAATTATGTGACACTTTTTTTATTTAAATACACATCTATGAATACACTCCTCAAGGTGAACTACAGTCAAGTCTTTGAGGAACACAACTTCGTGCGCAACAGATGTTTGAGTCAATCGAAGCAACTCTACAAGCAATGAGCAATAAGTAATAGCAGCAAGTAATAGTAATACTAGAACTTTCTGCATTCAGGATAACTTCTCTCAGTCAAGAAGGAGCAACGGTAATTCACTTACGCCAAGTACCACAGAGAACATGGAGAACTGAGTTCAGGGACAAAGGCAGGACAACTTGGAGCGCCCGTGCTTTTCAAAGTGCTGACAGCATGAGCACCTTGGCAGAGGCCCGCCCTGACCCACCTATGAAGGAAGCGGCCGGACACCTCTGCTCTGTCAGAGCTCGAGTAAATGGAGCCCTCACCGGGCAGCTGAGGGCCTTCCGACCACGGTAATCTCACTCCTGGAACACCAACAGGTGCAATCAGTCTTTGACAACTGAGTGACAGTCCCCTCTGCTTAAACCTCCAACCAACAGAGGAAGTCACCAGAACGGCCCGTGGGCCACCAGCACTCTGTTGAGGGTCAGAGTACATTGAGAACGCCAGCAAATCCCCCCCATAGAGCATGGCAAAGGAGGCACGGGCCAGAGGAAGACAGGATACAACAACAGTGCAGGTCCAGGCCCAGGCCAGGCCCAGACACAGACTCGACCGCAACCAAGACACTGGCCACCTGTGCCAAGCTGGAGTTCAGAGCTGCCAGAGGTCACACTTTCTCATTTTCTTTCGCTGCCCTAACAAACCACCATCAACTGGCTGGAACCAAACAACACACATCTTTGATCTTGCAATTCCCTGGACAGGAAGTCTGCCAAGAGTTTCTTTGCCAACACAGCAATCCTTCGGGGAAAGTGAGGAGTCTGGTTCCTGATCATCCTGTAGTTGGCAGAATCCAGCACCTTGACTTTCCACAGGAGCAAGCTGGTCAGCTCCCAGCTGCCGAACACTGAGGTCAGCTTCCCACACCTAGAGGCCATCACGTTGTTTGGCTTACAGCTTCTGCTTTCCATATCCCAGGCCAGAAGCCAACTCTGTCGGACACACTTGTCTGATTCCTTTGCTACATGTCCACAGTATCAAGTTGGGCCCACATGGACAATCCAGAACATTCTTCCCAATTCAGGGCCTCAACCTGAACCACATCAGCCACGCCCTTTTGCTGCCAGAGGGAACACAGGCAAGTCTCCAGGAATGAACACATCTTTGGGGGGATGAGGGTGGAGGAGGCCTCCTCTGCCGAGCACCATCACCAGCTGATCCTAGCCTTCTGTTTTCCTTTTCAAACCCTTATTTACTTGAGAGGCAGACATAAAGCTCCTGTCGCCGACTCGGCCCTCAAAGCCCACAGGAGCCAGCGCTGCACCGCCTCTTGCCCAGGAGCTGGGAGCTCAGTCCCACACTCCCGCTAGAGTGGCAGCGGACATGAATCCGGTGTGCTGTGCTCACGGAATCCCACGGAGGAATCTCGTTGCCTCTGGCTCCTCCCTGTTCAGCCGGCACCGGGATAGAGCACTGGGGAGCACAGAGGAATGGGGTGAGTGCCTCTGCACGTGGGAAGGACATAAAGTATGCACAGCAACAAAAGGGTTGTGGTACATGGGAGATAGAGAGGCAGTGCCCATGGAGTCAACAGTGCCCACGGAGTCAACAGGGCCCACGGAGTCAACAGTGCCCAAGGAGACACTGCGGTGCTTGGCTAGGCCATTTCAGCCTCCTGTTTAGACACACCCATCTCTCGGCACCAACCCAAGAATGTGTGTGATTTCCCCCTCCAAGAAAATATTGTTCTTCTTTTGATTTTTTTTTTCAATCCTTTAAAATGCGCAGACTAGGCCTGGCACAATAGCCTAGTGGCTAAAATCCTCATCTTGCATCTGCTGGGATCCCATGTGGGCACCGATTCATATCCTGGCTGTTCCACTTCCCTTCCAGCTCCCTGTTTGTGTCCTGGGAAAGCAGTAGAGGCTGGCCCAAAGCCATGAGATCCTGCACCCACAAGGGAGACCTGGAAGATGCTGCTGGCTCCTGGCTCCAGATTGGCTCAGCTCAGGCCACTGTGGCCAGTTGGGAAGTGAACCAGCAAATGGAAGATCTTTCTCTCTTTCTCTGTAAATCTGACTTTGCAATAAACATAAATAAATCTTTTCAAAAACTAACATTCGAGCCGTATGAGAGCTCTTGGGCCCTTGGGCCATGGTTGGTCAAGCCTGCTTGCATCTATGAAGGTGTTTGCTCCCTGTGGGAGATAATGGTCGCTTTTCAAGAGCATCGCACGATAATGCTTAACAAGCAAACACTGAAATTGGCCTTCCTGTTTTCGAAGGTATTTTATTTCCTTGTTAGTACACTGCCTTTTGTTGGAATTACAAATGAGCTAGTGAATGTGTGTGGAAACCCAAATGGAGCAAATTGTCTCCACTTGTTGAAAAGCTAATAGTTCATCTCATTAACCTGTTCTTTAAATCAGCATAATCGTATATCTGCTGGCTGCAAATAAACAAAACACAAATTAAGGTGTCACAATTTTTCATCAAGTGTATCAGGCTAAATTGCACATTTGAACTAACTTTGAAATCTGCAAAATGCAATCTAAATCAGCAGCTACATAAAACCATGTAATAGGGGCCAGCGTTGTGGGGTAGCACATTAAGCCGCTGCCTGTTGCACAGGCAGCCCTAATGGTTCCCGTCCCAGCTGCCTGCTAATGCCTGTGGAAAAGCCTCAGGTGAAGGCCCTACTCCTCGGGCCCTCCACCCACCTGAGAGTGCAGGAAGAAGCTCCTGGCTCCTGGCGTCAGCTCGGCTCGCGCCCTGGCTCCCGTGGCCAGCAGGTGGGTGCACCCACTCTCCCTCCTCTTTTTGGCTCTAAAAATTCATTTAAAATGTTTTTGTTGTAAATGGTTATGCATCAGCTAGCATTCCGAATATAACTAAGTGAATTCACATCGTTGCTGGAAATGATTGCTGTCTTAATGAAAGGGACATTTCTCGGACACCTTCTATATCAAACCACAGATTTGCAGCAACAGCCAGGAAAACTTACTGGGTCAGAGAACAGAGAGCAGGAAGGGGACACGCAGTTCGCAAGTAGAAAAGGAAGTAAAACTATCATAGGCTTTGTAAGTATTAGGAAGAAAATGACTGGAGTGCCACAATCAGATAGACAGACACGCACGGCAAAGGCTACGTGGGGAACTCTGTGCTCAAGGATCGCAGGTCGGCAACAAACTTTTCCTCAGGGGTTTGACTCACTGACCTGAGACCTGAGGGAAGGGACACAGCAGAGGAGAAAAAGGAGGAGGTGGGATCTACCCTCCCCACCTCCAGCAGCGCACAGGGCCAGCTGGAAAGAAGCCTGACAGTAATCAGGACAGTGGAGAGACCACTGGGGGGGGGCGTGCAACGGGGGTCCTGGAGCACCAGCGAGGGGTCAGGGCTGACTTCCTGTTTCCTGGTTGTGTTAGCTGGCTTCATGGCTGTGCCAGTCAGCCAGAAAATCAGAGGCTGAGGAAAGACAACGTTGGGGTTACACTCCGAGCTGCAGTCTGTGTAAGCCTAGACCAAGGGTGTGCAGTCTGCAGGGGTGGACCTGGCAAAGAGCGAGTGAGGAGTGCTTCTGACAGCCTCTGGCGTCCTGAGGAGACGTGTTAACCCAGGAACTCCTCAGGCAGAGCAGCGAGAGCTGGTCCGGGAAGGGTGCAGAATGATCCACCGCATGTGTGCTGACTGCTGAGTGTGCAAGCACGCAGGCCTCGTCTTACTCACGAGATACTGATGTCAAACTTGACCACACATGAGCCACTTGTAAACCAGAGTATGTGACTTCAACCAGATCACTTTCTCCTCTAAAAAAAGATGGGAATGATGGAAGCCCTGGAGGTGGCTCAACCAGCTAATCTTCCACCTGTAGTTCTGGCATCCCATAAGGATGCCAGTTTGAGCCCTGGCTGCTCCACTTCCAATCCAGATGTTGTTAATGGCTTAGGAAAGCAGCCAAAAATGGCTCAAGTCCTCCAGCTGCTACACCCACACTGGAGACCCAGAAGAAGCTCCAGCTGTTGTGGCCATCTGAGGAGCAAACCAGCGAATTAAAGGTCTTTCTCTCTGTATGTCTCTTCTTGTTCTTTAACTCTTTCAAATTTAAAAGTAAATATTTTAAAACAGGAGGGGGCTGATAATCACCAGCTCGCTTGGTCCACAGAGTGAAATTACAAAGTTCTCTGCATGGCCCATCTCCCAAACTCCCTCAGTGGGAACTGTCCTCCTCTTACTATTCATTGAACAAGTCTGATTTCTTCGTGAGAAAAAAGGAAAAAAGAAATCTGACATTTTTAATGCTTTTTTGTACTAAGAAAATATTGGCAATTTTAAACGTGTGATGCTCTCAAAAGGAAATTAAATTCAAAAGTAGAACTCACCCAGCAATCATGTAACTATAGAGTGCTTAGGTCGTATACAAAAGTGGCATTGGTTTGTTTTCAAGTTGTTGGAATTGACATTTTCAGTAGTTAACTGATTTGCTCTGTAGTGTTTATTAGAAAATACAAAGCAATTCTTTTCAGTCGCATATTTTCATTTCTAAACTTTATATCCAGATCAACAAGACATGCTTGCATGGTTTTTAGGGTACAAGGCAAGTTTTCTGCACAGTACAGAGCTTGTATTTGGCAAACATGACATGTGGCCAGCAGATGGCGCCAAACACCCAAAAATCCTTATGGCAGGCACGCTGGAACGTAAGCTTAGAGCCAGAAGTCTTTGATGGATGTTGAGGGTTTTTTGGCGGGGGGGTGGGGGTGGGGGGGGTGTTCTTTTTGTTGTTTTAAGATGTATTTTATTTTTATTGGAAAGTCAGATATACAGACAGGAGAGACAGAGAGGAAGATCTGTCCATTGATTTACTCCCCAAGTTGCCACAATGGCTGGAGCTACGCCAATTCAAAGCCAGGATCCAGGAGCCTCTCCGGGTCTCCCACACAGGTGCAAGGTCCCAAGGCTTTGGGCCATCCTCGACTGCTTTCCCAGGCCACGAGCAAGGCTTTGGATGGGAACCAGGGCTGCAGGATTAGAACCGGCACCTGCAGGGGAAGTTCAGACTCCAAGGTGCTCGCTTTGCGCCTTGCTTTGCACTTTTCCCAGCTGAAAACCACACCGTGCCAAACCTTTATCACACAAGCTTCATTCAGGAACTGGCTCACTTACAAAGGCCCGCAAGCACAGACCAGGCGCTCATTAAGACTCCCCACTGCGATTCGGTGGTTTGGAATCCAAAGCTAACAGAGGATCCACCCGAGACAGCCAGGACGCCACGGCTTTGGATCAGCGCAGCTCCAGCCATTGTGGCCACTTTGGGAGCGAATGGTCAGAAGATCTTCCTGTCTGTCTCTCCTCCTCTCTGTATACCTGATTTTGCAATGAAAATAAATCGTTTTAAAAAATTATAGAGACTGGAGGCAACATTGTGGCATGGCGGGTTAGGTCACCACTTACGGCGCCAGCATCCCACACTGGAGTAACAGTTTTAGTTCCAATAGCACCGCTTTAATTCAGCTGCCTGCTTAGTGCAACCTGGGCACAGGCTCAAGGGAGCCCACGTGTTTGGCCTACCCCAGCCTGAGCCCCTGCCAACGCCTGAAGATGGGAGATAGCCTTCTGTCTCCCCCAGGAAGGGTGATCTTTTAAAAGAACGAGACGGCATTTGTGTAACACTTAGGACGCAGCAGACCGCTTTCACAAGGCAAGCATTAGAATGATCTGTTTTACTGATAAAGGAAGTGGGGTCCCTGGTGTTACACATCACAGGTCTAAGATTCAGAAAATACTTGGGATAATATAACACTGCATCCTGGTTTCCAGATTTTATACTTGGGACGTGTGTTTATCGTTGTGTTCCTGGATTGAAAGAGATTCCGCACCAAGAACCTTCTCATTATGACTGGACTCCTGCTTCCGCCTGGCCCACAAACCACACTTCCACTTCCGCCTCTTGGCAGGCTGGGCGCACAGCCACGGACTCACCCTGTCCTGCCGGGAAGCCGGCGATGCTGCTCTGAGCCTGGACACCCCCTCACACAAAAGCCTGCCTCTGCCCCTGCACACACACACACACACACACACACACACACACACACACACACACACTGCTCCGGAGACCCCCCAGGGACCTTCCTGATGAGCTGGTGTCCCTGGAAACGCTCCACCCAGAGTGGCAGGTGCAAGACAAAGCTGGGCTCAGAAGTCAAAGTGAATTGCCCAACCAGCCTTTCCAGGTCACGGGCTTGTTTTCACTGTGTCCTGCCAGGCCCTGGCGGGAGGAGCGGCGGGCGCTGGCTGCAGTGGCAGAGGAGGTGACTGAGAGCCAGCGTAACCCCAAGCTAAACAAAAGCCACCCACTCCTTCCTGCCTGTCTGGAGGCAGCTATCGCTGCCTGTTCCCGGCACTGAGGCCCCCAAGGGGCTTGCTCAACACAAGCGCCCTCCAGTGACTGGCCAGGACAGTAAGATGACGCCGGCCGGGCTCCACAGGCAAACGCCCTCTTCCACGGGACGCCTCCTTGTCAGCATACACAAGTCATTCGAGCATGTCTGTTCCTATCGCTTCTCCTGGACTGAATTGCTCTGCAGTTTAATCAATAAAACAGAGTTTAGAAATGTATATTTACAAGAGTATCAGATGGTGACCACACCTTCTCTGTGTTTTTAGATTTTAGAGGGCTAAAATATTACTGCAAGGAAATAAACAACGAACACAAATCGGTTTGTCTGTAATGATGGAGGGAATGGGCCTACATGTTCATGAGAAGCCTGCACTGAGGGAGTCCTGCCAAGGAGGGCGTCAGGTCAGCTGTGCAGTGGCACTTCCCCTGGAAAGCACGTCCCCAAAAGAAGAGGTCAGAGTTTGGCCATGGTGTAGAGTGCTGGACTCTGGGATCAGACCCTGCAAGCTGTGAGTTAGATGATGATGAATAAATCATTACTGTGTAAGAGTAACAATTTCTGGGCTCAGCACGGTTACGTACCAGGCTAATCCTGGGCCTGGGGTACCAGCATCCCGTATGGGCGCTGGGTTATACCCTGGCTGCTCCACTTCCCATCCGGCACCCCGCTAATTGCCTGGGAAAGCAGCAGAGGACCCATACACTCACATGGGAGTAACAATTTCTTCATTGTAAGACAGAACCCACTTCCCCTAACTTGCAAACCACCCCCCCCAAGGGTAGACAGCCAAAGATGGTCCAAGTGCTTGGGCCCCTGCCCCTCATGTAAGTGACTGAAGACAGATCCTGGTTCATGGCTGAGCCTGGCCCAGCTCTGACCACGGGAGCCATCGGGGGGCGGGGGGTGAGCCATCGGGGGGCGGGGGGTGAGCCATCGGGGGGCGGGGGTGAGCCATCGGGGGGGCGGGGGGTGAGCCATCGGGGGGGCGGGGGTGACGGATCTCTGTGTCTCTCCTTCTCTGTCACTCTCTCCCCTCCTCTCTTTGTAGCTCCACCTTTCCAATACAGTAAACAAAACTTTTCTCAAAACATCTAGAAAAGACAATGCATCATTGGTTACTGATGAAGTCACTCGTGTTGCTTTTGTTAAGAACTGAGGCTGCAAAGGAAAATCCGTCGGGACCTGAGTGTGGTACGTGACTGTCAGGGTTAAACAGCAAGAGGCTCACGAAGCTTTGCTGGGGGTGGGAGGGTGAAGGGTTGGGTTACTCTCTAGCCCAGTCTGGGCTCTGAAACCCAAAACACACTGTCTGCTGTGGGCATGCGACTGCTCAGCCACATGGGACACCCCTGCATCTCTTCCCATTCGGTCCCCCAGGTTTACCCTGCTACTGCAGCAGGTGCAAGAGCTCGCCCCATCCCTGGACGGGATCTCTCGGCAGCATGTGCTTCACTGCATGAAGCTGCGCTCCAAGCCAACATGTTGTCTGGCTCATCCAACTCCACTACTAAAAGCCCAAGATCAAAGCCAGGAGAATTTGTGACCACTGGCTCCTCAGTGCTTGAAATAACACATGTATTGAACTGAATCCATATCTGCTCAACAAGAAATTACTCAACAAGTGTATTCACCCTGTGCATACAACCCAGCTCACGGCATTTCTGTCGGGTTACATCGATCGTACGGAAGGTTTTGTACAGGAAATGGGGAAGTGTTTCTATTGGTACTCTTCGCTTCATTTGCTCAACCTCACAGATGACAGAAGGGAGACGGAAGGTGTGCCCAGAAGGACAGGAGAAGCCAAATGAACTGCAGAGTCCGGGGGAGGGGAGCTGGCCCCGTGGGGTGAGGAAGGCTTTTTACGTAGGGAACGGCAGTGATGAGGGTCAGTTACATTCTGGAGCATTCACCTAGTACATCAACGTGTCCGGGCTAGTGTCAAGGAAAGCATTATAAAGATGCAAAGGGAGGGCATTTGACCTAGCTAGCAGTTAAGACTGCTGGCTTGTTGGCGAGGACAGAGTACCAGCTCTGAACTCTCTGATTTCCTACTAACGTGGACCTTGGGAGCAGTGGTGCTGGCTCAAGAAACTGAGTTCCTGTCATGCCCAGGGGAGATCAGAGTGAAGCCCCCAGCTCCTGGCTGCGGCTTGGCCCAGACCTAGGCGATACCGGCGTGTAGATTGTCTCTAATCAGATCCCACGGCACTCCACAGCAGCTGAAGGCCTGCGTCTCCCTCGCAGTTTTTATACACAGCCCATGTAAGAGGCAGGGGTTTGGCCTACAGGTATCTGAGCTGATTGGCAGCTCTGAGTCCTTGCCAACGCAGACCCTGGGAAGGCAGAGGTTGGGCCCTACCGCCTACATGGCAGACCCAGATTGAGTGCTCAGCTTCTCAGCACAGATATTTAGAGAGTGAGTCATCTGATGGGAGTTCTCTTCTGTGCACAAGTGTACCTGCCTTCCAAATAAACGGACATCAATGACACAAGTGTCTATTCACTCAGATGGTCTAGGAACAAGCACGCCCGATAGCACGGAGAACACTCATTCAGATCCTGACTTCTAAACCCCATTCCTCACTAAAAGTCTCCTGAATAAATGCTGATTCTAGATCCAGAACAAGGAAGGTTCAAACATCTCCTGGGATTAAAAAACAAGGAAGTTTTCACAGAATGGTGGAGTTAAGAAACACAGCAGACAGCTAGAAATGACCAAATGTAAGATAAATGAACATCCAAATAAACAACAACAGGGGTGTGTGCTGTGGCTTAACAGGTTAAGCTGCTGCTGGAGAACCCACATTCCCATTTCAGAATGCCTAGGGCCAAGTTTCTGCTCTACTCCCCATCCCAGGCTTCTGCTCATGTTCCTGGGAGGCAATGGATCATAGCCCAAGCATTTGTGTCCTGCCCAACCACATTGAAGACACAAATGGAATTTCTGGCTCCCAGCTCCCACCTGGCCCAGCTCTGGCTATTAAAGCTGTTTGCTGAGTGAATCAACAGATGGAAGAATTCGCACCTAGTGTCTAGTTCTGTCTTTCAAACAAACTAACAAAGCCTTGACAAACTGATAAATAATAATTCTATTGAATACAGCAGATATAGTTATATAACTATAATATATAGCTATACTATATATTATATATAACTATATAGCAATATAACTGAAGTAAACAAGATGAAAGTTTGAATTTTTTGATACCAACAGACTTATTTATATAATTTCAAAGCTGCTTATTACAAAATACAAAAAAAGAGAACAAAACTAAATTGCAATAGAGAATCGTGGCATTCCACACCTCAGCCAAATGATCAGAAATGAGGTTAATCAAAATCATGAGCTGCCGATAGGCTAAAGTCCTCGCCTTGCGTGCTCGCTTCGGCAGCACATACACTAAAGTCCTCACCTTGCACGCGCCAGGATCCCATGTGGGCGCCAGTTCTAATCCCGGCAGCTCCACTTCCCATCCAGCTCCCTGTTTGTGGCCTGGGAAAGCAGTTGGGGATGGCCCAAAGCCTTGGGACTCTGCGCATGCACGGGACATTCAGAAGCACTCCTGGCTTCGGACTGGCGCAACTGCGGCCGTTGTGACCACTTGGGGAGTGAATAACCAGAGGGAAGACTTTCCTCTCTGACCCTCCTCTCTATGGATCCGACTTTCCAATAGGAAAAGAAGGCCTGTCTGGAGGCTGACACTGTAGTGCATCAGGCTAGGCTAGCCCCTGAAACACTAGAATCCCATAGAAGCACTGGTTAGAGTCCCAGCTGCCCCACTTCCAATCTGACTTCCAGCAAATACACCTGAGCAGTTGGTACCTGCAGCCAAGGAGACCCAGGAGTTCCAGGCGGCTGGCTTCCACCTGGTCCCGTCCTGGGTGACCATGCCATCTGGGGAGTGAGCCAACAGCTACAACATCTAACTCTGTGTCTCTCCCCGACCCTCTCTGTAACGGCCTTTCAAAAATAAGTAACTAAATCTTTAAAAAAAAGAGAGACTTCTCTGACTCATGCGTTATGCTACAGCCATGTCATTGTCATCTATTCAAAACATTAATTTTGAAAATCTCCCAGGAGACATTTTTGTTAGTCCAAGTCTTTCTCTAACCAAGCCTCTTCTCGGTCTGCAGTCTGAGCTGTATGTCTTGGGCTCCCCAGAAGCCCACACCCCATTCTCCTCTCAAATCTGCAGCAACTCAGCTCTGTCCTAAATGCTACCTCTCACACCTAACTTACTTAAAAAAATAATAATAATAAAATCTGTTCATCTGAAAGGCAGAGTTACAAAGAGAACAAGAGAGAACGGGAGGAAAATCTTCCATCTCCTGGTCCACCCTCCAAATGGACATAAAAAGTCGAGGCTGTATCAGGCCCCTGGCCTTGGAACTGTATCCGCACACATGTGCAGAGGCTGAGCACGTGGACCATCCTCTGCCACCTGCCCAGGTTCATCGGCAGGGGGCTGGGTCAGCTGTGACATGTGCCAGGGCTCCTAAGGGGTATCACGTAGCAGGTCCCAGCTTGGACCTTTGCTAAGCACATACAGTCTGGGCCAGGAGAATTGCCAGTGCCCGGATGGGGCTTTCCTCCACCTCCGTGCACCAGTGGGACACTCACTGGGAGCCACTCCCGCCCTCTCCTGCTCTGCCACTCCCCCCAGCTCGGGGGTCCTGACATGCATGTCCCCCATCTGGCTCCTCCAAAACTGAACTAAGCTGCATCTCTCTCTAAATAGGCCAAAGGCTCTGCCCAAATTTGGAGAAACATTTGAGAACTACTCAAAACTGAGGATTTTTGGCTCGAACTCAAGAGGAGAAGGATAAACAAAGCCTGCCCAAGTGGAATCTAGTTCTGATATATTTTCTTGCTTTTCTAATTAAAGCCAAATGTTTGAATCTTTCCCAAATTACCTCTGATGAAATCCACTGTATCACTTTTGCCTTATAAGAGCAGATGAACTAATAGTCAGCCTGTGCATAAGCTGATGTCAAGACGCGTTCCTCTCTGCAGGGAAACTGCCCTGCTTGCCATCAGTCTCCACCCTGAGCTGCCTCTGTGAGCTCCGCTCTCGTGGGCTGACAGACACTTCTGCTCCCTGGGATGTGCAACTGTGGAGGCCAGAGGCAGCCGGAACTGTATCTCATACACGTTTGTGTCGTCATTTCCGTCCCCGCAAGGTGAACAAAGCAGCCAGGGAAAGGACTCTGGGATATTAGTGGTCCATGAGCATCCATAGTGGACAGTGAAACCTTCTGCCATCATCATCTTTCAAAATACTACTAAAACCCCCCAAATTCCGGACATGCACAGCTGCAGGAGTTACCCTATCTGACTGCCCCAAGTCGAGGGAGATCTAACCCACCTCACTGTGTAAGCCAAGTCAGGAAGACTCCGAGATAACTTTTCTGGGTCACACAGCCTAGAGGAAGCAGGCCTGCAAGGTGCCTGAATCGGGCTTCTCCCACTGAGCCAATCTCTGCGATCATTATGCTTCAGAATTCTGTTTGCAATTGATATTTCCAAGTTCAAGTGAGCTTTAGATTTTATGAGGCTATTGAATGCCTCAAGAACAGTGTCTGCTAAGGCTGGGAATTTCAGAAAATCTGAACTAAAAAGGTTAATTTATTCTGGCAGAAGGATGATTAATATCAACTTATATTACTTATCTCTAATTAACCCAGCCAGTGACTGAGTTCTTAATAAGGAGCTGGATAGCGAGAACATCACTCGTAGACGATTCAATTGAGAAAGTTTATGGGCTGTTGTACTTTGGGAACAAGAATCATTTCATTTGTTAGCCATTGGGAATGCTCAAAAGGACCTTAATTTTTTAAGCCAGAGCCTAAAATATTTCTTCACTCAAACTTCTGTTAAGGGAACTTTGCAATTTAAAATTAATAAGCACATTTTGACATCAATTTAAAGGCAAAAGTCTCTGAAAAGTCCTACAAATGCAAGTGTTCCTTTTTGTAAAAAAACAAAACAAAAAAATCCTGCTTATATCCAAAGATCTGCTAACAAAAACAAGTAAGTATTGTCAAGACAGACCTAACGCACTGCCTCCCTCTGACCCCCACCTGCACCTGCCCAACAGAAACAGCCTTTTTCATTAAAAGGACTTCCAATGACCTTGAAACAATTACACTACTTGAAAGTTACCTAACTTTTGATCTCAGGCCTTGGGAAAAACCTGGTTTGTCCCATCTTGTGGATTACAAATTGTTTCTTTTTCATTGTAGACCGCAGTATCAAGAATACTTGAATGATAGCATCTGGTTTAATCTTGTGATAGGATCACTGAATGCTGAACAGGATTTTTACCTATTATCTCAGAATTGCTTTCAAAGCCCTCGTCAACACCTGCACGAGGGCACAGCAAGCTAATCCTCCCCGCATGGCACCGGTGCAAGTTCAGAGGCTCCACCTCTGGCCACTGCACCGTCAGAGAAGTGAACTTCCTTCTCTGCCTCTAACTCTAACTTTCAAATAAGTAAATAATTCTTCTTTTAAAAAAAAACTCTGTAGATTATTTATAAATATTATACAAAGAATAAACAACCAAACAAAATCTCTTTAGCAAATGCCAGTGGTCCTTATTTAAAGAATTGCACAGTATGCCATGCTATGATAGTTGGGAATTCAGTGTTATTGTAAACTCACCAGTTTCATGTGGATATCTGGGAAAATGGCCCATAAAATCTACAGCCCTACAACGGAAAACGGCTTAAAGATAATGTTCCATGATCAGTCCATCACGTATGAATAAGCATTTACTGAGTGTGCATTACGTGCCAGCTACCCTGCTAAGGGCTACAGGCACGAGCGATGAACACTTCAGTACTCCAGACAAGAGCCACCAAGTGCCAGAGCCTTGGAGTACTATTGGAAAGGTAATAAATGTGCAAAAACTGGCATTTAAAACTGGCAGGAAGAGGATCCTAAAAGGTGCTGTGCACACAGGAAACATAAAAGCCAGGCCCAGCGAGGGGTGGCCAGGGGCGGAAGGCACTTCGCAGGTGGCACACTTCGCTGATGGATCACCAAGCCTCCTGTTTGGCCTTTCCAGTTAGCTCAATGAGGCAGAACACAGGCCAGATCCTGGCACCACGTACCAGCGGCTTGAGTGTGAGCAACTTCCGGAACTGCGCTAAGCCTGTTTCCTTGCCTACAAAATGTACAAAGCAGTGTTTACTTCATAGACCCATTAAGAAGACCAAATAAGATAATGTGATGAAAGCATAGTACCTGCCATAAAAACAGGCTTTTAGTCCAGGCATTGAAGCAATGATCTTCTCGCCCACTTCTGCCTCACACCCGAAAGCACACAATCTCAGGGACATTCGGCCCCGGGGGCAACGTGCCATATCCTGTACATCTATAAAGGAGAAACATGGCTTCAGCCCAGTGCCACGCCAACTGCATCCTCAGTCTCCAGCTTCTGCCGTGAGCCAAGCTTACTGATCCCCCGAGGAGCCTTCCTGACCTCCTGTCATTGCAGGCCACACTGGCTTGTGTCGCACTCTGCGCATACTCCATGGTGCCCACACCATCAGGTACCATGCACTCTGCAGCACTCCCCAGGGAGGCCTTCCTCACCGAGGCCTTGGGCATTTTCAGTCCTCTAACTTAATCAACTTTGTAAAAGGATTTTTTTAAGATTAAAAGATAGAGCCCCTCACGATAGCCTAGTGGCTAAAGTCCTTCCCTTGCCTGCGCCATGATCTCCTATGGGCTCTGGTTCATATCCCCACTGCTCCACTTCTCACCCTGCATGTGGCCTGGGAAAACACTTGAGGATGGCCCAATGCCTACAACCACGTGGGAGCCCCGGAGGAAGCTCCTGGCTCCTGGCTTTGGATCGGCTTACATCTAGACATTGCAGCCACTTGGGGAGTGAACCAGTGGATGGAAGACCTTCCTCTCCGTCTCTCCTTTCTCTGTAAATCTGACCTCCCAATAAAAACAAATAAGTCTTTTAGAAAAAGAAAAAAAGATTAAAGGAAATGAAAAAGATCTTCCATCTCCTAGTTCACTTCTACAACAGACAGGGCTGAGCCTGGCTGAAACCTGGAGCCAGGAGCTCCCTCTGGATCTCCCACACAGATAGCCTGAGTCATTAAAATCAGTTGCTTTTGTTTCTATAGTTGATGTGTGAGAAACTCAACTTGGTAGTACGTTTGTCCTATCTCAATATTACATATTTTAATAATTTTCCCTTGTTGGGTTTTGAGAGTTCGTAAGAGTGAGCTCAAAATAATTTGCAAAAAGACTGATTTATTTGAAAGGCAGCATGATTAGGAGGGAATTTTCATCTGCTGGTCCACTCCCCATGCCTGCAACACCCAAAGCAGGCCCGGCAGAAGCCAGAGGCCAGGTATGCAGTCTGGGTATCCGCCATCGGTGCCAGGGGCCCAGGTACCGGAGCCCGCAGCCACCGAACACTTCTACATGCCAAAGTAGAATAGCCACTTGATTGAAAATTCAAAAAGGATATGCCATAAGAAGAGATTCCTACTTGAGAAGCTGGAAGAGAAGTTAGTTTTTCCGTCTCCCCAGCTGTGCCAAGTCAGACTAAGGAGGGCTGGTTGAAGGGCAAGAAGACAGCAGTGGGATGCTGGGTGCCATTCCGGGCTCGAAAGCAGTGTGCAACCATGAGACAAGCTAACAAAGGGGCAGAAGCCGCTCCTGACCGGAGCACACAGTTAGCAGCAGAGTGGGAGGAAGTGGCATATGAGACATAGGCTTCGTTGGCAAAGTGGAGAAGCTTAAATGTAGTGCAAAGCCCAGCGGGGGCCCAAGGGCAGCGGGCCAGGCAGCCGGGCTAACGGCCACCCCACTGCGCTCCCAGCGGCCCGACAGCCGGCCCTTCACACAGGGATTACAAGGGGAGGGGACCAAAGTCAGGCTCAAACCATCAGAACATGGTCCTACTGCTTTTGCTTACAACTTTCTTTTTTTTTTTTAAGATTTATTTATTTTTACCAGAAAGGCAGATTCATGGAAAGAAGGAGGGACAGAGAGAAAGATCTTCTGTCCACTGGTTCACTCCTGAACTGGCTGCAAAAGGCAGAGCTGAACCGATCCCATGCCAGAGGCTTCTCCTGGGTCCCCCAGGTGGGTGCAGGGTGCCAAGGCTTTAGGCCACCCTCCACCCTGGCTTTCTCAGGCCACAAGCAGGGAGCTGGATGCGAAGTGGAGCAGCAGAGACATGAACTGGAGCCCGTATGGGATCCCGACGCTTGCAAACTGAAGATTTAGACTTCGAGCCATTGTGCAGGGTCCTGTTTTTAGCTAATTCATATTTTTTAAAGATTTATTTATTTTTATTGGAAAGGCAGATTTACAGAGAGGAGGGACAGGGAGAGAGCTTCTCCCTGCTGGTCACTCCCCCAGGACTTGGGCCCTGCTCCGCTGCCTTCCCAGGCCCTAAGTGCAGCTGGATCGGAAGTGGAACGGGCACCTAGAGAATGCCAGCACCGCCATGGGAGGAACATCCTACAATTGGCCACCATCCCAGCTCCTAAGTCTTACTTTAAAAAAAATAATAAGTTATAGTCTAATTGGAGAAATCTCACTAAAAAATCCAAAATACTGCCATTCTTGCTTGCCCTTCGTAACTTTAACTATAAACGTAGTAATGAGTTTAGGTACTCACGCTGTGCTGGGTGTTTAAATCTCTGTCTTGCTTCTTGGTACCAGAGAGCCAGTGCTGAGCGCAAGCAGACAGCCTAACAACGTCACCACTAGGGGGCGAAAAAGGACAAGCAGTATCCGTCATGCCAACTAGCCCAGGTCCCAGGTGCGTTACCGAGATGGTCCACCAGGTGCCAGCCAAGAGACGGGGGAAAAAAGACCACAGAAACACGCATAGCAGTCTAACACTTTGAGATCAATGGCATCACCCACTGTCCACAGCGTTTATGCATTACACATCCCTCCAGACACAGCTCTGGAGTCCCCAACACCGCCTTCTCCAGGAAAACCCAACTGCATCCAAGCGTGTTTGGTCTAAAACAGCAAGACCTCGGAGTACAGTTCATCGGGCCTCACAAGCTCAATCTACACAAACGTCTTATGCAGAGTCTGACGGCCAGCACGGCCGCCGAGGTCCACCATCTTCAGCCACCTTTTCCATGCAAGCAGTCCCGTGGCTTGTCAGCCATCTCACCGAGCTAGTGCCCTTCGACTCGGACTGCCAGGACCATGTGCGGCAGCCTTTGCTGTCTTGTTAACCAGAACATTCACAATCAAAAAGAGAAATGACTCAGTTCTTGGCTTTAAGATGCAGCAGAACCACTATGCGGCAAACCAAGGCTTTGCAGCATTCATAATCCCAATAAAATCATTTAAAACATCTATGCACTCTACACTACCTTTCTAAAGCCACCTCACCCCCTTCACTAATTTGTTACCAAGATTTTTTGGGGTGTGGGGAGACCCTGTTGTCAATCAGGTCAGCAGGCTGCCACGTCACCCTCGCCTTTCTGCTAAGGTGGCACTCTGGGCACCGGGTTAGTCATGCCATGCCCTGTGTCGGGCTGCGGGCAGGGTCTTCAGCAAAGGACTGCCTCTTCTCCCGCGGAGGACGCGGCCAAGGCGCTGTCCCTCGTCGTGAGAGAAGGCCAGCCTCCGGGCTGGGACCCGGGCTCGCTGGAGGGGCTGCGGCCCTCTGCACCCTGCCTACCAGTTTATTGCTATTATTTTTACATCCACGCCCAGAGCTCGCCCGCCTCCGAACAGTCTCATCCCTGGCCTGCCTTTTTTTATTATTATTATTGCTTTTTTCCTGTGAAATTCGTTAGCCCAGGCGCAGCCAGCCACCAAGTCGCTGGCCCAACCGGTTCCTCGCTCCCCTTCCCCACCCCCCACCCTCCCTTGCCTCCTCTCATCCAGGGCGGTTGGCAAAACCCCACGGCGCCGGGGCCCGCGCGCGGCCACGCCTGCCTCCTCCCGCGCCCCGGGGCCGGCTGGGCACACCTGCCGCCCGGGCAGCCCCTGCGTGCCCCCTGGCCGCGTCCAGCCGCGGGCACGGCGCGCTCGTCGCTCCTCAGCCGCCGGGGGCGCGCGCGCCGCTCCTCGGCCGCCGGGGGCGAGCCCGGCCGCCGGGAGCGCGCGGGGCGGGCAGCCCGGCGGCGGCGCGGCGCGCGCCTGCGCACTGCGCTTGTTTGTCACAAAGCTGCTGTTAAAGTGAGCTGGCAGGCCCCGGCCGCCCGTCTTTGTACCGAGACCACTGAGACGAGCGCGAGCGCGGAGCCGCAGCCGCTCTGCCGCCCCGACCTGGGAAGAAAGCTCCATGAACTGTTCCTAAAGAAGCACTGATCCTGCCTGCAAGACTTTCTCTTTTAATTTGCTTTTTTTTTTTTTTTTTTTTTCACGGCCAAGACACCGATCAGTGTTCAGTGAAGGTCACATTTTTTAGCGATCTTCACTTTTTTTTTTTGGTCTTACATTCTCTTTTTTTAATAGATTTTTTTTTTGTTACCAACATGGTGCTGGGCAAGGTGAAGAATCTGACCATAAACTTCGACTGTCTGAATGACAGCAATGTCCCCGTGTATTCCAGCGGGGATACTGTCTCAGGAAGGGTGAATTTAGAAGTGACTGGGGAAATCAGAGTCAAATCTTTGAAAATCCATGCGAGAGGACATGCAAAAGTACGCTGGACCGAATCGAGAAACGCCGGCTCCAACACTGCCTACACCCAGAATTACACGGAAGAAGTCGAGTATTTCAACCATAAAGACATCTTAATTGGACACGAAAGAGGTGAGTGGTGCACGGGTCTGCAGACCCGCTGGCTCGCCGTTTGCTGGAGGTTTGCAAAGTTGCGAGGCTGGGGTCCTGGACCTGAAGCCGTCATGCATGCCGGCATCTGCAGAGACTGCAAGCGGCGCTTTCCCGTAGCGCCGGTGCCCGCTCGCTCCGTGCCACGCGCACTGGAGCCCCACTGGCACCTGGCTCGATAATTCTGCCCAAACCCGAGTCCTCCACGGTGCTGAAACGTGTTCGAACGGATTGCTGAAAGCTGAAATCTAGCGTTAGCCCCCCCCCACCCCCCGCTCCCCGGCCTTTACAACCCTAGATCAAAGGCTGAGCTTGGAGGAAGACGGGGAACAATATTTTAGCAGGGTTATTGGGTGCATTTCATCTGAACATTAACACTCGCAAGATTTTTATAAGGAATTGATCATTGCTCTTTGATACAGGGTTTCCCTGGCTCATTTTGACATATGGCATTGCCAACACCCCACGTGTTTTTTTTTTTTAACTGATTCTTTGCACAGCTTTTAGAATTTTACACCAGGCATTCCTTATTGTTAAACACAGCGCCTGTCCTTGCGGCAGGGCTCAAGTCATCCGGGGCCGGCAGCTTCCCTTCGCGAGCATCTTAACTTTGGAACGTGCATTCAATGAAACCCCTGCCAGTCCATTGGAATTGAAAAGTAGACCGCACTTTGCGCTCGGTTTGGGGTTGGAAGAGGGCAAGGGGGTCCTCCGATTCCCCCCTCTATTGTTTAAATGGTTACATTGGAAAAATATAGGAGACTCTAAGCTTGTTTTTCTAAGTTTCCACCCTTTGTTAGAAGCGGTTCAATCCTGTTTCGGACCAGTTCTGGGGGGTGGTGAGGAGGGGCGCTGCTGCAGCTCTCAGCAGATTGGCCGCGCGCGTCAGGTGGTGGCGGTGACTTAATTCCTAGCCCAAGAAGAATATAATGTTAAAACCGGTTATGTAATGTTTGTGCTTCTGCTTTTTAATGCAGCATTGAGTTGAGATGTTCACTATTTTTTTTCAGAAAGAAGAGAGGCCTATTTTTTATCTCCGTTTTTATATCCAAAATATATACCCCGTCTCCGGGGAGTGCTAATGGAACTAAGGCAAGGGAGAAATAATGGGAGCTTTGAGTTACAGCAGTAATGCATTATTAGTTTTTTTTTTTAAATGCTCAGGTACAATAAATTCTTCGGTGGGCTTTCCATAGTTAAACCTAGACAGTTTCGCATCTTGAGATAATTTCCAGTTCGACTGCTGGCACATGCCAAACTACCTTCATGACAGTTCTGGTCTCTGTTGGAAGGCGGACACAGGAGTTCGAATTGGGGCCTTTTCTGGGCATTGCAGCCTTTTATAAAATTGGGAAGAACAAAAGCATTTTTCTCTCTCTCTCTCTGAAGGAGCTGAGACTTGGGTGATGGCACCGTGGGACCGGCGAGTTGCGCGGTCAACCATACACCGTAATCTCACCCACGACTTCGTGGTACAGACCACGAAGCTCCCCGCACCTAGCCAGGACCCCCCCCTCCCCCGCACGCCCCTTCCCCTAAGCCGGGCCACGCGTGGGGACGAGCTCTGGGGTCGGCAAGAGTTTCAATGACTTCCACTGGGAAGCTCTCAAACTAGCCTGGCGGCCGAGGCCCCGCCCCGGGCGGCCGGCGATAGGCGGAGCCGCGTTTGTTAGCCTGTTGCTAAGGCGATGCCAGGCGCTGATTGGATTGGGCGGGCGCGGTGGGGCGAGCGGGGCCGGCCGGCTGGGGCGCGGCTTGGAACCGGCGTGCGCCGGTAAGGGGCCCTCGGATGCCCGCCCCCGCTGCCCGGGCCTTCCCGGCTTCTCGTGGGGCTCCTGTGGGGTGCCCTCCTCGGCCCCGTCTGTCAGGGCGCCCAGGGGAGAAACGCCCCGAGTCTTCCTCACGCGGAGGGCGCGCGCTCCTGCCGGCTTTTACAGGTGTCGCCCCGTCACCGGGGGCGCAAAAATAACACAAATACACCCGCGGGGAGGACCCTGCGTCCCGGGGCGTCAAAGTGGCTTCTAGAAGGGACTCCCCCTTTCCTCTCAGCTGAAACTAAGCTGCTCTTTGCCCAGCTGCCCGGCCTCTCCTCCTCAGTCCGGCTACCTGAGGGGAGAGAGGAGGTGGTGGTGGTGGTAGTATGGCCGGTCGGGGGCGAAAAAAGAAAAAGGGGGTTCCAAACACCCTCCTCTAGGCTTCGGGGGGCCCCTCGGCGAGCGTCCCTGCCGCCTAGGCCATTGTCTGGCCCTGAGCTTCCGCGCCCACCCCTTCCCCGCCATGGCCCGGCCATGGCCCTCGTTGGAAGCATGAAGGTGTCAGGGTGGCCCGAGCCAGATCGAACCGGTCGCCGGCTGGGGCGTGTGCAGCGGAAGCTCCTGCCGCCTGGCCCCGCCCCTCGCCCCGCCCCCGGCGCAGCAGGCTAGGCTGCGCGGGCGCGAGCGCGACGTATGCCGTATGTATAGCGGGGCGCGCGGGCGGCGGCGCGCGGGCGGGCCGGCTGGGATCTGCTCGCGCCGGTTTAGGCCGGTCCTCTCCTGCTCCGGTCTAGTTCTTGATTGACAGCCAGGCACTTGTTTACCACGGCGCGGGCCGGCGCTGCTGCCATCAGAGTGCTGAGCTGGCACAAAAAGGCAGGGAGAGGGAAAGAAAAGGAGAGGAGGGCAAACTTTGGGCGCCTTGGAAGGGCGCGAGTGTCAACGCCCCCCACCCCGAAAGTCCCCAGCTAGTATTTTGCTGCTGTTGTTTTTTGGGGGGGCTGAGAGCCGCCCAGGGGAGTTCCCCGAGGCAGGAGGGAAATATATGGAGATATTTTTAAGCCAGTCACCCAAAGTGTCTGCTCGGAGGTGCTTCACACACACCCGTTCCTTTCCGAGGAAGCCCCTCGTTTTTTTGGGGGGGGGACATGCTGTACTCTGTGAAGTGAGGAGTTGACGGGGGTCCCCGGGGTCCCCCACCACGTCCCGCCGAGGAGGTGTCACGGGCTGAGGGGACCCCTGCCACGCCATCGTCCCCTGCGCCTTCCCTTCCTCCTCACCTCAGCCGCGGCGCGGTGGGCTGGGGGGACGGAGGGGCTGGGAGATGGAGCCTCAGCACTTTAGTTCTTGCGGCTGCAAAGTGGCTTCGTTTTAGACACATTTTCAAGGACGTGGGACGAACGGGTGTCCTGGTACCCAGGCACCTTCCAGATCCGCTCCTCTTACGTCATTGTTAGTTCAGGTACCCTTGCTAGAACTGCCCATTTGTGGTGTTGCTGGGATGCTCTAGTGATTGTTTTAGGGCAACAAAGAATTATTTTTAGCTGTGAAACTGATAGAAAAATCGTGGTTCCTTTTTGTATGTAAGGGTGGCTACTCAATTTTCCAGCCATTTGGGAATCGTAATGTCGGCTGTAATGCACCTCCCCCTCCCTGCCCGCCCCATCCAACAGATTTTAAGGTGTTAACGTGAACGGTGTTTGTGGCGTCCGCACGTGATGAATTAAACATACAGGTAGCATTTTCTTAGTGTGACTTCAGACAGAGCGCTTTTGGCTTTCTAGTTTTGGTCATTTTTTCAAGCCACCTGACCACTGAATTTTCGCTTTCTCCAGGGAAACTGAAGAAGATGGAGCTAGGGCCTAGCCCTCAGCCTGCTTTACCACAGGAGTGGGTTGAGATCCTGGCACCGAGAGGGCTGTATAGAGTCTTAATACAGTTTCTGTTTTTCTTGTAGATGAAGATAATTCGGAAGAAGGCTTCCACACGATTCCTTCGGGAAGGCACGAGTATGCATTTAGCTTCGAGCTTCCACAGACGTAAGTGTTAGCAGGCTTAGGCAGTTGTCACAGGCCCCCGTGGTCAAAACAAGTCTCTGAAAAAGAAATACTTGATGTTTTCGGTTTAAAAAAAAAAGAAAAAAAAAAACCCTTTTCCTTATTGAAATTTGCTAGAGGAAAACAATATGTTCAACCTAAGAAGCAACTTTTTAATCTGTGGCAAAATTATAGAAAAGGAACCTCGATGGTAGGATCCTGTGGCAAAGTTGCTGAGATTTTTATCAAATGAAATGTCTGGGTGCTAGTGAGACAACGGGCACGTCATGCTGTTATTTGCCAAATCTCAGCAGTTTCCGTTTATAACATTCCACGCTTTGCAAAGGCTAGCCGATGGCCTTAACTCATTGAGGTTAAAACAGTTAAAAAAAAAAAAAGTCGTAAGCCTTAGCAGTGATGTTGTCTTGGGAGGATTCTGATCACTTGTGTGCAGAGCTGCTTCAAAGATGACCCAGATGCTAACAGCTGGGCCTGACGGGAATGCATCATACCTCATTACCACCGGGGCCACTATGAAAGGGAGGCGGGGAAGTGAAACAGCCTTGATGGAATAGCAGGTTGCTGGGAGAGATTTACAAACTTTTGGTGTGATACCATATATTAAAACCTGCAGACTGGCACTGAATGCTCACTGTTTAGGAGGATAAACTTAGCAGAACGATGTCCAGTGCCAAAGTACATGAGTCTGTGCTAATTCTAGTCCTTGAGTTGATATAGGTCCAAAAAGTTCGTAACGGGTATTTTTCAGAGTAGTCTAATTACCACAGTTAAGGGCATCATTTTGAACACATTGCTCTCATCTTTCTGAGAAAAATACTAGAACATGAGTATAATGAGGTTAATAATGGACCTGAATATTTTCAGAGGGCATTTATTTCTTAGTTATGAACCACGGTAATATACTCTGAAAAACTGGCATCAAGTTAAAATCTGGGAGTGCCGAGTTTTATTTTTCTGGACCCTGTAAACTAAAATGAGGGTGGAGAAAAAAAAGCAAAAACACCTGTGCTTCTTATGAATATAAGCTAGCATTCTAGCTTGTAAATAATGCAACATTAAATTAGAAAAAGCTCTTCCAGAAGTAATGAAATCTGGCAGAGTTCAAAAACAGCTGTCTCTTGCCACAGGTCAGTAGGTTATATTCTTATGTTTAAGTCTATAAAGTGAAGTTAGGAAAGCTAGCCAAGAAAGAATGAGACCCTGGGTACACTGGGAAATGTAAATCATTTGTTCAGAATTCCAGTGGACTTTGTGAATTGTGAAGTTTTCGAAATGATAATGACTATTCTAAGATTTTTATAGATGTTAATTGTTACATAAAGAGCTAATACTTTCTGGCTAATGGGAAGGGCAACACTGAAAGCTGTTTGGTCTGAATGTTGAAGCAGTGCCCAGAATTTCTCAATAGAGTTAAACCATTCTCTATTTTCAAATTCTTGACCATTTTGGGCATTGCTCATTAAACTTTGATTATTTTGCCACCAGTATTAAGAGTAGCCTCTTCTTAGTTTAAAGGAATTGCATCCTTCTGGCTTTTTAGGACCAAATTTTTATGATACTTATAGTTTATTGCTATGTGAAAGCAAAAGGTTTTTCCCCAATGACTTATCCCTTTGGAAACTTTGAAAGATGTATCTATTTAATGCTTATTGGTACATAAACAGTACGATATATTAACACGTATTCTGACCTACTGTGTAATTCTAGAAGGAGGTGTAAGATTAATATATTGACCTTTATATTCTGCACAGACCACTTGCTACCTCATTCGAAGGCCGACATGGCAGTGTGCGCTATTGGGTGAAAGCCGAGTTGCACAGGCCTTGGCTTCTACCAGTAAAGTTAAAGAAGGAATTTACAGTCTTTGAGCATATAGATATCAACACTCCTTCATTACTGGTAAGAGTGGACTGGATTTTTCATTCTTTGTTTTTGACATTTAAATATGAATGAAACTATGGAATCCTCATAATTTTTAAGTAGTAATTTTAAAATTCCATAAATACATATATTTTAAGTAAAGCTAAAAGCATACAAATTAATGAGGAATATGCTCCTATTTTTGATATGACAGTAACTAAGTAATTTAATACCAGTATATAGAATATGAAGTATCTCTTACCAAGAATATTACCGCAGTATCAAAAAAAAAAACACACCAGATTCCTAGATTCATTTCCTGAATGATTAGAATACAGCAGTAGTGTCATTTATAAAACAATATTGTTCACTTGAAAATGCCATCGTCTAAAATGTGTACTGATTGCATTGTTCCAATATAGGGATAGTGGTCAAATGACGGGGAAGCGTCACTTTGATGGAAAAACTTAATTCCATTTTAAAAGGAATTGTTTTTATGAAATCTGAATTTGACTTCAAAAACTTTGATTTAAGCAAATGATAACATCTTCAAAGGAAAGAATGAACCTTCAACATAAACAGTTTTCCTTTTTTTAAGTACTGAATTTTTCATTCTGAAAAGATGTTAACATTAGGAATTGTAACCATGGAACTCTTGGTGCTGCCTTATCTTAAGGCAGTTTAAGTAGAATATGGAAAGGGTTTTTTTTTGTTTGTTTGGATGCTTGGTTCTTTAATTACTATATTTATAAACAGATTAAAACAACATTTACGGGATAGAGTGTTAAGCCCTCTACCCTTTTTTCTTTCATTAAATGAAAATTTCACTGAATGGAAATTTATATAACGATTAAAATAATGGTTTCATTATGAAGCCATTTAAAGTTTTTAAAAAATAGAATATATATGGGTATAGAAAAGAAATAGTGCTTTTAATTGTATGTTCTCTATAAGTTTAGGATTGATTTTTTAGTCTTCCGGCGGTGTACTAATGCGTGCATTGTTGTTTCTGTGTTTGCCTTGCAGTCACCCCAAGCAGGCACGAAAGAAAAGACCCTGTGTTGCTGGTTCTGTACCTCAGGCCCAATCTCCTTAAGTGCCAAAATCGAGAGGAAGGGCTATACCCCAGGTGCGTGCTTTCTGTCAGGGTCGGCGCGGGCCCCTGGACCTGGGCTGCAGAATGTCCACAGCATGGGCTGTGATTTTGCTGAGTAGCACAAGTTATGTTTAAGCAGTTTCATTTTCCAAATTGTAACATACATGGTCTTTGCAACCAATACAAATGAAAGCTTCATTTTCATGATTCTGTGCTTGGTTAGTCCTGGGACACCATTTTCATCCATGAACTTTAATTCGGTTACTTGAAGAATTCACATCGATTTGGGTTTTTAATGGTAAATACATGTTTGTTTGTTTGTTTTTGCCCTCTAGGTGAATCAATTCAGATATTTGCTGAAATTGAGAATTGCTCTTCCCGAATGGTGGTGCCAAAGGCAGCCATTTACCAAACACAGGCCTTCTACGCTAAAGGGAAGATGAAGGAAGTCAAGCAGCTGGTCGCCAACCTGCGCGGCGAGTCCTTGTCTTCTGGAAAGACAGAGACATGGAACGGCAAACTGCTGAAAATTCCACCAGTTTCTCCCTCAATCCTTGATTGTAGTATCATCCGTGTGGAATATTCACTTATGGTATGTGTGGATTTAAAGTTACGAAGATATTTTGTTTTATATCCAGGATTTATGGATATATACCAGATTCAGATATTTATATAGTGTGAAGTATCTATTGACTTTATGTAGATGTACTATATAGTGTTGGACTTAGAAGAGAAACTTGATGTATATAATCAGAAAATGAAGTAAATGAGGGCCTCAAGTAACATTAAAATTAGATTATTTCCTTTTAAAACATAAGTCTTAGAATCTCTTTGTTGTCTAGGTGTACGTGGATATTCCCGGAGCTATGGATCTGTTTCTTAATTTGCCACTTGTCATTGGTACCATTCCTCTCCATCCATTCGGTAGCAGAACCTCAAGTGTCAGCAGTCAGTGTAGCATGAATATGAACTGGCTCGGTTTATCCCTTCCTGAAAGACCTGAAGGTAATTTACATGTCTAAGCCTAATCTTTTATTGTTATCAAGAATATTTTACTTTGTTTCTGATATTTCATTAGCCAAGATAAACTTAGCTTTCTCTAAAGAGAATATCGTGTCATTAATGCTAAATTTAGATTTCTGTGTTGTATGTCTCTAGTTTTAATCACCAAGTAAATTATTGTTTTATCCTGACATACCATTTTAATACCTACTATTCTGTGTATCTTGACATGCATAAGAACGTGCTGTTCGAATTGCGTGTATCTTTCTCCTTCAGCGCCACCCAGCTATGCCGAAGTGGTGACGGAGGAACAAAGGCGGACCAATCTGGCACCGGTGAGTGCCTGTGACGACTTTGAGCGGGCGCTTCAAGGACCACTGTTTGCGTATATCCAGGAGTTTCGGTTCTTGCCTCCACCTCTATACTCAGAGGTAAGCACTCATCGTGAGGTGGCAGGATCTCCTAAAAACAGCATTGCAGCTTAAAAAACAAAACAAACAAACAAACACAGATGTTGATTATCATGAAAACAATAAGAAAAAATTCAGGCCATCAGATTGAAAGCTAAGATTAGAACTGTAAATTTTACTAAATTTGACACAGATTGTTTAATATTACTGGAAAAATGGATTGTGATCCAGTCTCGTTCATTTTAATTGGTGAAGGGATAATTTCTTATTTTTGAGCATCAACAGAACAAGCATTTTTAAAGCACTGATTAAATAACATTTACAATGATCTCTTAAATCACATTCCCACTATTAAGAGACTGTCTTTATTCGTATCATGTTAGTGTAAATAAAGCACAGCCCTTACTTGGGAGAAGTGCAGATAGAGTGAGAAAAAACAAACTTGGAAGCAAAATCCTACATGAAAAGGTGATGGGAATGTATCTCATTTGAGGCAGAGCTTATTTGGCCCTGGGGTCAGGCGGGGCTGCTGGGAGCAGGGCTCAGTAACCTGGAAAGAGCAGGGCTCAGTCACCTGGAAGGAGCAGACACTACAAGGATGACACATTCACAGTTGCCTGCACGTTCTTCACTAGATTTTTAATTCTTGCTATCCTATTAACTCCAAGTCATAACATTTCTATTATTTGATGCCAAAATGTTCTGCTAGTTGTAAAGGTTTTGCTGCATCTTAACTCTGACAGTACTGCATTGCTTATGAAGTCAGTCATTGCCGTATTAATATAGTTTCATGATGGACCAGAGGGGCCTTTTAAAATAATGGCATTATAAGTATTACTTTATTTATAAGCAGTTCTGCTTCACTTTAAAATAAACCAAGGAAAATTAAGAATTAGTTTAGATAAAAAAGGGTTCAGGCTATATTTAACTAAAAATGTTTTGGGTCATTTTTGTTTGTTTGCTTTAAAAGGTGAAGCATTTTTGCATTTTTTCCATATTTAAATGCAAGTAGATAGGATTAGTCTTGATTAACAGTATTTCTGTGAAATAAATTTTTATGGAAGAAATGTGCCTTTCTGTGACTATAGTCTCTGTACCTGCGAAGCAGCTGATATGCATTCATTTTCTTGAAATTTGCATATATGTGAAAATCACTGCAGGGCACATCCGGGGTGCACGTCTGGGCAGCAGTGCTGCTTCCGGACACACTCGTGTTTAGGCCTGCTGCGTTTCACTTCCTCAGCACCCAGAGCACTGTGCAGCCTCCCTCTTCCCGAAGCCTATCAAGGGAGGAGCTGAGTTTAGTGGGGAATGAAAACGATCTTTCTCAAAGTTCATTGCTATGAAGATATGTTCTCCATTGTGTATTTAAGTCAAGGTGAGGCCTGCATTTAGTGATAACATTTTATCACTAATGTTAGAAACAGAAGGGTTATTCTGACATGTTCTTGGATAGTAGTAAGATAATGGTCAGTATCCTTTTTCCATATATCAAAATACTTCATATGTAAAAAGGAAATAGTTGGTTATAATTTGCTAATTAGTTCATTACAGTTTTCACCAGTGCTCAAAAGTTAGTCATTTGCAGCATTCTTTGTAGACCTCATCGAATAGCTAAATTTTTTCTCAATTCAATTCTTTCCAGATTGATCCAAATCCTGATCAGTCAGCAGATGATAGGCCATCGTGCCCCTCTCGTTGAAGGAACACGTGGGTGAATCAAGTTGATGTAGGTTCTGAACTCTATCTCTTCCGGCTGAGGACACAGAAGTATCTTGGAGACACGTTTTCAGAGGAAGTGGAATGCTTTTGCCCAGAAAAATGGCGAATACATGAAACAAGCAATGATGATGCTCTAGAAGCCTGAACGGCAGCATCTGGGACTGCTCCAGCATGCTTGAAGATCTGAGTTTTCTCCTTTAAGACTGGCACCTACTGAGGGCAGTCTTCTTAGCCTAGGGTCATATGTGGCAAGACACCACGTTGCAAAGAGGGATGATTTCCTTCTTTTGATTTGAAAATTTGCACATGCTCAATGCTTAACATTGTGCGGTTCGATGTCACTACAGCTTTTTTTTTTTTTTTCATTTTTGCCAGACTCTTGATGCTCTTTTAAAACTTGTTTGTGATCAGCACGACAAGGAACAAAAGAAAGCTTTGAGAAAAATTTACCATGAGAAACACGCACTGGCCTTTTGTGTTTTATTTACTGTAGCCTGGACTTGATCTGCGTATGCACATGCTCGGAATCGTCCTCCTCGGCTGACCAGGTGTCACCGCCGCAGCTTGGATCCTCTTGTGGATTTATTTACAGACATCAAATGCCTTCAAGCCAATCCTTTCGCTGTATGTTTTGCAGCCTACTGTAGTAGATACGCAACAGATACGTGGGGGGGAAGCATAAGGGGAGGAGCTAATAAGAGACTGTCAAGGTTGTATACCTTCCTGGTTTCTTTTAAGAATGTGTTGCCTTTCTACTATTACAGCAAAGCAGCATTTTGTTACTGACTGCCTAAAATCACTTAATCTCAGGTGAACGCATCACTTGCCAAACTGTTGGAATGCTATTTGTGTTTTGTTGCACTGTTGAGTTATTTTGTTGTTGTTTATTTGGTTGGCTTTTTGGAGAGGGAAATTTGGAGACGGGACATACACAAAAGTGATAACCCACCCACATCCCCTTTTTATCATTACATAAAAGAAGAAACTAGCAGAACTAAGAGTGGATTATAGAAAGGCAGTGTGGCAAGCACCAGCAAGAGCTGAGGGCTATTGCTCTTGAAAATTATTTTTTTTATTATTATTTTAGAAGTATGGAAATTTACCAGTCACTGGGGAAAGTGCATTTATTTTTATATAGAGCTACTTAATTACCTCCGGAACACATATGTTGGAAATCATTTTTGCTGAGGCATGGTCTTTTAATGAGCAGGAATGTAGAAGTTGAGGTTCACATTGGAGAGCTCAAGTTACACATTTACTTTGCTACTCCATCTTGGCGGAGTGTGAGAACCCAAGTTTATTCCAAAAGTGTATAACTTCGTGATTACAAATGTTGGGATGTTTGCTGGGGTAGCAGCTTCAGTTGTGTGTGGGATAAGTGTACAAGTGAATAAAAATGCTGTTTCCCATTACCTATACAGCAGTTAACGCAAGAAATCACTTATTTTGAGTTTATATAGAAAAGATGGGAAAAGCAGTCATTTAAAGATAATTAACAGTTGGCTCATCACAAATATACCAGCAATCATAACATTTGAAACTACATATTCCAAGGTACCAAGTGTACTGGTTTTGTTCATTCAGGAAGAACTCGGCTCTGATGTTTCTAATGCAAATCAGCATCTCTGATGTTGCAACATATGTGTGAAACGGGTAGTACATCTATCCTCCCATTAACCCCACGTTAATAAAGTGGCTGAAAATAACAGTAACTCTGGCTTGGTGCTTGACCTGGTTAAATACTGTCTTAAAGCTTCATACAAAACAAATAGGCTTTTCCATAAGTGGCCTTTAAGAAAACATGGAAGAAAATTCATGTTTGAAAAATGCTGACAGGGTGAAGAAAGCCCAGTGTAAAATGAATCGCGTTTTAAGTGATTCAGTTAAAGGGTTGGGCTCCCGTAGCAAACTAATATTAGATAATAAGGAAATGGGGGTGAAATATTTTTTTATTGTTGTTAAATCATTTTGTGAATGTCCCCCTCAAAAGAAGCTAATGGAATATTTGGCATTAAGGGCATTTGGTGGTTTTGTTTTTGTTTAGGGGGATTGTCCAGAAAATCCCTTTTCTCTCTTCTCATGTCTAAGACTAGGGAACAATTGTTGATATGCATAGCGTTGGATTATTGATCATCTTACACTCTTAAAAATGACACGTGAAGCAAGAACGACCAATATTCTGATCATTGGCACTGGATCACAAGTTGTGATCATTTTTAAATTTATGAAACTTTGTTAAATAAAGTTTTGTCCACTAAAGTATTTCCTTACTCTCATTTTAGAGGCATTACTTTCTTTTAAATATTGGTCAATTCCTGACATGATGTGAGGTTCACAGCTGTATTCCAGTATTCATGATAGACTCCTGATTTTTCAATTAGGAAAAGATCCAAAATGTTAGCAAAACAAAGTGCAATATTAAATGTTTGCTTTATAGATTATATTCTATGGCTGTTTGTAATTTTTCTCTTTTTTTTCTTTTTATTTGGTGCTGAATATGTCCTTGTAGGCTCTGTTTTAAGAAAACTATGTGGGAAATGATTTAATTATTCCTATTGCTCTTCCTTGTGGAAAATAAAGTTTGTTTTTTTTTTCTTTTTTTGTATAAAATTGTTTGGAAGTGTCTTTGAGTCTTATTATATCAACAATTTATCATGCATGCCAAGACTATGAACATTACAGTTCAATTCCTATCCTGGGGTAAGAACAGCTAAATAGGTACTAGAAAACACTGAGCTTAATGGAATTATAATAGTATCAGTTTAACTTACAATTATGGATTCAGTTTTTTTTTAAGATATATTTATTTTTATTTCAAAGTCAGATATACAGAGAGGAGGAGAGACAGAGTGGAAAATCTTCCATCCGATGATTCACTCCCCCAAGTGAATGCAACGGCAAATGCTGTGCTGATCTGAAGCCTGGAACCAGGAACCTCTTCCAGGTCTTCCAGAGGGGTGCAGGGTCCCAAGGCTTTGGGCTGTCCTCAACTGCTTTCCGAGACCAAGGCAAGGGAGCTGGGTGGGAAATGGAGCTGCTGGGATTAGAACTGGCCCCCATATGGGATCCTGGTGTGTTCAAGGTGAGGACTTTAGCCACTAGGCCACGCCGCTGGGCCCCGTATCCAGTTTTAAATAGAACCTAATTGTAGCCAGGCAAAATAATTTCACATTTCAGTACTTGTTCCCTCTCAACATGAATATCTAGGTTTCCAGTATTTTAGAAGAATACAAATTGAGAAGTTACAGCCTATTGAAAAATTCAATTTTTCTAAAATTTAAGTATGGAAAATACAGACTACACTTTAAATGATGTTTTAGAATTTTTCTCCCGACATTTATGGATTCATGCACTAGTTAGCAAGCTGTGCCTTTCTATTGGATTCCCCAGTAGTTCTTCCCAAATCTGTATAATATTCACATAGAAAGCATGTTGCAAAGACGTTAGATAAATTTTCTGCTCCTTTATAAGCACTTAATTTCATAGAGGTGCTGTCATTTTTGCTCCTTCAGCCATTTCCACCAAAAGTGTGAATGAGAAATTACAGAGGCGAGCAAGGGAGCTGACTCTGGGATCTGTAAGGATAGATGTGGCGTTGAACAGGGGGTGTGAGCCCATCTCCACATCTCACAACTGGGAAAGGAGATTCGGTCCTTTTCATGTGGAAGGTGTAATACGCACTAAGTGAGGAAGTAATGGCCCATACATATTAAGAAGTCATTCTATTATGCTTAGCACACAGTTCACATTAGAATGCTCGGGATTTCCCAGTTTTTGAGTTGGCTACTGTGCTTGCCGTGCTTCATGCCCATCCTGGAAGGAAGCAGATTTTGGCTCAGAGGAGTCCCTGCCACACCAGTGGGAGTCCCGCTTTGGGTTCAGGTTCCTGGTCTGGGCCTGACCCAGCCCTAGTGGAAACAGGCATTTGGGAGCTGAACTAGTGTATGAAAGATTGACTTCCTGCCAGATCCTGTATTGGCAAACACACACAAGAATCAAGTCTGGGATCGCCTCAGATGAGGTTTCTTTGCCAATTATCCCCCAAAAGAACTGCTGGACTCAGAACTCCAACCATAGAAAGAATTGCAGGTTTCATGGCCTGACTGTGAAGTGCATCTGTCAGAGCTGAGCCTCTTCAATGGCTTAGAGCAGTAGACAGTATATCCAGATGCACACGGAGGATATGGCAGTACATTGGAGCTTCCAGAGGACACCTGCTACCATAACAGAGGACAGAGCAAATTGATCAACTACCCCAGCCCAATGTTGGCTGTAAAAATCTGGACAGGCGAAGACTTGAAAGTGGACAATGTCAGCCAGTGGATTCTGGAGAGATTTCATTGTGATTAGAGTTGGGAAATCAACAGCAATTCAGAACCGTTGAACTTTCAAAACTACTGGAACAGAACCCTCGGAGCATGCCCCACGCAAGGGACTCTAGGATAGTTGGGAGGGTGGGTGTGGCTCCTCCCTGCATCTCTCCCCTTCTTCCAGAAACAAGAAGAAAAAAAAAAAGTGCGTAAACAATGGTCTCACCCACTTTCCTCCAGCCCTTGACCCTCTACACTCTAATCAACTATGTAAAACTCATCAAAGGCATGCCTAATTAGGAATAGGCCACTAGACACACAACATTAAAAATAGAATGAATTGTTTTTTTCAAAACAGCCTCAGATGTCACCTTAGACAAATGACAAGATAGTACAAAACAACAATAAAGTTGTTTTGAAATAGCTTCTGGCATTTATATGTTAAAAGCAAATAGTCCTATGTGGAACAAGCAAACGGATCTTAAAAACTTCTGATACAGAAATAGCCAGTTCAAACTAGAAAAGGATTCTGGCTACTTCTATATGTAAGACATACATTCTCACATCAATTTCCTATCTAAATAAGAATGATGAGTACCCTGGCACTTGCTGGTGTCCAGGAGCGCTAATAATGCCAAAAATGAATAGTGAACTGCAGCATGTATGGGTCCATGTACTAGTGTTGCCAGGGAACAAAAGGATGTGAGAAACTCAATTATACTGTCTTAATTTTTCATCTTGTAACATGATGTTAGTTTTCCCAACTCATTCATTTAACTAGTAAGAGTCAAACTATGCTAGGATTATTCTAGTTGATACGAATTTTAGACAAAAGGAAAAATGGTCCGGTCTTTATTCAATGTACGAATGTTTATGTATCAGAAAATTCTTGTCAAATGAATTAAATAATGACAGAAATGCCAATATTGAGAGTAAGAATTCAGTTTCTGGTTCATTTGCTTTTTACTGTTAAAGGAAATCGACATTTCTACCTTCTCCTGAAATGCATGCTTGAAACATTGAGATTGCTTGACACAGCGAATCCCTAAGAGTCAGTTTCAAAGATGGGTAGAATATCAAAAAAAATAATAATAACGGGAACTAAGACACAGCACATGATGCAAGCGACACTGCTCGTGCCCACAAAAGCAAATGCAGAACTGAAAACAACCCAATCACACATTTTCCTTTTTCCAGTTAATTCCAAAGTGATGAGAGCAGAGGGACCAATGTTCCCTCTCTTGCTCGTCTTCCTCCCATTTGGGAAAGCTGACTCCGGAAGCGCTTTGTGAACAAGCAGCCACAGGAGCACCCACTGCTGACCCAGGCAGTCAGGTGGAGAGCGTGTCACTCTTGAGCAGGCTAGTGCTAGCTAAGTACCACGCATCTGGCAGCTTCACATTGCATACACTCATTGTCCCCAAGTTCTGGAGGACACAGGTGCAAAATTCAGGTATGGGCAGAGCCAAAATCACTGGGCAGCCATCCAGGAAAGTGCCTGGCCTGGCCATCATTCTGGTGCCTCTGGTTTGGCGATGCCTTCCTCCCCTCTCTGCCGCTGAGCCCAACTCTGTCACTGTGGCCCGATGGCCTTCTTCTCCCTCTGCATCTGTCCCCTCGCGTGGCGTCCTGCTCTCTGTATTGCTTGCTTTGGTTAGGACACCAGTCACATTGGTTGACTCTGCTCCCATATGGACTGTCTGCATCAGTGGGGACTCTTTGCTGAGAATGTTTGAATTCTGAAATAGTAGGGCCAGTGTTTCAGCACATCTTTTGGGACACACAGAGTAATCCCTAAACAGCCCCCCTTCCCTCCAGGAAAGGAACCATAGGGGACAGTGTAGTGCTCACAGTTCCTGTTTATAGTGGAAATGGTTGGCCCACTCTCTAGAGCAGATTCAGTCTTGAACCATAAAATCAGAATCAACAAAGGAAGTCTTTTCTCACCACCACCTTGCCACTTTGGCTGGAGGCAGGGACAGCTATGGGGAAGCCCACAGAACAGGGGACAGGAAGCCTCACTTCTGGTCCACATCCCCACAGACGTTCAATGAACTTGAATAAGTCATGTAAGTTCTCTCCGGCTCTGTTTCCTGTTTCTCTGGCTATAAAACTAAGGCTTTGCGGGGAAGGGGAGGGAAAGGGGAAGAGGTGCCTCCATCAATATCTTTCTTCCTACAGAACCTGATAAAATGAGGGGGAAATACCCAGCCTTGTGTACAGTCTCTGCTCTTTAAAAGTTCATATTATTCCAAGTTTATGTAACTTTCATATGTCTTAACCAATACCATAGCTGAATATGTAATACAGTTGATCTCATCCCAAAAAATGGTCTATGCTATTGCCTCAGCACTAACTTATTTGACATTGCTAGTTGACCACCATGTTCCTTAAATTCAGCCACAGCCTCAGCCAGGAGCTAGCACTTCGAAAATGTCCCGAGTCAGCCTCGTTTCCTCCAGCTGCTTTTGATTCAGTAAAGCAGAAGAAAATTGCTCTGATTTAGGGAAAATATATTAACTCGTGTAGTTCTTTGAGGTGCTGTTCCTTGGCGTGCTGAAGCACTAGCTTACAAAACAATATCCTAGGATTCAAAGAGCGCTGAGCGAGGAGCATATGTGTGCGTCCACCTTCATCTCCCTCCTTCTGAGCCCATGTGGAGTGATTCGGCAAGTGGAGAAATGCTGCCTGTTTGCTCTTCCTTGGCCCGTCTCATAAACAACCTTCGAACAAGCAGGTGCCATGCATGGTCTCCACATGCACATTAGCTGATTAATCCTTACAATTTTGAACATCGGTTTAATCTGTTTATTAGTTAAGTTTTTCAGGAATGTCTGAAAACTGTCTCACCTCACACAATTGGCAAGTTCAAAGCCACTCCCAAGCAGGAGGGTCTGAACGGGCAGGCCCTAGGCAGTACTGCCGCACCACAGGTGCTGAGTTGCTGATCCTCTTAGCCCTTTTGTCTTCTGAAATCACACCCATCGGCAGGATGGCTGTAACAAGGGGATGTGACAGTGGCGAACATGGCCTGTCACCCACCGGCAGGAAAGGGTTTTGGAAGGTCTCCAATGGGAGGCTTGGCTGTGGGTAGTTCATGGAGACCCAGCAAGAGTCAGAGGCTTGAAGGCAGATGCATTGTCCTTCCAGCCTTCGCCAAAACTGGACTGTCTGCGGCAGCTGCTGCTTTGGAGAAAAAGGCCAGTCAGAGCAGACTGCAAGGGTCAGCAGAGGCCGAGGTGGACTCCAGGGAAGGACCCCACTCCAGCGAGAAACTGGGTCACCAGTCAGTGTCTGCAGGCTCCTTGCCCACTGGGAACATTTCCTGGAATCTACCTGGATGGTGTGACTGTCAGAGGATGCCTGTGCAAACTGAATTCAGTAACTCCTCCATGCAATGGGAGAAACGCAGCAGTTCCCCGTTTCTGCAGGCACAGGTCATGGCTAATGCCCACAAGTTTAAACAGAAGCAGGAATGCTGGTTTAACTTCCAAACACCCATGCGTGCTAGGCGTTGTGGATGTTATACTCGTACGCGCTTTCTGGAATAATCAAGCCAGTGAACAGTCACCTTCATGGAGCTCTAAATGCTGTGCGTGCCCTGGCAACGTCAGAGCTGAATTCATTCCATTGTCAATAAGCAGATCTAGATTATTATGCTGTTTGCTGTTAGATCCTTTGGTGTGTGCTAATGGCTACCGAGTTTGGTTTTTTTTTTTCTAATGTTATTTGTCTATTTTTATTTGAAACTCCAAGTGACAGACAGTGACTTTTTCGGCGTGCTATTTGACTTCCAAATGCCTGTAGTAGCTGATACTGGGCCAGACCAGAGCCAAGAGCCCTGGGTGCTTTCTGGGTCTCCCACGAGGGTGACAGGGACTCAGATACTGGAAACTGGGTGATTAGGAGATGGAGACTTGAACCTTCGCACTCCCAGTATGAGGTGCCTGGGTCCCAGGTGTGCCTTAACCAGTGTGCCAAAGCCCTGTCTCCCACTGAGCCTTTCTTCCACGCATCTCTCCTCCCGTTTTCTCAGGGACATCATTCCTCCCCCAAGCCTCTTCTGTCAATTACATGATGACTGAACTCTCCCCCATCTCCAGTCCTACTGTTGCTCATCTCTTTGCTCTCCTTCCTGATGAAATTACAAATACTGGATTCATTTACTGTTGTCGCACAGCAAGTACTTCTAAATTGACCTCCAATTCCTTCCCCAACCTGAACGTTAAACCCTGAATCTCTGATTGTTGATAAGCAAACCACCCGCCCCACACATTTGCCCCACTGCCTGGCTCATGCAGTCATTAGGTGCTGCTCTGTGAGACCACTTGGCTGCCTGACCAGCTCCCTCCATTTCCACCGCTACCCTGGCCTTGGCTTTTATCCTGCTATACGTGTCTCACCCCCTCTCACTATTCTAAAATCCCAGCATTGGTATCAACTCCTCCCGGAAATTGTTTGGATAATTTCAAGGCTCATTAACTCCAGTCATTCTGGAGTTCCCTGAGCTCTTATTCTGCCTCACAGGATTTGTTCTAGTTTATGACTTGTTGATCTTGCTTCCCTACTGAGCTGAAGTCCTTTAAGGCACAAACCGAATCTGTTACTTTGTTTTTTCACTGTTTGTTTGTTTTGTTTTTTAAGATTTATTTTCACTGGAAAGGTAGATTCACAGAGAGAAAGAGACAGACAGAAACATCTTCCATCCACGGGTTTGCTCCCCACTGGCCACAATGGCTAGCACTGAGCAAATCTGAAACCAGGAGCTTCTCCCAGACTTCTCACATGGGTGCAGGGTTAGGGATGGCTTTGGGCAATCTTCCACTGCCTACCCAAGCCACAGGCAGGACACTGGACCACAAGTGGAGCAGTCTAGACACGAACCATTGTCTATATGGGATGCCAGTGATTGCAGGTTGAGAATAAAGCCGTTAAGCCATCGTGCCACCTCTAAATCTGTTACCTGTTTTGCACTTCATTCTATCCTTCACTACCTCCAATTCTCACAATTCTACAAGTTATATCAGGCTGGACCATAGTACCCTCTGACAGGTGCAAGATGCAGAGCTTGGAACATGCCTGGCAGGGCATTCCTCTGCTAGGCTGGACCTATCACTGGTGAGCACAAGAACTAGGACTGGGGGTGGGTCAGGCTAAACAAGATGACTGCACCTGGTGGCATACCTGAGGGCCAGGACTCGGGGCAGGGCAGGCCAAGTTTAGCTGTAGCACCAATGGGTGTGCATGACAGCTAAATGCAGGCTGGGATGGACTAGGCTGCAGCAGAAGCTAGCATGCATAAAAACAGGCTGGGGGTGGCATGTTGGGAGTTATTAGGAGTTATCCCGACTAGGCCATGGCATTTGCTAGCATGTGTGAGGACTGTGTCTGTGGTGGGCTGGCTGGGCCGGGCCACAGCAGACACAGGTGATACGGGGCTGAGGCAGAACTGACCAGGCAGCTGCATCCACCAGTAGGTGCAGACGACAGGACCACACCTGATCTTGTAATGACTGTTGCACACAAGAGTCAGGTCTGGGATCATCCCAGGAGATATCCCTTAGAGGACATCCCAATCAGACTGTTGAACTCAAACTCGAGCCACAGGGAAAATCATGGAATATGTGGTTTGACCTGGGAGTGCACGTATCAGGTCTGGGCTTCCTCAGTTACTGACGCCTGTGCAGTGGACAGCATGTCCAGATGCACACGGGGGACATGACAGCTAGCTCGTCTAGGACAGGAGATGTCAACTCTCTTGTCAGAGGATGAAAAACAGAACAAGTTGGACCACTCTCTTGGCCAACCTTTGTGGCGTGTTCCTGGGTCTGTGGATGCACTAAGGTGGATTTTGTGACCCAATAGACCTTGAGCAGATTTCCTCATCCCTGGAGCAATGAAACAATGTCTCAGGGCTGTTGAAACCATACATCCGGGTCTCTAGGTCATCATTAAAGGACTGTCCCCTATCCCTGGGTGATGATTGACAGCAAGGAGGAGCCCCCTCCCCTTTCTCCTCTGCAGACATAGGAGGAAAAAAAATGACACAGAGGAAAAAAACCACTGAAACATATGTCCCATCCACTTTCCTCCATACCTGACTGCCCCACCCTAATCTATGTGGGCATGCATCCCCTTTGACTGTGCAAATGATATTAATAATGATATGTATTTTTAAAGCAAAAAAAAAAAAAAAAAAAAGAAGAAGAAGAAACAGTCGTGCAGATGATAAGTCCCAAAACAGGCAGGGTGAGCCTTACTCCTGGTCTTCCCTGGGCCACTGTGCAGCTCTCACAGACGGGCAAATGACCCAGTAGTGACTGCTCATCGTAAGACTCCCATGAGGAATTCTAGAACTCTCTTATTTCTCGCAGAGCTATCAGCAGAGATGTTCTCTCTTGGGTGGGGGGCGGGGTGGGGAGCCATCACCCAGGGAACTCTTTGAGCTGGTACTGGCTGTGAAGGCAATGAATACTCACAGGGGTGGAGCTGAGGGAGACCCCAAAGGGAAGCTGGGCTGGAGCCTCGACGCCATTACACCTGCAGCCAGAACGCCCCTCCATTCCCCCCCAACCCGGTCTTCTTCCTGCCCCGTAGTCCTTTACTCTCTCCTCCACCCCAAAGTGCCCGCCAAGTTCCCTCATCCAGCTGACAAAGAGGAAACTATTATTCACAGAAGAAAACTCAGACCTCCTCACACGGTGCCTCCACTGAACTCAGTCCATCCCCCTCCCCCCACCAAGTTCTCTGGAGGGTGTGGGATGGTCCTCGCAGCCCTGCCTCTGCTAAGTGCTGGTCGGCCCCTCAGCCTGGAGGCACTTTACCCTGGAGGAAGACATTCCTTTGTCCTCTCAGATAGTGTAAATGGAACAGCACAATGGTCCTTGAAGAGCTAATGCCAGGGAATACACTTAGGAGGTTAAGAAAAAAAAAAAAAAGCAAGATCTCTGTAAAAGGTTTTAGAAGCAGACTGGGCCCTAGCAATGTAAAAACTGTGGAAGCCAATTAGAAGCAGCAGGAGGCACGGAGTGAGATGTTTTTGTTACAGTTGGAATAACACACTTTAGCTAACCTCTTGTTGATTCAGGGGTCAGAAACATAATTTTTTAAAAAGCAGAGGCAGATGTGTGGTGCAGCTGTTAAAATGCACACCACTTGGGAATATCTGCGTCCATATCCAAGTGCGTGGGTTCAAATCCTAGCTCCGTTTCTAATTCCAGCTCCTTGCTGCACAGCCTGGTAGGTGGCAGGTGCAGATTCAAGCAGTTGAGTCCTGCCCACTGAGGAGGGAGACCCAGCTTGAGTCCATAATTTCAGGCTGAAATTCACAGGCCAGCCGCTAGCAGCTGCTGGGGGTGACCTGCCCGGGGAGGAGCCTTTCAGACAAATGAGAAATAAATATAAAATTTTAAATGCTAAAAATGTTTAAGTTAAAAACTTTTTTTTTTTCCTTCAAGTGGTAAAATCCAAAGAGGATCTAAGGAATACAGATTAAGATCTACAAAGAAAAATTTAAAGCCAGGATGGTGTAGCCAGGGGTCACAGGCTCAAATGCTTTCAGTAGCCAGACAGGTTCTGTCTGCACGTGAGCTGTGCAGGGTGGGGGTGGAGAGGACGGAAGATACTGACGCTAGCCCACGTGGCCAGGGGCTGCGCACCTGCGAACAGCAGCCCCGTGCTGCCGCATTTTCTGATATTTGTCACGAGAAACTGGAAGTGTGTGTGCGTGTGTGGTTGTGAGTATGTGTAGGAGAGACAAAGAGAGCAACTATTTCAGGGGGAAAAAAAATCCTGTTCATGACAGAAAAGGTGAACCAGAACAAAGAAGGAAGTCGGTGAGGCCTGTCCTCTGAGCTCTGGGTGAAAGAGGCCGATGCACTCTGGCTCCGCCCCCGCCCGCCCAGTCCTGCCCCCGGCACACCTGAACCTCCTTCTCTCCTTCTCTTTCCCACGCCTTGGGAACAGCCAGGGCGGGACCCGTGGGAGCTGAGCACCCGACCCACGCCAAGCCATGCTTCTCCATGGTCCCCGTGAAGAGGAGCATCAGCCTTGTGGAGTGTGGGGCCTGACTGGGCCATGGGTGTGGCCCAGATCTGCATTTCCAGGGAGCGCCCAGAGGTGAGCCACAGATCTTAAAGCGGCTTTCCCAGCCGGTCTCTCCACAGTATAATAGCTGAGAACATCCATCCAATGAAACAGATTTTACAAGACACTCAGAGCGTACTGTGGTTTTCCTTCAGTTGTATTCCACTCCTCCATCTTATCCTATGGTATTATATTTTATTATTTTATTTATACATATACAGCTTTTTGGGTGTTTTGTTTTTAGTTATTTTCATTTGAGAACTAAAGGGACAGAGAGAATTTCTTGCTGCTGGCTCATTTTCTAAATACCGACAAGTGGCAAGGACAGGCTGGGGCCGAAGCCAGGGCCAAGATGTCCCAGCTAGGTGGCAGGACTTCAGCAACCTGACGGATCATCAGTTGCCTCTCAGGGTTTGCATTCATGGGATGCTGAATTAGGTATCAGAGCTGCAGATTAAATCAGGCACACCCTCGTGGGATGTGAGCACCCTATACAGTATCTTAATAGAGAGGCCAAATGTTTACCTATCTATTAAAATTAAAACTTTGGGCACGGTGCTATAGTGTAGTGGCTAACTGGCATCCCATATGGATGCCGGTTTGTGTCCCGGCTGCTCCACTTCCCATCCAGCTCCCTGCTTGTGGCCTGGGAGGGCAGCAGAGGATGGCTCAAGGCCTTGGGACCCTACATTCATGTGGGAGATCTGGAGAAGGCTCCTGGATCCTGGCTTTGGCTCAGCTCAGCTCAGCTCTGGCCTTTGTAGCCACTTGGAGAGTGAACCAGCAAGCAGAAGTTAATAAAAAAGATCAAAAAGTTAAAAAATGTTTTTGGAGGAGGACAATGTGTGGGGAATACAGACAGGAAGTACAATGAAGTCCTAAACCTTTATTAAGATATAAGTGAAATTCACCCAATTTATATAAATAAATAAATTTGCAACAAAAAGAAATTTAGATTGTATTTGAAAGGTAGAAAGACAGGAAAAGTAAGAGAGAGAGAGAGAGAGAAGCAGGGATGAGAGAATCATTCACCTTTTGTTTCACTTCCCCAAATGCCCGTGATAGCCAGGAGCCAGGCCAGGCTGAAGCCAGAGCCTCAACCTCCATCTGAATCTCCCACAGGCAAACCCACTTGGGCCATGGTCTGCTGCCTCCCAGAGCCTGTTAGCAGCAAGCTGGATGGAAAGTCGGGACTCGAATCCAGGCACTGCAGCACAGTGTACACACCCCAAGCCGCATCTTGAGTGTCACACTGCATTCGCATTTATTTTTTTTTTTGGATGGGAATGTCTTTCCATCTCTCTGGGAACAGCACGAGAAGCAAGGCTGTGTATGTGTCACTTGTTGAGTGGAGGCCAGCAGAGATGACATTCACTAATGGGTCGAGGGTTTCTTATTTTCTCTCCGTCTCAGGGGCCAGGTCGGGCAGGAGGAAGATGCTGCCAGGTTGAGCTTTGTGGTGAAGGCGGCTCTGATACTGCAGCCTGGAGATCAGAAGGGTATCTTCACCTGGTGTCAGGCAGCAGGTGGCCTGGCTACAGAGACCAATGCTGTACCCAGCCTCTTTTACCACCGGGTTCTCATGGCCTAATTATCTCTTACAGGCCTCACTTATTAACACTTACAGACTGAAGAAAAGGACATTGAAATAGAAATATTTTGGGTCACTCCGCAGACGTCTGCCACAGTAAGGGCTGGACCAGACTGAAGCCAGCCAGGAGCCGGGATTCTCTGTACTGGAAGAGAAAAAACAGCTTGTCTCCTTGCTCTGGGTATTGCCCTGTGCCTGTGTAACATGGAAACTGCAGCCTGCACTTGGCTTAGGCAAAATGGGCAGAGAAGAAGGCTCAAGGTTTACTCAGGGACACAAGTTCCTGTGTCTGTTGTTACTACTGCAGAAAGCTAGATGAGGCCTAGTGGGTATAGGAAACCTCTAGAAGTCATGCTTAGGGATCTGCCTACTGCTTATCCTTAATACTACAATAATCTCATTCTGACTGCACACATCTGTTTTTGAAAAAAAGACTTGATTTTTATTTGAAGGGCAGAGTTAGAGAATGTATGAAATGCTTAGGGTGGGGTGTTCCACCTGGCTGGCAGGGGCCCATTTACTCAAACCTTCTTCTGTCAGTTCCAAGCATGTTAGCAGAGAGCTGGATTGGAAGTGGAGCAGTCGAAGCACAAATTGGCACCCAAATGGGGTACTGATTCGTTGCAGGCAGTGGCCCAGCCGACTATACCAAATGCCAGTCCCATAATCATCTCTTTAAATGTTTTCAGAATATGAAAACATTTCAGAAGCGTTTGCCTACCTGAAGATTTTCAAGGTTTATAACTTAGGAGGGCCATTTGTTGCATGGATAGGCTGTGGCCCAGCCTCTACATTGACATGCTCTGCACAGCATCAGTGGTGGTCCCACAAGATAGTGATGGAGCTGGGGAGTCCTGTGTCCCAGTGATGTTGTAGCATAATGCCTGGTTGGCGTGTCTGTGCTGATGTTGGTGTGGACACATCTACTGCACTGATGCGCTATAAAGTACAGCCAGCCCATGCAATTATGTACGGTACGTCACACTTCCTAATGAAAATAAATGACTTTGTGTTATTATGCGAGAGCATCCTAAAGGTGCCCTGTGTTCTGCCAGCAGCAGCTTCGTCTAACCAGGGCTTACTGCATGTCCTGATTGCATCATTTTCTCTCGTGCTTGATATAACCTGCTGTTGTGTTGTTCATCACAGCCCTAGGAGTAACAGGATAGCCCACGTATACAAACACCATGTAGCCTACATGTGTCCTAGCATATGCCATCTAAGTAAATACCCTCTTACGCTGTTTGCCCAGGAGTGAAATCACCTAATGACGCACTTCTCAGAACACATCCCCTGCATTAAAGTGCGTATGACCCTGCTTAATTTCTTCCAAGCTCTGCCATTTACACATGCTTATAATAATTGCAATTATTATAAACATCTATAAGTGGATTTCTATCTAGGCTGTTGATTTCTCAATTATTATGATAAACATCTGTAGCCTATGGTGTTATAGACTAGTCAGAGAGTAGAACATTCTTTTGCTGACAGTTTGCCCAAGTGTTCCTTTAATTGTTAGAAAGGGGGTTAGGGGAGAAAGTGCTTCCGAATATTACCCAAAATTCCCAAAATTCCCCCAACCTCCAAGGCTGAGCCAGACCGGAGCCAAAGAATTGGAACTCCATCCAGATCGCCAAGGTGAATGGAAGAGAGTCAAATCTTGGAGATTTCACCCATTGTCTCTCAAGGTATGTGTTAACAGGAAGCTAGATCAGAAGTGAAATGGGGTCTTAACTGCTGAACCTAGCATCCACCCCTAAACATCTCTCTTTGCTTTAATAAGTTAATTTTAAAGTAAAATAGACTTACTATCACAATTATTTTTAAATAAGTCTAGCTAGAAGTTTTTAACATTTCTCTGATCATCTCAAGAAAATGTTCGTTTAGAGCAGTGTTCTCAAGAGACGTGACATTGCTTTCCTCCAGCATGTCTGTGTGGATGTACTTTTAGTTGTCACACATGGGGGCATGTGCTTGTGGCATTTCACGGGTATCAGAGATCAGGAAATCAGGCAATCCTCTTGCAATGTGCAGCAGAGACCCCTGCAACAAAGAATCAGTCTGTTCAAAATGTCAGTGGTGTTGAGACTGAGGAATCCTGGCATAGAAGCATCTTTGTTTTCCTTCACTTGAATATGTAATGTTCCACAAGAGTCATGGCTCATACATAATGCAGCACACACACAGAAAACAAGCTCCGCTCTGCGCCACAGATTCTTGCCTGGACTTCTCCAGGAGCTGCTCCACTGGTCACCTTATTTTATTTTATTTTTCCATTATTTAAGATGTGACTTATGTATTTGAATATCAGAGTTACACAGAGAGTGCAAGAAAGACAGGGACAGAGAAGAAGAGACAGGGGTGGATTTTCCATCTGTTGATTCGGTCCCCAAATGGCCGGAATGGCCAGGACCGGGCCTTGCTAAAGGCAGCAGCCAAGAATTCTACCCCACGTAGAATGCAGGGCTCCAAGCACTTGGAGTGTCTTCCATTGCTTTCCCAGGTGCATGACCAGGAAGCTGAATCGGAAATGGATCAAACAGGTGTACATAGGGATGGCAGGATGCAGGTGGTGACTTTACTCACTAGGGCACCATGCTGACCCCTGGTCACCCTATTTCCACTCCTTCCCCTCACATCCTTTCTTTTCTGAAGCAGTCAGAGCAGTGGTTTCCCATTGCAAACGTCACTGTCTTAGTGCATTTGCTGTTGTAGCAGAAGTCTTGTGGCTGATCATGGATAAGGAATAGCTTTGTAAGAAGTTTAAATGCAGGCCTGGTGTTATAACCTGGTGGATAAAGTCCTTGCTTTGCATGTGCTGGGATCCCATATGGATGCTGGTTTGTATCCCATCCAGCTTGTGACTTGTGGCTTGGGAAAGCAGTTGAGGACAACCCAAAGCCTTGGGACCCTACATCCACATGGGAGACCCAAAGGAGGCTCCTGGCTCCTGGTTTCGGATTGGTTCAGTTCCATCTGTTGTGTCACTTGGGGAGTGAATCAGCAGACAGAAGAGCTTCCTTGCTGTATATCGGACTATCAGAGTGCACGACGCCTGGTTCAGCTCGGCAGTGGGTGAGGGCTGCTCGCCGCATTGGCACATGGTGGAGGGCATCACATGACAAGGCGGCAGGTATAGAAGCTCCGGTCTCTCGCCCTCTTTCTATGAAGCCACTTCTGCCACCATGGGACCTCCCTTCCCATGTCCCCTGATCCCAATCACCTCCCAGAGAGCACTGACCTCTGACTTTGGGGATTAAGTTTGCAGCTCTTGAACTTTGGGCACCCAAGGTAACCTGTGATTTCCTCAGACCTCCGGGACTCACATTCTGCCTCCCTCCTCAGGCTAAACACTTTCATTGCTATTCGCCACCGTCAAGCCACTTTTTTTTTAAAGATTTATTTTTATGATTTTTTTTATTGGAAAGGCAGATATACAGAGAGGCAGAGAGGAAGATCTTCCGTCCGATGATTCACTCCCCAAGTGAGTGCAACGGCCGATGCTATGCCGATCCGAAGCCAGGAGCCTCTTCCGGGTCTCCCACGTGGGTGCAGGGTCCCAAAGCTTTGGGCCATCCTCGACTGCTTTCCCAGACCACAAGCAGGGAGCTGGAAGGGAAGCGGGGCTGCCGGGACTAGAACCAGCACCCATATGGGATCCCAGGCGTGCAAGGTGAGGACCTTAACCACTGCGCCACCGCGCCGGGCCCGTCAAGCCACTTTTAAAAGAGATGTATTTGTTGGTCAATTTGTTTAAATGGTAGTGTGACAGAGTGGGGCGGGGGAGCAGATCTTGCCTCCCCAATGCCTACAACAGCCAAGGTCGGGCCAGGCTGAAGTCGAGAACCAGAAACTCCATCCGCATTTGGCATGTGGACTGCAGGGTTCAAGGCACTGGAGCACTCATCTGCTGCTGAGGTGTGTTAGCAGAGAGCTGGACGGGAGCAGGGTAGTCAGGACTCCAGCACGGGACGCAAGTGCCTGCATCAGGGGCTTAATTCGCTGTGCCCTGCTGCCTGCCCCAGGTCACTTTCCTTGAGCTGCTCCTGTAGCCCTGACTCCTTCCACCTCAGGGCCTTGCAGCTTGGCCACAGCCCTCTTCTTCTGCTTCACATCTGAATGTTTTATTTACATCTAATCTCAGCTCCGGGAAGCTTTCCTTAACCCATCATGCTAGACGAGTCAATCTGCTCGAAACTCACAGTCTTTGCACTTTTCCCTAAAAGTGCTTCGGCATACTTGCATGCTTTTTGAAATAATAACTCTTTGCTGGCTCGCGATAAGTTGTCCCTCCCTAAGCTGTTGTATCTTTAAGACCGTGCACGGTACCTGATGTGAAAAGATCCATATTTTCCCTTTCCGGATACTTAACACACCTGGCAAGGGTTGGAAATAATGCATTTATGCTAGTCAATATGCCGTCATGTATTCACTCATGCCTGAAAGGGAAAGAGTGAGAGTGTAGCTGAGGTGGCAATGGCGTAAGTTACATAAATTAAACCACATAATTAGACAAGCTGGGAAATATAGGACTAGAGATGGAGGGGCACAAAAATGTAACCAAATGGACATACTAAAGTGACACAGAAATTCTCTGTGACAAGGACTAGTCCGTGATATTGGGAGAGAGGTGGCAATGAGCTTGGAGAGATCTCCGTAGCATGCTGCTTGGTAGCCCTTGTTTTCTGCTTTTGAATTATTTGAATGGCAGAGCAATAAATAGAAAGAGAAGGAAAGAGAGAGAGAAATAGAGCAACAGTGAGAGTGAGAGAGATAAAGAGACAGAGAGATCTTCCCAAAAGTCCACAACACAGCCAGCTCTGGGCCATACAGATCCAGGAGCCAGCAACTCTGTCCTGGGGTCCCACATGGGCAGCAAGGGCCCAGGTATTTGGGTCATCAACTACTTGCCCTTTATGGGGCTTTAACAGGAAGCTGGCTCAGAAGTGGAGTTGTAGCCATCAGAACCTGCTCCCCAGTGCTGGCATTGCTTGCAGAGGCTTAACGCTCTGAACCAGAATGCCAGCTCAGCCTCTTCATGTAAGCTCTGGCAGGACATTCGCATGTTTGACTTCATGTTGCTGGTGCTTTGTGAGAGAGGAGTAGTTCAGCTGTGTCCCAGACTGGAGCTGAAGGTCTGAAGAGGGAACAGCACATGGCTTCACTGCCTGTGTGGAGAAGAGTCCACCTTCCTGCCTTGTTGGGCCATCTGGCTGCTCCCTAACAGGTGGCACGGATTACGCAACCCTGTGAAATGAATGCATGGAGTTCAGCTACAGGTTGCTTCAAGTTTCTTTGTAAATAACTCTTTCTTTCTTTCTTTCTTGGAAGTTTATGTATTTTTATTGCAAAGTCAGATATATATATATAGAGAGAGAGAGAAGGAGAGACAGAGAGGAAGATCTTCTGTCCGATGATTCACTTTCCAAAAGGCCATGACTGCAAAGGTCAGAGCTGAGCCGATTCAAAGCCAGGAGCCAAAAGCTTATTCCAGGTCTCCCACACGGGTGCAGGGTCCCAAGGCTTTGGCCGTCCTCAACTGCTTTTCCCAGGCCACAAACAGGGAGCTGGATGGGAAGCGGGGCTGCCAGGATTAGAATTGGTGCCTATATGGGATCCTGGCGCATTCAAGGCGAGGGCTTTAGCCGCTAGGCCATGCTGTCAGGCCCAAGACTCCCTCTTTCTTGACCTTCACATAATTAAAGACTGAACATGTACGTGGGAATGATTTTAGCCTTCTATACTGGAATATGTGTATATTTTCTCTGGTTTGCCCATGTATTTTCATTTTTCCTTTCGTCTGGCAGTTTTGTGATAAATGACAGAAGGAAGTCCTCTCTGTCCTTTATTCTGAATTTCCCAGAAAAGGACACAATGTCCTAACTAAGAGGCATCAAATGACTCATCTTGTGAAGAAAATGGAAAACCCAACTCTAATGGGCTTTGGGAGAAAAGAGTTACAAAGTCTTCATGCCCATTTTAAACTGTGCTGTTAGCAGATGCGTGAGCACCACATTGTGTTTTTAAGTGCACTCAAGTGCATTCGTTCATCAGTTCCCCGAATCATTCCAACTTTATGAGCTGGGGACTCTCATAACTCTTGTACCGAATTTGAAACACAGAAAGTTAAGGAACTTGACCAAGGTAGTGTGGAAGTGAGCAGAGAGTCAGAATTTGAACTCAGAGGATTTCCTGGAACTTCACTCATACATATGCAGGTATCACTTCGATTAAGTGCTACAGTGCTGGGTGCAATATTGGATGAGTATCAAGATGATGTCTTTGTAAGATCATTTGTTCGATCCAAAGAAACACCTTCGAGTGCTTTCTCTTCCATCCTGCACCCAATGTCTCAGGAAATGGCCTTCTCCTGTTCTCTGTTTCAAAACACAGACTACGGTACGTCCTGAGCGTACCCACGCCTCATTCCTGCCCAAGCCACGGCATAGGCCCCCGGGGTGTTTCAGGGAGTTCCCCGCATTGTCTCTGCTTTAACCCTTGCTCCCTTAGAGAGCTCATCTCATGTAAGTCCTGGCTGCTCCACTCTGATCCAGCTGGCTCCCTGCTCACGCACAGGGGGAAGCCACAGAACGTGGCCCGAGTACTTGAGTCCCCGTCACCCACATGGGAGGCCCAGATGGAATTCCAGGTCCTGGATGTGCCTACCATAGCCATTTGAGGAGTGAACTAGTAGATGGACAATCTCTTTCTGTCTTCCTCTCTCTGTTGCTCTGGCTTTCAAACATAATAAACTTATGTTTCAAAAAATTATGATAAAATGTGTGAAAAATATCATTGGATGTATCTGATCTCACCATGCAGACATAAGTACTAGAAATTTTGCGGACTTCAATTTTTTTTTTTTTAATTTGCTTATTTATTTGACAGGTAGAGTCTCACACACACACACACACACACACACACACACACACACACACATCCTGCCTGCTCAGCTCCTCCTTGTTAAGCATCCTCCTCCCAGAAAATCCCTCCTCTTGGAGCACTGCATGGCAGGGCACAGAGTGAGTGGCGAGGGATGTCTCCATCAGCAGGTGCTCATCCCAGCAGCACCCCGACATGTGATCTGGCACCACCTATACCAGGGTTCCCTGGGACACCTGTAAAACTGGTAGATTCCTGTGACGTCAACAGTGGCTGCTGAGTGAGGAGGTGGAGGTGGGGTTGGGGGTCTGCCCGTCTGCTTTGATTCTGGTGCAGGTGCCAAATCCCATGTATGTTCAAGAACTGCTGTTCTACAAATGTTCCTGGCCGTTCACTATAATCTACACTCACAGGATGCTTCAAAGTCTCCAGTGCTCTGCCAGGCTCCTCTTCCAGCAGAAGTGCAAGCAACAGTTTTGAATAACGCCTTTTGGGGGCTCACTCATTAGTTCTTCTCTCCACTGTGACATTCAGCCCTTTACATACACTTGGGGCCAGCGCCGACCGCTGTGATGTCCTCTCAGCCTCCTGGGGAGGCCGTCTGTGACCACCTTTCTCCTTTTGAAGTCACATCCTGGTGTGATTTTGGAGGGGAAAATGACATTCTCTTTAATAAGTGAATTTCTTCTCTTTCAAGTCACGTGTTTGGAAATCAAAATGATGTTTGTGTACACTGCATTTTCCTTTTATTTCAACCCTTCCCAGGTTCCTCGCTTTTTTCTGTGCACGTAAGCTGTGATCCTGGTGTAGGGAGAAATTGCACTTTCCTTGCCTGGTAGCACAGCTCCAGGCCTGTGCCAGGCTGCAAACGCCATGCTGTTTGCTCCTCTGGCCACTGGAACCGAGAGCCATATAAATCTGCTCTGTGTATAAAGCACACAGCTGCGGGTATTTTATGAGAGCAACACCATACAGACTGAGAAACTTCTCCCAGCAATGTAAGTGCCTCCAGGCCTGGGACCCTAACTTTCCCACTTTGCACTGCTGAGCACACAGTTTCATTCATTGTAGGTAATCAGTAAAACTGAGTTAACTTTCAGTGGCTGGATCGCTAGGTGGGTGGGTAGACCAATGAACGATCCCAAGATTCTTGTCTGTTACGCTTGCATTTGAAGGCTACAGGAGTGAGGTTGAGTCACATGTGTTTAATTTTTCTTTTGTCCGTGCGTTTAACACAGTTTTGTCGACTACTTGCTGTGTGCCAGGCACTACACTAAGCTTACTGACAGAGCAGAAAGTACAAAGATTTAAAGAGTCTTGCTTAGTGAAACACAATTTTTAGTGGAGGAGAGGACCACGAATAAATAAAATACACACATAAATGTCCTGAAACGTAGAAGGAAGGATGAGGGGGGAATGCAGGAACGTGTGGGCCGAGTGAGTGTGCTACAGGTGACTGGGCTTCAGGTGAGGGACCTCCCTGAATGGGTGAAGTCAAGAAAAACAGCTTAAAAAGGCAAGAAGAGAAGTCAGGGGAGGATCTTTAGAGCAGCAGTTATCACTGTGTTGGGATGTCCGTATCCAATATTGGAGTGCTCGGGTTCAAACCCGGCTCCATTCTCCATTCCCGCTTCCTGCTATCGCACGCTTCAGGGGGCCAGGGCGCCATGGCTCAAGTACTTGGTTCCCTATCACACATGTGGGACACTCCAGTTGAGTGCATGGCTCTTGTCTTATTGGCCCAGGCCTCGCTGTTGTAGACATTTGGAGTGTAAACCAGTGGATGAGATCTTTCTGCCTTTCAAGTAAATAAATGAGTAATTTTCTAAAATAAATCACACACTGCGACAGAAGGTGAGTCATCTGAGACTGGGCACTCCTGAGAAGCAGCAGTGACGTGGGCGAGTGCTTGTGCTATTTAAACAGGAGACCCCACTCGCGTTCTAGTCCTACACATTTTTCTGAAGCATGTTGGGCACCACTGCCTTATCAGTCCTGGAAACCAGATAGAGAGAGCAGACCCCAGACTGATCAGAGTCCTGATAACCTGTGTCCTGCTGCTTTTTCCCTGAGAGCCTGGTCACTGTGTAGCATGAGCAGCAGTCAGGGTGACGGGGCCACGTTGCCCCTTGCTCCCCCTCCCCCTCCCAGGGGCCAGGACAGACAGGTCTTAGGAGAGCACCCCAAGGGAGAACCTCGTGTGTGTGTGTGTGTGTGTGTGTGTGTGTGTGTGTGTGTGTGTTTAAACCTACGATGAGTGATACATGACGAGCCCATCAGGAAAAAGGAAAGTGAAACTAGGAAAAGGGGACATCCCAGGCTTAGGATTTTTGAGAAGTGATTTTGTAACTTTGGAAGGCCAACTTTTCAATCTTCCTCTTTTTTAGATTGGGAATGCGTACTGCACAAGGTGAGGCGCTCTAGCGAATGCATCCCTCTGTTTCTCTTTTTCCATGCTCAGCACATTGGCAATAAACATGCTGCTTGCCGCTCTCTGATTTTACACCTGGTGAATGTTTAAAGATTTCAAATAAACATGGATCTGCTGACCGCTGGGTGAGCTGCAGTATGCCAGGAGGAACTCAGTGGACTTGTTCAGGGCGATCTGGTTAACATCCCCCAAGATTTATGCTAGTGGTAGAAATTACACCACTATTTATGCAAAGGGCGTGGTTCTGGGAGCCTGGAGAAGCCCGATTGAAGTGGGTATTTGCACAGTCCGTGCCCACTAATGAAAATAGCTACAGTTCAGCGGTCTTTCCAGAAATGTCCTTACGCCCTTCAAATCACATATTATTTGCACATTTCTACTCTTGAACAGCAACTATCTGATGCTGGCTTTGAAACTATTGCTTGGCAAAAATAATTAAGCCAGATAATACTAGGCTCCTGGGAAACTCTGGTTTGGTTTGTTTGTTTGTTTGTTTTTCTAACTTTATTGACAGGCAGAGAATCAGAGAGAGAAGCTTCCACTGAGCCAGGGTTGGGCTGGGATAGAAGCTGGGAGTAAGAAAACACTACTGGATAACTTTTAAAAAGTTACACTAGCTTTCTTTTTTTTAAATAAACTTTATCAGCTAAAGCAATAAACTGATTAATAAAAATGTTCCAAAAATTTAAAATTCATGATTTTCATGATGGTTACATTGCTTTGCAGCTCTAAAAAACTTATCAATTTGAAATGCAGAGTTACAGAGAGAGGGAAGATAGAGAAACAGAGCCACAGACAGAAACTCAGAGTGACAAAGAAAGAGAGAGAGAGAGAGATCTTTCATCTTCTGCTTCATTCCCCAAATGCCTCAATATGCAGAGTTGGGCCAGATGAAAGCTGGGAAGTGAGAGGGTCTTCTGGGTCTCCCACAGGGTGCAGGGTCCCAAGGACTTGGGCCATGCTCTGCTGCTTTCCCAGGAGCATTAGCAGGGAGCTGGATCAGACTGGTGCAGCCCGAACCCAAACAGGTGCTCAATGGAATTCTGGGTTTGCAGGCGGCAGCCAGTGTGCTGTGCCACAATGCCACCCCTCATAGTTACAGCTTTTTTTTTTTTTTAATGATCTAGGAGTTATCTTTTAATGTCTGAGGGCAGTATAGAATGAGTTCCTCCTCAGATGGAGAAGCAGCTAGAGACCAGACCTTCCCCAGCCAAGCAGCACGCTGCGGACCCTCCGAAGGACGGCCGGTTGGTGCTGGGACAGCTCTGTGTTGCTGCTTCCCTAGCTCCCTGCTTCATCAGCTCATTCAGAGGCAGCTCCTCCTGGAGAGCTGCACGCAGGAAGCTATGCATCAGCTGTAACCTAGAAACGCTGATGGGAACAAAAAGGCATCGACATCTAGATGAAGATATCTAGCGAGATATACAAATATTTGCGCCTTTATTTTATTTGTTATTCAAGATTATTGAGTGTTGATGTTGTAAATCACACGCCCTTGACCTTGTATTTATAAACAGCATGGCCAGCTGCTTTCTGGTTTCCTTACCAGGCCCGTTTCCATCTTTCCTCGTTGCTATTTGTTACTTCTTCACCTTCTTTTGTGCGCGGTTACTAATAGGCAGTTGCTGACATTTCAAGAAAAACTCACAGACAAAAATTTAAAAATTTACTTTTTCAATTTTTTTTTCTGTGTATAAAAAAAAAAACCCGATTTGATTTTTGCACTCTGATGACGTTAGTCCCGCACTAATGGATTTCATAGATTTGAACACAGATTGAGAGTTACTCTTTTCATTTTGAGTTGAGAACCCCAGTGTCCAAAGGCTGGTTGGAAGATGAAAAGAAAGGATGGGTATAAAACCCAAGGTTCGCTGAGGGGCAGTTGTGGGCAAGCTGTCCCTTCTGTTGTAACCTTTATTGAGCCCGGTCTGTGTGCCAGACCAGGCCTTAAGCCCTCTCAGCATATTTAACCTTTTTGATCTTCAAAGCAACTCTAAGAAGCAGAGAATATCCTTTTCCTTGTAATTCGTTCATCCTGGGGCCAGATAACAGTCCTGAGCCGGGGATAGGGGTGAACGGAGGCCCTGCTTAGGCGTAGTTGCTAATTCTGAGCAGAGGGAGAGCTCTGTTGTTGAGTCTGCTCCAGCTCCGACTGGCTCCGTGACCCTGCGCAGCCTACGTGCTGTCCCTTGCCTTCACATTTTTATCTGTAAAGCATGGTGATAAGAGTCCCTAGCTCTGCCGGCTGATGCGAGGTGATAGGCTGTGATAGCTGCGAGGTCACTGTCGTAACACTGAGGAGCAGAGCCCGCAGACAGTAAACGTGACCCAAGTGCGTGTGCAGCCACACGGAGCTTGTCAACCAGACAGGCGCACGGGACGGGACGCCTTCCCTGTGTTAGGGCCGGAAGAATTCAGGGCACATAGAACATTCAGTGGAGTCGGGGGAACCTGGGAAAAGTTCAACAGCGAATGGGCCAAGTCCAGAGAGGACTGGGGGTAGAAGTCTCACTGTGCAGGTGCTGTCTGAGCAGACCTGTGCCAGGAGTGAGGCACAGGCACAGGGTGCTGGGCAGATGCTGGCGATCCAGGTGTGTGCAGAGCAGCACAGGAGGGACTGAGCCCTGCATGTTCACAGCAGCTGTGACGGATGACGTGGAGGTGTGGGAGCAGAGGGCAGCAGGGGCAGGCGTTGTATCAGGAGAGCCCCAGAGGCTAGCACTTTCTGTTTGAACCAGAACATGACTCTGAATGCACTTGACTGCCCCTGAAGAGAACCTCTGTTAGGCTGCATGTCTCTCCCCCAACCCAGGTTTTACACACATGGTGAAATGAAGGGTTTTACGTCTGGTTTTTATTTTTACCCCATCTCTAATATGCCCTGGTACATGACAGGCTCTCAAAGTACAGTTGGGAAGGGAATGAGAGGCAAGATGCCCCAAAGTAAAGGTTTGGTTCCCAAAGAGGTCCTGCTGTCAGATTCTGCTGTAGGTTCAGGAGCCAAGGGACTGGGATGGTACTGGACCTGTGGCACTCAGTGCACCTGCTCAGGGAAGGCTGAGGGGATGGCTGAGCAGAGAAACGCACCTGCTGTGGGGCCTGGCTGTCTCCCAAGAGGGTGAAAGGCCATGCTTGGTTTTCTACCAAGAGTAATCCATCAGCTGTCAGCTCATCTATGCGGGAGCAAATAATGTCTGGCGACAGAGACCTCAGGGAATACTCACTCCCTAGGAGAACTTCAAGGAAGGAAAATGTCTATTCTGCGAAGGAAGAATTTTCCAGCTCCCTACTGCTGGGAAGGCAGCAGAGGAGGGGCTCCAGGGGGCGGTCAGGACGGAGTTGTTCACTCCTAGGTTCCATCTGACCTAGTTGGTGTAGTGGTGGCCACTTGGAAAGCGTACCAGCAGACGGAAAATCTCACATTCTCTCTCTGTCACTCTGCATTTCAAATCAATCTCCCCTCCACTTGCATGCTGCCCTTCTCCCTCCGTTCTGTGTATCAGTGAGGGCATGAGGAAGTGAGCGGTTGGTCCCTAACATAAGTGTGTTTGGTTCTTTGCTTGTCTGGGAGTTAACGCAGCACTCCATGCTCTGTGAGGTTCTCTATCAAAGTTCCCGCAATGTTCCTCTGACTCTCTCCTTACTTTTGCATGCTGTCCCTGCTTTAGACTGTCTCCAGACTGCCCAGTCTCTGCATGCTGTGGCCCTCTTGCCTACACCCTCCTGGTACACATCTGTAGTTGTCCTTGGTGTGTAGTGAAGAAAACGATTACTGGGGAGGAAGATGTGGCCGGGACGAGGGGCTGCTAGAGGAGGCCCATGAGAGTCTACCGTGGTCACCTAGGCGGGGAATGGTGGTGCCACGCACCTGGGTGGTAGCCACACCGATGGTAAAAGAAGCTTGGAGTGGGGATTTAATTTGAAGGTGCAGCCAAGAGGATTTGCTGAAGCACCGGAGATGTGAGTCAAAAGACACCACATTGTGAAAAGCTACAAAGTGGAAAGGTGTCATTTGGAGGTCTGACAGACACGGATTTTCTTGCAAGACAATTTTAGCAAGTTTTTTTTTCCCCCCCACTGGGAGTGTGCGTCTCAGCACTGCAATTCCAAGCTCTGCCCTGTGGTCTTGGGTGGTTTCTTCAAATATCTCTTGAGTTTTGCAATTCTTTCCACCCGAGGGAACGAAGCTTAACCCACCTTTATTAAGAAAGTGGAGCTGTAGAGCCGTGCCATCTCCTTTTGAGGAGAGAAAAGGAACATTTTAAACCCGGTTATGGAAGGGTGGTAAGCATGGCCAAACTTTTGGTAACCAGTAGCCCACAGAGTAACCCCCACCTAGCTGAGCACCGAGCCCTCCCTGCATCCACTGGCCACACAAACCGCCAACTCCTGGCTGCACAGAAAAGCCAGGGTGTTGGTGCCCAGCAAGCCCCTGATAAGACCAAGCGCAAAGAAAAACCCAGAGAGAGAAAGATAACAAAGGAAAGCAGAAGGCTAGGATTATGCACAACTCTTGCTTCTCTTTATGCTTGGGCAAAGTTTTCTGAGATAAATAAATAGCAAACAGCTTCCATTATGCATTGTGCCACTTCATCCCGGGCTTACTGGAACATCCATGGAAAAGAGCCATATCCTCCTCCCCTCTCCCCTGACTAGTGCACCCGCACACTGCTTTATTCTTCTTCAGTGCGTGCGTCACAGCCTGAAATTACATCACGTGTTGATTTCTCAATCTTCTCTGTAAGATTTAAATTCTGTGAGCTGGAGTCCTGGTCTACTCCTCCACTCTGCCAGGACCTGCAACACTGTTAGCTAATGGGCATCCCTCCTACCCGCTCCTGCCCTGACAGAGAGAGAGAGAAAGATCTATTGCATGTGTTGGTTTGCTCCCCAATGGCCACAACAGTGGCTGGGAGCGGGAGAGGGAAGGTACTTGCCCTGGCCGAACTCAGCAGCCTGGATCTCCCTTAGGGTGTCCACTCCCTTAACTTCTGATGTGTAAACAACTCAAGTACAAACAACAGTCCTTTCTGGTCTCCAGAATTATCATGTTCCACCAGAAAAAAAATTAGCATTACAAATAGTAATTAGGTTACTTGGGAAACCCTGGAAGGGGCAGACGTCAAATTCCAAAAATCATCCTTGAACAAATCCGCTGAGACTGGAGTCCGACTCAAATCCAATGTGGGTGCGTTAAGCACCCCTTGTGCACAGCACTCACTGAGCCGCAGGCAGAGTGTGACTCTGTTACTGTCCAGAGAGTATCTTGGTGCAGATGAAGGACGTCAGAGTGAGTGGCAAGGCTGGCTGGCAGTAGTGAAGATCCGGGGTGTGAGCAGAGAGCAGGGGGTGTGGGAACTTCCTTCCTCTGAACCTCCTGCTGAAGGTGAATTATGTCAGAGTCAGATCAGTTTCACAGGCTCCATAAAGCACCCGCAGAGCTCAAAAGGACAGACTTGCTGAGCTGATTTGGAGTGTAGTTTTGAACTGCTAGTCCAGTTCACACACTGAATCCTCCACTCCCACACAGGGGCACATGCTTAGCTCCGGAACCTTTGCTTGCCCGTGGATGCCTGCTTGAAAGTTGCCTGCATCTGTCCAAGCAAAAACGTCTAGAGAACACTGCCCTTTAACGGGCTGTGTTGTGAGGTTTCCATAGTGGTAACTTCTGCAATTCTCAGCAAATAGCCACCAGATAGTTTCCTCCCAGGCCTCTTGAAAGATTGGTCCGATTCCGCATTATCTGCAGGGACAGAAAGCAAAGAAACAATCCTGAGTCACAATGAAGGGGCGCAAGAAGAACACTAGCAATGCTGGGAACGGAGGTGTCCATCCGTCCTTGGTGGCCAGCCTATCGAGCTGTGTGACTTTATCCTGGAGATAATCAGGAATGCTTGGCAGGGAAATAGACATAGACATTTAAAATTAGCCTCCCACTTGCACTGATAAGAGCTGCTTCTGAAGGTGAATCTCCACCCTGGGTCTGTGAGATCACGGGCCTGGCAAGCACTTTGTGTCTGTCTCAGGCAGGCTGCTGCTGCCGGGCTGGCACGAGCATAGCCCGTGTCACATCAGACTGACCCACACACCCAGGCCGACGTGATTTGTCACTTACAGAGGGAGGAGAGAGATGCTGAGTCACTCTCAGGGAGTATTTAAACAGAGCCTTACAGGAGACTCAAAAGGCTTCCCCCAAGCACAGCACACCCTCTGGAAGTCACTAGTCTAGCTAGGCCAGCTGGTCCAGGACCACCTTACCCCTATTGTCACACCGTGGTTTCTCACTTCCACCTCACCTTCCCCAAGGGACAAGCATCCACCCAGCCTGTTACTCCTATGGGACGTGCAGTCAGAGGCCACCGGGACCTCTTCCCAATGTTCTTGTGATAACATCAGTCTTTCTTGAGCTTCTGGCACGGCAGGTAACATTAGTTGGGCAGCTAAGGGATGCATAAGGTATACTCTGCCCAGAGGAGCTCACAGACTAGTGGCAGAGATTGGCAGGTAAGGGGCAAGCAATGTGAGAAGTGATATCTCTCAGACATTTAAGGATCCCCAGATGCTCTGGGCATTCTGTGGGTACCAGGCCTCTTGTGTGAAAGTGGGCACCCTCAGGCTCTGTTGCCTGGGGGACACTGTATGGGGGACACTGGAGGGCTGGCTGAGGTTGGCTGTTTGAGCAAAGCTTCCTGCTCTGGGGATGTATTTGTGCATCTGCCTGTCCACTTACGCTCACCCTGTTTGACCTGCCGGGTGTGTAATGCTGCTCTGTCAGCTTGGAGTGCTAGCCATGGCTGTCCCCATGCCCTGCCTCCAGGTACACCTTGCGATGTGTCAGATGAGGACTCTCAGCCACCCGTGTCGTGCCCAGAAGTGCTGGCCTTGGCCTGGAGAGCCTGCTTTCTGGCTGGCCTTCTCCACCTCTCCGGTAAGGCGCTCGACTTGCCAGTTGGGGGTCACATGCATGGCAGATGCTGTTGGTGAAACTGCTAGAGGAGCTGGATGTGGCTGACGTGTTTGGGAGGGATGAGACTTGGCAAGCCCGTGGTGTTGTGTCCAAATGCAGCTCCCATCTCCTGATGGAAAATGATTACAGAAAAGGAGAGGACATCAGCTTCTTCTGGGAGCGGTCCTAGACATCAGGTAAATTTAGTTCTCACAGTAATATCATCCTTGTATCAGAAGCCCATTTATAGAACGGGTTTATAAAGCCCCATTTAGCAAATTTTGTTACAGAATGGAGAAAGCTATGGCTCAGAAAAGTTCAGACATATTGAAAACCACAAAGCTCCACATATTTAGCTTGGATCTGAACACAGTTCTGTGAGACTTGGAATCCGTTCAACTTTAAACTTTCGGAATATTTTGCAGAAGGGGGTCATGGAATATTAGCATGGAATTAAGATTTCAGTATTGATTCTGCTTATTGGTCTCTCCAGGAGTGATATAAACCAAGGAGGTGAGCTAGCACATCTGAAGCTCTGTCCTGCAAGGTGCTATTGATCCCAACTGGTGTGGAGGGAAAGCAACAAAGGTGCCCTAAGATCTCATTCATGCAACATGGACATATTGCTGCAAATGTGTAGGTAAACACGGGGAAAAGGATGCCTTTTTTTGGATGCCTGGTCTTTATGACTTGTTGATGTCTAAGGGCTTTTTCCTTATGTGTCAAAACAATTTACAGCATTGCCAGCAGCATTCAGTACATTCAGAACAGGTTCATTTCACCCACAGCTGGACTGGAGCCGCGCTTGGGACAGCACGGAGTTCGGCCTTCCAGCAGACAGGCAGGGAGCGAGCCAAGTTGAGTGCATGAAGAGCAGGGCAGAGCCATTTAAAGCAGCACGGTTTATGTAAGTGTGACCTCACTGTTCCCACTAGAAATGGGTCACACTGGAGCGGGGACATCCAGGGTACTTAACCGACTGCAGCGACATCAGTGTGCCTGTCCTGTGCTTGGGGCGCAAGCCCGCCACACCACCGGGATGTGGTGCAGCTGCTCTGTTCCCACCCTCTCCTTGTTTCCTCATAGTTAATTGCTATCGAGATTTATGTTTATATATGGATTTGTTTCCCTTGGTTAAATACGCTAAACTAAACAGGATACATCAGACTGTGATCAAATTTCCTATTGGGAACAGGGGGAAAAAGTTTGGGATCCAGAAGCAGTTTTTTTCCCCACCTCTCCCAGTGGTGATTCAGTTCTGACTCAAAAGGAAGTGTGCCACCTCCCGAGTCACTGGAGCCACTTCCTGTGGTGGTTTGGTTTATTCAGGGGGGGCATCAGGCCAAGCACTGCCCTGCCCTGACCCTGACTGGCCTGGCAGAGCCAAAACATTCACAGCTTGAGGTGTTTTGGCCTGTGACTCCTGAGTCCATCACATGCATATTAAGTTACAAGTGCTCTGTTTCCTAGCATGGAGTCTGTAGCAATGCAAAAACGAACATGTGTTATTTGCAGACCAAGCGCACCGTGACTCAAGCTGAAAATCTTGACTTTCTCAGAAGGGTTGTTTTCTGCCCAGCCGCTTGGAGGATCTGAGCAGTGTGGGCAGTATGGGCAGCTCTCAGGGTGGCACTGGCCACAGCAGGTTTCACCAGAACCCTTTAGTCACTGAAGCCACGCTGGCCTGGGGTTTCTCCGTTGTACATCCTGTGAATGTGTGTGTGTTGCGGTCACAGGGCTAGGCAGGGGTGGGAAACACAGTGGCCAAGCAGGCGTTGTAGCTCCGGTCCTCGTGGCACTTCTGTGCCACCCCAGATGAAAAGAAAGCACTCGCCATCAAGCAGAGCTATGCCAGCTGAGCCGCAGCATCCAGCCCTCAGCCTCCCGCCAAGGAACACTTGATTGTTGAATCAGAGAGCGCGAGGAAACTGGGAGGGCAGAAGGGCAGGGAGGAGCTGAGAGGAGGATGAGAAGTAGCTACAATATCGTTTCTTTGTTCTGCTTGTACCTGCAAGTGAACGTGAAGGCATCAAGCCATTTCTCCCATCAGGAGAAAGGACTAAAGGTTTCAGGTCCTGGGGTGGGAGGAAATTCTGGAGACTCAGTGGTGCCCCAGGACACACCTAGTCTCTGAAAACAGTGAAGTCTAGTACCAGGAGAGACTGGGGCTGCTCTAGAAGTCCCCAGAACTGCTTTTGAACGTAAGTAACGAGGTGTTCTCGTTCTCAGGTGAATCAGAAGCGTACTTTCCCTCCTCGCCCCTCCCCCACCCACTCCCACAGAGCACCTGCAGTGGGGTCGTACTCAACAGGTGTCGAACAATGGCTGCAAATGTGGGTAAGCCTGAGCACATAAATGGCCCACCTGGTAAAAGAGTTGTAAGGATTCAACAAAACACCTTTTAGAGTGCTGCTTGGCACTCAGTAGGCATAAATAGATGTCATCACTGTCACTTCTTATCATCAGCACGACTACTACCACCGTAACAGGCTGTGCCTGACAGGGCCAGCAGCTGTTGTCAAGTGTGACCCATGGTTTCTGTTGAACGAGAGAATTCTGAGCCCAGGGTGTCTCACCCTTTGTAAGCCCATCTTCTGACAAACATAAAACCCTAAGGTTGATCTCCAGTTCAAATCCCTAGAAAGAAGATATTATATAGATTATAAGCAATGTATTCACAGCATGCCTAACACATTTAATTTTGAGAGCAATATTTTTGCATACATCAAATTATAATACTGAGTGTTTTAAAAGATCATGTGTAATCCAAACATGGCTAGATTGTCTTGCTTTGCCTAACCCGCTATACCTTTAACTGAGGGAGAAGGGGGTGGAGGAAGAGGAAATAAGGAGGAAAAGAAACCCAAGTACATAAAAAATACTGCAGTATCTCTGGGCTTAAGCTGACACGTTTTCAAGTACAGGCAAGATATTTATTCTGCATGTCACTCCACCAAGATAACTCAAAAGTTTGTTTGAACTTTGATTCTGTTTCTTCAGATTGCTCTACTTTCAGAAAGCCCAGTTGCTTCCCTGCACGAATGCAGATCCTTTCTTGGTTGAATGACGCCTTTTTAGCCTGTGTCCTCCAGGTTGTTCCGCAGCCAGCATGGGTTGTTACAGAGATGAACTTGACCTCCCTGAAGCCTCCGATCTCCTCGTCATATGTCCTGGCCTGGAAGCCAGATCCCTACCAGAGCTCTCAAAAGCAAGACATGAAAATAGCAGTTCAGCCGAGAAGTATGCTAGCTAGCAATAACAGCAAGAACAGTCACAGAAGTCCAGCAGCATTCCCAACCCTCATGGACGAGCAGTGTCGATACTGCTTTTGTTTTCCTTATGGGTGTAGCCAAAGCTTGTGCCTGGCATATGGGGCATACTTAGGTCTCCTGAGATGCTTGGTGCATCTACTCAGTGAATCTGAGAATTAGCACTCCAAGTAAAACAAAATACCATGAGATTTTTCTTTTTTTTTCTACTTTTTTTTTTAAAATATGCTGTGGAAGACACACAGTTACACACACATTGGCAGAAAAGAAGGTAGCTTTCTGTTCTTACCTTATTGTGTTACCTTAAGTCAAACGTTATAGAAAATTATATGGAACTCTTGACCAATCTATTTTTTTCCCATTGGAATATTGGCCCCAATAAGAAACAACATCAAGGAAAAATTATTATTTGGCAGGAACAATATCTTCTCTAAATTCTTGTGTGTTTTGTTTTGATTTTTCCTTAGTGACTAGAGGCCAGTTTCTATCCTCTGAAACACAGAATCCAAATTTCCAATCTGGTTTTATTGGCGACTGACTGGATGCCAGGAATGAGGCAATGACAGAACACCACCACCAAGACACACGCACACACACACACACACGTAACATGCAAACACATACATACACATATACCCACATACACCAAAGGTCAGGGCATATTCCAGTGATTTGCAAACTGCTCAAATAAAAAAAAAAGATTTAAAAAAAATCAAGTGAATCCCTTCCCTATATCCTTAGCCAGTTCTCATGATTTTTTGTTTGTTTGTTTAAAATACTGTCTATTCTGAACCAAAAAAGATATCCTAATAGAAATAAGGAAAACACTTAAGATGACTTTTACTTCTTTCTTCTCTGAAAACTTGGATCTTGCCATACTTGGGAGTGAAGAAAAGTAGTTGCTATGAAAGCAATAACGTTAGTCTAGCAAAAAGAACAAGAACAAAGCCTTTTTTGGCTGCAGGCATCCACTGTGAGAACCCTGGGCCCAGGGTCAGAATCAGGCTGCGCTGTAGAGCCTGAGCTTGGAGCAGTTCAGCTCACCCGAGTTTTGTTTGAATTCAGCTTTGGCCAAGCGATGCCAACAAGGGCCGCTTGTTTTGTAAATCTCCTTTCTAGACTTCACCTGTTGTTCTGTAATTCCGTTAACACCAGAATAACCTTTTCCTGTTCCCGGACAAAGATATTCACCTGCTTGCCTTGGCTTCTCGGAGCTTGCCGGTAAGAACACCTGCACGGGGGCGTTCCATCAGGAGCTAACAACAGCGTGCAAGGTCATTTGGGTGCTTGGCGCGGAGAGGGAAGCAGGAGGAGGTGAGTATCAAGGGCGTATGTTTTAGTTGAGCTTTATGTCTTCACAATTTTAGTTCGTAATTGGTAAGTGCCTATTTCACACCATAGCATTATTTCATCTCATTCTGACACCAGTCCTTCATGCAGGGAATCAGTTGGGGGTGTTTGAGTAGATGAGGAGAAGGTAGTGAACAAACTAATGGCCGGGACAAGAGACGCACTTGCTGGATGGAGTCGCGGGACTGGTCCAGGAAGGAGGTCCCCCTGGGACACCCCCGGGCTCTGTCTCAGTCTGGCCTGCCAAAGCTGGATGCCTGCTATCATGGATTCCTCCAACAGCGTCAGCAGCAGGAACTCCGCTTCCTTTCCCATAGCCCGTGAAGGAGAGCAGCTCCTCCACAAACAATAGAAAAAAAAAACGGAAAAACTTCCTTCTTCATGTGACTTTAGTCTGTGCTTATCTCAGAAACTGCAGTGATGGGAGGTGGGGAGGGGATTAACTAGCTAAGAGTTAACTAAGGTTTATCTTTCTGGATCCGAAACACTGGGATTCTTCTGATGGACCTGGATGAACTAGAGTTTAGTCCAGCCGCAGCAGCAGAGGCGGCACTGGCTGAGTCACATTTCTGGCTGTGCCGTGAGAAAGAGCTTGAATTTCAAGGAGTCCATGACAACGTATGTTACGGGAAAACACCCGCAGAGTACTTCCAAAAGTTCCTAAGGAAATGAAACTGAAAAATTAATTTTAGTGCAAAGCCATTTTGAAAGCCATACAGCTTTTTCATAAAATACATTTCCCACAAACTCTTTGAAGGCCCCTTCTATGGATTTCAGAATAATTATACCTCAATTCCATTTTTTCCACAAACTTATTTGAAGTACCTGTTAATACCTGCTTTTCAGCTGAGACAAATGAGGCCTGGGGTGGAACCACGGGGAGGTTAGATCATTTGCCCAAGGCATAGCTCCCGTGTAACACCTGCCTGATCTCCCAAGGGCATTTTGTGAGCTGCTTACCAAGTACAAGTAGAACCCCAAGACAGGGAAGTGTGCTAAAGGGAAGAACAGGCGCTAGGGGCTTTAGTCCTGCAAGAGGAACAATAAAGGTTGACTTTCTTTAACTAGAAACATCGGAAAACAAGCAGCCCTGTGTTCCTGAAAATGACATCACCTGGGAACTTGAATTAAAAATGCAAATTCTTGTTCACAGGCAGGACTGCCAGAGGATGGGCCCAGCTGTGAGCCCTGCAGGTGATTTTAATGTTGGCTACAGTGCAATAACCTGTGGTCTGACACATTGTCTGGTAAGTACATTTTTATTTTTCCAAAGACAATGAGCATATTGACTTCTGTTTCCTGTACTTCACAGGACCATCCTGATAAGTGGCCCAATAAAAGTTGCATGTGCTTTTCAAATATTAGAAGGGTTGAATTTATTCCCAAGCTTTGTTGACTAGATAATCTTTAGAAAAGAAGTAATGTTTGTAAACTATTGCGCAGAACAGAGAAATTTCCATGTGCAGTTACATATTAAAAATATGTAATATGAAGTTCCACATTATAAATTAGCTTAAAATGCATGAATAAAAATGAATAGGGCCTAGTGCGATGGCTCAATGGCTAAATCCTTGCCTTATATGCACCAAGATCCCATATAGGCACTGGTTCATGTCCCAGCTGGCCCCCTTCCCATCCAGCTCCCTGTTTGTCATCTGGGAAAACAGTAGAGGACAGCCCAAAGCCACGGGACCCTGTACCCACGTGGGAGACCTGGAAGAAGCTCCTGGCTCCTGGCTTCTGATCAGCGCAGCTCTGGCTGTTGCAGCTACTTGGGGAGTGCATCTTCAGATGGAGAATCTTTTATCTCTATCTTCTTTTCTCTGTCAATCTGATTTGCCTTTTCAATAAAAATAAATATATCTTTGTAAAAGCAAAAACAGAAAACCAAAGACAAAGTGAATAGAGGCCTCAGTTCTGTCAGGGAGAAGAATCTTTCACCAAACATCAGAAGATCGGACACTGAGTGTTGGATGTTGAATCCTTAATGTCCTATTTCAAAGAAGAAGAAAGATGTTGGTTACCTTCCCTGGTTCTTAAGCAGGGGAAGCTCATGTGAGGGAAAGCATGTGCACATTTCAAGATTCCACAGGGGAGTGTGGGCACACCATGCTGAAGCAATGCTGGACCAAGGCTTGTGCTTTGGTGCGGTGACTTAAGCCACACCCTATGATGCCTGCATCCCAGGTGAGCGCTGGTTTGAGTTCAGACTGCTCCTTTTCTGATCCAGCTCCCTGCCAATGAGCCTGGGAAAGCAGCGCGTGATGGCCCAAGTCCTTGGACCCCTTCTCTCACATGGGAGACCTTGATGGACGTTCTGACTCCTGACTCAGCCTTTACTGTTGCCGCCTTTTGTGCTGTAAATGGATACAAAATGTCTCTCTGTCTCTCTCCCTCTCTTTATAACTGCAAATAAATAAATAAAAAAAAAGCCACTGAACCGAATGGTCTCCAACCCTTGAATATGAATTGGAGAACGGCTGAAGATTGGCTTCACACAGAAGTCACACACTCCTATTGTTCAAATCTCCAACCCTACCTCTGTTGTTTTATGGTGTTTCAGTTTTTTGTTTTTTTGCTTTTGCTCAAGTCTCTGAAAGTGCGCCAGTAGCTGAGTATCTAACTCAGCAAGGGGAAACATCTGCAGTGCGAGACAAAGTCCTTGGCCCTGACTTTTAGACCAGGCTGCTAAAGAGTTTTCACCTTCCTTTTCCAGAAGTGTAAACGGGAACAGCTCCGAATAAAGACTTTCGCAGGCGTTACGTTTCAGTAACGACACGAGAACTAATGCAGGGCAGTCTTCTCACCTGTTCAGGAGCAAAGACCTAGCTCTTGTGATTGGCAAGGACTTCTGCAAGATTACATAGCTGAAAAGGCACACAGGTGGCTCTGTGTGTGCGGGTTCTGCGTCCCCGGGTTCAACATGCTTAGACACTTTTTTTGGTCATTGTTCTCTGAACAGTACAGTGGGACAATTATTGGTGCTAGTTTAAAAAAATTATTGTTATTATTTTCCAAGGTACAATTTTGTTTGATTAGAGTTTTTTCCCTCCTTCTCCCCCTCCCCTTCCTCCTTCCACATCGTCCTTCCCAACATTTTCCTCCATGTTATTACAATAGATTAGTCCTTTAGCAAGTCACAAGTTTAACATTCTGCTATCTAGGTGTGTATTTTACACTGCCTTAGTTAAATATTAGAAGTTATTCAGAGATCATTTAAAGTATAGGAGAATGTTCTGTGTAGATTACATGCAGATACTATACCATGTTATTCATCTGTTTATTTTTAAAAATCTATTGATTTATTTCAAAGACAGAGTGACAGAAGGAGAGACAGGGCGATCTTAGTTGGTTCACTTCCCAAATGGATGTAACACTTGGCGATTGTCCTGGCCAAACCCAGGAGCTGGAAACCGCTCTTCTCCCACGCTTGTGCTTCGAGAGCCAAGCACTTGGGTCATCCCCCACTGCTTTCCCAAGCACGTTAGCAGGGAGCTGGTTCAGAGGCAGAGCAGCTCTACCTCTCCCTGGGACTCTACTAAGAGATGCCAGCGCTGCAGTAGGTGCTTAATTATGTGTGCCACAACTCTGAATCCTCCATTGTGTTTCCTATGTACCATAAATCGGTATTGCTCTATACCGTCCACCTACAGCTGTTGTTGGACCTGCCTTTGGTTGATGCATATTCCAGAGCAGGTGGACTTGTCGTTATTGTCCTGCTGAAGGTGATGAAAACTGACAGCATCCCTTAAATTACTAAAATCCAACTCTTGTTGCTTTGCTGCCTCATTTTACCACTTGCCCCAATTCCAGAAACAAACAAAAAGAAAAGCCAGCTATGTGTTCTACATGTTTTAATGATACAACGATGTTCCTTTCATGCTGGTTGAGGTAGAAACAAATACAGACGTGTCTGAAGTTGGCTTTCCATGGCAAGTTCATTTCATGTCTGATTTTTATGAGTCTGTGTTACAAAACATTTCAGGGGTGGGCATTTGGTGTTTCAGATAAGGTGCCAGAGTTTGTGTCTGAGAAGGGACTAGGAGTCAGTAGGTGACGGGGCTAGTAGCTTGATCTTTCTCACCCCTTGAATACCTGCTTGGAGCTCCCAGCTCCTGGTGCTGGTCTGGCTGCTACCCCAGCTGTTGCAAGCATTTGGGGGAATAAACCATAGAGGAACAGGCTCTGTGTGCCCTTTGCCTTTCCAATAAATAGAACAAATAGATTAAAAGACTATAATAAAATTTTTAAGAACCCAATTTTTTAAAGCATCGATTTACACTAAAGATGTTGTCAGATGCTAGGAATCTTTTGGAGAGAGATTGGGAGATGGGGCGAGGGAGCGAGTGATGCAATCACTGCTTCTTAGTGTGGAGGGATTTCACAATGTGTTTTTCAAACTGCTTTGACTTCAAAAGGGGAATGTTCTTCACATGTCAATGTGCACAGCTGAAGCTTAGAAGCCAGACTCCGGAGTTCTGAATACAGTCCATGTATTGCTAGTCTTTTATGGGTTACTGGTGAGAACTAGCTTGCTTTCCTGGGAATTGTGCATTTCCTCTGACAGATGTAGTTGCTTGCTTCAGATGAATACATAAGCATCAACAGTGCTTAACAGGAAACCATCTTGGCTTCTCCAAAGTCAACGTTGGAACAAGTGAAGGGATTTCCTTATTCAGAAACAGTCACCATTCTTGTAGTTGGAATGCTCTTACAACCTCTTAGTGCTAGTACAAAGGTATAGCAATTTTTCAGAACTGAAAGATAAATACTTAATTTGGAAAGATGTAACACAACAATGATTAACTTTTTATAGTCTGAAAAAAATTTGCCTACTCTCACTTTGAGATAGAGACAGAGGTTCTATCTACTGATTCACTCTCCAGATGCCTGCAATAGCTAGGGGCTGGGGATGGCTGAGGTCCGGATCTGTGCTTAAGTCGTCTGCTGCCTCCGTGGGGTGTGTGTTAGCAGGAAGCTGAATCAGAAGTAGAACCAACACTTGAACCTAGGTACTCCAATATAAAATGCAGGTGTTCCAAGCTGTGTGTTAATTGTTATGTCCAAAGAAAATAGATTCTCATTCTCTCATGTTCCACTAGTGTAGTTCCACTAGACACAGAGCATCTGCTGGTATTTTGTATCCATGAACTCACTGGCTGTTTCCAAGGTCCTGCATTTTTAACCCTCTATTCACCGCTTCTGGTAGAGTGCAGTTAGCTCAGTGTTAATAGGCAGGTGAGGAGGGAATAAAGGAATCGAAGATCTGAAATGGCATTAGGAACAGCCACCACAGGGGCTGACATTAAGGTCTTGTGGCATGGTGGGTAAAGTTAGTACAGGCAAACTTGCATTGCATATAGGCACTGATTTATGTCCCGGCTGTCTCTCTTCCCAGCCAGATCCCTGCCTTTGGCCTTGGAAAAACAGCAGAAGATGGCCATGTGCTTAGGTCCTTGCCACCCATGTGGGAGATCCTGAGTAAGCTTCTGGCTTGAACATGGCCTAGCCCTGGCTGTTGTGGCCATCTGGGAGGGAGGATTCCTGCCTTCCTCTGTAACTCTAATTTTCAAATAAGTAAATAAGTTTATATTTAAGAAAAAAAAGAAAGAAAAAGAACAGAAGCTATAAAATGTAATTGTCTGGAGTCAATTTATCTCTAAAATATTCATTCTTGGTTTGGTATCAGATGATTAGAATTTGTCTCTGTTGGGCATTTACTTGGTAAATATTACTGGTTAACATTTTTGTGACTCTTGATCTTTAAAGTCAGATTAAAAGGCAACAGGGATATGAACACATCCTTAGAAGTAAATGCGCTGGTTAGACATAAAGCGACATGAATAGATTATGTGAAACTAAATGTAGTTTCAGTGTTAGCTTTTTCTTACTTCAGTGATACACTGAGAACAAGCCAGTGATGAAGGGGATGTGCGGTTCATGGTTCAAGACTGGCCTGGCCCCAGAGGTCTGACATCTGGCGAGTCTCAGAGGTGGCAGATTGATCACATGGTAAGTCAGAAAGCAGAGACTGAGCGCGAGCGAGCCCACTCAGGCTTTCAGAGCCAACCCCTTTGTAAGAACTGCTGCTCAAGAGGGATTATTATATCTCCATGATGTAAGGCCCTTCCAATTGACCCGCCTCCTAAACTCTGTGATGGGATTAAATCTTTTAGCCCCCGTGGATCCGTGGCTCATTGCCCCCCTCCCTCCCCCCCCCCCCCCCCCCCCCCCCGCATACTTGCAGGAGCCATAGCCTATTTACATTATAGCAGTGTTTTATTGCCAGCTGCGGCAGCAAGGTTTTGAGATCATTTTTGCTGTTCTCTCTCCATCTCAAAAGGCTTGGCTTTCTTGTAGTCTTTTTTTATTACACTCTGTTGTGTTAACTTTTGCAACAATTGTGTTTATTTCAGATCACACTCAGTGTTTCCATGTGGATTAAGAAATATTGCATCATACAACTCTGGTCCTATCACAGCATTTTAAATTCAAGACACTTAACATGTCTGTATAGCAAAAGAACATGGCTACCTTAGGTCTGTGGTGATGAGATGACGAATCGCATGTCAGCAACATTTTCTGGCATCATGATTTTGGCTTGTGAGAGGGATTTGGTATGAACAACAAAATGCCAGTTCCTCTAACACTCTAGTCCCTAAGTCACTTCTTTTTAAATAAATACTATGTGTATTTCTTTTGTATCTTTCTGGTCCAAAAGCATGACTACATTTTGTAAAGTGTGCAGTTCATTACCAGGTAGTAAGTCAAGCGAAGAAAGAATCTGGCTGTGCCAGTGGCTTGTCAGCAGGGCTGAATCACACGGGAGTTTGCTCTCCGCCATCTCCTCTTGGTCTGCAGGAGACGGTGGTCCCGGGAGCCAGGAACTGCCTGGCAGCCTCCACGTGCTGGCAATGGCTCGGGATAGGTTGCATTTTTTGGCTTTTGCTCTCGAACCAAAAGTTCAAGTGTGAAAAGCAGGACTGAGGCCTCTCGTCTGCTGGAGCCAGGACACCCCCAGTTCAGCCAGGAGTGAGTTTGAGGGTGGAGTGCCCCAGCATTCCAGGAGTGGCACATGTCACCAGGAGGGTTGCCAGGGCTGTGTCCCAACAGCAGAGCTGGGCTTGCCACACATCCTTTGCCTCATGCATATGCTGGATTTCTGGGCCACTGGACAGAGACACTGTGCAGACGGCATCAAGATGAGTCTATTTGCTCAGCTCTAGGCAGAACAGATTGGCTCAGAGTCAAGCTGAGGTTTGTATAGTTTTTAAAAATATTTCTTTTATTTATATGAAAGGCAGAATGATAGGGAAGGGTGGAGAGACTGAGAGTGCAGAGCTCAGCTATCTGCTACCTCTCAGCAAATATCCACAATGATCTGGACTGGGCCAGGCCAAGAACAAGAGCTTGGAACTCCGCTTGAGTGTCCTATGTGAGCATCAGGGCCCGAGTGCTTAGAACTTCTGCTTCCTTCCTGGATGCATCAGCAAGGAGCTGAGTTGGAGGCAGAGCAGCTGAGAACTGGCCTGCAGATGCTGGACGCCAGCTCTGCCAGCCACAAGCCTGTGGGTTCCGACCTCCCACTCCATGGTGTGCCTGCAAATGCCTCTAATTTTCTCTCCCCTTCCCTTCCCTGTCCTGCATTTCCGTCTTCTCAACTTCTTCCTCTCCTCTCCTCTCCCCTTCCCTCCCCTTTTCTTCTATCCTTCCCCCTTCTCTCCCCTCCCCTCTTCTCCTCTCCTCTCCTCTCCCCTCCCCCTCTCCTCTCTCTTCTTTCTCTCTCCTCTTCCACCCGCTCTTCTCCCCTTTCCTCTCCCCCCATCTCTTCTTCACTCCCCACCTTACCACTTCCCTCTCTTCCCTCTCCTCTCCCCCCCTTAATACTGAAAGCTTATTTTTCTCCCTTTGTCTCTTTAACTCCACTAGAGGCTTCTATGAAAGTGGCTCCCACATCTGACTGTACCAGGACACAGACACACCCAGATCTGTACTACTAACCTGGTCATTGCCTTATAATGCTAACAAATATATGGATCATAAAATAGTTAATAAAAACTACAGTGGGGCAACAAGTGTTTCATTTAGGAGTTGCATTACATTGTAGTCCCTAGGTTCAATTCCTGCTTTTGGCTTCTGACTCCGATTTCCTGCTAATACACACCCTGAGAAGTGGCAGGTGATGGCTCAACTAGGTGGCTTCCTGTCAATCAGTGGAGACCCTGGATTGAACCCCGTTATGATTCCAATCCCTCCCCAACACCAGCCATTGTGGGCATCTGAGTAATAAACCAGTAGAAGGGAACTTTCTCTCCATCTGCCTTCTTCCTTGATACCTCTCAAAAAACAAACAGAAGAAAAAAATACAATGGTAGTTATAAAAGGAAAAAAGAAGCTATATTTTCTCTGTATTTTCACATTCAACACCAATGTTTATGACCAGATGTTTGGGGTTTTCTCCAGCATATGTGATTCATCTGACACCCACTGAGCATCATCTAATTCCATTCTGTTCTCATGCTGTCTGCCTGGAAATGGTATGAGACCCCATGGATTGAGGGCTCAGCCTTGCCAGACTGTCCCATTTCAGAAACCAACTGTGAGTCTACATTGTGGTCCATGCCGCTGACCCACCAACTATAAATCAGGGTTTCCAGTGTCAACCTAAAATAAGACCAGATGTCCAAATTAAATCTTCCATCTGGGAATGACAGGGGCTTGCTATCTGGGATATGTGTGCCTTGGTGGTCCATTGGCCTACTTAAGGAGAGACAAGAAAACAAGATTTAAAAAAAATGTGTATTTATGTATTTATTTATTTGAAAGGCAAAAAGTGACAGGGGAAAGGGAAGGGAGAGAGGGCAAGTGAGCTTCTACTTGCTCCCTAAATGCCAACAAAAGCTGGAACTGGCCAGGTAGGATCAAGGATCCAGCAACCCCATCTGAGTTTCCTTTGTGGGTGACAGGGAGCTAAGCAGTTGGGCCATCATCCATTATACTCTTAGGCACGTTAGCAGGAAGCTGGATTGGAAGCAGAGTGGCCCGGACTTGAATGAACCAGCACTCTAATATGGTTTGTTGGCATTCCAAGCAGCACTGTGACGCAATGCCTACTTCCAAAAGACAAGGTTTGAAAGATTTATTTTTATTTGAAGGGAAGGTTTACATAGAGAAGGAGAGAGAGAGAGAGAGAAAGAGAGTGAGAGAAAGAGAGAAAGAAAGAAATCTTTCAAACACTCATTCACTCCCCAAGTGGCCACAACAGTCAGAACTTAAGTCAAGAGCCTCTTCCGGGTCGCCCATCAAGTGCAAGGTCCCGAGGACTTGGCTCATCCTCTGCCGCTTTCTCAGTCCACAAGCAGAGAGCTGGATGGGAAGTGGAGCAGCCAGGACGAGAAATCATGCTCATATGGGATCCTGGCACTGCAGGCGAGCGGATTAGTCTGTTGAGACAATGTGCTGGCCCCAAGACATGGTGTGTAAAAAGTGAGGGAGGTCACATAAGTTGCTTTGAATTGATTATCCTTAGTTATAAGGATTGATAATGAGGGTGATATTAGTCTAAGATCAAATGGGCAGGCAAGGCATCCTGGTAGGATTATGTTGTGTGCAGGGTTATGGCGTTGCCAGGATCTATAGGGAAAGTCCCTGTGATTAGGCAAATATGCAGACAAACCCTGTTGTCATGTCTCCCAGCTCCATGTTGTTGGAACTTCATTTTGGTTCTGACAACTTAGACTACTCGTGTTTCAGGGTCTAGCACACTCCACCATCATGTTGGTTTGATGCAGCTGGCACAGGAATATGTGAATAAATGTGTGACACGTGATTCAGTTGAAGATTCCACTGCAATGTAGTTGGAATGAGAGTTCCCGGTGGTGAGAACCCTAAGGTTCAGAGTCACACTACTATTAGCACAAGGGGCAATTAGGACGATAAAAGGGAGGTCTGATGACTTCTTCCCACATGCAGTGTTTTTCGCACATCCTAATTGCTCTTCTGCTAACAAATGTGTAAGCACAAAGCTTGCAAGAGTATTATTCTTCTCCCGTGTTAATTCCATTTCATTAGCAGGTAATGTAATCTGAATGTCGATAGAAAATGACTTAAGGCTCATATTTATGGGAGGGAGGGGAAGAATTGAAATTAAGAAACTCCTATCCTAGAAGACTGATTAAAATCATTCTGTGCTGGTTCGTGTCCTGGAGGCCCCACTTCCCGTCCAGCTCCCTGCCTGTGACCTGGGAAAGCAATTGAGGATGGCCCAAAGCCTTAAGACCCTGCTCCTGCTTGGGAGACACGGAAGAAGCTCCTGGCTCCTGGCTTTGGATCAGCTCAGCTCCAGCCGTTGTGGTCATTTGAAGAGTGAATCAGTAGATGGAAGATCTTTCAGTCTCTTTTCCTCTCTCTATATATTTGCCTTTCCGATAAAAAAAAAAATATGTACTTGATAGGTGGTGAGGGTGGAGTGGAAGATACACAGACCCACTGGTTCACTCCCCAAACATCTGGACTGAGACCGGCTGAGAACCAGGAACTCAGTCAAGGTCTGCCGCATGGATGACAGGAGTCAAACTACTCGGGTGGTGGAGCCTGAGTCACATGATTAAACCCAAGCCCTAGGAGGTGGGATGTGACAGTGCTAGTCACCCAGGTGAAGGTTGGCTCCAAGAAAGGTTTTCAGGGCCAAAGGCTAAGAGTCTGAAGAAGTTAGAGAATGGAAGCTTCTGTCATCTGCAGGAGAGTGGGTAAGAGAGTGGCATCTTTTGGCTGCTATGAACAAAGATGGGTTTCTCCAGTGTCAAGAAGGCAGTGCATCCCAGGCAGGCCTGATGAGGGTGTTCACGCTGCCTGGGTCCCCAACAGGGGCCGTTGGAAAGTTGAGCCTGCCTTAAGGAGACTGGAGTTGGAGAATATAAGGAGGTTTGCCTCTCAGAGTATAGTCAGGGGAGCTCCAAGTCTTTCAGAGGGGTGCTCTGTCTCACAAGACCTTGGAGCACACCTTTGTGAGGGTCTAGGAGGAGAGGGCAGGAAAGCCTCACGTGTACACAGGGCAGGTGAGTACCTCCCAGATTTCCTAGGAGGAGAGTGGTGGTGGCTGAGAACAGCAAAGGGAGGAGGAGGATGCAGATGGACCACCTGACACCTGTGTCTGCACTGATGCACCTAGCATCATTAGCAGAGGCCATCCAGGCCATGTGAGTTTGGTTCTGCTTCACCAGTGACCAGCAGGGATGGAGAAGGATCGAGGGCCCCAGCGACCATCCGCAGCTGATGTCAGAATGGCAGGTGTAGGCCCTGCTCTCTCCTTCTCCCGCTATAAAGAAGGCAGAATCTTGCCTTCTTTGAGACTTGCCCCAAAGAGAATGAGTTTTGAATGTGCAAAATGCAATTGTTTGCTGGCAAGGGAAATAGTCAGGCTCAGGAACAAGTTATATGGGGCATGTGAACAGGCCTGAGTCTGTCCAGGATGTTCGTGCTAACATGCACACACACATGACTGTGCACACAGCTAGCCCAGGGCTCAAGCTCATGTCTTGTCACAGGCGCTGAAGCAAGCGGCCCTGGCGCTGAAATCTTGGCTCATCTGCTTAATAGCAGGAGGACTTCTAGGCACATGTCCTCATCTAAAATTCTGCTTTTGTAAAGTGGGAGCTATTGCACCTGGTAGAAGGTCGTAAGGACTAAATGAGACACGGAGCTTAGCCCAAGACCTGGCACGTGCAGGACCCTTAATAAACGTGAGGATGCCAAAGACAATCATCATTACCATAGCCACTCTTTTATTATTGAATAATAATACACCATCATTCTTCCTACTATTCTCATAGCATGCTTGTCCGTTTGGGCTGGGAATCTGAATTTTTGATGGACAGGGAATAATTGCCTGTGGCGCACACAGCAGCTCACGTCTAGATACCAATATTGTAAACACTTAGACTAGGGGGACATTCATAACAGGACTTTAAGGGTGTTAAGGTTTATCCAATTTTATATTTTTGCTTATAGATTTACTTGCTTTTGAAACTTGCTTTCGGGGGGATATATGTCTCTAGATTTTGCAGGTAATTTGATACAGAATTGTATTTAAGGCAGAACAGAAATATAAATTTTCAGTGAGGCAAATCTGACCTCCAGTTGGCTCACTCACGTAGGTGGAAGCCTATGGGTGGTCCCGACAGTCCCGGAGTTCTCTTGTTTGTCAGTTTTCCTGGAAAGCACGGAAGCTCTTGTCCAGAATGCTCGAGCCTTGGTCCAGCATTTGCTGAAGAGGACTGCGTCTTGAGTGGCAGAGCTGAGTGTGAGCTGGATTTGTTCATGCCACGGTCCTGGAGTTTATTATTCTTCAACATTTCTGATAGGGCAGCAGTGTCTCCAGCTTGGTCTCCAGGGCTGTCTTCTGATCCAGCAGCTTTCCTGGACAATGCTTTCAAGATGCTTCTGGATTAAGCACCTCACACCTCTTATCCAGAGATTGTTGGGTACTCCTGGTCTAAAGGAATTCTTGTCTCTAAGTGATAAAATTCAGTGATAGGCTCCAATGGGCTGCCTGCTGGACCTGCCAGAGGAGACATACAGGCTCCGCCTGTCTCTGGTGGCCTTGAAGAAAGCATCTCATCTTGTCTCTGTTAATTTGTCTCTGAAAGTGGGATCATGATACAGGCCCACTTTGCCTCAGTGCAGTACAATGTGAAGCTCAGTGTTGCATGGAGGAGCAGGGCCTATGCAAATGCTGGCACTGTCACTCACCAGCCCTGTTTTATTCCTATAATGGATCATTTATTGTAAAACTACAGTCGTTTCCTTCATGTTAGTATAAGCTGTGAATAACAGCACTTTGACAGTGGTGTCTAGATTTTATTCATGAATCTTTAATTTATTCAGGTCTCTGAGCCTTTCAATCCTAGATCTTGGAAAAGATCATCCTTTCCCATTTGAAAGGAAGTCTTTACCTACAAAGTGTGCTGTCTCAGGCAGGTGCAGGTTCTGGCAAGGTGCAAGAGGACAAACACCAGCAGCTAGCTCTGGTCTCCCCTAATTCATATAGATTTGCCATTTGATCAGATATTGCTTATTTTGAAAGAGTTATAGAGACAGAGGGAGAAATCTTCCACCCTGTGGCTCATTCAGCAGACATCCATAAAGGCTGGTGCTGAGCGAGGCTAAATCCAGAAGGCAGTTGCATCTGGGTTGCCCATGTGGATTGCAGGGGCCCAAGCACTCAGCCATCTTCCCTTGCCTTTTCCTAGGCATGTTGCCCTGGAATGAGCTGGATTGCAAATGGAGCAGCCAGGACATGAACCAGTGCCTATATGGGATGCCAGCCTTGCAAGTGGCAGCATTACCATGATGCCACAATGCCAGGCTGCCCTCATCAGATGATTATATTGAAGAGTTGTCTGTAGGACATTGTTTGGCAAGAGTCTGGCTTCTACTTTAAGGAACATGGAGAAATTCTAGGATCCAGGGGCACAAGCTCTATCAGAAAATGTCTTTGGCAGGTGTCTGTGACCCCAGGCAGGTGTTGATGTGTTCAAGTACGGAGGGCCTCCCAGACAGCCTTCTGTGGGGAGGCAACAGTATCATGGGGGGTGGGGTGGAGAATCTCCACTGAAAGGATGATGCAGCAGTGATGTCATCACTGTCACCAACTAAGATATTCCTCGATGACCTCTGGGGTTTTCCCTGCCAGACCACACTGCCTGCAGAGCAGGGCTTTCTTATAGTTTTTTAATAACAATAATGACTCCTTGGCACATCCATGTGGTATTAGAGTCCCCAAAGTCTCCTTGCTTCAGATTTCATTGAGAAACACCTGTGAATCATTCCACAGTCACACCTCCAGAGGCTCGCATGGAGTAAACGACGCATGAGATTGCAAAGGACCACTTGGAATTTGATGACATGGAGGAGGCCGTGGGAAAGAGCCTGCCTCTTTGCCGTTTGCTGCAATTTCCTCAGCATCTGTGGGCGGGATGCCAGTTTGTCCTTTGGTCTGGTGGTAGACAATCTCGGAGTCACTCTAGGAATATTCTGGTTGATGGTGAGGGATGACATCATCTTTCCAAGGGACATCCCTCCCTTTGATACTTTTTCCTGCTCACCAGGGATTTTTGTGAAGGTTGATACTTTTTCCTGCTCACCAGGGATTTTCGTGAAGGAGGCTTATTACTTGAAACAGCATGCCTGGGTACACAGGTACCCCCTTAAGAAAACTTCCTGGGACATATTCAAGAATAGAGCTTGGTCAATAGCTGTCCCACTGGGCTCTAGAATTTTCTTCTTGATTTTTTTTTTTTTTTTTGAAGTAGAAAACAAATGTTTGCATGTGGGAGTCCATGGCTCTTCCTTTTTTGTTTCATGAGCTGTATTTTCAGAGATTCTCCTTCCTGAGGACAAGCCCAGGTTCAAATCCTAATCTCAACTCAGGATACGGAAACACCCATGATGTGAGCTCTGTCATTATTCCTTTCTAGTTTGATTAAAAGGGAATACATGCTCTATCCTTCTGCCTTACTCAATAATGCAGCTCTGAACGCTGGTTCATACAGTGTATCTGCTATCTCGGCTCCCCTCCTGATGTCTTCCCATGTGAGAAGATGGAAACTCTTACCAGGAGCTTCCTTCCCCACTGACTCTGCTTAGCACTGGTTAAGTGCAGAGGCTAAGTTACAAAAGGACCTTGCTTACTCAACAAATACAACTGACTCTATTCACTGTTAATTGTATTCCATACCAATACGCTTATGAAAACAAGCTAAATGAACTCTTCTAAACATTCGTCAATAAAGTGTCTACTTAAAGTTTGTTGTAGGGGAAAGAGCTCAATGGGGACTCGAGTCCTCCTAACAGCTCCTAGCTGTGAAGAGTTCAGGTAGAAACATGTAGTCTCCATGACAAGGCACACATGAAGAACGCCAAGGGGCAGGGGTAGGGTGGAAGAGGATTGTGATGAAGGTTTCAGCTCTGGGTTGCACAGGCCTAAATTCCAACCCAACTCAATCCCATCCTTTGTTATCCGAGTACCCTTGGGCAACTTAAACTTCCTATTTATTTTCTTATCGGTAAAAGTTAAGAATGACAGCACCGCACCTTAGAAAGATGTTTTCCCAAAGATTACATCAAAGAATGTCTATAAAGTGCTCTGTTCCAGGTCTGATTCATAACGAAATTCTGTAAACTATGGTTTTAAAAAAGAAAAGAACTGTTGGGATCACAAAGTATAAACCCTTTCATTTTTCAAGTGGAACATTGCACATTTGTGATATTTATTTCCAAAGCTTTTATAAGTTCTATGATCTTGGGAAGAGTATGCCATCTTTGTGACCTAATATCCTATTTATCAAGTATTTGTAATATTGGACTAGGTGATCACCAACTTTCTGTGTCAAAATGTCAAAGATTGCTCTTTATTGGGCATTCTTCATGATGTGAGGCTAGATACAATGGGTGTTAAAGTGGGCACATAGGTATTTGGTCTCAGCAGTTTTAGTTTAGTTGGAAAGAAATTTATATAGACATTGATGAAATATATAAACTACTTGTCCTGACCAAAGTTACAGTGTCAAAAGGAGTGAACACCAACAATAAATGCAAGAAAGGACTTAAAATAATTCATGGAAAGAAGAATTAAAAGATGAAATATGTGACCTTTATTTCTCAATGTAAGTTTGATCCAGTTCAAGACACACATGGAAGTAATGATACCAATCATTTAGTCTAATGAATTAAGAGTGCAATTTTTTAAATAATATTAATTGAAGAAACAATGAGTGCCATTAGTGGATTTTTCCCCCCAAGATTAGGAAGGTGAAAGAAGTTGGAAGGGGCCAACTCAGAACAGTTAGGTAGGGTGTAGGGTTCCAAGACTTTGAACCATCTTCCGTTGCTTTCCCAGGCCACAAGCAGGGAACTGGATGGGAAGTAGAGCAGCTGGGACACGAACCGGCACCCATACGGGATCCTGATGCTTGCCAGGTGATGAGTTAGTCATTGAGCCATCACACCAGGCTTGTTTCTACTATTACTCATTGGTTCTCTTTAATTAGATCATGAACAAGATGAATTTTCCCCCAAAACTATGTGCTGATGGCTTGCTGCTGCAGGACTCATATTTAACACTACTTTGTCCCTTCTCTTTTATTTCTTCTCTAATTTTTAAAAAAATATGTATTTATTTATTTATATGAAAGGAAGACTCATGGTGAGAGAATGAGAGAGAAAAGATCTTTTATCTACTGGGTTACTCCCCAAATGGCCGCAATGACCAGGACTGAGCAAGACAAGCTAGAGGCCAGGAATGCCATCTAGGTAGGCCAAGTGGGTGGCAGGGGCCCAAGCACCTTGGCCATTGTCCACTGCTTTCCCAGGTATGTTAGCAGGGAGTTGGATTGGAAGTGAAGCACCTGGGCCTCAAACTGGTGTTCCTATGAGGTGCTGACATGGCACTACTTCTTAAATTGAGTTATATATTTGCAAATTGCTAATGTCTTTGATCACTGGCCCCAAAAGTATCAATGATTTCATTATTCTTTCACTCAGGTCTCACCCTTGAATCTGATATTTATCCTTGCTTTAGTTTTTACTAAAATCGATGTGGTTCTGATAGTGGTTAGTGCTTCACAGTAGATCCTGCTCAGACCTGTTACAGGTTAGAATGAGTTCATTTCAGTGCAAAAATATTTTGAAATCTGGAGCAAGCACTGTGGTATTTCAGGTTAAGCCACTGCCTGCAATCAATCCCGTATGATACCTGTTGGAATCCTGGCTATTCCACTTCTGATCCAGTTCCCTGCTACTGTGGTTGTCAAGCAGCTGAAAATGCCCCAAGTGCTTAGGCTCCTGCCACCCAGACGGAAAACCTGAATGAAGTACCTGGCTGCTGGCTGCTGGCTGTGGACTGGGCCAGCCCCCTGCCACTGTGTCATGGTGGGCATTTGGGGAGTCATTCAGTGTATGGAAATTCTGTCTTTTATGGACATACTCTCTGTCTTTCTCATTGCATCTCTGATTGCAAAAAAACAAACAGTGAAATCCATGTGTAGTTTTTTCCCCATCATATACATTTTTTAAAGATTTATTTTCATTGCAAAGTCAGATATACAAAGAGGAAGAGAGAGATGGAGATGAAGATCTTCCATCTAATGATTCACTCCCCAAGTGGCTGCAATGGCTGGAGCTGAACCAATCTGAAGTCAGGAGCCAGGAGCTTCTTCTGGATCTCCCACATGGGTGCAGGGTCCCAAGGCTTTGGGTCATCCTTGACTGCTTTCTCAGACCACACTCGGGGAGCTGGATGGGAAGTGGGAGTGCTGAGGATCAGAATTGGTGCCCATATGGGATCCTGGTGAGTGCCAGGTGAGGACCTTAGCTGCTAGGCCTTCGTGCGCTGGGCTCTTTATGCATGTATTGACTAGCCTGCCACGTTACAGGTTCCCGCAGTGCCATTTGACTTGGGGCATTAGTGATCAGCTCACACCGAGTAGCCTGAAGTAATCTGATGTTCACCGGGCTGTTTCTTTCCATTATTCTGGTTCCTCATTTCCACCTTACAGAACCCAAGTGCTATGCCCAAAGGAGCACTGGTCGTGTCTTATGGAATGAAACGTCTGATTCTGGAACCTAGATTAGATCTTTAGCTAAACCTGCTGAACACGTGTCTTCTCGCACTCTCCAAATTCCTGGTTTGGAGCCCTAAAGCTCACCCTACCTCCACCCTCCCACCGCCCCGCATGCTCACAGCCAAGAGGTCACGTAAGCACACGGCCAGGAGTGACTGCAGGCCAGGGAAAGCAGCCAGGGAAGGAAGCCCTTCTTGCCAGCACCTTGAACTTGGACTTCCCAATCTCTAGAACTGGAAGAAACAAAGCTCTGTTATTCCAGCCGCCCTGTCTGTGGTGGCATGGCACCTGAGCTGAGACAGATACTTGTTTTATTATTTCGAGATTGATTGCCCCTTATGAGCTGCTTGCAGAAGCTGCTGTGAGACAACTCGCTAACCTTTGTCCTTTGTAAAGCTCACCAGCCTTCCAGTCAGGAAAGGATCAAGTGTCGGTGCTAGCAAAATCACGAACTGCTTTATGTCAAGGGAGCTGACCTTCGACTGTACAGGCCACGGCTGGGCCCTCCGTCCCAGGACTGCTGTGCTAGCCTGCCTCTGGCTGCGGGGAGGGATGTCTGTGTTGTGGCACTCACCACATTAAGACAAAAAATTGCTGTATTTGAAAAGCAGAATTGGAGAGGGAAAGAGAGACAGAAGGAAAGAAACAGAAAAAGAGAGAGGTCTTGCACTTTCTGGTTCATTTTCCAAATGGCAGCCACTGTCAGGGCAGAGCCCAGGGGGAAGGCAAGAGCTGAGATCTCCTTCCAGGTCCCATGATGCTCCATCAGAAACTCCGTTCAGATCTTCAGCGGGCAGACCTAACCATGTGGGCCATTCTTTGCTGCTTTCCCAGACACATTAGCAGGGAGTGGGATGGGAAATGGAGCAGCAAAGACCAGAAGTGGCATTCATGGAACGCTGGCGTTCCAGGCAGTGGCCTAATTTACAACGTCAGCCTGCCATTACCACCTTTTTCATCCACTGACTATTGTAGCTTTCCTTATTATTTGATCTAGGTCTCCTTATCTCTTTCAGCTCTATTCTCACAAAGAGCATTTAAAACTAGCACAGGTGTCTAGTTCAGTCCTAGGATCTAGGATCTTATCCAAAGTCACCGAACCACTGCATTTGTGAAACACATTTCTGAAACTTTTTCATGGGGTCCAGCATCTGGGATGGAGCAGGTGGAGCCTGCTATGTGCTACTGCCTTCCTGTTAGAGTCCTGGCTATTCCACTTCCCATCCAGCTCCCTGCTGAAGCTCATGAAAGCTCAGGCGGATGCCTAAGACTTTGGGGCCCTGGACCCATGTGGGAGACCCAGATGAAGCTCCTGGCTCCACCCTGGCTCAGCCCTGCTGTTACAGCCATTTGGGTATGATCCAGTGGAGGTAAGCCCTCTCTCTTCCTTTGCATTTCCAACTTTCAAATAATTCTAAAAAGGAGAAAAAAAAAGCTGAAGAAAATAAATCCTATTTAAAGTACTATTTATTTAGGAATTGATCAATAGTTTAATCAAGTTCAATAATGATGTGATACAAACTTGGAGCTTTACAGAAATGTGCCTGGCATTTTACTGAGTTATTTATTTTTATTGGAAAGGCAGAGTTACAGAGAGAAGGAGAGAAAGGGAGAGAAATTCTATATATTGTTTCACTCCAGAAATGGCTTTAATGACCAGAGTTGATGCCTGGAGCCAAGAGCTTCTTCTAGGTCTTCCTCATGGGCACAGGGTCCCAAGGCTTTGGGTCGTCCTGCACTGCTTTCCCAGGCCACAGGCAAGGAGCTGGACGGGAAGTGGAGCAGCTGGGACATGATTGGTGCCCATATGTGATGATGGTGCTTATAAGTGGAGGCTCAGTATACTACGTTATGGTACCAGCCCCTGTGCCTGGCATATTTTTAATAGATTATTTATTTGGATGGAGAAAAAGAGAGAGAGAGAGATAGAAAGAGAGAAATGTCTTCCATCTGCTGATTCACTCTCCAAACAATTGGAAGAGCCAGCACTGGGCCAGGCCGAAGCCAGGAGCCAAGAACTCCGTGTGTGGGGCACATAGTGGGGAACTGGATTAGAAATTGAGTCACTGGGACTTGACCCAGCCCGCAGATATGGGATATGGGCTTCCCAAGTAGTGGCTTAGCCACAGCACCCACCCAGTGTTTAAGGTTTTTTGCTAAGTCGTCATGTCGTGTAATACTACCTCTAGCGATGGGGGAATGGTAATTATGATTCCCTTTCAGGAGGGCAGACGGCAGGCTTGGAGAAGCTCAGGAACGAGCCCCAGTTCCCACTGCTATAGAGAGAATGTGGCTTTCAGCTGAAGGCTGGCTCTGCGTGCCAAGGGAGTGTCCCCATGCACAAACTAAGAAGCAGGCAATCAGAACCAGGAATCGTTTTTAAAATAACACATGGTGTGTGCCTTTAAAGCTGTGCACACCTGACGGAAGACTCAAGCCATCCTTTCGGTCTCCGTGCAGTTGTGGATGGTTCATGTCCATCACATCCCACACACGGCCCCCACAATTCATTTCACTCGGCGAGGGACCTTTATTATCACTCGCCTTTTCATGTTTCTTTATTACTTGAGGTTGGTGTTTTTTTCCCCTTTCTTTAAAAGCTTGGGGTTGTCATGCGCTTGTGCAATCGTGGTGAGTCAGTTCAACTTTAATTATTTTAGCCTCCTTCCCTGAAAGAGGCACCGTCCAGACACAAGACCATGCCGATGTGTGTCATCTCACACGCACATGGGGTCGGGAGAGGGGCCGACAACTGGCAGCAGCTGTGCAGTGATGTCCCAGGAGCCAGGCTTGTCCCTAAGTCATAATGACCTGAGCCAGAATCAGGACCAGGGCTGCCCTCAAGGAGGGGTCATGCTCCATGGTCAACCCTCTGTCCCTCCCTTCCTCCCTCCCTTCTTTTCTTCCTTAAGATTTACCTAGAGAAGGAGAGACACACAGAGAAAGAGCTTCCTTTTTGCTGGTTCAATCCCTAAATGGCTGCAATACAATGAGCTGAGCCAATCGGGAGCCAGGAATCAGGAGCCTCCTTCGGGTCTCGCACACAAGTGCAGGGTCCCAAGGTTTTGGGCCATTCTTGACTGCTTTTCCAGGCCACAAGCAGGGAGCTGGATGGGAAGCAGGCCCACCTGGACAGGAAGCGGCCCCCATATGGGATCCCAGAGCGCACAAGGCGAGGACTTTAGCTGCTAGGCTAGCGCACCAGACCCCCAGGCATCCTTTTTGACACGTTTTATTACTCTATTATCCCTGGGCTTCGTTAAAAATACCTGAAACGATAATAAAAAGATCTGTGTGTCACCTCTACTGCCACGGGAAAAGTCAGGGGGTGGGGCATGAGTGGAGGGGTGGGGGGAAGAGTCAAAAATCTAAGGACACGGGTGCGCGCACACACAGAGCAAGAGCAAGTGGCGTCTCGGCTCTGAGGCAACACATGGGATGCAGTCCTGTGGACATCTGTCCGAGGAGGCTGCTCCGCTCTCGGTGGGGAATCCTGGGCTGCAGGAAAGGCCCGTGCAGGCTGAGTGACGCGCGGCAGGGGGACCCTCTGGCCACTGCCCTCCCGTTCCAGGAAGCCCGGGCGCGCAGTGCACCCCGCGGCGCGGTGGCCAGCACGTAGCGCCGGGGTGACTCAGCGCTGAGTCACGGCGCCCGCTGCCCTGGGGTTCCCTGGCGTCAGCCGCGGGAGCCCCCTGGAGCTGCTTCCTGTGGCCTTGCACCCGAGCCCCGGGTCGAGGTGACTGGTGTGGAATCCTGATCCAGCCGGGAATCGCCTGGTTTTGTTTTCTTGGCCTTTGCAGGTCATCTGCCCTGCTAATCTCCTGTGTCAGCAGCTTGTTGGAGCACGGCTGGCCCTGACGTGGTCCTTGCCCAGGGACTCGCAGGTGATCTCTGGGGCTGAGCTCATGCTCAACTGAGCTCGCCTCTCTGTGTTTGTTCTGCCTTGGGTGAGGTTATCTCGATGCTGGAGGACTCACCGTGGCCCAGAACCATCCCCGCTCCGCAAGCATGATGGTGACCCTGTCACGTAGGAGCTGGGTTGCGTGTGTGCGTCAAGTGACTTTTTGTACAAAGCATGGCCTTCCTGGGCCGAGACGTGCCTGTCCGCATCTCGGCTGTCAGGGAGAAGCTGTGTTTTGTGTCCCGCCGGTGCGTTGGAAGGGACTGTTAAACCCATCAGGCTTCGGTTCTGGAGAGCTTCTGCAGCTGCGCTGACGCCAGAGCACCTGCCCAGGATGTTGGGTTGCAGTGCCGATTTTCAAGGCCCTGGTCACAGCTGTTGACTTAGAGCAGAAATCTCTCACTGATGGGCTTATCAGTGTTGCTATGCACCCCTGGGAGCTGAAGCCGCCAGCAGGCTAGGGTGTGTACTGGGAAGAATCCTAAACTCCAACTCGGGGCTCCCACACTGATGATGTTCAAGTGCTGATGGCAGGTAGCAGTGACCTTGTGTTTGCTTTAATTGTAGGAATATAGACAGATTTCTTTCTTTCCAGTTAAAAATTTGGGCATAAAGAAAAACCAGATATTTACCTCCATTTTTTTCTTATTTTTTTTTTTAAGAACAGATTTAGTTATTTGTTTATTTACAAGGCAGAGTGACAGAGAGAGGGGGAGGATGGGAAAGAGACAGGAGTCTTCCGTCCGATACTTCGCTGTCGGACCGTCTGCAGCAGCTGGAGTTGAACCAGGAACTCCGCCCACTTCTCCCACGAGAGTGGCAGGAGGCCAAGTCGTTGGGTTATCATCTGCTCCCTCCCAGGTGTGTCAGCAGAAAACGGGTTGGGAAGTGTGCAGTAAGTCAAAATCCAACCAGGCACTCCAGTGTGGACTGTGCTGCAGTTACCACCAGACCCCTTTGCACTGCACTACCATCCGAGAGCTCTTTACACCACACTCATCACCTGTCACTCCAGACCTGAACTTTTTTGTTTTTATTCCTTTGGACATTGTACTTGTTTTCCCATTTCTTTTTCATCTTTCTATGTTTTCCCATGTTGATTCTGCTAGCACGCTGGGCAAAAGCCACATCAAATTATAAGTATGCAGTTATGTGGTGGTATCTGCAAGACTCTATTTCCAAGTCAGATCACCTTCACAGTCATCAGGGACGAGGACTTCAATAAAGCTTTTTAAGGGAACACAGTTTGGCCTTTTGGTAGCCAAAGGCGCATAACAAACAAACAAACAAAAGACATTGGGATGATAGCCATCCTTAAGCAATGACTAGGAGCAGGTGTCCAATGCGGTGAAGTCACTGGCTAAGGTGCCCACATCCCAGGTTGGGATCCCTGAGTTTGAGCCCCAGTCCTGGCTGCCAAGGCCCCCTTCCTGCCGTGGAGACCCTGAGAGGCACCAGCACTCAAGTCCTTGGGCTCCTGCTCTGCATGTGCAAGACCCAGGCTTTGCCTTGGTCTCACCTGGAACATTCGTGAACAGCAGATGAAAGTTCTGTCTGTCCCTGTGCTTTGAATAAACTCTTAGGAAGTATACTTAAAAAGATGTGGAAGCTGGTTGCAGCTGAGTCATCTTGGTGGCATCTCTCAAAAATGCCAAACAAGCATGTGCCTAGTGGTTGGTTGGTTTTACCATCAGCAAGACCAGAGCAGCCCTAGTTTCTGCCTTCCCTGAACCCAAATGTTTAATTCTTCCATTTGTTCTAAAAACTACCAACTATGGTTCCAAGAGCTATTTTGCTGAAAAAATATTATATCCAAGTGTTGTTTTTAACTTCTTTTGCTTACATTGTAATTTTGAATTACTTACCACTTTTTTCTAGTTATTTGATGGGGCCGACCATTCACTGCAGTTGCTTTCTATTGCTTACAATTGAAGAGACTCAACTGCAGCCAAAAATATCGACGTGGCAAAGACACATTGCCTGTAACCATCTTACTGAAATGACCTGAAATGGTCGTCTGCATCCTGTGAAATAAAACCTGACTTGGTGGGAGGGTAGCCATTTGATACAGTGGTCCTGATGTTGCGTGTTGCCTCATCTCATATGGGCGTGCCTGAGTTTGAATTCTGCTTCCACTTTGGAGTCTGGCTTCCAGCAGATGCTGATTCAATGGTGTGGCTCCCTGACAGCCACGTGGGAAGCCTAGGTTGACTTCCCGACTTCATCCTGGCCCATTTCCGCCCATTGTGGCAATTTAGTGAGTGAAACATCAGCTAGATCCATCTCTACTCTCTTTTCTCTCTGTGTCTGCAAAAGAAATAAACTGCAGACATATCAAAGGTCAGTTTGTTTCAACTGACCAGGTGTTGTTATTGCCTATAATTCAAACTGAACTAGTCAAACCACCAAACCACACAGATGGCCAGGAGGTATACAAGAGGAAATGGCTCTTATTTTGTGCCTTATAGATACCATGGTCTCTTTTATGTTATCTCCAACTCTGCATTATGGTTTTTGTGATAGCTGCAATATTAAGCTGATCAAAGAAAGCTTCTCAATATGGCTATTTCACCAAGGGGCTGCTGGCGTGAACAGATGCCCTGCCACCCGAGCGTCACGTGAGCCTCCCTCTGCAGTCTTAGAAGCGCTGTTGCTCACAGCCTGCATGCTGGCAGACACTAAAAGTGTGTCTTCAGTTTGCCTGACAAAAGTCTATTTTTCCAAGATTATTAGCTTTTCCAAATCCCGAGTTCTTACTCTCACAAGCCTCCATCCTCTTACACGCACATTGCTGTTATGATTGGTACAGCATCGGGCTCCACTAGTGAAGCATTTAGACCCCAAAGTCTCATGTTGATAATGGCTGGATTACGACTGGCTGGAGATCTGATCTCATGAAGGCAGGTAGAAGGTGGCACTGCATGTGCACACTGTGCCCCCATCTACCCCGAAGCCCCACTAATGGGGCCATCTACTCCTCGGCTGTGAACCTCCAGACTGAAAGTCAAAGCAGCCCTCTTCCTTCCCAAGAGCTTCCCTCAGGGATTTTAGTTGAAGGAACAGAAAACTGGGGAGTAAACATGCTGGTTACATGAGGGGATTGCTTCCTGCGCCTGGGATAGAGAGAGCCACTAGAAAAGGCTGCAACTTTCTAGAACTTTTAGTGGACTGTCTATACTATAGTGAAGACTTCATGTGTTGAACCTGATTCTTGTTTTTTTAAGATTTATTTTATTTTTTTATTGCGAAGTCAGATATACAGAGAGGAGGAGGGACAAAGAGGAAGAACGTCTGATGGCTGACCCACTCCCCAAGCAGCTGCAGGGGCCAGAGCGGCATCATTCCATAGCCAGGAGCTTCTTCCTGTCACCCATGCAGGTGCAGGGTCCCAAGGCTTTGGGTCATCCTCGACTGCTTTCGCAGGCCACAGTCAGGGAGCTGATAGGAAGTGGATTGCAATCTGTGCCCATATGGGATGCACAGGCAAGGCAAGGACCTTAGCCACTAGGCTACCGTGCCAGTCCTGAACTTGATTCTTTAATGGATTTTGATCAAGGAAAAGGAAAGGACGTGTGTTGAGTGAATGGGAGTGTTGGATGCGGGAGCTACCGTGTCCATTGATTTCCTGCTTATGATACGTGAGGATATCTTTTTCTTAGGCCACCCAAGGATGTTAAGTAAAAGATTTAAACGTCAACAGATTTTTAAAATCACTGACAGAATATAGCACCTACTTGGTTAAAAGAAAGTGTGCGTTCTCTGTCTGTTCACCTGTCTTCCCTTTGTACTTTGACAGCCATTTTCTTTTTTTCTTTTTTTTTTTAAAGATTTATTTTTATTATTTTTTATTGGAAAGGCAGATATACAGAGAGGAGAGACAGAGAGGAAGATCTTCCGTCCGATGATTCACTCCCCAAGTGAGCGCAAGGGCCGGTGCTATGCCGATCCGAAGCCAGGAGCCTCTTCCGGGTCTCCCACGCGGGTGCAGGGTCCCAAAGCTTTGGGCCGTCCTCCACTGCTTTCCCGGGCCACAGGCAGGGAGCTGGAAGGGAAGCAGGGCTGCCGGGATTAGAACCGGCGCACATATGGGATCCCTGGGCGTGCAAGGCGAGGACCTTAACCACTGTGCCACCGCGCCGGGCACCACCGTGCCGGGCCCAACAGCCATTTTCTTTTAATATTACAGATGAGATATCAAATAAAATTATATGTTTAATCGGGAGCAGAGAAAGATGGGTGCAAAATCCCTTTGAAAGCATGCCCTGCTTTGGCCCAAGGACCTTGCACCAGATCCAACTTCTCAAAGATTCCATAACATTTCCCAATATGGCCATCCTGGTGCCAAAGCTTCCTGCACAAAGCAATCTTTGGTTACTCAACTCACACAAACCATAGCAGAATCCTAACATAAATGACGTTAAGTTACATAAGAATGATAAACAAATATGTAAATACATTTCAGTTTTAAAAACAGTTATAGGCACAGCTAAATTACCATTTTTAGCCATTTATGAAGGTAATAAGATGATATGCAAAGAGCATTCCAATACAGAATGTAGCAATGGATTGTTGAATGCTTTCTCCTTTCATTCAGCTTCTAGATGAGAAAGCTGCCACAGACAGACAATGGTCCCAGCGATCTTCCTCAGGCTCCTGGCCTTACTAAGACACTGTGGTTCACAGTCATTCACTTTCTATTCATAGACCAGCCCGATGACTCATTCTGTACACTTAAAGTCTAGTGAGGATTTTCAGATCTGTAATACCTGTCCTGACCGTTCATATGCTTTCCACATTAAAATGTTTTGGGGGAAGAAGAGTCTAAGAAAATGCTCGTGTTTTAACGTTTAGGCATTATTTATGTGCAGTAATTTTGACTCGTTACAGTGCACAGCTCTGTGAGTTTTACCAAGTTCATGCAGTCTTGTAACCACCACTATGGCAAAGACACAGAGCAGGCCTTTCATTCCCAATGTCTGCTTCCAGGGCACCTTCCTCCCCCAGAGCCCTTTCAAGGTCAAATCCTTCCCTACCCACTAATACCAGGAAGTCACTCAGCTGTGTTCTTTCTCCATAATGTCCTGCTTTCTGATGCCAGGCAAGCGTTAAGCACTAGGACAGTCATTTTAATTAGCCCCCTTCTCTTTGCTGATAGTGTTGCATTGTATTATTATGTCACAGTGTATCCAATGTTGACAGTTGACCATATATCCTTGGCTTTATTTTGCTGACAAGGTTGGAATTGTGCACTCAGAGGAGAAGAAACAAGTGCTCTTTGTGCTTGAAATTCTTCGGTTACTTTGGAGTTACTTGGCAATGTATTGAGTCTATTTCAAAAATACTGCTTTTAATATAACTTAGAAAATAATACTTGTTCACTCTCTAATGGCAAGTGTGCATTGAAATGAATGTTGTGCTTCAGAAAGTTTTCTCTACTTAGCAGGGTCATATAACATGAGACTGTTGTTGACAACACCCTATGTTTTGCTCAAGCTTTGGAAGGTCAGTGCTCCGTGAAGACCCCCTTCAAACTGAGCCTCTGACATGGCTCACTTTCCAATTAGACACCATTAATCTGTCACCCCATGGAGGCAGCAGGTGCTTCAGAAAATAGCCAATAGAAAGATAATTCTTGCCCTTCAGGATCAGTGCCAATGGAAAAAAGTGACCTGAAATACAGATCTCAGGCCTGACATGATGAAAATCGAATGCCACAGCTGTTGTCTCTTGGAGCTGTCACTCAGCATGTTTTAATTTCACAGTTTTGATTTAATCTTTTCTAAATACAGCACCAGACAAATGCAGAACAAGATAACAAGAGTTCCCGGCACAGGAGCCAGCTTGGTATTAGCACCACCCCCTTGTGCCCTCCTGCCCAGCACTTCTGCTGAGGGCATCTCCGTGCTCCTTTGGATGTTCCCTGGTGCCACAGCTTCTCTACTGCCGCATGTGCCCAACAAGAGTCTTCGAACTTGGGTTTCAGGGTGACTGTTACCTTCTCCTTATGCCAACCACAAGGCTTTAACCAGCCGTCTGGAGTTGAACACACAGTGGAGCTGGGTTTGAGAACAAACAAAAATCCCAGAAACAAAAATTTTCTGTAATGAGTGCATGCTAAGGACCCCACTTTTCTAGGATCTAGAATTAAAAATAGTATTTTTTCAGCTAAAGATTATGTGCTTTTGCTTATGAGTTCATCTTAAATATCTGTTTTTCAGATTGGAGTTTTGGTTATTTGAATGGCAAAATACACCCCAGAGATCTTTTTCATTAACTGCTTTAACCAAATTGTAGTTGTGAGGCCGAAACTGGGAGCCAGGAACTCAGTACACAGCTTCCATGTGTATGGTGGGGATTCAATTACTTCATCTATCACAGCTGCCTTTCCAGGTTTGTATTAACTGGCATTTAGAGTCAGAAACTGGGGGTTGAAAATTGAGCCCAAGTGCTATGCATGAGATGGGCACACGTTCACAGATCAAAACATAATATTGAGTTGTGACTTCTAAATGGAAAGTGTCTGTTGGGTGTGTGTCACCATCTTGATGAATGCATATGATTGATGAAATCACTGCCATCCTAAGATACCGAGCACCAATCCTGGCTCCTGCAAGACTCCCTGCATCTCCTTTTGCTTGATCCTGTGTTTGTTCTCCCAGCTGAACCGCAATCAACTCCTCTGCTTTCCATAATGATAGATTAGTTTTGCCTTTTTCAGAATTTTCTGTGGAGTGTGTGCTCTTTTGAGCATGGTGTTTGTATTGAGCATAAACTCTTTGAGATTCACCAACATTATTGCATGCGGGTGGGCAGCTCAGAAAGTTTGTAATAAAAATAAATCTTTTTTAAAAAAAGAAGGTTTATAGAAAGATAAAAATTAACAAGTTTGTTTTGACGCAATTTTTTTTTAAAGCCATGCAGATTTTCTTCAATAATGTACATTTCAATGAGGTTTTTTTTTAAGTACCCTTGTGTTTATACTTCACTCTCCTATTTTCCCTCTCACTGAGTTGTAGTTTAGTTTATGGATGTGAGGTTACGTGTTACCTAAAGATATTTTGGTCTTTGACAGTCAACGTATTTAAGAGTGGTGCCATAAAATCATGCCACTTGGTGATTTTGTAGCCATCTGGATTATTCAGATGCTTGTCAGTAGGGTGACATACTTACGGCGACTAACTTATAAAGAGAAAAAGTTTCGTTAGCTCATAGTTTTAGAGGTTTGAGTGTAAGATCAGGTGTTCCTGTTGGTTTGGTGCCCAGCAGATTGTAATTATGGAGTGTGAGCAGAAGAAAGGTCACAGGCAGGTCAGAAAACACAGAGTGACTCTTGGCCCCGCTCACACTTCTGTGACAAATCCTTCTGAAAGGACTGCCATTGGAGTCCTTGCTGACCTAAAGACAGCAGGCTCCCCTAAATGCCACCGTGAATTAATATGCCACCTGCTTGGTACCTTTCACCTCCGTCTTTAGAGCAGAAATAATTACGTAAGTTTGGGATCCAAATTATTTTCAAATGTGCAGGCACTCTGTGATGTTTGCACAGCGACAAAATCACCTAACACGTCTGTGACAATGTGGAGACATTGTGGTTAAGGAGTGCATTGCTGTATTACAATCTGTTTACCCATTTACCTGTTGATAGATACTTGGATTGAATCCACATTAGGGCCATACTAAGTAAAGCTGCTAGGGATACTCGTGTGTAAGCTTTCATGCAGTAGCCATTTCTCATGAAAAAAGAAAATAGTGTGTGTAATGCTTAGTTACCTTTCCCAGCATCTTCCCTTCCTTGCTATATGTCACAGTTGTGGTCTGTTTAGCTTCTTGGTTGGGCAGGGATGCAGTCCTCCTAACTTTTATTCCACTGATTTCAGATTCCCTTTCTTGCTCCCAAACTCTGAAAGATTCCTGGCAGATCCCGCCAGGACGCCTTTCACTCTGTGTCTCCTGCTTCGCATTCGGGTTGGGAAGATGCTCAGTAAAGGGGGTATCACAGGTGCTAACTAGGGATTCTGAGAATGAACTACGCTCAGGTGTTCTGCATGCAAGGGAACAAAACCCAAAGCCCTCGGAAGCAGATGCATCAGAAAGCAGGTCCACGAGTTAGGGGTCTTTAGGGAAAGTCACCACCAGGCAGAGAAGAACAGACCGAGCAGTGCCAGGCGTCCGAGAATGGAAGCTGTAACACTGCATTGATCAGGGTCGCGTGTTGGGGTCGGCATGGCAGAGCACCAGCAGCACACATTGCTCAGCCTCGTCCATGTCTTCTACTCCCCCCCTCTCCCTGGGCCTGCAATGACGCACCTGAGGACCTCCAGGCTGGGACATTGCTCAGCAAACAAAAAGCCCACAGGTGCATTAAGTTGATAATGAAAGCTGATTCCCTAAATGAATAAAAGCTGCCAGGGCAGGCAGGCCATGCTCGCTCCAGGAGGAAGAGTCTGGCTGGTCGCTCTGCGAAACCTCTTGTATCTGCTTCTTTCCTGCTTTTTCTCAGCCCTCTTCGCGCCCGGTTCAGGCTGCGCAGATCGTGGCAGAGTCTCGTCACGTCACTGATCTTGCGTGATGTTATTCAGCGTGGAAAAGGTGAGCTATTTCCTTTCTTGTCCGCATTTTCTCCCCGCTCAGTCTTTCCTGCTTAACCTGACTGTCGCACACAGGAAAGAGGTTTTTGGTGATGTTTATACTGAGAAGTTGTGTGTGACTCTTCTGCGGCTTTCTTGCTTCCAGAATTTTCTCCTGAAATTCCAGCTACGCTGACAACGTTCTGTTCTGCCCTTCTTGCCGCCGATAAGATTGTAGTTTTCTATGCCAGGGGCCTTGGGCATTATAAATTTTCTTTGGGCCCCAAAGCCACAGATTGAATGATTTACCTGCATTGTTGCTTTCAACAGACTGTGTGGTTTTGGTCTCCTTCCAGAATCTTCACCTATTGGTTCTTTTAAATATTTTGTGCAGCTTTTGTCATTATCCTTTGCCCAGCAATTCCCCTGAGTCCTTCACGCTACTATAAACCTGGAGCCTGTCCTCTCACCTTTGCCTTTACAACCACATAATGAAGTTGCTTCTCGCATGTGTTTTCTACAAGCAACTTAGGCCATTTTCCACTGCAGCTATCTCAACTACCTTGCTTCATTTCCTATACATTTATTGAATATTTCTTCAATTTCAATATAACGATGGATAAAATATGGCGTTTCAGACTTATCTGTAAGGAAATATGATAGTGGAGCAAGACTAGTGAATTATGCTACTAGGAGTCGTGGGGCGTCATGGACCGCAATGGATACAGGGTGGAAATTCTCAAAGGGGAGAGAGAAGGTCCTCATGGAATGTCCTCACGGTCAGACTTGGGGTGAGTTTTGGTTGTTGACTGCCTCACCTTTGTGAAGTTTTCGATACATTTCTTCTACTGTCAAACATTTCCCCAGACAGAGGTGGTTTCTGAGTTTCGTAGCCATTTTCAGAATTTGTTTTATGGAATAAAGCCTGGTGATTTGAGAGGAAGTTTTTTTTATAGTATTATATGCCAGATATTACACTACAGCAATGTTTATATATTCAGTTTCATTTCTTTCCGTAACTCTTGAGTTATTTACCATTAGCTCCCCTGAAAGCGGTAAAGCAACATTGATTTTTAATCTGATTAGAAACAGCCTGTAAGGTATGAAGTTTCTCGTGCTCTACACACTAATGGTTGCCATCGCTTTAGGTGCTTAGTATGCAAAGGATGAAAATGTCCTTGTTCATGGTGGCTCATAGTCTAATGAGAAAAGCCACATAATAAGCCAATGAAGAAGTATCATGCAATCATAGAGAACAAGTGATACTGAGTAATGGAAATGGCAAGGAGGTGACACCTTTTCTGTTTGTGGAGGACAGTCGGAACAGACTGAGATCAGGAGAGGACCACGGAGATGTCGGGGGCACATGCCCACACAGTTGAGAGAACAGCACCTGTACTTGTGTATTGGCATCTGAGGCGCTTGAGGTCAGTGGGGCTATGGCACAGCGGGAAGGGAGTGTCAGGGTCAGAAATGGAGGGGCATCCCACTCCTGCAGGACTTTGCATGCTGACAGACTCTGGACCGGATGAATAAAGTGGGGGAGTACCTGGAGGAGTTTGTGCTGGAGAAACCTTGGTGGCACAGAGGGCTCCTCTCTGTGATATGAGGAAAATTGGAAGCAAGGATAGAAGCAGATACATGCACAATCTATATGTGATTCAACTGTTCAGGAACCAAGGTAAAGCCACGGGTACTGATAAATGTAAGCCACTCAGGTCTTCCAAAATGGCTTAGACAACATTTGGGTTGGGTTGCCTGCATGAAGGAAGATGTATGTGATGAGAAAATATAGTATAAGGACTTTAGAGCTAACGTGTAAAGTGTAGAATTCTGAGCATATAAAAAGACTTCATTCTAAGCTTAGAAAATAATAATAATGCAAAGTTAGAATCATAGCCATCTTTTGTGGTATGAGATGCATAAAAGTAAGTCTGATTATCACATAGACTGCGAATTTAAAACCCAGATAAACATACTGGCCCATTTGATCAAACTAGGTAAAAAAGGATTGGGGTCTTCAGGGTTTAAGGCTGGCCTGACACTCTCTTAGGTCAATTGAGGACTTGTTCAAAGGTGTCTACCTTTTTCTTTTTTGCCTTCTTGTTTTCAAAATTTTGTCCACTTACTTGAGAATGAAAAAACTGTAATCTCTTCATTGAGCTTTAATGTGTTGACTGGTTCATTTCCTTTAAGTCTGTATTAGAACTGGGCCAGGCAGAAGCCAGGTGCCTAGGGCCAACCAGATGTGTAGCAGGGACCCAAGTACTTGACCGGTCACGTGCTGCTTCCCACTAGTAGGAACCTTCCAATGGAAACAGAGCTGGGTCTTGGGTTTTGTTTTGTTTAATTAATCAGAAAGGCAGAGAGAGAATATGAATGAGAATGCACGTTCCTCTACTGTCACTCCCCAGATGCCTGTGATAGCCAGGGCTGCGCAGTTCACAGGTGCCCAGGACCCCATCGAGTGTCAGTGACCCAAGTATTTGGGCCTCAACCACTGTGTTCCCAGGTTCATTACCAGGAAAGTGGTTTAGAAATGGAGCAGCCAGAACTCTAAGAGATTAAGGGATCATGAAGTAAGTGGCAATTTAACATGCCGTGTGTCTAAGCTGGTTTCCAGAGCTGGGTCTTGAACCCAGCCACTATGATTACAAGATGCAGGTATCCCAGACAGCATCTTAACTTCTAAATGCCTGGCTCTGACCAATTTTAATTAAAAATATCAGGTATCAGTCTTTTAATTCCCATGACACACATCTTGAAATAAATATCAAAGAAGGTCCTATATAACATTGGCAGATTTGTTGGTGTCCATTGAAGTTCAGTGAATTGCAGAGAAGCTAGGCAGAATCAATTTCTCAGAACTCTGTGTAATTCATATCAGTTGCCTGTGCGATTGTGTGTTTGTGTTTGGAAATTTGCAGCTACTTTGCAAGGACAAAAATCTGTTCAAATATATGTGTGTGCATTGTAGGCAGTGGGAGTGGTGCTTTAAAAATTCAGACAAAGAACATTTACAGATACGTTTCACAAAATTGATTTGGGAACTGTAATTTTTCCCTTTTGTGATGCTGAACACAGGACAGAATAATTACTTTTCTTATGGAACAAACTACAACACAATAGCAGGGCTTGGAGTAGCTATAGAATTTTCCCCGCACCGAAGCAATTGGGCTGTGTGGGTTCTTTCATTTCACTGTAAATATTTTGCTTATGTCTAGAGTAAGCATCAGTAGTTGGGCTGTAATGGTAACTCATCACTCTTAAACACAACAGCTGTGTGTATTCGGGAAGATTAATGACAACTGAATCGTTCAGTAATTCGGGGAGTTTTATTTATGGAGCTCATTTGGCTAACAAGACTCATTTCTTACTTGGTGTGATCTAAACCATATTATTTTAAATGTTAAATATTTAGGGCTACATAGCTTAAAATGTAAAAAAAATTACCAAATTACAAGGAGAATTAAAGCAGAACTATTTTTTTTTTGTAAATTTGGTTTTTAACTTTGAGAGTAATAATGTGACATATACAACTTGATGTTTGATATTTACTTGGTACTCCATCATGCTTATATGTATCTCCGCACATGTGTCTTAGCATTAATCACTATTTCATTTATTGTTTCTGGAAACTGTTTGGAAGGTATAAATACATAAAACTCCAGGGGAAGGAGGTCCAGAACATGACATGACTTTGTGTTCAGGGACCAGTGAGCCCCAGATCTGTTTCTGGGCTGTTCTGTTGACATGATGGATTAAACTACCTCATGATTTTCTCTAAGACTCCACAAGTACATTTTGTACTTGTGTAAGTTGAAAGTAGAATAAAATGACGGTGGGGAAACCTAACTTTTCTAATTTGAGTCTGGGCCATTAAAGGTGAGCATAATCTGGATTTACAAAATTCTGGAACATCACTCATTGGGTCAAATAACACAGCAAAATAAGCAAAACCGTTTCTTAAAGAATTTGCTCCCTTTTTGTAGTTGCATATTCATTTTGGTCAACTCTGGAAATCTTACTATCAGGAATGAGAGTTATTAGTGCAATAAAATAGGTTAATCTATTACTCTGGTAGCAAAATCAACAGAATTTAACACTGGAGGTATGATAATCTCATCTGGAAAAGCTTATTTTTTTTTAAAACCAACAAAGATATTTGATACTTTTTAAAAAGGATTTGTTTATCAAAAGGCAGGAAACCAAGATAGTGGAAGAGAGAGGCCTTCCCTCCCTGGTTCACTCTTCCAATTCCTGCCATAGCTAAGGCTGGGCCGGCTAAGCCAGGAGCCATGAACTTTATCCTGGTCTTCCACTGAATGGTAAGGATCCAAGTACTTCCGGCTTCCCAAGTGGATTAGCAGGAAGCTGGACCAGAAAGGACATCAACCTTGAGCCAGTGCTCAGTCATGCATCGCTGATGTCACAAGTAGTGGTTTAGCTCCCTGAGCCACAATGCCTGCCAGCCCTACAATTAGTGCCTGGACTCTTCATGCTCCTGATTGGTTGGGGGCTAGGGAGGCAGAGCAGCTGTGGTCAGAAATGGGATACTGGACAGGTTAGGAAAGGCTGAGTTCCATGCGTGCTGTGTCTCCCATCTTGCCTGGTTCCTTGGAATCCTCTTTCTGAAGAGCCCCAGCAAGAATGCCCATCTCTTAGCCAGCAATCCTTGTTACTCACTTTTTCTTCTGAGTTACCATATTTACTAGGGGTGGACTCAGTTTTGGCTTGGCCTCTGTACTTGAGAAAAATAAGAGTATGGGCAGAAGAAAAAGACAGGTTTCAGAAAAACTTGCAATGTATTTTGCATTTGAATCTGTAGGTGCAGGATAGTTCAAACTTGAAAATATCCCATAGTTGTGTAGGCTAGAAAGGACAAGAGTTCATGTATTTCATTTCTCTGACTTAATCCGAGCCATAAACCAGATTCTTCCAGACTTAGGATCCAAAATTCTCTGTGGTTGAGCTCTGCAAATGAGTCCTTTGGGTTGAAGAAACACTGTGTTATTCCAGTTTTCAAGTTTAAAATGTTCCAGGGGATGACAGCATGAGCTGATTTCAAGAATTTTGTGTTAAAGTTTGAAAGGCAGTTTCATATGCATCAACATGAAGATGTGAATGTTTGAAACATTTGATATTACAAATATGGTTTTCTGTCATTCATTTCGTTGTTTCCACATTAACATCGAGGCGTTTATGCGGGCTTTAGGACCTATGCCATCTCTAAAGGGAGGCAACCATCCCCTTGATGAAAATCAGTATTTACTCTGTATTATGAGTCTCGCCTGTGAGTCTTTGTCCGAACAATTTCTGTTTGGTAGATATAACTATAATTTTGGTTTTAAAGAAGGCAAACTCATCAGTATTTTTTCCTCTTTTTGGTAAAGCATCTTTTTTAGCAAACCAAAAGTCTTTAGCTGTATTCCTTCCTTCTGGCACTTGAGGAGTGTTGACTCGGGTGGGGGAAGAAATAACCTTCCTAACAATATTTCAAAGAACAGTGACTAGGCCTGCAGTCTGGAGACCTTTTCTTGCTGTTGCGCGCTCACCTTGGCTGTTATATGTATTTGTTCTGCCCATTTTTTCTCTCTTCAATGTGGCTATCGGTCTATCACCGCTTACAAGTAAGGCTTCTCCTCACATATTTATTTATGAGTATAAAGGATTGATTTGACCACCAGCCCTACAAGATTGGCATTGTATTTATTCCCAGTGATGGAAAAGAATCTGGGAGAAAACCTGGAAAACACCAACACACAATTTGATAGTCAAGTCTAGTTGTCCAGTCGGTCTGGAATGTGACAGCAAAGCTCTGCGCAGCTGCAAGGGGCAGACCACTGACCGATTCCAACTGCTTAGGACCAAGTTCACAGACTCAGGAAAGTGTTCATCACGGTCAGAGCCCATCTGCAATCATTTTTATTTGCAGTTCTGGAACAAGAGGATGTGGTTTTAATGAGTTATCACTCATTTGCCAAATCTTTACTTTTTCCTCAAGATTTCTTATTTGAAAGGTAGAGTTACAGACAAGGCACCCAGAGATCTCTGCCATTTGCCCCTTCGCTCCCCAAATGGCCAGGACTGACACATCTGGAGCCAGGAGCTTCTTCCAGTTCTCCCGTAAGGGTTCGGGAACCATGGGGGGAGGCAGGTGTCCCCACGCTCAGCATTTATTGCCTCCAGCTAGCCTGCACCTCCCCCAGGGAGAACCTTTCTCTGGATGCAGTCAGGACCAATCTGGGACCAAGTGCCCGGTGCTGAGAGCTGTCACCTGTGCTGCCTCCCTGCAGTGCCCGCGTGGGGTCTGTCAGTAGCCCCTGCTTCTCTCTGGCTGGGAAGTAACTCCCCTAATGGGAAAGCAAAATCATAGCGCATGTGAAGGGTCAAAAGAGAACATAGCAAGCATACATGTACTCTCTGCTCCTGGAGTTCTAACCTTTTGCCATGTTCAGTTCTCTTTATTGTCTAATGACGTGATAGCTTAGAGGCCTAAGTGATACACCGAATGACAGATGCCTTCAGGAAGAACAAGGAGAAAGCTCATGTTCTTTCCAGAAAGCTAAAAACAATAGAACACTACTCCTCTCGGAAAAGAGGAGCCCGTAGCTGGTGTTCAAGTCTTTAGTGTAAAATTCAAGACAAAGGTCACTTTGCCTCATAGCTATTCTCATCCTGAATCATTTTTAGATCACCTGGTTTCTCTCGCAGTATGCGACAGTCACAGTTCTGCATGTTGGCCTCGGTGTATTTTTTTTTTTCATGGACATTGGTTTTCTAACTATTGCTAATATAAAAATACAATCAAAGCTTTCTCTGAGTAATTTTAAATAGCTTTCAGGATAAAAAGTTTCTAATTTGTTAAAAGTTGCATTTAAATCATGTAGATGTTAAAATTATTACATGACAATTCTGCATTTTTTTGCAATGATAATATCATTTTTCTCATATTCCTCAAATTTGATGAATAACGTTGGTTGCTTTTTGAATGTTAAGCCAGCTTGCATTTGTTTGCTAAGCCTTACTAAATATAACATAGGTGCTTTCACATTATTGTTACACGTATATTTAAAGATTTATTATTTTATTTGAAAGTCAGTTATATAGAGAGGGCTCTTTGATTTGTTGGGGACCAGGAGTATCTTCCTCATCTCCTACCTGGGTGCCGGGGCTCAAGGCCTTCTGCCACCCACTGCTGCTGGATCTTAACTGGAGGACCAAGACATGAGACAGCATCCTAAGGGCTGCTGGTGCCACAGGCCGGGGGATTAGCCTGTTACAACACTGCAGCACTCCCCTACTACAAACATATATTTTTAAAAAAAGTGTGAAGGAGCTGAGATTTTACTCTATTGCAAATTGACAAGTCAGTCTGCCACAATGTGGGGGATGCAAGCAGAAGATGCAACATTGTTCAGACAAAGATGCACAGTGCAGTGAGGAATAGACTCCATTCGCATCAGTTCCTCTTCTACCCACAAAATTTCTTGGAGTGACATAGAGTGGCCCAAGTAGATGTTGCTCCTAAAATGAGTTAGCATCAGAACTGAGAAATCCTGAACAAATGCACTTGGATTTTGTCCCAGAGGGAGATATGATTTTAATTTAACTTGATAGTGAAAAATCTGCCTCTTTGGAAGGAAACCGTTTCTGTCTTCCAAGGCACCTCACTTTACAAATATCCATTTACAGCAGCCAGAAACAATACTGTGTTTTGTTTCTGCTAAATAATGAAAAATTAGCCATCTATAAATATTCCTCTCCCAAAGTTCAGAGAGTCTCCAATATATGATCAGAATGATTTCATTTGGTCAACATTTGTTTTGCTACACTGATATATTTGCCTTTCTCGTTCTCCTTGAATAGTTGATCCTCCACAAGGAAGGACATTTCTACCTAAAAGATCTTGTTTAGTGTAGATACGTTGGAGATCAATTCTGTCAACTTTTGATTAAAGAAAAAAATGACTGTCATAGTTTCCTCTTTGCTCTGGATGACTAGTATTCATTGGATATCAATAACCGGGGTTGGGTGTTGTGGCACTGCACGTGAAGCCGTAGCTGGTGATGTCTATACCACAGAAAAGCGTTCTACTTCAAGTGCCATGGTATAAACACGGTTCCCTGTTCCTATGCTAATGGATACTTGATTTGTCTGTTACGAATAGTACTGCAGAAAGCATGCGAGTGTACACATCTGTTTGACGCACTGGTTTCTTCTTTCGATCCATAGTTTGTAGGGGGATTGCTGGATCATTTGGTAGTTCTACTTATAGTTGTTTGATGGACTACTAATTTATATTCTTATCAGTAGTGTATAAAAGGCCCGTCTCTCCAAATATTTGCCAGAATTTGTTGTTTTCACTTTCTTTTTGATGGTAGCCATTCTATCTCATTGATCTTATTGTGTTTTGAATTTGCAATTTGCTAAAAATGAATGACGTTGAATTTTTTCGCTTGTTGACAATATGTCATCTTTGATGTCGATTCAGATATTTGTGTAACTCACAATATGGCTTAGCATATCCATACTCCCTGGAATGTGGTAGAGTGAGGGAGACTGGGATCCGAGAATTCTTGAGAATCTAGAGCTTCTGACTTAATGGCCTGATACAAATGATAAAGTTGATGCCCCAGGAGGCATGGGGATGCTTAATTTGAGATTTATCTCCTAACGAAAACCAATTTTGTTATGGACAAATGGAAGACCTCTAGTATTTCCTCAAAAGATAGAAAGAAGAGCAAGAGACATAACACGTGACTTGTCAGGTTGTGTGGGACCAAAGGTCACAGTTCCTTCTCTATCCCAGGACTGTGTAAGGTCTACATTCAGAAACTCAAGAGCAACATATCTGTGCAATGACAAAATTTTGATTTTATGTATGATTCACAAGGATGAGATAGAATAGAATATATAATATTTAAGAGATGAAACTGCTGGTTCTAAACTAAGTTTGCCAAGATTATGGAAACAACTGTTGGGCATTATGGATAAAATTGCAAAATATTTCATTTTGAGTTCTTTACTGAACTTGGCTGTTTTATGTAATGTAGCTGTTTATAAGTTTTTATTTTTATGGTATCCAGCTGGTCAAATTGCCAATTCTCTATGGGAATGTTAAAAGTAACATTTCAGGGGTGCCTGTTTGGCACCCTGGTTAGGATGTCATTTGCGTTGCCATCATAGCATATCAGAGTGCCTAAATTTAGGTCCCAGGTCTGTTTCCACTTCCAGGTTCATGCTAATGACACTCTGGGAGGCAACAGGTGATGGTCCAAGTACTTAAGTCCTTACCATCCAAATAAGAAATCTGTTTAAAGTGCCAGGTTCCATATGACCTGTTCCAGCGCTGGTCACTGGGGACATTTGAGGAGTGACACAGAAGATGGAAAATCTTTCTCTGTTATTGTTAGTCTGCCTACCAAATAAACAAATATTCATTAAAAGATTAAAATTTTATAAGACTTTTCCTTCTCAGTGAATAGTTTTCAAGTTAGCATCTATTTGGGGAGATTTAAATATTAGAAATTTGTCAAAAATTATTATTTTCTGGATCTGGTGCAACAGCTCAGAGGCTAAATCCTAGCCTTGCATGTGGTGGGATCTCATATGGGTACCAATTTGTGTCCTGGCCGCTCTACTTCCCATCATTTAAATGTCTGATGTCCAGTCCTCTCAAGTCAAACTCCACAAACTACCTTAAACAGTTAAACAAAAAAAAATATTTTCCAGGTCTGAATTTAGATGGCTTGCAGAAGTTTCTAAAGTGTACTATGTAAGTCTCACTATGGTATGTGAGAGCATCATAAATGAGATCTTCGGGGCCTTGGAGAGCCCTACTATGATCTCTCTCTGTTAGGGCGAGGGGAAGTAATGGAAAGATGGATGTGGTTGGAATTATGGGAAGACTCTGGAATTTGAAGTTTAGTGTGGCTTTTCAGATTTAGAACCGGAAAATATTATCCAAACTTTCACATTTGAAAAAATAATTTAATCTTTTTTGTGAAATCGGTGTTGGAAAGTTTGAGAACAGACTCGTAAGCATTTTGAGCTTGGGGAAATCCTGTGGAACACAGGGCGTTTTTCAAGGTGTATGCAGTTGGATCAAGGTGAGTAGTCAACGGAAGTATCTAAGTATCTTGTATCTCAACCAAGTTATCCTAACATAAAACAAGAATGATTTTCCTTAAAAATTCTGTGAAATCTAGGTTCAAAGACCAAAAGAATTTCCAAGGCAGGTATAGGCTGGCATACTCTGGAAATGCATGCACAAAGATAGGGAGCGGATTATTATGTCTTCGTGTGTGTTTTCCTTTTTATAGAACCAACTAAAAAAGCAGTATTAAGTTTTTAGCCAGGAAACAGAGCCTTCTGAGACTGTTTGACTTGAATTACAATGGGATTTTACAAAGAATAGCTCATTATAGCTCATCTTCAATATGTAATTTGAAAATCATAATGTGAGCATCCTAGTATAAACATTTACAAGAAATAAACAGGTATATATTCAGGCATGTAAGGCCTCTGTGGTTGTTAGATGAAAAGTGGGCCTATTCTTGTAGTTAGCATTTTATTATTAGTCAATATTCCATATTTTCTGTTACTTTTTCTCCATGTACTTATTACCACATGTCACACTAGGTGTGTTTTCCAAAATACGTGTTTTAAAGATTTGTCTTTACATGAAAGAGAAAGGCACGCAGAGAAAGATCCTCCATCCACTGTTTACTCCCCAAGTAGCTATAATTGCCAAAGCTGGATGGATCGGAAGCCAGAAGCCTGGAACTTCTTCCATGTCCTTCATGTGAGTTCAGGGTCCCAAGGCCTTGGACCATCCTCCACTGCTTTTCCAGGCCACAAGCAGGGATCTGGATCAGAAGTGGGGCAGCCAAGACCAGCCCCTCTGTTCTCATAGCATCTCCACTGGACTCTGTGGGCTTGTGGACTCAGAACTTTTCAATCAAGAATTAATCCCCCCTGCTGTGTCCTTTCTAGCCCCTGGAACATAACCTTCAATCTTTGCTAAATGAATGAATGTGAACGCTGGTGGAGATTCAGGGACTCTCCTGTGCGTGGGATTTCAGAGGCAGCCTTCACAATTAGAAACAAGGGAGGGGAGAAGTACAGACACACTAGCACCCAGCTCACTGAGAATTGTAATTAGTTCCTATATTGAGAGCATGACTTGGATGCCAGGCCTCCACTTTGTTTGAATAATTAAGAAAATATTTCATTAGTAACATATCATGGTAACTTTCCACCCTTTGAGGAAACTGCCATTAGCCTGATTTCCAAACTAACTCGCTCATCCCAGAGAGACTCATGCAGATTAAATTCAACCATGTTCTTGCTAAGAACTTCTTGGGGAAAATGTACATTTGGTATGTTTATTTTGAAAGACTTTCAATATTTACTTATTCCTGCAGTTGTCATATTGAAATAAATTGAAATGAATCATTTCATTCTTCACTGTAGATACAGGTAAAGGGAGAACTGATGATTAATTAAACATGTATGATTTGCATGAAAAGAATATACCCAAATGAGATAAACACGTATTTGGTTTTATACTATGATACTAAATAAAAAAAAACTTGGCCTTTATTACATAGAGCTGGTGGTTAGCAAAATTGTATTTTTCTCTTACATGATATCTTAAAAATCGAGTGTGTATGCTGTATGGTTTAGATGAATGAATTATTAACAAACAATTCCACCTGAAAGACTGAGTTCCTTGGAGGGCAGTGACTGTCAGCCATGAAATCTAGCGTGGAACTAGGTCATAATAAATTTTCAATAAATATTTATGAAATGAACCGTGCATAGTTCATCTTAAGACTATCAACTAGCTTTGAGTTGAGCTAGACTGCATAGCCTCATGCTTAAACTCTTTGTTGGCTGATGTGACACATAAAGTGAAACTTTACTAAAAAGCTAAGTATTTTTCTGTTAGCTCATATTTTCTGACATCTTGCAGAAACTCTTAACTCCAGTTACTTGGTGTCGGTTACCCATTCTGATCATCCTATTCCAGTCCTGCACTCCTTTCTGTGGGTGAGAACATCAATACTCAAGTCTACACTAGAATACTGAACAATCGAATCGTTTAATAAGCAGTTCAGTTTCACAAGAAACAAATCAAACATACTCGGTCATCACTCAGTGGGCCTAAATTCCTCAGCTACAATCCCGAATTCCTCTTTCGTTTTGCCTGCAGACGTGGAGGGCAGATGGATAGAACTCATGGAGGTTTACCTCTAATATTTCTATTACTCTGCTGATAGGCACATTAACTTAATGGACAATGCCTGTATGTCATGCTTGTTTGCTAGCTGTTATTCCTGGCATACAGACGCAATCTCCACCCCTGAGGCTCTAGTCCTGCTTGTTCATTCATGGAGACCCTTCTGGAACTTTACTTAGTCGTTTCCCTTTTCTCTTCATCGAGCTTGTTACTCTTTTTGTGCCATATGAGAGCAATGTAAAATCTGGAGCCCATAAAGGAAGTAGAAATGTACAAATAGTATTTATAATACAAGAGTGCGTGTGACCTTTAAGGGAAAGCCAAGTTCAATGGGCTGAGATATTTTCTGCGGGCAAATCATTTTCCTGAGGTCAGGATAGTTCAAAGAACACAGCAAACTTTGTGGAGCATGCCAGTGCATTTTGTAAAAGCTGTTTGTCTGTGTGAAGACGCAGGGCTTGGCTGGTCATTCTGGTCTCCAGATGGTCACAGGATACAGCCAGTAATGACCATGGAACATTCTGAAACATTATTAATTTAATCAGAAAACATAGTTTGATTTGTTTGCGTGTAGCAGAGAATTCATAAAATTTTTTTGCTTTGTTCTCCATCACCTCTGTTACAGCCCCAGGATAAGTGACTAATAGTTTTTCACTTGATTGTTTTAATGACTCCCCAACTAGTTCACCTATTTCACAACCTTGCTTCCCCAAGAACTATCCACTGAAGCTGAAGATGTACTTCTAAAATCTAGATTGGATTTTGTCACCTGGCTTGTCTTTGACATTTTCTAAGCTTCCCTTTGCAGTTGGAATGGAACACAAATACCTTTATCACTGCCTAAAAGGGCATGTTTGGACTCCCACATACCCTTCTGCAGGTGTTTTTATGCTTCTGTGTCTTTGAACTAGTGCCCATCACACTGAGTGAGCTCCCAACTGCTTTTTGGGACTTTTCCACCTGCTGCTTCTCTCTCTCCCTGAAACACACTCCCCCTTAACAGTTTCAATCTTGTGTATACTGTCCTCGGTCTCCAGGAGGGGTAGCAGGTAGCCATCAGTGATGACTTTTGCCTGGCCAGGCTGGTAACACGGTAACACTTCATGGAAGAGGGGATTTCTCACGCCAAAAATAGGCAGCAGGACAGGAGAATAAACCTCAGCCAAGGGGACAGCGTTGGTAAAAATACAGATGGCAAGAAACCATGTGGTGGAACAGTAATGATGACAGTTGTTAAAAATAATGAAACTAGACCGAGGAGGAAGTTTGGAAAGAAAGAAGAACTCTGCTTAGAACCTTTGGAGAGGGAGTTATCAGGGACTGCAAGACCCTACCAGAGCGTTGGCACCTGGTACATGGGAAAGGAGGTGGGGCAGACTCAGGGAAGGCAGGAAAGCCGACACAGATGGAGAGGCTCTCATCACCGTTTCCCCGGGAATCATCACAAAGGAACAACAGCAGCAAAAGGGGCACTTTTTAGCTGGCACCACTACAGAAGGCAGAGGGGTGGCCAGAGAAAGCTCTGTCGCTGGAAACGAGGGGCGAGGTTTTCCAGACGGAAGTGGTCCACGATGGGAATGCTGCTGCTATCTGTCACGGGCAGTGTGAGAAGGACCTCGTGCAGTTTGGCCGGTGGGAAGTCTTGGATAAGTTCTGCTGAGGCAGTGTGAGAAATGGATGAGTGAGGGCCCCCCCCTTTTTTTTTTTAAATAAGCTACAGAAGGGATAGAGGAAACCTGGTCAGCAAAGAAGTGAGCATTAAGATTGAGGAGGAGGGGACTGTAGCTTTCTCATCTCAATGTTTGCTGTTTTTTTTTTTTTCTTCTAACATTTTGCCTTTGCCGGTGTCATCCTGCTGAGTTAGTTTTCTGGACACAAAGAAAGCCCTGGATTTAAAAGAAAAAAAAAAAAAAAAAACTTGCTGATTGTCCCAAATCCCCAAACTGGATGCTCCAGTCACAGGGTCAAGTCAGCAGGAAAATGATCCTACTGGTCCCATCCTGTCTTGCCAGGTGCTTCAAACACCCCGCCCCCCCCATTTGTGGCTGAGCCACGTGTGTGAGCAACTGCCTCGCCGTGGTGCTCACAGTGGTGTTGCTTGGAGCTGCTTGGGAGGGACAGTTTACTAAAATACAGACATCGTGGCTTGTGCTTTGTCTCCAGCTGCTAATTTTAATTAGGCCGTCAATCTATAGGATCACAGGCACATGCGATATACATTTGTGTAGATTTTAGCTTCATCATCAGTAACAAAAATTCTTGGGCCAAGGCCAGTGTGTGAAACTAATCAAATAAAAAGAGAAATTGTTCAAGGCGACTGTGTTTGAACATCTGTTTTTACAGCCCATTAACAAGAATTGTGCAGGTGTTTCTATTCCAAGTCTAAAGGGAGGTCTTTCTCGGCCTACCCGTTTCTGGCACAGCCATGCTGCCTGTCTCTGCAGGATTGTATTTTCAGCACGCTGTTTGACTTACAATGTTATTGATTCCTCCTAGCACATTTTCATTCTGTTTAACATGTAATTTTAAGACCTTTGCCATGTGCAAATACTTTTTGGAACACACGTGTCCTTTTAAAATGTCTGAAAAAAGTCATAATTTCCCAGAGGAGTTAGTGTCGCACAACATGAAGGAGACCCACGTGCTCACGAGGCTTATCTTCCAGTGGGGAAATACAGTAAAAACAGGTTAAATTATAATTATATGATCTAATTTGTAATTTGAGGATAACCTTTGTGAAGAAAACACTGGGTGGTCACAATGGTGGGGTGAGGGTTGGAGGGAGTTACTTTTTCACAAGATATTAAAGGTGACACTTTAAAGATTTTTTTTATTTAAAAATTTTATTGGAAAGGCAGATATACAGAGAGGAGATCTTCCATCTGCTGGTTCACTCCCCAAGTGGCCTTATTGCCTGGAGCTGAGCTGACCAGGAGCCAGGAGCTTCTTCTGGGTGTCTCAAGCAGCCGCAGGGTCCCATGGCCTTGGACCATCCTATGCTACTTTTAGGGCCACAAGCATGGAGCTGGATGGGAAGTGGAGAGGCTGGGACACAAATCGGCACCCAATGAGATCCTGGTTGTGTACAAGGTGAGGATTTAACCACTAGGCTATCGCACCAAGGCCAAGGTGATGATTTAGACTAGGACTTTGTGCAGAGATCAAAATCAGGTGGGGAACTAAACGTGAGATGGTCTGGAAGGGAGACGGAAAGCAGGGGCAACATCTTTGAGATACAAAAGAGGGGTCTTGATATGTTTAAGGAAATCAAGAGGGCAGTGTGCCTGGTGCCAGATGAATGAGGGAAATCATGTTCATGGGCAAGGTAGTGAGACTTTGGACTTCATGGCATACATGAAAATGGGATGTTTGTCTCAGGCTGCCATCACAAGGTGATCAGAGAGAGAGAGAGCTAAAGGCCAGAAATCTATTTCCGCACTGTTTTGGAGACTGGAGTTCAAGATCAGAGGGCTGATGTGGTTGGTTTCTGGTGAGCACTCTGACTGGCAGAAAGAAACCATGTCACTGTCTAGCTGGTCTGTCTTTGATGTACATGCAGTGGAGGAGAGCAAGCTCTCTGGAGCTGACTGAGTCTGATAGGGACACAAGTTCCAAAGGATCAACACCCCACTCAGGTTATAACCTAACTTAGCATCAATCACTTCCTTAGATGTCTGATCTTCAAATATAACCAGAGAGAGTGTATGAGCGAGCTATTTTTCATCCAGTGGTTCACTCTCCAGTGACCACACTGGCCAGAGTTGGGCTTATTTGAAGCCAGGAGCTTCTTCCTTTTAGGTAGGCAGCAGGGGCCTGGGCACTGTGGTCATCTCTGGCTGTTTTCTCAGGTTCATTAAAAGAAGTGTATAGGCAGGCGAGCATCCGTTTAAGATAGTGTCACAGGTGGCCATTCCCATCTAGGGAAGATCTTTCCCACTCACTCCACCAATTCAAATATCATTTCTCCAGAAACCTCTTCACATGGGTGCATGTACACACACGTGTGTGTGCACACACACGGAAGCTTGGTTGCTGCCAGTTTCTCTTTCACTAGGAAGAATGGGTTGAATGCCTACCCAAATATTGAAAATACTTTGTGCTCTCTCTGCTACCTGGGCATCCATTCTGACAGCCAAATTGATCTTCCAAGGAAACCATGACAGTGATTAACTTATGACTCTATTTGTTTGCATTTTCACAGACAAGCCAAATGTATTCTCCATTATGGAAAATTGATAGTGATAGAGGTAAGAGTATTGGCTCATGTTCCTGGAATCTGACCATGAATACAGTTGGCAGACTGTCTAATAGACATTTACAAGGGCACACCTAATATTTAGATACGGTGCTTTCTAGGGGATAGTGCTTGGTGAAGCTTGGTCTGTAACATATTGCATGTGCTCTGAATCAGTGGCAAATTTGTCAACTGTCACTACATTTACCTGGTAACGTAGGAGCAGAACGGAGTGACACCTCTTAGGAGTTTAGTATGTGGATCACTCGCAGAAATCCATTGGGTTTTCATGGATTAGAGCCTTCTGGACTTTATTGGCCAGTAGCCAAGGAAAGGCTGCTTCATCACGGTGTTGTAATGCTTGACGTCATAGAATTGGGAGCTGAGGTTGCCACTCCTCCATCTCCTATTCTGAAGCCCAAGGATGAGTAGTAAAAGAGGACTGGACTATTCCATAACAGGAATAGTTGATCCTAGCTAGAATGGGGAAGTAGTACTGCCATACACAAAGGAACCAAGAAGGGTGGTCTGTTTGTCCAGTATCGATCATTGAAGGAAATTCACAGCAGTCCAGTTCAGGAACGATGGTCAAGGAGGCAATTCTTGCAGGACAAATGTCTGGGTAAGTCCTTGGCTTAGAGAAAGCAAACTTGAAGTTGCTAGAAGTGAGAAGTCATTTGATGAAAATTCAGCCACAAGAGGAGTTGCAACAGTAAGACTAATATCTAGCTATGATTTCTCTCATGCCTATATTTATACATTTTACCAGGGTTTTCTAAATTCTCTTCCATGTCTCCTATTCCTTAGACAGTGTACTTTAGTGGCAGATAACTTTACATATTAGCCTGTAGTTTATAGAATATAGGGGCAAGAGCATGGCCCAATTCCAGGAGAATTGGACATCTTCCAGGAAGCTTGAATAGCCTGGAGCTTGTTCCCTTTATATGGGGAAGAAGAGTTACTTTGAGTCAAATGAGAACATTTTTTTTCCAGGCACTTTAAGTATAGAGAGTTCTGTTAAGTTGATGCTAGGCTGCTAAAGGTTTGACTTATTGCGGACATTTGACTGCCTCGCAACCAATGCCTGTCTATATTTGGGAAATTCTCTCCTTAGGCAGGTCTTAGTGTGGGGCACAGAGAGTTTAATGCCAGAGAAGGTATAACATCAGCCCCAGACAGGTTCAGAGCTGGACCAGGAAAGCCGTGCGACAGGAAACCAAGAGCAGACATCTTTCTCCTTTTGACTGTGGCCATGAAAATAGTCATTACTCTGGGAAAATTTCAGCCAGAACTTAATTGGAACTTCTCAGATTTTTTAGCCCGAGATTGAGCTCTACAGCCTTCCCATGGAATCTATAAATGGTTCAATATCCTTTTCATAAATTCCATTTCTGCTTAACTCTGACTAGAGTGGCTTAAGACCAGGAACTGAAACCAAAATGACGTTTATGGAGGTAGTTGCCAATATATTGTAAGATCCTTTAAAATTTCGGTTGTAAAAGTCAGCCTGGGACTTCATACGTCTTCATATTTTAAAACATTTTCTTTCAAAATAGTTTTAAATGTACAAAACTGTGGGAGGTGGTAATACAGAGTTCTCATAGACTACTACCAATTCCCCCATTAACATTTGATATTAATGTGTTTGTCAGAATTAATGATCTGTACCAAGTTTTCCTAAATTTTTCTACAAAATCCTTTTATCTCCTCACCCCTCTTAACCTCATGTAGTGAACATTCTGTTTCTAAATTGAGGTTTTTCTAAAAAATAATTTTAGCTCCCACATATATTGCACACATGTGGTATTTGTCTTTCTCGGTGTGGTTGATTTCAACATGATGTCCTCCAGTTGCTTCCTTTTTGCTGCAAATGACAGGATTTCATTCTTTTTGAAATGGTTGAATAATAGTTCACTCTTCATATATGTACTGTAATTTCTTTATTCATTTGATAGACACATTGGTTAATTTCAAAATCTGGTTATTGTGAAACATAGCAGAGCAGGTACCTCTGATACAATGGATCCATATCTGTTGGGTGCATACCCAGTGGGATTACTGGATCATATAGCAATTCCATTTCCATGTTTAAGAAAAATTCCATAGTAAGCAAATTAACACCACTTCCTCTAAGAGTTGCAGGTCGAGGATTTACCAGGATGAGATAAACAAAACTCCAGCTATACAGTAATATTGCAGTAATTCAAACGAAATGGGAGAAAAGTTTGTCCATATCCTATCAAATGCCAATTTAAAAAGCAATGGAGCTTTATTGCTTATATCTGAGCAAGTAACTGCATGTAAATATCGACACATTATTGGATAGGCTTGAATTCTGTCAAATTACAAGAAGACTGCTGAACTAGAATAGCAAATTATATAAAATAATCAAGAGGGATTTGTTGCTATTTTTATTGGAAGGAAGTTGGATTATTTAATATTCTTTCTGGTTCAAACAGAAAATTCAACTTGGTTAAAATAGAATATGGGAATGTATTGGCACCCAGAGTTCATCTGGCTTCAGCCATTGCGACATCCCAGACTCCGTCTACCTCTGCCTGAGCTGTTATGTTTCATCAGTTTTATAAATAAGAGAACCTCTTTGAACAGTTTTAGGTCTGATCCAAATTTGTGCAGTACAGACCATGTATCCATTTTCTTAGCCAAGCCAACAGAAGAAATTAAATGTCTGCACCAGGGTCACATACTCGCAGCTGTATCCTGAATAGGATTCTGACTTTACCAAATCCCGCAGAAATGGGGAGAGGAAGGTTGCCAAAGAACAAAAACATGCAATTATCAGGAGGACTAGGTTGCTGCCCTGGGGGAAAGTGCCAGCCATTTCACCAGAGCACCTTCATTAGCCAGCATCCCGTGCTGTGGCAGTACTTAGGGATGACCACGGAGCATCTCCTCCTGGCTTACCTGTGGTGTTGTTTACCTCCTTGCATTTTACAAACTTCAGTCTCTTTAAGCCCTGTTGTCTGGAGTGTAGCATTTGAATTTCTCCCACTGAAAAATTACTTCCTTCAATTATTTGAGGCCAGATACCCAGCAAATCACATCTCCCAGCTAGAATTCGTGTCTTTAGCCATTTTTGTTCTTAAAAATTTATTTATTTTTTTTAATTTGAAAGGCGTATTTGCAGAGAGGAGAGAGAGAGAGAGAGAGATAGTGTCCGCACTGCTCTCTGTTGGTTTAGTTTATAAATAGCCACACAGTGAAGCTGAGCTGATCCGAAGTCAGGACCCAAGGGTTTTTTTCTGGATCTCCCACATGGGTGTAGGGTGCCAAGGACTTGGGACATCTCTGATGCTTTCTCAATCCATAAGCAGGGAACTTGATCAGACGTGGAGTAACCGAGACAAGAATCAGTTCCCATGTGGGATTCTGGCATAGCAAGTGAAGGGTTAGCCTCCTGAGTCACCATGCTGGTCCCACCAGCCATTTTTCAAATGACATGCTTTCCAGAACTTTTACTGTATTGGACATTGTTTTCTCCAGACATTTTTTTTTGCCAAAGTTGCTTTTACTAGGGAGCCATAAAAACATATTTCTTTAAAGGAATATCATTGGAATATAAATGCAATTGCACGGGCAAAATTATAGCATGACATATATGTATATAATCTTTTTTGGTTGTGAATATAACTCATCCTCCTACGCACAGGGTCAATTTATTTCTAAAACCAAACCTTGGATTTGGAAGTAAGGAAGATTCAGTAGGCTGCTTCACATTTTGCCTTAAAGTGATCACAGCAGGATTTGTCTAGGTGGACTCAAATTTTGCCTCTTGGACTAGTGTAATTATTAGTGCTGCCTCCTTACATTCTTGAAACCTTACTTTGATCAGAGTAGTCTTCAACTACCATCTGCATAAGTATGTTCATGGTTTGAATTATGTGATGCTTTTCACCGTAACTTGACAGTTGAGAAAAACCCACAATGTGTACAGTTTTTAGAGGTCAGATGAAGTGTGTTGACTGAGCTAGGGCATTTCCATGTTGGGTAACTGTTTTGGGGTTGATCAATGCTATGTAAAAATGCTTGGAACTCTTCTTGCCGCAACCTAGGCAGTCTGAACCAGGACTTAAAGAGATGGTGGTGAGTAATGAGAGGACAAAGAAACAGATCCAAGCAGAGGATTTTGAAAGCAGGCAGGCTGGAGAGTGTGTTCTCAGGGGAGCAACTCAGTGCCTGTCTCAACAGCTTTGATTCATTTAGGTTTCATCTGATATGAAATCTAAACGATTTAACTCATCTAAACAACTTGGTTCACCTGTGTTTCTGCCTGCTGACTAATCCACGTCCAAGCCAGGAGGTTCTTGCGTTCATCATTGCAGTCCTGGAAAGAGGAGGGGAGCAGAACAGGTGGCCGGTCACTTGAGGGATGTGAGAAGCCTGGGGCTCGGGCTGTGCCACCGGTGGTGTTCAGACCCCTGGCACCCATCTGTCCTCTGGTTGTTGATGATTTTTCCTAATGACCTCCAATATACTGTAGGAATACCACCTGTCTCTAATGGCTTGGACTTTTGACTGGTATCCTGCATACAAGATTGGAGCAAGTTTCAGGATAATTCTGAAGCCACAGGAACTGAACTTGAAGGATTCACAGGGCCTGAAGGGGTTGTTTCATCATCATATTGCTGATCTATGGACTATAACATTGCTTTAGTTCTTTTACATTTTACATAGACATTAATATATTTAGATTTCTTTCTACCAGTTTATTTGCTTTCTTTTCATCCTCTATGTTTTTTTTTTCCTTTCTTACTTTCTTTTAGATTGACTTCATGGTTTTCAATCTTCAGCTGTGTTAGATCTGCATTTTACTGTCTTGGCAGTTATTACAGATTACAAATGTGTATGTTTGAATGACCAAACAATTAGCATTGTTATATTTACTGAAGAAGTGAGGACAAGAAAATATTAGGACTCCCTTCAATACTATTTTGTAGTTTATAGATCACCATTATAAAAAATAAACTCCAAGAGAAATCACTGTTTAATATGGTCACCGTGTCTTAATGCAGATCTGGCCTCATGTTTGCTCTTTGGTGCTCTTCATTTCTTTCTGCCTCTTCCTTCAACGGGTGGATTGCATTATCTGGTCTGTCATCTTGAAGTCTCCGCACAATGGCTTACCTTCATAAATGCTTTTGAGTGCTGATGTGGACCCAAAATCCTGCTGCCCTGCTCCATTCAAACACATACAAAGAAAGTTAGAAAGGCTGAAATATTCAAATTGAACTGTTGTCACTACCAGATGACACTAACAAGACTGAAGTATGTAGTATAAAGTACAGATCATGATTGGTACCTTCATGGATGTTTGAATTTCTACATGCACTAAATGGCTAACTCAACTTTCTCATTAAAATCTTAGGGTAGTACCCAGAACTCAAAACAATACTGGCTTTCAGAATGCAAGGAGGTGTCTGGGTTCTCAGTCTCACTTCTGAATATGTTCTTTTATTTAGCAGTCCATAATCTCGCTTTACCTTTTCAGCTATTATTTAATGCTCAACTATAATAAATTTTGCAGCTAACACATTCTGTAGGCCTTTGTCATAAATCCACACGTGTGTGGTATTCCACAGGTACATAGGCACTTGATCTATGTGCAAGACAGCATTGCACTTGACCTTGAATTCCCAGAGCTTTCAGTGTTTCCAAATGCACAGTGGATATTTAATACATGTTTATTAAGAGGGTGAATATGTCCAATTATTTTGCTTTAAACACAAAACAATGTTTCCTCTGAGAGCGCACATAAAATTGATTTATGCTTGAAAACAACTGATGTGTTTTTATGCTTTCAAGTGATTCTCTAAGTGTTTCTTTTAAAATATCTGTACCATCTCCTGGATAGTGTAATGATCAATAGAAAATGGGTAAGTAAATGAAGCTGAACTGCGGAAAGCTATAGAGCAGGACAGTCATGTGACCCAGCTGGTAGAATCAAGACTCTCTCTAGAAATAATGAATTACCATATAAAAATATATCTTAACAGACGCTGAGAAATGTGAATTCAATCAAGTTGTTCTTGGATATCTGTGCATTCCATCGAAGGAAGGCTGTGCCGAAGTATTACATGAGCACTGCTGGTGTATAAAACTTAGAGAAAGCAGTAATCTAAGTTCACAGGTTTAACTCAAAAAGATGGGAGAGACCACTCGGTTCAAACCATTCTTTTTTACACAGGAGGAAATTTGGACCAAAGGGGATGAACTTCCTGCCTCAGCTCACCTACTTATTAGCAGGCAAAGGCAGACAGCACAGTTTGCGATATGACTTGTTTGTTTATATTGATAGAATTTATTAGAAAGAAGAAATATTAAGTTTGTCTTTAGAAGGAAACCTTGATCAGCTGACTCCAATTTCCAATCGTCTTATTTTCCTGATAAGCTGCAGGTGTGTTGTCAGTAGAAAGGGGCCAAATCACAATCGAGGCATTTCGTTACAGGAGCTGCCGGAGGAAGGACCGCTGAGCTCCGCACAGGGCAGCCAGAACAACTTTTCTAAGACTGAGAGAGGGAGAGGGTGCTGCCAATGCCGGAATGACAGGTGCAAACCAGGACTGCTCCAGGAAAACAAGCAGGTATGGCCGCCCCGGACTAAATGGGTGCTTGTTTTGTTGGTTGTTTTCTGTTGAGGGAGCTGGGGGCAAGAATTCTGGCTGTGCAATTTGGGGGCGAGAACCTGGTTGTTTTCGCTGTCTGAAGTATGTACCTTAAATAATAAACAAGTTTCATGTTTTGGATGAAGCTCAAGCAAATTAAGCCTCTAGAAATTACACATGCAGAAATTATACGTCTACTATATGGTTTGAGGCATCGAGAGCAGTGACTCGAACGTGAATCAGACCTCGGACTGCTTGGGGAAAGTACAAGTTGTTTTGGACACCTTAACCCTTCCCCAGTCCCATTACTAACCATGAAAGCAATGCAAATGTTTTTGTTTTCTTCTTGACTTGAGTCACATTCCTTCTGGGGTGATACAGGAGTTCTAACCAAGCATGGAATCCTAATGAGCCATTGGAAAGGTTCAGTTCTAAAACCTTGCCTTTGGTCACGCCAGAACTGAGGATCTAAGAACACAGAGCCATTTGATGTATAAGATTAACTATACGCCTGTTTACTTTTGGCATATTTTCTGATATATTTAGAGTAGGTTCTGGTCCATTTGTTTTTTTAAAAAAAAAAAATCCATGAGTCTCGTAGTATTTTTCCAATCACTTTGGAAATATGTGCCTGGCCTCCAGAGGTCTCCTGTAGAAACAGCTGAGGTTTTTTTTTGGTTTTGTTTTTTAAATATTTTTATAGGATAGGCAGATGCACAGAGAAAAGGAGAGACAGAAAATCATCCATCCTCTGGTTCATTTTCCAAGTGACTGCAATGGCTGGAGCGGAGTTGATCATGAGCCAGGAGCTTCTGCTGGGTCTCCCACACAGGTGAAGGATCCTGGTTCATGCAAAGTGAGGATTTAGCCACTAGGCTATTGTGCAGGGTCCCAGCTGAGGCCTCTTGACCTCTGCTGGAACCATCGTCTCTGGCTTGGATGCTCCTTAGAGTCCTCAGAGGGCGATTCTTACATACCCTGGTGCCTGGCCTCCATCCCAGCTCAATTATCTCAGGAGTGGGGACGTGTTGGGATTGCAGGCACTGATATTTTTAAAACACCTGCAGATGTTCCAATATGCAGGCTAGGTGGAGAGCTATTACTGTAGCTACGGCTTCATCCTCAGTGAATCCTGGAAGGATTGATTTGAGTTCTAATCTAGTTCTCAAGATGTCTGGATGATTCCAAATTGAGTGATAAAACCATTCTGATTTATACCTGTTTCAGTAACTGGCTTTAAGAGTTGCAGTCTCACCTGAGCCGGAGACCCAAAAGAAGCTCCTGGCTCTTGGCTGTGGATCGGCTCAGCTCTGGCTGTTGTGGCCATTTGAGGAGTGAACCAGCGTATAGAGGATCTTTCTTCTCTTTCTCTCTGTAAATCGGATCTGTTTTTCCAATTAAGTCTATCTTAAAAAAAGTTCTGGCTAGCATAAAAGGAGTGATAAGTTTTAGGTTCAGGCTGGCTGTATTGTTGCAGCAGGATCTGGAATTTAAATCAGCTGCGTGGTCTTGGACCAGCTCCCTATTTGTCCAGAGTCTCAACATCCTGATCTGTAAAATGGACCAGCAACTCTTGCTGTTAGATGCTACTGTGGTTTGCCAGGGCAAGGCAACCATATGCCCTCTCCTGTGTAAGTTTCCACCTCTAGAAGTGTTAGAATCCTTATCCTGATAACTATATCCTAGCAAGTGACCTCTGCCTCGTCGTGGGTCTTGCTCAGGGACTGTAATTTCCCCTGATGTCTGTCCCATGGTTGGGTTGGGCTGCCTGCTGAGAGATTTTTCTTGTTTCAATTTTCTGTGAACATGGGCATTTGATTGTCCTCTTTTCTGGATTCCATCTTGATGGGATCCTGCCACCTGGCTGCTAGCATTCTCCATGACTCCCCTCTGGTATCACTAACGCTCGTTTCCTGAAGCATGTAGATGGTTCGCCATGTTCCAGTTGACTATAATTTCTACTTGGGCCGACATCCAAATTCTGTCTCAACCTCAGTAAAAAAATTAAAAAATCTGGTTTTCAGTCAGAGTGCATTGAACATTTACCAAACTTGAGCTCTTTGGCGCTGCACCCAGAAAATTCACAGAGAGGAATGTGGACAACCCCGGGAGGGGGATGGAGACAGTGGCAGGGCCTTTCCAGGCACTGACCATCGAAGTTAGCACTTCTGTATTTATGTTAGAACCTGAAGTCCTTGTTGGAGGAAAAAAAATATTTTTAACGTTGGACACTTACATTTTGCTCTTGGGTGATGAATTCTGTTTTTATAATTTTTCAGTCTTTACCTACTCCCTAGCATACGGCAAGCACACCCTGAAATCTATTTTGGGATCATCTTTGGGGTACAAAGTGAACTATGTGTTTTTTCTCAGGCGTGATTGGTATGCCTTGTGGATGTGGTGTCCTCTGGCTCGCTACAGATGATCCAGCGCCAGCCATCTGTCAGTTCCTGTGAAGCCTTACAGGTATGTGGGCTGGCCAGTTGGGAATGTGCTGGTTACCCAGCTTCGGGACTTAGTAGCAACCTCACTGCCCTTTACTGCCCCAGAAAATGTGGTTATTATCCCTGGCAACATTGACTGCCTTTCTAATGATCTTCCCTGGTTTTGGGGACTGCGGCTTCTTTTTATGACCTACCAAAGGGAGGGACTGACCGACTCGGAGGCAGCTGAGAAGGTGTCTGGCTATTGAGGGTGGTGGCTTTGATGATGATAATAACAGTGATGATGGTGGCGCTGGCGACGATAATTGACACTTCAGTGCTTTTTAACAAGTAAGAAACAGTTTGCTACCTTGTGGACCCTCTGGATCAGTGCATTTTGTTGGGTTCGCTGTGTGGTGATCAGGGCTGGCTTAAAAATGACAAAGAAGAGATGGCAAGGTTTAGCTCTCTCCACAGTCATGGATCTGGGGGCTCCCTTTGTAGTTTCCTAGGGTGCCCTCTGCTGGGACCCAATCATGCCATCTGCTTCTTGGTAGAAGCCCAGGGTACTCCCATTTCAACTCTGATAGAAGAAAGACTTAACCATGTGTGTCCCATGCCATCAACATTCTAGTATTTGCTTTTCAGGCTGTAAACTAAATCCATGTCCAAGTTTTATTGCACCAATGGGAGAAAAACCCCAACAGCCCTCTCTTGACATCATTTTGATGTTCCTTTTGACAATGGAGATAATAGCTCTACTTAGAGTTTAACTCATTGGTGACTAATGGTGCCAGTGGTAGGCAGGAACACAGACACAACTGTGTTCTGGGAAATCAAAGGGGAAAACATTCCAAACAGGCAGGACCTATGGCTCCCTTTAAACTAGAGTGTGTGGGCAGCTGTCTCTGCTATCTGTGTATGGCCGATCCCATGGAGGTAATTTTGCACCCTGCCAGCTGGAACAGAACGAGCATCATTGTTTACTTCTAAGTTTTAATGAAGAATGCCTTGAGCTCTTTGGATGGTATGTGTATTATCCAGATTCTTATAACAAGCAACTGTATGGTATTGTTTTATAGATTAGTTGATCCATAAAGATGTGTCTGGGGTGGACAATCATTGGCATGAATTCTACCCTACGTACGTTTTGTCTACTAAAGTCAGTTGGGCAATCTTTGTGAGCGCATTTCCGACAAACCAGCTAGAGCCAGTCTTTGTAAGAGGAACCTGTTATGAAATTGGCTCCAGAAGTTGTTTACTTTGTGGAAGATCTCCTGAGAGATTGTCTGCTTGAAAATGAGATTGCGTTCTTTTGGATTCCACCTAGTCCCTTGCAAATCAGAGGCTCTTGGGGCTCCAAGAGAGTTAGAGGGGGTGGCTGGCTGGGTCTGCCCTGGCCTTTTTCTGTAACCATTTCTCATTGTTGAACCTGGTATCTCCCTAGCTGTGGAAAGTGTGCATTTCAAGATCAGCTGAACTAATAAGCTGTTGTGAAGTTAACACTGTGCCCATCACTGGGCATTTGCAGGACAGTGCCCAAAGTTTTTGAAGGCTTGCTTTTTTTTCTTCATTATAAATTTTGTGTCCTTAATGCTCGTGTTTGTGTTAAGAAAAAACAACTGTCAAGTTGCTTTCTAGCTATGACATCTTTCCTATCCAAATCTTCAATTACATAGTGCTTGTCTGGCAAATATTATCTTTATCTTAACGATTCTTGGACTGAAATCATGTAGGCACAGGGATAAATGTTTCCAAATTTGAGAAGCACCAAGCTTGGAAGAATAGGGAGGGAGGAGACCCCGCCAGAGTGCATCCTTAACGAGCTCTGCAGAAGGAAGCTTTTTTGCAGTTGACTCTCATAGGAAAGCACAGAGGAGACTAGTGCACAGGGGTAAGGGGACAAGGATGCCAGGATTCACCAGACAGAGCTGGAAAGGAAGAGAAAATAAAGTCAAAACCCGCAGCGCTCAAAATAGATGTGGAGGGGAAGAAATGTGACAAAGTTAATACAGATTTCCTGGGTTCCTTATGGGTTTACAGTAACTGTGGATGCCAAAAGCAAATGGTATAGCATCCAAAGCGGAAAACTAGGCATGAATGAATTCCTTACGGCATTTTAGAGTATCCTTTCAATCTTGAGAGTACTAGGCACATTTTGATCACATGTTTTCTATTATCCAGAAGAGATTTATTGAGGGAGTTAAACTTAATGCTGAGTTTTTCAAGCCAGCTGTAAAAGTCTGTTAAACCCGTGCTAATAAGGTATCTTTTGGAATCAATCTGGGTTAAGAGCATAAGTATCTGCATTCTTTTTCATAAACATAATTCGATGCAAGTGACCTGAACAGTGTGATGAACACCGCATGCTGTGAGAAGTGTGAGGCTCTGGGGGCAAGGGCTGGAGCCCGAGGGCACTGCTGAGCGCTTAGGACTGGTTGGCCAAAGGCTGTGGAAATGTGAAGTTGCTTGCCTGGCCCACAGCTCCCCTCTCTGCTACCTAGTTCCTCTTTCCTCTCGCCTCAATACCCAGGTGATTAGAACTCATTGGCCAGAATCAAAGGGGATGTGTAGACACCTGGCCTAAGGGATGTTATGCAAAAGTAGTTTGCAACTGGGGATCTGTACATGAGTTAACCACAACTGCTGGCTGTTCAAAAATGAGGTTGCTGGAAACTCCTGCAAGCCAGGCGATTGGACGGAGGGCAACAGGCTGAGTAAAGGAGTGAGCAATACACATGGATGAGGAGTCGTGGTTTGGGGGTGGGCAGGGAGAAACGGAGAAAGACAACCAAAAAAGCAGAGTTTTCCACAGAGCCATGCACTGGCTGCCGCAGATGTCGGTCTCTCCTGCTGGCTGCTGGTGCTTCCTACTGGCTATTTTTATAGCCAGTCAATAAAATCCTCATTCTCAAACTACTGGGGATGGGGTTCCCTGGTGAGTGAACTTCTAAAGTTGAGGAAAAGCAAAGACCCGATGGATGGATCCTGTTTGGTCTGCTATCTCCGCCCTCCAGGCTTTTTTCCCTCTCTCTCTTTCCTCCCACTTGGTGTTACCTCAAGCCAAAGCTGATGGGACAACAGGGACAAAGGTTGCTTCTTCTCCCCGTCCTTGCTTGCTTCCATCCCCTTTCTCTCCCCCATCCAGAAAGCAAGAACTGCTTTCCGTCCTCATTCCTGTACCATCTCTGCCTTCAACAAAGGGGAGTGGCCAGGACTCAGCTTAGGGAGGGAAGCCTCAGGACCATGTGGACACAAATGACAAAGTGCCTGCTGACCTTGAAATCTAAGGGGGGAGTACAGCAGCCGATTCGAGAGTACACTGGATGGTAAGCAGCAGCTCTTGACTGCAAATATTTACCAGATAAAAATCTTTATTTCTCACTTTGATTACCTGTAATGTTTGACTTGACTGATTCTTCTCTGTTAGATCTGCTTCAGATGTGCTAACCGGACCTTTTACAGTAAGATGGCGGGTGAGTGCTGTGCTCAGCAGGTTAAGCCCTTGCTTAGGCAGCCACATCTCCTATCTGAGAGTCTCTGAGAACAAGTCCCACCTAGACTTCTGCATCAGATCCAGCTTCCTGCGAGTGAGCTCGGGAAGCAGTGGGTGATTCCTCACACGGTTAGGACCCTGCCGTCCACGGAGACCCAGATGAAATTCCTAGTTCCCGGCTTCAGCCTGGCCAGCCCTAGCTGCTGAGGGCATTTGGAGAGAGCCAGTGTTGTAGCTAGATTTTGAGATCCCCAGAAATCATCAGGAGTCTGAAGTCGAGGCAAACACATAAGGGCAGCTTATTCAGGCTAGCCTAGGCTCCCAGCCATCACCCCAGCCCAGTGGGACTATGGAGGGGGCAGAAGCAGAAGGCGTGAGGTTGGACAGCACAAGGTTTCTATACACTTCAGGCCAGTTCCACACAATTCCGCAGTCATGATTGGTCAGTTTAACTGTTAACTTTTAGAAAGAGCAAGGAGGCAGGCTTCTATTGGTGGATTTGAAATAAGCAATTTTTTAATAGTACAAACTGGTGGACTATGGGGTTAGTGAGCAAGTCTTGTCTAAAAAAAGCACACCAGAGGTCTCCTTCCTGAGGAGTGCTCTGTCTGTGTGACCTGCCAGGTGTCACGCAGGCTGTCAGGCCTGGAGTTGCCACAGCTTCCCAGCCGAGCAAGCAAGGCAGAAACCACAAAGGCAGAAAACACCAAGGTTCTTCACCAGCAATACAAGTTTAATTTCTCTCTTCTAAAGAAAAATTCTTTCATGTGTTGTCCACATGCTGATCACTTTATTAGGTAGTGCTATCAATAAATGGTGAATATAAGATTATAATAGGAAAAATAAGCAAATATCAAAAACCTATTTGTCAGAAATATAAACAGCAGTTGTACATAATAAAACCGTGGTGTCACTTCCGTACCTATGGAGTATGTTCTTTTTGTACACTGTATTATCAGATTAGAGAACATATTTTCTGGGACTGGCTTATTTCACTAAGCACAGTGGTTTCCAGTCGCATCCATTTAGTTGCAAAAGATTAGATTTCATACTTTTTGTTGATGAATAGTATTCCACATTGCATATGTTCCACATTTTCTTTATCAAGACATCTGTTGATGGGCATCTGGGTTGATCTCAGACCTTCGCTACTGTGAATCGAGCTGCTATGAACACGAGGGTACAGATAACTTTCTCATATGCTGATTTCATTTCTTTTGGATAAATTCCCAGGAGTGGGTTAGCTGGATCTCACCTTAGATCTGTTTTCGGATCTTTGAGGAATTTCTAAACTGTCCTTCACAATGACTGGTCTAGTTTGTATTCCTAGTATCAACGGATTCAAGAGCCTTTCCCCAACATTCATGGCAGCGTATACTTCTCGATATTAGAGTGTCAGCCATTCTAACTGGGGTGCGGTGGGAAGTCCCTGTGGTCTAACTTGCATTTCCCTGACAGCTGGTAAACCTGAGCATTTTTTCATGTTTCTGGACCATTTTATCTTTTGAGAAATGCCTAGTCATGACCTTTGCCAAGTCTGTTTTGTTAGTGTTATTTTCTTGATCTTGTATAGGCCTTGAGTATTAATCCTCTATCAATTATATAGTTTGTAAATATTTTCTCCCATTCTGTTGGCTGCGGCTTCACTTTGTTGATGGTTTCCTTGGAGGTGCCGAAGTCCATTGATTCGCTTTTGTTTTGATTTCCTGTGCTCTGAGGTCTTTTCCAAAACGTCTTTCCCTTTCCCTGTGGATTGCAGAGCGTGCACAATATTGCCCTCTAAGTGGATGGTATCTCATCCTAGATGTAGCTCTTTGATCCATTTAGGGTAGAATTTAAAGGTATAGGGTGGGGTCTTGTATCATGCCTCTGCATACATGGATACAGCTTTCCCGACACTGTTTGTTGAAAAGACTGTCATTTTTTTCTGGACTGACTTCACTTTGCTTGTAAAAACTTAGTTGACCGTACTGTGCAGGTTCCATTTCTGGGATTTCCATTCTGTTCTATTGATACTTACATTTTTTTTTCCCCCAGTAGCAGAGCCTTTTGGTTATAAGCACTCTGAAATACAGCTTCAAGTCTGATGTTCTAATGCTTGCAGCTTTGGTTTTGTTGTTTTAGCTAGGGGCTGACTCAAGGTGTAATCCTTGGCCTGCACGTGCCAGGCTCCCATGTGAGTGCCAGTTTGTGTCTGTTGCTTCACTCCCAGTCCAGCTCTCTGCTTAGTGCCTAGAAAAGCCTTAGAGGTTGCCTCAAGTTGTTGGGCTCCTGGACACATGTGAGAAACTCTTGGCTCCAAGATTCAGATTAACTCAGCCCTGCTCTGATATTGAGGCCATTTGGGGAGTAAATGAGCAGGTGGAAGACCTCTCTGACTCTCCTCCCCTTGTAAAAAATCTGTCCTTCAGACAAAAGATAGGGCCTGGCATGATGGCTCAATGATCAGATCCTTACCTTGCAAGTGCCAGTGCGTGTCCTGGCTGCTCCACTTCCCATCAAGCTCCCTGGTTGTGGTCTGGGAAAGCAGTAGAGGACAGCCCAAAGCCTTGGGACCCTGCACTGGTGTGGGAGACCTGGAAGAGACTCTGGGCTCCTGGCTTCAGATCCTGGTTGATCTCTGGCCATGCAGTCACTTGGGGAGCGAATCAGCAGGCAGAAGACCTTTCTGTCTCTCTTTCTCTGTATATCTGACTTTCCAATAAAAATAAATCTTAGAGAAAAAAATTTTTAACAATGCGGTACTTATGGGCCCGGTGCGGTGGCGCAAGTGGTTAAAGGTCCTCGCCTAGCACGCCCGGGATCCCATATGGGCTCTGGTTCTAATCCCGGCAGCCCCGCTTCCCTTCCAGCTCCCTGCCTGTGGCCCCGGGAAAGCAGTCGAGGACGGCCCAAAGCTTTGGGACCCTGCACCCGCGTGGGAGACCCGGAAGAGGCTCCTGGCTTCGGATTGGCATAGTATCGGCCTGTTGCGCTCACTTGGGGAGTGAATCATCGGACGGAAGATCTTCCTCTCTGTCTCTCCTCTCTGTATATCCGCCTTTCCAATAAAAAAACTAATAAAAATAAATCTTTAAAAAAAAAAAAAACAATGTGGTACTTAGGGAAAGCAGTCAGCCTAGCGGTTGAGACTCAGGATACCTGTATCCCCTATCAGATTTTATGGTTTTTTTTTTTACGTTTTTTTTTTTTTTCTTTTCTTAAGGTTTGTTTTTATTTGAAAGACAATCTACAGAGAAAAGCTTTTTCATCCTGTTTCACACTCCGAATGGCTGCTGTGCCAGAGCCCATGCTGAGCCAGGAGCCTTTTCAGGGTCTCCCCTGTGGGCCCAGGGTCTCCCATGTGGACCCAGGGTCCCAAACTTGTGCCCATCCTCTGCTACTTTTCCAGGCTGAAAATGAAGAGCTGGATAGAAAGTGCAGCATGCCACATGAAACGGCGCTTGTATGAGATGCTGACACTCCAGGGTGGGGGATTAGCCGGTTGAGCCATGGTACCAGCCCAGCTTATGTGGGTTCAATGCGCGGCTGCAGCTGCTGGAACCGCACAGCCTGAAAGGCAGTAATGATGGCCCAAGCAGCTGCGCTGCAGCCACTTAGGCCGAGCGCCTTCACCCTGTCGGTGAACCAGCTCCCCTTGCTCTGAGCAGTGCCGTTGGAATACTTCTCCCAACCCCTGCTCCAACAAGCCATGGTCACTGGCGAGTGGGCAGAGATCTTGTGTGGCTCCAGCAGGCATCATCAACCTTGCTTCCTCTTTGTCAAGATGAACATGTGCTGAAACTGGCAGAGCCACAGATGGAGTGTGAGACCCTGACTCATGCTTGGAGTGAAGCCACTTGACAATTAGGAACATCTGCTTTGGACTTCTGATCGGAAAGAAAGGGGAGGGGATTTCAAAAAAGCTCATGGAAAACAGTTGAAAGACGTTTTTATTTTGGTACAATTTCTTTTTTCAAATTCATGCATAGAATTTTAATGAACTTTTTGAAGACACCCCTGTCAATTTTTGTTGTAGGAAGTTAAATAAAAGTTTTTCTCCCCAATAGTGCATAGTGTTGGCTAAGTTAGTACACTGCACTCAAATTGGAAATGGGCTGACGCAGCAGTGTGGCAGGCTAATCCTCCATCTGAGGCACCAGCATCCCGTATGCGCACTGGTTTGAGTCCTAGTTGCTCCACTTCTGATCTGACTCCCAGAAGATGATGGCCCAAAACTCTGGGCTACTTCACCCATCTGGGAGACTTGGAAGAGGCTTTGTACCATCCTGTTTCAGGATGTTGCAGCCATGTGGGGAGTGAGCCAGCAGATGGAAGGTCTCTTTGTCTCCTCAATGCACTTCCCCACCCCCATCACTCTTTCAAGCAAAATAATTTTTTCTTTTTTATAAATGGAACAAAAATAAATAGAAAATGGGTTTTAAGGACCGCAGTGCAAGCTGACATTGTAGTACAGCAGGTTAAGCTGCTGTTTGTAATCTCAGTGTTCCATATCGGCTTGCTGGTTTGAGTCGTTGCCTCACTGGCTCTGATTCCGCTCCTTGCTGATGCACCTGGAAAAGCAGCAGAAGTTGTCGCAAGTACTTGGGTCCCTGCAGCCTACATGGGGCACCCAGATGGAGTTCCTGGCCCCTGGTTTCAGTCTGGCCCATCTCTGGAAATAGAGGCCATTTGGGGAGTAGACCAGGAGATATAGGATATAGAATCTCTCCTTCTGTCTTGGACTCTTCCCCCCTTTCCTCTCTGTCACTCTGATTTTAATTACTGAGGTACATTGATCTTTTCAAAAAATGTTCATTACAATGCTTTAAAAATGGTTTGGCATATTCTGACTCAAGAGTGGAGGCAGGCTGGGGATATTGGGGCAGGTGCATCAGAACTGAATTTTGAAGGTTAGATGCCAGGCAAGGTGAGCAGGAAGCATTGAAAACAGTGTCCCATTGTGAGTGGACAGTTCCCGGGCAGAGAACCTACTCTCAGAACCTCAGAAGACATCTATGTGAGACAGGAACCAAGAGTATTTTTTTTTTATTTCTTTGTTTTGTGACTTAGAAGAAAATAAGCCACTCACCACAGGAAACAAGTCATCTTTGGATACAAGCGGCCTTGTCCCTATTATTTAACTGGCTCACCGACAATGTCTTCAGCTTTTAAGATTGAAGATGTAAAGACAGTGAAATACCTGGTGCTTTCACAGAAATGTGCTTGTCTGAATTTCTTGTGTCAGAAACGTCCTCCAATCCAGCTGTGAACGGTGTCCTGGAGGGGCGGCTTTGCAAGGCGATTAGAGTTACAGGAGGTCACGGAGGTGGGGACTCCAGATTGGCATCTGTGGCTTTGGAGGGGAGGAGGGCAGATCCCCACTGGCCTGGTGGTTCTGGTTGCCATGTGATATGCTCAGTCAGGTAATGGTGCAGCATAAGGCCTTTGCTCGGTGTCCCAGTGGATGCCAGCACCACGCTCTGCAGTTCAGCTTCCAGAACCATGAGCCATCTAAGCATCTCTTCTCTTCGAAGCAGCTGGTATCGGATATTTTGTTAGCACAGCAGCAAATGGACTGAGATACTTCTACTACCTCTGATATTGTTATTTCGGTCATTCACAAAATTACTATTTTTCTGTTTTGCCTCTGTTACTGTGTGTTTAAATAAGATGGTCTTGGGCCCAGCACAGTAGCCTAGTGGTTAAAGTCCTTGACTTGCACATGCCAGGATCCCATATGGGTGCTGGTTCATGTTGAGGACAGCCTAAGGCCTTGGGACCCTGCACCCATGTGGGAGACCTGGAAGAAGGTCCTGGCTCCTGGCTTTGGGGTCAGCTCAGCTCCAGATGTTTCGGCCACTTGGGGTGAATCAGCAGATGGAAGGTCTTCTCTATTTTCCTCTCTGTATATTTCACTTTCCAATAAAAATAAGTAAATCCTTAAAATAAGTAAATTAGATGATCTTGGGTACAGCAGGGTAAGCTGCCACTGGGCCCCCACATCCCAAGTCAGGATGCCTGGGATGGTGAGTTGCTCATCTACTTCCTACACAGTGCCTGCTAGTGTGCCTCCGGGGAGGCAGGTGGGAGCTGTCTTTATCTTAGAAATATTTGCTGGAGTTATTCTAAACTGAACCCATCGATTCCATGAAATCAAGGACCTTTTTGCATTGGTTTTTGAGATATTTACATGAATGTATTTTGTATAAATGATCACTTTGAGATTGCTTTTATTTCTTATTTAAATGAAAGAAGTAAGGGGCAGTTTGCATTCACTGGTTTTATTCCATTCCGAATGCTAGCGGCAATGGGTTGGATGGAACCAGTAACTCTCTTGGGTCCCCCACGCCATCATCTACTGTGCCTGGAATGCACACATGCAGAAAGCGGGGGTTAGGAGCAGGTGCGGGGCTCACACGCAGGCATTCCAGCATGGGGTATGGGTGTCCATCACATCTTAACTGCTACACCAGACACCCACTCCTGAGGCTACCTGTATCCCTTACTTCATCACTTAATGAATCCAGCAACTTGTCAACCTCGAATTCACTGGGACTTTGATGTTTAATGTGTTTGCTTAATCTCTCTTCCTCATCGCTCATTCTTTCCCCTGTAGTCTGTTTCTTAGTAGGCAGAACAACATCTGTGTCCCTCTGTTTGATTTGCACTGTAGAGTTTTAATACATAACTTATCATGAGTTCTATTTTTTTCTTTATCAGAAAAGTTCACACTTACCACTCAGTTAAATAATGCTTCTAATTATTCCAACACAAATTGGAGCTATGCTCACGGTATCTCTCAGGTTTCTATATTTATATAACAGAATGATTTTTCCATCATTGTTTGCTTTTTTGGAGAAACAAATTACCTGTTCCAAAAGCTTACGTTTTCCAGGAAAATACTGGATTTTTTTTTTCCATTGGAGCAATATTTGGCACACTCACATTTGCATCCCATGTTGCCCATCCTCTTTGTCTTCCAGACCTGACTTGCTTGCTCTCTGGTCCAAAGCAGGTCCTTCAGCCAGTATTCATGCTTCTTGTGATTAACCACTCAAATTTGTTCTTGAATGAAATTTTCCAGGATTTTTGGATATTATTGTCTTTGAAAAGTTGTGTTATGAAGCTAAGGATGAGCAGGCTTTTTAGACTGTAGACTACTCACACAGCCTTAAAGTTATCAGGGAAGACATGGAGTTGTGTGTCAGCTAGGAACATGTTGCATCCACCGTGAGTTCATAACATGGAGATGTTTTGTTTAGAAACACTTGGTTGTTTTCTGTTTTGATTTTGATTTGCTTTCTCTGTAAGGCTGCCTTGGGATACTTACTTGAAACCAAATTTGAAACAGGAAAATACTTTTCTATAGAGTTTAGGGTATTCTTTTCTGGAGTATTTGATGACCCACGTACTCTAAAACTCACGGCTTCAGCTACTGCAGGCTGACAGGTCTGAGGGGTTCAATGCCATTCACCTGCTGTGCAGCCTTCCACACATTTCTTATCTTCCCCAGCTGAAACCCTGCACCCCTAAGTCACTAACTCCCTGTTTCTCCCTCTGTCCCTGACAACCAGCACTGTTTCCCAAGTCTAACTATTCCAGCTTCCTCTGCTGAAGGGAATCAAGGTTTATTGGTCCTTTTGTAGTTGACTGACTTCAGGGTTGATCCATGTTGTTGTAGTTCTCAGGATTTCATTGTTTTTCAAAGGCAGAATACTATTCCAGTGTATGTGTCCTTCATGTTCTGTGCACCCACTTTCTGCTGTGGTCCACTTGAGTTTTATCTGTCTTTTGGGTATGGTAAATTACCTTGACTTTACAAGATGCAGCAGCTCCCATAGCATAGATTTTTGTCATAAATCAGCATTTATTCTGCATTGCAGTATCTCTAAAATCAGGATCATTCAACTCTAATTGGAAAGATGGAGGTAGAGGGAGGGAGAGCACTCCCCTCCATAACTGACTTCTTAGACGCCTGCAAAGGCCAGAGCTAGGCCAGTGGGAGGCCAAGGTCACTCATGTGGGTGCCAGGGACCCCAGGGTCTGTGTTAGCAGGGATCTTGAATTGAGAGCAGAGGTGGGATTTCATTGGACATGGGCATCGTATGCCGAATATTGTCCCACTCTAAGTCATTTAATGCTCTGGAGGCAAATTCAGTGCCGTCGGGTAGCAGATGATTTCTTCAAGTCCATGACTTGTTTTTACCCTGGAATTTCAGTGATGTCATTTCTGCCTCACGTTCTGGTCTGTTGCTGATCTGGGAGCTTCTGCTGTTTTGAAGTGAAAGAATTACTCAATTTATTCAAGTGGAGGGATAGGGAAGAGCTGATGGGTGGGAATCTCAAGAGGCCAGAGCTGGATATGACCATGTGTCTTCTGCCCACATCTAATTTACATAAATAGTCACATGATCCTGGTCCAGTCATAACAGGGGAATCTGGGGAATGCAGCAAGAACATGTGATGAGCACCTAGATTCTCCATGCACTAATACGAACTCACATTTCAATACTCATGTCTGGAAAAGCCTTAGCAACTCTCCCACTGTGGCTCCTCTAAAAGTGAGCAGCATTAGGAAAGGCCACACTCCATCTTCCGTGGATTCCCTGAGTGCAAGGTGCCAGAGAGAGCAGAGCTGGCTGGGCCTAGGATTGCAGTCCTGGGCTCAGGGTGGTAAGGGTCCCGGCTGGGGTTCCACTTCATAGTTCTCACTCAGATTCTATAGAGATTGCTGGAACCACAGAGGTTGACTGCTAGGTCTGGGAGTTTCTTGTTGATTTCTCAGCCAGCCCAGACTTGGGATCAGCTGGCCAGTGGGTCTGGGCTCAGGGTTGGCAGTGTCCCTGCTGGGGCTTGGATTCGGCCCTGGCAACATTCACGGAGGTCGGGCTAATTCACTTCCTGTGGCTGCGATCACTGATCTAGACTGAGAAAGAAGACTGCACAGACATGGGCATGCAGACAGACAAGAGTTTTTTGTAATTGTTTCAAGCTTCTTTGTGCTACAGAATCAAAGCTAGATATTAAAAGCTCTGCTGATCAACGTGTCCTAGGAATAGTCTAGAATATTAAGGGATGTAATGCCTCAGGGATGGTGCTGTGGCATAGCAGGTAAAGGCACAGTTCGTGACCTGAGTGTTTCTTGTGGGCTCCAGTTCTGCTTTGGGTCAGACCATCTATCTTGTTCCTAAAGGCCTGAGAAGAACAGCTGAGGATGAGCCCAGTGCTTGGGCCCCTTCCTCCCATGCTGGAGACCCATGAAGCTCTTGGCTTTGATTGCACATTGAGGCCATCTGGGGAGTGAGCTAGCATAAAAAAGATTTCTCTGTCGCTCCCCTCCTCTCTGTAACTCTTTGAAATGAACAGACCTCATATGCAGACATACATATATATTAAAGAAAAAATACATGTCTTATTACAGCCTTTTCCCCCTGTGGAAGGAGACAGAATTAAGCATGGTAAATAATTCTACTTGTATTATTGTTTCACTGGGGAATTGAAATAATGAAAATCTTTACATCTGATTTAGACTCCCTAAGTTACCTAGTCCAGTGCAGAGAAAGGGAGCTGGCACAGGCAAGGTGCCTTCTGCTTGGCCAGTAGGCACCTGGCGTGCTGTGGCACAATGGCAATGTGACCAGGATGAGGGCTGGCCATGTTATGACGTGGCTGCTGTGGGCTGCCACTCCTCAGTGGGATTGTAAAGCTCCCGGTGACCTGACGCATAGCAGCACAGGGTGCTCGAGTGTCCTTGGAGAGCTGAGGAGTCCGCCAGCATGCAGGGTAGCTCTCCTGGCCTTTCTGCCATAGCTGTCTGCAGAGGCTGTTGGGGACAAAAGCAAGCTGCAGGAGCACAGAAGCTACTCCGCTTTGTGGTGTTCAGGAGCTTAACACTTTTTGAAACTGGGGTGAGTTCTTTCCCAGGCCAAGCAACCTCACTGCTTCTGTGCCCACTGGAAATTGGAACTGCACATGGCGCTCAGACCCGCTATGTGGCAAGGAGGTATTCTCCTAACCACGCTCTGTAGATTTTTTTCTCCTTCTCCTTGCTCAGTGCATTGGTCTGTTTGGGATGCCATAACAAAATACCAAGGCCTGGGTGGCTTCCACGGAAGGAATTTGTTTTGTTTTAGAGGTTGGAAGACTGGAGAGGCAAGGTCAGGGTACCAGCACAGTGGAGCTCCGGCAAAGAAACTCTGGTGTGTGGACAGTGGCCCTCTGAGCGTGTCCTCACAAGGCGGAGAGCGGAGGAAGGGGGCTGTGATGGCTCTTCTTTTAAGGAGATTAATTCCATCCTGTAGCCCCACCCCCAAGACTGCCTCTAAAGCCGATGGTCTCCCACAGGGCTCCTCTCCAGATAACACCCAATGGGCATAGGGGAAGGCTAGAGTGTTGACATCCATTTTGACATACACCTTTGAGCATCGTGCGCTCTCGTAGCAAACTTCTAGAAGTTTCTTCATAGCTCATTTGGTTTCTCATGAGATCCCCTGTGGGGCCTGGCACAGTGGCTCCTCTGCCTTCAAGTGCTAGCAGCCCATATATGCACCAGTTCGTGTCCCAGATGCTCCACTTCCCATCCAGCTCTCTGCCTGTGGCCTGGGAAAGCAGTCAAAGACGACCCAAAGCCTTGAGACCCTGCACCCGCATGGGTAACCTGGAAGCTTCTAGTTCCTGGCTTCAGATGGGCTCAGCTCCAGCCCAGTGGCCATTTGGGAATGAACCTACAGTAAAAGCTCTGTCTCTCCTCTGTAAATCTGCCTTTCCGATAAAAATAGACTGCTATCCTAGAGAGTAAGTGGTTCTTAGAGAAAAACTTTTATTATATTTAACAGATTTTTCAGACTCAAAATGCTATCTTGTTTAACAACAACAATTATTGTTATTACTAAAAACCACAAAAGACCTCTCTGTGAGCCCAGGTGTTTTTAATCATAATACAAAGCAGATGATTTTGGGACAGTGCCTGAGGCAGGTGGTTATTGCTTTGGTGGTTACCAAAGTAGGTGGAGGGTAAAAGCCAAGATGATATCTCAGGGCAGGTCAGGGGTCAGCAATGTCTTCGGGATCCATGGGGAAGCCATTCAGGTAGCTGTCTTGTTAATAGCCGACGAGATAAGGTGGGTTTTAGGAGGCAAAGAGAGAAACTCAGATCCATGAACACAAGCACACACGTGTGTGGTACAACTGCTACCTGCCTGGTTTATTCCCCAGGCTCTTGGAATAGACAAAGCTGATCAGGAACTCAGTCGGGACCTCTCTCAAGTTGACAGCAGTCCAACTCCTGGACCGATCACTGCTGCCCCCCAGGGGCTGCATTGGCAGGAAGCTGGGGTGAGGAATGAAATTGGGCTTGAACGTACACTCCGCTATTGTCTGTTCTTCACTGCCATGCCAAACACCCCTCCCCACCGCCGTTTTTACATTTGGAATGATTGAAAAGTAATCTAGAGAGGAAACTATATGGCCACATGTAAAAATTATATAAAGCACCAAGTTCCCCCCACCCTGCCTATTTGTCACATGTGGTCTACACTGACTCCTGTGCCATCATCACGGGGCATGACAGACTTTGAGAGTGTTCTGCCTGTAGTTCCCAGTCCTGTACTGTACACTGAGGACTTCATACCCGTCCGATGCATGCCTGAAAAACTTCATGAAACAACACTAACATAATTAAGATATGCTCTGCCACGCTTCCTTTTTCATTTACAGATGTTCAGCGTTATTTCTGAGCCTGTCCCAATCATGACTGTAGCTCACAATTTGAAATCATTCCTTTAAATCTCTTGGTCCCAGACGCATGATAAATCCTTTGGAAAATTCTTAAGGCTAGACTCATTCCAGATTACTTAAAATCTGTCAACTCCTGGGCGTCAATCTTAAAGTCAATAATAATAATTTAAGAAAAAAAAAAAAAAAGCAAATAGCCTCCAGTACCGTTGTCTTGAGCAAGCCAAGTTGGGAATGGAGCCTTTGCCTTGCCCAGCCGGGTTCCCAGAGCATCCTCCCCGGGAGCTGGTCGGGGATGCGGAATCCCCGGCCGCAGCACTGCCTCATAGAATAGATCTGTTCGGGAGCAAGACCCCGGGCATTTCTGTGTGCATCCCTGAAGTGTTGCTCCACCTCAGACCAAGTCCAAGTTCGACAGGCAGTGTGGGCTTGGGCTCCCTTCTCTGGGGGACAAGGAAGAAATCCCCATCATGACCTCTTACCTGTATTAGATCTGAGGGTACGAGGGTGACGTGTAACATGGAGAAGGGTCATGCGCACTCAGGGCTCATTTACCGGGCAGTGTCCACCTGTTAGCGGCCATCCAATGCCAACTGGGAAGTCTGAGGTGGATTCCAGGACTGAGCTGAACCTGAAAGTGCTGAGCTGGATCTGGGGGTGCTCAGCTGTAGCGCCCCTTCCAGCAGTCTCCTGCTGCTCCCAGGGCACTGTGCTCAGCCTGCTCCAAGCTCACCTTTTCTACTGGGATGAGAATCGGGATGACTGATTTCTAGGAACTGGAAGCCAGGCATCGCTTGATCAGAAACTTCCTCATTTTGGAGGCTGCCGTCCTCTGGGGCCTTGCAGCCTGGCAGATCAAAGGCAGCTCCCGCGTGTTCTCTGCTTGCCGAGTCCACGACTTCCCAGGGACACAGTGAGTCATAGAGGAGCCACAGAGGGGTGAGGTCCCCGGCAACGCCCACAAACTCCCTAGCAACTGGAACCTTGGGCGGAAAGTTTTCCCTCTGCAATTTCCTCAGGCCTCTTGGCCGGTTGAAGCTATTTGTGCTCTCCCAGAGTTTCCAGGCGCTGGCTTCACCTTTTGCTGACCGGGGCAATCCTATAGGGCGCTGTGCACTGTTCAAAGGCTGTGATGAGGACAGCCTTCCCTTTAGGTCTGTTTTTGCTTTGGTTGGTTTGGTTTTGGTAGAGGAAAAAGATGTGAAAGTAGAGGCACTGGAGTTAGTAAAATTTAGCCGAATCACTCTAGATTGAGACGAGAATATTGGAAGACATCCCTCCCCTAATAGCCCCTTTGCAAACAAATTATAAGGAATTATAGACACAACAAATTTCAGACCAAGTTTTAAATGATCACCTCTTGACCTTTCTAGAAGCTTCCACAACGTGCCTACGATATTATTCTTCTCTCAGTTCCTCTGGAGAAGGTCCAGTGCCTCCAACAGTGGGGTCTAAAGTGTGGTACCCTGACCGGGATCATATATGCCAGGCAGGGGTGCTCATTAAGCTGCCATTTGGGGTGGTTTGTGTTGCAGCTCTGTAGCTTCCTGTCCAGCCTTCTGCTGATGCGCCTGGGAAGGTGTCAGAGAATGGCTCAAGTACTTGAGTCCCTATTACCTGTAGGCAAGTTAAATTAAGTTCCTCCAACCTGGTTTTAGCCCAGGCCCAGATGTTATGGGTATCTGGGGAGTAAGCCAGCAGATGGAAGGTATTCTTTCTCTCTTCCAAGTAAATAAATCTTCATTTTAAAGATTTATTTGAAAGTCAGATATACAGAGAGGAGGAGAGACAGAGAGGAAGATCTTGAGTCTGATGATTCACTCCCCAAGTGGCCACAAATGGCCGGAGCTACGCTGATCCAAAGCCAGGAGCTCAGAGCCTCTTCTGGGTCTTCCACATGGGTGCCGGGTCCCAAGGCTTTGAGCCATCCTTGACTGCTTTCCCAGGCCACAAGTAGGGAGCTGGATTGGAAGTGGAGCTGTCAGAATTAGAACCAGCAGCCATATGAGTATATGGTATATGTAAGGCAAGGACTTTAGCCGCTAAGCTACCACATCAGGTCCTCAAGTAAATAAATACTTAAAAATTGCATGTTCTCAGGCCTGTTCTTGAATCAGACACTCTGGTTACGTCTAGCTCTATAGGCAATTCTGAATTGTATTAAAATTTGGTGCAGGGGGCGAGTCTGTTCTAGTCACACCAGATAGCATGGACTCTAAAAGACAGGCTGGGAAGCTGTGGTTACTAAGCCCACACTGTCTTTGATGAAGAGCTGGATCTATGTAAGCAGCTCCTTGGCCCGAGTATAGAGAGACCAACGTATTACGACTCTAGCAGCACTCTTGATGAGAACTTTGAATGTTGTGTTAGCATAACCGAGTCTCGTTGGTCCTCACTGCTGCCCCGCGGGCCGGCCCGGGTTGTTGACGATGGTGTGATCTGATGAATGGGAGTCTGGCAGAAGGAGAAGGACGTGTTGTTCTCATGTTCAATACGTTAGGTAAACTGAAGTCTATTTAGACAGAATTAAAGTGTCTCTAAATGAGGCAAGGCTTATTTGTCCAGAATCTGTCACCTGTTCTGAAAATCAATGCCGGAAGAGCTACAGGGCAAGCCAGGCAGCCTGCAGGATGAAGACAGAAGGAATGTTCGCCTAGCTGGGATTCTGACTACAGAGAAGAGCCGACATTGCTGCCCCACCTGCCGGACAGCTCTGCTGCTTCAGATCCTAAGTCTGACATCTGTGTAGGTCTTCCGCAGAAATACCTTGAAATTGCACTAAGATTTTTAAATTTATTTATTACTTATGACACAGTTCCATAGACTCTGGGATTTTCCTTCTCTTTTTTCCAAATCTCCACTGCCAACTGATTTCTTCTAAATCTTCACAATATTAGATTCCTTCATAGATGGTCCTAAGTCCATCACTGTGCTATTTAAGTGTATCCTGACATTGTAGGTATGGACAATGGCAGAGAGTCCAGCATCCTGTTGTCAAGATCTATTTAACGGTTTCATTTGGAGTCCATCTTTTATTGGGAAGTAAAGATGCACACTGCATTGCAAAGATCTATTTTTGTTGGAAAGGCAGATTTATGTAGAGGAGGCGAGAGAGTTTCCATCTGCTGGTCTACTCCCCAAATGGCCACAATGGCCAGAGCTGAGCTGATCAGGAGCCAGGAGCTTCTTCTAGGGCTCCCACATAGGTGCAAAGGCTCAGGCTTTGGGCCATTCTCTGCTTTCCCAGGCCCCAAGCACCTAGCTGAATGGGAAGTGAAGCAACCACGACATAGACCGACAGCCATATGAGATGTTGGCACTTGTGTGTATAGGATTAGTAAGCTGAGCTATTGTGCTGGCCCCTCTGCTCATATTTTTAAAGTGATATTTAAAAAACAAAATAACCAGAAACTCCTTAAGTCCAAGGAACTTCAGTTTTCTATTTAGAAAAATAGTGTTTTAAAAAATATTGGGTAACTTTACAGTAGCATCTAAACAAATGAGTCAATGGAAAAACAAGAAAAGAAAATGAAAAACTCAAGCTGGAGAGATTTTATGATTAATATTCATTTTCTCACTGTTGAGTCCTTGTCTCCATCTCTTCTTTATACTTTGAGCTCTTCCAGCCTAAGCGACATGGCTGACAATGAGTATTCAGATGCATCGTTATGAATCAACAAGGACACTCCGAAGATGTGACTATTAAGTTGTGTGATCTTCAGTAAGTTATTTTAGTTCCCAAGGTTCTGGACTTTCATTTCTACAACAAAGTTATGCTTCTTTTTATGGCTCTTGGAAGTAGTTATTCTGTACATCCCACCAATATAATTTCCTCATGAGAAAATTCAGCAAAGATTTGCTTAGTTTTTAATTTTTAATTTTTCATGATACAGTTACATAGGCTCCAATTTCCCATTCTACCATCTCTATTGTGCACCCCCTATTACCCCTGTTTATCATGATAGAATAAGTCCTTCAACAGTTACAAGTCCATTGTGCTATTTAAGTGTAGCATAACATTGTAGGTATAGACAATATTAGAAAATCTAGCATCTTTTTGTCAAGATATATAGAACAATTTCATTGAAAGTCCATCTTTATTTGGGAGTAGAGTGTGTATGATATCTTCTCTTCTCAATAAAGATTTATTTTTAAAAAGATTTATTTGAAAAGCAGTGTTGCAGAGAGAGGGGGAGACAAAAATTATTCCATTAGTCAATTCAAATGGACATAACAGTGGGGCTGGGCCAGGCCTAAACCAGGAGCCAGGAGCTCTGTCTGGGTCTTCTGCATGGATGGCAGAGGCCTAGTTTCTTGGGCCGTCCTCGGCTGCTTTCCCAGGTGCATTAGCAAGGAACTGGATCAGAGCGGCTGGAATCCAAGTAGGTGTTGATATGAATTGGTGTGTGGAAGGATAGGTCTAATATCTATGATCTCTTAGTAGGAGAAATGGGGAAAAGAGAAAACGGGGTGGTAGATCAGAGAAGACATTTGGCTCCGAGACCCTTCTGTTTCAGTCCATGGTACCCAGCATGTCAAAGTGTACTGTGGTGTTCCGGAGTGCCAGCCCTATGTACCTTTCCCTCCATGTCCACATCTTCATCTACACATAGCTTAGGCCACTGACTCTTGAGGTGGGAGATGGAGAACAAGGGAGTTTAGGATATCTGATAACGAGCAGTAAATTGCTGCTCTACTTGGAATACTCCAAGTTCTTCCAAAAGGCAAATCCTCTACTCTACTAAAATATGGTGCATTGATGGAAAAAGGGACACTTTCCTAATATACTCTCAAGTTGTTCGAAATCAAAACGAATGTCTTAAATAGTTGGAAGAGCTATGTATGTTTAAAATTATCCGACTCACAGAAATTTGTGTAGTAGAAAACCTATCTAAGCTTCTCAAGAACTAAAATTCATGAAGTTTAAAAGAGATTAGCTGAACCTTAGACTGTGGGACCTTTTGAAAATGAAAAATAAGTTTCTCAGTATGAGAAAAAAATCAGTGATATCCTACCTACATTGATGTAATTAATTACAAAAAGCCAAAAAATTGTTTCAAGTATTTACATATGGATGGGCTGGCCGTATGCTTTATTTCACCCTCAACAGCCTGTGTTTTTATGTGTTGTCCCAGTAGAAGAGTTTGTAGCAACAACCCACTGCTCTTAAAATCGCCCTAGCTTATAATTGATAAACAAACTCACGGAGTCCTAAGCCATCTAAGAAATCCTTTAAGAAATAGGGCTGCCCCTCCTAAAATAAGGAAGGATTGAAAGCTGCTTTAACATATTGGTCAAGTGTTTCTGACGGATTCTGATGGCATCAGCCAGTGACTGTTGAACAGTGGGTTGTCACCTAGAAGAGGTGTGACTTTGTTCCACAGCGATTTGGTGGCATTGTTAGAGAACAAGAGGCTTTCCTTGTATTGAGCTGCAGTCTCAACAGGATTAGCTGGATTCTTCCATAGAACTGACACAGTCCACACCCTTGGAGAAGAAGCATCTAGAAGATCTGATCTATTTCATTTAATTCCATACAAGTTTGCTGTGGCACTGTGGTGACTAAGAATTTGCCCATTTGGCATTCCAATATCTGTAAGGCTGCTGTGGAGTGTCAGGGTTCTAAATGTAAAAACAAAATGGCAAATAAGACAGTAAGAATAGAAAAATAATGAGAAGGAGAGGTAAGGAGATGTTAGTTATGGAGTTTAAGGCTTCAGTTACGATGAACAAGTTTTGGAGATCCCATGTACAACAATATGAAGATAATTAATATTTTATTGTGTGCTTGGATTTGCTAAGAAAGGGGAAAGAAAGAAAATGGTAACTACACGAGGTGGTGGAAATGCTAATGAACCTGACTAAGTATTTTGCAGTGTAATATATCAGGTAAACCAGTTGTATGTGTTAATTGTATAAAATACCTCAGTGGCTCAGAATATTTATATATGACACTGGTCCAGGCTTTCATGGAAAAATTAAGACAATTTTAGGGCAGACATTTTGCCAGGTTACTGGGATAATTGGGCCCCTGTGTGCCATGCTAGAGTGCCATGCTGGAGTGCCAGGGGCTGGGGTCATTCATGTATTCATAGCAGTAGTGAGGTTACCTGGTGACAGACTGGTCTTGGGTGGGCTCACTCATGTGTGCTGGATGGTATTGCCTGCACGTGGCTTCTTGGCCCTTGATGGGCTAGACCGCACTTCCATGTTCATAGTGAAATATTGCAAGAGGGCGCCGGTGGAGGGTTTGAAGTCTGTGAGGGCCTCCTGTCTGTGACAACGAAAGCCCCTTTACTGCACTCTACTGGTCAAAGAAAATCACAGAGCAAGCCCAGATAGGCACCTACTCTTTGTGGCAAGGCATGGTACAGGCATATTGAATGGCCATGGGAGAGGCCTGACTCACCGTGTAGGGGTGTCGGTAGCCTTGCTGTAACACCTGCTTTCATTTGGCTCTGCTGTTGTGACTCGAGAGTTGCTCTCCCAGGCAGCAGTGTTTCCAAGGGCTGTGCAACTTTTAAGAGAGGGGCCTGGGTACACGTGTCCTCAAAAAGGACTGGGGGACCTGGTCACTCTGTCATTTCTTGGTTGGAGATGCAACTGCTTGCTGTGGTATGCGCAGCTTTCGTTGGCATCCATGCCACGAGGGGATGCAATCAAGGGACACCCCTTGCCTTCTGTATACCCTGTGGATGTCAAACCCATGTAAGCATGAATGAAATACAGCCTTGTCTTCACTGAAAGCCTTAGCTTGAACAACCATGTACATGTTCATTCAGTTCACCTTACATGTGTAAAACTAGATGGACAACATTTTACATGTTCACTGGTTTAAACTGCCTCTTTTACAAAAAGAGTTCCAACTGATACACACCACTTATCTTTACAAATCAGTGCTTCTTCTGGGAGATGTGGGGGGCTTTCCAACATTGTTTTGCATGTCATGGTAAAACGTCTGCCTGGATTGGGAAATTCCAGTTTTGTAGGAATTACTGTTTAGTTCTTTCCTGTCGATAAGTGACCTCTAAATGACTTATGGGAGGTGTTAGAACTACCGACAAGGACAGCCAAGAACATGATATTAAACTCCCCTGACAGCAGGGGTTCAGGTTGTCTGGACAAAAGCTGAAGAAACAGAGTCACAAACCAACTGTGACATTTAAACCCTTAGGTTGGTTTGCCTAACTTGTTTCCCATGAAAAGAAAATTTTCAGTTGCTTGTGACACTGCACTCTGCCCACTCATGAACTGTTGGGAAATCAGTAGAGAGTTCTGGAAGGTTCTGGGGAGCCATCATACAGGCAGATAGCAGAGCCCCAGACTTCAGTGGAACAGGCCAATTTCCATATGCGGGTGGGGAGCCTAGTGACTTTCTAGAGACAGATGTCTCCAGGATAATGATGGCATAATTTTTTGTTGATTTGATTTACTGCAATATGCCCCTACTTTTATCTTAGAATGCACATATTTTTTGTTATTTTTGTTGTTGTTAAGATGTGCTTTCTTTTTAAATTTTAAATTAAAGACAGTTACAGAGAAAAGGAGAAGCAGAGAAGCAGAGAGAGGGGTCTTCCATCCACTGGTTCACTCTCCAAATGATTGCAAGGGCCCAAAAGATCTGGGTGATCCCAAGCCGGGAACCAGAAAATTCCCCTAGGTTTCCCATATATATGCAGTGGTCCAAGGACTTGGGACACCCTCTGTTGTTTTTCCATGAGCAGGGAGCTGGATCAGAAGTAGAGCAGCCAGCACATAAACCATCCTCATATGGGATGCCAGCACTGCGGGCTGAATCTAAGCCTACTATGCCATGGTGTCAGCTCCAAGAGGGAACATACTCTTCAGTGAATAAGACACTGTGAATGGTGTTGTGAAATGACCCACGACAACATTCTTTGTAATGGAATCCTTTGAGAATATTTCCAAAAGTACATGGAAAATGGCATTAAGAAATAAACACTCTTTTTAGCTCTCTGCCTTTCAAATAAAGAATGAAAGAAGTTTTAAAAACAAAGTGGATATGTTCATTCCTCCCTCGTTCTCCAGTGTCTGTGGCAGTCAGCTGAGCCAGCCAACTTTAGGGAGTGTGAGGAAGTCGGAGTGTAGTCCCCGTTCTGGCTGCTCCCCATCTTCTTGACAAGCTATTTCAACTTTAAGATTGAACTTGTCAAGTTCATCATTTGTGCTTCTGAGACTGAAATATTTGTTCCTTAATCTCAAAGATGCATATAAATGGGACACAAAAATCAAGAAAGAGAAATAAAAATGAAGCAGGAACAGGGGAAAAAAACCTAGAAATGAAGCAAAAAGAAGGAACGGTCAAGTGGAAATTACTGTTGGGCAAAGATCTTGTGGTATAGGTTTGGGTGGGAGTGTTGTCAGTTTCCCATTTTAGAACACAGGGATAATGACAGTAGCTTTCTGGAAAACTAGTGGGATTCTGTAAAATATATACAGGATCTAACATTGGCGATCAAGATTTAAATTTTTATTATTATCCTCATTCTATGTTACAAGACCCAAAAAGGAAAGTAGGGTCATAAGGAATAATTTTTAAAAAGCAGAATTTGTATCAATAGTTGGCCAAATATAGCTCAAATTTGTAAGTATATTAATGAGAAACAAACCTCCTCCTGGCCAATGCTGAAACCCGTGGTCGAGGTGACCTGATGCTTGTGTTTGGGTCTCGAACCTTGGTGTGCCATGATCCTGTCAGATCACCCTCCTCCAGACCCCAGTCATGAACTTGTGTATGGGTGGGGCTATAGTTCCATTCTCATGCTTGGTTTTACGTTTTAATTAAAGAATTACATGATTTACAAAACAGTTTCAGGGCCTTTTGCATGGCAATCACTGGGAAGCAGCCAGTGATGCCTCCCGGATCAGGGCTGATCTTGGTGCAGAGTGCCTCCCAGGGTCCTAAGGGTGCTGTGGTGCCAAGTCTGGGCAGCTGCAGATGGGATTCTGGCTTGCACTGGTTTGATTTGGGATGACGTAAAAGGCACTAGCTAGAGAGAGAGATTATAGAGGCCTGAAGAAATGCTTGCAAATTACAGTGTGTTGTGTTCAAAATTACCCTGTTTTCTCTCAAGTTCATCTCCTCCTACAGGGAAGAGAAGTCTGCAGTTGGCCGGAGAGAAATGCCTGTGCTGAAGCTCCCTGCAAGGGGAGGGAGGCAGGCAGTCCCCTGCTGTTGGCTCTGTGCTTATGCTGAGGTGCCCATAGAGCAGCCTGCCATCTGGCTCTGAGTAATCTTGTCCCCGCCGCCCTCCAGGCATTTAGATTCTCCCTCTTGCTGAATTCTGGAGTGTATCTTAAATTATTGCTCCCACTCCAGCTGTGACAAACTCTATGCTCCATTTAGTTAGCATCTGAGTATAGCTTAGCAGTAGAAGCAGATATAAGTGGTATCTGGGTCACTCTGTCAGTCATGGGAAAGGGTAAGCCATTGGGAATGTGAAGTTTCATATGCTCAAACCTCTAAAGACACAACAGGTGCCGGGGTGAAGAATCATGCTGGTTCTCCCTGGATCCTCTCTTGCATCCTTTAGGCATCATGTACGTCACTTCTGTGTAGGCCTTGCTCAGAAAATTGCTGTTCCATCAGAAGACCATTTTGGGAGAAAACTCACGGAAAAAACATCAAGTTCTCTAGCTCAGTGGCTCTTTGTCCCTCGTGGAGTATTGGAAATTTAGGGAGCTACACAAAAGAATAATTCCAAACCTACTCTCCAGGAGGGTCTTACTTAATTGTTTTGGATTATGGTTGGGCAAAAATATTTTATAAATTCTTCAAGGAGACTGTAACAATATTATATCTCTATCACATGATAACCATCTAGCACACCTAAAGGATCAAATAATGATTAGAAGAGGAAAGGAAGGAAAATTGATAAAGCATGTAAATTAAATATTTTCTAGCACATTGGAAATGAAAACAAGTAATTTCTAGGTGCGAGCTTGATTTGGGCTGGTACTTGCCTCAGAGGGCATCTCATGAGTACAGAAGTGGGAAAATGCCACTTACGGAGAGGGTGCTGTGGGGACAGGGGTTCAGGAAAGAAGTTGACTTTGGGTATGATGGGCCTCAGGAAACACTGGAGGTACTGACATAGTTTTAGAACTTTAGGTGTTCCTAAGTTGTCTTGATTTATATTGGCCAATTTTGCCTACCTCTTAGAGATGCTAAAGGCATATGTTTAACACTGTGGTTACAATGCCAGTTGAGATACCTGAATCTCATTTTAGACTGCTTGGGTTCAATTCCTGGCTCTGCTTCTGATTCTAGCTTCCTGCTAATGTTTACCCAGGGAGGCAGCGGGTGCTGGTTCAAGTAGCTGGGTCTCTGCAACAAACATAGGAGTCTTGGACTGAGTTCTTGGCTTCCTTCTGTTCCAGCCCCAACTACTGTGGGCATCTGGGGAGTAAACCTAGGGAGTGGGATAGATCTTTCTGCCTTTCCAACAACAACAACAAAATGAACATTTAAAAACACCCTCACAAGCTTGAACAAAGAAATAGGTTGTATGGGCATCTATTTCATTCAATTACAATTGACCTATGACACAGTGTTGATTTAGTAAAATTTAGTCCGAAGATGTCAAATATGAAGTTCCTAAACATAGGCTTGGGGGCCTGGGCTTGTGGAGAGGAACCGTGTGGATGAGAAGTGCCTGTGGAGGACTTGCAGGATGTGTGTAAGTAGCAATAGGGCGTGCTGAGCTCGGGAGCCCAGGGAAAGTGGCAGGTTTGGAGTTTTTATCCCTTTTCCCTTTTAGTACTTAAATGGTAATTTGAAAGTTTAGTGATTGCATTTAGAGTAGTCATTCGGACTTAGAGAACATTTGAAGAATGAAAATTGAAACCTAAAGTTTCCTTTGAAATCAGGCATAGTTTTGTTTTCTGCAAAGCTGCATAAATCCGAAGTCTGGAATAATATCCCAAGCACTCTTCCACAAATGATTCCTTTGGAAGCATCAGATGAATGCCCTGGTCTTGCAGACAGGCAGGGCACGTGGCTCCTGGCAGGTATGGTAAATGTAGTCCTTTGCGAGAGGATGCCCAGAAGAGCTGGGACTGGGCCAGGTGGAAGGCAGGAGCACAGTAGTTAATTCAGGTCTGCATCGTGGGTAGCAGGGACATACCTGCTTGAGCCAGCACCTGCTTCCCAGGTGAGCCTTGGAAGGAAGTTGGAATCTGGAATTGAGCTAGACCCACTCCCTTGCAGGATGTGGGGATCTTAGATGCTAGGCCAACCACACACCCTCCTTGGTGATTCTTGTGTGTCCCAAAGTTGTAGAGTATTTTTATTATGCTTGTGTCTTGGACTCCTTCACTTAAATATTTATATTGCTAAAGAAGCCTAAGTCATACCACTTCTAAAGCTTAATTCTTTCTAATTACTTCATGTACCTATAGCACTTCAACCAGAACAGAGAATAGAATTCTTTTAGGACTTACTCCTAATATTGGAAACATTTTGAAAATTCATGATGTATTCTACACATTTTTAGCTGTAGAGTCCATAATTGTTCCTATTTATTTGTATAATGCCATTGTTTTATATCCAGGAAAGCAATTTCCTTTATAGGGCTTCCTAGTTATCAGCAGGCATACTGTGCTGGTCTGAATTTCAAAGGAACAGGAGTGCTATGTAAAGAAAATGAGTTATTATTAAGCCCATAATTGTTTGGACTTGCTATCCCTTAACGACTAATTCCGACTCCGGTAGTATTTGAGAGTCTCTCTCTGTCTCTCTTTCTTTCTCTCTCTCTCTCTCTCTCACCCCCACCTCAAGTATATAATTCTCCTGAACTGAAGGAATAGTGAAAAGCTCTAGTTCATTCTAGCTGTGTCCGTTTTTTAAATTTTTATATGAAGTGATCAGTTTTCACATTTCACAATCCACAGTAATACTTCCCATTGTACTGCCCACATTCCACACAAACCCTCCTTTTTTCCCTAAATTTTACAATGCCATATTTCCATTTCAATTTACATTCACGGACTTATCAGGTAAAGCTATCCACACATAGCAAGTAGAAAATTAAAAGAAAAAAACTGTTCCTCAAGAGTATAGAAAAGACTACCCAATATCGAGATTCCAGTTGTCTGTCTCATAGATTGCATTTCTTTGTGCTATTCATTCACTTGCAGAAGACATCATTTTTTAATGGCAGTGCAGTATATGCAAGTATGTTTTCCACAATTTCTTTATGGACATCTTGATTGATTCTCTTAGCTTTTGTGAAGTGAGCTGGGGACGGAGATAACTCTCATATGATTTCATTTAGTTCAGGTAATTCCCAGGAGGAGAACAGCTAGGTCACATGGTAAATCTACTTTCCTATATTTTAGGGCTCTAATATACTCTCCCATAATGATTGTACTAGTTTACATTCCCAGCAATACATGATTGGGGTAACTTTCCCCCTATATCCTCCCAGCTTTTACTGATTTCTGCTTTCTGGCCATTTTAATTTCGGTGAGGTGAAACCTCATTATGGTTTTTACTGCCATTTCCATGATAGCTAGTAAACCTGAGCATTTTTTTGGTTTGTTGGCCATTTGTTTTCATCCTCTGAAAAATGCCTGTTCGTGCCCTGTGCCCATTTGTTAACTGGGTTGTTTTGCTGTTGTTGAGTTTCTTGAATTCTCTATATATTTTGGATGTCTATCTACTCAGATAGTTTGCAAATATTTTTTCCCATTCTGTTGGTTGCCTCTTCACTTTGAGGGTTTATTTTGCAGTGCAGAAGCTTCTTCACTTGATAAATCCCATTTATTCATTTATTGTTTTAATGATGCATCCAGAGTCTTTTCCATGAGATCTATGTACACATGTGTATCTTAGAGCATGTCTCCAATGATTTCCTCTAGAAATCTGATGGTATCAGGTCATAGACTTAGATCTTTGATGCATTTAGAGTTGATTCATGTCTAAGGTAAAATAGGAGTTTGTTTCCTCTGCATGAATACATTAAATTTTCCCAGTATCCTTTGTCAAGATTCTGTCCTTTACTTCCCAGTACGCCAGTCTCTTTTGCACAGTTAAGGTATATGATTATCACATATATATACATAAAATCTGTTCACATCTATATATTTTCTCTTGAGTCTATTATTTTTTAAATTTTATATCCTTTTATGACACAGTTTCATAGGCTCTGGGATTCCCTCAGCCCCTCCCCACACATCTATATATTAATATATAATATATCTGTATTACGTGTGTGTGTATGTAGTGCTTTGCATATGGGCTGTCTTAGAAAACATAAGATATTTGTCCTTTTGGGATTGTCTTCACTAGGCATAACAGTTTCCACTTTGGACCATTTTGCTGCAACCAGCAAGGTTTCATTCTTCTTTGTGGCTGAGTAGTTGTCCATTAAGTAGATGTGCCACAGTTTTTTTTTCAATCTATTCCTCTGTTGATTGGCCTCTGCGTTGATTCCATGATTTTACTATTGTGAATTGTGCAGCTATAAATATAGGGTTGCAGGTTGTGCTCTTGAGTGCAGATTACATTTTTTATATATTACCAGGAGAGGGATGGCTGCTCATATGGTAGGTTAATTCTCAGCTGTCTGAGCCCTCTCCATACTGACTTCCAAAATGGTTGTATTACGTTCCCACCAACCGTGATTCAGGGCATCTTTTCCCTCCACATCCTCACCAACAATTGGTGTTTGCTGATTTCTGTATATCAACCATTCTTGTTGGAGTTAGGTGGAATCTCATTATAGTTTTTATTTGCATTTCCCTAATAGCTAGGGAATCTGTATTTTCATGTGTCTGTTAGCATTTTGAATTTCATATTTTGAAAAATATCCATTCATGTGCTTTGCCAATGCTTGTTTTCCTATTTTTGAGTTTCTGTGGTTCTTTGTATATATTGGATAGGCCTGCTATCTGTAGTGTGAAAGGATTTATATCTAATTCTGTCAGTTGCATTCTCACTTTACTGGTGGTTTCCCTTGAGGTATAGAAGCTCCTTAGTTTGATGTAATCCTACTTGTAGTTTTTGTCTAATTGCCTATGTTTTTTGTGTCTTTTCTAAGAAGTCTGCCCATGCCCACTTCTTTTAGGCTGTTCCCTTTGTTTTCTGCTAGTAATTTGATGGGTGTCTTTTGTTTCCATGTGAATTTTTGCATTTTTTAGTTCTGAGAATGTCATTGGGCTTTTGATTGAGAGCATGTTGGATCTGTAGATTCTGTTAGATAAAATGGATATTTTGGTGTTGATTCTACTGGTCCACATGCAAGACAGATTTCTTCATCTTTTAATGTCTTCCTCCATTTCTTTCCTCAATGTTTTGTAGATCATGGTAGAGGTACTTCATGTGATGATTGGTTTTATGTAAGGTTGTTTTCCATGATTTTTAATGGGAGTGAAGCCATCCAGTCCTGGATTTTTCTTTGATGGGAAGGGTTTAATTATTGATTCAATCTCTGTCCTGGTCATAGGTCTATTTAGATTTTTCATTACCTCATGATGCAATTTTAGTAAATTGTATGTTTCCAGAAATCTATACATTTCTAGATTTTTGATTTATTGGCATATAGTTACTTGTAATATCTTCTAATGATTCTTTGTATGTTTGTGATATACATTGTCATTTTTTCTTTTTCAACTCGAATTCTAATTTACATTTCCCCCCTTTAATTTTTGATTTGACTTGGTGTATGTGTTTTGTTAATTTTTTTCAAAGAATTAGGTCTTTGATTCATTAGGTCTGTCTTCTTGTGCATTATTCATTTGGTTTCAATTTGGTTTATTCCATAATTTTAATCATTTCTTTCTGTCACTATGTGTTTTATTTGCTGCTATTTTTCAAGTTTCTTCAGATGTGTAGTTAATTTATTTCCCTGGTGCCTTCCTAGTTTCTTGATATAGGCACTGATTGTAATGAGCGTTCCTCTTAGCACTGCTTTTTCTGTGTCCTATAATTTCTTATGTGTTTATGCATTCATTCATTTCAAAGAATTAAAAAATACCTGTTTAGATTTCTTCTTTGACCCATTGTTCACTCAGTAATATGCTGTTCTAAGTGTTTGCATATTTGACTTCTTGGTCTCCAGTTTCATTCCCTGATAGTCTGAGATAATACATGGCATGATATTAGTTCTTTTGTGTTTGCTGAGGATTGTTTTTGTGGCCTAGAATATGGTCTATTTTAGAGAAGGTTTCACATGTTGGTGAAAAAAAAAGTGTATCCTGGGTCTATAGGATGAAAGGTTCTGTGGATTTTAAGTTTATTTGTTCTATTATGTAATGAGCTCTGTTGTATGATGAGCTTCTGGCTTACTGACAGTGGTGTGTTTAGATTCCCTACTATTACGTGTAGTGGAGTCTATCTCTCTGTTAACGGTTGTTTTACATAGCCAGGTGCCCTATCATTTGCAGATGTATTACTGTTATTTCATCTTGCCAAACAGATCCCTTGATAATTATGTAATGCCCTTCTTTGTCTCTTGTTAAAATCTAGTCTGATATTAAACTGGCTGCACCAGTTACATTTTTCTTTCATTGACTATTTTTTAAAAAGATTTATTTTTATTGGAAAGGAAGATATCCAGAGAAAAACAGAAAGATGTTCTGTCTGCTGGTTCACTCCCCAAGTGGCCACAATAGCCAGACCTGCATCAATCTAAAGCCAGGAGCTCTGAGCTTCTTCCTGGTCTCCTAAGACTCTGGGCCGTCCTCTATTGCTTTCCCAGGTCACAAGCAGGTAGTTGGATGGGAAGTACAGCAGTTAGGACACAAACTGGTACCTACATGGGCTCCTAGGATATGCAAGGTGAGGATGCAGCTGCTGTGTCTGTGCTGGGCCCTTGTTTTCCCTTTTCATTGGCCTGGAATATATTTTCCATCCTTTCAGTATTATTGTATATTTTGGGGTCAAATGTATTTATTGTAGGCAACAGAGATAGATCCTGGTTTTAGATGCATTCAGGGTTAATACTGACAGGTAGCAATTTAGTCCTGCCATTTTAACATAGGGTTTCTCAATGTTTACTTTAGGTTTCACTTTCGTTGTCTTTGGTGTCATTTTCTTTTTGTGTCTGTAGCACATCTTTTAGTAACACTTGTAGGGCTGGTCAAATAGAAGGGAAGTTTTTCAGTTTTTGTTTGCTTTGGAAGGTTTTAATTTCATTTTCATATACAATTGGAAGCTTTGCTGGGTATATTAGTCTGGGTTGACAGTTTTTTTCTTTTGGGTTCTGGATTATGTCTCTGCAGTGTCTCCTAGCCCGTAGGGTTTCTGGTGAGAAGTCAGCTGTGAGCCCGGCTGGTGTTCCTCTGGGTGATCTGGTATTTCTCAAATGAACATTGAAGTATGTGTTCTTTATGTTCGCCTGAAGAGAGCTTGATTGATTCGCCACGGTGAGGATTGCTTCTGTTCATGTGTTTGGAGCTGTCTGACCTTTTCTATATTTGGATTTCTCTTTCTTCAAGTTAGGGAAGTGTTTGCTCATTATTTCACTAAATAGAACTTCCAACTCAGTTTCTTTCCTATACCTTCAGTACCTTCTATGACGTGTATGCTTACTTGTTAGTGTCAATTCTTGGATGGTTTTCTTAACTTTGATTTCAATTCTAGATTTTTGCCTGTCTGGACACTTTCTCATAAATTGTCTTCTAGTTCTGGGGTTCTTTTTTCTTCCTTACTCAGTGTATTGTTGAGCCTTTCCATTTTTTTTTAACTTGTGCTATTTTTCATTTCTAATAACCCAGTTTGATTTTGTTTCAATGCTGCTATCTCTTGTGTAATGCATCCCTTAGATTTCTTGCATTCCGGGATCTGCATCTTACTATTTTTCAAAAGCTTTATAACAGTTTTTTTTTTTTAATTCTTTAATGAGCAGTTCTTCAGTGTCTTCCTCTTCCAGTTCTGAGACTGAACTGCTCTTGTGGTCCGTTGCAGGGGTTGGTGAGACATCTGTTTCTGTAATTCAGATCAGTGGGTTTCTTCCTTAGGTGGATTTTAGCTTTAAGCTGTGTTGTTCACAGGCTTGTGGACAGTCTGTTTTATTCCTGCTCAATGCTTGCTTCCCTGTTGGTTCTTGATGAAGACAATGGTGGGATGCTTTTGCTGCTCCTTTGGGTGAATCAGCCTTAGGCTTCCCTGCTGCACTCCTACCCAGGCCTTCACAGCCAGTGCTGCCTTGGCTGTCTCTCTGCGCTTCCAGCTGCTGGCTGTGCCACAGCCTGCTCTGTTTTTCTCCTGCGGATGGTTCCAGTGGTGCCTGGAACTGTGCCTGGTTCTCTGCTTTCCAGTCTATACTATTCACTGTAGAACAGGAGTGTATTTTCTTGCTGGAACCTGCTAGAAGGTAGGTCGGTGGCATCCTGGACCCACTTTGTGGATGGAACCTGTGGAATGCTAATTTGATGGTGGGACCAGTGAAATGTACTTCTGGCATTCATAACTTGGAAGTCTCAGCTGGATGTATCTCCCTAAGCTTGGTTGGCCTGTGCTCAGCTTGCCAATTCTCCAGGCACTTTGTAGTCTCCCTATGAGTTCTGCTCAAAGTGGAGGCTGTGAGGGTAAGGGGTGTGGTGTTCAGCTCTACCCATTCCCTTGCCTATCTGCAGGGGCTTTGCTGCTCTGGCTCATCCCATGTTTACACCAAAAGATTGGCTGGACCTGCTGACTTGAATTGCCTGCTGCTTCTCTGGTGTTTTTCCTTCCCTCCAGTCACTGTTGGGAAATCTGGCTGCTGCTGTGCCACTCAGCTGTCTCCTGCTGCTTCCCAGTGCCCACGAGTCCCCAGCCATTTCTGTCCACACCTGTGATGACCTGTCCACACCTGTCACTCATGATTGTACTTTGCCTGTTTTCCTCTACCAACCTTTTACGGACCAATTAGTCTTTGCCCTAATCCATCATCTTGGATCTCCACTTCTGTTGATTTTCTTTCTAGACAATCTCCATTATAAAAGCAAGGTATTCAAGTCTATTATTGGATTGGAATCCATGTATCCCTTTATATCCATTAAAGTAATTTTTTAAATAGCCACATGCCCTGACATTGGCTGTAATCTTGTTAAATTGATTGTTGATACCTTAATGATTATGTAATGTCCTTCTTTTTCTTTTAATAGTTTTGTGTTAAACATATTTTGTCTCATCAGAATGGCTTCACCTGTTTTTCCTTCCCGTTGCCGTGGGGTATCTCTCGTCCTTTCAGTCTGTGTATATCTGCTGCTGAGGTGTGTGTTCTACAGGCAGCAAATGGATGGTTCTTTTTTTTTTGTTTATTTTTTCTTTTTCAATTAATTGCATTGCGTTATGTGACACTGCTTCATAGGCTCCCCCCATGGTGGATTCCTCCCCCTTGGTGCAGTATTACAGTTCAAATTCAGTCAAGATTCTTTCTTTGCAGGCATAGAGTCCAGCTTCTCATTGTCCAGATAAATTCAGCAGTTTCTTGGAGACCATCTCTGGTCTGAAGGCAGAGCTGACAGAGTGTCATCCCAATCAATTAAAGGTTCTTGCTTTTTAATCCATTCAGCCAGTGTGGGTCTTTTGATTGGATCATTTGGATTATTTGCACTCAGGATTATTTTTGAACACTAAAGACTTGGTCCTATCATTCTTCCATATCACTCCCTTCCTTCCTTCGTTTCTCTCCCTTTCTCTTTTTTCTTTTCTTTTTTCTTTCTTTCTTTTCTTTTCTTTTCTTTCTTTTTCTTTCATTCTTTCGTTCTTTCTTGATTTATTTAATTTTTATTGGAAAACTCAGATTTACAGAGAAAAGGAGAAACACAGAGAAAGCTCTTCCCCCACACTGGTTCACTCCCCAAGTGGCCACTAGGTTGGAGCTGAGCCAATCCAAAGCCAAGAGCCAGAAGCTTCTTCCGGGTCTCCTACAGGGGTGCAGGGTCCCAAGGCTTTGGGCCGTCCTCGACTGCTTTCCCAGGCCGCAAGCAGGGAGCTGGGTGGGAAGTGGGGCTGCCAGGATTAGAATCAGCGCCCATATGGGATCCCAGCATATGCAAGGCGAGGACTTTAGCCACTATGCTATTGTGCCGGGCCCTTTCTTTCCTCCCTCCCTCCCTCTCTCTCCTTCCTTCCTTCCTTCTTTCTTTCCTTTTCCCCCTTCTTTTCCTTTTTCCTTCCTTCCTTCCTTTCCATTTTCTTCTTTTTTTCCCATAAGCACTCTCATTGTTTCCTTTGGGTTTCCTCTCTGCCTCTACCAAGAGATCTTCTATTTTCATATCTTTCATTGTGGTTACCATTTTTATTTTTCTGTGTACTACATTCTTAAGCATCACTTGTAGGGATGGACAAATGGTAGCGAATTCTATCAATTTGTTTTGGAAGGTCTTATTTCACCTTCATGTATAGAGCTATCTTGGGGTGGCTTTTTCTCTTTTGGGGCCTGGACGATGTCTCTCCATTCTCTCCTAGGGCTTCTGATGCAAAGTCAGCTGTTAGTCTAATTAGTCTGAAGGTAAACTGGTGATTCAGCTGCTTGTTAGACTCTTTGTTTTATTGTTGAAAGTTTGACTGCATTGCATAGTGAAGGTTGATCATGCTTGTTCTATGTGCTTCCTGCACTTGGATGTCCTTTATTTCCGTGCATTAGGGAAATTCTATGCCACTGTTTCACTGAACAAACCTTCTAATCCATCCTCTTCTTCTTCCTCAGGAATTCCTAAAATAATATATATTTGATCGCTTGATGTTGTTCCATAAATAATGAACAGTCTTTTTAGCTTTTCTGATTTTTAATCTATTTTTTTGTTGTTGTCGGGATGAGATGTTTCCAAGATTTTGTCTCCTGACTCCAACGTTCTTCCTTACACTTCCCCAAGCCTGTTATTGAGGCTTCTGCTTTATTTTTTGCTTGACATATTGAGTTCTTCATGCCTAATGTGCTTGATTTCTCTTCACAGTCTCAATCTCTTTGCAAAATGTGTATCCATATAATACATGGGTTTCTTTATTTCAATTTATGCATTTTGAGTATTCCTGTGATAATTTTTCTCCATTAATTTTCATGGATTTCTTCCATCTCTTCGTCTTCCTGATATTGAAGAATTGTTAAATTCCGTCGTGCAGAGTCATAATGGCTTCCTTGTTTTTGTCTATTTCTGCACCTGCTTTTAGACCTTTCCAGGAGGACATGCACTTGTTCCTCCTCTTGTGTTTATCTTTGAACTATGCCTTCTGTAGCTTGGTGGAGTGACTGCTCCTTCAGTAAATATCCACAGGTGTGTGCTGGGTGTGGGCAGGGGACTGTGAGCTGAGAGCCCAGATCAATACCAGGTCTGGGTGAGTCGGGAGTGATGCCCGAAGTAGGTGTGGTGGGTCTCTGGTCCGCACACGGGAGGCAGTGCTCATGACTATCATTAGCCCCACTTCCTCATTTCCTCTTCCAAAGTGGTAAGCACCCAAGGTTAGTCCAGCGTGGCTAAAACCTCCACCCATGCCAGTGCCAGAACCACACTGTGATATTCTCTGTGTGCCCAGAGCCACAGCTTCATGCCACACACTAGGAAGAAGCCACTGAATGCCTACAGCTTTTGCAGAGATGCCCACGCCCACAGGTGCTGAAGCTGCCCTCAGCCTGGTAAGCCTATCCCAACCAAGGACATCAGAGGCACCTGCTGTCCTGGCTATCTCGGAGTACTCTCAGTGGCTTGCACGGCTGTGCTTCCCCTCCAGGCTCATAGAAGGGTGGGCTGTGTCCCTATCCCACAATCTCAGGTGCACATGCCACTCCTGGGCAGGCCACCAGATGAAACTCAGTGCAGAGCATGGGTTTGTCCTTTAAGCTGCACCACCCAATTGCAGCCACCTGTGCGGAGCCAGGACCACAGCAGCCATGTGACCTTCACTTATCATGTTGCAGGTCATTCCCTACTGGTCTAAGCGCTTTGCAGGAGAGACAGGAGTGTGATCTTCCCCACCCTAATCTGACAGAACTCTTCCGTTCCTCTGGCTCCCACCCAGACGTGCAGTCAGTGTGATTCAAGAGATTCTATGCCAGGCCGTGCCACCGGTGCCTCCGGCTGTGTGGTCCACGCTCACCTCTTGCTCCAGATCTGTTTTCTAATCCCCAGTGCCCTGTCTCTTACTTGTGGTGAGCTGTGGCTGGCCCACACGCTGCCAGCAGAGGTTCTGATGAGCTGTCCTCTTGTCCCCTGAAGCTTTCACTGTTTCCTTTTGCTTCTTCACCAAGATTTCTGTCACTTCTAGAACTGCTGCCCTTTCCCATTCCAGAGCAGCTAAATTAGTGTGGCTGTCCCCTGGTCAGCCATCTGGGTCTCCCTGTGTCTCCTACCAAAACCATTCACTATGTTCAGAACAAAACACATTCTGTGCCTTCACCACAAACACAAACTGTGTTGAGAACACTCAATGGTGGAATATCTTTTTGCAACATTGAGGATGGAAATACGTTGACAAAAATCCTCAATGGCAGAAAATACTAAGTACAGGAGCAAAACTTGAATTTAGTAAACTTTTTGTAAAACTTTAGCCGCCTGATAGGCCCATGCCTATCGGGAGAATCATGAGGATAGCAAGATCAGATGTTTGCAGCTGGGAAGTAGAAGGACAATGTGAGAAGAATCCATCAAATTCTTTGGTTCCAGCCTGATGTTCCAGCCAGCAGTAGTGCTCAGCCCCAGGCCTGCCTCTCTCCCTGCACCTGCAAGCTGGCCTGTGGCTTCTGCTTCCATCTTATGTGGTGGAACTGCAAAGTCAACAAATCCTTTGAGGACCCAGGAACAGGCTTCCCTTGCATAACCAGCGCATCTGGAGACTCGACAGTCCTTATACTGACCCCGGTGGCTGCTCCAATCTCAGTGTCAACGTATGCGGGTTAAAGAATAACTAGAACATTTTAGAACTGTAATCAGCCTTAAATAAACTGTGGCAAGCAGATAAAAACAGAACGAGAACCATTTTCATCCCTCTGATTTCCCTTCCTGCCACCGCTAATCCTGGGCTGGACGTTTCTTCACCTGTCACTCCCAAGAGCCACATCATTACCAGATGATGCTGTAGGTATTGGAAAGAACTGGCTGAACAAACATGACCCATCTTACTTTTAAAAATATCCTTTTCCCGTATTGAGCACACAGATACGGTTCAGGTTACCACTAGGGCTCTCCAGAGCGTTCATAGAAAGATGGGATTAACGGATTTTTTTTTTGGTGCAAATTTGAAATTACTTGCATTCATACATCATTAACTTTGGATTAAAATCATTATTCTCCTCCTGGCTTCATCCTTGCCTGATCCCAGCTGCGGTGTACATCTGAGGAGTGGACATCTTCTCTTCTGTCTTTCAAATATAAATAAATATCTTCTAAAAATTAGTTACTATTTCAAATATGCTTGTCCTTTGCCAGAGAAAGAGGAGGTCTTTCCACATTTCAGTCTTGATTAGTGGAAAGTGATGTCTTTAGCAAGATTCTTTGGGTTGTCTTCAAAAGTAACAATATGATTGAAGGTGGGAGGGCCTTGGCTCCGTCGGCAACTGGCTCCTAATGGCAGGCTGTGGAGGCACTGGCAGCAAGTGGCAGTGAACTCTGGGCATGCACACTCCAGTAGGCCATGCTTCCTCTGCTTGAGAGGGTCCTAGGCCCAGCTGCTCTGTGATCAGAAACCACCTGCATCTGGGGCCTGTCTCAGAGCAGTTCTGACAGGAGGTGTGTTTGGCACAGGCTCTTACTATCTTAGCATAAAGGTTTGAAGAAAAAAATAAGACACTAAGAAAACCAAGTGCAATACAAAGAGAACACAGGAAAGGGGCCAGCATTGTGGGCACAGCCGTGGGGGCTGCTGCAGCACCAGCACGCAGTATGCGCCTCAGTCCCAGCTCATTCACTTCTGATCCAGGTCCCTGATGCGCACAACTGCATCAGCGGCCTAAGAGAAGCCCTTGACTGGAGCCTGGCCTGGCCACCTGGGGTGGGCGCCGCGGCAGTAAGGCATGAATCTCTAAGTGGAAGATCTTCCTAGCAGTCTCTCCCTCTCTAACTCTGTCTTTCAAAGAAATAAACTAAGCACGATGATACAGAAGCAGGGACATTGCCAAACAAATGCAAGGTTTCTCTTGGCAGAGGAAATAAAATGTGATAGAGGAGGGGACGACGGGGGATGATGAAAAATTTTTGGAAAAAGGTAAAGGTGATGGCTGTGTTACATCGCAAGGGACAATGTAAATGTAATGAGTGTCCCTGAATTATACACAAATTAGAAAATGGGTAGAATAGCAAGTTTTGCAGTATATAGCTATTCTGCCACATTTAGAAACACCAATCATATGCCAAACATCATTATGCTGCGCATTTCGTGTGGATTTGCTTTATGGAATGTGAATTCTATCCCAATAAAACTGTCAAAGAGATGTCAGAGAAAAAACAGGGTCAGCTTATTGAAAGAGCAAAGCCACAGGCCACGTGTCACCGGCCCACAGCCTTCCAGTTTCCAGGGCTTCAAACTGGGTTTGATTTACTATTTCCTCCAGCGCTCTGCTTCCCTGGCAGGTGACTCGTGTTAATCTACACGGGGAGGAAACAGGATGGCAAACTGTTGCTGCTGTTGGCACATGAAGCCCATTTTTCTTAGGGCTGTGGCTTGTGCAAACCTTGGCTTTCCCTCTCAATATCTAACAGACTCACACATCATGGCAGGGTCAGCCCTTATGATTTCCTACCAAGATGGCAGTTTGGACAGTCATAGAAATCCCACTAATCTGAAGCCAAGTAAGTTTCCTCCCCTCCTCTCCACCCACGGATCATACTGTTTTGCTAATTTTCTCAAATTCTGACAATATGCATTTGTGAATGTAACCACTGGCCAAGCACGCGAGGAAGAAGGTGGGGCAGGAATTCTTTGATGATTTATCAAGAAAAACCATGCCGCCTCACTGATCAGAGCCCCCATTCACTGATGCATTCCCCCAGCCGCCCTTGATATTCAGGGCTGAGCTGAGCTGAAACCAAGAGCTGGGAACTCAACCCAGCTCTCCCACGTAGGAGGCCGGAGCTCAGCTGCTTGAGCCATGCCTACTGCCTGCTGCGGTCTTCCTGAGTAGCAAGATGCAGTCAGGAGCCAGAAGGGACTCCAGGTCCCTAGGGCCCCAGGTACAGGAGACCGAGCTGCCAGACCAAACTCTGCTTCTGTCCCACTGCAGGTTTCATACAAAAGAAAACTGCAATTAATCATCATGAAAGAGTATGCAGGTGTTCCCATTGTGACTCCTAAGGAAATTAACAGAGCAAAAAATATCCTCCTAAAACTTTTAATTTTTTCTTGAAATGATACTGATTTTTACAACAGTGTTTAAGAACTAAAAAATAAAAGGTTAAGAAAGTCTTCCTCAGGATACACTTTAGCTATTGAGAATGATTTTTCTGGAATCAGTCAATGAAATCATTAGGAACACGGCAGTGTTTGTTCTGGGAGAGAATTTACGATTTCTCATTCCAAGACAAAGGCAGCCTGAAAACTCCAAGACATTTTTCCTCCAAAACATCCTTTGCCCTGCTTGAATGATCCTCTTCTTAGCTTTGCAAAAAAAAAAAAAAACCAAAAAAACAAAAATGCTTGATGGAGCTATTTTTAGCTGGGGACAGAATATTCATTCTGGAAAAAAGTGTTCAGATTCCTCATATTAAAAGCAACAGAAATACATAGTGTTGATGAAAGACTGCAGTTTGTCACTGACCCTTAGGTGTGGTGTCACTCACAGGTCATGGATCAATCGGTAAGTCAGGTCTGCTAGATCCCCTAGCAGACGGCCAGTGCCTGCCACTGAAAGGCCAACGCAGGGCAGACTCAAAATTCAATACACCTGCAGCAGGCCAGGTTTGACAAAGATCATTTTGTGGGGCCTGTGAACAATATCATAAATATACCAAAGGCTCTTGGTGATAGGAAAAAAGTTTCTCCACCTCTTCTATCAAAGCTGAACATCACAGGGTGTCTGATGCCATCAAGAAACAGGGGTCATGGTTTTGGCCCAGATGAGAAATAATGAGCCGAGATGTCACTGAGTAGATTCTATTGCTTTTATTCATTATGAACTTCATTAAGCAGTATTAGCCATGTAGGAAGATTAAAAAAAAAACAGCTAATATTCCTGTAATACGTACATCCTACTAATCGACATAAGTGGATCCAGTCTTGTACTCTAGTAGTGAATTTTCATGTTGCATGAAGGTTAAGACACAAATAGACTTCTGGGTTAACCATCAGTAGAGTTCATAGATTCCTAACTCACTGCTGTGTGTCCCGAATGGGTGTTCGCTCAAAAGGCAACAGCCATACAAACACATCGTCTTCGCTGAGGAGGTTGGTGAGGGGCTAGAGGTGGGTGTCGGCGATGGGGATCCTCCGGAGTTCCACGATCTGGGAGTCGGTCAGGGTGCCTCCCTCCTGGCTGCCCTGGCCGGATTCGTTGTCACTGACACTGAGGCCGGCACCTGCAGAAGGAAGCGCAAACGCCAGCCAGCTTACACAGTGCATTCAGGGTCAAGTTCCATGCAGCCCCAGGACTGTGTGTTTGGAATGCCGTTAGAGAATTTTAAATTAGTCTTGGTCATTCTTTTAGAAGAAAAGATTGATTTCTAAAGACATAAATTCAGGTTCTTTATCTTTTGGGTTTGTTCTCACGTGGTGGACGAGCATCATCTAGAAAACCAAGCGGATGATCTGAAGTTTTTCAGCCGTGGGTGGGATCTGTTGTTACAACACATCCTAGTGCCTAATCTCACGCCGCCAGGCCTGAAAAGGTCAAAATGTCCCTGCTTCTCCAGGAGAACAAAGGAATTGTCCCACTCGTGTAGACCCCAGGGAGCTGATGGGACACCCATTGAGACTCTGCCGGGCAGGGGGCTGAGAACACCAGCTGCGGACACTTGGACACTCTGAGTCTTCTCAGTGCCCCTGAGACACTGGCTCTGGATGGTCAGGTGCATAACACCCAAACAGAGCCATCCAAGACTGCAAGCAGTTCACTGCTGATTCCTAGAGGCAGTGCCCGGGAGCTCCATTGGAAGGAGACTCCACTGTGCACTGCTTTTTTCCACAGCTCAGTATGGTTTCGGATACTTAGAACTATGGTAGCCTAGCGCTCCTGTTCTTTTGTTCAGTAATGTGGAAGAGCACCAACTCGTCTGTGTGTGTGTGCATGAGAGACTAGGACATGCTACTGACAACCTCCTCCTTCCTCTCTGCTGGGCACCAAATTCTGCAAACAAGATCGAGAGTGAAAAGCCAGGAAGTGGCCTGGGCAGCTGAGACTTCCCTTTCTGTCTGAAGCACAGGGAAGGCAAATCTGCAGGCCTGGCCACTATGGGAGGATGGTGCATTAGCTTCCTCTTAACCGACATGGAGACGGAAGTGGGACCCTGCCGTGATGTGCCTGTAGTGCCATCCTCCCTCCCTTGGATCTTTGTCCTTCATGCCCTCTCTGCTGGAGGCTGCTGTTGCAATTCCACTTCCTTCCTATGCTTTGCTGACATAGAATTTGCCCGTGTAACCCTCTGCCTGCTGACTCTTTGCAGAGTCAATCTGCTTTGTCTTGCCAGACCTGCTGTGGTCTCAGCCCTGCTTCAGGGCTTCCAGTATCACTCTGACTTTTGCCTGCCCTCTAACCTTAAGTCTCAGTATTTCTGGGCACAGAGAGCAGATGACCACTCCACTGGGAGCTGGCATGAGTTACATCATTCATCTCCCCTCCCCCTTGATATTCATCGTTGGATCTTCCCTTGTTTCTTTCCATTGGCCCTCAGTGGGCTCAGTACCTCCTCCTCGCTGGGATCAAGCTGGTAAAGATCTTAGGGCCTCAGTTACCTTCTTGTAGAATGTGCCCTTGTCAGCTTCCTGAACGCCCGTACAAGTGGGCCAGTTTGCCTCCCTTGCAGAGAGGTAATGAACCCTTGGTCATTCGCAGGCATGGAAAGAGATGCTTTTGGGACCCCGTAAATGCCATGCATGAATCCAGAGAGCTCAGTGAGAGCATCAGCAGGCTGGCATAGTGGCTTCCAGGGCTACTCATGTTTTGTCTTGAACCATGAACCTCCAAAACTGTGAGCCCTCCTTTCTTTAAAAGTAGTTTGCTTTCGGCATTGGTTCCTATGTGAACCAAAAGTAGATTGGTTGGTAGGAACTAAAAAGTGTCCTTGGTTGTTGAAATGAAGAAAGCCAGAGGCTGGCTGCCTGCAGGATGTGGCTAATTCTAATGCTGGTCTCTCTGATTGCCTAGCCTGTTCTTGGTCTTCCATATCAGCTATTACGTAGGGGTAATGAGATAGAGTGATAGGAAGGGCCTAACGTTTTTGTTGTATTCTGAGGGAAATAAGTCACCATGATATGGTGGAGTACTTGTCCGACAAATCAGTGAGTTCTTAGGAATATTTGGAATCTTGTTTTTTTTTTTAATACTCTAGGACTTGTTTTTTTTAAACAGAAATATTTGTTGGATTTCTAATCAGGAAATGTCCATGACGACATGACCACGGGATTGGGTGAAGCCAAGCTGGTGGTGGTGGTGGGAGGGACTTACGGCATTTCAGGGTAAAGTGCCCTGTAATTTTGATCCGTAAGCTCCATGCTTGACACTACAGAAGCTTGTCAGCTCTGGAGAGCCACAGTAACCCCAGTGCTCAGTGTGCTTCTGGTTACAATTTTAGCAGAGAGATCTTCCCTTTTGGTTTAGCCTCACCTTTGCTGTGGGCTGAATCTACTCCCCTGAGCTTGTACTTTCTGCTCCTAAGTGATGGCCGTTCTACTCTCCTAAAATCCTGATTTGGGACACCAATGATGGATTAGATCATTTTAGTAACAGTAATGATGATAATAAAAACAGCAGTGACTAGGCTATCTCTGGTGTTGACCCGAGTGTTGCATTTGCTTGTGGAAATGCTGATGTACCCCAAGACAGCTGCTGGCTGGAGGATGGGATGTATTGTTTTGAATAGTAAAATGTGGTTTTACCTGAAAACAGCAGCAAAGACTTTTTCAAGAAATTTCTTTTTATGTCTAAAAAAAAATCAATAGTAAAAAAAAATTTGATGAAAGAAGTGCATGGCATGTTTTGGGACCAGGACTACTTTTGTTAAAATCAACTATTTTCATACACTTGCCTTTACTGTTATTTTAAAACATGCAAGAAAGTCTGTGCTAACACAGTGGCTTCAAAAATACTGCTTGCTCAGTTCACAATTGAATTGTTCCTGTTAGATATGGACTTGGAGACAACCAAGACACATGTGAAAGTTTGGAAAGAAGTAATGGTGTTTTCCAACTTGGAAGCTGGCCACTTGAGCTTCCTGGATGTCTAGTCTTTCTGAGTCAATCTTAATGCAAAACTTAAAACATCTTAGTCAAAATAGTGTCAGATCTCCTGCCTGCCTGTTAGGGCCATGGTCTTCAGACCTTAAGTCCTTTTGGCTGCACTTAGGAAAAAGAGAATCTCCTTAGAGCATCTAAGTATTCTAGTATGTGCCCGAATAGTTCCAAATCGTTCTTGATCAAAAGATGATGAGTTCTGAGAGAGACTAGAAGGCAACAGGAAACGGTGTCAGTGGCTGCTACAAGGCCCCTTAGCTCAGTTCTGCTTTCTTAAACGGCCCCATGCAGCCTGAGACCTGCACACTGTTGATGATTCTAGAGTCACTAAGATGAAGCCCAGGCATGCAGTCCTAGGCTCTGGCCCAGGTCTTGTCCTGATCCTGACTTAAGCACATTAGTCAGTCCCACTTCCGGGTCCTATGTGGAATTTGTACTTGGGTGGGAAGTTTTGGTGACTTACTCCTGTCTTAGTATAAACACTGTGAACAGGCTAGTACAGGAATTAGTGGAGGTGAAGAACATTGGATAAATCTGATGAGCAGCTATTAGAATTCAAACATGAATGCATCTATTCCCATTTGATCCTATCCAAGAGAATGCATTCTTTTTTGTTCACCTAGAAGGTTTCTGTCATTAAGTGTTTTCTGTTGGGGAGCCAATGCTGTGGCATGGTGAATAAAGCCTTCCCCTTTGGTCCATGGCATCCTTCCATGTGGGCAGCAGATTTGAGTCCTGGCTGCTCCACATCCAATCCAGCTACTTGCTAACATGCCTAGGAACACAGCAGAGGCTGGCACATCTGCTTGGACCGACCCCTGCACCCATGCAGGATCCTGATTCAGCCTGTCCCAGCCCCAGCTGTCGTGGCCATTTGGGGAATGGGTGAACAGAAGACTCTAACACTTTCAGATAAATATTTTAGATATTTAGAACAATAATTATTTTTGACATTTTGTTACTGTCAGGCATACTATAAAAACTAACTTGATATTTAGAATCTTCAGATTATAGGATTTTTTTTAAGGTAGAAGAGAAAATAGGAATGGACTAGCTCAGTTATACACAGGAAGATGTGGTTAAGAAATTTAGCTAAATTTACTAGGAAGTCTAGCTGCTGGCTGCCCTATCTACCAGTGTAACTCATACATACTCAGGAGGGAGACCCTTCCCATTGGTATTCCTCTGACTGTGGAACATGAGATCTTTTGCAGAGCAGGTGATGTGGGAAAAGTAGCAAAAATGGGAATGTGTGTGTGTGTATTTCAAAAATTATATTGTGATGCAAAACGCTTGAAATCCCTGTAGTTTTTCATATTTTTGTGGGCCTTTTGACAATCCTTCATCCACATGAATTTTAAAAGTTGAGCATTCCCAGATTTGTAACACAGCCTCTTTGAAGAGGATACTTATCTTGTAAGTCACTTAACAATACGTGTAGTATTTTTGTAAATGTTGATGTATTGAGCTGCAGACCAATACTTATTCTAATGATAACTTAGCAGATAAGTACTGGACACTTGAAAGTCCCATGATCACACGCTCATACACACAAAAATAATTTAACAGGCTTGTTTTGTTGAAGCCAAGCATGCATAGGTGAAGAGAAAACAAGTTTCAGGCCTGACAATATATTACAGTAGGGTGCAATTCCAAGGGGAAGTGGAATGGAACTATAAACTTAGGAAAGATACAAGAGAATGATGTAAAATTCCAGCTGTTAAGGGAGAGGTCTCCTCATAGATTTTAATCAATAGCAGTGATATCAAATTGTTACGGATTGAGGATATGTCTGTTAGTTTGAAAGATCAATGTGGGATTTCTATTTTAAAATATCAAAATTTAAACCTTAGTGGAAATTATGAAAAATTGGAATGCCTAGATATGTGCATTGAGCTACAGTTTTATTTTGGGATTCAAATGAAAAAGACAAGTGCTATACCCAGTACTTTTTTGGAGTGCCTCATAATTTGCAAACAGATGTTACAGAGCCGAGGCAGACTGCAAAAGCCACTGACAAGGGTCTTATGAACAAGGAAGGGTTCGTGTCCGAAGAGGCAGCACTAGGCAGCTCCAGTCAAACTATGCTGTGCTAGATTTTTCTAAAAGTTCTAGGATTTCATGGGACACCTCAAAATTTTAAATATTAGTTCAATAAAGTTAAAACATTATGTGATTAAGGGGAAGAGGTTGTTGGGCTGAGTGAGGTCTCTGGGTCAATTGCAAATTCGGCATGGACAGGACTGGCTGGCATGTGGGGTGTTCTTTTTTTTTTTTTTAAAGATTTATTTTTATTATTTTTTCATTGGAGAGGCAGATATACAGAGAGGAGAGACAGAGAGGAAGATCTTCCGTCCGATGATTCACTCCCCAAGTGAGCCGCAACGGGCCGATACTATGCCGATCCGAAGCCAGGAGCCTCTTCCGGGTCTCCCACGCGGGTGCAGGTTCCCAAAGCTTTGGGCCGTCCTCTGCTGCTTTCCCAGGCCACAGGCAGGGAGCTGGAAGGGAAGCGGGGCTGCCGGGATTAGAACCGGCGCCCATATGGGATCCCGGGCGGCAAGGTGAGGACCTTTAACCACTTGCGCCACCGCGCCGGGCCCTTGGGGTGTTCTTTATTTGACCATTTCCTGTGATGGAACACGACCAAGGGTAGTGCCTGGTTATTATGGAGCCTCTTCTAAAAATACAGGGAACCTCTGCTGGAAATTCTTTTAGTCTTTTAAAGTCTTCATTCCCTAACGAGTCGAGAGAACTCTAAGGAATGCTAAACTAAATCTATAAGCAAGCAAGTAATTCCATACATTCCTGAACCAAATGCATGTAGTATTTGCTCCATATATAGCACACCGTTCTAATTTAATTATGCTCTAAGAATTCATTTGCTTTCCGTCGTTAGAACATCAACAACTGGCAGGCAACACTGGAGGGCAAGGGGTAGAATCTGCACCCAGCATTTCCCAGAGTCCCAGAGCTGCTTTGTAGTCTCCATTCTAAAGACCAGAAGTGCTGCTGAATTGCCTTCCTCCCTCAAACTCTCTCTCCTCTTTAGTTTTCTTTCTGCTTTGCTATGGTCTCTATGTGAGACTCTCCTATTCACTTTGAGGTCAGGGATTCCCAGTAAGACCGACCTCCCTTCCACTCCACCCCTTGTATTTGTCTCTGCCTCTTCCTTGTCTCTCATCTCTTTCCTTTTCTCCTCTTTCCTTCCTCTCTCTGACCAAACCCATTCAGTCCCATAGCTTCAGCTATAATCGCCACAGGGATGTATTTCAGATCATCACCTCTTATTCTCGTGCTCCGCCTAAGGTCCAAACCTGAATATTTAGGAGCCCCCAGGCCCGATGGAAACCTGAACATATTCATTTCCTTTTGCAAACAAACAAAACCACAAATGCTGTGTTGGCCATGCCTCAGCCATCTGGCAAGAAGAGGGCGCAAGTTGTAACAAAACACAAACGTATGATGTTGTTATTAGGAGTTCTGCAACAATTCTTAGGAATATAATACAAAATTTTTGCTTTAGAATATAGAAAAACATTTCAACAAAAGCAATGTGTTATGGCACATAACCAAGCTGTAGTTTAACCAAATGACCTTCTGAATTTGTATTTTAGTATATTCACCAGTACATGTGCACAATTGGATATTGTGAAATTCAGTCTCCCAGGGGGTGGCAGCAGTGTGGTGCAGTGGGCTTATCTGCTGCTTGCAATGCTACTATTCCCATATTGGAGTAGCTCAAGTCCAAGTCACTCTGATTCTGATCCAGCTCATTTCTAATGTGCCTGGGGAGGCAGCAGATGACCCAAGTGCTTGGGCCCCTGCCACCCACGTAGGAGACCTGGGTGACATTCTTGGCTTCAGCCTAGCCCAATGCCGGTCACTGAGGCCATGGGGCAGTGAATCAGTAGATTTCTCTCTTTCTCCTTAACTCACACAAACACCTCTTCTATCTCTATACCACTCTACGCTTTAAATATGAATGAATATATATTTTTAAGTTCACTGGAATTTCTATAATAGTTTATTTGAACACAATGAAAACTGGTTATTTTGAATGTTAAAGCAGCATTTCTGGCATAGGAAGTGACTACTATACCTACAGGCTGAGTGCACTAGTCATGGAGAGAAGAATGATGCCACCGCCAAGTGGTGGTGCTGTCTTGTGTGTGCCTTTGCTCATTTCCAGCATGCTGTGCTGCTAAGCTGGGGCTGTCCATGCTGTATACTCCTTTCCCTTTGGAAGAACTGTCCTTGCGGTCACTGTCCTTTGCATGAGATCAAAGGTACAACATGGGCCATGATAGGCTGTGGGTGATGACACTTAAGATATTCAGGATGTTGTCTTTGAACAGTTCTGTGTGTACTGAACTGGTGTCAGGTAGAGTTTTGGTGTTCTACAAGATTCCAATTCAAGGGTGTCTGCTCCTTAAAAGCAAATGATAAATGACTTTTTAGGTAAGTTATAGTTGGTGTCAAGAATAAGAGATCCAAGAGTTTGCTGGATTAAGACTGGGGCATGCGCATGAGCTGGGGCATTTTGGCAGCCTTATGGGGAGAAGTTGCAAACTGTGCTTGGCTAAGGTGCCTGCTTCTCATGGAGTCATGGGCTCATACGTACCAGTTTTCAATGCAAATATCAAGTCGTCGAACTCCTGAGACTCCTCATCAGCTACCAGCGATCCCTGGCTGTATCCTCCGGATGCAGGAAATGTGGCGCCGTTTTGGGGACTCGGCTTTAGATCAGGGCTGGCCCGGCTGGCTTGTTGGAAGGATGCTCTCTCCCAGTCAGGTGGCACCTTTTCAGGTTGGGACAGAGGGGAAGCAAGCAGCCATCTAAATGCACGCACATTCATGTTGAAACACGGAGAGGCATGACCCCTCTCATTCCAAAGGCCTTGAAAGAAGATCTTTAGTTTTTATTCCTTAGAAATGCATGGCTCCCTTGGTTCCATTCAATTTAGTAATTCCAAAGAAGTTCTCTAGTTAGAATTACTTGAGATGTCTTTGTTGTCTTGTGCAGGTGGAGGAAAATATTTCTTAAACCAAATAAACACTTTGGGGGTAAGATTGTACAAAAAATACTTTATTAAAATATAAGAACTAGAGAAGAATCTTCCTAAGCCTTAATCTAAAATAGCAACGAGGATTCTACATGCAGTAGATCCTAAGGTGCTTCACAGAGTTCATAGAGAAGCAATGAAAAGGAAAGCTTATTTTGGTGTATAATATTGTGAAACTTTTGTTTTTTTATAATACACATTTTCATGAACTTTTTAGAGGTTCCTTGTATCAATAAGAACATGCTGAACTGAAAAAGTTCTTTCACAAGATCCCTCTTGTTTTTGATTTAAGAGATAGCTCTGTCCTGGACAGATGAAATGAGTTCCCTTCCCCTGGGTTGCTGGTAAACAACACTCTGACCCTCCTTTCCGCCTCTGCTGCTGCTGTTCTCTGAGTGGCTTTTCAGAATGTCTTTGACAGTCCCTGGCTGACAGCTGGCTCAGGTCCAGTCCAAGGTCCGGGGAATGCAGAGTGCACATGGAGCCGTGTGGTTGTGCAACACCCCAGATGTATGCTCCAGTGGTGGCTCCAGTCCAGGAACTAAAAGGTCACATGGGCTGCCAACCAATATAACAAAGTTTCTGAGCAACTGCAGGGGTACCTCAGCCTGGCAAAGTGACTTGAGGGTTTTTAAATTAAGCAGGATAGGAAAACGAAGCCTTAAGAAACCTCAGTTGAACACCTAGAACAGCACTGAACTTCAGTGCTTTCTGTAATGACACATTTTTCTTGAGGGTACCTCAAAAGTTCGTGCGAAAATGTGATAGCAAGATATTGGATTTGGCACAAATTGTTTTTGAGAGCCATGCCTATGGTAAATACACATGGTGGAAAAGCTATTCATGGGTTTTGATTTTAATTCCGTGTTTCATGACCATCATGAACTTCCCTTGCATCTGTATTCTCTAACTTAGTAGCTGCTGAAAACACACACGCACAATGTTGCCAGGGTGAATGATAAACTGAGTCTTAAAGTATTTCACTTGAGTTAAATTTATATAGCCACAAATAGCTAACGGTTGCTGTATTTGACAGTTTAGATCTAGGCAAGTGCTGGATTGGGAAGCTATTCAAAAATACCCCTCAACAAATTTTTTTGAGGATTCATTTCTAAACTGCTGATCCTAAAGATATCCATTTCTATTTGTACTAATTGTAATAAGATTATTCAGCTTTAAGATTTTCTGGGATACAAAAAATGGTACCAGATTTGTAAACATTCAGGGGTAATACCGACATACTCTAATTTTTAAGTATTGTGTTTGAACTCATTTACAGCTCTTATACCTATGGACCGAAATCTTATTTCTCACTTCAGCCTCTGATAACTACCCTTCTAGTCTTCTCTTGTTATGCTTACTCAATTTCCCATTTAAAATCAGAGTACTTGGATTGAGAAGGTTTACCTTAACTTTAACCTGACATAATGCACTAGTTTACATTGCCACAGAGGACAAAAATGTCTTCTGAACAGCTAGGTTGTTCATCTTTCTGTTTATCTGGAACCTGTTTGGTTTTCAAGCGGACTAATCTTGCCTTCTTGCCATTTTTTGAGATGCAAACATAAATGTCATTCGCAAAGGCTACACAGACAGGAGTAAAGTGGGGACAGTAGCTGCAGTCATGTCAGGCCCCAGAGAAATGGGTTGGGACCCAGCTTACCATCCTGGCAACAATGCCTTCAGGTGTGTTTAAAAATCTGAGCAGTGGTCTCCAGCTACAGACAGTGTTTCTGCCAGGCTGGTGGCACAGGGGATAGAAGCATTATGGAGAGCAGTAGGTGGCAGAGAAAACTCTGGTTGTTTGCCAGCGTTGTTCCCCTGCACTGGTAGCGCACTGGAAAAGTTTTGGCACCTGCCCTTTTCATTGAGTGTTTGTTGAGACTGAGTGAGTTTGGATGGAGGAGGGAAGAGAGCTGTAAGGCACATTAGGGAGCAAAATAGCACTGAAAAGAACAGTTCTTAAGCAGATGAAGTCCCTGCCAAGGCAAATGAGGAAGATCTTGAAGACAGTTGTTGGATTATGCTCTGATTTGCCAGCATAAGCAGCTGGCTAGGACAGCCCAGAGGGCAGGGGAGAAAAGAATTGGATGGTAAGTGGTATGACAGCAAAGATACCATGTTCCACGGTCTAGAGGGCTCGGCAGGGACAGATGGCGTCACGTAACATCATTTATCTTGTACTCCTTAGGAGATGGGGGAGGGTGTCTGAGAATCTGAGTGGGACTGAGAGGGGAGAGCAAGCAGCCATCACTTCCTCACCTCCTCCAGTGCGCTGATGAGGTTCTGTGTAGATTTGCTGATCTCCCCTCCTGCTGGTGGCATTCCACTCCCCGGTGTGAAGAAGGCTGTGCTGGGGCCAGGATGCCCGTTCACTTCCACTGTGTAGCTGGCCTTCATGGGACAACACATCTGGTTGTGCATAATGAAATAAACCACGAACACATAGAGTCCCTGCAAGAGAAAGGAGAAAGTGTACCAGCCTGTCGAAGGAAGTTGTGATCCCACAGCTGGAGGGTGACAAAGCTGTGGGAGTAGCTGACTTTCCATGAGGAGTCTCTGAACTTGATCAAAACCTGGGATTGTGGGATGTATTAGGAAGTCTAGCTCAAGGCCCCTTTAAAATTAGGATGCAGTAAATAAAAAGTTGGTCAATGTTATTTAGGAAATCTGACCTCTTGCCAATCATTTTTTTCTCCCCCCTTGTTCAAGTGTGTTACTTTGATATGTAGCCCTACAAATAAAAGAAAGCCACATTGCAGAGGTCTGGCTGATGAAGGCAGCCATGTTGTCTTAGAAAGCCAACACCATCTCTCCAGAACTCCGCATCTCTTCCCACGTGGCTCAGTCTCCATTCTTGTTTCTCTTAGCCAAGCAGCTGGAGCGCAACACTAATGCTTCCATCACATTGCAGAGCTCAGGGAGGGCAGCATCGATGGAGCCCCCGATTTCATTTCTAAATCTCTCCTCTCTATCTTATTTAGAAACAGAATGACAACATAAAAGTTCCAAGGAATTCCATGGATTGTTGGATGCTAGGCACGCTTTGCTTCTCGGTAATGTTATGTAATAAAGTGAGCTGCTGAGCCTTTTACATGCTTCTGCAGTTGCTCCCTGACAGAGAGCAGCTCCCATGCTACGCTTGTGTTCTGGTCATGGCCTGCCCTGGCTCTCTCTGGACCTCTACAAGGCATCTTCTGTGTATTGTGCTGCTATAGCATTCGGCAATCTTGATCTTTGTGCTTAGCCAACAAGATACGTTCAGCTGTGCCTTTTGTATCTGATCATCCTGCTAGTTCAAGTTTTGGATTCATAGCAGAATCTTCATAGTTGTCTTAATCCACAAGACTAAAAGTAAACAATTCTGTGTACTAAAGAGGAAAAGGCTGTAACAATAAGACTTCTGTGGGGGAAAAAATCATTTTATGGCTGCATTCGCCCACAGTTCCTAACGTTTCTAGAGGCAATAACATACTTGTGGGCCTTCTATTTGCATCTGTTGGTATAATTAGCAAAAAGTCCATTAAGAAACATCCATTGCCTAGGAATTACAACTTTTATATAAAATGGAATTAAAGGATAGTCCTCAGAATATGGTTGGAGCATTTGCTGCCTGCTGCCATTTTTGGGAGAACGAGCCTTCTCCCTCTCAGGTTGGTGGCTGTATAAGGTCAAAAATGTTTTGAAAATGGTTTGATCTGATAAGATTACTTTTAAATGGAAGTGCTCTCACCATGCTGTAAAATTAAGCAGAAATGGCTCTTTGCCCTTTGGATCAGGGTTGCCAGGGTTTTTGGAAAACAGCATTAGTAGCCCTACGTTATGTAGGGTAAAAGTGAATTAGTTTCATGTGAGAGTGATGTTAGGCGCATGAGCAGAAAGAAATTTTCCTCAAAACGTTCATCCACATCCAAAGTTGTTTTCTTGTACAACTAACTTTTCATATGGCCCTGGCCTAATTTCATTGGCCACAGTGATAGACAAAACAGGAAAAAAAATTAAACTGTCAGCCTTAAAAATTGTGCAAATTCCACTGATTTATTTCAGGATTGCTCTGTTGTGAAGTGATAGGGGAAAGCTGGGTTAGGAAACCAAGCCCATGCTTTAAAATCCATCTCTAAGGACCCATTTGTTAAAATAGCACATTCTCTCTCTTGTTTGTTTTTATTTCTAGCCTTTCTTTTGTGCTTCAGGAAAGGGGCTGCCTTATGAAAATAACTTGCATGAGAAAAATCATGATTTTTTTTCTTCAAAGTACAGAAATGCAAAATGAAAACTCTGAAGCCTTTAGGGGTGTCCCAGGAAACACGACCCTGATTAGAAAGGAAAGAATGTTTAAGTGCAGGTTGTGCAGCATCTGTGCTGCCCTGGCTGGGCAAATGTAGAAAGGGGCCTTCCTTGATTCTCTTCAGAGCACACTCAGCTGAGGGCACTTTAACCTCAGAGGAAAAACCAGTTCCCAATTCCAGACAGTGTTTCTGAAGTCTCAGGCCCTCTTTTGGATGTTGACCTGCAAAACAGAGTTTAAAGAAACTAGAATCTCAATTGTTCAATGCATATTTGCTGATTGCCCACTTAGTACACTGTCGGGCACTAAGGTGCCAGCATCCAACATGTGGCTCCTAACCTTAAGGTGCTGATGGGGTAGGTGTTTGCCACAATGGTGACAATGCTGCCTGCAATGTCCACATCCCAGGACCTGGACCCAGTCCTGGCATAAGTTCCTGTCCCAGCTTCCTGCTCATGTGGACTGGGGGAAGCAGGTGATGGCGCAAGTGTTCAGTAGGTCTTCCACCTACTTGGAACACCTGGAATGAGATTGTGGCTTACATCTGACCCCTCTGTTCTGTTCCACACATGTGTGGAATGAACCGGTAGAAGTAAGATCTTTCCAATAATTTTTAAATGGATTTTTTAAATTAAAAAATTATTGGAATCAGAATCTATAAAAATGACAGGGTCCTCAGAAGCAGAACAGATGAGGGGTTCTGTAAACAGATCATGAAAAGTGAAAAACATGTTGTAGGAAAAAGTATGGATTTCAAAACATTTTTGCACCAAAATAAATTTCTTTTAATGTCCTTTTGACACAGACTCTTGGCAGGATACATCTCTGCTTCTTGGTTTTCACTAAGTGGAATACACAGCAGTAGGAGATAATTTCCATAATGGTGGCTTCAGGCTTTTGCTGGATATCCTATGATCACACATAGAAAAAATTGCTTCATATCATTTTTGTTAGATTATATACAGAATGACTATATGCATGAAGACCAAGCCTGTGTTTCTTTAGATCTGGAAATTCAAACATATTTGCCAACATTCTGTGAAACACAAAAGAAATCCCAAAAGTCTTAAGGAATGAAGAAGTCCTCTTAGCACCCTCAAGGAAAAAAAATAAGTACAAGACCTTTGGGCTATAATCTTGGCCATTTTTAATCCAGTTCGTACAAGATGGGAAAGACTCACTGTCACTATGTCCCACATTGAGCTCAGATGTAGTGGCAAGGGAGAAGTGGTGAAACAGGATGGTGAGGATGCCATCTTCCTGAGTTCTCTAGTCTGAAGACCCCACTTGAGGGACACCCCACCTACTTCATTCCTGCCCAGACAACAGGAGCAGGGAGTGCAAACGTCATTAGAAGGAGACTTTCTTCAGCTCAAACATTAGAAGCACAAGCTAGAGGAGCTTGCATTAAATGGCCACCTCCAAGACGATAAAAACACCAATGCTGTGTTTTCTCGCTTATGCAATGGGCCCTTGTGTGCACAGGGAGCTAAAGAAATAATCTTTGCTAAGTAAGAGACCCTGTTTCAGCAGGGGGAGGGTGTAGGGAAGGGGTAAAGGCAGGCTGAGGAATGTGTTGGTTTGAGACCTGGAATCCTCTGTTTCCTGGGTCCTGCAGCAGGGGGTCCATACACCTTTTGTCTCAGCTAAGTCTTTGTCGCAGATGTTACACTGCCTGGGAGGTGGTGGCTTGCACCCCTCGCTGGGTCTCTGCTGCCAGTCCGTTCTGCCCAGCCCTCCCACAACTTTGCTGACTATGGCACTGCTGGTGGTTACCTACTCTCTCAGGCTTTGTTCTCGCCCTGGCAGCCGCTTCTGGGGGGTCTCCCTCATTTCCTGCTCTCCCATGTGCTTAGGACGTGGACTAATGCTGTTTGGCAGCTTGGGTGTCTTAGCACAGAAGGTGGTGCTCATGTGGGTGACAGAACCCACATGGTGTTCTGCATTTCTGTGGTTTGTTTTCACCAGCTGTGAGGAAGTTGCTGTTGTGAGCAGCTTTCTTCCTAACACTCCACGATGTAACCTCTGCATCCAGCATCTAAAGGGCGCCCTGACCTCACCTTGGCAGCAATCCGTGGGAGCAGTCCTCACTCGAACACTTCATAAAATACTGAGATAATGTGGGAGAACTACCAGCTCTTCACTGTGCTGAATGTCACCTTGTGCTATGATTCTTAACGCACTTAAGGGGTACTACCGAGTCAAACTGAGTCAACGAAAGCTGCCGCCGACGTCACAGACATCCTTGTGGAAGTTTCTGGGTAGCAGGCTTTCCCTGTAGATATCTGATCTCCGCTTAGAGAATCCCCAGGTTTGCTCATAGACACCCCGTGTGTAGTTCATTGGCAGCGTAAGGGCAGCTCTCTCTGTGTGTCTCTCGTGAACATGAGGAACATTTGGCCAGAATTCTTTTTGTGATAAATATTAATCCGAGATAACTGTTAGGCCAGGCGGTCCTCCCGTAGCCTACGATGGCATTTACGAGCCCCGCTCTCTGGCTCTAATTCCTTCGGAGCCTCAGTGCTTCATCTGGAGACCCTCCATGTCCTTCAAGTTTCTGAGCAGTGTCAAGGCACGGAGCACCCATCAGGTGTGGAACCGGGCTATTTCGGACATGACAGAAGCAGCAGCAAACCATGTTTCCTTAAGGTCACAGGGCAACACGTTCCTCTTCCCATGACCATCCTTGCTTTGAGAATTCCTAGATTGGAGAAGTTTCTCAATACCCAATAAGGTGTGTGGGAGGATCTAGACATTAGAGAAGACTACAGATGGTCAAAATGTACATCATAGAAGAGGTTTGGAATTTGTGAAATTATCTAAGGTTTTGATAAAAAGGCAATAAGTGAACTTTGAATAAGAAATATATTTTTTTAAATTATAAAATGCCATATTGTATTCTAGTCATTTTGCTTAAATCTTGCTACATATAAGACTTCTTAAAAACTTGTTTGAAAGGCACCGTAGCACACACAGAGAAAGATCTCTTTCTGCTACTTTACTCCCTAAGTGACCACAGCACTCGTGTGGGCCAGGCAGAAGCCAGGAGCCGATAACGCCACTGTAGTCTCCTATATAGGCAGCAGAAACACGTGGCCATCTTCCACTACCTTTCCATGCACATCAACAGGAAGTTAAGAAGTGGAGGAGCTGGGAGTCAAACCAGGACTCGGGCTTTGCAAGCAGGGGTTTAACCTTCTGTACCACGATGCCAGCCCCTACAATTAGTTTAAAGAATACTGATGATCATTATCATTAAAATCGCCTTCCTGAAAATGAGGCCTTAAAATGTAGTATCCAGATGTCCTACTTAGTCATCCTATGAATTATGCTTAATTGTTTAGACAGTAATTGGTGATGATGATGATGAAAGGGAAAATGAATGACCCAGCACCAATGAACACAAGAGAAGGAATCACTCTTTTGTGGAAGCTAAATTAAATTTTATGCATGTCTGAAATGAAAATGCATAAGATATTTTTAGATCAACTATGAATGGGGAGAGAAGGCAAGGTTAGAGGCAGAAGTGAGGCAAGTAACTGCAGTGCTGAAAGCTCAGGTCCAGTGGGTGTGGGATTTTTTTGTTGTGTTGTTACAGAAAGCTCTTGTACAGAGGGAAAAAAGCTGAGTGTTCAGGATCACACACAGCTGGAGGCCACTAGGAAGAAGGGGGAGCAGGGTAGTAGAAAAGAAACAAGTAGCTAGGAATACCTGATAAAGGAGCCATCGCAGCCCCCGCTGGAAAACCAATAGGAGATTCTGCTCTAGAAAACTACAGTGGTTTCCATGATCAAAACCAGATATCAAGAGGGGCGAGGGATTTGTTTATGTCGGCTCTGCCTCATATCTTTGGGAAACACACCGAGAGAGCAGTGAGTACCTAAAGAGGTGCTCTGTATCAGTGTTAAGATGCAGCAGAGGGCGTGGTGAGAATGTACTCAGTGAGGTGTGAAGAACGGGGCATCCTGAAGGTGGAAGACTAATCCGACTAGATGTGTTAGTCCAGCGAGTTCCACGAGCATGTGATCACACCCGTCAGGAGTGCTTTACTCCTGCTGCACCACCGACTTCTGTCATCACTTTGCTTATTCAGAGCAAAAAAGACTGTGCAGAGTTCCTTTTTAGATCACACACTGAATCAGGTCTTCCACCTGAAAAGAAATGCTGAGTGCACACGGCACATTTCTTATTCCTGGCCATGCACTAACATGGGTGTTTCCTGACCTCAGAATCCCTTCTTGAGATGTCTAATTCTTGTGGGGTGAGAATTAGCCAGGAATACAAGTTGTGAGAGTCAGTATGTCGGCTAAAGACATTGTGTGTGCGTGTCCTCAGTTTTCACTATGGTTATGTGCCACAATTCTGACCTTGCCCCTCTCTCTCTTACACGAGAGCCACAGGTTAGACTGTCTGTGTAGGTCGTAAACAGCAGAGTAGGGCAGAGTGCAGCTCCACTTCCTCCTAATGCTAACCCCGGGGGAGGGGAGGAGAGACAGAGAACGAGTGTGCTCATGTAGCATCTAAACTATTTCATATCACTCTTAAGTGCAGAAAAGACTTTTAAAAAAGACTTTACTAATTTCATAATATAGTTAACTATCAAAGACTACCTAACTGGCCTTATTTCAGAAACGTTCTCAAATGACTCAATTGCAAAACAATGCTCAGATCCTTTTTGAGTTTGGGGGAAATGTGGAACTCCACATACTTTGCTGTACGGAACGAGGAAGCCATAGATGATCCCTGGGGAGCGAGGAAGTTACTGATAAAACTGACAGACTTGGCAGGTTTTAGGAAGTCTCACCAACAGGTAAAAACTCCTTGATGTGTATTTTTTTTTATTTGTAGATTCAAACTTCTTAATTAATAATATAGTTATTTTCAACTATTTCTGAAAAACAGCTCTTTATCAGTCAAGTTATTTAATATTTACTTGAAAGAGTGACAGAGGCAGATGGGAGAGAGATCTTCCATTTGCTAGTTCACTCCTCAAATGCCTGGAACAGCTGGGGCTGGGTCAAGTTGAAGCCAGGATCCTTGAACTCCTCCTGGGTCACCCATGTGGGTGAGCTGTCTGCTGCTGCTTCCCAGGGGGAAATTTCCCACTGTGGAAACTGGAAAGCTCCTGAATGGGATGCGGGTGGGTGTCCTAAGCAGAAGCCTAACCCATTGTGCCACATCGCTCTTCCCTGTGATTCTCTTATCACTGGAACAAGGATAGAAGCATTTCTCTGGGGGTTTTGCTACAGCAAAACTAAAAGTCTCTGGTTATTTTTAACTTTCAAAAACCAATGTTTAAAAGCACTGGAAATCCATATTTAATAAAAGAATATAGAGAAGTCAACCTAATTTTTATACTAAATCTTGAAACTCAGAAATGACCACTCAATCTTGGATGTAAAGTTTCTTAAAATTACATTTTTAGAGAAGTTTTTTTTTTCCCCTCAACCCATTAATTATGTAAGGACATGTTTTTATATGTAAGCATTTTCTTAGAATAAGAGCTGAAGGTTGGATTTATAGTTGGGCAATCACTAGGGAAACCTCACATTCTGGTTTGCTTATGAGAGTCTTGGTTTGCCTGGGATTCTTACTTTAGCCTGTTGACTCAGCATCTTTAATATCACAGTCTCACTCAGCTGGCCAGACAGTGAATTGCATGGCAACCTAGCAGTAGCTTACCAGGGGATGAGCATCATGGCAACTACAACCTTTGACACAGCAAGGCTATCAACTTTATTCTTATAAAAATCCAGGTTTTAGACAGCCTTCTTGACTAACAGTGATCTGCAATTAAAATTCTCTGAATGAATCTACAATCGCCGAGTGCACCTGTTAGTGCCCTGCAGGCCCCACCCTTCTCTCTTAAGATTTCATGTTCAGGCATGTGGTCTGACACTCAAGGAGTCCCCTGCTCTCTGGACCTCAGCTTGCAGGGGGGAAATCGGAAGGGGAAGAAGGATCCTTTGAAAGCCTTCCCTAAATTTAGAAATGGCCTTCCAAATATTTCTTCTTTCTTCACTACAAAATAATGTGGTACATTATGCTGCATTCAAGTACTTCATCTATTTGCGAGGCAGAGCAAGCGACAACAAGCACACTAGCCAGCTGCTGGCTCACTCCCCAAATGCCTGCAGCTGCTGGGAAGGTGGGGTGGGAGGATTGAAGCTGGTAGCCAAAAACTCAATCACATCTCCCGTGGAGCACAGGCATCTAACTATGTGAGCCAGCACTGCTCTCTCTCCGGGTTAGCACTAGGAGGAAGTGGAGCTGCGATCTGCCCTACTCTGGTGTGTATAACCTGCACAGGCAGCCCAACCTGCCTTAAGTGCTAGGCAAACATCTGACTCTTACATACTATTCTTCAAAGCTTTTGTGCATCCGCTGTACGGGAGATTCTATGACAAAGTGGTGTAGATGACTTCCTACCTGCTATGCTAGAATTAAAAAGATGGGCAAATGGACATGGTCATGTCCTGTGGTCCAGACTGCCCGCTGCAAGGTGAGACCATACCCTGAATCTTCCTCAACAGAAAGTTGCAGTTTCACCAAGGGTGGGACAGTTTTACATATCACCCTGCTTATGATGAAAGACAAATGCAAATAGATTTAATTTTGCATATGTATCCCATAGTCAGCTTTTCAGCACTTAACTTCTGTTAGATTGATAACAAATGACAGAACGTCTAGTAGTGCCTCTTAATGTGCAGAATCTCAAGTCAACCAACTCTTCTGTTTTTGTAAAGAAAATTCTATTTAGCTAAAGGATTTCTTTTCCTTAGACCCAACCAAATAAGAATCCACAAAATAGTTATATTTTTAAGGATGTATTTATTTGAAGGGCAGACTTACACAGAATGAGCAAGGGAATCTTCTCTGTTGGATTCACTCTCCAAATGAGCAACAGCCAGGGTTTGGCCAAGTAGGAGCCAAGAGCTTCTGGGTCTTCCCATTGGGTACTGGGGCCCAAACACCTGGACTGTCCTCTGCTGCTTTCCCAAGCACATTAACAGGGAGCTGGATCAGAAATGGAGCAGCCACGTCTCAGCTCCCTTAGGGGATGCTGGCACCACAGGTGGCAGAGTTACCTGACACAGTACAGACCCCATGTTATTGCATTTGTAGTCCAAGGTTATTTTTCATGATCTTCTATTCTTTAGGGCAAGGGATAATTATTGTAGTGTATAATCTAACAAAATCATCTAAGAGTTTTGGTCTGCTTTCTTCATTAAAAAATATCTAGGGTCTTGTGAAAAATGAGATTTAGAATGTATCCTATTGGTCATGGCTCAATAGGTTACCCTCTTCCTATAGTGTCAACATCCCCCATATGGGAACTGGTTCAACTCCTGGGTGCTTCACTCCCAATCCAGTACCCTGTTTATACATTATGTGCTAGGGCATGGAATTAATTATACGTAATGATTAATGATTTATCCTGCATAGGAAAGCAGCAGAGGATGGGCCAAGGCCTTGGGCCAATGCACCCACATGAGACCCAGAGGTGGCTCCGGGTTTCAGGTTCCTTGCTTCAAACTGGCTCAGCTCTACCTGGTTGAGGTTATTTGGGGGAGTGAACCACCAAATCGAAGCCCTCCCTCTCTGTAAAAATCTGCCTTTCAAATAATAAAAATGACTTTTTTGGGGAAAGAATTGGGTATCTTGGAAATGAATCTGAACTTTGCTGCATGCTAAGTTGTGTTCTAATGAGCATTGTCTTTAATGAAGCTCTATTTTTTTCACCTGTAAAATAGAAATATTGGGACCGATTATGAATGGATTTTATTATGCTCCAATAAAAGACATCTATCTGTAAGCTGTAGATGTTTCATAAAGATGAGGTGATATTGTTTTTCTTGCTGAATGAATTTACACAATATTCATCTCATCTTTCACCTGGTAGATTTGCTTCTTTGTGGGAAGCCACCTCAACTGGTCGGAATGTGCATACAAGATTGTCTTCTGAGAAATAATGCAGCATTGTGAGGTCTGGCGATGTCTTTATGGCCTGGAGCCACTTCTTTCCTGGAATGGGGTGGGGGAAGAGTACACCCCAAGGTGTCTGTGTGACTCCAGGTGCAATTCCTGTCTGTATTCCTTAAGGCTCTGCTAACTCCTGTGCTTCACCAGAGGGGTTGATCCGTATTGAGTCATTTTATAAGACGGCAGCGAGTAGGAGGGAAGCAGGGAACTTTCAAGGGTTCCCCAGTGCCTTCACCTTCACAATGCAGTTTGGCTGGTTGTCTTCAGTGGGTTGGCCCTCCTGTCACCACTTCCTGTCTCTCCACAATCCAGGCATCCTGAACCACCCTATACCTTCAATTCCTCTCTCTGGGCTTTGTTCTTTGGTGGGCATGGCCTTGAACTTGCTGTGCTCCCTGTTGCTCTTCCTCCCCTGGCCCAGGGAGTCCAACTTGTTCTTGGTCAGGTTCTTTTAGGATGTGGGATTCTGACCTCCCCCTTCCCATCTAAAAGCAAGCAACCAACAGATCTGTGACCTTGATAAAAGACCCAAGCCATCCCAAGCCCAGTACTGTGCTTGCGAACAGCAAGTTCCTCATACATTGCTGAGACAGGGACTCTGAGATCCAACCCCCCCCCCCCAAAAAAAAAACCTATACTCCCAGTGGCCGGAACAATGTGAGCTGGACACAGCTGGTTTCCCTACACAAGAGCTTCTGTGCCTAGTTGTACCCCCTCCAATGACACCTCCTTAATACACCTCTCCAGACATTGTGGAAGACTTAATGCTGGGTGCTCTCCTGTACACATGATTTACCCCCTCCCAAGTAAGTAAGAGTTTGAGGGGATGTAATCAGAAATTTTTAGACTTAATTAGGAACAATTGTTGGATCATTGGAGGGATGTTATGTGAAAAGATTGAACTGCGTTACATGTATTTAAAACTCCTGGGAGTGAATGTCATGTTATGCCACATTCCGCTAGTTTATTGGTTTTAAAAAAATAAGTGTACGAAACAAGAGCTATGTCTAAAGAGAAATTTTCTTCCAAAATTAAGGAACTAAAGGCCAAGCCCTACGTCTGTTTCCTTTATGTGGTTTTGCAACTCTTTCGTAACAGAGTCGTTTATAAGGTGACTTTAAACGTCCTCACTTTAATAGGGAATGAAATGGTTCTAGTACAGATTGTAATTTTAGAACAACTCAAATATGGGATTAATAAAGCAAACTCTCATGGTTCTTGGAAAGAACAAACAAAATATAAGCAACTATTCTAGGTTTGTATGAGGCAATACTTGCACAGTTAATGTGAAATGGTTATTTACATATTAGTGAAAAATAGCAAATCTAAGGATGATTGTTGTCCTTCAATATGATCTGCTGGTAACAATGAAATCTACACACAAGGAAAACAAGTCACTTCTATAAAACGTAGGGCACAGGACAAGCCTGATTTTTCTTTCCTTTCCTACTTGGTATTGTCTCTGAAGAATCACAGCTGTTTCCAGATTTCATGCTGCAGCATCCTTCCTACAGATTTGATACTTCTGAAATAACTGGGCTTCAGATGTTAGTAGTTGGGTCTTTTACACTGTTAAATATTTCATTACTAATTTGAAGTCTGTGGCATAGAGAATGTCTACATTGTCAAAAGCTTTGCTTATTGAGAGTGAGAGAGAACTCCTTAGTGTCTGCAGGGATTGGGGCTGGAATTGAGGGCGGAGAGCCAGGAGTCAGGAATGCATTCTGGCTCTCCCACATGAGTGGCAGAAACTTAATGAGTCCAAGGTCTGTATTATCAGCAAGCTCAAGTCAACAGTCAGGGCTGGAAATCAAACCCAGGCACTCTAGTGTGGGACACCAGCATCTTAACGGATATATATATATATATAATATATATATATAATGTATGTGTTTGTATGTATATACACATATATACATACACATATGTATACACACACACACACACACACTTTAACAACAGGGAAACTTCTTGATATTCAGGCAGAGTTACTACCCAATTGATAATAGGTGTATTTCTTTTATATGCTGTGTAAACTGTGCAACCTCTGTAAAAGCACCTGACAAATTAGTGCTGGATTAAAAATATTAGAGTAGCAAATCCAACAAAGTCAGGGACTCCTAGAAGTGTTCAAGCAATGTGCATAAGAGGCAATGTCATTTCTGTCCAACTGAATTCTGTAGGAGCCTCACCCTGTTGCCAATATTGCCATTCAAGTCTCTTAAGAAGTCTACAGAGTAGGTGCTGCAGCCTTTCATCCCATGCACTTTCTGAGGGTTTCAGTAACTTCCTCAAGCGCATGCTTCTCTCTGCAGGGCTGACAAGCTGGGTGTGAAGCTTCTGCAAGTACAGGAGTTGATGTTCCTTCAGGTCTGAGCCCTGAAGTGGTTCAGGAGTGCACACTGGAGGTGGCATCCACATATGTGGGAGCATGAGTGGGTCATCTACAGGTGCTAAAGCCATCAGGATGGTCTTGGACACATAGAGTGACTCCTATGCCCTCCTCTCCCTGTTCCAAACCCAATTCCCATTTAGTACATTATAGCTCCAAAATATTTCTTGAACCTCTTCAAATCCACTGCTAATATGTTCATCAAAATCAGCGTAAACCCACATCTACAAAAACTCTTAAGCAGCATTTAGTCTGGCAGTAATTGGAGTGCCCAGGTGCGTTTCCCATCTCTGGGACCCCAAGAAACAGCAGGTGATGGCTCGGGTCATCAGGACCCTGCCACACTCTGGGACCTGCAGTGGGTCCCCAGCTCCTGGGTTTTGCCTTGATCAGACATAATGGATGTGATCACATCTACCCTCTCTCTAGATTCCCTTTATTTCCCTCCTCAATCAGAAAATCCTGACCTTCACCTGTTCACCCTCTACTTACTCCAGCCCCCTTCACCAGTTCTTTATAGGAGATGAGACTTAAAACAAAACCTGTAATGTTTCAGATAAAGGTCTATATTGATTGGCTTGTTTTTTGCATCATGTTGGTTTCTATCTTTTGCTCCATGGTCAAAGCACCCCGTCTTTGCCCATATCCAGTTGCACATAACTAATTCTAAACCCCCAGGCCACACCTCAAAGTGTTTGCATGTTTACTTAATCCATCACCGGACAACTATCTCTTAGATGGGATAGCCAAGCCCCTCCTCAGGTGCTGGAATACCCTCCTGGAATGGATAGTCCTTCTTGGACCTGATACTCCTTACTCAGCTTTCTAACCCCACATCTTCATAAATTCTCCAAATCAGCTGCCCTTTTTCTGTCTATTCTTCTAGTAGGCATTGCAGTGTTTTCTCGTAGGACTCATCATAGTTTCTAGCAGTATTCGCATAACTATGATCAGATGATAGCTCATAGAGTAGAATATGGCCTGTCTAACTTCATGCCTTTAATATGGGATCACTCCTACTTGCACTCTCAGAACCTAACAATCACCTCATTAATAAACACTTTTGAATAAATGATAAGAGAAGCTACTCATTGATGTTTTTTCAGAAACTACCTAAAAGATGATTTGTAAAGTATTCTTAATGAAGGTAGCAAAAACCCTAAAATTTAGCAGAAACTCCAAAGGATCTTCTAAGCAGAGACACATTATTTTCAATGTAAATGGTTAAAATAAATCAAACAATTTGTTCTCTTAAAAAAACACAAAGACGCTCAGTCCAATGGCCAGTGGGAACCACAAGCATCAAAAATCTGCTAGGAATTCTCCTTTGCTACCAGTGACCCACAAGATTGACTTTGTGATGGTCTATTTTGTTCATTTTCTTAAATTCAGAAATATAACCTGTTTTTTCTTTAAAGAAAAAAAAGTATCAAATGAGTTCGAAAAACTTCAAGCAATTCCTTTATGGAATTTTTTTTTCTTATCTAATTTTGTGACCACCAATCCAACTCTGTCTACAGCCATACCACCCTGAACGCACCCGATCTCATCTGATCTCGGAAGCTAAGCAGGGTCGGGCCTGCTTAGTACTTGGGTGAGAGACCACCAATCCGACTCCAAAATTAGGAGGCCACAGGAACTGTGACGCAAGCAACATCCCCAGGGATGTGGATTCCGGTCTCAGATCTGCTGCTCTCTAGAGCTGAAAACTCAATCCTCAAAGCCAAGGTGAGTTGTACCTGGGTTATACCAAAGAGGTTTTCTGCAACATACCATGGTAACAGAACTTATATATTCTGTTTTCTCTTGGAGTGTATCATAAAACAGGTTACATCTATCTCTAATGAATTCAGTTTTGGTGGAGAACTGGTCTATATTTTGCCCAAATTCCACTGTAAATTATTCTTTCATCATAAATGGTGAGTGAGGCAGCTTTTTGGAGCCTGACCAAAAGAGTTGTTTTTGAGCCCAAAAGGCTACAGATCAAATTTAGATCTATGATGTTCCCAAGGATAAAGAAGGGAAGCCTCAAAAATATACTACAAAGAAAACAGTGTCACAGCCTGCTCATCATTAGGGTAGGGGTGGTGGAAAAAGTTCAAGTCATTTTCAGAACGCCTAAGCAGGGAAGTGTGTTACTGTCTTGTTTGGTGCTGTAACCGTCAAAATCATGTGTGGCAAAGAAGGAAGTACCAATCATATTTTTTTAATGGAGAAATTAAATGAATTTCAGATAGCCTGAACCCATAAATGCAATAGCAAAGCCTATTCAGTCATGTGCACTGATTTCTTAGTCCATAGAAGGCTCAGATAGACAGGTGCTGTTTGACAAGATGTTGGTTAACAGACCCCAGAAATTATGGCGTCCTAAGGGTATGGGACCTGATAACACGGTGGCCACCTTAGTTTGTGCAAATGCACTCTATGCTGCTTCTACAGTGACAAATGACACAGTTCTCAGAATACACCCTTTGGTTAAAGCATGACTGCAAAATAGACCCTTCTTATTTAGGCTGACTATTGATATTTTCCCCATCCATACTATGGGTTTTGGTTTGAATTATAGGTACCTTGTTTTGTTTTTTCCAACCTTAAAGAATTCTTGTTTCACTGTTTCATAATAACCTGTCAGGAATTTAAACAGAATATTCATGGGTATTTCCCAATGAATTGTGACCTTTCTGATTTTCCTAATACTGAAAAATGATGATAATTTCAGTGCTAAGTATTGGGATAGACCATTCTGGAATTAGTGCAACTATTATCAGCTTGCTGAAAGAACAACAGTGAGAGCCTCATTCCTTCAGTAATTCTTCCATTGTTTGTGCGTGTTTGTGGGAGGGAGAGTTGATGAGGTGGCGGCAGTTAGAGAAGAAAAATCTGGATTCAGGATATGCCAGCATAAGTCAACAAGCTGGAAGGGTCCAACAAATCTTTCAGCATTCTGAGCAACGAGTCAACTATTCATCCACTCATTCAACAGTACTGAGAACAGGCATTGTTCGGGTTTGGAACCCAGAGGTAAAATACATAGCACCTGTCTTAACTACTGGCAGATCAGCCAGAGAAAGACAAAAATAGTTACAACAGATATTATGCATATTACTGATTGCTATGAGAGAAAAAATTACGCTTGTAAGAACTTAGAAAATGTACCTAAGGATGGTTGGGACCCAATGAGAAGATCTCCTCCTGTAAGTAAGCTTTAAGAAGACAAGCAGACAGCTAGGTGGGGAGAAGGAAGGAGCAGCAGGAAAAGGTTTTCCCACAGCCCAGACAAGTCCAAGGGCTTGTTTTGTTTCACTTTGTTTTTGAGGACAAAGGAAGTGGTTCAGTGTGGCTGGAACTGGGGTGTAGCTGGGAGCCAGCCAGCGAGGACTGAAGGGTGAGTTCGGGTGATTAGGGGTGAGGTTCCAGTTGTCTCGGGCACTGGAAGGCTGTAACAGGGGAGCCGAACAGAAGGAATTCAGGACCTTTGGGTTTGCAAAGACTCACAAGGACAAGTACTGAGATCGAGAGGCACAGCAGGTGGAAGGGGGACAGAAGAGCTCTATTCTGTGATTAAGGAATGTAAGCGCTCTGTCGTATAACTGTAAAAGGACTTGGCCTAAAGGATTAGGGGCACCGGAGATGCAAAATCATGAGCTTGTTTGTAGCTGTTGGATATGTAACTGAGAATACTGTAAGATGATAACTAAACCCTGAACAATTAAAATCGGTCGAATCCTACTAAATCTTGATGTAAAGACTCTAGAAAGGGCCCTAAGGATCCAAAAGGTTGTAAGATACAAAGCATATTTCACTGAATTCAGAATTGTGTTGCAAAGAGATGGCTTAATCATGACTTCAAAATAACCTTAAAATGCACTGACATGATATAGAATTGTGGTTCCTCTTCCCAGACAACTTTTGTTTAAACTTTGCCTAAAAGAATGAATCAAGATATATTTAAGGACTTTGGATCTCACTCACAAATCAAGAGCATGTATTTAGTTAATTATATTCTGAATATTAGAAAACACTATCCAAATATTTTTTAGAATGATAGATAATACTACCTTATTGTACATGACAAGCTTACACACAAATTTTCATCTTAGAGCCACTACAGACCAGCCATGTACAAATTACAGAATGATTAAATCTAGCTTATTAATAAATGGTTTTCAATAGCACATAACATTCAACCCCTCCCCATAACATTTTCCAGGAATAGATTCATTATCTATAGCCATGATGCTGTCTAGGAGACAGCTCAAAGTTTACATCTCTTATTTAATTGCAATTATATATTAAAATAGTTCCTCTCCCTCCTCTCTACCATAACCATCCTGACTCTGGGAGCCAGGATTTCATTTGCAACTTCTACGTGTCCAACTGGTTTAGATTCCCCAGTGAGAGCGTGTGTTAACTCATTTTTCAATGTCTGAAATTCCCACGTACAGTGAGCTCAGGTTCATCCTTTATGGCTGATGCATTCTGATGTGCACATATATGACATCTTTCTTTATCCATTCATGCATCATCACACACCTAGTTGGGTTCTGTATCTTGGCTGTTGTGAACAATGTTGCAATAAGTGTAGGAGTTCAGCTCCTTTGGATACATACCCAGTAGTGGGACTGCCGAATCATATGGTATTTATATTTTTAATTTTTTGAAGGACTTGTATATGGTTTACATTTCCACCAACAGCATAAATCCTCATGAGCTTGTCACCTTTTGCTTTGCTGATGGTGGTCATTCTACATTGGGTAAAGTGTTGTCTCATTATGATTGACTGGCATCTCCCTGATAATTGCAAATGGTGAATGTTGGTCATTCACATGTCTTCTTTTGAGATCTTTAATCTGTTTAATGTTTGTTTATTTGAAAGGTCGATCCAGTGGCAAACCAGACTCATCTCCCATCTGCAAGAACCCATATGGGTGCCAGTAAGTGTACCGGCTGTTCTGCTTCCTATCCAGCTCCCTGCTTGTGCCCTGAGAGAGCAGTAGAGGACGGCCTAAAGCCTTGGGACCCCGCACCTGCATGGGAGACCCAGAAGAAACTCCTGGTTTCCGACTGGCTCAATTCCAACTGCTGAAGCTGTTGGAGAGTGAACCTGTGGACAGATGAGCTCACTCTCTCTTCCATAAATCTGTCTTTCAAATAAATGAAAGGGGAACAAAAAGTGCACTGCCACTGGCTGATTCACTCTCAACATGGCTGTAACAGCCCAGGAGAGTCTGCTTCTGGGTCTGTCAGAGGTTCAGGGGCACTTGGGCCATTCTCTGATGCTCTGCTAGGCACATTAGCAGGGATCTAAATCCTAAATTAGGGATGCCAGCATTGGAGGCGGTAGCTTACCTTACTGTGCCACATCAGTCCTGTCTTTTCTGCTATTGAGTCACTGTAAGCTCCTTTTATAGTTTGGCTCTTAGCCCCTTATTATATGTAAATGTCTTCTTTTGTAGGTCATCTTCATTCTATTAAATTTGCTGTTCAGAAGCTTTTTATAGCAAATTGCAGTGGATATGCAGTACTTCTAGCATTAAGAAACAACGGCTCTGTATGCCCAATTTCATCACAGCTTTCTGAATGTTGAACTGTTTCAGAAAACTGTAGTTCCCTGGGCCTGGTGCATTGGCTCAATGGCTAGATCCTGACCTCGCAAGCACCGGAATTCCGTATGGATACATTTTTGATACTGGGTAAATGCTTTTAAGTACATTTTTAAAAAGCCTCTTTAATTAACAGCACTTTTCAAAGTGAGGCATACTTTGAGCCATTTCACAGATGTCCAATATGAGGTTAAAAGTAGCTTACCAAGTTCCCAAAAGCTAAGCTTGGCATCCAGCACAGGATAGCCCAAGAGCCCTTCTCTTTCCTCACATCAGAGGATGAGGCTACCAAGACGACTCAGTGCTTACATCTCAATGTATCAAAAGCAGATATATCAAAGACTACCAGTGTAACAAACTCTCCCACTACCCTCCCCACTAAAAGCATATAGTGAGTGGCTCAGTCTGTTAAAATGTGCTGCAGAAATTTCCCAATCCCAGAACAGGAACACTGAAGGAGGCAAGGGCCTGAGATTCCCCCAGGAGCAGGTGGCTGCAGCAGCCAGAGGAGAGGGACAGAATGCTGACTGCACAGAGCCCTTTATTTTCTGTACGCAGACTCAAGAGGACCACAGATGCTTGCTTAAATAGCCATATGGTTCCCAACAAGTATGTTCTACACCTTGAATGATTCCTGTCGATTGTTCAGGATTATAATCCTAAACTAGATCCCAACTGCTGTCAAAGGCCACTTTGAAGGGCCTGGTGGGAGTCAGCCACCTGCTGGTGTTAGTACTAGCTTCCTCCTAGTAACTTCAGAAGTGACTTTATTCAGGGAAGGGTTAACAAGGATGTTGAGACTGTGAATCAGCAGCATGGTCTGTTGATTTTGAAAGCAGTCTAATTGGTCTTACGAAAACAGCAAAGCATTAAAATGGGGAAGGGTGTGGCCTATGAAGTCAGTCCCCTCCTTCCTTACCCTGGATTCAAGCTGTCCGTGAGATCTCCCTTTTGCTTTGTGCACTAAGGGTTCAGCTGGACCACTGATCCAGCAAAGGAGAGATTTTTCTAATGTACAAACTATTTAACTGGTCTCTTGGTAGTAACTCAAATCCCCAATAAAGTTATGATAATTGATCAAATATGAAGCCTCCATTGCTTTATAGAATTCCTGAAGAGTGAATTCAAGGAATCGAGCAGCCCCCACCAGGGGTGGCCCGCTCCTCTGCAACCTGAGCCAGTGTCCAAAGGTGCCGCCGTCAAAGCTTGGCAGCAAGTGCAGTCAGGTGACCCTACATACTATCTGGTTACTGGCAATCTGGGAACAGACAGCTGGAATCTATGGATCAGACAGCCGGGTGTCTGGCCAGGCTAGCCTGTCTTGGGAGGTCAGAACATCATATGTGTTACCTTGGGGTGTGCTGCTTCTCACTGCCCCTGAAGACAGGCACAGCCAAGCACCCGGCCTCTCTCCCGGTGTTTCCTCCCTTCTCGCCACACCCCACGTCCACCCCACAGAAGCAGTCCAGAAACGGCAGAGCCAAGTCACAGAACAAATCCTGTTTCCAGTTCAATGCTGCAAACATCGATTAAGTCATATCTTGGAATGCTCCCAACGAGAAAACTTACAAGAAGCAAAGCAACTTTTCAAAGCATCGCAAAATAAACATTTGCTCTGTGACTTACTGACTTTGGCACATCTAAAATATGCACTTCCAGTAAACTTGGTGAGTTGAGGGAGGCACCGACTTCACCTTCCTGGTTGCTTAAGGCCACCAGACGGATCCAAGGGGTTGGCCTCACTTCCACTTCTCACTCAACCACGCTCTCCATTTTGTGTAGCAAAGCATGCAACCTGTAGCTATTTTTCACTCCTCAAAGTAGAACCATACTGCTGGCTCTCATTACAGTTCTCAGAGAATGTGCTGGACAAAGGAATGTGTTCTTTTAACATAAACCTTGTTTTGGTAGTACACCCTGGAAAATCACGACGCATGTAAGCAATTGGAAAATGTCAGTTTGGGATGAAGTGTTAAAAACCTGTTAGTCATTTCAAGGGATTTTCTAATTCAAAGAGATCCACAGGAGGGGAATGGAGGCCTTGGAAACTTCACTGAAGAGATTTAATCCAACAGGAATGAGAGAGGACCTCGAGCCAGCCCTGCCACTCGACCTTACAGGCAGTACAAAAGGAAGTGGGGGAGCAGGTCTTCAGGGAACTGGTGTGGGAACAGCCATGGGCAGGAGAGGACCAAATGCCAAATGGAAACCCAGAGCCTGGGGGTAGAAGGGTTGCCTCAGAAGAGATTACTGTAAATTAACCAGAGCACACAAGGCTTCAAGGAAATGGCACATGGAAAACTGGAGGCTGAAGAAAGCCACGATGTGGAAACACTTTGAACAGCGGAATGGGTTTCAGAGGGGCAGGATGAAAGCATAGTGTCCGGGCTGCCAGCACACTGGGACCCACACCTGCTGGTCCCAGGGGTCCTTGTGCCTTTGCTCACATGGACTACTGGCCTGGCTGACATGCAAATTCCAGGGCAAAAGGCATTTGCTTTGGAGGATTCCTTAAGGCCATGCAAGTGCCTTTTCCTTAAAAAAAAATCAAGGGCCCGGTGTGACAGCATAGTGGTTAAGGTCCTTGCCTTGCATGCCTGGGATCCCATATGGGCGCTAGTTCTAATTCCAGCAGCTCCACTTCCCATCCAGCTCTCTGCTTGTGGCATGGAAAAGCAGTTGAGGACAGCCCACAGCATTGGGACCCTGTACCCACATGGGAGACCCGGAAGAAGCTCCTGACTCCTGGCTCCAGATTGGCTCAGCACCAACTGTTGCGGCTGCTTGGGGAGTGAATCATCGGACAGAAAGCCTTCCTCTCTCTCCTCCTCTCTGCATATCTGACTTTGCAATAAAAATAAATCTTTAAAAAGAAAAATCAATCAAAGCAAAGCTATCCTCCAATCAAGTGTTTACTGTGATTTTATTTCCTGGGACTTTAAAAAAAGTGCAGAATTTAGAATTTATACTTGGGCCTATCTGGGTCTAAGTCATTAAATCTATGCTGTTATCTATTTAGGCCAGTGCTACTGGTGTCTCTCCAGCTCTTGGAGCTCACAGTGTACTCCCATGGGTTAGGCAATGAGTCCTAACAGAGTTCTGATCTCTGCAGCTTTTACTAAGCCATTTTCTTTAAGATACTTATTTTGAAAAACAGAGAGACAGAGCTTGCATATTCTGGTTTGCTCCCTAAATGCCTGGAACACCTAAACTGGGCCCAGCTAAGGCCAAGAACTGGGAATTCAGTCTCCCACATGAGTGGTAGGAAGCCAAAGCACTTGGGCTACCACCTGCTGCTTCCCAGGGTGTGCACTAGCAGGCAGCTGGAACTGGGAACAGAGCTGGATTCATCTAGACACTTTAAGGAAGTAGAGTATGGCCAACTTGGAGGCAATGACATCATCAGTGCATCACTCACACAAAGGTATCAGAGCCTGGTGCTTGTACACCCTGTCAGCAGCCAAGTCCAGAAGATATTCAAGGGCTGTGTGTCTGTCGTGCTAATGGCAGGGAGGTGGCTCCTGGGTGCTGAGAACACTCGCAATGGAAAGCAGGTTGCTATCCCCTTGTCCATGTTATTCTAGACAGGCTAACACTCAGGGCCACACCGCCCGTGGTCCAGCCGTGTAGCACAGTCCCACTGTGGCATCTCTGGCTCCCACTCCTCCTCCTTCTCTCTCGTGGTGTCTAAGAACCCCTGCCCACGTGACGCACTCTTCAGGAGGTGTCTGTTACTAGCAGGACCTGACTGTAGAAAAACTACAAACTCAAAAATGAGAGCACATCACAGAAAAACCTGGAATCAGATTTTCTCATAATTCCTCTGATCTAAACAAAATCAATTTATACATTTCCTTCCTGACCCCATAGCTAAGATGCCTAACATGATGAACAGTTTTAAAGGAAAAAGTTTACATTTTGCTTATTCTCCCAGCTGTGTCTTCATTACCACCGGAGACTTTGCCAGAGGTTGAGTTTGTGGGCATGGCCATGTTTGAGTCACCGCTGGGACTCCCCAACTCTCACACCAAGTATTTCTGTCCTGGTGTGCTCACCTTGTGCCACTTTGGTATCTATGACATTGTGAGACCAGCAAGGACATTTGATCATCCTTCCATTCCCCAACATTAAGCTGGTCCAAAGTTACAAAGACACTTTACACTCACTAATGTCAACTCCACTTGACTGCAAGACCAAACCAATACTAGCATTTCTAGAGTCCTCTAACGGTGTTTTTGGCAAAATAAAAGATCCTGGGAAACAAATGCAACGGAAATATTTAGGAGAAAGGCCAACATTACACAACAAGGTGAAGTTTAAGAGATTGCTACTTTGTGTGTCCTAAAAATGTAACAGAATTCACTGGTGGCCATTCAGAAGATACACACAAAATAGAAAACTTAAAAGTAAATGTGTGTATCAGTCAATGAAACCAAAGCAAATGAAGGTGGAACCTGAGCCCTCCTTGTTTCTTTGCAGAGGGAGGTCACTGCTGCCTATTCCACTGACCGTGAAACGCAACCTGCCTGCCACCCTGTCCATTCATGTACTTGGCGCTTGTCACACCTGCCACAAGCACAGGCACTTAGGCTAATTCGCATTTTCAGTTCCCTTCAACTCACCTAACCCTCCACCTCCGCCAAAAGGTAAAGTTTCTTGGGGACAGGAATATTTATGTGCTGTGAGCATACAAATCTTTGTATGGGCTTTGGGTATGTCACAAAACAGACCAACTTAATCCCAGCATTAAGTAGGTAGATGATTTATCTTCTGGCTTTAGTGACTGTGAGCACACAGAGCTCATGGAATGGAGGAGTAATTTGAGAAGGTGACACCTGTGTCACATGGATGGTAGCTTTGGGGAATGCTATGGTCTGAGTGTGTGTGTATGCCTTCAAAACTCATGGTGAAATCGATTCCATACTGGGCTGTACTTCGAGTTCTGGGACTGAAGAAGTCCCATCCCGCAGCCTCAGGATGGGGATAAGTGCTTTTGCTAAGAGGTTGGGAAGGAGTCTGTAGGTCCCTTTGCCTTCTGCCAGCCAAAACCAGACAGAGGGTATCTCCTGTGAGGAACCGACTCTCATCATATGCTCAGTTGGTGGGACCATGGACATCCTAGATGCCAGAACTATGAGCAGTAACTCTACTGTTAATCAACCAGACAACCGTGCTTTCCTTACAGCAGCTAGACCAGACAGACAAAAATAGCAGCAATAATGTCAGCATCATGAACATCTGTTGAGTGCTACGTAGGTTATATTTTAACCTCACACCCTGCATGACACAGATATCATTACCCTTCTTACTCTATATTACGGAGCTGGGATTTGAACCCTGGAAAATGGCAGAAAGCTCCTGCTTCTCTTCCCACATCCTGAAAGGAGGGTGTTGGAGGAATATGGCTTCTGCCATGTTTGCCTTCTCACCAGAAGGTCCAAGAGACCTGCTTTGAAAAGGTCTTACAAGAGGCACAGCTGCCATGAGCACTGGAATCTTAAGTCTGGACTGACAGCCACACTCAGCCAAAGAACACGAGTTAGGGGGAAGAAAAGGAAAAAGACACACATAGCTGGGGGTGTGGGTGGGGAAGTGCCAAAGATAAACTTACCCACATTTTGTTTTGAAAATACTACAGTTGTGTGTTTCTCCACTGACCATACCATTCCCTGGCTTACATTTTGCCAGACTACCAGCGGCCCTTGTGGTAGGATCAGAAGAGGCAGTTCAGTAGAACTTTATGGTTCCACAGCACTACCTAATGCTAGTCTATTTTCACTTAATTCCAAAAAGAGGGATGAGGTAGTCATGCATTGTGACTTGGTCACACAAGGCTAATAGTAACAATGACTACTAGAAAAAGACCTCGACTGAAGAGTACTTGGTCTTAGTGTGTCAATGTGTGTCTATGTACTTGTTGCAGGTTCATCAGCAGCTGTACCAAACAGTGGGAAGAGTAAGTCCCCAGATACCATCTTCTAAATATCACCATGAAATGAACTCATGACAATGATGGTATCCAGGGCAGGTGCTGTGCAGTGGGGTAAACCACCACTGGAGATACCAGCATCCCGTACCTGAGCCCTGGTTTGGAGTTCTAAGCTACTCCCTCCTCAGCATCCTGCTAATGAGCCTGGGAGGCAGCACAGTATGGCTCAGTTATTTGGGCTCCTGTCACCTTGTGGGAGACCAGGATGGAGTTCCTGGCTTGAGACTGGCCAAGTCCTACCTTTCAATTAATTAAATAAATAAAATAAATCCTTTCAAACTTGAATTTATATATGTTTTAGACTATCTGAGGTCTAGAAACCTTAAGGAAAAAATTAGGATACCTCCCCAGTCCAATGTGCTAGTTTATAATGCGTGTCTAAGGAAGGGTACAGAATAACCCTACATGCTGCTGTTAACCTGTAGTGTTTGCTTCTGGCTGTTTTTTCACTGAAAGGTTCGAAGGGAGGAAGAAAAAAAGTTACTGACTGTCTACTTTTTCTTGTTTCAGAGCCACCAAAACATTTTTGGATTAATTTTATGGGTAAATAAAACACTTGGAAATTCAATAACAAGTTAATGGCCCAAGTTTGGGTAACTTTTTTTCCCTCTCTTTAAACCATCCTGACCTTTATAGAAGCAAAAGAACAACATTTGACATTTTGCAGAAAATAAAGAAACATAATTTAGCAATTTTTAACCACTGCCTCACGCTACAGCATTAGTTACTCAATTCTTTCCAGACGTAAATGTCTCCCATTTACGCTTCCAATTCTTTTGAAAATCACGAGTAAATAAACAGACATTTTAATGAGATGATTCTGTATCTCACATTCAACTGATGTCATCATCTTTTCCCTGGGGGGGAAAAGAAAAAGTCTGAAAGGAAAGAAACCCAAGCCACCCAGCACACTGGACAACACAGGACTTGCTTTGGTCCCTGCACTGTTGCAAGTTCCTGAACTGCAGCTGGGAGTGAGCCGAGCCTGCAGGCCCCAACTTGGTTGGTGAGATGCTGACCTCAGGCTCACGCCACCAGGAAGCGCCACGCCCACTGAGGGCAGGGGGCTGGCAGTGCTTCGGATTTGCCTTGCAGTTCTATGTGTACCTGTGGCTGCCTCTTCTACTCGGAACAGAAAGATTCTGCAGGGGCCAGCACAGCCACTGGACCACTGGCTCCATTGTCGCTGTGGAGGAAGGTGTCAAAGCAGCCTAGCGTGTGAGCAAAGGCCATCAGAGAACGCCCCTGCTCCCCTCCTCCACTCCTGGCTTTTCACTTCCATCAAGCATGAGGACCACTCAGATTCTGATCCCTCTGCGGTTGGGACACTCCAGCTCCCAGGCATCTCATTGCCACCACACAGTCTTTCTACCCCTCGTCAAGTTCTGCTCAGGTGGTCCTGGCCTGACATGCCCAGCATGGTCCGTCCCCGATTCATCACAGAGACATGGATCTCTGTGTGTGGTTGAGAGGCAAAGATGGGACCCAATGTTCTACATGAGCCCAGAACAGGCCCAGAGTGCCTGGCCTCTCCCCCACACTCTGGCATCAGCCATGGACTTGAGGTCACGTGAGGAGACAGATGAACCAGAGGCCACCCTGGCAGCTGGAGTTTGTTCCAGGCTGTGTTCCTAAAGGGGTCCAAGAGTTCTAAAAACAACTGATTTTTAAAAAAGTGTTTAATGTAGAAAATATGTCAAAACCAGAGAACGCCTTTCCCTGATGTACACGGCCTAGGGAGGGAGGGAGTGCTTCCCAGCAGAGCCAGAGGTCGTGCCGGGCAGACTGCCGACTGCCTGCTAACAGGTTTAGATCAGCTCACACAGCATTTAAAGGTTCTCTTTAAATACATTCCAACATTAACAAATTAGGAGCGTTCCCATAAAAATCTGTGTTTCTAACTTCTCTAGAAAACTCAGAAGATCTGGCTTACACTGGCTCTGCTTCCTGTCTAGCAAAGCTGAATGGGAGCCAAAGAATGGCTGCCCTCTTTGGACACAGCACACTTGACCTTCCTCAAAGGCCTCTGAAGACACTAGGGCTTGCACCTTGCAGCAACAGTACTGGACACTAGTGGGGATCTGGCTGAGTGAGAGCAGGTCCTGGTCCTTACCTCCTGGCATGCTGTGGCTCAGATTTTTCTGAGTGCCTTTGCCCTTTCTCTCTTCGCCTCTGGGCTCCCCTGAGGCTGTAAAGCCACTTAGCAGGAAGGGCCATTTCCTTTGCCAAGAGGGGCAGAGATGCCAACCTCAGCTCAGGGCCTAGGAGTCCCTCCACTGCTTTGGCCGGACAAGACTCTTATTAGTGACTTGGATTCATAATTCAGCTGACTGAGCCAAGTGTTTGCCAATGCAAAGACGGAATGTCATGACAGAGGAGAGAGTGCAGATCTAGAGAAGTGGGGGTGGATACTTTCAGGTTTTTAATGCTGCAAAGCCCAGAAATGCAGAGCAGTCAGGCGATGCCTCCAAGAGCTCCGCAGCATTTTCTTTGCTCCCACCGGGCACCTTAGAGACCACATTTCGACCCCGTCTTTGGGACAGCTGCCAGGTCTCTCCAGGACCAGGAGCTAGCCCTGGGTGACACGCAGTGTGATAGCCACAACAGGGCTTGGCGATAAGTTAATAACACAGAGGCCACAGACAATTGGGGGCAATTTTCCAAGTGCTACCAGGCCTGCAGCTGTGGGCTGGCTGCTCGGGGCACCGCAGTGGTGTGCCTGCATGTCTCCTGCTCACACAGCTCTGAAAACATACGCAGTTGTTCTTGGCTGACTTCAGGAGTCCCCAGAGCACCTGCCATTATTAATTGCTCCTAGCACAGCACACTGGCATTCGGACAGGGCACAGATCTGCCTCTGTTATTTCTTTTCACCCTGTGAGAAGTGGAAACAACACCAAAGCTTCTAGAAAAAAATAGCCCATTTAACACTAACAAGTGAATTTTGATTTTTTTTTTCTGACTGCAGAGGTGAGTTTTGTGCGCTGAAGGTGAGAGGGCAAGGCCTCCAAGGTTGTCAGTAGGCTTAGTAATGGAGCTGCAAATGTGAGCGTGATCAGAATAGATAACAAATGAAAACACGGAGAAATGGAAAACAGATGTTGGAAAGAAGAAAAAATAAAAAATTTCAGTTGATAACACAGCGATGAGGATAGGAAAAGAAACAATTGTATGAAATTTTATTGGATTTATTGCATAGTGATAGAAGGAGGGAGAGCGAAAGATAAAAAAGAGAAAAAAAGAAATCTTATGTCCACTGATTCATTTCCCAAATGGCCTCTATATAACTAAATCTGGGCCAGGCTGAATCCAGGAGCTAGGACCCCCATATTGGTTACAACACATGGCTGTTAGGAACCCAAAGGACTAGGGCCATCTTCCACTGCCAGCTGAGCACTGGACTGGAAATGAGCACCAGGACTACAATAGGCACCTTGTTATGGGTGCTGGCATCACAAGCAGTGGTTTGATGCACTGCAGCACAATGCCATCCCCTTTGTTTGATTGTAGCAAAAGCACTGGGCACTCCAGTGGGCACCCGGCTGAGTGAGCACCACATACTGGTCCCTACTTATAGTGCAAATTCAGGAGCCACCTTCCCCAGTACCATTCTCAGGGTCTCTAGAATGAGAGAAGAGTGGCCCTTTATGCACTGCCCGACACTGCACATGTACCCTGGGGCATGTGACTCTGAGTTCCCAGCACTGTACAGTGAGCAACAGCTCCAAGGTGCACAGAAGATTTCAAAGGCACAGCTCAGACAGTAGGAAGATGGCTCCTGGGATCTCAGCTGCTGAGGATGCTTTTAAGGCAAGTCCCGTCTGTGCTGCTGGGGGCTAGCTCCTGTAGAGCGAGTGGAGTGCAAGGAGCAAGAGGAATAAGGATCATGCTCTGTGGCCTTCCAGAACTAACTCCCAGTAGTCGTCTCTGGCCTTGTCCTTACAGATGGATTTCAGTATTTGCAGTGGCTAAGGTTGTTACAAAAGAATGACACTTTAAGAGATTTTGTTCTTTTAACTGTTTCAGTAGATCTCATGATGCAGCAACAAGCTTTGCTCGTCTCACCACCCTCTATGACAGGGCCTTTTTGGTAAGATTTCCTTTTGCTTTCCTCTGTAACCTCCCTCCCAGTCAAACAAAAGCAACCCTGCTCTCCTCCAGCTTGTGCCTGGACCATCCCTTTCTTCTATCTTGACCACTGGAAGACTCCTTCCCCCAGGATCATCTCCATTCTGTATCTTTGGCAGTCAAGAGTCACCTCTTTCTTGAGCTTGGACAGCTCGTCCTGCGAACTCCTCTAACTATTATTACTGCTGGTAACACCAGCCGGCAAGCACCAACTGCCATGCAAGTAGCTAATGCATTCTGAGCACTGCTGGCAGCCGCACACCCTTGGCCATCCTTTCTAGACGCAGTAGAAACTATAGTTTGAATTTCAGCTGGTTTTGGGCTACCAATAAGTGCTGTGGTCTTCTATCTCTCCTAAATTTCCTTGTTTCATCTATTTTAAAGGCAGAGACACAGATAAACAGACATCTGTCCCATCTGCTGGTTCACTCCCTGGAGGTCACAGGGCTGGGTCAGACTGAAGCTGGGAGCCAGAAACTCAGCCCAAGCTTCCCATGGGGGTGCCTCCCAATGCCTGCATTATCTCGAAGCTGGAATCATGAACTGGGCTAGGAGATGAATCCCAGCATTGCTGTATGGGTTGTGGGAGTCTGAATCGGAATCTAAATAACTGGGTCAGATGCTTGCCTCCAAGTATTTTGGATGTAGTGTGTGGGTAAGCCCTTCTATTGTAAGCAGAATGGAGAGGGCTGGTGTCATGGGGCACCAGGTTAACGGCATCCCATCAGCGTGCTGCTTCAGGTTCCAGCTGTTCCGCTTCTGATCTAGCTTCCTGCTAACACAACTGGAAAAACAGCAGCAGATGGCCCAAATGTTTGGGCCCAAGTCACCCATGTGAGAGACAATTTTGTCTTCTAGCTTTGGCCTGGCCCACCCTGGCTACTGCAGTGATCTGGGGGAGTGAAGCAGCAAATGTGAGAGCAGTCTCCATTGGCTTCCTTCTCCTCCTCTCCCTTTTCCCCTCCGTCTTCCTCTCTCATTCTGCCTTTTAAGTAAATAAATCAACATGTAATATTTATTAAATATTTATATGTAGTGAATATATTTAATATATAATTAAAAAAAGCCAAATGGGATGTGTGACATGAAGGTAGTCTTTCGTCAGTTGCTGTGACAGATGGTTTGGTGTCTGGGGAAACTTAGGCAAGACTTCTGACACGCAGCCAAGAGACTCGCTGAGCAGCTGGGAAAGAGGCGAGGACAGGAAGCTTGAGAGTTCTGTGCTGGAACTAGGCTTGGCTCCCAGACCCAGGCCTTCCCAGCCCTGTGCTCTCCACTGCTCTTACACTGTTTGAGGCCCACTGCTACAATGTGAGACAAACGCATGGTGGGGAACATATGTACTGATGTCGTCTATAAGAGGAATGAGTGGCCAGAGCCATGTTTGTTTCCTCACACGGAGTGTTGCTCGGTTTTAGACACTTCTAGCATAGAACCCTCAGGTTCCGGCATCAGAGGGGGAATCGTCTGCTTCCATTCATTTCACAGATGCAGAAGTTCCTGACATGGTCAAAGCCACGCAATCACAAGTGACAGACCGCTGTTTCTCAAGTCTCTGCTCAAACCCCAGAGGTCACCATGACCCTCAACGACAGCCATTCCTCCGAAGACATTCCATACACATCTGTTTATATTTGGGCAACGCAAAGTATAGAGGCTTTTTTTTAAAATGTATTTTGTAAGAGGTTCATAAGAATATTTTGGCATTAAATGAAAAAGTACAGGAGATTTTAAAAAATTATAGTTGGTGACCTAGCAAGTCAACCTTGGCAGTCGAGGTTCATCCGACTGCATGGTGAAATCACCATTCCAAGATCACGAAGCCAGTGGGCGGCCGGTAAGAATGATAAAAACAAGTGGGCTGATTCCGCCTGAGTGAAGACTGGCCCAAGCTGGGGTGGAGAAGGTAGCAAAAAGGCCATCCTTGGGATGGGAGGTAACCACGACCCAGGAGCCAAAAACAAAGTAGGTTAGGCAGGAACTGGAGGTTGCGCAAGAGGAAGGAGAGGAATGAGGAGATCTGAAGGTGCTAAGAGAGACAGGAGCACGGGGGAGGGGAGGGGGAAAAGGGAGAGAAGGGGCAAGCCCAAGAACAAGGTCTGAGAGTTCCCCAGGCAGCAGGGGCAGCGGTGTGGGAGGGCTTCCCCACAGCAGACAGTGGAGTGGGACCATCCTCTGCCTGTGAGGGGAGCCAGGGACCCTGCTAGGGAGCAACAGGCCCAGGACACCTGTGACTCAGCCGTTCCCCTGGATTCCCGCAGGGCTGCCTGCCATTCTGCGCAGTTCCTATTGATGTCTGGTCACAGCCTGCATTCTGAGCTCCAGCCAGAAGGGCCCATGTTGAAATGAGGCACCAAAGACTGTGAGGGAATGTGGTTTTATTTTGGTGGAGATGGCCTTTCGGTTTTTCTGACTCTATGTTTCCTAATAAAAAGGCTTGATTTATATGTTTTAGAGACATAAGAAAACAAACACCGCGGACTCTGTCCAAAGAATAAAGCATGAAATGATAGCCTACTGAGAGAAGCCTACCAGTTGCAAAAGACTGCGGCTTTTATCATTTGTACATGAATAACATCCTGCAATAAGCAAACAGGAAAAAGAATAAGAGTTTCAGAGGCACATCTTGGTAAGACACGGGCTGATTTATCGTCCAAGTCCCCCAAGCCCGCAGTACTGATTCAGACACAGGCTCCTGAACATTGCCGTTCTTGTGAGCACAAACCACGTGTGTAACCTGCTTGTCTAGCATTTTCCTGATAACTTTGAAGTGGAGCTCAATGATAAAGACCAGAACTGAGAAGGGGTTCAAAGTCTAATGCCCCTGGGAGGTTGGCAACCCTCATGATTAAAGTCGCCTTGGTACTGAGAGTGCCTCCAAAACATGCCCTCTCAGGCCAGAAGGCATCTGAGAATAATACAATTTTCTCGGCTGCTTCCTGAAAATACTAAAATAGACCTGGAAGTAAACAGATGTGCAAATAAAATTGCCATAAGTAAGAAAAACTTTGAGATTATTTTTTTTGCAATTACTACATCTAAGGCTTCTTAGAAAGAAGACAGCAAACCTTTAACTATGATGAATGAGATACTCCGAATGCAAGAGCAGCAAAAGGCTATTACAGAAGGTCAAGTTTCTCCCACGTATCTTGTAGAGATAAACAAGATGTCACAGGCCTGCACAGGATGGCTACCTTTCTTACATTTGTCTCAAGCATAGACTTTTCGAAGAGACTGGAAGAAATGCAAATACACGGTTACTAATAAACATTGCCCACACATGCACAGACAGTCCTCAACTGAATCATTATTCAGTTTGGGGTTTTTCAACTTGATGGTGCTGTTTTTCATTTTCAGTACATACGATATCATCAACTGGAGGAGACACTCAGTACTTTAGGAGCTGTGGTATGGCATGTTAAGTCAGTGCCTGTGACACTGTGTCCACATCAGAGGTGCTGGGGTTTAAGTCCCAGTGCCCTGCTTTCAACCTGCTCTAAGATGGCCCAAGTGCTAGGACCAGTTCCATAACCTTGGGAAGTGTGGGCGGAGTTCCAGGCTCCTGTCTTCATCCTGGCCCATCCCAACTGACTGCAGCATCCGGGGAGTGCACTAGGGCGTCTGCCTTCTGTTTCTTGATCTCTTTCTGTAACTCTACCTTTCAGAGAAGTACAGTAAAGCATATGAAAAAACAAAAACTGACGCTGGGCTCAGATGCTTCTGTACAACATTAGGCTAATTAGGGTTGTGAGCCCAGTTAAGTGTGGCTTGGCCAATATTTGGTAGATTAGATGTTTCCACTGTAGTTTTGTTCTGACATTTGGGGTTTACAGGAACATAATCCCCTTCACACTTGGAGGAGCACCTGCATTACTGAAATAACAAGGAAGCAGACTCCCCATCAGACGAGAAACAAACTGACCACATTTCCTACCTGCACTGAGTATTCAAAGGGGAAATGCCCTCACTTGCCACCCTACCTGTTCAAACCCCCCTTCTGTAGGTCTCCATGAACATAGGCCATTTTAAGGGATTTCACCTGTGAGTAGATAATATTTACAACCATTGTCAAGTTCATTTAGTAAGTCCTTAAAAAATGTCCTTGAAATAAAAAATCTTGAAGGAGGAACTTAACTCATAGCCACTTCATCCATTTTCTATCATGTCCCAAACCAAACACTACCCACATAGGGCAGTGACCCCATTTCCGCAATGGTTAACTATATTGCCAGTTTACCATGAAAGCTTCCAAGACACAGTCCAGTGTACCCCAAAATGTTCCAAAATACTTTCTCATGAGACCAAGAACAAACAAAGGGTACCGGATAGATTTAAGTCTACATCACACTTACACAGGGTCACAACATTGTGGCCTGAATGTCAGATAAGATCACTGATCTGATGTGATCTGTGACATCATCAGGCTTCTGAAAAGACTGAATAACAGAGAAACACTGCTAAGTGAGAGTGACACGGCCGGGTGATCTGAAGCTTGGGGTGTTTCTGTGAGACCACCTTACATGCACATGCAGTTCCGTTGTTACATTAGGGACAGGAGAAAAAGCCTACTCAGGTTACTGTATTTCTCACGGGTGTCAGGAATTTTAATATAGTTTTTACAGGTGATGTCTTGAAAAAGAAGTTATATTCAAGCCATTGTTGTGGCGTAATGGGTTAAGCCACCACTCCTGACACCGTCATCCCATAGTGCAGGTTTGAATTCTGGCTCCTCTACTTCTGATCCAGCTTCCTGCTGACATACCTGGAAAGGCACTGGATGATGACCCGTGTTCCGGGGGCATCTGCCATCCATGTTGGGAATCAGGATGGATTTCCTGGCCCCTGACTGAGGCCTGGCATGAAGTGGCTGCTACTGCTGCTCAGGGAGTGACTCAGTGGATAGAACACAGTCTCACTCTTGCTCTGTCAATATGCCTTTCGTATAAATCTAAAAAAGGAGTAACTAGGGCCCGGTGTGGTAGCCTAGCAGCTAAAGTCCTCTCCTTGAATGCACCGGGATCCCATATGGGCACCGATCTAATCCCAGCAGCCCCAGTTCCCATCCAGCTCCCTGCATGTGGCCTGGGAAAGCAGTTGAGGACAGCCCACAGCATTGGGACCCTGCACTCACATGGGAGACCCAGAAGAAGCTTCTGGCTCCTGGTTTTGGATTGCAGCCGCTTGGGGAGTGAATCATCGGATAGAATATCTTCCTCTCTGTACATCAGCCTTTCCAATAAAAAAAAAAATCTTTAAAAAGAAAAAGGAGTAACTAATACCACCCACATTTCAATCAAATTAGATGATGCTGAAAATCAATGGGGCAGTTTTGTGCTCCAAGGTATTTTTTAAAACTATTTCATACTCTTTCAAAAACCAAGTTTGCAATCTCATCATCTCCCCTATCTGTTTTCTTTCTTGACACAGACCCTGAAGCAAACATTTCTTTTTGTTTATTCCTTTGTCATATTTCACAAGTGTAAAACATCATACAGTCTCCCAATTATGTCTGGCACATGTATCGCTACACGAGCCTTAGGACAACGCAGAGGGACAGAATCAACACCTTCGTTTGGGAAGTTAATGTCAAAAGTCTTAGAGATACAAGTCACTTGGCAGAACACAGCGCACTTCATATGCAGGTGCATGCTCGTTTCCTGAATCTGACAGCAGCTGATTAAACATCATTGCTAGTAAAACATGCACAGAAAACTTTGTACAAACATGTATCCCCTTCAGTCACTAATACAAGAAATAACACCAACATTTTAGATTTTAAAAATCAATCCAAATAGACAACCAACAAAATGGAAGAAAATCTTGGCACACTACACAACAGACAGGGGACTAATACCTAGGATTTATAAAAAGCTTTAGCAACTCAACAACAAACAGCGCTGCTTCTTAAGAAATGGGCAGGTGCAATGAGCAGGCAGTTTTCAAAAGAACAAATTCAAATCAACAGACATATTAAAAAATGTTCAAGTTCCCTACCTTTTAGGAAAATACAAATAAAAACAACAGTGTAGGTTCCACTCAATCCCAATGAGAATGGCTGATATACATGGAATCTGCTAGCAATGCTGATGAGGCATGGGGAAGGTACCCTGTCTTACTGATAGGCAGTGTAGACTAGCAAAGCCACTATGGAAGTCAGTATTGAGAGCGATGTGAGAACTGAAAATTGACCTGCCATTTGACAAAGTTATCCCACTCCTGTGAATATATCCAAATTAAGAAAATAGCAACCTAGAACCCTATATTTATAGCAGCACAATCCATAGTAGCAAAGACATTGAAACAACCCATTCATTGAAAGAGGAAGGGATAAAGAAACTGTGGTACATCTACCGCATGGAGTACTATTCAGCCATTAAAATGAACAAAACTCTTTTTTTTGGCTGCAAAATGAAATTCTACCATTTCCCAAGTGCACTCCACTATGCTCAGTGAAATAAGCCAATCTCAAAAAAAAAAAAAAAACCAACTCATGCTGTATCTGATATAAGGCAATGCTCATGCAAAATACAAAACAGATATATACATACTAGTCTTAGATGGACTATGATGGAGACTAGCACACAGGGAAGTGAAGATACGTTGCACTATATATTGTTGTTCCCAAATAAAAGCACTCCCCCCAATGAAACAGTTAAATAGAATTTTCTAGTATGATACTAGGTTTTTTACCTTTGCCTATACCTACAATGCTGTGATGCCCTTCAACCTCAGAATGTTAAACATTAACCATCACTGAAGGACTGTCCTGCTGTGCTACCATGGAGGAAAATGGTGAGAGGGAAAAATTGGGAGGGGGAGTCTCTATACTTACAAAACTATCATGGCAAAATAGTAACAATTTTAAAAAATGTTTATAAAGAATCCTCTCAATACTTTTTGAAATATCAATTTAAGGCTTATTTGAAAGGCAGAGTTATAGAATGAAAAGGAAACACAGAAATCTTCCATCCACTGGTTCACTCCCCAAATGGCCGCAACTGCCAGAATTGGGCTGGTTAGAAACTGAAGAGCCAAGAGCTCCTTCTCCGTCTCCCACATGGTTGCAGCTGCCCAGGGATTGGACCATCTTTATCTGCTTTCCCAGGTGCATGAGCAGGGAGCTGGTCTGGAAGTGCAGAACTCAAGATTTGAATTGGTAGCACCACAGACAGAGGCTTACTGTGCTGTGCCACAGTGCTAGTCCTTCAAAATTGTTTTAAAGAGAGGGTATGCGACATGCTCACTCTAAATCTTGCAGATTTGTTATTTGAAATATCAGAATATTGCTAAACTTTTCACAGATTGAGGTGCATAGAACCCAAGAAAGCATATTAAAATACAACATATATGACCATAAAGATCACAGAAAATAAATTCAAAATGAAAAAAAAATATGTCTGGAGAGTAGAAACAGAAAGGTGGGGTATGAGGGCAGAAGAAATGAAGGCTCTTGGTTTGGAAGGGTACAGCCAGGGTCAGAAGAGATAAATAGTACCATTACTGTGGCATATTGGACTAAACTGTCATTTTCAAGATCAGGCTTCCACGTTGGAGTGTCAGTTCAAATCCCGGCTGCTCTGCTTCCTATCCAGCTCCTCACCACGGAGAAGCTGTGGAAGAGAGGCCATGAGCTTGGCCTCCTGCCACTCATGTGGGAGACCTGGACAGGCTTCCTGGCTCCTAGCTGAAGCCTGGCCCAGTCCAGTCATTTAGTGGAATCAATCAGTGGATGGATGGAAGAGCTCTCCGGGTCACTCTGCCTTTTGAATAGATAAATCTATATTTTTAAGTCATTTCAAGTCTCTCACTACTCAAACTCTATTTGGAAAAGATAATCTGATCAGACTCTGATACTTCGCAAGCTGAAGTCAAAACCCTGCAGACTGTCAGGAGAAATGTGCCTGGCGGACAGACAGGTGCAGGAGGCCCATTGATTTCATGATTCCCCACCAAGGGAAGCAAGTTTAGTGCAAACACAGAGATGTCTCACCAGCCTTGGTGCTTCCCAACACCAGACTTGGTGGCATGACTGGGCCAGAGACCTTTAAATGCACCTCCTCGTGTCAACTGCTACATATTCATTATTTGTGACATTAGAGAAATGTTCGGGGATATTTTGAAATGCACATGAGGCATTCATTATTCTCTCTGGATCTTGCTAGAACTTGACATGGCTCTGGAACAATTCAGTGTTCAAGTCTGCAGCCTCCCCCGACTTTTCCATGCTTATTCCAGAGCTTTCTGGGAAGGCCTCTTTCACCCTTGGTGAATAAACACTGCATGCTCTGCTCTCCAATGGAAACAAAATGACACTTCTCCCTCGGATTGGCTGTTGGAAAGCAATTGCACAGACAGGGTCTTGAAACAATTAGCCCTCTGTAACTGATTAGTTAACAATGTGTATTTCCCAAGAGCTGTTTGTTCTCCCAAGGAAGCAGCCGGGACCAAGTATGTCCTTTATCCAAGCAGCCACCTGCACCGTAGCCTTGTGGATGCTCCCCAGGAATTCCCACAGAATAAAATTAAAGCAGGACTACTCTATCATTCTTTTGGGAGGGAAGCTGCACTTTTGCATGAAAAACACAGTGTGTTCTATGTCTTATGATACATCAGGGATGGTTTTCATTTGGGAGAAATTTCTTCACAGATGGCTTTAGTTCTCAGACTGAAATCCAGCATCTACCAGTAAGAGATTCACGGAACGCCAGGAAAAGATGAGAAAGTGAGCTAAGCAAATAAACATTAGATTTCCATATAAGAAAAATGCTGTATGTGTTTAAGGCACTTTAGTGGCTATCAAAACAATGATAATAATACATTTGATCCTAGCACCTTAGCCAAGAGGCTGATAATAATAATAAACTTGATCTTAGCATCTTAGCCAACAGGCCAGGAAGTAGTAATAATGATGATGATGATGATGATAATAATAATAATAGGTAGAAGCAGTGGTTCACACCTTGAGTCGTATATTTCCCAGCCATTTAACCACTTTACACACAGGAGCTGGGAATGAAAATGGTTTCAACCAACTGGTCCTTAAGTACGAATACAGCCTAGGAGTGTATTTTTAGCTAAGAAGTCCATGTTGCAACGCCTTTCTCTGAAAAAGAATGATTCACACACTGCCCGGGAACATCTCGAGACCAGATGCTTGGAGCACGCAGCACATCCAAGTCAACTTGGGAGTGTCACTGAGTGAGGCAAGCCTCTGGAGACCACAGGTGCATCAACTGCCTTGCCCAAGGGTGCCCCAACCCAAACCCCATCTCTTGTCCACTTACGCACCCCAGGAAGAAAGCCTTGTAGCCTCTCCTCTGGAGATAAGCCTCCATTTTCTAGCATCTCCAGGAAGCTCACAGCCCTGACTGCCACTGCCTTTGTGACGTTGTCTGGCATTCCTCCACGAGACAAGTCTTGCTCTGGCATAGTCCCCACGCTGAGACACTCAGCCCATTAAGCAGAAAGGAAGACAGAGTCCTGTGACTCTTGGAATTTGGGATTAGAAGCCAAGTAACTATGCAACTCCCCTTCTTTCTTTTTGACATTTCAGCGTCCCTCTCTTAATATGAAATGTAGCACAAGCTAGACTGGGATTGTCCCCTCATCACTGCAGCATGGCTAAGTCACAACAGCTCACTTTTGAATCTGTAGCCACCTGTTTAACAGAATACTTAGACATTTTCTTGAATGCTCAAATGTTAGAAATTTGATAGATCAACCTTGACCTTTTACAAAGTAATTAATAAATTACTAATAGTACCTCAACTAAAGATGTTTTTGTTTAAAATGCATCAGACACTAAATATCTCCAAATCAGGTTATTACAGAAATATTATCCATCAGTCTCAGGAAGTCTGTGACATCATAATAATCTTACTAGGAATAAGCCAGTAATCACCTCAGCAAAATATAACAAGCACTTCAGGTATACTTTTGTGCTCACAGATGTTGACAAAGGTCAATAAAGAAATATAAAGGACATTTAAAAACACAAATTCAAAAACCCAGGACTATTTCATGGGACATACTTGGAAGATCTGAGTAACATGTAGCCATATTCCAATGGAAATCTCTGACACTGAGGCAGTCTGTACATTAAATGAACCCCAGTAAACCATAAAGAAATGATATTTTCCACCTGTTTCTTTTTTTTAAGATGTATATATTTTTATTGGAAAGGCTGATATACAGAGATGAAGAGAGACAGAGAGGAAGATCTTCTGTCCAATGACTCACTCCCCAAGCGGCTGCAATGGCTGGAGCTGAGCCAATCCAAAGCCAAGAGCCAGGAGCTTCTTCTGGGTCTCTCATGTGGGTGCAGGGGCCTAAAGCTTTGGGCCATCCTCAACTGCTTTCCCAGGCCACAAGCAGAGAGCTGGGTGGGAAGTGGGGCCACCGGGATCAGAACCAGCACCCATATGGGATCCTGGTGCATGCAAGGTGAGGACTTTAACCACTACGCTATTGTGCCGGGCCCCACTTGTTTCTTAACAATCACGATTTTAAGGACTGATTTGCTGAGCATGTGGTATGAGGAAGGTGCGGGTGTGCCAGGCACCACACGCTGTGATATAAATCATTACTGCTCTATATAAAAGCTCATTAAAGATGACTTCAAAATATTTTTCACTGAAGCTTGGCTTGTAGAAGTTCCTCAAAGGAAAAGTTCATCATTTCTGCTATGTCTCCCAACAAGATAGAGCCTAATGCCCGACAGTCCTCATTCATTTATACATTTATACATTTATACCAGAGCTCCGTGAACTTTCTCCTGTGTGTGTGTGTGTGTGTGTGGTTTCACAGGTTACACGAACTTTCATTAGAATCTTAAGGTTTACATTTAGTGACTGCTGACTGACTCAATCAGATTCAAGTCATCCGACTTCCAGTGATCCCACTGTTTTCCCTTTCGGTAATCTATTTCTTGAACATCTTCCAATCTAGTCTGAAGTCACTCACTTTCTTTCCCCCAACTACTGCATACCGTCTATTATTTCATCAAAAGCTTTCAGTCCATCCCCACAAGAAGTGGCCCCAAATCCCTGCCTCAGAGAACAGAGCGAGGACATCAGAGATGCAGGCCAACTTGCCACATGCTCAGCTCTGGAGTGGCATCCATGCTCACCAAACAGCCCTGGCATCAGGGAAGGCCACATTTCTCCCCAACCCTCGCACAGGCCCTCAGTCTTTGCCCCTTTTCCTGCCTCCTGCATAACCCTGCCACCACTCCGAGTCTTTCAGTGTGCTTTGTTAGTGAAGAATACAAAAGCAAATAATAATAATCACCATAGATAAAACCTTGGTTATATCAATCAACTTACTAAACCATTACTTTCTCAGTTTTTACATTCTCCATCAAACTTTATTTTTCTTCCTCAAAACTGTGCTCCCTAGACAGCTGAGGCAGCATCACTTGAACACTTGGCAGAAGCACACATGATCAGCTCCCCACCCAGACCTACAGTGTCCAACATCGAGGCGGTGACCTTCCCCCTCAGATTCCGATGCCCTGCCCCTGCAGCTGGGACCTCTGGTACAGCACACCTGGCTCCTGCTACCCTCCCCAGGGTCAGGTCTTGCTTCCTCTTGCAGCTTGCTTTTCTACCAATAACTCCAACCCCTCTGCTAGGTTCCTTCCTTGAACTGCACACCAACAGTCCCTTCCACCAGTGTTCTTCACAGCCCAGTGACCGAAACACTGGTGTGTGCACCAGTGCCTCCTAGTCGTCTCCCTATAGCCCTGTTCTTTGGGAGGTACCCCTTTTGACTAACGGTGTCAGAGCGCAGCCAGTCTGTCAAGCCAGGAGTCTCCAACTGACACCTGCACTCTCTACATTCCTCCAGCCATCTGGTGATAACATTGCATTGATATCTGTCTATGCCAACTGCCACCCATGTTTTATTCCCAGATGCGTTGATGGACATCTACCATATAAAATATGACAACTGCCTACCTGCCCTTGTTTTCAAGTTCCCCCCTGAAACATCTCCAGTTATTTTTCTAAAGTGTAGGTACTGATAGCTCATCCCCATTCGAAATGAAACAGAAATGACATTGCTAAGATTGAAAAAAAAATCACATTTTTTAGCCCAGTAGTTAAGATACTCTGGTGGCCCACTGGAGTGCCTGGGTTCAATCCCCAGCTCCAGCCTTTGGCTGCAGCTTCCTGCGAATACAGACCCTGGTCAGCAGAGGGGTGAGTAGTTGAATTCCTGCTATTCACATAAGCAAGAAGTGGTTACGTTGCTGGCTCCTCCTTTCAGCACTGGGCTAATCCTGTCGGCATCTGGGAGTGAATCAGCACATGTGAGCTGTGTCTGCCAGTCTGTCCCTCCGCCTCAAAGGCAGCCCCAATCAGAACAAAGCAAGCGCAAACAGGACGCCTTCCCATTGCTTAGATAGGTTAAATCTGCGGTAAGCCCGACCGGCTCTTGAGATGACACAACCTACCAGGTTTCCTTTCCCAATATGCTTCTAGCTGCAAAAATTTTCTTCCTCTTTCAATCTTTTGCTTACTCTACACAAGGTTAATTATTTCACTTTTTGGCAGCCTTGGCTGATACTATTCTCTGCATAGAAAGCCCTTCTGACAGTCCAGACCCCCCCTTCATCGAATGGATGCTTCAGGAGTCACAAACGCAAGGGCAAGTCAAATGAATGAACTCAGCCCCTCAGCTGCTACTCAAGGTCCTACGTTTGTTGCCAGGCAGTTGTTGCCTTGAAAGAAAAATTGGGAATCCAGGTTTGTGGTGTGACCTTTCTATATTTTCAAAACAAGAAGCATTCTAAAACGTCCTCCAGTGCAGCATCTGTTAAATGTAACCAAGGTGCAGACTACTGATGAGGACCACGATCGTAGCTGTGCTGGGCCTGAACATCCAGAGGTGAGCAGGACAGAGCTGCCGGGTCACATCTGGGTCCCACACACTGCTAGCACAGACAGGAGTAGACAGAATCTTGCTCAGCTCCCACACCCCTCTGCCTCCGTGGCGCCTACACGGCATATCGCAGTGGATAACTGTTGATGCTCTTGACTCATCAGACCTTAGAAGAGAAGGGCTGTCTTTACCCCAGTGTGGGCAGCACCTGCACACTGCCTGCTGGGTCCTAGTGGCTTAATTAGGATCACAGATTTTTGGACATGTCTCATGGGACTTGATTACAGACCCTATGTACTTTCAGATTTTTTCCCTTCCTCAGCTGACCATGATTTTTGATTGGGCATCATTATGTAAGCTCTGCTCTAAGGATCTGGTCTGAAGAACAAGCCTAACAACGTGTGCTGTCCTCTTTCTGGACAGGATGACTATGGGTCTCCACACATGTGCTCTTTGCAAGGTGGTGGCCAAAAGAAACAACAACTTAGAGATGCTTCTGGTAAACTAAGAAGTTCCTCTAGTCCAGGACAGGCTGTTGGCTCTTTGGAGAACAAAGAAAATCTGTTCATTTGTTCCATTTGTTAATTTCAGGGTGTAACATTTTTTTTTTCCCCACTTAGCAAAAGCACTGAAAAGGTCAGCTTTAATTTTTGCAACTGTTATACAATATTGTGCTATGTTATTAAAGTACACTCACAAAACTAATTAAGCTGGGTACTGCTGGACTTGGGGACGTGAGTTTATGTCTCAGAAAGCCAAAATACCCCAATTTCACCCAAGCACTGGACCTCGAATGGTTTACTGAATATTGCTATCAAGTTCACTGCTCACTGGGATCAAGTTTCCAAGCACAGCAACCATCCAAATATTTGCTCAGGTCCTACACGGCTGCCCTTCGAGAATTACATATACAGCACTCCTGACGAAAACGTTATTTGGATGTTGTCAAAAATGAAGGAGAGAAAACATTTCATGTCTTACCTTTGTAGACAGTGAGCAGGTCGGAATTCCAGCCGTATTTCTTCTGGGAAAGATTCAGCACCCATCATTCAATTCTATAACTCTATGTGACATTGCTGTGTGTGCTAATTCACAAAAGTATAGACACTTGGACATGTCGTGCTTCAGCATGCCTCTGTGTGCGTTTTGGATAACTGTATGTGAGGCTTACCTGTAGACTGTTGAAAATGACAAAAAGAACCAGCATCCAGAAGTGTCTGTAAGCCATGTGCAGTCCTCCCCAAAGCCACGTCATAGAAATCAGGGCAAACAGGTACAAAATCAGCGGAATTTCTGGAAGCAGCAAAAAAAGAAAGGAAGAAAACAAGCTTTGAACTTTGGAAGGCACCATGGTCACTAACATATACACAGTAGTTCTGTGGCTCCTCACTCGTAACAGTCATTGCCCTGACACCCATTTTGGGACAGCAAACTGTGTCACATTATTGAGTCCAGTGTTTATTCGCAAATGAGCAGATTTAGGGCCCCGGGATAATTGTTCCTCTCCTAGACTACCACCTGCTGGGCTGCTCAGGAACTACCAAGAACCACAGGCCAGTAATTCCTGAGTGCTCCAACAGAAAAGGGGAGGGAGCAGGGTAGAGTGTTGTTAGCATTCCAGGTAGACCTTTGAAACACCATAATCTATAGCTAAGGTTAGAACAAAGATGAAACGACCCATCCACTACCACCAACACTGAGCTAACTCAGCTTACTGGCTTCTCCTCTGACTGTCTCAGTATTTTTTATCTCAGACTTCTTCAGGGCCCAGGACTTTGTGACTCCTGGGACTTGTATATTTAAAATTATCTGTAATAGTTTGGTTTTACAACAACTTTAGAAGATTTTAATATGAAAATTACAAGGACATAAGAAAGGAAACAGGTTGTCAGCTGTCACAGACAACCTGTCTTGAGTTGATAAAAGGCTGATGGCACCAAGGCAAACTCTCAGGACAGACCCTGGAGCTCTGATTTACCCAACAGCCTCAGTTAATACCCGTGTGCCCTCCAGCACATCGGAGCAGCTAGATCCACCTCTAGAACATTTAAAGTTTTACTTCATTTTGAAATATTTTCAAATTATTTTTGTTTTACTCAAGCTCTTGAAAATCGCCAACCTGATGACTCACCGGACTTTGCATGCTTTAATGTGACTTTTCTATAGACAATTTCTGGCTTAAGAGGTGGGGATTGTGAAGAGGAACTCAGTAAGAAAAAAGAGCAAGGGCCCTTTCACTCCCAAAATGCTGCTGATGCCTGGACTGAGCGTGGCTGCTGCTGGAAGCTGGAGATTCCATCTAGGAATTGCAAGATGGCTAAAGGCATTTTAACAACTAGACTAAATGCTTGCCTCTATAAAGGCACTGTTCTGCATAAACACATCAGCATAAGATCACAAAGTTAATATCGATACATTATTCCCATCCTTGGATCTCATGCATTGAATTGAAAAATTCCCTCTGTAGCAGAATCTCCAGCCTTGCATAGCTGACAGATCTAAAGTCTCCTAAATCCCAAATGGTGTCTTTGTGCCTTTTTAGGAACTTGACACTTTTCTCATAAATTTGCTTACTTTTATTATCTCAAAAGGCAGAGCAATAAAGAAAGAGACACATAGATCTTCCATCCTCTCATTCACTCCCTAAACACTGGCAACTTAATCCAGGCCTCTGACAGAGGCGGCAGGGACTGAAACACTTGGGCCGTCACCTGTTGTCTCCTGGCGTGCAGGACCAGAACCTCAGAGTTGGGCCCTTCCTCCTGATGAGGGATTTAGGCTTTCCACATAGCATCGTAACCACTGTGCCCAACCCATGCTCCTCACGCCAACCCTTCTCATGATTAACAGCTTGAATTTGAGTTCCTCATGATAGTCTCTCACAGTTAGATTACAAATCCTGGCAGAAAGCACACTACTCGTTGTGGGTTCTTATAATATTCTCCTGAGCGATTTAAGAACTTAAAGCTTCCTTCACTCCAGGGGCTCAGTTTGCTCAGAAGACTAAGGCAGTGGCTGCAGAACCCCACTGCACAGTAGGTTTTTGCAAATTAACACCCTGTGTCATTACTAAGGAGCTTGCATCGCATGCCTTGAGACCCTGGACATACCTTTTTCTCCTGTCAGATGTTTGATGCACTCATTTACTTATCATAGGAACACAACGGTTCCTATTTAGTGACTACTACCCACGATTGCAATTATTTTTTCTGACACTGACACTGCCCTTGTCAGTATGTCTTCAAAACTTTTGTTGAGTGCTCACCATGCTGCTAGTCCTTGCTTGCTTCTTGACCCAAAAGATTTTAAACTTACTCTGTCCTCATCATGCTTTCTGTTTTGGAGGGAGTGCTGTGTATACAGCTACTGATTAATTATTTGACAGACAGAGAGCTCCCAAACACCCACAGCATGTGGGACATAAAGTGGTAGGCAGCAAATGACTTGAGCTATCACTTGAGCAGGGCAATGCATCGACAGGAAGCTGTGATCAGGAACCAGATCTGGGACATACACTCTAGGTGATGTGGGTACCCTCACCTCTGGGTTAAATGCCTTGCCTTGCCTTGAGAGCAGTACTTAAAAACGAGGGTCTGGCATCAAAATGCTCGTTGCTGTTGCTGATGCGTTAAGCTCTCACAGCGGCACAAGCTAGAGAATATGGATGCATTCTCATTCTCTCTCTCTCACACATACCCCTATAGTAATGCTCCCTAATTGACAAAGATATGTTCTGTGATAAGTTCTAGAAACCACAGACAGCACTGCACCCTACATTTATCGTGCTTTATTCATATGTACATACACCTGTGTCCTCACTAAAAGCCCTTTGGCACATCTGAATCACCGACATGTCAAAGTGCTACTCTTGGGCCTCCAGCCTATTGTTAACTAAGGGTGGCTTGAACACCAGCCCTGACCTATCATAGCAACTCATCTAACAACCCGGATGACTTTCTCAGCAACTACAATAGGGGAGGTGACAGACGGTGTGATAATCTGGACAAAGCTGTTATTCGCAGTCTGGGGTGGGGCAGAACCCTACGGATCACCAAGATGGATCACCAAGACTTCACAGCACTACTCAGAATGGTGTACAACTTAACACCTACCATTTGTTTCTGGGAAACCAGAAATGATTTCCATCTTATATTTTCAGACCAAGGTTGACCATGGGTGATGAAAAAGCCACAGAAAGTGAACCTAGAGATGGGTGGGCCATCTTATATATTTGTATTTATTTCTATGTATCTCAAAACTCATTTCCAGCAAATCAGAACTTCCAATTCCTACCCAATACTACAGGGTTAATTCTAGCCACTCCCCTCCCCAACCCTGTTCTATATTAGGAACTCCATTCTTCAGCAGAGAGAAATCTATTTCTCATTAATCTGAATCTACACCTGTTCACCTGTTTGGCTGGCTCCCCTGCGCACAGCCAGTCTCCCACTGTTGTCAGCTCCCCTGTACACTGCTTCCATTCTCACCTATGTCTCACGCTTCCTGCTGGCTGTACCCAGCCTCTCACAGGAATGTCACCCTCATGACTGGGTGCTGACACCCATGCTGGAACATCCTCCTGTGTATGTACACTGTGGAAATGTTTGTGAAAGGAAAAGAAACAATGAGGGAACAATGAGAAGAGAAGGGTAAATGAGCAAGAGGGAATTTGAGCATTTTCCACAAAAAATCTCTTAAAAGGGATTATCGGAATCTTGCTATTTCCTTAATTAAAACACAAATTTATCTAAATTGTTACAACTGCATGAAGTAAGAAACATGTAAGAAGAAAGCTTATATAGATGAACAAGTCTTTGATCACTAATATCTGGCAGAAGAGAAGATTTATTTTTATAAAATCCATCTTGAATAAAATCATGTAATTAGTTAGTAAGCCAGAAGGCTCAATTTTACCTCTGACAAGAATAGGAAACTGCAAAAGTAGTGTTCACAAAGTTTTTCAACGATTAGGAATCAAGTATGGCAACTGCATTCTTTGCTCCCACCATGTAAGCACAAACTTCTATTTATGGCTCGGTCCAGAGTACAAAAGGACACGCACATCTTGCATGAACAACTGGGCACTGAATTTTCGAAATTTGGCCTGCACCTCCCCCTAAGTGCCTAGAGCAAAGCAAGCGCTGTGTGCTGACAGAACCCAGTGCCAAAGCCAACAGAACATGCCAGGGTTGGCTACAAACACCCATGCCCCATGTTTTTCTGGATCTCTGCAGAAAAGTGTGATAGCTTGGCACCACAGACCAGAAACACGGACAGAAAGCTAGTCAGTCGTAAATAACTCCATTGTACATAGCAGCAGACTCAGGGCGGGCTCTCCAGCAGTGTGACAGTGACTAAGACATGGCTTCAGATGGGAGAGACATGTGCAGAGAATTCTGGATTCTGTGGATCTGAAGCTTATAAAACTCACTGGGGAGGACTTCTTTTAAGAAGAGAATTCACAAAAGAATAATTAGGTTCTGGATCCGGGAAGATGCCTTGACACTTAAGCCACACCATCTTTGGGGAGGTACTGTTCACGTTCCTGGGGCTTGAGTAACAAGAGCAGGGGTGCTGCAAGTGAACTACAGTGATGAAAGTTGAGAGGGGGCTGGGCAAGTGATAGCTAAAGAGCCACTAGGAACTTCATTTGATAGATGGAAAATCACAGCTCCATTTAATGAAAATCATTTTAGTTTCTTAATTTCTAAGCTGTCAGTTCACATTTGGTGAACTGCTCATAACTTCTCTGTTGGCTTTAAATGTTTACCCAAGGAAGCATTTAGCACCCTGGCAACAATTTAGCATAAGAATAAATCATTAACATAAAGCAAAATTATTTCAATGTTCTAAAAATAAAGGAGGCTGTACAACAGAGTCTTTGGCCCAAGGAATGAAGGTATCTACATAAACGTTGTCCAGAATAAAAACGAAAAGAAAAAAAACCAAAAAACCTGCAGTCTAACATCACTAAAGCTAAACTACTCCATTAAGAAATGGGCAACAGGGCCTGGCACAGTAGCCTAGTGGCTAAAGTCCTCGCCTTGAAGTGCCAGGATCCCATATGGGTGCCAATTCTAATCCTGGCAGGCCTACTTCACATCCAGCTCCCTGCTTGTGGCCTGGGAAAGCAGTCAAGGATGGGACCCTGCACCTGTGTGGGAGACCCAGAAGACACTCCTGGTTTCTGATTGGCTCAGGTCCAGCTGTTGTGGCCACTTGGGGAGTGAATCAACCAATGGAAGATCTTCCTCTTTGTATATCTGTCTTTCCAATAAAAATAAATAAATCTTTTTTTAAAAAAATGGGCAATAGGAAAGAGGTGTTCAACCCAGCAGCTAAAATATCCCAGATCACAGCACCGCAGTCAATACCAATTTCTGGCTTCTCACTCTAACTTCCTGCCAATACAGATTCTGACATAGTGGCAAGGCTCAAGTTGTGGATTCCTGCCTAGGGTGTTACTGGGTCATGTTCCTTGTCATTGTGGGCATTTGGGGTGCACTCTGGAATGTGCTTGCTAGTGGAGAATGCAGACGAGAAAAATGAGCAAAGCCCGTAGACGTTCCTCTAAAGTAGATACACCGTGGCCATAAGGTACATAAAGACATTCATCATCACTAGTTGCCAAAATATAAAAGTCGAAAGCACAATGAAATACAACTTTTTTCCTTTACTCTCTGATTCCTGTGCTGGTTAACTCTACACATCAGACTCTGTGCTAAGGGGTATCAGAGTACCTGATTAAAAATGGCTACTGGAGTTTGTGTTGTACAGTGGTTTAAGCTGCCACCTGTGAAGTTGGCATCCCATATGAGCATTGGATCCAGTCCTGGCTGCTCCACTTTGGATCCAGCTCTTAGCTAATGCACCTGGGAAAGCAGCAGCAGATGGCCCAAATGATTGGGCCACTGCACCTGCTTGAGAGACCCAGATGGAGATCCAGGCTCCTGGTTTTGGCTTAGTCTATTTGGGAGGTGAACCTAGGGATGACCATCTTTGTGTGTCTTTCAAATATATCATTTGGGGAAAAAGAAGAAAAACCAAGACAAGCACAGAAACAAGGAAACCTCCTTCTGGCACCATGGGCATTGACCGATCTCCAACCTTGCTGACACAGCCAGGATGAAGACCCAATTTCAAAGGGTATGTACAGGTGAAATCCCGGCTCTCCAGGTATGGATGGATGCTCCATGCTGGCCTACATTATGCACCCTGAGAGTAAAGGGGAGGGATGGACTAGGCTGAAAATCAATTCAGGATTTTCCTGAATCCTAATGGGCAGACCAGTGTCAGAGCCACTTGGAGTGGTAATTTATTGGGGTTGAAAAAAAAAAAAAGGTGAAAACCTAGAATTATGGTCTTGCCTTGCAAAAGCTATGTGTAATTTTCAAATTTCAGGCTATAATTTTTAATCTAAGGCAAATAACCAAGTTAGATGAAACATACGCACATGGGTCTTGCAAGGCCTGTTATTAGAGTAATTCTATTTGAACCACATACTTCAAAGTTGTTAGATAATACTCTACTGGGCAGAGGTGGGTGGGGAATCAAATAAGTCTGATTTCTCTGGAAAAGTTTAAATGGTCTATTGTCTTCGTTTGAGGACAAAATGTCTTAGATCTATGGGAAGATGAATTACCCTTTCGGCTTCACAGCCAACACGGTAATTTTCTCCGCATTTCATAAATGTTTCATAAAACAAAATTATGGGCAAAAGTTTTTAGGAGACCACAGCTACAAGACAAACACGAAGTCAACTACCTAACAATAGAGGACTGGCTTAACCTAGTTTTCAGACTCCATTGCCAGTTATTCAGCTTTTAAAGAGCTGAACACTCCCCTGTAGACATGCCCAGGCACCTGGCAGCACCCTTAGCTTTTGTAATGCAACGAAAGTGCACAATGCCCCGTTCAACCTGCCCGCATCTATATTTTGAATCTTGCTAGATGGCCTCATCATTTTTGGAAACTCGGACACCTCTGTGTTGGTCATGAATAGCTCGTTAGTTTTACAGATAGGCTGACAGCATATCAAAGAGCACTCGTTAAGACTTAATAGGCTCAAGGTCAACACTGAAGTCTTGAGTCAAATGTGACACAACGTCTCAGAAAAATTAATAGCAAGGATAACCCTTTTGTGTGCAGCAAAATATTTTTATAGGCTATCAAAAATATCAGTTCCTATAGCTGTCTTCTGGTACATCCTCTCTGGATTAACATCAGTTTACCTTGGAGCTTATTTCCTTTCTTTAACATGGCTTTCTGAACATGACAACACAAAAGCACAACACAAATTTAAAATGTTACTTGACTTTTTGTTTTCTTGTTTTGTTACACCACTATTCTATATGTTTATTCCTTTGGTTCTCCATTTTTGTAACTAATTGAACCTTTTCTTTCCAAAGCAGGGCACTGTCTGGCCATAGGAATGTCATGCTTCCGCAAAGCTTTGAGCATGAGACTCATTTTTTATTGTTAAATAACTATACTTGATATTTGAAAAAGAAGAGTACAAAACCCATACACAGAGCTGTCCGTGGGAATATACAGCCGTAGCTGACCACAAAGCAGTCTGCGATCTGTGTTACACAAAGGCATGCCGTCATCCGTCAAACAATAGCATGGTAGCCACAGGTGTGGTGGGGATTTTTATGCATGTGGGAGTGAACTAATACCTTGTGGTTCATCCTTGCTAATAACCTTAGACCAAGCCCTTACAAAGAAAAGGGGAACAACTGTGTTAGGAAAGAAAGGCAACCCCCGGATTGAATACCTTACATATGACTCAGGGAGAATGGCTCTTGCCTGCAATGAAAAACACCTATTTCATCAGCATGTGTATACTACTGGTCAAAGTAATTTGATCAAATGATTTGTACCTAACAAGTCACCATTCCATTTTCCCCCCATATTTATCAAGATCGTTTTCTGATCTTAGTTTTTGTGAGGTTTTACTTTCAACTTTTTTTTTAAAGTGTTTTTCTTTTTTACATACTGGTTACAATACTTGTTAATGGTCACACTGATTCACAAGTGTTTGGTATTTGAAAAGGAAAGTAGACATCTCATTTTTGCCATATGCACAAAACTATATGCTTTCACTATATATTTTTTAAAGATTTATTCAAAAGGCAGAGTGACAGAGTTATAGGGGGAGAGAGAGAGACAGACGTGGAGAGAGAGAGAGCACTTCCATCTGTTGCTTTATTTTGCAAATGGCTGCAATGGCTGGACTTATGCCAGGTTAAAATAAGATGCCAGGAATTCATTCTATTTGGGTTTTCCTGGTAGGTATAACGGTGGCCAAAGCTTGGGTTATCTTCCACCGCCCTCCCAGGCTAACAGGGAGCTGGATCGGAAGCAGTGTATCTGGGATACGAACCAGCACTCTGACATGGGTTGCTGGTGTTGCAAGCAGTAGCTAAACTCACTGTGCCAAAATGCTATATCTGTTTCCATCTTTTATTATTTTAAGAAAGAGCACTGCTGGACCTTTATTTAACTCTAGATGCCACAGGCTTGCCATTAACAGCTAGGAGTATTATATATATATGTTATATATATATATTAGTTTAGTCACTGCTTTCCAAGTTCCCTGAAAGGAGCTACTTGGCTATTCAATTTCACCTTTACTAAGTGAGACAGATGTGCTGCATTTCTCCTTTGTTTCTGTCCTCCAGTTGTTTTCTTTAAACCTGGTGGAGTTTAATCCAGTTACAAAGTTTGTAAGACACATTCCGAGAAACAAGTTTTTCTTTTGCCATGCGGGCAAAGCAGCTTTAATATATCAGATAACCACAGATTAAGCATTTATGTGCAAGTGCTCTGGCACTGATGGGAAAACGGATGAGAACAAGGAAAACACTAAGCTCCTTAGTGTTCTTAAACACGAACGTGTTGAAGGGGGCGGGTGTGTGGCCTGCTTGTTAAGATGCTTGTAGTTCTGCCTGCATCCTACACGTGCCCTGTGTTCAGTGTGGGCTCTGGCTCCTGATATCAGGTTCTGCTAACGCAGACTCTAGGCAGCAGGTGACGACCCAAGAGCTACTGGAAGAACTAGATTGAGTTTCCAGGTCCTGGCCTCAGATCCCCAGGTGTGATGGGCATTTCGAAGGCGAGCCAGTAGGTGGGAGTGCTAGCTCTCCTTCGCTCTCTTTCCTTCTTTCTTTCTTCCTCCCCTTGCCTCTCAAATGAATAAATACTCAGGGATCCAGTACTATTCAATTTGATCACTTATTAACTTACAACCACAATGATTTATAATACCTTTAGAAAATTATAGAGTTTTTAATAACTATAGCACCTTTCATTTTTTACTATGTCTACTTGTCTAATTCTTTAAGATGATACATTCTCAATATAAATCATATTATTATTATTGTTGTTAAGTTTTACTTTTAAAAAGAAGATAATTTCTGAATTAGTACTCCCCAAAGAGGTTTTGTGGATTCAGTGAGAACTTAGCGATTGAAATTCACAAAACCTAGTACCATATACAATTTAATAAATCTCCTGGGTGGATGTCTGGCCTAGTGGTTAAGCTACTGCTTGGGACACCTGTTGCCCAATGGCGTATCCAGGTCTAAATCTTGACTTTCTTCCAATTCAAGTGTCCTGCAAATGCAAACCTTTGGAGGTAACAGGTGATGGTTCAAGTGCTGAGGCCCTGTTGCTTCCTTTGTAGACCTGACTTGAGCTTCTTGGCTTCTAGCTCTGGCCTGAGGCAGGCCTGGTTGCTACAGCATTTGGGAAGTGAGCCAGTAAAGGAAAATTCTCATTGGTCTCTCTTGTTCTGGCTCTCTTCTTTGCAAATATGATAATGAAAAAGGAGATCTATTGAACACCAAGGATATATTATAAAATATGCAATAAAGGATGAACTGCATATGGAACTGCTCAAGAGATCAAGAGTGAGCCTAAGAGAGACAGAGTGAAAGAATGACAGAAAGAAAGAGAGAGAGAAAGAGACAGAGAGAGAGAGAGAGAGAGAGGGAGAGAACATGCTGTTTATGAAATGGCTAAGGCTGGGCTAGGGCCTTAGCCTGGAACCAGGAACTTAACCCAGCTTCCCATATGGTAGCAGGAAGCCAGTCACTTGAGCTGTCACCATTGCATCCAAGAGTCTGCACTGGTGGGAAGCCGTAAACAGGAGCTGGAGCTAATTGACCTAAGAACTCTATTATGGGACATGACATTTTTGTCACTTAGCTAAATGCCCAATCCAGATGATACATATTGATATCTAACTTTACACACACACACACACATAATAAAGGCAGGAATGCAAGGGTTGGCATTCATGAAAACAAGTTATTGACTTCTCCATCCACGATAGGAGGGAAAGTGGCAAACAATGGGAAGAACAAAGAGAAAACAAGGAGACGAAAATCAGGCAAGTTGAGTGAGACAATACCATGTAGTTGTTACCTCTTGTCAGGACAGGGAGGCTAGAAGGCATTAAGCACCTACTTAAGGCAGTGGGATCTGTTTCAAAGATTACTGAAGAATCAATTCAAGATAACCGAAGGATTTCTGGGCAGGGATGATGGCTCAGCTAAAGTTGCTCAGCATCCCGCGGCATTAAGCACAGAGCACTACTAATGGGCTGATGAAAGAAGAGAACTGTGTGGGACAGACTGGACCAGTTGTTGGCACAGCTGCTGCAGGAGAAAGCCAACTTGGTGAGGAAGTCACAGGAGCCAATGAAAGCACCTTTGAAATCTCCAGTCACAGGTTCCAGAGTGGATTCTGCGAGGATGATGAAGGGTGGAGGGAAGAGAGGCCACAAGGAAGATGCAGGACAAATGAGAGTACCAAGGGAACAGACGAGACTGTGTGCCAAGACAGGAATGGAAGATGGTGACCCAGGAAGGGAGGTCACCAAGGAAATGACAACCAGGTGACATCAAAAGGAAGGTGGGGTCAGCAGAGCGCATGGTGATACAGGTAAGGAGAAAGGAGGAGGCAGGAAGACTGTGGCTCTGCAGGGCAGGAAGGAAGTTACTGCTGCATCCTGCAGGTGGGTAGTTGTGCTCTTTTGCAATTGATTGTAAGGAAAGTGATATTTTATGAAGCAGGCTATTTCAGTTCTGATAAAGCAACCGAAAGAGAACTTTTATGAGAATGGAATATGCTACTGGCTTCTGGCTCTGGGGAATTCAAACTTCACCTTTGACCCGGTGTACTTGTTTTCTCAGAAGAAGATTCTGTATCACAAAGGTGTCGTTTCACTCTATTCAACTTTCTGGGTTTCACAGTAAGGTAAACTTAAGCATGGCATTAAGAACGCAGTCACTGTGACAACCAAAATCTGTAAGGAAATTTAGTATTTAGGAGTCAACCACTAATTCTTCAGACTATCTGTCTCTACTTTGTACTTTGAGAATTGGCAATTTTATTTTCCTTAATTTATGATCTATACTTCAATGTCTTGCTAGTTGATTAATTATTGAGGTATGATCATGAAAACTATTATTTTGAAGACTTATAGCTTTAAAAAAAACTTTAGGCACTGAGTCATCTAATAGAAGTAACTTTTAGACAATGGGAAGAGCAGCAAGTAATCTAACCATATTGGTTTGGCCAACAGAGAAATCTGTGGTATATGAGGTGCCCTCAAAAAGTTTTTTTGGAGAATGCAAATACAAGATAATTTCGGTTTCAAAAGTTTTTTGAAATCATATACAAGAGTCTCCAAAAAGTTCATGGAAAATGTACATTGTTTAAAAAGCTACAAGGGTTATAAAGATTTTTTTTTGTCAAGGGATGGCTTTAATTTCATTTTCCACAAATTCTTTGACATACAGAATGCTCATCTTGGGGCCAATCAAGGTGGCTAGCAGACCAGCTCAAGAGGAAAACATGGCAGTTTCAAGTCCATAAAAATCCAGTTATAAGATAGTTTTTTAAAACTGATTTTTTTTCTTGCTATGTACCGTTTATATATATATATTCTTTGGCAATGCTCTGAATAAAAATTCTAGACAGATACGTGAGGAACAATCAGAAATCGCATTTTCATTAGCCAAGAGTTGAACGGAAGACTTTAGTCATCTCCTTTTAAAAAGTGCTCTTAAATCAACTATGCATAACTACTTTATTTAGTGATCAGAGGGATAGAAAGCAATGACTCACTGGAAATATTTCTGGGTATATAAAGAAGGATTTGAAGAGGAGTAAGTCCTTCCAAAAAAGCAGTATAGACAAGGAAGGTTAAATTTTAACTTTCTGTTAATTCAGAGGAAAAACAGTAAGGAAATACATGTGCGAACATGTATTCAGGCAACTCAAAATATCTCACTGATGTTCAGACACAAGCATGGTGCAGCACGGCACTGGACTACACTGCAAGTACCAACAAGAGCAGCCAACCACATCAAGAGTAGGGAAGTATACAGCACACCAAGCAGCAATGCTACTTTCTACTTTTAGATGTTCACTTTAAAGGTTTATCACAGCACCTGTATCCTCCATCAACACTCTGCTGGAGCCCATACATGATGGTTGTAAGATCACAGTTTTAATTCCTTTCACTTTCCTCTTCAACCACTCTCCAAGATGAACTGACAAGGACGAGTGCACTCAGTTGTCTGAAACACCCCATGTGGGCATGCATCCCTTGCTACCTCCCAAGAATGCATTTGCAGGAAGTTCATTCCAAAATAGAACAATCAGGAATTGAACCAGCATTCCAACATGGGCTGTGGCTCTCCCAAGTGGTGGTTTAACCCCACTGTGCCACCATGCCTGCCTCTACTGCCATTACTGATGAAAGTTTTGACAGTGAAATGTTAAGGGGTGAAGTGCTGGTGCCAGCATTTCTGACACCTTTGAGATCTGGTGAGTAACCTGTGATTCTCATCCACTTAAAATTCTGCTTATGCATATTCTTCCAAGCTTCTCATTTCCCTGATTTTAATAATACCTCTTTTACATAAGAATTGAGGTAGCATTTTACACATACAAAATTGTTAGTATACTGCCCAGCAAAGGGCGACTCTTAATAGCTGGCGATGATGGTCATGATGACAACAATGACAACAGCTGTGATGGGGAGCACCAGGGCCCATGGACACTTGCACCAACCACTCATCTACTCATGTGGTTCCAACCCTTCAGTCTTTTCTCCCACACCTGTGCTCTCTGCCAACCCAGGGAGCCAAAGTGAGTTAAACTTCGTAGTTTGGTGTTAAAGTAACCTGAGTAAGGATGTACCTTTGCTTTCATCAGTACTCACTGGGACTGGGTAAAAGGTGAATATCCTTTACTGAGGTAAGGATATTCAGGAAAACTCTAGAAGACCTGAGTTGGCCTCAAATGATCATTTGCCTTCCTTATTAGGTCATATGTGAAAAATCACAGAAGTTTAAGCTTTCAATGATTTTAGTTTTTACTGTTCACGTAGATGTAAACAGCCAAGGGAAACTCCTGATTTTATTGTTCTAGGAATTTTCACAAACAACATGCAATCCCAACTGTTTTAAAAAATGATGATAATGAAAAAAAACAAACATGCTCAAAGATTTGTGATACGAATACTGAGGAACAAGGTCACTGCCGTAAAGCCAAGCAGAGGATTTCCATCTTGATGCTCCAGAAATATCCAGGAGCTGAGAGCACCTCGCTTCTCCCTCCCTCTCCACTCCATGCCACCACTATCAGCAAAATGTTACAGACTGAGCTTTGCTCACAGAGATTTGTCACTGCAGGCTCTGGGCTTTCCCTTAGGCCTTCAGGTGTTGTGTTTTCATTTTCATTTCAGCAGTGCAACTGGGAGCACACTGCAAAGAAGCAGAGCTCCCTGCCAAGGACATGTGAAACCTGTAATGCCAGTCATTACAGATCCTATTCAAGCACGTACTGCATGGCAGAAGCCCTGATTTGACTTCAAGGAAAAAAAATAGGCACACTTTTTCATGATTATTTATAAATGCTGAATGGTTCTGTAAGCAGCAGCACTCAGGAGACAAGGCCGTCCTTCTACTTTTGACAGAAGACTAATGAGCAAGCACTCTTGAATCTGGGGTATTTCAGCTACTCATTGTACATTAGATGTCAGCATGAAACGTAGAGTCTTATTTAAGTTACTGCTTCTCACAATCCTGCAATGTGGCCTAATCTAGCAATACTGCTTCTCTAGGTGGTGGTGTTAGGGGCTCCCATGTCAGAGCTTGAATGCCGGAAGCAGCTCCCAGGCAGGCTGAGCATGGCTCCCTGCAGGTCTGCTCCACTTGGCTAGTGGTGGCCTGAGGATAAATGGACGGAGAGGGCAGCTGGCTTCCAAGAGAAAGGACATTGAAATGCAAATCTTTTTAAGAGACTTTCATGAGAGAACATCACTTCTGTTGCTTTGAGTTGGTCTAAGTAAGCCCAGAGCTAACCCAGATTTCAAAGGCAGGGAGACAGGCTCCACCCCTTGACATCACAGCATCACTCACCTAACAGGAGGGACCTGACTGATGGCTGTGGCTTTTACAGAGGACAACACACATGCTCCTCACCCTCCTAGAATGCTCCTGGGTCAGAACACGGCCATCCCCATCACCTCAGGTTCATGGTCTCCACAGTACATCAGATCAAGCCACTGTTCCATTTTTACTCATCCTACTGGAGCCTTGTGGTACAATTTTTTAACAAAGGGATCTGTAATCACTGACTTCCTCTTTTTATTCAAATCAATGTTCTTCTCCTGGTCCGTGAATCATTCCTCACATAAGAACTGGTTGATGAATCAGAAAGGAGTCAGTAAATTCTAATGAGTCTAAAAGAAGAGATGAGCTTATCATTGCCAGAGATCAAAACCAAATCCAAAAATTACAGGCTTCCTTTAAAATGTTGTTTCAGACACTGAAGTGTAGTTCAGGGAGCAGACCTTTATCCTGACTCAGTTCGCTCCACACCCACCCCACCAAAGGGAGGCAGTGACTGGTCAAGTTTATTAGGAGTTGCTGACCTCCAAAAGCTTTGTTTTATAGTAGTCACAGCTGAAGGCCCCCTGAGGTCAAATGGTTACTGTTGTCCCCAGACTTCAAGATGGAATGGGATGGAATTAGCCATCACCAACAAACAGCGTATTTCCAGGAGCTCCTGCTATGTCTCCTAGCTGGGCATGGATTCAAGAGTTGAGCTATCACTGACTTTCCCAGGCACGTTAACAGAGAGCTGGATTGGAAGCAGACAAACTGGGACTCCAACTGGAAATTGGAAGGGGGATATGAGTCCAAGTGGTGGCTTATCTTGCCATGTCACAACACCCATCATTACGATTCTCTTTTTGTTTTTCCTTTTTCTTTGGATTCTATTGAATTTCTTTAAGCTTTGAAATTAAGAGTACCAGAAGTAAAAAACTCAAGGGACTGAGTGAGGGACTATCATCTGCACTAATTATGACCAATGAGTATTATTATTAAGTTGTTCCCATTGTCAGGTCTGCTTAACCTGCAAAGAAACTGAGTGACAAGTTTGCAGAATAATTCTATAGAAATTACAGAAGGTTCTGGAACTAATGATTGATGCAAGCCTGCCCATTACTCAAAAATATCACCAACACACAGATACCTAGATGTACCTAGGTTCTGAAAACAAAACCACACAGAAGCTTTAGCAACTTCGGAAAACAATTCGGCAGCTCCTCAAAACGTTAAACATAGGACCATGCCACAGCCATGCAAATCTGCTCCCAGCAAACACCCAAGAGAAAGGAAAATCTTCATTGATACCAAACCTTGTATGTTCATGCCCACAGCAGCATTGTTCATTATGGCCCAGACATGAGAAGAATCCAAATGCCTAGCTGCTGATGAATGGCTGACTGAAGCACGGGACATGCATACGGGGACTGTTACTTGGCAGGAAAAAGGAATTAAGTAGTGACATGTCACATCATAGATGAACCTTGAATGTGATGGTGATGAACCATCTCTCTTTCACTCTCATTTTCTAAATCTTTCAAATAAATGAATAACTGTAAGTAAAGTCAGTTTCCTAATGACCAGTAGTCTAGGACCCTACTATATGAAATATATCGAAGAGTCAAATGTAGAAAGAAAGGAGGTGAATCAGTGGTTGTCTGGACCCCCAGGAATGAAGAATGCATGGGCACAATTGCTGGTGGGTAGGAGGTTTCTTTGGGGGGATGATGGGAATGTTGTACAATCAGTTTGTGGTAATAGTTATAAAATACAAACTTACACTAAAGACCACTGAACTGTTCAGCGTGGACAAATTTTATGGTATGTAAATTACCTCTAAATTAAATTCTTAAAAAGTAGGTAAAATGAGAAAACAGGAGAATTTCCTGCAGGCTGTCACTTCCTGATCTGAACACTTATGTAAATGACTTGTGGGTACTCCTACTTTATGCTTTAAACTCATGGTGTTCATGGTTGATTTCAATGTCCATCCTCTGCTTCTGAGACTTTAGTATTGCGACTAACCTGGAGTAGAAAGCATTTATTTCTTCACCTTTTGTTTCTCCTCTGCCCTTTCTCACTCTCTGGCTACCTTTTTGAAATGGTTTCACTGTTGTTCCATTCAGTTATCCATCCTGCCACTCTTGGTCCGAAAGAGAATGATTTCGATGTCATGGGCCTTCTGTCTTCCACGGCAATGTGTGGATGTGAAAGGCACAGTCTGGAAGCCCTAAAGATCTTGGCCCAGGAACTAAGTAGGATGTGCTGTCTACATTCTCTGTGGACTGCCAGATTGCTTTCAGCCGAAGCCTTGCTTTCCTAACCCTCAAGCACACTCTCCTCTCATTTGCATGCCTTGGGCTCTGACCATTTGGTCCCCACTTCACCACCAAAGAAGTTGAGATATGGTTATGTCCATTTGCCATAGGACCCAGGAAACATTGGGGCTGAAGCTTTGGCCCAGGTCAGCATTTTGTGTTTCTGCTCGTATCTCTAATCCACAGAGATGTTAATTTTCTCTTTAATATTCTTTCATTATTATCAACTGCTTATATAGGGAGTAGGGCAGAAGGGAAAACATGAATGTACAGTGCCCTGCTAGCTGGATATTTTACACATCAATGCAATGGTGTTTTAACAGGAAGATTCAAAGCATGTCAGGTTTTTTTCCTTTTTGTTTTCAATTTGAGTAAGTGGAGCAGAATCAAATGGAAGTGAGTTACAGTAAGTTACAAATAAAATATAAATGATCTGGTCAGAGTTAGAGCTGAACTCACAGTTTTGGGAATCGTGAAAGTCAAAGAAAAAACAGGTAAATCTAATTTCTACTTTTGATGATGTAACAGTTCCTTTTCCATTGGATAGTATCTTTAACTTGGTTATTCATTCATGTAATTGTAACATTATATAGTGTATCGATGGTCATGACTTTATTCACTGCTTCAACAAATAATTATGCTTTTGCTGCCACTGAACTACAAGGCTCTGAGGACAACGGAGATGAACACAAGATGGCCCTTCTTCTGCAGGAATTAATAATGCATTAAGAAATTCAACCGCCACATTAGAAGTCACCGCCCTGGGCTCAGAAAAGGGCTGCAGGGACTGAAGGAAGAAGTGCTGTGCCGGCCACAGGGCAGTGGGAGGAGTGTTTCTTGTTCAGTGTCATTCTAGAAAGAAGTAATGATCAAGGGTGCACTGCAGAAACAGTACAGTGGGAGCTCCTAGAATTTTTACATAAACACTGAAAAGGAAACCCGAGGGACTGGGTTGTCTCTGTCAAGAAAACCATCGCAGCTTGGATTTGGGGGTTATGTTGGACAGCTTTGGGGAGCTGGGGAGACCTTTTTACTTCTTCACTCATCCACATAATCCCATTTACTGTTCACTACTGATGATGAGCACAGGGTAGAGATTTCTATACATGAGTGGAAATCAGGCAGTTTTAGGAACAGATGAAGAGATTCGCACAGTTGGCGTGCGTGATAAATGAGGACTAGCATGGAAAGGAAGACAGCCCCGTTACAGGCTGAAGAGAGGAGATTTGGGGGCAGCGTGAGAGACCCTGGAAGGCTTGGGATGCAGTCTATAGCAGACCCCAGAGACAATGACACGGAGAAGAAAAAGACGAGAAGCAGAGAGATTAAAGACGAAGTTGTCAGACCCAAATCCCAATGAAATAATGACCATTACACTGAATTGCCACGCAAGTAGGGGAGTAAGGAATATTGAAAAGCTACAGCACAGTCAGGCTTCTGGTAATAAAACATTACAACACAAATATGTTGGGACTTCTAGCACCATGGTCAAAATTTGAGGTCTGTCACCATTACTGAAAATAGGAAAACACTGGCATATGATTTTTATATGAATCAAGTCAAGCCTTCACATTTAAGGATAAAAAAAACCACCCTTCCTTCCAAAAAATAAGTATTTAAAAAAATGAATCCCATGTTGAATAAAATCATAGTTTCTGTATTCATTTTATGTTCCATGAAAAACTTAGATTTCTACATTATTATAAATAATTTAATATTTATCATAAGCTTAAATAATATTTTCTCTACACAGTGATTGCATGGTAATGAGAGAGAGGTAAAAAGTCTTGGCTTGATACTACTACCTGATGAACTAGTGCTAAACATAATCATCTCTTTATATTATCATGATATTCTTTCCTGTTTCAGTTCAGAAACTAGAAGGCTCTTCCCATATTAGAGTGATATCCTAGAAGTTACAGTGCATTTTAAATACCTAATGCTATATTAGATACTGGTCAAGGAACTGTACACATTTGGACTCTTCTGAGAGTTCAGGAAAATGTAGATTATAAAAAAAAAATGTGTGGCTTTTGAGAGATGTTGCACCAAAGTAAACCTGTACGAACTTGTTAGGACACATACAAACAGGATCAAGTCTGAACCATGAAAAAAGATAGCATCAGGTAGAAAGAGTCCTCTAAGGAACACAAACTGTGACAAAACTGGAACAACAAGAACAAACATCAAATTTATGGTTTGTCTTGGGTGAAAAAAGAATAGAATAGAATCGCTGATGCCTTGCAAAACCTTACAGGGACAATGTCTTAAAAAAATCAGCACTTTACAAACGGATAATTCATTGTAAGGAGTGATGATGATGATGAAGTTCACCATGGCAGACTGACACATCACTTTGTAAGAACAAAGAAAAACGATTTCACTCATGCACTAACTTAGGAGAACTGATGGTTAATGGCATAAACAATAGTCACACCACAGACATCTAAACTGGTTCAGCTAAAGCCATGCTGGCTGGAAAAATGCAAGTGCAACAAACTTTCTGCTCAATGGATGCCCAAATGGTTCCACCCAGACCAGTTTCAGACAAAAAGCAGGGCTTTCATTGGAAATTTTACACAAGTGGGATTTAGATCCCCAAGCATCTCTTTGAAGAATTGTAATGAGAGATGAGACATGGTTTCCCCCAACTACAGCCTGAAGACAAAGCACAATCAAAGCCATGGCTACCAAGAGATGAAAGTGTTGCCCAAGTGGATTGATCAAGAGCAAAATTCATGGCAACAGATTTTTGGGATGCTCAAGGCATTTTACTTTTCGGAAAGCCAAAGAATGATAATATCTACTTTTTGGGCAATGCTTTAAAGGTTTTAGCAGAAAAGCACCTGAGAAAGTTTTGCCGAAGAGTTTTTCCACTGTAGCAATGCTCATTCCTCTGAGATAAATGCAATCCTGTAAGAGTTTAGAGGCAATCACTTTACAGTCCTGACTTAGCTCCTTCTGACCTAACACATTTTGTTTCAAAAATTCTTTAAAATTCACTCATTTGTTTTCATTGAATAACATATACAAAGACTACATGATATGGTTGAATTTCAAGGATCCTCAATTCTTTCACAAAAGCATGTTTGACTTGATGGAGTTTAAGGAATCAAGTTTAGATTTTAAATTATTATCTTTTAATTACACTTTGTCCTTGTAGTAAGCTGCTTCAATTCTGATAAAAAGATAAAATATAAAGAGTTTATTAATGATTTCCATTTACTAGACTTCATATTTGTAACAGCTTAGATGAGAGCAACCTCTCCTGCACTTGGCCAAGAAAGGTCTACCCCCTGCAGCAGCTCAGGCTCTCCCTCTCAGCCCAGACCCAGCATTTCAGAGTTTTCTGTAGGGAGCTGTGCAGTTGTTGTTTCTAGTTAAGAAAATTCTTAAGAGATGCTCACTGAATAACCCAAAAAGAATCAGATCATAAAAACCCGTGCTAAGTATGATTCAAAGGGAAAAAATGAGCTGCAATGGAAGCCCATTAGGGTTGGAAAGACTTACGCCCTTCAATAACCAGACATGTGTAGCTACTAACAAAGCTGTCCAGCTACAGAAGTTCTAAAACATCTGTCAGCACCATCTGAATGCCACATGCAGCACACAGCACTCACACGTGGGGCGGGAATGTGTTCAATCGTGAAGCAGAGGAACAAATCCACATCACAGGTTTGATGCAGGTTGCTCTTGGCCAGGTCAAAGAAAGCCTGGGAATCAGCTCACCAAAGCTGTGACTCATGGACTTGGAAATTGATTTCTGAAGGGAGAAACTGAAGCTGGCAATAAAAACCTACAGGGCCCTGCAGGAAGACCTCAGGAAGTGCCAAGAAGCAGAAGCTGCATAGCCGTAGTCTGATTTTCAACTTCCCTAGCAGAGAGCTGAGCCTATGGTCACTCTTTGTTTTTTGTTTTTGTTTTTTGTTTTTTGTTTTTTTTTTTTAAAGATTTTCCCATCATGACCAATTCCCCATCTCCCAAGTGCAAATAAATTCCTTTCAAACCTGCAGCATTAGTTCTTCCTCTGAAGACGTCGTCATATGCCTTCCACTGTGGCGTCACCTGGTAGGCATGGATGAACACCACAAACACCACCACCAGGCACATCAAAGGCACGAGAGCTGCGGTGAACAGAGCGGCATAGATGTTGGGGATGAAGCACCTGCAAAACACAACACGAGAGCTCACTCAGGAGACATCAGCACAGACACGTCTCAATTCAGAACGTATCATGGCACCACAGTAGATGAGCCCTTTGGGTCTGGGGACTGGCAAAACCAAACTTTTGGTTTCTCTGAATGGAGGCTTGCAGGATTAAAATCAAGCCCCATGTCTCACCAAGCTCCATGTTCCAGTTCTCGGATTTTGGGAAGCTTAGAAAAATTCAAAACAGGTTCAGGCCAAATAAATACAAGAGATGCATACCATATCCATCTATTGGAGATTCAGTGTATACATGTTGTCATTTGAAAGTCTACCACAGTCATGGGGGTCAATATATCAGGCTTCTGCTGGCATTATATCCCAGTGTGGCATGCTCAAAAATGACTGATACGTTAACTTATTCCTACCTTTCCTTATCTTCAAAATAAGCATTCTAGTAGTATTCATTGAGAAAGTTGGTCATGAAGACTGCAATACTTCACACAGAGCACTCAGTAAATTCTGGGTGCCTCACAGTAGGAGTAACATTGTCTGGAACACACTTTGGGAATCACTGATCAAACCACACCCAGTTTTGTGCTGCAAATTCCCAGTTGAAGACCATGGTCAGAGTGCAAAGACTCCTTTCTGTTCTCCCTAAGCCCAGACAGAGACAGCTACTGTCAAAGCAGTGGGTGGGTCTCTGTGGACCTCTGGTGACCCCTGGGGCTGCTCCTGCATGAGAGCCAGAGTGATGATGGGGAAAGACAGAGAGGGATCTTCCCTCCTGGTTCACTTCCTAAATGGCCACAATGGTTGGGCGACAGGCCAGGCCAAAGCAGGAGCCAGGAATTTCATCTGAGTCTCCCAAGTGGGTAGCAGGGGCTCCAGTACTTGGGCAATCTTCTGCTTTCCAGGAGCATTGGCAGGAACTTGGACTGAAAGCAGGGGAGCCAGGACTTGAATCAGCGTTCCATTAAGGAGACAGGTACTCTACAGAGCAGCTTCATCTTCCACACCACAATGCCCACCCTATTACAACCATGCTTCCAAGGGTCTCTACACAGACAAAGCCCACTCTACGTACAGGTTATAAGACCAGGGTAAGGGACACTCAAATGGTACATGGGAAATTAAAGTGTTTATTTTCACGTAAAAATTTTAAAATCCAGGCACACAAGAATTCTTTAAAAAGTTCATAACACATGCCTATTACAGAAAAGGGAAGCTGAAAATTTTTGTGCCAAAATAAATTTTCATTCAATTTTTTGTGAGCTTTTTGAAATAGTCTTATATCTTAATTAAAAGAAATCATAATAAGGTTATTTCTTTTCAAATATTTCCCTCAATGTCACCATTCAGAAAATTTTCCATCTGTACACCAACACACTGTATACAGCCACTAACATTGGACTTCACATAAAATTGAAAGATAAACAGCCACACAACCTGCTTGAAAGGAATCCTCAAAATTCAAAATACAAGTAATCAAGGAAAACACCCATTCTTGCCGTTTGGGGAAAGCAGTACCTCCAGTTTACATTTGTTACTAAAGGCCTTTCGCAAATATCCTTTCTAATGACCACGGCCTGCTGCATAGATTCCTCGTGTAAACAAGACACATTTCATGAGGTATTTCAAAACATTCTCCATCTGCAGAGGGGTGTCGGAATGATGAAGTCCCTGGCTTCCTGAATTTACTGTGGATGGCACACAGCCTGCGTTATTTCCTCCTGCACCATCATTTGTGGGCAGTCACACCTGCTACTTGTAGGTAAAAGGCACAACATTAAACAGAACAGGCAAACATTCACAGACTAGACATGCAACACAGTTGTGCCCCAAGACAGCAGAAAGGGCAGCCACTCAGTCTCAGTATCCATTCTTTTTCTCTACATTTAAAAAAAAAATTTATTGCGAAGTCAGATATACAGAGAGAAGAGACAGAGAGGAAGATCCTCTGTCTGCTGACCCACTCCACAAGTTACCACAATGGCCATAGCTGCATCAATCCAAAGCCAGAATCCCAGATCCTCCTCCGGGTCTTCCACACAGGTGCAGGGTTCCCAAGGCTTTGGGACATCCTTGACCATTTTCCCAGGCCACAAGCAGGAAGCTGGATGGGAAGTGAGGCTGCTGGGATTAGAACTGGCAACCATATGGGATCCTGGTGCGTGCAAGGTGAGGACTTAAGTCTCTAGGCTACTGTGCCAGGCCCCCTTTTCTCTGCATTTTAGACCACATGAAACAACAGACACTGGTTTCTCACGTTTAGTTTTTCTCCTTCCAGGTCTTTCCCATATACTCTGCCTTAAGTCATGTCCCAACTTCTCAAGTCTACTACCTCCCTGTGATAACAGTACTACATACTTACTGAAATGTTTTTACTTGCAGTGTCTAACTTGATTTTTAAAAATACTGATGTAAATGACATGGATTATTTCAAGTTCTTGATTCCTAAATGGAATCAGCCCAACAAGGAACCGAGGGACCTGGGAGGCCAGGGGAGAGTTCAGCTGCAGGTCAAGCCACAGGAGGACTGGAATAGATGATAGGAACTCCCTGGATGGGAGATTGTGATTTGAGTCCATCTTAATTGTATTTTAAGGAACAAGTTGATCCTGGCAACTTGCAAGACATGAAGAAATCCAGGCAGCTGACATCTGGGTCACATCTGGGCTACACAGGGAATGAAAAGGACATGGGGAATAAAAAAAAAAGTTTCCAAGGCCTTCTTTCTAAGTCTTTCTCAGTAGGACAGCCTTGATGGAGCTTTATGCCAGCTACTTGCAGGGAGCTCTCCCTAGCAGGTCTTTTAATAAAAGTGTCAACATCTCCATGTGGAAACTCATGGGGATGCCCACTCTATCCTATTTATGTCAATTTTATTCCACAAATGTACTGAACGTATGATAGATCCTGTTCGTTGCTGTGGGTACTCTTGTGGCTGAGCAGGCTTAACCACCCCTTGGGAGACCATCTCCCCATCTGACTGCTGATCTGAATCCTCCCTGCCTGCTGACTGGCACTGGGAGGCAGCTGATGATGGCCTAAGTTCCCTGGTCCCAGACTCTTGGCTTTGTGTTGGTGTAACCCTAAGTGTTGTAGGCTTTTGGCAACTGAAGCGGCAAGAATAAGAATTCTCTTTGTTGCTCTGCCTAAATCCTTACAAATGATAAAAACAAAACAAAACAAAACAAAAAAGTTTTCTACTGTAGCTGGCACAGTGGCTCAGCAGGCTAATCCTTCACCTGGAAACACTGGCATGCCTTATGGGTGGTGGTTCATGTCCTGCCTGCTCTACTTCCAACCCAGCTCCCTGCTAGGGACTGAGAAAAGTAACAGAGGATGGCTCAAGTCCTTGGGCCCCTGTACCCACATGAGAAAGCCAGATGGAGACAGGTTCAGCCCTGGACACAGTGGAGCCAAGTGGAGAGTGACCCAGCAAATGGAGAACCTTTTTCTTTGTCTCTCTCTAACTCTGCCTTGCAAGTAAATACATTTTTCTTTTAAAAAATCTGATTATTTTGGTACAAAAATATTCTGAAATCCATGCATAGTGTTTTTTAATTTTTAAAAAAAATTTAATTATACTTTCCATGAACTTTTGCAGTATCCTCTTATTTGTCTACTTATCAAAAGAATTGAAAAACTTGACAGAAAAACATTTAGCTTGTTACTTAAAAAAAAAAAAACAGCAATAAATGTCCAAACAGGTTAGAACAAAGGGGAAATCGGAGTTTGGGTTAACCAACTGCAAGGCAGAATCGTCTATTCCTGCTTCCTTCTGTTGTAAACATACAGTTTTCAGACCAAAGACAATTAACTGACCTCTAAAGCACATTTTCCTTTGCAGTTTTAAGCATGAGTAATATTAGGATTAAATAGTAGGTGAGCTCTAAATGTGAATTGGAAAATTAACATCTGTAAATAAACTAAGAAAAAGTGGGAAAACAAAGCATTTTTCTAAACTCAATTAACTGGATAATTAAAGTTATTCTAGATATTATTGGTATTATGGTAGAAGCAATTGCTTGCTGTGTATTGGGCATGAGACTGTGTCCTTAAACACATTATCGCACATAAACCTAACAATAATTCTATTAGCCTTAATGTATATATGGGACCATTACATTTAAATTAGAAAGGTCAAATTGTAATTAACACACACACACACACACACACACACACACACACACACACACATTTGCTTTTACTGCTACCTCTATAATTCTGCAATTATTTTTAGAGTTTCAGGGAAGAGTTAGTGGTAAGTATGCTAGTGATATCAAGGATCGGACTTAGTGCATTTACTTTGTACTGCCAGGATTTTACACTAGCCGACCTTTATGCAATCTTTACTTGGTTAGCACTTTCACACTTAGAAAACCTACGTAAAAAACAAACACATGTCTTCAAATCTGGGAAAAATGATCCTAAATTTGTATGAAATCACAAGAGAATGTAAAGAGCCAAAACAATCCTAAACAAGGAAAATAAAGCGGAGACCTCACAATGCTAGGCTTTAAGACATATGAAAAGGCAGTTATTAAAATAGCTTGCTACTGGCATAAGAACAGACGTGTTGGCCACTGAAACAGACTAGAAACCCCAGAAATTAATCCACACATATACAACCAACTAATCTTTGAGAATGAGCTAATTTAAGTTTTTTTTTTCAGTTTTGCATAGATATAAAATTGATAAACCTACCAATCTTACAACACAATCATTTGAACCTTTTCTCTCAATGGATGTTAATAAGCCTGAAATGTGTTGATCTGCTAAGATCAGGATGAGATGTTTTCCAGTATTGTGAACCAAGACATGGTTTGATACACACATATGTGTGTGAGTATACACATGGCTTCATGTATGTACATATAGTATTATAAATAAGATATATATATATATATATAGTATTTTTAAAAACTCTTGAGAAAAGATGATCTCTTCAATAAACAGTGCTTGGAAAACTGGATTGCTGACTACAGAAATAAGAAACAAGATCCTGACCTCATGTCCTACACAAAAATAATCTCCCCATTTATCGGGATCTAATAGTAAGACCTTCAAATTGTAAGAAAAAAACCATGGAGAAACACTATAAGGCATTGGCATCGGCAGGGATTTCTTGGATAACAAGTCAGCAGTACAGACAGTAAAGGCAAGAATAGACAAATGGGATTCCACAAAGCTAAGATGCTTCCACAGAGCAAAGGAAACACTCAACAAGGAGACAAGCAGAAGAATGGAAGAAAAATTTGCCAACTATACAGCTGATAATGGATTAATATCTAGAATATATAAGGAGTTTAAAAAAACCCTCAACAACAAAACAAACAATCCAGGTAAGAAATGGGTTAAGGACATGAACAGGCATTTTCAAGGAGTAAATAAATATAAATGGCCAACAGACACAGGGGAAGATGCTGAGAATCAACAACCATCAAGGAAATGTAAAAAACAAAAAACAAAACAAAACAAACAAAAAACCACACTGAGTGTTCACCCCATCCCGTTTAGAATGGCTATCATCCAAAAAAAAAAAAAAAGTGTGGTGAGGATGTTGAGAAAACCTAATTCACTGTTACTGGGAATATAAATTAGGACAACCACTAGCGGAGACAGCAAGGAGGTTCCTCAGAAATCTGAAGATAGATCTATCTGCCACATGACCCGGTCATTCCACTCCTGGGAATTTACACAAAGGAAATGAAATCAACACACAAAAGAGTTATCTGTACCCCATGTTTATAATAGGTTAATTCACAATAGCTAAGATATGGAATCCACATAGATATCCATCCACCAATGGTTAGATAAAAATGATGGTTTATATTCCCAATGGAACACCACTCAGCCATCAGCCATAAAAAGAATGAAATCCTGTCTTTCAAAACAAATTGGATGCAACATATGCTTGGTGAAATCAACTAGTCCCCCCAAAATCATATACATATTGCATGCATTATGGTAACTAATACAGCACAGAAAAACAAAGGTAAGGCATATGAAGAAAATAGGACCAGTGAGTTTTCTACTTACCACCTTATTTAGCAAGCTGAAACTTGTGATTATAAAGATAATTAAAAATATGTCATTGTAAAACGGAAAAAAATATTAAGCAGAGGAGGAGGAAGAAGGAAGGGTAAGAAGCATCATTATTTTCTTAATACTGTGCATGTGAAATACCTGAGATTTGTTTCTTTTTATAAATAGAAAAAATGAAGGCATTGAGAATCCTGTATTTCATGTATACTCAGTTCAACCAAAATCCAGCCCACATGAATTGATTTGTCACATGCCAGGCATGTTGCTGGATGTCACAGGCATAGAAAGGGGCCTAATGCATGTTCCCTCCAGCGCCTGACAAAGACCCTGTATCTGCAATGAATGCACAAGGCTGCCCGACCCACACTTCCACCCAGGCTGGTTTTCCATGCTCCATCAGGACTATCTGGGGAGCTTTCTTAACACTGCAGGCACTCAGCCCTGCTACAAAGATCCTGAACCTGCCTTTTACCAGGACCCTGAGTGATTCGAACATACATTAAAATGTAAGATGCACTTTGCTAGTCAGCACTTGTCTGGGACTAAAGTGCTTTCAAGTAATTAACAAATTAACCACTCTTCTCATTTCTTTGACAGTGAAGCCAAAGTAGTGTGTGAAAATGCAAGTCACCCATGGGTTTCCCAGTGGCCTGAAGAACTGGTAAGAGAGACAAAGAGCCAGAACGAAACGGCTCAAGAGGCACTAATTAGAGATGACTAGAAACTAGAGATCCACTCTGAGCTCTCTGCATGAAGAGCCAGAAGAAGCTCCTGCCTCCTGGCTCCAGATTGGTTCAGCTCCCGCCCTTGTGGCCTTCAATGGATCAGTGGATGGATAATCTTTCTCTCTCTCTCCTTCCTTCTCTCTTTAAATCTGCCTTTCCAATAAAAATAAAGAAATCTTAGAAAAAGAAGAGCAAGAGATTAGCATTAGAGTCCAGAGGCCAAGCCCACCACCCCATCCAGGCACTCCTGCAGAGGATGGGGCCTTTCTGGTAATGTCACAACCATGAAACCAAACAGCTGTCCCAAGAAAACATACTTGAATTTACTGCACAGTAAGCTGCCTAAATTTGTTATGAAGTCAAATATATGTCAGGTACAACACACTTTAACATACCCCATCTTATATGGTTTAAAATTGCTCTTGCTGAATAACACAAAATTGGCCACATTCCTATCACATTGGAAAGATACAATATACCAGCAAATAATTCCAAAGATGAATGATGGACTTGATATTAAAGACAGTCAGTGAAAAAGCCCTGCAAGTTCTTTCTTTTTTCTGCAGGAGACATTCATGCCTGTGCAGCGTGCTTCCTGAACAGCCCAATCCTGGGAACTTTAGTCCCTTGGACAGCGACTGCCAGCTCTGCTCCAGGTGGGTCCCTGTGCATCTAGCCTCTTTGGAATCACGCATCGCACATCAGGCTGACCTGTGGCCTTTTGCACACACTCACGTCTGTTCTCTTCTGAAACAAAACTGTGTACTAGGCAATGTCCTTGTCCTAGACCCTTGGAAGTGCTCTGACCTCTTGCCTTCCCTCTCTGGGCCTCCAATGGACAGCCAGAGAAATTCTTCTGGCTTGTCCAACTGGTAACCATCCTGTAGGGAAGGACAGTACAGTTATGATTTTATGTTATTTAGAAGAACACGCATACAGAGCTAACTATCAGAGGACAAGATAAATGCTCAAAACGTTTAAGTTCAATATATCTCCTTTTTGCAATCCTCCCACCCTCTGACTTCACTGGCCCATCTGTGCACCTGCACAGCTGATCACGAGCAGGCAGGGAGAGCTTCCAGTGAGGCTAAGGTCGCCTTGCAAGACCGTTCTCAATCTCAACTCAGTGTGAGTGACACAAGCTTTCTTCTTTGTGCTTCACATCCGGGATTCCAAGAAACTTAAAACCATTTAGTCATCACTTCGAAGAAATTCGGGACCACCTGGCATGTTAGTATAAACATGATTTCCTTTCCCTAATGGAAAATGTGTAGGCTTTGAATGGTTCCTTTCAAAATGTTCTCACAATATGCCCATGTTTGCTTTATTTACAGACCACGAAAACAACATTAAGGAAGTGCGGGCTATGTTTACAGTCATGTCGCCATTGGCCACTCTCCTAATGACATCGTTGATGTTCAGCAGAAAAAAAATCCTTCTTGTAATAGTGAGAATTGCTTAAAGAGGCAAAAAGTTGTTTTGTAGAAGGAAAATTCAAAATTCAGCTTTTCATGATCCCATTCCACAGGACAGAAGCCATGCTACATTGTGCTAGAAATGCAGTGTATGGATTCCTCTGACTTCATAAGAACATTGCAAATGCTTCAAGAAGAATCTTCTAGAGCAGTCTTTGTAGGGCAGACCCTGAGTCACACCACGCATTGAACCACCTCGTCATGCGAAAATCCACAGCACATCGCAGTAACTCATGCTCTTAACTGATGGCATGAAACCACGAACAAGTTGTTCACCAAAGTTAGTCATACTTTGTTTAAAATTCCCTACACACTTCCTTGCAGGATTAGTAATTTTTTAACTATAAAATTCTGGAAATAGCAGGGTAACTGAACTTAGACAAAGTTATCTGTCTGTCATCTGAAGGTTATTATCTTCTAGATAATATCATTGTGTATCAGCTATAATTCTCAGCTCTCTGGTGCAGCCTGTTTAAGTCTTCACATCCCAAATTTTTCCTGAAGCAAATATTTAAGGATGTTAGTCTTCACTGAGAAATGAATTACCACATCAAAAATGTTTTCTTGTTCTAAGATCATTGAAAACAGCCTTCATGTCTTACACTCCAATTAGGGGCTTACAGGAATTGGTCTCTGAAGTTACTGTTACTTTGAATTTACTTATCGTTTCCAGGAGCCCTGCAACACTGCAATTAGCTGGCAACTTGAGTGTAAAGGGACAATTCCTCTCCTGAGGGACCTCAGAAAGGGAACAATATAGCGTGACAGTAAGCAGACATTATATAATTTATGTTTACATTACATAATGTATAATTATATAATTTGCTACCTATATGGGAGGTATCTACAGGCTAAATCACCTGGGGAAAACTTGAAATAGATGATCCAGATTAATTTCAGAAAGGCAAAGTAAAACTAGAAGTAATTCTATCCTTTTCTGGGGAATTCTTGATACTGAAGTGGAAGTGATAATTTCATTGTCCTTGATTCTTGGAAATCTTAAGCTGTGGATCACATAATAGCAGAGACAACATTTTTGAAGCCCACAGTTGGACAGTTCTTAAGCCGGCACCGCACAGAGCACCACACCCAGTGATTTTCTTCATCATACATGTAAAGAAGTTGCTCAGAAAGAAATGATTTTGTTGTTGAGACTGTGATGTGGGGGGACAGTGTGGGCAGAAAGAAGCCTTTGATAGGTGAAGATAGCTCTTCCAGACACACACACCCCATCGTTAAGAATAAAGGGCCCTGCGTGATGGCTCAGGGACTCAATCTTCACCTTGCAACTGTTGGTATCCCATATGGGCACCGGTTCTAATCCTGGTGGCCTCACTTCCCATTTGGCTCCTTGCTTGTGGCCTGGGAAAGCAGTCGAGGACGGCCCAAAGCCTCAGGACCCTGCACCCATGTGGAAGACCTGGAAGAAGCCCCTGGTTCTTGATCAGTTCAGTTCAGCTCAGCACTGACCATATGGGCATTTGGAGAATGACCCAGCAAACAGAAAATCTTTGTTTTTCCTCCCCTTTGTAAATCTGCCATTCAAATATATATAATATATAAAAGAATGAAGATTCAGTGTCCAGATTAAGCAAATAATCTGGTGCCAGGTCCACTCTTATTACTCTGGGAGTTGAGTCAGTCTCCCATAAAGCAGCGGTGGTGCTGGTGCTGGGTCACAGCAACATCTTCTTAGAGTATAGCAAGAGCCTTAGGGGGCAGTGCAGGTCACGGTCTCAGATGAGAACCTTTCAGAAGATTCATTATGATGACTATTACCAGGGATGATTCCTCTAATGTAAGTACAGGACTCAATCTACATTCGGAACAAGGAAGACATCCAAGAGGAGAGAAGCGGCCATAGAAGAGGTGGGTCAAGCCACACTCCCCATCTTTATGTTAGAAGATGCAGCTTTTCCTTGGAATCCTAGAAGAGGGGATAGTGGAGGTCATCCGTTGCCCCTCTAGCCTGCTGAACCAAGAAAGGACACAGCATGCATGCGTGCTGCACGGCCCCTGGCTGTCTGTCAGGGCTCTCTGGGGACTTCGGAATGAAGTCAGACTCCACAGAAGAGCAGTGGACAATGTTTTCAGGGACTGAGATTCTGGAAATCCCTTCTTCAGGAATTGTCTCCAGTGTTTTCTTCCACTTAGCTAGCTGACTTTCGAATAAATCACAGAATAAAAACATTACATGCACACATTTCTAAGTAAAACGATCACTAGTTATGTTCCAGGCAGCTTAGCTCGCACTTATTTCTCCTGCGAAACAGTTTTTAATCACACTGTAGAGTAAAAACAACACAAAACATAAAAGTCCTTGTGAAAGAATAGCTTTCATTCAGCGAGCCATACAGCCATGGCCTAAGGCAAGGGCATTGAACGGAAACTCAAGTTTGATCCATCACGAGCCTCACTCCCACCGATGCCCTTTCCCCGTCCAAAAAATCTTGGCTTTAGTTGGACAGCATTTTATCATAAGGAACTTATTTTTGTCAGCAGGATGTTCCTGTTATTTTCAAGTCTTGTTGTTTCAACAACAGGATTTCAGTGCCATGAAATGGAATGGGGACAGCAGTCCTGTTCGTTTCTGAGCACACTCATCAATGTGTCCAGCACCCTGCTTTAAGGCTGTCCCCCTCCCCGAATCCTCAGCATCCTTCCTGATTATAAAACAGTCACAATCCAATCTCTGTACACATTCTTGGCTGAAGTTCCTTTCAGTTGTCATCAAAACCCGCCACTGCAGGGAAGGGCCTGCTTCTGTCTTCAAACACTTCCTTGTTTTTCCTTTCTCTCTCTCTCCTTCTTAGAAGCCTACGCAATCTAAATGTCTTTTAAAACTTGCTGACAATTCAGGAGTGTGCCATGCAGGGTCCTTGTTGGGGTGTGATGAGCCAAATTGCTGCCTGCAACATCAGCATCCGGCACCACAGAACATCCATTCAAATCCCAACTGCCTGACTTCTGATCCAGCTCCCTGCCGACGTGCCTGGGAAGGCTGCCTAGGCCCCTGCAAGCCAATCCATGGATGAAGTTCTGAACCCTGGGCTTCAGCCTAGCCTAGCCCTGACTATTGCAGAGTGGAGGTGAGGTCGATCTCTCGCTCTCCCTCCACTTTTCAAAATAACATGAAAAAAATAAATGTTAAAGTAGACATGTTTAAACCACCTTCTGTTCTACCAGAGTCCTCTAAAAATCATGTAAATTCTATACTGAAAATCACAGAAAGACAAGCTGGTGAACAAACAGCTTTTGCTCTGTGGGGTTCCGGGGGCACGCACTAGAAGGTCACAGCCTCCCCTCCCAGGGACAAAGCTATTTTTTATTTTCAGTGCAATGTCACCATACTTAGAATTCTCAAGATTCGTTATCATTTTTTTGCAAATAAGGCAGCTTTGTTAAATGTTCTACCATGACCCTGAGAGTCTGTGCTCTCGTCAAACTCCACGAAGTTCTAGCATCAGAGGGTAGGCCTTTGGGGGTATCAGGTCAAGCGGGGAATACAGCCATGCAGACCTCTAGCCCCCAGAAAGATGCTGACTCCTTGCAATTGCGGGTGCAGTGGCAAGACAGCAGTCACAGCACAGGACCTCACTAGACGCCTCAACACTTGTGCCTGAAGCTTGAACTTGTGATCCCTAGGCTCCAACGTCATTTCTGTGGTACTTCATGACTGCAGCCCACACTAAGGCAGGCTCCCAGCCTGTCCCTTCAGGGTCCAGGCAGCCATCTGGAGCCTCCTGGTGATTGTTAGCCTTCCTTCTCCTCTGTGGCAGAGAAACACCATGTCCTTCCAAAGCTTTAACTGCTTTTCCTACACAGAGTGGACATGGGCTAAGAGTGTCCCACAAAAGCATCCGTACCTACAGCTGGGCCCCCTCTGTGTTGATGAATCTCCGAGAGGCAGAACCCAGGAGGAGGTTATGAGCTCTCTGGGCAGGTGGAGTACTGCCCTTAGGAGGGATGGAGGGAGTTCCTGTGTGACCTTGACCAGTTCTCAATGAGTTATGAAGAAGCCAAACTAGAACCTCTTCCCGTTCTGTGACTTTGTCTTACCATCTAAGCTCTGCCACTCCTGGCATGAAGCCACCACCCTGCAACACAGCCAAGGCAGCCCTCCCCAGAGCAGGGCAGATGGTAGTGCCATGCCCTAGAGCCTCCTCAAGTGCAGCAAAAGCAAAACTCTTTATGTAGTCTCAGACTTGGAGATTTTTCTACAGCACTGGAAAATGGACCAATGCATACACCCACGATATTAAATCAAAAGTGAGAGAAATGGTACCAAGAAAAAATAAAATTGTACAGGGAACAGTAATGACCATATTAGCATTTGACAAATATCAAGATCCTGATATTTTTAAAAGCTGTAGTTCTATCTTCGTCACACATGAACACAAACACTTTTTTTTTCTTTAATATGAGAGTGGCATGGCTACTGTATCATATAATGGGCTATGTTCTTAATCTGACATTAATAGAAAATTCAGTACTCACTTTCCCACAACTGCTACTCATTCATTTAGGTCACATTTATTAGCCAATAGACATATGCATGCATTTTGTTACACTCTGCATGTGAAGTCGAAAATGAGACACACCTCCTGACCTGGGGAACATCGGTGTCTTAGTGTATTGTGCTACAGCGTGACAGCAAAGACACCTGTGGTGTGGTGGGTGTGCAAAGGAAGGAGTGACTGCGTGCAGAGAACTTGGCTGGTGAAGTCACAGTTGCCCAGAACACAGAGAGATTAGAATCGAGAAGGGAAATTCGTTACGGTAAGAACTTGACGTGGAGATGAATTGGACAGTCTTGGGAAAACCACGGTCCCTTTCCTGGACGATGGGAAAGAAAGGGCAATGCTAACCCATTTTTCAACTTCGTTTCCTGTTGGTTCAGGAATCATCTGTGCTTTAAAAAAAGGGAAGCGGGGCCTGAGATTTTTCAGGGAGATAACGTAATTGTGATTAATACTTGTTCCTCAGGGACTGTCAGACTTTCAAGGTCAGGCGTGTGTGTGTGTGTGTGTGTGTGTGTGTGTGTGTGAGTGAGTGTGTGTGTACAGACAGCAAAGTACAAAATTAGTGAATGCACAGAATGAAAACAAGTAAGCTCAATTGGTCCAATGAAATGAGAACTATGTTGTTTACTAATTTTGGAAGAGGACGGATATTAAAAAAAACACACATATTAAAACCATTCCAATAGAGTCTTATGAAGGATGATTCTTGATGAAAGCCCAAGGAAGCAACCATACAGGGCATTTCAGAAGAACCCCCAGGCAACCTAGGAACCACATCAATTAAAGAGACAACATCCCTCCCCAGGACCCCTCCTCTCAGTGAGCAGGGGAAGGTGTGAGCTAGGAGTTCACAGCTGAGTACAGGGCCTTTAGAAGCAGCTGCAGAGGTAAAAATCATCTGCTACATCTAAGGAAACACCTCTGCTTTGCTATGTCAGCCTGTAATGAATCAAAACTCAACAATCTAAGGACTCCATGATGCTGAATCAAAGTGGCCAACCGAAGAAGCAACAATCATAGGCATCTAGGCGCCTGCACTGCTGTTTTCCTGGAGCTCTTCCATCTAAAGCTGTCCTTCCTGCAAAATTTCTTCGACACTGCAGGTGGAGTCAGACACAGACTTCTCAGACAGTAGAGCCCTAAATGCTCTAAAACTAGATTCTCCCAGCAGCCCTGCAGCCACAGGCACTTGATAACATGTGAAGAGGTAGCACTGACAGTAACAAAACTCCAGCCTACCAACAAAACAGCACAAACATAACATACAAAGCCATTTTATAATGCTCGATCTTAAAATGCATGTTTTCAAGGAGAGATTCAAGAAAATACAGATGTTATCAGACAAATACACAAGCCAAAACTGGACTATTATTCTTTGTAACTACCTGTCTTTGAGCCTTACAAAAGGCATTGCAGAGCCACTCGTGTTCATATTTGTATTTGTTTAGAGTTCCAAGTGGAACACTGCCTCTGGCTTTCCTAAACAATTTTAAGAAAGAAACCATGAGTTCATTTTATGGACTGGGTGTAATTGTTAAATAAACAATGCAAAGGTGATGGTCAAATCATTAGTTGTCCTGAACTTGTGCACTGGCATGGAACATGATCAGAATATTCCTCCACTTTTTGCATGAAAGAAGTTTTTCAGAATAAGGCCAGCTGCTAATGCAATCACAATGAAGTTCTTAATACTATAAAAGACTCCTTATTATGAGTCCAAGGATGCTGATAACAACACTCAGGACTTATAAATATTCAAAATGCGAATGCAATCAGCATCCCTCCATTGATGGGGTGATACTCACGCACTGCAAAGTCAAGTTTGGCAGGTCTGGGGACCACAATGGTACACTCAAGGCGTTCTGGTTTCTATATTTCAGGGTAGGTGCTGGGTGAGGTACTATGCATGCAATATTCAATTAAACTGACAAGAAAAATTCATAAAGCAAGCAGTATCATTTGCATTCTTTTATTGAATGAAAATTTATTAAGCACCTATTTCAGACAAGAGACTGTTCAAGGCTCCATGGTTGCCTCAGTGAGCGGTCATAGTAACAGGAAGTTTTGCCAGATCCAGAGTCTGGCCTAGTGGTTTAGCATTTGTGTCCCACATCAGAGTGCATGGGTAGGATGCCTGCCGCGGGCTTATGACAAAGCCTGGAGACAGCAGTGATGGTCCAAGTCCCCGGGACTGTGCCACCTAGTTGGGAGACGTGGATTACTCTTCTAGCTCTGCCTAACCTCGTGTTAGCCACTGTGGGCATCTGGGGAGCGAGCCAGCAGTTGGGAACCCTGTCCAACTATCTGACATACTGTGTGTGTGTGTGTGTGTGTGTGTGTGTGTGTGTGTGTGTGTGTGTGTGTGTGTGTGTGTGTGTGTGTGTGTGTGTGTGTTCCTGTTTAAAGGAGGAAAAGCAGTAGCAGCAGGGCTGAATTCCTCACCATCTCAGAACTTACATTCTAGTGAATATTATTCTCCCTTCATTTTTAAAATCAAACCTCCCTTTAGCTAAGGCATTAGAAAGATTTTAACCACACAAATTTTTGTGTTAGGCCTCAGCTGGAAGCCAGTAGAGATCTTCTAGACAGAAAAGAAGAAAAAACACACAATACAGTAAACACACATCACAGCACCACCAAAATGGAAAGAGGATGACATCATGACGCAGTGCCGAGAACTGCGGATTTTGTCCAAGGGGGTCAAAGATCTCAAATTTTCTATGACAGAACACAGATGTTTCTCTTCAAACAATAGGAAAAGATACAAGATTCTGGTGTCCTTCTTTACAGGGGCTGACCCAATTCTGATACAGCAGGGTATCACCCAAGAACTCATGCACAGGGGACAAAATGCAATGTCTTTGTTTCCGAGACACAGGGACTCCTTTTCACTAGCTGGGCCTTGGTGTCATGGTTCATTGTTTTTCTCATTCGTTAGCAGCAGGCTTGAAGGACATCTGGAATTCTCCCTGGCAGGCCAGCACATGACTCACTGTGGAGAAGCAGTTGGCTGGATAACTGACTCCGGAGCTTGACGAGGTGTTTCTGAACTGCACACACTGTACTATCATTCTCATTTTCACCCAGTTTTTCTTTTCTACCTAAACTAGGGTTCCTGCAAAATAATCAAGAGATATCAAACTTTTATTTGAACCTGGTATTTTGTTTCTATTAGTGTGTTTTTAATTTGATTATAGTCAGCCCTTAAATCCCAATAATTTCCTAATAACAAATTACCTGCAGGCATGATTGCCCAGTGGCTAAATCCTCACCTTGCAACTTCTGGGAACCCATATGAATGCTTGTTTGTGTCCCAACTGCTCCACTTACCAACAAGCTCCATGGTTGTAGTCTGGTAAAGCAGTAGAAGATGACCAAAGCCTTGGGGACATGCACTTATATGGAAGACCTGAACAGCATCCTGATTCCTGGTTTCAAATTGGCTTGGCTCTAGCTGTTGCTGCCATTTGGGGAGTGAACCAGCAGATAGAAGATCTTTTTTTATCTCTCCTTTTGTAAGACTACCTTTCCAATAAAAATAAATCTTTAAAAGAAAAATTACGCAGCAATTACACTGAATATTTGTCTTCATTCTGAACTAATACAAAGGGTGACAAGTGGGTTCAGCACAATGGCTTAGTGGCTAAAGCCTTGCCTTGCACATACTGAGATCCCAGATGGCACTGGCTTGTGTTCCAGCTGCTCCACTTCCCATCTAGCTCCTCGCTTGTAGCCTGGGAAAGAGGATGCCGCAAAGCCTCTGGACCCTGCATGGGCACGGGAAACTCAGAAGCTCCTGGTGTTGGATCGGCTGAGCTCTGGCTGCTGTGGCTACTTGGTGAGCGAACCAGCAGTTGGAAGTTCTGTCTCTGCTTCTCTGTGTAAATCTGCCTTTCCAATAAAAATAAATAAATCTTACAAAAGCTTTTTTTGACAAGCATCCATGTGTTCATTCAGTATGAAATGCTTAAAATATTACTTAAATGAATTTTTAAAAATTTAAATATTCATTTCAAAGGCAGAGTGATAATAGAAGAAGGTCGCGAAGGGGCAGAAAGAGAGAGAGTATTCCAACCTATGATTCAGTCCTCTGAATAGCTGCAGCAATCAGGGTCACCCTCTTTGAAAAGACAACCTAGAACTCTATCAAGGTTCCCATTTTAGTGGGAACCATGTACCAGACCATCTTCCATTCCCTCCCAGACACATAAGCAGGCAGAACCACGGTGCAGCCAGGGGGGACCATGGTATAACCAGAACTCAAACCAAGGCCTTCAGGATTCCAACGCAGTAGCTTCACCTGCTCTACTACAATACCCACCCCCCTCCATATGTAATTAAGTTATTCCAGTTGGGTACTCATTCCAGTAGGCTACCACACAGAAAGTTTTAAAAAAAAAGTTTACAAAAAGGGCTGAAATTGCTTGCTATTTTCCAAAATGTGAGAAATTCATTTAGTCTACACTTCAAAATGTCTTCAAAAGAGTGAGGAAACACCCTGCATCATCAAGCAAGGCATTTAAACACAGTTGGCCTGACAAATCCACACACACATTCATTTTGAGCCTTGCTCAGGAAACACTGAGCATGTGGTACTACATGCACTGGAAGGAGACTGGGAGTCCTAAGTACTCCTCTTCCCAGAAAAGACCCCACTTCATCTTCACTGCTGTTAACGAGCAGTGTGTCATCGCCACCTTCAAAAGCCGTTCACGGACGATACATCCTGATCGCAGGCTACCCACAAGCACTAACTTTGAATGCCAAAGAAATTATGAATGTTTCCTTTATTTAGCAAGCAATCTCAATTATTTCATAAACATTAAAAAAAAGTAGGCGGCCTTTTAAAGGTCAGTTGATGATTTCCTGTAGTCCATTCTGCTTCCTCCATTCTTCGGAGCTTCATTGCTAATCATTGTTTGGTAAAGGAAGTTGCAGTATTATCTCGTGTTTTCATGTAGATGGCATGTGTTCACCACTAAGGTGTGTGGGGAGTGTTTACTGCTAAGACTGTTGTGTCAATGTCAATAACATAACGAAGAGACACTTAATACTTTACCTAGAAATTATTAAATCTTGAAATCCTAGAACTCTAAACTATACTTTGCCAACATTGATAATTAGCAACAAATTTAGTTCGGTCGTCTTGGTCTAGCATTATTACATTTTTTAAAATATTAAATGGAAAAGTAGGATAAACTGAAATGTGAAAGCCATGCCAACATGCCTGAATTTTTGCATAACTTGGGCCTAATCCAATTAATATCACCCTTTTATGGTAGTTCAATGGATCTGTAGGTGAAGCAGCAAAGGAGCTACAGATGAAAACTTTCACGTGTCAAGAGAACTAACAAGGAGAGGAAGAAATGAAGTTCAGAAAGGGGAAGATTTAATGTGCATGTGAAAAAAATGAGAACATAGAGTGAGCCACCAATTGCCATATAGAATGACACATATGCCGCTGGTGTTAAGGGGAAGAGCTAAGCTTCTGATGCTAATTCCCACTGGAAAATCTAGAGGAAGAGTCAGGTTGGCTGGCTACTCCAGTAGCAGGCTGGAGCACGTGGTGGTAGGGTTGGGTAAACATCCCGGGGTTCCTGGGTCAAAGTATACAGATGTCTCTAGAGCATTATGCAATACAGATGATTCTAACTGTTGTCCAAGAGAATCTCCTAAAAGGCAAACAAGCCGCTGCAGAGCGAGGGTGAAGGTCGTAGTGAAGTCCTGGAGACTGCATAAACAGTAAGCAGCCCTAAGAAGTCAGCAGCCAATTTACCATGGTACCAGTGGAAGCAAATCACCAGTATTTTCCAAGTCCCCCTCCATGCTCCCTGTGTTTCAGAAAGAAAGATGAGCTCATGGAGGTACAGGGACCCAGAAGAGAAGGGACCACACCTCCCTCCATATTTACATGCTTTGAGTCTTTCCATGCCTTTGTTGTTGAAAGAACAGTAATTCCAATGGAATAAAATTATCCACTTAGACAATCCCAATGAGACTGGGCTTTTAAACAACTGAATGAAAACTGTCTGATTTATAGTAATCACAGGGCTTTCTATTTCCTAAGAGTGATTAGACATTGCAAGAGAAATCTGATAATTTTTGAAAAAAAATTTAGGAATGGAAGATTTTTATTGAAAAAAGACTATAAAGAGATTGAAGATAGTATTGCTTTAGATTAAATTTCATGAATTCAAACATTACATGGAAGAGAAAAAAATCTTTCGTGGATTTGTTTTCTAACTTGTTGAAATCACATAGTGTGAGAAAAATCATGAGATAAGATCTTGATTGTGGTGACTATTGGAAAATCAAATTGTATTATTTCTCAGGGACTGCCATTTTGTTTGGTGCACAGTTCTTGAGAAAGGACTAAATGTTTTAGGTGATTTTTCCTCTCTCTCTCCTTCTTTGTTTCAAGCAATTCCACTCTTTAAAAACTATTTATTTGAAAGGTGGGTTAATAGAGAGAGAAGGAGGAGAGAGATCTTCTATCTACTGGTTCACTTCCCAGATGGCAACAAGGGCAGACAGAAGCCTCGCCTAGGTTTCGCAAGTATTTGGGTCATCAGCCGCTGCTTTCCCAGGCACATCAGCAGGAAGCTACGCTGGAAGTGGAGCAGCCAGGACGTGGACTGATTCCCATGCAGGATTCTGGCACCAAGGCAGCAGCTTCCTCTGCTATGTAGCAGTGTCTGTCCTTATATAATTTGTATCTTAAAACTGTACTTTTGCAGAGTGTTTCCTATTTTATTTCTATCTTTTAGATACGGGGGTCAGATGTTATGCATTTTATAATGACCAGAGGAACTGTTTGTTGGATCAGTTTGCACGGAAACTGGTCCCTAAATCCCAATCTTTGAACTCCCAGGTCAGTACCATTTTTACTCTACCAAGATGAAGAATTTTGACTGCTGAAGCCAAAGAGTAGATCTTTGCAAACTAAACTTTCCCGCAGCCTCCTCTCCAGGATGGTCGATCCTTTTCACTTCCCAGGAGATCTTGGTGGGATCCTTTCAGGAGTGCTTCTTTTACAGACTCAGCTTATATTTCCAACTAAGTGATTTCCTAATTAAATATCAGTAATATACAGTATCTTGCAAATTTAAATATTTGCCAATTTATCAAAATGCAGGTCTAGGATTCACTAGCAAACCTGAATTTACCTGTGCTGGGCATCCAGTCAGAGAAAGGTGACATTTACAGGGCCATGGCTGGCACAGTGGGTCAAGCTGGCACCTGTGATACTGACATCCCATACTGCAGTAGAGGTTCAAGGCCCAGCTACTCTGCATCTGCTTCCCCTTCCTGCTGATGTGCTTGGGGAAACAGCAGAAGATGGCCCAAAGGCGTGGGCCCTTGCTGTCCACATGGGAAACCAGAGCAACGATGCAGGATTCTGGCGTCTTCCTGGAGCAGTCCGGCTGTTACAGCCATTTGAAGGAATGAAATAAGAAATGAAAGCTTGTTGTGTTCTTTTTCTCTCTCTCCCTGCTTTTCCTCACTCCCTTCTTCCCTTCCTCTCTACTTCTCAAAAAATACATACATACAACATTTGCAAAGTGTCCCTAAGTTGGCAATATCTGCTCTGGCTCTTGACTGGTCTCTGGTTCAAACCAGCTGCTTTCGGCTTCGGGTCCTGTCATTCTGCCCATCTTGTCTTTGCTCAGCTCTCCTTCCTGAATGGAAGGTTCTCCCCTCCTTCCTAATACACACTGTTTCCTCTGTCAGGCATGGCTGCACGGCCAAGACACCACCCTGTCCTCAGGTCTTCCTCTGACCCCAGCCTGCTGCACTGGTCGTTCCCTTGTCCAAACATTTCAGAAACAAATCATTCACCGATAGGTTGTGGCTTCTGTGTCCTTCTGCTCCCAACATGATACCAGCTTTTCAAAAACAAAAGTCGAATGCTAAACACACTGCTACAAGATAGAGGCTCCAGAAATAAGACACACTGGCTCTTTTTATCTTCAAGATACTGCCATCTGTAGTTCAATGAAATTTCAACAGGCAAGGTCAATTTATTTTTATTTGAGAAATAGTGAAAGAGCAACATCAAAGCAAATGCAATTCCTGTGTTGGTCTGGAGCTTTTCCATTTCTCTGACCTTCCCATTTTTATGTCACTTGCTTCAAGAACCTTTGGCTAGTTAACCCCATCGTGGATTCCAAACCAAACAGGCACTCTTACAATTCATCATTGAATGCTTCAGGATGGAAAATGAGAATGGTCCTTTTTTTTTTTCTTACCAGTGGTAGAAAGTCATTTCCATCTTTCTGAATAAAAGCTTTAAATCTCTAAAACTTGTACCATTTTATTCCTGTTTCAATATAAATCTATGTGGCTTCATTTATATTGAAAACAAAAGTGACTTTGATAGGTCAGATGGAAAGGTCAAGCTGATATCAGGAATCGGCACGGCTATACGGTAAGCATTTTGAGGATGGGCTTAGTGTTTTCAATTCATTGCTAGCCTAGCTTACAGAATAGGATTCATTTTTTGTGTAGTTAGGATTACTTTGTGCTCCAGAGAGTCCTAGTGGAAAGATTTAAATATCCATTCAAATATATTCTAAAGCAAAAGGTTTCATAGTAATTTCTTCAATCACAAAATATTCACTAGGCATCCACAGTATATCTAACGGACACTTTTCTAGGCTCCAGGGATGTGGTCTCATCCATTCAAATGACCTCACTGAGACTACATTCTTACTGAAGAAATTGAGAGTTAAAAACAGAAAATAAAAGTAAAAGCCTACTATCAGGTGGTGGTCAAGGCTAATGAAACAAGCAGCAACTACAGCTGGAAACTGATAGAGAAGACAGCAGGAAAGGCTTGCAAGAGGAGTGGAACTGGGAGCACACCACGTGAACGTCTCAAAGAACATTCCAGATAGAAAGGATAGCAAATGCAAAACAGGGGAGATATGATCCCCTCTAAAACCTGCAGGTATTGGCTATGGAGCGCTAAGCAGTCCTCCCAGCAGTTGCTAAGGATAATTCCTTCAATCCTACAACAATCCTGAGAAGTAATCGCTATTTGTACACATTATTACCCCCACATAATGAAGGAAGGGACCATGGCACAGAGAAATCAAAGGACCTTTGCAGTGCCGAGACGAGGCAGAGCCATAGCTTGACCCAAATCAGTCAGTCAGCTTCAAAGAGATCCATCTCTAACCACAGAGCTACCCTGCTTCTCCAAAGCAGAACTCCTGGCTGCAAGGCTTGGGCACTGTTCAGCATCTCTTTGCAAAAGCTGCAGCAAGACCTCCCAGGACCTCAATAGTATCACCCACTAACATAAGGAAATCAGCTTTTCACAAACATTAATCAGCTTGACCCAATATAATACTTAACAGCATTATCTGGGAGAGGGGTTTTTCTAGAAGAAATGAACACACCTTAGATGGACTTCCTGGGTTGCGTGTGAGACACTGTAGTATAGACAGGACTTCGGTGCCTCTCCTCTAAAGAGTTAACATCTGGCTTTTCCAGATGGCAAACAGGAAATCGCAGACACACAGAGAACCATGAACAAAGCCACTATACAAGGCTTACACTGTTTCTGAGCAAACATTCATAAAAATGCCCGAGGTTATGATGAGCACAAACTATAGCTTGCTTGTTCTCTTGGCAGGGAAAATAAATCAAGAAATTTGGTTTGAAGAATCTCTATAAAGAGTCGGACCCACACAGCACAGCCTTTCAGCTGGTGACTCACATGAGCAACTGTCCTCTAGGGCCCCGGCTGGGAGCCTCCCATGCAGGGGGTGACAAGCGCAAGGCTGTGACAGCTTTGACATCCAAACTTAACAGCAGCACAGAGCAAACAGGGCAGAGATTGTTCCCCCGTGTGCAGGGCATTCTGCCTTAAGGACTTCTGTAAATTTGAATACTGAAATTTTCTCAGATGAAGTTACCCAGATTGAATAAAGACAACTCCCATCCAGGGGATAGGCTACAATGCAGAAAGTAGCTTGCTGAGAACCACATGGCTAGCTCAGACCTCACTAGGAATGTTATCAAACAGTTTACTTGGTAGCTGTAAGAAATATCATTGAAAAAAATGTATCATCTAGACTGTGCTACTTTAATTCATTCTAATTTGTTATACCTCTGGCTACTATGACTTCTTGATTAAAAAAATTATAAAATAGCCAAAGATTTCCTGTGGCAAAAGGAAACATTTCAGAATTCTGGGTTTTGCTTGGTTGGCCTCAGTGATGTCTGTTCGGGAGATCTGGGACTTGGAGGGGATGCCTCCTCAGGCTGGTACTCCAGGGATTAGCGTAAGGAGGGCACAGGGAGACCAGAAAGTTGACAAAAGCATCACACTTAAAACATTATGGCAAAAGAGAAAATGTAAATAGCTTCCAAATTTCCTCATCCTTACAATGATTCCTAACAGAAAGCTAATTTTAGCCTTGTCTTCTAGGTTTCTTTTTTCAAACAAAATATTTCCTTTATACGTAAAGAGAAGGGAAAACATACTTAGCCTGTGTCTCATACCATGTGTTGCCACTCTTTTCTGAGCATCTTAAGAAAATGGCTGATCAATTAAGTCTCATGTTGGCGGGACACAGGAATAAGCTGACCGGGGCTGGCACTGCAGTGTGCTGGCACTCTAAGACTCTGCCTGTGGTCGTATCTTAGCAGTGAAGCCCCAGATGGAAGATCTCTCTCTTGCTCTGTCTCTGCTTTTCTTTGAAAGTAACTCTGCCTTTCAAATAAAATAAAATCACTGACATTTGAACACTGAGTGTATGGAGCACAGACTTAAAGTCAAAATGTGTTAGGACCTCCTCCTTTGCCCTAAGCAAACATATTAAAAGCCTAAGAAAAACAGAAATTTAAATCTATAGGTTAACTCAAAATTTGGAGACATATATTTTCATGTGCCAAAAAGTGAAGTCTCAGTGAAAGGTCAGGCTGTTTAACAGCGGCTGTGGGCCAGAGGCTCACAGAGCAGTCAGAGGCAGGAAGGGCTGGCGTGAATGCCTGTTTGCAGTGGTAGGGCCCTGGCTCTTGGCTGCCGGGACTGAGTTACACCCAGAAATCTAGGATCCATGAGTGGCTGCCAAGCTCATGAAAGGGGAAGCAGAAAGGCTTTGCTCTGTGCCCCAGGAAACTCGCACATCAGAAATTTGAACTTAAAACTTGTCTTATGTGAATGTGGCATCCAAAAGTCACACTATTCGTACAGAGCAGAATATAAAACTGGGGCATTAAATGAAACGGGCTGGACCATACACATTACGTAGAGACTCATCCAAGGGCAAGAAGCTTCCATAAAATACCATGCAGATAAATACTGAAGAGGTTCAAGGCATTCACTTGGACATGTCTAAGTGAATACATTTTTAAAGACATACAAACTAGTAAACAGTAGAGTGTTGAGTCACAACAACAGAGGGAAAGCTAACAAAAAACATGGTTCACAGAAAATACAAACAGAGTCAGCAACCATGTCAATGGAGATATGCACAAGGGAACTTCAAAATGTTCGTGGGAGAGAAAGCAGCTTTTCCCTATTTTTTACTATTTGAAAACACATGTGTAGAAGCAGTGTCTTCATCCTGGAGGTCCTGGATGAGTGCAAGCCACGGTCACGGTCACAGCCCCATCTCTGTATTCAGTCACTCTCCTCACACAGCAGAATGCTTTCCCTCCACCGCCCCCCCCCCGCCAACATTGAGCTGGTCCTTCTAGAAAATGATCCCCCAAATTATAATCCTTGGTGGTGAGGTTTATTCCAAGACTGTTCTCCTTGCTTCAGCCATTGCTTTGTCTCTTGGCTTGCTAGGCCTGATGTATCCTGTCAAAAGTGGATGACAACGCAACCTGTAGCCACTACATCATGGTTTCTTGTCAAGAGGTACTTGTCTAATCCAATGCTAATAGTCAACGAACCATGGTGGGGCAAAGCCTGCAGCAGGGCCATTTTCCCTCAGGCAGCTACAGTAACTGAACAGCAGAGAAGGAGTAGCTCTGCTCACGTGAGCTTCAATCGGGCAGATGTTGAGTTCCATGTGACTGCCTGACTGCAGCAGGGCAACCACTCCAAGGCTACCACCCCAATCCAAAGCTGCTCCTCTGACAGGATGATACTCCCCCGCTGCCAGTGACCTGACGACACCACTGCAGGCTGAGCTCTGGCTTCACTTCCAGGCCCACACCAAGTGTCACTCTTTTTTGTTCTTTTTTGAATCCAAAGGTTGGATTCAAACAATTGCTCTTGACTGACATTTTACCCTTAGGAAAGAAAATTGCTGTGATGTGGCAATGATTGTGTCTTATGTGTCTATTCTTATTACAAACATATCCAGGGATAGCAAATACAAGCATTTTCTCTAATATAATTTCTTAAATCAAAATTCCCCTCTCCCCAAAAATGTTGATGCAAAATACATGTTGTCTTTTAATTCCAGTTTCCTCAAATTTTTGGAAACCCCCTTGTTTTAAGGCAACTAGTTAATTAGATCTTAAATGTGATTAAAGCAAATCAAGACTTACACATTATATTTACCTAAAAAAAATGACCATTACATTTAAGGAAAAAGATTAGGTAAATATCACACTCAGACTAGAAAGCTGGGAGGTAACACTAATATAAAATGAACTCGAAGGTAAGGCTTTTCATCATTCACAGTGACAAAGAAAAAAATTCCAAAGCCAATCCTACCTTGAAAATATGACAAGATGCACCTAATAAGAAAATCTCAAAGCCTACAATGCAAACACTGACACAAGGTAACATTTACAAATCCACAATCATCATGAAAAACTGCCTTGTAGAAAATAACAGATTGCATGATAAAGCACAAATCTGTAATGAAGGAGAACTAGTGAAACACATCTGGCCATAAACACACAAAGAAAAAAAAAGGAGGAGAAAGCGTAGGGAAGTGTCCAACTAAAGGAGGACACCAATAGTAACGATCTAAGCCAATACTGGAGGAATTAGAACAAAACTATCAGAGACTGATGGCCCCAAATTAGCCTTCTATCCCCGTTCTACCTTGATCCAAGCAAGGGCTGTTTAATTTCCCACCTCTGCTTCTTTGACATGGAAACCCTCAATCAGACCATTTCCCTTCCCCCCTAGCCCTTTCTGGGTAACTGCAGTGTCATTACACTGTCCTCCTCCTCTGACTTCCCTCGACCCCTCTCTCTGCATCCCCACACATGCCCTGGCATGGGACTTGGCACGGGCTGGTGCCTCTGCCAGTGGTATCTGTCCCAGGATCCTCACTTTGCCAACTTTCCCATCTTCTTGAAATCTTTTCTCAGCTATCGTTTCTCAGTGACACCTCTCCTGGCCTCATTCTTTGTCACTGCGACCCATACAGTCCTTTCACTTAAAATATCTCCACCCGCCCTATCTTTCCCATGGCATTTAGCACCTTACTAATGTCCCTCACAATCAATTTTATATATTTTTGTCTCATAAGTTCCATGAGAGCAGGACATTTTTGACTTTTTAAAAATCACAATCACAAGAACAGAGCACGATATATAGTAGTCAACATTATTTATTAATTATGAGATATGATCATTTGAAAAGCTATCTCTCTGAAAGGATACTAGGAATCTTAAGCTGTACTGAAGAAATGAATATGATGTTTAGAAAAACAAAAAGGAAGAAAAGGTCCGGTGCCATGGCCTAGTAGTTATATCCTCACCTTGCCCAACTGGAATCTCATAGAGGTGCTTGTTTGTTTCCTGGGCGCTCCACTCTCCAGCCAGCTCTCTGTAGCCTGAGAAAGAGGTAGAGGGTGGCCCAAAGCCTTGGGATCCTACACCCATGTGGGAGACCCAGAAGAAGCTCCTGGCTCCTGGCTTCAGATCAGCTCAGCTCTGGCCATCACAGCCACATGAGAAATGAGCCAGCTCATAGAAGATCTTTCTGTCACTCCTCCTCTCTGTGTATCTGCCTTTCCAATAAAAATACATTTTAAAAACAAATAAAAAGGGGGTAAACCTTAGACCAAAAACTACTAAGAAAATTATAACAAAACTTCACTCTGTCTCTCCAGGGCCAAATTTTATCAGAAAATGCTGAGTAAATTATTATGCAACAGATAATTCAATCATAAGCTCATTGTTCCAGTTCTCATCACTTCATTCTTTGATGCTTTCACAACGTAGAGGCCAAAGTCCACTAACATGAAAAAGAATCATTATGAATATATGTGCACAAAAATCTATTCCTAAATATTAGTAATTTGAAATAAAGCAGGCTTTCTTCAAGGATTTTTAAAGACTATCTAATATTCACCATTGGCAGGTTAAAGAAGCAGTATCATGCACCAATTAAAAGAGTAGGACATTCCATTGTGCCAGAGGGTGATGTGGATGATGTCAATCTAGGTCTCAAAGTGCTAAGAAAGGATTCACCATAACAAGTGTGAGGCGATACCTGTGTTCACCCTAACTGGACATCACACAAACTCACACAGCACCACATCCCATAAGAATATACACTTTTAGAGTGTTAAAAATGAAAACAAGGAAGAGTATGATGTAGTTTCATGGATAAACAAACTCAACAGAAGAGAAATAGGAATGAGAACATGAGTATATGACACGAAGGAAATAATAATAAATACTAGAGACAGCGGTCTAATTAACAAGAAATCTCAATGAAATCTCATGAAATACATCTCCAATGCACAAGTTATCTGTGTAAAAGTGAGACTTTAAAGAGATTGTGCTATTAGAACAGATTAATTCTTGATTATTTTAAAGGAACATACTGGGTAATATACCAAACTTGAACCCTTCATTTGATACACAGAATATAAAATACAAAGGAGAGAAGGAGATAGATATATACATCTAAGTGACAAATAGTAAAATTCATAAAAATTTACAAAAGCACAAGTTGATTAAACCAATCTATTAGAAAAATCATATTTGACAGGGCAAGACACAATGCATTGATGAAGTGGCAGGATAAGCTCCCACAGAGTGGATGGGCAGAAACTGACAAGACCTACCAATGTTCAGGGCACACTTGCATCTACACAAACTCCACAAATTCCATTTCTAGTCACACATTCCAAAGAAGCTTGTGCACAAACACATATGTGTTGAGTCTCTAACAGAGAAACATTCAGGAAAAATATGTGTATCTACTGTTAGCTTAAAAAGCTAGAGAAATAAATTGTATTATATACATCCCTTGGCATAAACAAAACAATGTATATCATTTGGAATAACCTCTCAAATACTATGCTGATTAAACAAATTACAGAAAGATTGGCATATTTGCAAAAATTAGTTTACGTTGTGAGTCATGAAGTGTTTAAAAATACAGATAGCAAGAAGACTACATTTTCTGATCTTAGTAACAGATTGAGGAACTGGACTGTATCGGAGATATATTCTTTAAAAAAAAAGAGGAAAATGTCTATTGTTCACACTGTTGGCCTTTAACTCAGTCACATTTGGAAACATCATGCATCAAGTCAGTCTGGGAGAGGTTGTGTTTAACAAGACTGGTCCTGGGTGGTGGAGGTGTCTTAAACTGGAGAACACATATCACCAGATGACCAGCATGGATCTAGTGTGTTAGGCAAGTCCGACCAAGTATAAATAGGAATCAACACACAGAGAGTGAACCTAGGAACAGGCTGTGGGTTGGATCAACAGACAAAACGATAAGATACCCAAAGACTTTGCAGATACCAAAGTCAGCCTAAAGCCTTTTGGAAATAGAACCACAAGTTTAAAAAAGCCATCAACCAAGGAGGCATCATGAAGTAGATCTTGATAAATGTAATTTTCTTGCACAAACCAGAAATCTTAATTCAGGTCAGCCTAGGTTCTGTGGAGTCAGATATTCTATCAAGGTTTCCGGGGATAGCTGGGTGTAAGGGAGAGAAGGAAATAACGGAATTGATTTTTTTTTTTTTGCGAGGATTTAGGGAGGGTTTCTTTTCTAAACCATGAAGCCCGATCTCAAAGATTTGGAAGCAGGTACTTTTCTTTTTTTTCCTTCTTTTTTTTTTGGAGGGGTAGGGTGGGAGGATAAGAGGTGTGTGTGTGTGTGTGTGTGTTTATCTACATCTCTGTGTATAATATCTTGAAAGATAGTTACAGAAATAGAGGGAGCGAGAGGAATTAAGAAAAAAGTATAGACACACACAGGGAGAGAGAGAGACAAGGAGTGTGAAAGAGGAGCTGGGGGAGGAGACAACAGAGAATCTTCCATTAACTGGTACACTTTCCAGTTGGCTGTATTAGCCAGGGCTTAGCCAAGAGCCAGGAGCTTCATCAAGATCTCCTATATGAGTGCATGTGTGCGGTAAGGGTACCAGGACCTAGGCCATCTTCCTTGGCTTTCTCAGGCCGTGAGCAGTGAACTAGATTGAAACTGAGCAGCCAGGACTTCTACCAGGGGCCACACTGGATACGGGTGTAGTGCACAGCAGCTCAACTTGTTGCACCCCAGTGCTGGCCCCAAGACTATTCTTCACCCATGAATCTATCTTTTCTACTTTACTTACAAAATACGAATGTAGAGAAAAGTTGAAATGCGGCCATTCATGTGTTTAAAAGCAAGACAGAAGTGTCTAACAGAAAGCATGTCACTTGTGTCCTCCTACATACAAAACCTACCGTTTCAGAAATTTTGATTAAAAAAAAAAACAACAAATTTCACCAGCTACAAAGAAAGTTTGCTGGCTAGGGTATGTTTAGAAACCACCAGGCTCTTTAAAAAGTTCATGGTGAGTTTTAGTATTTACACCAACAATATTGTCAATAAATTACGCATACTATTGTACAAGACAGGAAAAAGCAATGTTCCTTGTTTATCTTTGGCGGCTGTTTACTTCTAACTCTGCTGTGGGAAAGAGATTTCAAACAATGCTAAGCTTTTCCTTAATGAGATCCTGATCAGGCCGGCTGGACCAATGCACAAGGCACTGCACACTAAAGCCAGGGAGTAAAATTAAACTTTTCGAACTGCTTAGGGCATCCAATCTGACCCCAGCTCAGAGCACAGCCACCTTGTCAGTAACTCTCCCATCTTTGCATCACTCCATGTTCTGGCTGGCCTTACCAGGCTCTCCAGAGAGGGTATACACTTAGTGATCTCAGCTTCTCAGCATTGCAATTTAGTTGAACCAACCAAGAGGACACTGAAAGAAATAAACTTAAAACCTGGGTTTTAAGAATCCAAGCATTCCAATCAACATATGTCTGCCTATTTCACAAAAGAAAGAATTCTAGGTCAGTCACTGTGGCACAGTAAGTTAAGCTGCTGCTTGGAATGCCTGCATGCAGAAACACAGTGCCTGGGGTTGGCATCCTGGCTCAGTTCTTCAGACTCATTCTGCACCGTGGCATGTGCCAGGCGATGGCTCAAGTGCAAGGGTCCCTGGCATCATGTGCAAGACCTGGATCCTAGCTGTAGCCTGGCCCAGTCAAGGCAGAGTTAGCATGTCAGGATGCAACCCTGCCAGACTTTCATAGATACAACACCTTATTCCTTAAAGTAAATCCTCAGTTTCTGTACCAATCACAGAGCAACAGCCAGCTCTACTTCAATTCTGAGTTATCAGTACAGGTAATGAGAATAAATACATTAACAGGAATGACAATGTGTGGGTTTCTACTGTTTTCAATTGGTAATGATGCTGCATCCAGGACTGGAACCAGGGATGGAGCGCAGGGAGGGTACAGTAGGGGCTTTGTCTTTTGCCCTGGGTCAACTCTGGAGAGATCATTGGAAGTAAACCTTCTTGTCTGATCAGACACATATCCCCAATACCTCTTATCACAGAAAAAAGATCCTCCACATTTCAAATTTTGGGTGCTGTTTCAATTCTGGGTCCTCCAAGATTGCCACTTTTTACATTACATCCCATTGAATTCTTAGTCACATTGGGTTTGCATTAAAGGGCAGAACTATAAAGCTTAGGTAAAAAGAAATACCTCAATATCTGCCTTCTACCCACAGGCAACGTGGTTGCTTCCACAGTATGCCACTCCTGAATTCTGCCGCCAACCAACCGTGTGATCTTTCATGTCAGTTAATTTGTGCATGAGGACAGATACAGAAAACTGTGAATGGGAGAAGCAGAATAGCAGGGGGTTGCTGAAGAGAGAGAGTATAGAACAGGAGTTACATGTTAATTAGTGTGCAGAAGATCTACTTGGACACATCTAGTGTGGTCTCAAGGTTGCCAGCTTTGTTCAGAGAAGTTTGCTATAGGCAATCAATTGTCCTGATCTCAAGGAAGCTTAAAAATCAAATGTTTCTATCCAAGAAATAGCAATGGAAAGTCTGAAGCCTTTTATCTTGGCACCATTCCCAGGGAAGTCGGCGGGGAGACCCATTGGCGATGAACAATGTTTGATGCTTTCCATTTGCTAGAATTTTGCTGCCAAGGCTATTGCTTCAAGTTACAGAACTCTTAGTGTATGTAAATGGTCTCAACCAACACTCAGCCTGGCGAGAAACTGAAAGGACCTGTCTTCTACGAGAGGAAAGATTGAGCCTTTTTCAACCATTATGCAGTAAGGAGCATTTGAAACCCTATGGAAAACATTCATGCTGTAGTTTATGTCTAGGAGAGCAAATTCACTGTAACCCAAAACAAAAAGGTTGGGTTTCCCAGCTTCTCCTCACTGTGAAATACTCATTCAGAGGAATTTTCTAGAGTCAGAATTTTGTTTTCTAATTTTATCTAGTATATATCTATATCTATATTTATATATATGTATACATATAACTTGTGTGCAACTGAGCAGTACTTTTAGCTAAATCCCAGGAGAGAAACAAATCAGCACTGATTTACAGAGGGTGTAAACAACTGTTTAATGTGTTCAAGTCATAAATACTGGCAGAGTAAGGAGAGTCATTAGCAGAGAAATAGCTTAGGGTTTTTCATCTACTAAAATAACACCGGAATACAGGTTAGTTCCCTTTCTAAAATAGGATAAAGGGTTAGCATGCACTTCCTTTCTTCTTTTGGGGTAGAAATGCTCAAGCCTTCCATTTCATTGCTGTCTTTCTCTGTCTCAAAACCACTGGACACTGGTCTAGCATGCTGAACGCAAATGACACAGTAGCTAACATGAGCCAGTGCCTTCAGTGGCTGAGACCAGGAGATGCTACAAGTCTGACCACCTACAGATCAGGAAGGGATCTTAGGCACACATCACAGTGTTCTCAATCACAGCCATGTTGTGAATATTTAAATTCTGTCTTTACTAACTGTAAAACTGTAACGGGCAAGACAGCTGGTACAGACGTTTCAGTTAAGTATCAATTCTCCTTTAAAGTCATTCTGACAGTCAAAAGCGCAAACTCACAGACTCCTATGTAAAGCAAGATCTGAGACAACTGAGAACTCAAAACTAATTACAGAAGCAGCCCGAGGATTCCAAATTTTCCTTTCCTAAGAACCCAAGAACTCCTTCTGAAATTTAGTTATTTTTAGCTCTTTTGTCTCTTGTAAAGGTGACATTTGAAACCAGCAACACCAAAAGCTTCGGGCTAAAGCTTTAACTTGTAAACCTGTTGGAACAAATTCACCCCTCACACGAAGCAAAAGCAAAATGACTGCATTCATCTCTCCAAAATCGCTCACCCACAAGTCATCAGACTATCTCTGACCCAATTTTAGTTGCTCATAAGTGGAGGTGGGGTTCCACAAACCCACAGAGTGGAAACATTTGAAGGATTTCTGGGCCAGTAAATGGGTGTAAGCCATTTCAAGTATGTGCAGGCCAGGTTAAACTGCAAACTACTTAGCCATGATTACAGGGGTTATACAAATAAGAACACAAGTGTATCCAGGACTTAGAAAATTGCTCCATTTTTTTTTTTTGCCACAGTGCAAATATTCAGTTCTCCCTGATGCTCGTTTTAATGACTCTTCCCATCTGGTCCCAAAGCCCCTGACACATTTTTCATAATGTTCACTCTACACGCACTTTCTAAAGGCCTGTGGTGTATGTGGATTTTTTTCTGCAAGTTCAAGAAATTTCCAAAGACCTCTCCTACATGCCTCAACATAGATCGAGGTCTAGGACAATGTATTTCCATGGTTACACGTTCTCCCTTTTAAGATATGTCATCACTGCACCTGGACTGCCCTGAGTCATACATTGGATAGTGTGTGTTTTGGGTCAGTCAGATGGGCTAGGAGTACGCTGATGCTGAGCATCAAGCTAGTTTGTTTCTTGGAAACGCAGATTTACAGAGAGAAAGACCTTCAATCCACCGATTCATTATCCAAGTGGCCACAATAGCTGAAGATGAACTGATCTGAAACCAGGAGCCAGGAGGAGCCTCATCCTGGTCTCCCACGCAAGTGTAGGATTCCAAGTCTTTGGGCCATCCAAGACTGCTTTCCCAGGTCACAAGCAGGAATGAGAAGTGGAGTATCCAAGACCCGAACCATCGCCCATATAGGATCCTGGCATGTGCAAGGAGAAGACCCAGCCATTAGGCTACCTTGCCAAACTCAGGAGCACGCTTTTTTTTTTTACCAGTTCAAAAATGGAATTGTCTTAAGGACTGTAATTACTTTATCAACTCTTCCACTGTTTTCTCAATTTCAGAAAGTTTCAAAGTTACATATTATCTCCGTTGCATAATTATAGAATCCCTGTCACTATATTCATTTGTTGACTGAAGAGTACAGTAATGAAAGGCTAAGCAATATAGTCACAGATAAGTCATCTTTTTAATTCTTTTTTATTTATTGTATTTGAAAGAGGAAAAGAGGAGGAGAGATGGAGGGGGAGAGATGCAGGGAGGCAGAGAGAGGGAGAAACAAGTTGGGAGGAAGTGACATAGAGATCTTTCTTTTGCTGGTTAACTCCCCAAAAGCCTGCAATAGCCAGGGCTGTGCCAAGTTGGAGCCAGGAGTCAGAACTCCTTTAGGGAGCCTAGAGTGGGCATGAACAGGAAGGTAGGATTGAGAGTGGAGCTGGGATTCAAACTCTGGCACTGTGATATAGAAGGCAGGTGTCCAGGCAGTGTCTCCCTTGCTATGCCAAACACCCATCACCAGGCAATCACTTTTAGAAATTGACTTGCACTGGCTCTGCTCAGCTGGACACATGATACCTTCGCTCACATAGAGCAGTTGTTCAAAACACAGACAGAGCTCTTCTTTTAAAATAAATTAGGTGTTTACTGGGACTTCAGAACAAGGGTCATCCTGTGTGCCTGTACCACATCCAACCAGTGATTTAGGGGTAGTGGACCTAGTGTCATTCCTTCAATGCTGCTTCCTTCTCTTGCGGGTTTTCTCGGTACAGATTCACATGAAGACAGATGAAATGGGACAGGACCATTTACAGGACCATTTACACAGGAAAGATGGAAGATAAGCAATCTCCAACCTGCTTCTGTGTGGGCTTAATTAGGTCTTTCAAGCTTTTTATGGGCAGAGAGAATTATTAGTCTCAGCTTTGATTTCCCCATGTAATATATAAATAAAATTGAGTTCATGAAATCATTTGATCTGCTTCCAGCCACTCAAATTGGATTTTCTGTACTTACAACATCACAAGAAAATTAAGGAAAATAATGTCACCAAGGGAAGTCAGTGGGTCTTAAAATTCATGTCTTAACTTGCCACTAAGTGAAGTAGCCAGCTTGACACGCTGGAACTCTAAAGAATCATGGGACAGTTACCACACTTAAAATAAGGCAAAGATGAATTTAGATAAAATATTCTCCTTAGGCAATTCAAAACTGTAACAGTGCATGTACTGAATTAAATAATTACTTGTAGGGTTCCAAACACAAGAAGGTTAGCTATAAATTTGCTAGGAAATTTGAAAAAAAATTATATAAAAATATTTTTATAAAAATGTAAAATATAAAAATGGATTAAAGGGAAACATAGGTTTTCATTTCCACACTAAACTGGAGATAGTGTAGTTGGCAACTATTCAGAGCAAAGCATACTTCAAGCTATGTGATACTCAATGAAATTAGTTCTTTTATTCAAATTAAGATACAAGGAACCAAAGGACCTTGCATTAAAAATCAGTATACTTTGGGCCTGGCACGATGGCACAGTGGTTAAGGTCCTCGCCTTGCATGCCCGGGATCCCATATGGGTGCCGGTTCTAATCCCAGCGGCCTCGCTTCTCATCCAGCTCCCTGCCTGTGGCCCGGGAAAGCAGTCGAGGATGGCCCAAAGCTTTGGGACCCTGCATCCGCGTATGGGAGACCCGGAAGAGGCTCCTGGCTTTAGATCGGCATAGTATGGGCCGTTGCGCTCACTTGGGGAGTGAGCCATCGGACGGAAGATCTTCCTCTCTCTCTCTCTCCTCTCTGTATATCTGCCTTTCCAATAAAAATAAAATAAAACTTAAAAAAAAATCAGTATCACTTAGTATTTCAAAGATTCCAACGTCAAAGCAGTGGTGTTTAGTGGACGCAAAGATCTTTTTGATGTCTCTGCCTGGTTTATTCCTTTACTTAGCAACTTTCCAGCGTGGTGGGTTCTGTCAAGCTCCTCTGCCTTTGAGTCAGGATGCCTTCACAACGCCTCAGCCTTCTTGATGGACACACACCATACCAATGGACCTTTTCCACATGCCCAGCTCCAGCTCACAGTTGGCAAATGCCCAAGTGGATTCCAAGCAATGGTGTGATGGAAAGAACGCAGAATCTGCCTAGAGTCAAAAACCTGACCCTGCCATTTCTTAGTTACATAACCTGGTACAAGTTACTCATGGGTCCTTCATCTCTACACTTCAGCTGTAAATGTAGACCTATTTGAGAATCAAAGCAGAGCAATGGACACAAATGTACTTTCTAAAATGCAAAGTCACATGCAAACAGAAGCTATCTGGTTCTTTCTGCTGTGATCTGCAGGTTAAATAAGGCAGGCCAGTAGATAATGCCAGTACTCAGAAAGCCACTTAAGGGCCTGAAAAGTAGAATTGGCCCCAGGTTGCATTCCTAGTCCTACTCCTTAGGACCAAGTCCAGCTTACAAAACATTCAACAGAAGCAGCCTGCCAAAGAGGATGACTGGGACTTGCCCAAAATACTACAAGCCTGATAGCATTACCCTGTTAGAAGCATCGCTTACAATCTAGGACGAAAGACACCACAGTCATCCTGCCAGAAGTATAATCCATCAGGAGCTATAGTTAGAAACATTATAATGTTTCCACTAAAGCTTTCTGAAACAGGACATACTTTGTTCATCAATGCCTAGACAGGCTCAATTATCTTGTGAGAATCTGAGTGTCCCAGTTACTGCGATGAGAGCAACACACAGAGAAAGCATGAGCGGTCTGAGGGTAGGAGAGGTGTAGGGTGTACGGACTACGTGAGGAAAGGTCCTGGGGCAGATGCATTAGACTTACCTTTTTAGATATTTAAAGAGTTAGAGTTATTCTGAAGAGCTAAGGTGTAGAACAAAAAAAATATATATTTTTGTAAAAGAACGTGCTTGGAAGACTGAACTCATACTGTCACCAAACCACCATACTGTATGACATGTAACATTAGGAACTGTACAATTAAAAACACAAGGTAAGCATTTTATCATCATCAGACAACAGCTAAAAAGGCAAGCACTAAGTGACAGCCTATCCAGTTTTCTCTCCCAGGAGAGAAATAATCCAGGCAAATTAATGACATGGCAGTGCTCGGGCTGGAACACCTACTACTGTGAGCCATGGGCAGAAAGGAGCTGTCTTGCTGTGGGTCTCGTTTGAAAGTGTAACTTAATTAAGCAAATAATCTAAGGCAAGGATAGATGATTGGAAGCCTTCTAGAGAAGAATGGTCACCCACAAGAGATCAAGGGAGACTCAGGGCAGACGTGGGCGTCTATGGCTCATAGTAAGTCACTTCATTGCTTGTTGTGGTGCTTCTGTATATAAATACGTGTGTAGAGAGTTGCCTGCCAAGCACTCATTTCTCTTCTTCCAAACATGTGGACAATGAAATTAAAAGAAGTTTGACTGGTTTTGAAGGGCATCTCAAAGTAACCAAAAGTAACTATTATTAAAAAATGATTTGAAATGAACTCAATTTGTGCATAGGAAGGTACAATTGTATTTTTCCCTTCTGCTAATTCAGAGCAAATGCACCATGCAAGACTCACTAGTTTCTTCTTTTTTTTTTTTTATCAAGGGCAAAAGTTGTCTTTCACACCTAAGAATCCAAAACAAATACTGTGAGGGTGAAGACACTGAGTAACATAAATCTTCACTCTCCTTTCAGCACCTCCCTTGAAGAGGTTCTGCCAGCTTTGTAAATCTTCCCTATCCAGTTCACAGACACCATCTCCCATAGGCGTGCGCGACAGGTCCTGGGACGGCCAGGGAAACTGTTCTAGAAACTTAGCTGGCTGCCAGAACTTTCTGGAGCCTCTATTAACTTCAAGTACTGAAGGAGTGTGGGGGAAGACCTGTATCCTAGTAACTTGCCCTGCGACCTCCTGCCAGGCATGGGAGGAGGAGGAAGAGGAGATGGTGAGTGTCTGCACACTGTCCTCCTTCCTAAGTGCTTCCAGAGGCAGCAGCAGAGCCCGCACTCCAACCTGCGCATGCAAACGACATAAACCAATGCCAGTACATCCAGTTTACACTGGCTTTCTGCATATCAGGCATTTTCTGTATTTTTGACCAAGTGACAACTCTCATCCATTTAGTTACAGTGACAGACAGGAAGGGGATTCTAGTCCTTCCAGGACCTTAGTCCTCAAAGTGCAATCTCATCGGAATCCTCTGAGAACTGGCTCCAAGGGCAGGGATACCCCAAGCTACCCAGGGAGCAGAACGCTCTTGAGGAGGAGCCTGGAAATCAGCCACCAGAAAGGTACCTTCTGAGAGACATGCTGAAGACAAACATTGCGTCTAAGCACATACATTCTGACTTTGTAAATCTAATTAGCAATCTGCATGACTGGAGCCACCTCTGACTAGATTTGCTTAGCATAAATGCCCCTCCTCAAGAGCCACAGTTAAAATTAATGTGTAAGAATCACTCTACCTGGTTGTTTTGTGTGCTATCAGCCCTCTGTATTTGTCCTACAGGAGAGGTTTGTGTTCATGACTCACTGCTGCCATGGCCACATGAAACCAACAAACAGTTTTGGTTCTCCTTCAGGGAACAAAACAGGAGACACAGCCTGGGACGCACATGGATCCACAGACACACACCAACCACGTTCCTTTGGAGGGGACTGTGCTCAGTTTTCAGTCTGATTGTTCACACAGAATGACACAGAAGTGCCTACTGCATCACCCTTCATGCTAGTACACTTTTTGCTAATTTTGGTCTACATGCAGTTCACATGTTTTGGTTCCTATATTCAATGAGCATTGTAAGAGACAAATAGAACTCTTCAAAAGAAAACAAATGGAACTGACAAAATTGAAAGGCTGGCAACTGCAGACAGAACAAGGCCCCAGGGATTCACAGGTGTCCATATGCAGTAAGTAATGTCTGAAACATGCATCAATACTTACAGAAGCTTCGCAGCAACTGAGTGCCAAGTAGTACCAGTTTCATAAATAGTTTCATAAAATTCTCCCACGGGAATTTCTCAACTTGCATGTTAAATATTGCTAGGTTTTAGAACCATACGACAGGGGCCAACTCGAGGTTCAACTGGCTAATCCTCCACCTGTAAATATATCCCTCATGGGCACCAGTTCATGTCCTGGATGCTCCACTTTCTTTCCAGCTCCGTGTTACAGTCTAGGAAAGCAAGCAGAGAGTAACAGCCCAAAGCCTGGGGTCCCTGGATCCACATGGAAGACCCAGGAGAGGCTCCTGGCTCAGCTCCCTCTGTTGCACCCATTTGGCCAGCAGATACAAGATCTTTCTTATTCTTGGAAACTCTACCCTTCCAATAAAAAATAAATTTTAAAAATGATACCATAGTCTTGACTAATCTTGAAGGCTTCTTTGTTATTCACTAACTTTGCTTTTTGTCTAATATCACCAGGGTCACTAATGTTAAATAAATGGAAAGCTATGGGCAGGCAAGAAGGCCTACCTATTATAAAAAATGAGGCAAGGCTTCCAGTAGTAAACACGAGATGGGAACAGACAGGGAGACTGCAGGGGACTTATTTAAAACAAATGGCTTAAGCAAATGGCTAGAGAAAGGAAAGTGTACATTGTGCAAATGCGGAAAACAGCATCTATTTTAACTAGACTGGAACAAATGGAATGTCTTATAGTCATACAGCAAGTTGAAAAGGTGTCTAGGGACCTGGATGGTTAGTCTGAAGAAAATCAAATTTTATTTAGGAATAAGCAGGAAGCCCATTGCCAGGTAAATGGCAATGCAGGATGGTGGAGTAGTCCAGCCCCAGTGTGGGGAAAAAATGAAGAGGGGGAGGGGAGCTACTGAAGTAATTTGTGTTTTATTACAAGCAATGACTCAAGTAGTAAAAAGTGGGCCTGGAAAGAAGAGGTGAAAAAAGAACCAGAATGAAGGGAGAATTCTATTCGCTGTGAAGAGGAGAGCAGAGAACAACGGAGGCAAGGGAAATTCAGAGAAGCCCAGAGAATGCCCGGAGAATCCTTGGCACTGAAGTAAACTATGGCTCATCTCCCAGGGAGAACAGTGTTTTAGCATAAATGGATCAATCAGCTAATTGCTACAACTATCAATGAAATGCAATTCTAATTAATAAAGCAACTTTATTAAGTGTGAAACCATTTCTGTTATGATTGCTTTCCTTGGCCCCCACCCCCTTACTAAATCTAGACAGGAAAAACCTTTGTGAATTGAAGATACACACATGCATTCATACACAGATAAATTGAAAATGACTGGGTTGGTAGGAGAGGAAATAAAATTTAAGTTCACCATTTTCCTGTGTTATAGATGGAAAATGCCAATGCCCACCAAGGGTCGACACTAGTAGTATGGATACTGTGGTATTATAAATGGATGAGTGAAATGTGGAATAAAATGGCTTGGACCCAGGCACTTTTAAACTACCTCCCAAGGTGAGGACAACTCAACAAGGAAACTGGTGACTGTTGAATGGGAGTAGACACAGAAGTGGGAAGAGCAGGTGAGTCAATAGACCTAGCAAAGACTGGAAATGGCATGTCCTCAGAAAGGTGTTCAAGTCTAATCTCTCTTCCTTGGAAATCAAAAAACACTTTGGATCTCATTATATACCTAATGAAAAGCTCAGTGTTCACCAGATTTTCCTGTTGACAAAGGTTGCCATACATTGTCCCCTTAAACTTTGTTGGGAAGGCGGTAAAGTTTTCGACAAAAATAGCCAGAACTTGAAGCAAAAAGTGGAAGCATTCAATCTCTGCTCTCCCATCCCAATCCCCAGAAAAATACATTGTCAGCAGTTTGCTATACATGGTTCCAGGCTTTCTATGATTATTATTACTAATATATATTGGACTTAACAAAGCATGTTGCCATCTCTCTATAAAATATCACCCCTCATCAAATAGCAAGTAAATGTGTAAAAATTCAAATCCAGACAATGTCTGGGTCTTACTGTCAGGAAACCTAACGTCTAGCAGGAAAACGGAAAAAAGAATCAATTATTACGAGATACTTTATTCCACTGAGTTGCTATCGTTTCTAATGATTATCAAATGAATTTCAAAAATTTCACAACATTTTTGAAGATGAAGGTGAAAACAGTGATAGAATGAAAATGGTTCATAGGATGCAACTTTTGGTGGACTTACAAAGGACTAATAAAAAGCTTCCAGTGCACACACCACAAAACTTGGAATTTTAGGAAGGTCAGCAGTTTAATTGTGTGATATGGGGATCACCACTGAAAATATTTACTTTGGCACTGTTGTGGTGAAGGTGAAGCCGTCACTTGGCCAACTGGTATCCCTCATCAGGATGCCAGTTCAGGATTCAGGTGACCCTGCCACAGTCCTCTGGGGATTTAACCTACGGATGAATGGTTTCTTAGTCTCTCCCTCTATCACACTGCCTCTCAAATAAATCATGCTTTTTAGTTTAAAAGACAGTATTTATTTACTAGTGGTTTTAACATGTGAGCAAGTCTTTGGCTTAAAATCCTGTTGAGCAAATATTAAAATAACTTCCCTCTTTTCATTAGCTTTGGATTCATCGGCTTTCTCTTATACTTTATAACAAAGTCTGCACTGGCAAAGAGGAGCCAACGAGCAATGTCTCCAGGGTCATCTGAGCTTTGAGGCCAGGGCTGGTGTTTTGACACAACCTTTGTGTCCATTCAAGCATTTCCCCTTCCCGTAAATATGGTCAGATGTGTTTTCGTTTTGACATGGGTCTTTTGATCCACCCTAGAAATGGCATTTCAAATCAAGGTTTCTCAGAAAAGCTGAATGAGACCATTATTCATTGCCTATGTGTCATGTTGCATTTAGCTTTTGTGCATCCCAATGCACTTTGTTCTCCTCTTAACATTGACTTCCTAACCCAGGCAATTTTTAGTATCTCACATGTAAAGACTATTTTGTTTGTGATCTGCCATTGGCTTGTTTTGAATGGATGAACAAGATGTCCAAATCATGACAGCATTGCAAGGATGACACAGACGGCCTAGTCGATGTTCTTTCTATGAGAGCTTACGGGGACTCAGAGAGTAAAGCAACTGTGCTGTTAGAAGCACATGAAATACGTACTTGGGATCCTTAATTTATCAAAACATACTTAAGTGTTTGCTCTTAATCTTTTTAAAACTTTTAGTCTCTTTCTTCTTGGCTTCAAATACCTGAAAGGCTATGATAAAGTGTTTTAAAATCCACTCAATTGGGCCCGGCACGGTGGCGCTAGTGTTTAAAGGTCCTCGCCTTGCATGCCCGGGATCCCATATGGGAGCAGGTTCTAATCCCAGCAGCCCCGCTTCCCTTCCAGCTCCCTGCCTGTGGCCTGGGAAAGCAGTCGAGGACGGCCCAAAGCTTTGGGACCCTGCACCCGCGTGGGAGACCCGGAAGAGGCTCCTGGCTTTGGATCGGCATAGTATGGGCCGTTGCGCTCACTTGGGGAGTGAATCATCGGATGGAAGATCTTCCTCTCTGTCTCTCCTCTCTGTATATCCGCCTTTCCAATGAAAAAATAATAAAAATAAATCTTAAAAAAATCCACTCAATTTAGTGCAGTAAGCACTACAGCTCTCTATAAACATACCATATAACTTGGTTCATAAAACACATCTCTCACATGCCATTGAAAATTTAAATAAAATTTTCTTAAATGGCTTCTTTTTATTAGAATAACACTCAAGGAGCTTTGTTGTGGAATATCAGGCTAATCCTCCTTCTGTTGTGATAGTATCCCCATGTCCTGGCTGTTCCACTTCTGATCCAGCTGTATATTAATGCGCCTGGGAAGGCACTGAGGCATGGTCCAAGTCCTGGGACCCCTGTACCCACATGGAGATCTGGAAGAAGCTCCAAGTTCCCAGCTTCGGACCAGGCCACCTCTGGCCATAGTGGCCATTCAAGGAGTAAAACAGCACATGGAAAATATCTGTCTCTCTCTTCCTCTTTTTGGATTCTGACTTTCAAATAAAAATAAATAAATCTTAAAAATAATTCCCAAAAGCTATAGTTTTGACAAAATAAAAGTTTCAATTACTTTTTAATTATTTGGTTCTTATTGCCTGCCACTCCCTGATATTTATGGCAGTGGAAACACTGTTAGAATGGGGTTGGGGAACATCCAGACTACAGTCCATCCCAATGCCTACAAAGTCAATTGGTCTGGTTCTGCCAAGGCAACTGCAGGCATGACTCAAAATCTACTAAACCTTAACAGGTTAATTTTACAACGCAGTTATATATCCCTTGGTAGAGAAAAGGTTCTGTACCCCTGACTTGAATGAATTTTACTCTTGAGGGGTTTCCATCTTGCTCTATAACTGCATAAAAATCCCTTGTGATAAATCTACACACACACATCTCACTGGCTGTTTCTCTGGAGAACTGTAATATACTATATTCATCTGTCAAAATTGTAAGGCAAATAAAGTATCTGTTGCTAGGTGTCAGGTGCTTTTAAGGAAGATCACCGAGATTAAATTTTCAGCATTTTCGGAGGGTGGAGGAATAATTTGGCAGTTTCAAAACTGCTAAATACACCATGTTTTTACATCAGTCATTTCATTTCAGCGATTTGGAGGTATGGAAATACTGACATAACACATTCATTGCAGACGTTTTAAGTATTAAAAATGGAGATGGGAAGAACCAAATTGCACACTACTGGGCAAATGTAGGCAGGTTTGAGAAATTCCATTGTGAGATCAATATGTGCACCCATTGAAAACATGGCCGCTACTCAAGGGCATATAAAACTCCAATTACACAACCTCAAGTGAAATAAGCAGACGATAACCTTGAGGCCAATCTTGCATTATAAAAACAAAAACATGTAAATCTCAACATAAACAGAGACACATCAAGGGTTAGAAATGTTTATGTTGGATAAGAATCTGCTTATTTTAAAAATTCTATTTCCTGGTTTCTCAGAATTTTTGGAGCAAATATTGATTAACTTTCAAAGGAAGAACAGAACAGTACTGTGAGAAAAAGAAATCAAGGACAGACCAAGGCCGACAAGAAGCTACAAAATAGACAACCCACCCCCAAATCCCTCCGAACTAGGAATGGCTTTGACTTGTACCAGGCGTCCTGTCCGACCGACTGTTTATGTTGTGGCCATTCCTTTGCTCAGCGCACATGTCCACTCCACAACTTTTTAACTGCTGTGTTTCCTATATCTACTTACGTCTTGATGAACTTTTCCCTTTTTTTTTTCTTTTCAAACAAGAATCTTTGAGAGTCAGCAATCTCTTTTGTGACACAGAGCTACCAAGGATGAAAGCTAACCACATTTTTCATTTTATCCCTAACAACTGTAAGGAAATTAGTATGAAACATCAGAAACATCCCTTCCAGAATAATTAAACCTTCTGTAGTTTTACAATGATCCGTTTCCTAATGTTTTATTCTGCTTGATATTTTAAATACCAAAGTTCAGAGCATTTGGCATTAAAAAGTGATCACTGGCCCGCTTGCCTCTGCCTCTGGTTAATAAATTAGCAGACAGTGTCTTGAGGCAACACATGTTCTTACTGCTTTGACCCCAAGTAAATCATTTCAAATGTTCTCAACACCGTCACAGCACCATTACTGTATTTGGAAGATTTAATTAGCATACAATACATTTAAAATCAAGCACACAAAGCTCACTTATATATTACAATGTAAATTGCCTTGGAAATTGAACAGGAGAATTATTTAATAACAGATAAAACTTTAAGAGGAATCAAAGCTAATAGTTCCAATATGCCTCATCTTATTTCAAAAAAAAAAAAAATGAACAAGAAAAACAACTCATCAAATTGAGAAATTAAGCAATCAGAAAAAAATTAATGCAGGGATATAAACAAGCAATCCCCCCAAATCAGTGAACCAGAAGATGGAGGATCTTTGTCTGCCCGCTCCATGAATCAGATCAGCCTTTCTGATAAAAATAAATTCAAGCCATGTTCCACATAAAAAATCCTTGAGTTTGGCCCCTGCCTTTGTCTCTTGACTATTTTCCTTCTAACATATAACCTGAGAGGCTGCAGTGATGGCTTAAAGGGTTAATAAAAATATTTAGACCATTATCACTGATGAAACATAAGACTTGTAGCTACTCTTACATAACTGAAGGCCAAGGGTAGCAGCTGGAAACAACAACGTATGGCCTGCGAAAGCTGCCCCACAGCCATACAGTGAAAAGGTTGGCCAAATGGTCAGAATCGACATCTTTAAAATCCTGGAAATCAAGGTTTTAGCGTCGCAGAACATGCATTATTTTTTAAGAAAGAAAAAGGAGAGGGAAGCAAAGGCTTTTAATAAGAATCGCAAAGTTTGGCCACAGTAGCAGTGCCCAGGGACTGGGGCTAGAGAAGCAGCCAGAGCTTGAGCCCCAGGAACTCTGGGTGGTGGTCACAAAAGGCTGGCAATGTCCAACTGTTTGAAGACCCCAAAGGGAATAGGAGATGGCACAGTTAGATGAGGGTTAAAATGAAGAAGACACGACACTTACAAGATGGACATGGATGATAATTGGACCTCTAAGAATAATTTAGGAAAATCAGATACATAGCCTTGAAACACAATATGGACCTAAATACCCAGGAGTACCCCATCTTTGTACGACCTGTAGCTAAAATGAAAATGAAGAGTTAACAATTCAAATAGAGTGGAGGCCAAAGAGCCATGTCAGAGCTGGCCAGAGGACATAACTCACACAGCATTTAAGTTGTGCTGGACCTGAGCTGCAGCTTCTGATGCTAGCTCTGCCGTGAAGAGACAGTGCAACAGCACTGGATCATGAAGAAAAGCCATAGACCTTGACTTCACACCCCTCCCTGTCCAACATTTGATTGAATTTCCACAGTAGTAAATGTTCTAGATTCGTCTTACAGGCCTCTATGTATTGAAAAAAGAAACACCCATTCAAAGGCATTTATCTAGATATTGTAAATGATAATGACTTTTTGTCCACTTGCAATATTTAGGTTGTGTTGTAGTAACAAAGAAGAGTAAAGTGTGGTGGTTAAGCTTGCCCTAGTCTCACAACCTGCACTCTGGATCCCACAGCTTTGACATGCATAGTCCCAGTTCAGCCAGCCCCCACTGGGAAAGGGACTTTGAGGGAAGCAAACTAGAATTGGATCTCTTTGAAAACTTTACACCCCAAGCAAGCTCTACTTGGCAAGGCCTTCTACATCTGCCAAGTCTGAGCGCAGCCAGTGCGAAGAGCGCTCTCCTTGCATGGTGGGTAAGCAAAGAGGGATTGCAATTCCCATGGAGACAAATCAGTCATCAGAAAAGCTGAAGAAATCACTCAGCAAGATAAAGCAGAGGTGCAGGGTCAGGGAACAAGGAATCAGCGGAGTGAGTCACATAACAAGTGCTCATAAAAAGTCAAATTGTGAGTATGTTAGAACAAGAAGTTCAAGAAGCAAACAAATCTTTGAAGAGGGATTTGAAACACGATACACTTTTGAGAATATGGCTGCAACAGTTTAAGGCAAGCCAGGCCTTGTCCAAGACTCAGAGGGGACAGTGGCATTTGGTCTCGGGGTTACGATGCCAGACTTCACACTGGAGTGCCTGCGTTCATTTCCAAGCTGGAGTTCCTGACTCCAGCAACTCCTATCACAGATCCCATGAAGCAGCAGTGATGGTCTGCTATGGGAGTCTTGGGTTGAATTCCTGGCTGCCAGCCCCAACCAGTGGGTGGGAACTCTGCCTGCTCCTCAAACTAAAAAACTAAAAAAAAGACCTTCTGAGGAAACATACTTTCAAGACTTTTTTTTTTTAATTTTAAGGTATAAATAGATAGAAAAGAGCAGTTAAATCTTTCATTTTCGTGTGCATGTATGTGTGATATTTGTAGGCACAATGTATCTAGGCAATTAGCTCTTGCTTGAACTGAACAAATGCATGAAGAGAGTCTAATAACATCACTCTTCCAAACATGCGGAGGCAACTTTCTTTAATCTTGGCACAACAGTTAAATACGGTTGCTAGAATGATAAGCATTTTTCGTGACCTCTTTTAACGAAAATAAAAGCTCTAATGCGGTTTATTCATTCATTTTAATCTAACATGGTTTTATATTTTCCAAATACAGCAATTACTTGTGTTGAGTTCCAACTTAGAATATAAATGCTTGCCCTTCATATTCATAATATTTCTCCTAATACAGCTGGCCAAATCAGATTACCTTCACAGAGAATTCACTTAGAGTTTTGCATATGATTATTCAATAAGTCCTTGCAAGAAACGGAAACATGCGCTTTGCAAGCACAAAACAGCACAGCCCTGATGAGATCAGTTTGAGGGTTGGGTTCTTGGTGTGAGCTTGGTGTGAGCTTGGTGTGAGCTTGGTGTGAGCTTGGTGTGAGCCGCATCCTCACCCTGTACGGCTTGACTCTGACACTCCACCTGCTGAAGTTTGCAGTAGTCAGGGTACAGGAGGAACAGCACATTCTGCAAAAAAAATCTCCTCAGGCCAGTCTTTCCTTTCCTTCCACTGGGGCTCTTGACTACTATATCTCTTTTTCTCTGTATTTTACATGGTATGCTCTCCTTCAGTTTGCTTTCTTTACCTATAGCTGGCCAGGAAAGCCAATCAAAAAATGTGTAACTGACTTCCAAGGACACTCATTTCTGGAGTCAACTCCAGATCCTCTCAAGAATTGCTTCTGCCACGAAGGACAGATTTCACTTGCTTTGCCTTGAACCTGGGCAAGCACTGTTCGGCCCTGAGAGGAAGTGGCTTGATTTTACTGACTGATTCGAGAATGGTTCCTTCAGGAGCCATAAGGTCATCCAGCTAAGAGACAAAGCAAGATTAAATCAATTGGGTTTTCTACTGTACAGGAAAAAAAAATGCTCAATTTAAACTTAGGACTTCTTTGTAAAGTCAGGTTGTGTGTCTACAAGTAGATTTAAAAAAAATTCATTAGTCTTATTAAATTAGAATTCGGCAATGGAATACAATTCAGCCATAAAAAATAACGAAACTCTGTTATTTGAAGTAAAACAAATAGAACTAAGGAGCTCCTGTTAAGTGCAAGTGCAGTAATCCAGATAGAGAAAGATAATTTTGGCATGTTTTCTCTAAGATATGACCAACCCTAAATTCAGAATGTTCATTGTTGATAACTAGAGATTGGGCAGGATGGCAAGGGCAGAGGAGTTTGGATTAAACAACAGGGGAAGCTGGGCCTGGGTTCATTAATTAGGACAACCTTTAGGTAAGATGTTAACAGGGAAACTGGCTATAACACCATTGAAAACACTATTATTTACAATTTTTGTTTTGCAAGCTTAAAACTACTCTTAAAACTGGGAGTCAAAGACCCTGTGTTCTCCTTGCTTCCACGAAAGGAAACAGAAGAGGACAACGGATTAACAGAAAAGTTGCAGATTCAGTAAATAATCCTGTCTAGGGGCACATCTCTGAAGCAAGCGACACCCTAGAATGGCCATAGATTTGTAGTAAAACGAAAGAGTCAGTCATCTTCTAAGCAGAAAACTAGGACTGAGACCGCACAAGAACGGCTATCCCACAAAGGGCTCACAGTTGCTCCCAAGCGCCAGCACAGGAACCGTGGTAGGTTCAATGCATGGCAGTCTCTCACCAAAGGCGTCAGAGATTCTCTGGTTCCATCCTGATAAACTCCCAGGGCAGGTCCAGATGGAACTGGCCCCACAGGTATCACTGTGAGAAATCTTCTACACGCAAAGGGAAGAATCCCACACAGCACAAAAAGCATTCAGAGGCGGAATTGTGGAATGGGCTCCATGAACTAGGTTTTGTTATTTTTCACTCACAAAGGGAGAAAAACAGAACAGTGAGGGCTAATGTTTACAGTAGCTGGGAGCTATAGTGGCCCTGAATTTCCGGCCAAATCTTACTTTCTGGTTCTGTAATAACAAAGAATTAAAACAAAACCTGGCTTCACATTCCTGTCTTATTCCACATGTTTTTAATCAAAAATAGCTCCTTTCACTGGTTACAATTACTACCTCAGTTTACATACGCACTTATATCCCCAGTCAGTCCTGAGTTTGAATAAAAGTAGAGCATTTTTTTGTTTGTATTTTTGTTTCAAAAGAGTCTTTCTTATAAGATTTAATAGATTTCAAGTTGTGTTTAAAAAGTTGAGATATTTAGTATTTTGGGGTGAGCCCCAGGTATTTTAAAGACTTTCCTTGCTCTATGTGTTATTGTACAGAGAAAGCAGAAAAGTTTCTCTAAACTCCTATTTGTGTAAATTGTACAAATTTACTTCAGGTCCTTAAGAGTCTTTTGCTTCCTAGATCTGACATTTCCATCAAGAAATAAATTAAACCCTACATCCTTCATAAACATATTTAACTCTCATTACATAATCTGTAATTAATCTCCAGACTGAATTTCAAGTTATGTGGCCGACACACACATTTTCCATTCAGTGTAATTAACACAACCACAGGACTTCGGGAAAGGTCCGAGTCTAACAAAGCTATATGTAAGAGGCAGTGTTTAGTCTGAAAATAGATACCTTACAAAGTTTAGTTGGGAGTTGATGCTCAGGGAAAAATAGAAAAAAAAAAAGAAAAGAAAAGCACCAGAGATATAACATATACAAGGCAGACTTAGCAAACCAAGCAATTCAGTTACAAAGATAAAGGAGAGAAAGAGGGAGAAGAACTGTTAAGAACCCGGTTGGGCAGGTTAGGGTCAACCACAGCTGAGATGACCTGGAAGGTAATGTTGGGCTTTCAGTATCAGAGTGATACGATCATTTCTGTCTTTCAACATTCAATGACAGATTACACAATGAAGTTGTGGAAGAGATGAGGAAACCAGGCACAAAGATTCAAATGAACAAGTGGATTGGGAAGCTGTTGAAGAGTAATTCCACTAGAAATCACTGGTGTTACAGGATGTGGAATATATGGAAAAAGTAGAAAACAACTCAAGATCAAAACAACCTGAGTAGACTGGTGGACTTTTATAAAGAATATGGGTCAAAAAAACTTTAGCAAATTAATTTTGAGCATGTTAACAATGAGATGGTGACTGTGTACTGAATATCTGAATAGGAAATATACATATGCAGTTCAGGAAATGATATGCCTGTGACTCATTTTTGGGATAGATTTATCAACTTGCAACAACATTATAATTTATACAGATGTTCACACTATCTATAAAATCTACCTTTTATGAAAAAAATTTTTTATTGGAAATGCAGATTTACAGAGGAGGAAAGAGATCCATCATCTGTTGGCTCACTCCCTAAATGGCCACAATGGCTAGAACTGAGCTGATCCAGAGCCAGAAGCTTCACCTGGGTCTCCCATGTGGGTACAGAGTTGCAAAGCTGTGCCCCCACTGCTTTGCTAGGCCACAAACAGGGAGCTAGAATGGAAGAGGAGTTTCCAGGTCATGAACTGACACACCCAAATGAATTGCCAGTGCTAGCAGGCAGAGAATTAGCTTGTTAAGCCATAGTGCCAACCCTAAAATCCACCTTTTTTTTTTTTTTAAAAAAAGTTATTCTTTTATTGATTTGGAAGATAGTGAGAGGTATACCAACTGCTGGTTTAGTTTCCAAATTACTCCCAGGCTGGGTGGCACCAGTCTGAAGGGATTCATGAATTTCATTCTGATTGCCAATGTAGGTGTAAGGAATCCAAGGTCTTGGGCCATGATGTGTGCTGCCTTTTGAAGTACATGAACAGGAAGCTGCATAGCTTCCTGAACCACAAGTGGAGTAGACAGGGTTCAAACCATCACTCTGATACGGGATGCATCTCCCGAGTAGTGAGCTTACCGATTACACAACGAAGCCGGTCCTAAAACTCCTTTCTAAAATACTCAACTGGGTCTACAAAATAGTGTGTGACACATTTATGTTTCTATCTAGAGTATCTAGAAGAGACAAAATTACAATTAAAACAAATGAAAGCACTGTTTGCAGGGACTAACTGGGAACTGATGAGACAACCAGAACTTGAGAATCAAGATCTTATAAGGAAGAGAGCTTCCCAAAATGAGACTTTGTATCTTGGTTATCACTTTGCCCACAAGGGCACCTGAAAATTCTTGAAGGAGATGGAAATTTCAGGCCAGAGACATAGGCTAACAGTTAGCACAGCTAACCCTGACTTCCAAGGTGCCAAGGAGACCAAACTGAAACTCCTCCGGCTGCAGGGCAGGAGTAACCAGACCTGCTAATTCCGAAGTGAATGGGATAATTAGCTATCTTCCCCTTGAGGTGTTTTCTTATTCTCAGCTGATAGAAGAGGAGCCTAAAACAAATTCAGAAAGAAATACGGTGCCAGTATCCAAACAGGAGAGGACTTAGTAAAAACCCAGGTTCTCATCCTTAGTGCTCCATGAGCTAAATTCTACTGATGATGTCACAGAAGTAAGCAAAATGTCTTGTCCACTTTTTTACCTATTGAGTATAAGACATAACCTAACCAGTTCAAGCAAGCTCATTTAATTAGAATCTCTCTGTTATGGGGAAGCTTTCTATAACTTTTACATGGAACAGTTAAATTTATTGTCTTCATAGATTTAATATCACATATGACAAAGTTGAAGTGAGTAACGTAAGGAAAATATACTGATTATAAATTGGTACAACTCAAGACAATCATAACTCTCATATTTATACTCCAAAAAGAACTGATAAATTCATAAGCACAATAACCTCCCTTCTCAGTAACTAATAGGGCAATCAGAGTGGAGTGATAAAAATCCATACTCCAAATTGCAAGCTGTCAATAAAATTGACCAGTCAACATGGACAAACGACTTGACAAGCACAGATATTTTCTAATGAACATGGAATATTCACCAAATTAACCACATGCTGAACCAAAAGTTCAAGTCCATCGACTTAAAAAATTGAAACGACATCAAATATGTGCTCTGGCCAAAGAAAATTGGTCAAATTATAACAAAAGTTAAATTATTAAAGCAAAAATATTTGAAAGTTAGACAATGCAATTGTAAAACAGCTAGTAAAGCAAAGAAGACATCACAGGAAAACTTGGGGAAATACTCTTAACTGAACAATCATTAAATACTGAAATCCCAAACCTGCAAGATGTAGCAGAAGCAGAGAATCCAGTCTGCTGCCTTTTAGAAAAGGACTAAAATCAATTACTTCCACACGCATTTCAAAAATGTGTAGCAGGCTCCTTTCTAAGCTGATCATCGTTTACCACCTGCAAATCACATTATACCTATCCTAATGGCCCATGGCAGAAAAGGTTGCCCACCCTACAAGGGATGGACCCAAACTTTGGGAGTACAGCTCTCTCCTGAAGGTGCACTTTGGATCTGTATGGAATAACTCCTGCTCCTCTGTTGGCCTCTGCCTGTAGCTTATGCTTTTATTCTTTGTGAAGTGGGCTGGGTCCAGGCTCTGCTCTGCTACACAGAACCTGGACCAAGCCCACCTCACAAAAGGACATCTGCCTATATGGTACTTGAACTTGTAAAAATGTTTCACATGTATTTACTCATTTTCATCATCACAATGGCACTGCTGTCCTCAAAAGTTGGCAAACAGGCCTTTCCTTCTTAGCACAATCTTGCCTCTTATCTTCATTAGTCCAGGGGAGTCAAACTTGGTTATCATTATTATTATGTGTGTATGCCCTTGTGGAGTCAATAAAAGGGACTGAATTGTGCTCAAGACTGTAAGACACTAAATTCAGTTGCGTACACTTATCAAAAGGTTTGCTTTCAAGATCACCAAACAGCTTTAACAAGAATGTCTAACAAAGAACTGAAATTGAGTTTCCATGTTCTTTTGTAGACACACTATTTGCACTGACATGTTTTGCCTGTTATTTAAAGATGGTATGGGTGACACTTTCCTCCCTCCATTCCTAATGTGCTCCTTAGACAGTACATTTTCCACACTCAAATGAATTTTTTAAAATCAAAATTGTCAACAGTGCTCCAACTTCACCAGGGGTTGCTTGCCAAACCTAGTAAACTAAATAACGCTAAGGTACAAATTACTGTGAACCGTTTGATACACCAACTCACCTGACTGCATATATCAAAGGAACTTGAGACACAATCGTTAATTATTTAGAGGAATAATTAGAGCAGGAAGACCTTCAGAGAGCTTGGCAGGTGAGCAAAGAGCTTCTTAGTGCTCTTTCAATCCAGCTCCAAGGCAAGCGTTTCCACAGACTACTAACACAGCTGTGCAGGCACAAGAAAGCCGAGCAGACAGCATGCTGCCCAGCAGGTACTTACAGGTCTCCGTGAATGAGTCCGTAGATCTGGGCCATGCTCTGGTGATAGATGCCTCTCAGGATGGCTATGAGGAGGATCACCACTAAAGACGGGAGGCCCCAGCTCAGAAGGAAAAACAGCAGGTACCGCCTTTCCGTGTGTTCGTCGTTCATCACCAACACATACCAGAAGTTCACAGACTGGAGGAGCAAACACACGAAGCAGGTGTTGGTTTAGTGGTACAGGACACAGGTGCATGTGTTCTGGGCATCAAGAGAAATGCCTACCAGTGGGTTCCCACCTCCTTCTCAATCCCAACTATCATTCCATTGTGTTGGTAGAATCATATTCATTCTTGCACACATCTAAGACAACCAGTATGCTTCAAACATCTGGAAACACAAGGAATTCACAGCTGGTATCTCCTGCTCTGATTTAATCAGCCTTGATCTTTGGTGAGTATACTCTAAACGGGACTTCAGATGAATGTATTCAGACCTACTGGCAATGAAAATAACTGCATGATTATAGGGAAGCAACTAGTTCACTGCTTCCAGACTCTCTGGTCATTTTTGTTTATTGAGAGCCTATCTTAAGGCAAGACCAGACACCATTCCAGTGAGCAGGGATCGAAGTGTGAAGCCAGCTCCAAGCTCAGGTTCTACCAGAGACTGACAAAAAAACAGACAATGACTGCATGGTGTTTCAGAAAGGTACCAGGAGAGGGAAGGTTTGGGAACGTTTACATTTCCTCTATCTTTTCTGTTTATCCACTTGACAGATATTTACTGACTGTTTACTATGCATTGGGAATACAGCCGTGAAAGAGACAAGGTAGGTATTTACGCTCTTTAAGTTCAGTTTCCAAACAAATGGGAGATAAACAATGAAGGACAATAATTTATAATCATTTGTGTTTTCTTATAAGGAAAAAAAAAGACATAGAAGGAAAATATATGCTGAGAGTGAGAGAGACCAGAAGCATAAGGAAAATGAGGCTTACAAACCTAATTATTGTCCCCCGATTCCATGTCACATCCCATGGCTTGTATCTAAGCTGAATCTAGAGCTTACATGTTCTGGCTAGTCTTCTCTTTCCACGAGCACAGCTTATAGTGTCATTCAGAACACTGAACATCATGTCTACATGTTTCACACAATTATCCCTGTAACTTGGACTAATCCTCTTCATCCGTTAAAGAGCATCAACATAGAGGAACCATATACATATGTAACTAACACACATACACACCCATACATAGAAATATCTGTAGCAATATTTCGATGTGTCCCACAAGCTTATGTGAGATGGAGAGCTCACAGTCATCCACTAGAGGAGGATCACCTTCCTTCAATCTCCAGTTAGGATGTGAAACAGGGTTAAAAAAAAAAAAACCACCGGAGCGCCCAAGTCCACAGACACACAAGGGAGCGCCTTCCCAGGCACTGACAAGCAGGCCCAGCTCGCATGGCTGCTGCAAGGCTTTGACTTGGCTGTGGACTGGGGCTTCCCAGGGAGATGGTATCGGTACCACAACAGCCTGCAGGGGTGGGTAGGAGGCTGAACCAGGGGAGGATGAAAGTGCTTGGTTTCTTGGAGATTTTTGTCTTGGAATTCTGTCAGCATTCAGTATCTTAATGTACATCTGCTTAAATCTGTAATTATGAAGCATGTTTTAAGTTGTTGCGTATGCAAATTTGTCCTAATGTCTTTTGAAAAAGTAGCAGGCCCAGGAGTTCCCCTGTCCCCCACACCACCTTCTATGCTTAGGAAGGAGACATGGAGCCCAACCAGCTTAAACAGTTGTGCCAAGTGTCTGATGCTTAATTACTAGTGAAAGAACAATGAGCATCTTTGATGAGTCCCTCTCCATGTTAAGCACCAGCACTAACTGTTGATATCAGGCAGGTGATGGGGTGGTAACTCAGTGAAGCAGGTAACTCAGTGGTGCTGTGCGATGAATGATGGAGAAAGAACAGATGTTACTTCTAACAGGACATCCTCAGAAGAGGATGGCGACGTCATGGTGGCTTCTACACAGACATCAGCTCCATCAGTGAGATCCTCCTGGCCTCTCACCGGCTGTCTGATCTTCCCCAGAGCCCCGAACGAGCCCAAGACAAGCTCATGTACAAGGCTGCTGCTCCTCAGGGCTCAAGGCAGTATGGCTGCACTTGTGAATGCTTGATTAAGCAAAGCAAGCTCCCAATTTCATGAGCACTTGCTGATTTAAGGGGAAAAGTGTAAATTCCTTCTTAGAAAACTCCACTTGCGGAAGACGATCCTTCCCATTATACATCCTCTTATTAAAAGCTATAGAATGGAGAGACGGCTTAATAAAACAGCATCTAATTTTCCTAGAAGCCCCATCAGCCCTCATAGAAGACTGCTTTGACTGGCTTATTTCAAGTTTTACTTGAATTTTACTGCAGCACACTATGGCAGGCACACCACGAGATAAGCAGCTGGCTTGTGCACTCCATCAGCCCTCCCATCCCTGTGACAGTGGGGGCAGCACGGGCTCCTGTGGCCACCAGGGACTTGCCCTGGCTGAGAAGCCTAATCTAAGCTGGGCCAATCACCTGACTGATTCCCTGAGAGCCTGAGCCGGACAGTGAACCCATAGAGGAAGTGAGTGGCAGTAGCTGGCAGAGGGAAAGCCTGGCCACAGAACTGTGGAGAAAAAAAAAAAAGGATGACTTCTGAGTGCTTAGGCTTGCACAGTCCCTGGTGAGATTGTGAGAGCATGTCTGACTCATGACTCCAATGTGTTACCCTGTTTGCAAATTGTTCCTTTGGGGATTTCAGTCTCTCACCCAAGCATGGTTAATGTTACCTGGGCATGACTCATCGTTCACAATCTTGTATTTTTCCTATTCAAGACAAAACGCAATTTGAATTTCCCAACATTTAAGGCTCTTTTTATATTTCCCAATGTTAGAGCTATCTTAAAGAGGCTGGTATCTTGGCATCGTGGATTAAGCTGCCACCTGCTACGCTAACATCCCATTTGAGCATGATTTGAGTGCTGGTTGCTCCACTTTTGATCCAACTTGCTATTAACACACCAGGGGAAGAAAAGATGGCCTGAGTCCTTAAGCCAATGCCACCTTTATGGGAGGCACGGGTGAAGTTCCTAACTCATGGCCTTTCAGGGCCCTGTCCCAGCTCCTCTGAGCATTTGGTAATCACATTCACGGATGGAAAAATTTCCCTCTGACTCCTTGTTTCTATAACTTTCAAATAAAAGAAAAAAGTATAAAGAAAAAGAATCATCTAGGAACTATCTCAAGGCTGGTCATAACCATGTGGTCATGCAACAGCTTTAGCAAAGATGTCATCCCTAAATTTTGCCAACTAATCTGACTTGTTTCTACTCTTTGTACATACAACACAAAGCCTCCTGATATGAAGGCCACTCAGATGGATGTATGTGGTCTCTGCAGACACGTCCCCACGGGCTTGAAGCTACATTCAGCTTCAAAACCAGTGATCGTTTTGAAAATCAGAAGTGAAAAATGCATTCTGAAGTTTAAAACCCCATGATACTAGACAATGACATTTGTCCCAATTTGCCAAATGGGAACTACCTTTTCCTAGCTTTGTTATCAGTTATTAGTAAAGCGTGGTGTGTGTGAATTCTCAGATATCACAATAGCATATCAAGATTACCTGGATGACTGTTCTTAGATATTAAAAAAAAATAGCCAGTGTAAAGAAAATTAGGCAATGATTTTTGGAAAATTTTCTATCTTAAATGGAACCTACAGAAGGAGAGGAGGATTTGCCAAGCCACACAAATACTGGTAACTCTGAGCAACCAGCAAATAATATGAATGATTGTTAACATAATGTTTTTAATTTACAAAAAAATTGAAAAGAAATGATCAGTTACTTGATTTTGAGTTTTGACATTGTTCTGTGTGGAAGCATTTCAGTTGTTTTTAAATATTTATTTAAAAGGCAGAGTAACAGAAGGATGAGAGAAAGAAATCTTCCATCTACTGGTTCAATCCCCAGTGCCTACAATAACTAGAGCCGAGCCAGGCCAAAGCCAAGAGCCACAAACTCCTTTCTGGTCTCTCCAATGGGCTGAAGGAGCCCAAGTACTTGGGTAACATTCTGCTGTCTTTCCAGGTATCTTTGCTAGAAACTGGACTGGATGCAGAGCACCTGGGACTTGAACTGGTACTCTTCAAGGAAATGCTGTTGCTTGCATCAGTGGCTTAACCTGATGTGCCAAAACCCTGACACTTTATTTTTTTGTTGTTGTTGTTGCTAATTATCAATAAAACTTCTAAAGGTGGACCAGAATATAAATGGCTGAAATATAAGTGTGAGCCATGTCACACTGATTTTGACAACTTAAGTACATTTTGTAGTAGCTAGCAAAATGCTTTACATATATTTATTGAGAAATATCAAAGAAATGAATATTTCTACAATTTTTTCTACAGATGAGGTAACTGAGGAAGGAGTGGGTTTACCAGAAATAGTCCTAGAGGCTGCTAGAATTGAAGTTGATTCTGTTTAAGACACAGTCAACTAAACAACCCAGGAAGGCAGGTGGTGCAAGTGGCGAGGCTTCCGCTTGACATCTACATCATTAGAATTCTAGTGCCAGCCTGGCCACACCATGTGTCCACTCTATTTACTTGCTGGTGGACACTGATTGGTGGCAGCTGACAGGTCAAGTGCTTGGGTGCCTGTCGCACACGTCAGAAATTCTCATTGAATTCTTGATTCCCAACTGGCTTGGACCAGATGCAACTGTTGCAGACAGAGAAAGAACCAGTGGGTAGTAGGTTCTCTCTCCTCCCCTTCATTCTTGTTACTCTACCTTTCAACTAAATATGTGAACCTTTAAAAACAAGAGTCCCAAATAAAATTTAGCCCGACTAAAAGATTGTGAGTCTACATCTATGATTATATTCCTGTTTTGATCCATTTACTTTGACATGAATGTTTCTAGTACCTGTCATTTTTCAAGAATTTACATATGAAAATTAAAGACATATCTTGTTATTCTTTGATTAGCATGTGATAACCCATGCTCCAGAAATACACATTCATATAGCACTCATTAGTCCATTAGGGATATATAAAGGAGAAATGCATTTCAGTTAAAAATGGGCTATTTAAACTCCGAGTTTTTGTGGTAAGTGGATTAAGATTCCTATCTAGGCTGTTTATATTTGGTTCTTAATGACTTCTCTAGAATCCCTCCACTGATTTACAGCATCCAGTTGAGTGAGAGATCATGGGTGCTATTAATTCCATCCATTACCATATGTTCCTAATCATTCACTGAAGATCAGAGTCTCGGAAATGTTTCCACACGTCCTTGCCCAGTCTTCCTCCCCCTTTCTTAACATCAAACTGCAAAGCTTTTTAAAGACTGGAGATTTCAGTATTTCTGGGCATGTCATTTTTATCTTGATAATTGCCAGTTTGTTGTCCTTGGGAGTTTTGATGTTCCCCAGAATTAAGTCAATGACAAAGGAAAGAACAGACTCCTCTTAGCCTCTCCCCTCTGCTGCTGGGCTCTGCCAGGAAATCACTGTTCTATCAAGGAGTAAGTAATTTGTGCGTGTGATTCTCTAACCCGGTTACAAGGCAGATGTGAAAGCCCAGGTCCAATTAGAAAATGATTTCTAAACTTGTCCTGCCACTGAAAAACTTCAGTTTCAAGATAAAACATTTCAGACTAAGCTATCTGTATAGACACAAGATGAGCAGACTGCAGAGACCATACAAGGTTTGGGCATTTTTCATAATTAAAGCAGACAGTATACCACGAATCAACTTGGTGACAGGGAATGACCATCAAACTTGGTCAAATGAACGTGTCAGGAGGATTGCATTTCTATTTAGCTACATTGTATAGTAGTTTCAAATTATCTACTTGTGACTTATTTTTCTTCACGAGTTGGCAATATCTGGAAGCATGTTTCACACAAGCATTAACAGTAAAGTCATCATTTCTAAGAATTTATCCTATGGCTCCTCCCTGAGTAAACAAGAATGTTCAAGGAAGCACTGTTTACAATAGCATAAACCAAAGTTCCATCAATCAAAGGAAAGAAAATAACCTTAGTGTAAAACATAACTGCTATACCTATAGATGAGTTTAAAGACACACAAACATGTATAGATATCCAGACATGTATAAAATACACTATATATAAATACATTCACTATACTCTATATATACACAGGGATACACATGTGTTTATATATTTATAAATATTTGCCTATTCATGGAATATCTGGAATGATACACAGGAAACTATTAGAAATGTTTACTTTTCAGAGTGGCACTGAAGGTAGAAGAGAAAATGAAGTATATGAGAAATAGTGAAGAGATGCACCATGTAGTTCATACGCCTTTATTTGGTACCATTAACACACACTATCTCTAAAATGAAAACAGAAAGACAGGAGACTAAAATTTCTAGCTAATGAAGATACTGCATCATGTTCTGTCATTCTTCTTCACATAGACATGATCTAGCTTCTCAGTGAAGTGGGATGTGATTTCAGTAATTCCCCTGAATTACAGTAACATGAAGATCCCACAGAAGGGCAACTCCATATCCATGGCCAAAAAGGGATTGTTCCTCCTTAAATAAAACAAGCAAGATTGTTGGTATTTTCCCATCTCCTTCATCCACAAGACAGGAGGCCTGAGGAACTAGGCTCCCTGGGGAGTGGAGCTGCGGGGAGCCTTGCACAGGAGGATCAGGAGGTTACCCAGCAACCAGCTTCCTAAGATTAAGTTCCTCATCAGGGCGGCAGCCTTTCTCTGCTACCATCTCAAGCGATTTGCTTCTCTAATACAGGAGCAAATTCTATTATGAAAGTCCAATCCTTATGAAGCCCTCGCCATTCATTTTAGATCAACTAATAAAGAAGGAAGACATGAAGTCTGCAGTTTCTGTTCACATATCAATTTATTTTACCTGTTCTCAATGTTCAAGAAGAGGAAGAGCTATTTATCAGATTAGAAAGCCTATCAACAGATTATATAACTTGTTTACCAATGCAATTTTTCTTCAGCTATTCTGCAATATAATTTATTGTTAGGATTAAAATTATATAACAAAGTAAAATAAATCTTAAGCTTAGTCACTTCAATGTATTCTGAGATGAAAGATATGACACAGATCAGAAGCAACAGTCGGCATACTTAGTTCAATGACTAAGAGTTATTTTCTACTTTAAAATTTAATGAGTGATGTTTTCAATTGAGTATTATTTACTGCTTTATTTTCATTTCTTGAACTGGTCATTGAGTAGGCCCATTGACTATAAAAATCCTTTATGTCAGGAATAAAAATTAAAAGTTAAAAATTAAACTTTATTGTCATAAGCCATATAGACACATACGTAGCACCCTCTTACCCTAATAAATATGAAGTAGAATCAACAAAAAATTATATTTCCCCAATTGTATTCAATGAACATTTTTGGCTAATGCGCCAAACATCTACACAACATCTTAAAAATGAATTCTAGTGAAGAAAAGTTTAGCAGTCAGTATTTTATAAGTAAATACTTTGGTAAAGTGACAACCTCTGACCACAAAGTAACATAGTCGAAGTAACCTACCTAAAACTCGGAAGTTATTGACTCTTTCCCTTGTGGTCATACCACAAACCGTGGAAAATGTGCGGTGTACCATCTGAAGCACATTCAACTTCACTGGTACTTTAAATAGTTTCCTAAACCATCAGCCATACAGAAACCTAATTAGTTTACTAAATGTGCATCAGCCACAATTGCATTAACTTAAGACCAGAAGAGATAAAACATGCCAACCTCACTAAATTGGGTCAAATACTACAGGCCGTCTCATTTGTGCCTCCTAGCTGTAACCCCCAAGCAAGAAATGCTTCTAAAAATGGTTTAAAGTTGGTCATCTCTCTATTTGCAATAGTTCAGTGATTGGATTTATTTTACTTTTTAAGCAGTGTCTAAACTTCCAATTTTATTGGCTATGAACGATTTTTTTAACTTCAATCACAACTCGCTTCTCTACATTTTGACCCATTAGTTCTGGTTCTGCCAGAGGACACTGTGAAGTCCAGTCTACCTCTCTTTCTTGTAGGAGCCTTTCCATTTTTGTATACCACATACTAACCTCTCCCTAAATTCTTCCCAAGCAAGTTTTCTTCAGCTGCTTCAGCATTTCATCAGGGACTGTCTTCCACCCTTCCATCAGATGGGAACCTTTGCTGCTCAATCTTGCCCTGTGACAATGGTTACCATGTTCCAAGGTGGCTTGGTCATTGTAGGTCACAGCGGTCTCCCTATCACCATTAACACAACCTGGTGTGATGTTATTTGTGCTTATAGCAGTTGCCATTTTCAAGCATTCTGGTCACACATCTGGTTGCTGTTGAGTTTATGCTAAACTAAACTTTCCAGTCCTTCACATTAACTTCCATCAGCTCATGTCTCTTTCACTCTAGGTTTCAATCTGTCACAGTGCAGTTGCTCCCTGTTGGTTTGCCTGCAGCTTGAAGCAGGCAGCTCCTTGTCCTTGTAGCTCTCCTTCCAGACTAGTGTCATCTGCATATCTGAGAAGCTGTTTCCTGTGTTTGTGTCCCAGTCATTAATCAAAAAGTCAGAATAGGTCAGGGACAGGGACAGACCTTCGGCACACCAGTGGAGCTCTGGGCAGGCAGATAACATCCATAGCACACTTATTAAAAACTTCACTTTAGATCAACTCCTAAAGAATTTTGCAATCAGAAAAATCTAAAGAATGCATTTAATTTCTGCACACATTTAAGTTGTATGGTTTATATTTGTTTTTATTTTTAAATTGCACCTTGTGTGTGTGATGGGCAGGGGGTATAGATTTGAACAACACCATACATGTTCCATGACTACAGATGCTCAAGGAACTATACTAATGCTTTTTGAGTTAAGGGTAATTGTCTTCATTTGCAGATTTAGCAACCTTAAAGCCTCAATGCTTTGACTGAGCTTACACAGAATGGTGAAGCAGAACTCAGACTCGGAGTCATTCACTCCAGCTGGTTCTACGGATAGAACCCTCATATCTAGTGGATTCTGTTCTCTTGCACCCCCACATTACCATACACCACCCCAACAAACATGGCTTTCTTGAGCCCGGATGGTCTTCTCTTAGGACACCACCCTTACTTTGTGCTTGTCATTAACCCAAAATTGTTATACAGTCCAGTCTTTGTCCTCCTATTCAACACAAATAGTCAAGTGTCAGAACGCACCTATGCACATGAAAGATTTCACACATGCACTGAGAACCATGGCATTGCTTCTAACTCCTTACAGATTGGACAGCACCAGTACAAAGGAGGCACTGTCAAAGGTGGCATTTAGTTGAGCCATCTTATCAAGCGTGTCGACCATGTGACTCTCTAGCTTCTTTGCCCCGCAAATCAGCATAGCATACTTGAAATACTGATTGTAGTCAAGAAAATAGAGTTCTGATCTCTCATCTAATATTTACTAGTTCCTCAGAAGAGGATGCTGCCTTCAGTCCCCCTCTTTTCCCTCTCTCCAGGTGACCTCTCTCAAAGAAATGGCTCCATTTTCCAACTCCTGAGTCATTTCTCGAGCATTTCTACCCTGTGGGTCTCCCTTCTGAGTGTCAACAGTGTGCTATCCACCACCTCAGCCTTGTCCGGAGGACTCACAGGTACTTCACGGTCAGCAGGTCCCAACCTTGGCTCGCAATCTTTGCTTCATTTTCCAGTGAACAAGGTTCAGTTCCTAGCACCATTACCAACCACACACTCATGCCAGGAACTAAAGAAATTCCCTAGGGTCGACCTGCATTTCTCCTGACCCTTTCTGCCCCCTGTAAGACTATTATCAATAGAAGCAACAGCCAGAGGTGTTATAGGCTTCCCCACCCACAACTGGCTATCTCCAAATGACTATAGAGAGATCTTACTAAAATCCACATGCATGTGTCACTCCCTCGCTTGCAATCATTCTATTTCTTCCCCTAGAAAAAGTCCTCATTTCTTACCATGCCTTCTAGGGTCCACCTTGGAAGTTTTATTTCCTAAGGCTCCCTTGGTTCCAAACAGATTATTCTCATTTTTTTTTCAAACTTATCATCCTCTTCAGAGATTACAGGTTTCCCTTTCATTTACATCCTGGGAATGCAGTTACAGCTATATGGAATCACTTCCACTTCAGTATGAATATTAGATATTAAAACAAACTCCACTCAGTAGGAGGAGGCAAGGAGGAGAGGAAGGAAAGAGGTACCAACCTGGATGAGCATCCAGCTGAACTGGCAGAGGTACAGGTAGTGAGAGACAGCGGCCAGGGTAGAACAGCCTTCCTCAGCCAGCTGGGGGCTTGCATAGGCGGACACCAGAAACGCAACCTGCAAGAAACAAACACCTCTGTTTTCAATCATGCTAATGCTGCTGGAGAGTATCAAGAAAACAAACTGCTTTCTTAATCTATGGTTCAATGATTCAACAGGAAAAATAAGTTGATTTTTCTACCCCACCTGATGTGATATCCTAAAAATGGCCAAAAGGAGGATTTTTATACTTCTAAGAAATAGATAATGGGAAATCAATGCAACATGTGGTTGTAGACTCTCCATAGGCAATTTCAGTTATCCTTGCTTCTATCATTACAGACAACAAGCAAAAATCCCAGGAAACAGGTTTATTTCAATGCTTAAGAAAGAGAAAGCGGTCCTCCTAATCACGAGCCTTCTCCATGATGTTCTCTCTTGCGTGCTTTTCATTGGGTCCAGTTCGTCTCTTCCACTAGAATGCAATCTCCCCAGTGGTGGGACTGCTTGAATCTGATTCATCCCAGATGCCTGGCTCAGCTCTGGCACCTGCTGGGTGCTCAGTAAATACAGGTCGGATACGTGAACAAGTGAAGTCAAATGCTCCTTGCAACTTCCATCTGTTGTCTTTTTGTATTTTCCCCAACTACCATCCATGTCAAGTGTTCTAACCAAGTGTATATATTACAAGGAGGAAATTTAGAGCAGTAAGATTGCCCTAGAACTTCAAGAAATAAACTATTCCATTCTTAGGAGTCATGCCCTTCTGCATACTCCACCCAACTGCCTATGAACCGTCCAGGTTTCAGTTCAGCAGGTATGAATACCACCACTCCTGGCCCTGTGTAAGCATCTAGTATTACTGTTTGATTCTTCTGGATGTTTCTGCAATTTTGGGTTATTTCCACAAACACGGGGCAATGAGCATTGAGCTGAATAAGGGGACCCTCAGAGGTTCCCAAAATTCTTCCTGTGCACGGCTTCCTTCCCAAACCCTAGCCTTTGTGGTTTTCTCCAACGCTCATCTTTTTCCCTCCAATCTGTGAATCCTCCAGGCCTCTTTCGGCTTCCTTCCTATAGCACAGGCTGGAAAATCTCTTCACAGTGTTTCTGAGAAACGTGTACGTTTGCCTTGTTAATTTCCCACATCTGAGGTATAACCAGGCTTCACTGCTGTATCTCAAGCATCCTATTTTCCTGCTTTTTGTTTTTCACCATCCAATCGTCAAATATTTCTGCATGTTTACCATGTGCCTGATCTGAAAGTCATTTCTGGTATCTTAAGTACCATTCTGGTTCAGACCAGGATAGTTTTACAAGGCTTAGGGCTGTAAGCAAACAATGCCAGACCAAATAGGTACATGGCTCTGATAGTTGGGAACAGTGGGCAAAAAGCTTAGACAATGCAGATCTTTGGAACATCCAATAACAAAGACGCTGCTTCCAAACAGAAAATAAGAAAAACTATTATCAGTTGCATTGATTTGATTTTTAGTGGGGAGAAATGTCTGGGCCCACCTGGGATTCACTAACATATACAACAAACTTTTAATTTTTACAGTACTGGGGACTAAGAAGTCCAACATCAAAGTGCTGGCAGACCTGGTGTCTGTGAGGGCCCACGTCCCAGTTTGCACATGGCTGTCCTGTGTCTCCTCATGTGGCCAAAAAACAAACAAACAAACAAACAAAAACAAAGAAAGAAAGTGGGCTCCCTTGTGTCTCATCCAGGCAAACACAGCTCACTCAGAGTTGCCCTTCATGCTCTAATCGCATCATAAACAAGCGATCCACCTTTTCATGCCATCACACTGGTTACATTGCAACATATGAATTTTGAGGGTTCATATCAAATGGACACATGGAGTCAGAGTATATCATGGCTGCTCTTTACTGCATCACAGAATTAAACTGAGTGTCCTAGTAGGCAGGAGATTACTGTATATCACACAAGTAACTTGCTGACATGACTCAAGACAATCCCTGAAAATATAAAAGTCACCACTAAACACTTTGCGCTAAGTTGAACGATAGTTAGCACCTGAATGATCGATGAAAACAGAACATAAACCACAGCTACATCAACTGCTAACTTAGGAGTTCTATCCTTTCTAAATTTTAACTATTTAAAACGTAGAGACACACAGATCATCCATGCACTAATTCACTCTTCACATACCCACCCTAGCCCAGGCCAAAGCCAGGAATCCAGCAACTCAGCTGGAATCTCTTACATAGAAGGCAGTGACTCAAAATCTTGGGCCAACACTGCTGTATTCAATGGTGCTCACACACAAGAAGTTGTGTTGTAGTCAGAACTGAACTTGAACTCAGGGTCTCTGATATAATATGGGGACATCCCAAGCAGGGACTTGACTGGTATTCCCAATACCCACCCCAGTTAGTGTTTTCCTATCTATACTACTGAAAAAATAATGATGTAGACTCTGGCATTTTTGCATAATAGAACTTTATTCAGCCAATGCACACATATCCAGTATTAATTGAGCGTATATGCACAGGTCAAGAGATTAGGTGAGACACTTTAGCAGTCTACACTTTTGCTACCTTCTTCCACTCCTGGGCTCTTTATTCTTATAAACGAGATTGTTTAAAAAAAGATAAGAGACCATATGTTTTATGTAATACCTGAACATTCAATACATTCTATGTGTTGAATTAGAAGGTGACATTAAGCTAACAGTTACAATTCATTTAAAAGTGAAGGAAATTTTAAAAAACTATTTTAGAGAAAATGGAATTCAAAGATGTTTATTTGCATATAAAATTACTAAGTCTGTGCATAGCTCATTTATAATATCAATTTTTATGAACTTGAAGATCTCATATTCATGGATTACAAAATTAAATATTTTAATTCAGTTTTTATGAACTTTTGACATACTTCCATATAGGAAGCATATTAATTTCTGTGGATAATTATTTTACAAATCTACTGGCATTGTTAAAACTGAATGAGAACAGTAAAATAATTCGCAATAATAAAAATGTAGCATATCTAGATATTTGAAGAAATGGTGTAGATTTTTAGGGATTGAAGAAGGAAATAACTGTCTTATATTAACATTCTCTTTTGCCATTCTTTGTACAGTTTACCCTTTAAGAACAATCTAAAAAACAATTAAAAAGCAACAGATTACTTCTTTTTACACAACTCTAAACTTTTCATTTGAACTAATGTTGTTCAAGAGCTGCAAAGACAAAATTTCCCAGAAGTCGCAACAAGTAAAGAAGACATGAATCTTGAAAATGAAACAATAGATTCATGATTGGAGAGGGATATGCTTTACTGGGAAGAGACAGCTGACACGTGTAAGGCAGTAGGTCCCACACAGAAGCATCTTGCCTGTGGCCCTGTAGAAGCCACTGGACATGCACAAGTCTGCACGTACATTACCTGGAGCATTTTTTACGTTTGCAACGTAATTAGCACTATGGTACCTACTCACTTGTCCATCAGGGACTTGAAGAGATTTGTATGATATGAAAAAGCTGAACAGTTTTCTCAGACATTGCAAATCTTTGATGAAAGTAAAAACTAAGATGAGATCTGCTATTCACATTAAAGGAGTAGGTGGATGGAACTGGACGTCCTCCTGCCTCTTATCTGATAAGGCTGTGCTTTGGACATTACACGAGAAAAGCACATCATGAGATGAAATAAAGATCAAACTGTAGAATTCAGCCTGGGCATATACTGCCACTTCTTGTCAAGGAGATCTTTGAACAACAAGAAGGTTAGAAATACAGATTGCTCTCAATGCTGTCCAGAGACTTAAGCCATGGACAGCTGCTGTAAACACTGGAACCCCAAGCACCCCAAGAATCTCATCTCAGACCCCAGTCACTTCACTCCAAAACCAAACCGAAAACCAAACAAAAGCCTTCAATGTGATGCAGCGATTATGACGATGGGCTCATCGCTGAACACTCAACACTGGCCTCCATTACTTTGGAAAATTGCTTACCTCTTGGTATCTTTCCTCATACATAAGATGGGGATAATGACAGGGTTATTAGGAACACATAAGTATCAATCCTTCTCTTTGACACCATTCTCACACAACTTTCCACAGTGAACAGTGAGGTGTACTCACCTCCACAGAGCAATACATATACCTTGATACATCTTAAAGCAGCACTGATAAGATAAAAACAAACGAAACCTCTTAAATAACTACTTTAAACTTTTTTATAAGTGGTTGAAAGGAGTGCTGCACTTTAATGAACATATAACCAGTCCTAACGGTCAATGTTTCTAAATTAGAAACATTCAATTGTGAAGATGCTGATAGAGATCTTCGACCAACCCTTGTACAAAGTTCGTGTATAACAATGCATTATTCTGGAAATGATTAAACTTCAGTGATATCTTCGCCCTAACTTCTCTCCTGCGAATCATGTTGGCATTCCAAACAATCTACTCAATGAATGTAACTACAGACACTTTAACATGATGACATTAAAAGCCCATTATGTTCTTCATTCCCAAGTGCCACCTACAGTGTTATTCCAAATCCACATCATGGTCTTCCCATTCTCTGACCCCTGTCCCCTGCACTCAATAACCTCATGAGCCACATACAATTCTGCCCATTACCCACTTGACTACTACATCTCAATCTCTTTCCAGTTCTTTGAAGAAACCAAGTCCTTTCTTTATTTAGGTCCTTTGCATGTCATTGTGCTTTTCTGGAACATTCTCTGTTTAGCTGGCCTTTGCCCATCTTCAATGTGTCAGTGAAAATTTATCTTCTTAGAGATTATCTTTGGCCATTCTTCTGGTGTTTCTCTGCATTGCAACAATCTACAAGTGTCCCTCTTGGCCTCTGGCACAACCTAGAACTGTTGTTTTTGCTTATGGTAAACTCAGCACCTTGCATAGGGCCACAATCAGAGAGGAGCTAGATCACTACCTTTGGGAGGACAGAATTAAGCATCACCTTCCATCCTTTTTCACCCAACACTCCTCTCAGGAGTTTTTTGATCTTTGGAGCCTATACCTAGCATTTGCATAGCTAAATGAGAGCCATGGATAGATCGGCCAAGGCCATCCCAATGAAGACTCTCACTCCTGTTTCAGTGTTTGTTAGATCCATGGGACCAATTATTCACCTGGTAGCATAAGACCCTGGCTTCAATCACAGCCCACTTTATGAAGTTGACAGGAAATAATTGTGTTTGGTGCTATTCAATTCCAGGTCTGGTCTCTTCCAGTAGCTCGGACTACAACCTTCTTTTTCCTCTACTGGAGTGATCACTTAGAACAGTAAGGGAGAAAATACAAAATCTGACTCTGGATTAGAAAGGAAGTTCAGTTTATAGATGAGGAAACACCCTATACTGCTTTGCCTTTTATTTAAGCAGGGTCTATACGTAAAATAGTGCATTGTATTAAAGGCATCTGATGTTTAATCAAACTTTATCTGTAACTGTGTTGGTAATATTTCTGAAAGTTAAAAAAAAGTGTATGAACAAGGATTTATGCTCAACAACAGTAATAGCTTTAAAAATATTAATATAGTCAGCTCTGATTAGAGCCATTTTTTTTTCGTTTTAAATTATAAGTGGTTAGGCTCTGGGGATCGTATTTGAGAAAATAAACATTTTTCAGTTTGATACAAAAATTATATTTTAATCAAAAGGACTGCCCATGTTTTCAGCAGTCATGAAATGTTTTGAGTTTGCGTTTCCCATGGCAGCGTGCTTCAGCAACACTGCACTGCTAAAAATGTCAAAATCAATGACAAATTGCCAACAGCTTGTCAGTTCAATAATTTAAGGTGACAAATTAACTTCCATGAAAAATAATTGTCCTATATTTTCTTCAACTGCAGAGAAACAAGCTACATTATACACCTGTGAAAAAACCTGAAGATGAACTTGCAGTTACTGAGGATGTAAAAGTCAAAACTGCTTGAAATGCACTCACCACCACTGAATCTATTTATTCATACTCCCGCAGAAGAGCTTCCTGCCCCAGAAACAGAGCCATCTTTTCTTTGTTTTTGTTATGATCTATTTTTATTGGATGTCAGATTTTCAGAGAGAAGGACAGACAGAGATCTTCCATCTGCTGGTTCAATCCCTAAGGAGACATCGGCTGGAGCTGAGCCGATCCGATCTGAAGCCAGGAACCTCTTCTGGGTTGCCCATGTGAGTGCAGGGTGCCAAGACTTTGGGTGATCTTCTACTGCTTTCCCAGGCCACAAACAGAGAGCTGGATGGGAAGTGGAGCAGCTGGGATACGAACCAGTGCCTATATGGGATCCCGGCACATACAAAACAAGGACTTTAGCCATCAGGCTACTACACTGGGACCCCACCAGAATAATCTTAATTTTTCTCTTCAACATCAGGCTAAGTGCTATTTGAATGTCATGGCTTTTTGTTATTGTTTTTCTCAACCAGAAACCAAATGAAACAGCACAATTGTAGTCTTAGAAAACCTCTCTTGTCCATGCAAATATCTGCTGCTCTGATTCAGACCAACTCGGGGTCACAGATATTTAGAGAAAGGTAAAACCACATAGTGCCAGAAATGTAGAGCATCTCAAAGATCAGCATTTCCCTTAGACCCAGTGGTGACTCCAGTACCACAGGACAGAGGCAGCCTCACTCAAGGTTGGTTTGCTCTGCTTAGTGTCTTAGAAATCCAGCTGTTTCACACAGCAGCTCATATTTCATATTCTCTTAAAAAAAAAAACAAACAGGAGCCCCTGCCACAGGGCATGTTTCACTGGAGTTAAACAACAGCTACCTTTGGGTCTGATGTGATAGCTCAAATGACTAATCCTTCCCTCAGTAAGTGCCCACATCCCTTGGGCTGCTGGGTGCACCACTTCTCATCCCACTCCCTGCAAGTGGCCTAGAAAAGTGACAGAGATAGGTCCAACGTCTTCAGCCCATGTAACCGTGTGTGAGATGCAGAAGATGCTCCCAGCTGCTGATTCCCAATAGGCTCAACTCCAGCTGTAGTGGCCATTTGGGGGAGTGAATCATCAGATGGAAATTTTTTTTCTCTATCTCTCCTCCCCTATGTAAATAAGCTAAGTTAATCTTAAAATATAAATAAAAAGTGGCTTCCTTAAGGGGAAAGAAAAAAATGCACAGCTCTGGCAATAACCAGCAGCCCAGCCAGCCCTGGGATCACTGTACAGCTTGCTCAGCCTCTTGAAGGCTTCTGAGATTTTGAGTCTGGACTGCTTAGGATTAGCTCTCCAGTTTTTCAGCTAACTCCATTCTCTCCGTTCAAACTCCTCACCAGTTCGAAACTCAGAATGCACTGCTAAAGTCCTGGGAAACTCTTCCTTCTCCCATCCATATTTCATATCATTCCTTCTCATCTCTTTACTTCCAACAAATGACGTGTCTTAGCCCTTTACTCAATTATACCTGGGTCAGTATTTTTTCAGAAATAACTCCTTACTGGTTCAACTCAAAGTTTTCCTACATGGATACTACCTGACATTATTAATTGCTCAGCATGCATGCTTAGCTGAAGACATTGGGACAGTCATGAACTTGAAGTACTCAGGTAACCACAGAACCTGTGTTTAGCTTTCATAAAATGCTTGGCCAATGAAGGCTGTCAATGGTTCATCTCCAAGGAAAAGTTGACTAATAAATTTAATTAGTCACTTGGAAATTAGGTAAGTAGACTTCTTACTTCAACTTACATCTAGACAATTTCTCACATAATAGATATTTGTCACAGGGTAGAGAACAAAGAAAAGTATATAATTTTCTAACAATAAGGTGTTTGCAAGAACAAAGATTGAAATGTATGACTAAAAAAGAGAAAAAAAATGCATGGCTAAAATAAGATTATTAAATTACCCAGGCTCTTTGTGATCTAAATAAGCACAGCAAATTTTAAATCTATTGCATCATCACACTTTGATTTACAAAATTATGACGCTATTATGAGTTCATCCTGGTTTGCTTCTACTAAGTGAGACATCAAGAAGCAGGACTAACTCGGCTGTGGTTTGTATTTCTTAGGCACCTCAGTCTGGATAACTCCTGTTCTGGCTAGGAGTCTTCCTGAAAGTCGCTGAATCCTTAAATTCCTAAGAATGTTTATACAGCTGTGTGGGTGAGATGGTTTGCCCAGTTGTTTGTCTCCATCCCTGTAGCATCGACTGGGGACTGAGTGGATACTGTCCAATAGGCTTAAACACTTCAGACTGTTTCTTATTACTAAAATCCCAAATTCATAGTACAAGCTGATTTGAGGAGGCTGAATGTCAAACTCCAGAAACCAAAGCCCTTCGACTTTCCTATCCACTTAGTTTAACTCATCCCAGACGGCGCTTAGTTATGTTTAAATAATTATTTACTTATTTATTTGAAATGCAGAGTTTCAGAGAGTAATGGAGCAAGGAAGTAGGGAGGTGGGAAAGAGCAAAGGGGAAGGGAGGGAGAGGATCTTTCTTCTGGTTCATTTCCCCAAAGGTCGTAAAGCATCGGGATAGGCCAAGTGGAATTCAGAAAGCAAGAATCCATCTGCTCTTCCCATGAGGGTTCAAAGATCTGGGTCACCTTCTGCTGTTTCCCCAGGTGCATTAGCTAGGAAGTGGATTGGTTATGGAGCAGCTGGGACTCGAACTCGCACTCTTATGTGGAATACTAGCATTTCAGGTAACTCTATATAACCTGCTATGACATGCCAGACACACCCTCCTTTCTTTTTAAAATAGCTGTTTCTATTGCACATTCTCAACAGATCAAGCCTACAGTATCAAGTTCATGTCCTTTGCCTAACAAAAGCCCCTGTGACCTGATCCTCAGAGGTTTGCAAGGCATGCCCACTCCCTGTTGATTTACAGCACGGAGTCCCTGCTGCACACCAGACAATGCTGTGGGTCAACATGAGCCAGAGGTAAAGGTGAAAATTTGAGAACTACTTTCACTTGGCATGGAAGCATTTTTTTTTTCTGATAGAAAATTGTCCCAAATGGCGAACGCCCACATTCTGTCTCTAACACGGAGGGAGAAGAGGCAAATCTCAGGCAGGAAACCGCACAAAGCTCTGCTGAGGCCCAGACAGCAACTTCTGTGTCTCTAAGAAGAGGAAGTTGGTGAGAACAGGAGAGCCTAAGCGACGCATGCAAATGAGCTCCTCTGCACAGCCTTTCCCAGGAAGCTCTGAAAGAAGGCCCTGGTAATCCCTCCCCAGCCCCAGCTCCTCCTCGCTGCTTGGCCCACCCCCTTCCTCCCTCCCTGTCACTACTAACCAGCGCCAGCTCAAACTGGCTGGCTCCAGTCCTCACAGCATCCTCTCTTTCCTTTCTGGGCTTTTGTGGAGTCAGAACAGAGCAAGGCTTTTTACTACCGTGCTTGTGCCCCAAATTCACAAAGCGCAAAGCACCACACACCCTTCATAACCTGCAAAGGACCCCGTTATTTGGACAGTGGGTGTTAAACTAAAGCAAACGCAGCAACCTGTTTGTGTTTATTGCCAGATATATCTGTATTGCATCTTACTACTAATTCCGTCACTTTTATCCTTTGACTCCTGACAAGTCATGCTCTAGAATCATTCTGTTTGCTGGTTACGAAGTCGTACTGAAGCACTGATATGAAGAATTTGGAGTGCCTCCAAAAACCATTCATTCAACCACCTAACTTCTTCTGTTTCCCACTGGACAGACAGGAAGACGAACAGACCAGTCTTGAGGCATCCAACAAAAGGGAAAAGACAGAAGCCCCTGATTCAGTGGAATTCTTTTCAGCAGTACACTGGAGTTACGAATCTTCAAAGCAGTCAGCATGTCCCTCTTTTGGAATAAGCATATGGTAATAGCAAAATCCAAAGGGAACAAAAGAAACTCAAAACATAAAGCTATTTTATTGTGACAAAACAAAAACTGACATTACCCAGTGACAGCTCAGGGCTGCCACTTCATACTGCAGTCTGCCTGTCCTGTGTGGGGGCTGGAATTTTAGTTTATGGTTTGTGTATTTTTAGATCTCAATTTGTGTGTGCCTTTGTGTGTGACTCTGGGTGTGCAGGGGTGTGTGCGTGTATGTGTGTGTGTGAATTTTTGTGGGTGTGTGATTGTACACATGAGCACATGTGAGAGGGTGTGTGTCACTACACACGTCTAAGAAAAGCTGGGGTCCACGCATGAATGTGTCTCGGGGCATGTGTCTCTTTGGGAGTTTGTGTGTGTGAAGGATTTTGAGTGCAAGTGTCGGTTTCAGAGTGGGTATGTGGGAGTGGGGAAGTGAGGAAGGTGGAAAAGGAAAAGATATTGAGTGGGATGTGATAGTTTTAGAACAGGTAAGGTTTTATATATCCTTGGGATATATAAAAAAGCTGGTGGGATATGGCATTTCTGAATGTTTGTTTTTGCACAATTTTATTTGTAATCAGTACATACAAGGGCTCTTCAACAAGTTTGTAAAAACAGGGTGTATTATGAAAAAGTACTTGCATAGATTTCAAAGATTGTTTCTGGACCAGAACAAACTTCTCTTAATTCCATTTTCCATGAACTTTGTCAAGTACACTTGACAAATCTAAAGGGAGCTACTAAACTCAGCCAGCTAAGAAAACTGAACTTGGCTTAACAGCAGGTGTCACACTTGGAAAAGTGAACTTCCGCCTGCACATGTATTTTGTTTAGCTGGTAGAGTGTTTTTAAAATTATTTCTTTTTCTATTTGAGAGACCTGCAAAGTGAGTGGTTGACACAGATGCACAAATACTCAGACACAAACCGGAAGACTCATTGTTATTCATTCCCAAATGACTGCAAAGGCTGGGGTCAGCCTGCGCCAGAGCCAGGATTTCAATCTGAGTTCCTATATTCGAGTGAAAGTACCCAATTCCTTGCACTAACATGGCTGTCTCCTACACTGGGAAGAAGTTGTAATCACCAGCTAGGGCTCAGCACTGAACCCAAGCACTCAGATTCAAGATGTGACTACCATGCCAACTGAACCAATATACCTGCCCCATGCCTTGCTCAAGGCATGTATTCTTCATGTGCCAATTCCCCACTGCCTCACACTTGTCTTTAGTCATGCAGCCCTGAAAGCCTTGGAGATTGCTTCTCTCCCACCAGAACCTGTCTTCCTTAAGCTCTGAGACCACATGAGGCCTCATGAGGAAGGGTGCTGTAGTTGGGGGGTTTTTATAAGGTTCACATTAAATCCAAATGAGCACTTGCTGGAACACTTAAAGATCACACTTTGAGTGTCATATTATTATTTGTGAATACTAATTCTATTATTATTTCTAAATACAATTCTTCCACCTGTGGAGTACAGCATTTAAATTTGTACCAAAAAATTGCTAGTGAATTCTAAATATTATTCCTAGATACAGGAGAGATTTTTTCTATAAATCATTATCATTTATGTCCACAGTACTTGATCTCCTTGTTGTTTTGAGCATTTTATTCATGGTGACATGAAGACACAGCACCTCCACAAAGCAAGAGGAAATTTGACTGGCTTGGAAAGCCAATGGCGAGTCTAAACGGACGCCAGGGCCCCTGACCCTCAGCTGCCCGTTCCATCTGTAGGCCCCAGTGGATGCCAAGGAATCTGTCACTGCTCAAAACTTCATGAATCATGGCAGTAAGACAAAAGTGAGTAGCACAGGGAGAACAAAGTCCCTGACACAGCTTTTGACCATCATCCTCACAGCCTCCTGCTTAATAAAAACAAAAGCTCAAGTCCGCCTCTTGTACATGACTGAGGAAGGGCCCATTCTTTCACTACTATGTTTTAAAATATAATGCTGTATCTGAAAATAGTATGTCTGTCTTTGGGTTAAACTTTGGCTTTCAAGCTGGAATCCCTTGTATTATAGACAAACCAGATTATCTGCTTTCTGCTGGACGAGTTCTGGTGTTAAGTCTGAAATTCAACCATCAGACTCAGAGTCTTCTGTAGTATTCTCTATAGAGTTACTACAGAAAATAAAGACATGGAAACATACAGTCGGTATTTCTTCTGGCACTTTTCCAGGCACATGACAGGAAGCTCAGAAGCTAATTCCTCTACACAGAGCATCTTGCCTAGGTTGAAAGATAACAACAATAGATCTTGAAGTTATTACTATATTTCTATTAGATATATACATGACCAAAAAATCAGAATTAAAATTTAACAATCCAGTACTGAATAGAAACTTCAAGTGAGCAAAATTATTAATACAAAGAGAATGTAGGCCTCAAGAGGGTACATTCTATATGGTTTCTCTGGTATCATTCACTCAGCACAGAGAACTGTGTCTGGCTCACTAACACACTTAGGGAATCTAAGAGGGGGGAAGTAAGTGGGGACTTTGGCCGACAGGACAGAGGGACAGTCCCTTAGAGCAGGATTTCTGGAAGTATTTGCTCTAGGAAAATTGTCTATTTTCCTTTTCTTATTTGAAAACACAGGAGATGAATGAGTGAGCAAGAGAGAGAGAGAGCTAAAGAAAGGGAGCGAGGGAGAGAGAACATAAATGAATGAATGAGGGAAACAGGGATCTCCCATTTTCCAGCTCACTTCCCAAAGACACCAATAGCTAAGTCTGGGCAAGGAACCTGGAATTCAGTCCAGATCCCCCACATGTCCCACGTCGGGGACCTAAGTATTTATTTCAATACCTGCCAACTTCCTTGCATTAGCAGGAAGCTGGGTCCAAAGCAGAAGCCAGGAATCCCAGCACAGGATGTGTTATAACCAGTATCTTAACCACTGTGCCAAATGCCCACGCATACATTTCTCTATGGAAACACTACCAAACCTCACTGTTCTCTCTTCCTTCCAAAAGGTAATATTCTTCAACGCTTATGGCAATGATTTATACCAGGAAACAAACCACAAGCCAAAACAAGAGTGTTAAAATTGAGGTAGAACAAACAAGAATAGCTTCAAGTTAGTTTAGGTGAAATTTCAGAGCCATAACTATCACACATGGAATGAACCTCAAGAAATAAAGATTGCTTTTGGTTTACTCAACTTTAAAATGTGTTCAATGACAACTCCAATGAAAGTGTTTTTTTTCTCCCTCCTGCAATGAAATGCAACACACAATTCCTCCTAGAAGCCGTGGTTCTAAAACTTGGAGCGTCAAGACTTTCAGAAGTCGGAAGTCTGGATTCAAGGCAATGAGCTCCTAAGTGGTGAGAGCGGGAACAGCGGACACGGACAGCATGCCCAGCCCAAGAATACTCTGTGCTTCCTGCCAGGTACGGGAGCAGGTGCTGCAGGCAGGCTGCCAGGAAATAAGATGCAGCAGCATTAGTAGGATTGTGTCAGACATAGGTGGTGGCACAATGCTTTGCCATGACCCAGGCGTTCTCTCCTCTGAATTGCCCTGTCATGTCTCAGCACTCCCATCCTCTCAGGCAACAGCAGAGGCAGTAGCTTCAGCCTCTGCAAGACAATCCAATGAGAGGCAACAAGGGCAGCTGCCTCCTCTGCATCACAGCTGACCTGCAGGCCCACAGGCTGGAAGAGGGCAGACACGCAGAGGAAGCCCAAAGTGAAGCCCAGTGGGGAGTCAGTGCCAACCCCAGGGAGGCGTGGAGATCTGAGATGTAACTTGTGGCTACAACTCTGGGTCTAATTTGCTGCAACATTTTGTGGTGGTTGTGACTAAGGCAAGTCCCCAGGTGTCACCCCTAGAACCTCAACACAACCACAGGCAGAGGCTAGGAGAGGTTAGAAACGGTTGTTCCCACTACCCAGCCAAATGAGTTGCAAGCCCAGATGAGGGTTCTGGTCCCACACATCAGGTTGTGTGTGTGGTCTGAAGCTGACACCCTCTCCAAGTCACAGGACACTTCAGGCAGAAGGCTGAGGGCAGGGGATTACTCAGGGAGCAGCATGCACACACGGCCAAGTTCAAAAATTCTGACTCCAAGCAAGGAGTGCAGGTAGCCAACACAGGTGTGCACGCTGGGGTCAGGTGCACCACACAAAGAAAACTGGAACTCAGCACTGTTTGGGGAAAGACAAAATGGCAAAAGTGCTTAGCAGGAAAGGCAGGAGGCTGGGGCCACAGCAAGCTGATTGGCTCCTGCCCTAGTCAAAGCCATCCTTTTGCTTATGAGGGGTCTGTAGTTTATCTATCTCTGCTTGGACATATTGAGTGAATCAGCTGCAAAAAACCTTTGGCCAAAAGGGCCTGGCAGGTTCTGTCATTGACTCCTCAAACAAGTCAATACACAGGTCTCAGTAGAGCTCACAGTGAGACCAAGAGATAGCTTCAACACCGTGAAGAAACTTCCTCCGGTTCACGCAGAACCCATCATTGCATGCAAGACCACAAGTCGACGAAACTACTTAAACTAGTCTCCCTACTTCATCCGTGCCCCACGCTGTCCAGATCCCGTGCAGCAGAGAGGGATCCCCTGGAAGGTAAAGTTTCGTCAGTCAGCACACAGACTCATGGAGGACTTCTCATCCCCGCTCGCCAACAACTCCTAGAGGGTTTCTGACCACCTTGCTCTCTCAGTCCAGACCGAGGCTCTCTGAACATTCCCGGGATACAACCCTTCCTTTCCACTTTATCTGGAATGCTCTCCCTTGTTTCTTGTAGATCACTGTTCAAGGCACACTCCTGCTTGGAGAAACTTCTAGGGACCCCTCGACCTAGGACAGCACTGTATTCACCCCCCTCCATCATCTCTCAACGTCTTGTCATCTCAGCATCCTCTTAGCCTGTCCTGGTGCGCAGCCTCGCCCAGCCTCCTACATTACTAAATAGCCACACTGGCCATGAAAAGTTTTGGTCTACACATTCATGGCTCTCCATAGCAGAGGGCCTCGCAGACTCTCAACAAGGGACTGAGCTGAGGGTACCAACTTCAAGCTGTGTCACAACAAACCGGAACGCAGGCTTTTTAAGTAAATAAACCTATTTTCCTAGGAAGTGTATTTGAGATAGTTGGAGTGTTGACGTCTAATCGTGCGTGTATAACTCCATCTCTGGGGCCTGCTAGTCAGAGTGGGGTGTGGCAGTGATGAACCTGCCAGCTGCCACTGAAGCAATGTCCCCTTCAGCATCTTCTCTGCCACATCTCTACCTGTATACACACATGTGCACATACACACGTACACACACACACACACACACACACACACACACACACACACGGAGCAAACCTGCAGCCTCTGCAGCTCATGTGTATCCGAGAGCTTTTCATGACAAATCAAGATTTGCTTTTTCTAACCCTACGCTTTACTGGGACTAAGCAACGAGACATATTTTGAGTTCTGTTTGCGGTACGACCTAAGGAAAAAACAATGGGGTGAGGATTCCTATTCTGAAGGCAACAGGAGAACTTTCAGCACACACTTGGTGTCAAACAGACTAACAAGCAGCTTCTTGTTGCAAACATGATCTAGGAAAGTATTCACTGGAAGATTTAGAAATCATTTTTGACTTTTTAAACATGAAAAATCCCATTTTCACTAACAAAGCAGAAGCTGGTGGGGAAAAAAAGAAAAAAGAAAGAATAAAGAAAATTAGGTTGGAGACAAACCCAGAAAAGCTGAAGACCCACATGTAAGATTTGCTGGGGTTTCCACTGGTATGGCGCAAAGAGTTTGGGAAGAGCGCCTCCTGGTGGGAAGACATACTCAGTACAGAAGAAAGATGGAAAAGTACCCTCGATATAAAAATGAAATGGGATATTTGGAAAATCATACTGCTAGCAAAAAACAATTCACAGCCTTGCAAACTCATTTCCTAGCAAGTCACCACTTCCTTGAATGCTCTCACCTGCTAAAATGATTACCTATGAATATATCCTCAAGGAAAATAAGCTCAACTTTCCCGCAAAGTTTGAGACACCCCTTGTAGCAAGTGGAAAATTTATAACAATTTACATGGGGGAAAAAAAATGAAGTAAGCCTCATTAAAACCTAAAGCTCTTTCCACCTGTAACCTCTATTCCAAGAGACCATTCAGACCTAACTTCATCAAGTGCTTGGGGAGTGAAGCTTCAAGTTCATGTTCATGCAAGCCACATTTGGTCATGATGGATTTCCCCCCACCCCGCAATACATACCCCATGAACTTTGTCAAAGACCGCTGGTATTTTATGATCACTATTTAAACTGTACCATTTCAGGTGTCCAGATTTATAGAAGCCACAAACTGGCATCCTTTGCAAACAAATGTCTGTCAGGAGAGAGAGTGGTTTCATTTTTGTCCATCAGCTAGGAAGCACACCTAATCAGGCAACAGTAAGTAAAGCACGAATGGACACTTAGGAAAATATTTCTTCTCCTAAGATGTTGCGCTGTCGATTTTAATTTGCCTGTTCGTAGAATCAGAGTCTGCCCCGTTCACCCCGTTAGCACAAAGTTATTTTTCTTACAATTTGTGATTTTAAAAGGTCTCCTGATTTCAATGCAGAACTGTCTTCCCTTGAGAAAAGCAAACATTTTGCCTAATGAAATGTATCAGGCCAGGCATCTACAGGAGAACTGAAGCAAGGAGACTAATTGGATGCATAGAAGTTGCTTGAATGCACCCAGCTCCAGTTCATTCAAGACACACCAGTAATTAACTTGGTGGGTGACTGAACCCTCCTGGCTCACTTTCCTCTGCTCCGAGTCCTCACTTTTGCCCTATTAGTGGCAGGGTGCCAGTTTCTTTGATACCTGGCCCTCTGTGACTGATTTCTCTTTTTACCTGCCTTACTTTTTCTCTCTCCATTGATGAAAAGTCAAGAAATTCAAGGCAAGTGTTTAGCCCACAGGTTAAGGTGCTGGTTAGAACTAATGCTTCTCATCAGGGAAAGCCTGGGCTTCAACAGTGGATCTCACAATCCCCAAACTCCTGCCCCTGCGGACCACGGAGGCAGCACCAACATCGGCTCAAGGACTTGGGTTCACATCTTCATATGGGAGAGCCAGACAAAGCTGTGAGCTCCTGGCTTCCTCCTGGTTCATTGAGAGCAATTAGCAGCACTTGGGGACTAAGCTTCTCTCTTCCTCTGTCTTTTGAACTAAGAGAGACACACACACACACACACACACACACACACACACACACACACACACACACACACACACACACACACACACACACACACACACACACACACACACACACACACACACACACACACACACACACACACACACACACACACACACACACACACACACACACACACACACACACACACACACACACACACACACACACACACACACGAAGCAGGAGTCTATGTACCCTTCAGTCTGCAGCTTTAAAATCATTGTCACTTCCGAAAAGAGGGACATGACTCCTGGGTCTGAGCTCTCATGGTACAAGTTCATGAGTTTTACCGTATTGACTCCTGGGCTAGAATGTTCTATCTTAATAACTCCTTGTCAAATCAGGCACTGTTCACTCCTGGCTCCCAGCATGTGGTATGGCTCACCAAAGGCCTTACACAAGCGTTTATGGTGTTGAGTATTTTGAATACACAACTTCCCCACATTATGAGGGGGAACTCATTAAGGTAGCCCAAGAAAACGTGTGCTCACTGTGCTTGTCACAATTCTTCGTTTCCATTGGACAGAGTGATTACAGCAACGCAAGGTCAAGTTGATGAATAAAAATTATCCTGTAAGTAAAGAATGAGGGATTCCACTGGGAAATTTAGACTCATGCAAAGTTAAAAATACATCTCCAATATTTAAAAAATTAAAATTCTGGCTAACCCCAACATCTGGTTCTTTTATTATTTGGTTTTAAAAAACACAGCTTCAATACCACACACAAAACAGACCATTTCATTGATTTGAGTTCATACCCTGAATATGGAACTATGAAAACTCACATAGAAACTCCCAGGTCACAGAGGGCACACTACCATTTGGTCATTTTCATCTTTAAGTTACCTTTGGTTATTTTGATCTTTAAGAGACAAGAGGAATGTTCCTGGCCAATTAAACCCATAACAAAAATACTGTTTGTTTTGTTTTTAAGTTGGCATCCTTTCCGCTGCATCTGCTTGTTTTGATCCAGTTTGCCTGCGGCATGTGGCAGCACATCCCCACCGCTGGGCTGGCAGGCAGGCACTGAGTACAGCCCTCGGCCCTACAGCTCAGGAAGCTGCTACAGCTGTGAGACTGTTAAGAAACGGGCTTCTTTGCCCATGATTTCCTAGACAACACCACAACAAGCAAAATAAGGAGCAGAGGGCACATTAGCTCTCAACAGGTCAGACCATTCACACTTAAGTCAACAGCCTGGATGGAAACTCAGGCACAGTAATCGGCCTCTTTACGTTATAAAAGCAAAGTATATGAAGAAAGAGTGAACAGGAAAGCCTTCCTTAATGGCATCCTCCAGATTTTGTAGTTCACAGCTATCTACTTTTCTTACTGTAAAAACAAAATGCATATGCATATATTAGTCACAACTTTAACAGCATTGGAGTCTATTCCATGGTAGGCAAGTAATACTCAAAAGCTATCTGGAAAAAAAGAATTGCTGAATAAGTAGCCAGAGAGAGAGAGAGTACTGATGATACCTTTTAACTTCCAAGATGTTCTGTATATATTTGGGCATGCATTTAAAGCTTGAGATTGATATTTTAATGCATATCTCATATATTTAAGTTTTTATTCTTTAAAAATGTTTAAAAATTTTTTGTGTAGGCTTTCTAATTAGTGACAATATTTGATATTACCACTTAGAGGCAGCTCTGTCATTCAGTAGATCACACTGGACTATGTGTTAGTGAAAATATTCTCTGGGGGCTGGTACATCGGCTCAACTGGCTAATCCTCTACTTCCACGCATGGCATCCTGCATGAGTACTGGTCCATGTCAGAGCTGCTCCACTTGCCATGCTGCTCCCTGCTTGTGGCATAGAAAAGCACTAGAAAATGTCCAAAGCCTTGGGACCCTGCACTCATGTGGGAGACCCGGAAGGAGCTCCTGGCTTCAGACTGGCTCAGCTTCCACCATTGGTGACCACTTGCAGAGTGAACAAGCAGATAGAAGACCTTTCTGTCTCTTCTCTGTGAATCTGCCTCTCCAATAAAAATACCTTTTAAAAGAAAAATCTTCTTAGCTAATAGCACTTTCACAGGTGTAGCTAAGAGCTATGACCATGATTTTTGTAAATGCACTGAATTCTACCCTATTCCCAGTGGCATACATAAGATACTTGCAAGTTTCAAATGACCCAGTCTTGGAAGGCAAAAATGATTGTATTTCTCAGAGATAAATAATTTGTTTATTGTTGAAAACATGCAGATTCCAGGAGTCAATTTTTGCGATGACATAGGCCATGGCAAATGTCTCAAGGACACCGACAAGAATGAGATACTGTTCCTGCACAAATAGTGTACGGCCCACATGGAAAGAACCCACCATTGCTAGAGCGAGACATGGCACCTCCAAGGCCCGAGCATTTGTGGTCTGACCCTATGGGAACCTGTTTTCATGGCAGGGCCTGAGTCAGTCTCCAGACTGGGTCTAGAGTCCGACAAGCTCCCTGGGGATGGCCATTCTACTGGACTGCACCCCACTTTCTGCAGAGAACACCCTTGTGCAGCCAGAGAGAGCACCCAAGAATGTGGGTTGGGTGGAAGGTGAGTCAGGAAAGCTGATGACAGGAGGTAATACTAACATATTCAAAAGGGACTGAGAACTGTACCAGAAGAGGAGACTCGGGAAACAAAGCCACACTAGGGAAATACACTGAAGTAGTCACGTGACAGGGAGCCACCAAATCTTCCCCAAGCACAGAATATGTGGAGCAAGACAGGTGAAAAGGTCGAGGAAATCAAAGTCGGATGATGCTTGTTCTAGACAACTGTCACACGTGGAGTCTATCCCATTCACATTTCAGAGACCCCAGAGAACTACTGCACTTTGCAGTTTCCCTGAAATAATGGCGTACTGGTATTTAGAAAAATAACTGGCAATAGATGGGGAACAGACTGGAGCAGTAAATGCCACCAGGCACAGGGTTGCTTGCAATGGTTTCAGCAGGATGTGGAAGACTTGTACTGCAGCCATGCAAGTGTCAGTGGTTAGGAAGGACACAGATCAGAATACACTTAGGAATCCCCAGGACAAGAGGTCAGAATGCATTGAGGAAGCCCCATGTGGCATAGAATGGCACTGTGCACCCAAGTCCCATTATTCCTATTTTCATGGCAGAGAGATTGTTTGGGGGTGGTAGTCCTCTTAGCTCCCTTGTTGCCAGCAGGAGGACAATGGACGTGCTTCAATAACTACTCCATCTTCTTTCCTCTTTCCTGGCTGCAGGGTGACTCCAGAGATGGAAGACTCGAGAGACGCTGTATGGGAAGGCATGAATGGGCTGCTAGGGGTCAAGCTGCTGGGTGACCTGAAGCACTCACCCTGTGACACTTGGAGGAAAAGCAAACAGGAAAGTTGTCCATGATGACCCGCATATGCTACTACCCGCCTGGTTCCAGCAGCACCCACTGCAGCTCCAGCCTCAAATTGACCAGGTGATTTATGGAGCTGTGAAAGGTCCCAACTTCTGGGGACTGCAGACTGACCTCGCTCAATGGCACAAGCCAGAATCCAGAATCCTCTGTCCTGCGAGTTCTTGAGAAACTGTCGTGCTCAGGAGAAGATGACAAATTCATGTTTTAAAACATGAAGTTTATGGAACACACAGGACATCCTGTTGGAGTTGTTTAGTAAGGTTTTAGATAAACAGGTCTGAACTCTTGGGAACACGGAAGCTTTGTGACAGCCACGTGAGGTGAGGCAGGGAACACCAAGAGACAGGGTGTGCAGTGAGTATAGGACCCGAGGACAGCAGTGAACAACTCTGAGAACATCCTCAAATGAGAAAAGCCAAAGTAAGAGCTGAAGAACACGCTCCCACTAACTATCGCTTACATGCAGGTTAAAGGCATGCAGACAGGACTGACTCAATACACACGGATGAGAGACCTGCACGAAGTCCATACAAGAGGTGCATCATGAAAAATTATGCACGGACTTCAAGATGCTTCCCCTACCAAATAACCTCTTCTAAATTCCATTTTCTACAAATTAGTTTCTAAGAACAGGCTCAAGATATGGGCAGCAGGGGCAGGAGGGTGGAGAAGGAATGGTGTGATGCCTAAGTTGGCTAATTCTCCCCTTAGCAAGTGCCAGATTTCCACATGGAGGCCAGTTCATGTCCCAGCTGCTCCACTTCCTATCCCAGTTCCTGCTTATGGTCTGGGAAAGCAGTTAGAGGATGGCCCAAAGCCTAGGGACCCTTCACATGGAGAATCACAAGACATTCCTGGCTCTTCCCTTCAGATCGGTTCAGCTCTGGCTGTTTCAGCCATCTGGGGAGTGAAGCAACAAATGGAAGGTCTGTCTCTGATCCTATCCCTGTAAATCTGCCTTTCCAATCAAAACAATCTTTAAAAAATGCATGGAGGTCGCTTTCACAGTAGTCTAGTGGCTAAAGTCCTAACCTGGCACACACCTGGATCCCATATGGGCTCATTCTAATCCCGCAGTCTGCTTCCCATCCAGCTCGAAAGGGAAGGGGACAGCAATAGAGAGGTTTGAATTTTGCATCAAGATACAGCCACGCAGGAGGAGGTGGCTTTATGGTTTTGTGGCACAGCAGGGGATATCCAGCAAAAGAACCCTTCCAGGAATGTACCCCAAACACTAGGTATGAAGCAATGAGCTTTAAACTAGATTTGAAAGGCAAATATTAAATTGTGTGGGCTGCATCTGCTAAGTCAGAGCTACGGATACAGCCAGCAAGGGAAGGCAAAGCCGTGCACTTGACCCTGCTTCTGTAGTGTTAACATGCAGTAAGGTCTGGAAGCAAACAGGTCAAGTAGCCAAGGGAATGGAAAGGGGAAGGGCTGAGTGGGGAGAGAATCACAGTCAATAGAATCACAGATGTGGCTGGGACAAAGCAGACACACATCACGAGCCAGAGGGCATCAGTGGTGTCTCGGGGACCTGCTCCAAAATCAATATTATCTATTGTTTCTTTCAAAAATGACAGACTTTTGTGGAAGTTTATGTTAAGGCATAGAAAAGTGATTATAGGGTATGGGGGAAAATTGGTCTGCAGAAATGAATGTAATGCAGCAATAAGGAGAAGTACAGTTTGTGAAATCTGATCTCATGGCTGGGGATTTGCAGGTACAGGTTTATGTGGGTTGTGAGGTCTCCTTCAGTGTAAGACAGCCAGGACCAGACTGATTAGGTTTCTGGATAATATAACATGATGAGTTCCTAAACTGAAGACCGATATAATTAAGGAACACTTCCGAAAGTCCCAGTGGCTATGTGTATGTAGTCTACTAATTTGGAAGAAAGGTCTTCACTATACAGTATTAAATGAATATTTTTATTAATTGGGGAGCAAAAAATACCATGGATGGAAGCCTACCTTCTACTGGACACTGCATGAAATACTCATACTCAGACATTTAATATCAGGAATAAGCCTGTAAAACTCTTTATATACACATTCCACAGAGATGAAAACTAAGGGCAGAGACATGAAGAAATTCAGTGTCCAGAATGACAGAAGTAACAACCGATGGGGCTGAATTTCAAATTCAGCTCTTCTACATTCAAGAACTTGAGTCTTCCCTCTCATTCTTGCTAGCAACCTCTCATAGCAAAGCAGGTACTTTAGGGTCTGCAACGGCACAAGACATAGAATAACTGAAAGTAGACTGACAACCAAAACTGGGTGATGTAATTGTTAGTGAAACAGAACTGCCCTCTGGGAGATGCATGTTCAAATCCTTTCTCCCTGCCTCTGGGCTTTGCTTTAGTTTAGGAGACAACTTGGTAAAGCTCATGTTTGCTGGCTGAAAGGCACAAAATTCTTTCTGAGGGATCATTGGAATCAGGGCTAGCCCAAAACTCTGAAACCACTTATTTCAGGAGTTAGCATCTTCTGACGATCACAGCCAACTGATCCAACATCCTGGGCTGATCAGAACCATGAGTGTCAATTAGTCTCAGCATGTCTACTTGGATGCTCTGTGGCAGGGACTGGAGGTAGTGGCCATGAGATTAACGTCTTTGTCAAAGCTTTTTACAAAATCTCCTTTTACAAAAAAGTGATGAGGATGAGGGCAGTTTGAATAACAGGAATGGGAGGAGGAGGAAGCAAGGAGCAATTCCAATGCTCTGAGGTGCTGTGGGAATCTGGGCATTTGTCAGGCAGCACCTGCTTTCTGTTTGACTGGATGCTCTCTGACATAGGAGTAGCTATCACCAGCAGATGAAATTAGTGGCCAGTTCTCCTGTGCAGAATCTGACTGTTACAGAGGAGATCGACTTGCTCACAAGCTTGTCAAACTCAGAATTTTCCAGCAACCTTAAGAAAATTAAGTCGATGACTCCTGTTGGATTTGCTTGGGTCCACTTTTGAGTTTTCCCATTGCTAACACGTGGTTGGCATGGTCATGGCAGTTCATTCTGGGCTATTGCACATAACCTGCATTTTTAAACTCTTTGCTGGTAATAATTTGGAAGGTGCTATTAACTGAGGAATCATCTACTTGGGCCTGATAAGAGGCATCATACCACGCATTCCCCTGATTCCAGGGAGTTGCCCGTGGCTCTGTTTATTTACAGCACCTTCAATATTCTCTCCTTTTTGGAATCTTGAAGATTTACAACATGTCTAGTAAATGGTAAGTCACAATTCCAGGGAAGTTGTACTGAAACAAACACCCACTACTGCTGATGATTGTGACTGTCACATGCTTCGTGTGGCAACTTGGGATAGTGAGGTTTGCCCATTCTTTCCGATTTGATCTGGAAATTATCCAACAGAAAACAAATATGCTGCGGCCACTGTTTCTTTTAACTTGCAAATGAAATACTCAACATGAAACAGCAAGGGTGTGAGTTTATTTGCACTGTGTTGTATCACATTAAACTGCCACTGCAGTGCCAGTATTCCATATGGACTCTGGCTCAAGACCTGGCCGCTCCACTTCCAATCCAGTTCCTTATTAATATGCCTGAGAAAACAGCAAAGGATAGCCCAAGAACCTGGGCCCTTGTGGTCATGCGGGAGGCCCTGATGAAGCTCTTGGCTCTAGCCTAGCCCAGCTAAAGTCTCTAGGACTATTTGGGGAGTGAACCAGTGGATGGGAAAAACTCTTTCCCTCCCTCTCTAACTTTCTTCCAAATAAATATCTTCCAAAAAAAGGTATACGTGGAAGAAAATTAAATTGAACATTTAATTATACAGATAATTATTCTAATGAAGTTGTAGCATATGATGAAACAGTGAAAATATTTGCCATAAAATGAAGCAAATTTAGGGTAAACATTAACCGAGCAGTTAAGAGGCTGCTGAGTATGTCCACATGCAACATTTGAGTTGTTGGAGACTGGCTCCAGTGTCCCACTCCAGCTTACTGCTAACGGTGACCTTGGGTGGCAGCAGTGATAGCCCAGGTGGCTGGATCCCTGTGACCCCATGGAGGCTTAGTTTGAATTCCCTTCTTCCAGCTTCAACCTAACCCAGCCTTATTTCTTACAGGCATTGTTTCTCTGATTCAAACAATTTTTTTAAAGGAAAGACTGCAAAAGCAAGAAAGATATAATATATACATTAGATATAAAATAACCTACTATATACTTCAAACAACTTTAAAGAAAAAACAGAATTCCAAGCTGTTTATTTTACTACAACACTGTTTTGAAATCTGTGCAGCTTTCTCACAACAGGCCTTTTTTCCAGGAGACTTTTGAAAATCTTCCCCAGGCATGATTTCAAGCATTTGTGATACTAAAATAATCATCCAATTACTGTTTCCATGCTCTATTTGAATGCTTTTATGTGTACAGTATGGTTGTAACTATGTGAAACTTTGTTTACCCAGAATGCACATGACACAACAGCAGAACTTCGTAAAATTCCAGACACCCCGACCTTATGACAAGGAGGCCCTCATTGGCTAACCCAGAACGGAGCCCTAGTCTTTATAGCTGCCAAGATGAATGGAAGTCAGAAATTTCCTTCAGTTTGGCTTAGAATAATGATGCAACCACTTTCCAAATATCTTCACATATTTAGTAAATTATTACTCAAATCTCATTTGAAGTATAAAACCTGGTTGAATTCATGTTTTAAAAATTGCCAAAGCCTTAAGAATATAATCCCTGGTAGTCAACTGGCTCAGTAGAATGGGATTCCAGAAGAAATCCTATGAAAAATACAGTAAGAGATGGATTGCAATGGCCCTGGGTACACAGTGGAAAGAAAACTGAGGTGTGTCCCCAAGCATTTCCTCCACATCTCTCCTGGTCTCCATAACCCAGTGCATGGACAACACCCAGAAGCGCTACCTAGAGCTAGGGGTTTTCTGTCCACTTTTACCTCAACCAAAATGTGTCACACCATGTCTAAGAGGACCCAAAACTCTCAAAGGCTTTCAAGCATGAGCAAATAATCCTGGTTAGCTTTGTGAGCAACCTTGTTCTTAGCATCTGAAATGGTTAACTCATAGGAACCATGCAATGCTGAGCCCAAATTGGCCAATCTATCTGAAACTACTGATCTAGGTACGCTGTCATGTTGAAGCATGCTCAGACAGGATCCAGTTCCAGGGCCTATTGGTAGAAACTGGACTCTTCCTCCCCACAATGTCCCTGTGGGGCAAAGGGGCAGTCTTCCCTACACAGGCCACTCCCAGGAGTCCCACTTGGCAGTACACTGTTCAGAATGGCTAATTTTAGAACCCAATGTGTATCTTTTACTCAGCACCCACCCCCTTGTCTACCAATCTCAAATTCAGCAATCATTTTTGCACAACGTATTTTGCCCTTCTAAAAGGGGTTAGTCTTAAGACACAATGGAAAAATAAACAAGTTCATGGACCTTGCCATGCCTGATTCAGGTGGCTCTTCTCCAACCTCTGACCAAAGGGCACAGTGATTAATAAATAATACCAAAGTCAGGAAGATTAAACAGCCACTGAATTCTTATGCCAAAATCCAGCCAATCAACAAAATAAATTTCAGAATAATTATTTTAGTCTCAAAGTGTTCTAAAATAGATTATTATGTCTACTTCTCTACCTGCCTTCTTAATTAACTCGTGAGAGTCTACAAGAAATGCTAATTCAAGAGTATTCTAGGAATCATCCTAAGAATATAGTCTTGATAAGTCTATATTTTAAAATAATTCCCACAAATTAATAACATGATCATTAAAAACTTCATTGTTTGAAATGTTTTCTTAGAAAAAATGGAAATACATACAACCCTAATTTTAAAAATGTTATTTTGTTGTAATTTTCTGCAACTGTTAAATATCTATAAGTTAAAAAAGGTGAAGAAAAGTCTGCCAATATCACAACCCGTCATCTAATCCTGAGGGAAGTGCAAGGACAAAGCATAAAATAATTTTTGTTCATACATATTCTAAGTCATTTATGATGATCTTTTGTAAGAGATCTTGAACACAATTAAGATACCTCACATGATCATATGGTATCTATTAGAAAAAGACTTATGAAAAACAAGTTGTTGTTTTTGTTTTTGCCATTGTTAATAAACTTCTTTGGTAGACTTAAAAGTCTAAAAATTATTAACTACTTGAAGAGGATCCAGCAGCTGCTAGCAAAGTGAAAATCAATGAAAAATGGGAGAAAGGTCAGTTGTTAGATTAAAATGATCATATTTACCAATTTTCAACTTATACCACTTTTGGTAGTACAGTTGTTGTACAGTTACATCTCAGTCTGGTATTCCAGTTCTGGATCTGGAGTTAAGACCCAAAAGCAGGTATTCTCTATTTAATAGCTTTATGATACTACTTAATAACAGGTATTCTCTATTTAATAGCTGTAGGATGTCTGAGAAGTTAAGCAAACACCCCTATTTAAGTATAGTTTTATCGTTATAAAGCAGACAGTAAAATTTCCTCCTTCAGACATTTGTCTTGCAGTATGAAATGACAGCAGTAGGCACAAGGAAAGGCTCAGTCCTGCTGCAGCTGGGTCCGTTATAATTTTATCACATCAAGTCCAGGCTTTGATCTGTCATGTTCAAAGTCACATGTGAAGAGGGACTTCAGAAATCTTTAGAATTCACTTCCTGGTGACAAAGTAATGGCATGACAGCCACTTGCAAAAAAAAAAATGTATGATGCTGAGTTAAGATATAGATTGACCAGCAAGGAATCACAAACATTATCAAATAAGAGGAACCCATACATCTTAAATGAGTCTTTTAGGTAGACTGGCTTTGCCCGTGGACACTCACAGGGGACTGAGTCAGCACTAGGTTTTTGAGAAAGGTGGCTCATCCTCTGTGATTCTCGTTTGCATCAGGAACAAAGACATAAGTGATGACAAACGGGGCTCCTAACTCGGCACCAAAGCTGCTTAGGGTTCCTTAACCAGAGTCACTGCCCTATAGTCCCGGAAAAAGCAGGCAAATCTCTTAACATTTTATTTATTTATTTTAACTGTAACAGACTTTTAAAAATGTTTTTTAAATTTCCCTTGCCCCCTGCCCAAGTCTCCTCCCCACCACTGAGTTTCCCTATATCATCACTATAGTACAGTTCATCTTAAACTGTCCCATGCCCATCCCTGTGGGCAGGGACCATGGCAGAGAGTCCAGCATCAAGATAACAATAGGTTCATTAGTAGTCCATCTTTGATCTGGAAGTAGAGATGTATACTGCACTGTATCCTCACATCTGGATGTGATAGCCTCCATTACACAGTTACTATATAGCCCCTTAAATGAAAAGTCACAATACAAAAACAGGAACATTTTTTATTTTTATATTTAATTTTCATTTCATCTTGCTAAAATCGCAAAAGGCATTTTGTTTCTATGTGTCTACCAACGATTATACCTAAAACTATTTTTAGGTCACTCCCTTTGGAAAGTAAAACTTCTCTCAGAACTGACAGAACTAGAAGTGTTTAACTGGAGCCTTCATCATTATAATGAATATAGATTCAGGATAACCGGCTGAATCACATGTCAAGTTTCTAAGAAAATGATAAATATTGATATAAAAGAGTAATATTTGGGGTTAAAAGTCTAGAAATGTATAATACACTTATGCTGTGGGCCAGAAGTGGGATTCAGTGTCATTTCCCAGGTTGTTAGTATAACTTCAATTTCTGTAGGACACAGCGTTTCCTTCCATACTAGGACTGGTATAACAGAACGCTGTGTACAACCTGCCCTCAGTAGAAAATAATCTCAGAGCAGTGTTCATTCACTCCCATTGCATAAGGCACATTATTTTCCCAGGGCCCTAAATCACCCACAAGAAAACTTGAACCCTGTCTAAATACGGCACATTATTTACACACTGATCCCTTTAATGATCAGAAAAACAGTGGCCCAGTGCTTAGATACCAGGTCCAGGAGCAGAGTAACTGGGTTTAATTCCAGGATCCAGCTCTGGTTCCCAACTCTAGCCTCCTGCTAATGCATAACCTTGGAGGCAGTAAGTAACTGGGGTCTTGACATCCATGGAGTCCTAACCTAAGCTTTTGGCTATTGGCTCTGGCCTAGTCCAGGCCAGCCCAGCCCTGCTCATTGTTTGTTTTTAATGAGTAAACCACTGGATCAGCGCTCTGTCTCTCACCTCCTGGCTCTAAAAATTTAAAGAAAGAATACACTGATTTTATAAACACACAGATTGACATTAAGAGATGGTAGCCCAGGCATGAGTCTGGGGCAGAACTACCTGCTGAGTAGCTAATCAAACATTTGACTTCAATAATGTGAAATTCCTACCTCTGAAAAGTCCCAATAAGAACTATCACTCATAGGATAATGGTAAAAAGTAAATCAGTGTTTCATTTAGCACGTTTTTAAGCCACGTAAGTCAATACAAAAGGCTTTGAACAGAGCCAATACACCATTAATATGCACATCTAAAAATACAAATGTGAATACTCCACTGTTTCTCAGAAAATGTGGAAAAACTACCGACCACAGTTCTGATGTTCGTTTATGAGCAACTTTCATCATTTAATGCAGCTTAAGCAAATGCTTTGTGTCAAGATCTAGAATGGTTGTCTAGTTTTGATTTTTATGTGACATTCCCTGGAAGAGATGTTTCCATCCCCCGTGTTCAAATCCCTAATTTGCACAATAGAGAAGTAGGAATACGAGTGAGTCACATACATACAAGTAGTGGACTTCTCTCTGAATTAGAAGGCACAAGGGAAATGCCTGACATGGTCACTGACGTCCCTGGACACTCAGTCAGCGATTGCAAGTCTGTCTCTAACTTCCTGCTGCCTTCCTTCCACAAGGCTTGGCATCCACACTGCAATAGAACTTCTGCCTCTACCTGTAGCTTTGGAGGAGTTACTCATCTCCTTAAGCCCAGCAACACAATTTTCTATGTAATCGTAATGACAATTGTAACAGCTTTTGGTCTTGAAGTACTTACAATGGCACCCTGAGAAAGCTCAAAGAAAATGTGTATTATGAAAAAATGTAGGCATCGTTTCAAAAACATTTGGAGCTACATCAACTCATATTTTCACCCCATTTTCCTAGTCCTCCATGTTGGGCACACTGCTAGAAAACCGACATGCTTTTTTGTAGTTTATGTTCAAAGCATGTTCATACATTGCATCACTTGTTCACAACACAGGGCACAGACTTGGCACAGTGCAGCTCTCTGGGGCAGACGCTGGGCCAGGAAAGCTTCCATTTTCATCAACTTCCTGGGAGGACAGGAAAACAATCTATGACGGTGTTTCTATTTCCCAAAGTTTACACTCTTTGGGGGATTCAGGAAGACAGCAGAGGCCAAAATAAATACTCTGAACAGCAGGGGGAGAGGTACAAATTTTTAAAAATAATAATGATAAAATGTTAAAGCTGTGTTTTTTTTTTTTTAAAGATTGTTTATTTCTTTAAAAGGCAGAGTTACAGGAAAAGAGCAGCAGTAGCAAGAACTCACATCCCCTGATTCACTCCACAAAAGGCCATGAGGGTCAGCACCAGTCCACATTAAAGCCAGGAACCTGGACGTCCATCCAGGTTTCCCATGTGGGATGTAGGAGCCCAAGCACTTGGTTTGTCTTCTACTGCCTTCTCAACTGTATTAACAGAATGTATCAGAAGTGGGTCAGCTGGGACTCAAACTGACACCCACAGGGGATGCTGCATGGCAGGCAGTGGTTCAGCACACTGTGGCACAATGTCATCTCCTAAAACATCTTATTTTTAATTAAACTGGAATACTATTAAAACCGTTAACACTGGACCTGGTGCAGTGGCTTAGTGGCTGGAGTCCTCGCCTTGCATGTGCCACAATCCCATATGGGCGCCATTTGCTGTCCCGGCTGCTCCACTTCCAAGCCAGCTGCAAGATCTGTCTCTCCTCTCCATGGACCTGACTTTCCAATGGAAACGAATAAATGTTTGGAAAAAAAAAAAGCAAAAAGAAAACATCCCACTAACAAATGAAAATTTTTAAGGTCATCTTTCATGTGTTTTGCATTAATAAAAATTATACTAGGTAATTTAAGCCTGTTTTTCCTTTCAGGCAAACTAGTACATAAAAAAGTACTATATAGTCTATGTTTCCTGGGAAATATCCGCAGAACACATCTACCTGATATCTTTTAATGAACGTGGATTGAGGAAAAACAAATGATCCCAGAATAGGCCAGTTAGGGCTGACGAGGTAGTGCTTGCATCAGGACACACTGGTGCTTCCTGATGCTTACGCACTGTGAGAGGGTTCAGAAGCTTGGCTGCCTGCTTGTCAGTACATGAAAGAACTGACCCAAACTAAAAACAAAATCTTGATTAAACTGCCTACCCCCTCCTCCTGTAGGACTTCATTTTACAGTGAAAATTACTTTCCTGGGTAAACTCAAATATATTGATGACACTACTGATCTATGTCAAAAATTTCTTTATTAAGTCTTTGTGGAATAGAAAGAACACATAAATTAGAATTCTATGTTTTAACAGTAAATAAAATAATAACCACTAATTATCGGTTCTTCATGTAAAAACCATCTCAGATTAAGCAAATGCTATCCCTTTCTTGGATGACTGAAAAAAACAAACATGCAACTGAAATCTTATGAGAAATAAACAGGAGCATGAACAAACAAAAAGAACAACAACAAGAAAGCCTCCCCACAACAGACCAAATATTATTTAACTTCACACACCTCAATGATAAGATGCAGTATTTCTTAGCATTTCCAAGAATAAATTCCACTAAAAATGAAGGCACCAGAAATGACATTCTTGGTAACAAAAAAGTCATAAAAGTATGTGTGCATGTATATCCTGTCTTCTTATGCAACTTAAATTTCAACTTCACATAAATCCATACAGGTACAGTATATGAAAGATCTATCTAGTTTTCTACTAGAACTGAATCCTTTCTTAAATACATGTAGTTTATGAGAGACAAATTTAAAACCTAGCAGTTGAATAAATGGCATTCTCTGGCTTACTCCTTCAGAATATACTTCAGGAATTTCTAAATTCATCTTGCCACTCCCATCTCAAAATGATCCTACAAACTCCCCACCTGCTTCAACTGGGAATATCTACATGTCCCCAAGTTTTCATTTATGACCACAAAACAATACCAATCACTTAAAATTCCTTGATTGTGTGCCTAAAATATTTTTATTTACATGTAACATATTTGCAGAATATGTACTAATAAATAGAAATGTTAAATACTGAGGATAGAAAACTAAGTTTGCTGAATACAAAATTTCCTTGAAATCCATGCGTATGAGGAGTCCTCAAAAAATTTGAGCAAAATTTATATTTCGAAAAAAAAATCCCATGCTTGGGTTGCATTTACTTCTGTACAAAACCACCATCTGTTATCCATTGTCCATAACCGTTTAGGAGCTCTCCCACATCCTCTGGTAGGAAATGCCCTCTGGGCAGTGGTTGAGTGGTGGGCAGGCTGACAGCCAGCCTGTCACACCACAAGCCAGGTGTGTGACGGACAACAGCACATCAGGAACCTCAGCGAGGCAGGAATCAGAAGCCTTAGGTCACACGAGGTCAGACACCAAAGACGCAGGCATAGGAGAACCCCAAGGCATGCCAGCAAGCCTTGGGGAACGATCCCAAAGGTCGAAGAGTCAGGAATCAGGAGGTCCATGTGAGCCAGCACAAGGGTTGGGGGAAAGGACAAGGAAACAGATGTGAGGCCCAGCAACAAAGCAATGTGACGCGGCAATGATTTTCTGGTAGGGCCAGGAAGTTTCAGACACGTTTCCTACTGGATCCTTTCCCAGCACTAGGCTAGCGTGGCCCTGTGCAGGAGCAGGCAGTGTGAATGTATGAGGAAGAGCTGAAGAGAAGCGACCAAGAGCACACCCCTTGGTCTGAAGAACAAGGCCCTCCTAGCCTGAACCCCACCCCCAGGCTCTCATGGCAAGGTGACACCCTCTGCATCCATTCATCCTTCCTGCCTGGTGCTCATCTTAGGACCTCAACTCCACACTCCAATCACTGAGCAACTCTTATCCTGAGTCTTCAGCTGCATTCAGCCTTGCACAGTGCCTGGCATCATTAGTTACTTATCCTAAAGATTCCAAACACTGGGGAAGCAGGAATTCATGATCCAGTTGTTTGGGCATCAAACTTCTACCCGTTCTACCTTCTGCTAAAACAATGGAAAACCACGGGGTTGGGGAGCAACCCATCTGCTTATTGGGAGGGGAACCTGTCTGTTGGTTTAAGGTAGGTTCTAATTCCCTTATGAAGTGTATATGGCAAATGACACTATGACCCAAATAAAACATCAGTAATCCAAAAATAATAATGAAAGTTACTCAAGGAAAACAAAACACAGCTTGGTTTTTTTTTTTTTTTTGGTGTCGAGAACAAGTATAAAATTATACCATTTTAAAAGAAACATTGCTCAATTTTTTAAAAAAATAAACTTTGGTGTATATTATGAAACATAAGAAAATTATCTGTATCTGAACTCATGTGAATTATAATTTCACAAAAATATTTGAGAGTAATGACTTTCAAATGAACACAGGAAGAATGTTATTAAAAAGAACAAAGATTAGGAAATCTACTGTAGCTCATAACCCCGCAGTGGGGAAGGGAACAGTTTCTTATGATCTGAGAGGATTTTTCCATTCTTCATTTGGCTAAATCTTAGACACCGAGCAGATCATTCTTGGTTGGTAAAAGTCCATTTTGATCCTCCAAGGAAATTAATTCCCTTTGCTAAACAGGATTCACAAAAACATATTCCTGAAGTCAATGCAATGAAATTTGTAGATTAATACAACACTGTCAGTTTTTCTTAAAGGATTTTCTATCACTTCCTAACTGAAACTAGCAATAGGAAGTACGGGGTAAGTTTGGGAGGACAGCAAATATTTTGATGTCAGCACAAGGCGTGTCTGGTGAAGAGGGCAACACAGGAAACGAGAAAGCAGAAGGCTTCCTGTGGAACAGAAGGCACCGGGAAGATGTAGTGTTGTCACTTCAAGCATGGGAGACTTCAATCAGGACAACAACCTGATTCTAGGTTTAAAAACGATTGAAATTCAATTCCCATCAAATACAGCTACTACATTGGAATAAAAATGTTATCATTCTAAAATATTTATTTGGAACCTTAATTGCACAAGTAAAGCAGTAATTGCCCTCTAGGTGCTGAAAATCAAAGGCAGGCACATAACACATGCTCTTATTTCAAAACATGGAAATTAAGACTCACAGAACAAACGCAGGAACGGAAACAGAGGTATCCACATGTCTGTAATAAAAAGTGTGCAATAGCAAAGAAAGGCAGTAATGTGTTCAAGTGGGCTACACTCAGAGCAGCCACAGGAACCCTTCCTCCCAACAGAATAAACTGTGCAAACCGTCTGCTCTTTGGTCAAGCAGAAGAGCTTGATGAAAGAGCAAGGATTTCAACATCTGTCAGAAAGTTCACCAACCAGGTACAACTTGTAAGCTTCCAAGGTGAGCAAAGGAAAGCGAAGAATGAGAAGCAAGCAAGTGACTCAGAGTGGGTTTCTTAAAGGTAGAGATAACACCAATAATGGATGATTAGGAAAATTGGATCAGGAACTACTCAATGACTTAAGCCAGGGTTCTCCAAGGAATCCACCTGCACTGCTGTCTGTCCTCCATCCAGCAGTCCAACCTGTACAATGGTTTGTCACACTTACACCACAAGACAAAATAAAAGCCATCAGCTGTCCTTCTTGCTTCTCTATCTAAATGGATCTCCTGCCACTCTGCTCTGGTGTTGGATCTTCCACTGTGATTTCATCCAACCAACACTAAGACTTGACCATGCAGAAATACTGTCTTAACATGTGTCTTCTCCGAGTCAGGAAAAATCTGCTGTAAAAGTGAATGATGAAAATTTATATTTGGGCATAACAACAATGATGTACCTGATCAGAGAAAAGAAAATCAGTACAACACAGGCATTTTTAATTCCATCTTTGAAAAGTTAATATACACCTGCCACTGTGGGTAGCTAGGCAGAAGTAGCTGCTGACTCCAGGTAGGAACTTTCCTGCTCAACAGTACGCTAACTTCCCCCACTCTGCACGTGGAGAAAAGATATGTTAGCCAAAAGGAACAGGAAGAGAAGTGTTACAGGGACCAAAAATGTACCACAGGTACTCAGTGGAGCTGTGTAAGTGGATGGAAAAGTCTGACTCCTGAGGTATGAACAAGATTGAGTCCAATGCCATCCTGTCATATGCAGAAAATATGTTCACATATGCTGTTGGCATCATGCCCAAGGAGTATGAGTAAAAAAGATACTTCCCAGCATCTCCATATTCTTTGACACATACGTCAACAGAATGCATTGTCCATAAAAACAGACCTGCCATCAGTTAATTTTCATGCCTCCAGACCTGCCGCCAGAATTTTCATGGACAAGAGTCCTACTTAATCCATGATGCTATTGCATATTTGTAACAAGAAGCTCACACCAACTGGACATCAATTATAATTCCAAAGTGTTGCTTTATCTGATTGAAATTTATTTGCCTATGTTTTACTGGTGTGTATACATGTCACAGCTACACTTGTATTTAAGTTCCCATTTGGGAACAAGCAACATAATCTAAAGATTCACTGCTGAGTATGACTGAAATGATAAATGCAGACCAATTACAAATTGAGGCTGGTAATTATGTAAAGTGGTGAGAGAAATAGTCAAACTGATTCACATACACATTCCTAAGGGAGGGCTCTCTGGTGTAAAGGCCCGGAGGCCATCAAGGGGATGGGTGCCTGGGGATGGCATGACACCCAGTAGGGCAGCGGAATGCCCCAATGCCTATCCAGGTGAGCACTTGAGTGTATTCATTTCTCAGATTTTCATTGCTTTGAAGTTGGCCTCACACACCCTGAAGAACTCTGGGAGAAAACAAAATGCTTTGCCTCTTTCGTATTTACTAAAACTCACTGAGTAACCTGCTGAAGGACTCAGAACTGAGCCTTTATTTGGAGCAAACCCCCAGGAAATGGGCTTTGGACTTGGAAGCAAACTAGGAACAATTAGGGTTTCTGATTCAGGGAGCATCTAGTCACAGAACAACCAGACTACAAACCTGAAGACAAAGACCCTGAAATCTCTAAGAATGGGCAAGACTCAGAGAAAGGCCCGAATCTCACCTCATCTCCACCCTCCACGTAAATACATTTTATAGGATAAAGTATTCCACAGGACAAAGAAAACTCTGAAAGCAAATGTGCCACAAAATTAACAATGTCTTCTTCTGTGTGATGGTCAGGTGGAGCCTGAGGATTTCAATCACTGCATCTTATCACATATTTTAGTCTCCTCGAAACAAAAATGGCCTGGGAGGTGGCAGTCAACGCTTTATCCCAGCTCCAACTGTTATTCTCCCTTTAGGATAAGAACAACAAATTCAAAGACCTGCAAGTGCCAGGCAGGTAACGTGAGTGTGCACAGGAGTACATCAAACAAGCATATGTTGAGAGGCACAAGCAGGGAGCTGCTCTAAGGAGCCAATGTTACAATGTTTGGACACCAGAAACCTGATTTTTGGTAAAATTTTCTTTTAAAACTATTCATTTGAAGGGCAGAATTACATACAGAGAGAGACGCAGACAGAGAGAGGTCTTCCATGCAGCTGGTCCATTCCCACTATCGTCTATTGCTTTCCCAGGCTACTAGCAGAGAGCTGAACTCAGAGGGAGGGTTAGGGTTAGGACTTGACTCTGTGGCTCATAACAGCTGCTGGTACTGTAGTTGGCAGTCTAGTTACACCCCAGTGCCAGCTATTTTTTAAAAAATTATAACTAATTACTCAAATTTAAAAAACATATTAAAATACTTTGCCGGCTCTACTTTCAGACCAGAGATGGTCCCCACAAGAAGCCGTTGAACTTATCTGGACAATAAGATGCTGGACACTATGCTTAATATAAGCTTGCAATGAAAGAACCCCAACTGAACTTGAACTATGGCAATGCAGCAAGGTGGAGGAATCCACCATGGGGGGAGGGGTGGGGGAAGGATGAGGGGAATCCCAGTACCTACAACTGTGTCACATAATACAATGTAATAAATTTTAAAAAATTATAACTAATTACTCAGATTTAAAAAACACATTAAAATTTTGAAGTGCCAATAAAGTATAAGGAAAATTCAGTTATTTTGGCCTTAAAATATCAGATGTGTATATCTATACACAAATGTATATGTATGCATATATTTAGTCATTTTAATATGCAAACACATGTGAACATTACTAGTTCAAAAGCACTGATGCCATTCTAAGAAATAAAAATCCTAGATACACAAGTCTATGTATCCAAATAGTGCATCTGAATAAAAGATGGATAGAAAAAAGTGAAGAATTACTTTCTATTAAATATATTCTATTCTAATTTATTCTCTATTATGTTAAACTAAAACAGGACCTAAATGACATAACTTTAAAATTGTAAGTGAAATGCGTTTCCTTCCTATATCCACATGCACAGTGGACTCTCAAAAGTTGCGTGAGGAATGGGTATCCTGATCAAGCTTTGCAGGGATTGTAACAATTTTCCTCACTGGAGTCAGCATCTTTCAATTTCCTTTCCAAGAACTTTTTGGATTACTCTTGTACGGGATACTTAGCAGGAAATTCAGAGTGAGAAAAGTGTCGAAGTCTGCAGAAGTCACAGAACAGAAGTCTTTGGGATCAGTTAGAGGAAACTTGCAGATGGAATTCTCTCAAGACACAGGGACCAAGGGTGCCAGCCGGAGGGACAGTAGCTTCACTGGTCAGAAGGAGGGCAACTGCTAGAACCCATTCTAATGGCTCAGCTAGAAGAAGCTGCTCTACTCACGTTAGAGCGATCACTGAGGAGGGACACGCTGGGATGCAAGAGTGAGACACTGGAGGCCAGACACCAGTGGAAGGGCAGTGTCAGGCAGAGGAGAAAGCCAGACCCTAAGGTCAAGGTCAAGGTCAACAAAGATGGGCAGGCCAATGTCAGAGCCTGAGAAGTAAAGCGAATGCAGGCTCCCACACTGGAAGCAACAGACTAACAGCAGGGTTCCTACTAAGAGATCACTTCAAGGTACCCCAACCCTGCTGCTTTCCACGAGGTAGAGGATATTTACCTGCTCAACATCAGATATAGTACAGAACATACCCCCAGAGATGAACGCAGAGATCTGTTTTGCAAACTAGAGGCAAAAAATATCTCAAAGGCCTGGCAGCCTAGAGCTCAGGACCCAGCCATGTGTCCTCGTGACAGGTGTGCAAAGCCCTTGGCATCCACAAGGGAGTTTGCTATCTGATCTATTTTGGCTAAAACCACACATCCGGGAAGTCCAATCAGTTCGTTTACTTTGCAAACAATGTGTGATCATCAAACCATTTTGAAAAATAGTTCTAAAACAACGTATTGCAGAGGCTCAGTGAATTTTTCCTGTGTTGTATGTGGCCCTTGGACTTCAGAATTACATAAAAATCATGGGCAGCCAGAGTCCACTTTAATTTTTAACTATAACTTATTTCCAAGAATCAGGAATACCCTCCCCTCAGATTGTCTTCATTTCCTTCCAACCGGTTTCCAGTGTTTGCGCTCATTCAAGCATGCCTGCAAATCAAATATGCCGAACACACTAATCTGAATTAAGTTGAAACACCTCTTAGTCAGAAGGACACAATGAACCCCAATGAACACATTTGCTAGGAAAGTGAGAAAAGAGAAAACAACTCAAGGGTCATGGTGGGAATGAGGCCTTGAAGCTCCTCTGTTCAATAAGTTTGAAGAACCAGTTATTTTATTAGTTTGAAACACAGGAAGGAATCCAACATACTGCAGTCATGTGACTGCTGAGGACCAAAGAGGCTACTGGATGTCTGGGAACTTCTTGGCCCAGGCACAGTTATCAAGATCACTGGCGGCCCACGCACAGTTATCCTGAAAGAGTCTGACAGTCATCTTTGCTCTTTGTCAAGATGTTCAGCACCACAGAGGCAGACACCTGGAGGAAACCAATTTGAAATTCACACTACACACTCTAGTGCTGTCAGGAATTTACCTGGGTGAGAAAGTAACTTCTAAACAAACTCAGAAGTACACGCACTTATATCAAAGGAAAAGTTCTTAGGAGGCAGATGAAGGAATTCTGTATACCACCAAATCTGTCTGTCTTTGAAGACCCTGCTGAACTTGACAGAAATGCAAACATGACAAGTGGACTCAAACCCAGAAGAGCTTGGTTAACGTCTTCCGCCTGCTACTGCCATGGGGCCTGGTGAGTACCAACTGAAACCGCAGGCCTTCTCCTGTGGCATTAGGCTGCAGAAGCATGCTTCCATCTACATGCACTCTAAGACAAAAGGGAAACATTTCCTTGCTCTCCCTCCTTAAGTAAATGCAAGACAGAGAAAGTTTTATAGGCAAAAAACAGTTATCAGAAAAGGAAGACTTGGATGCACAGATGCAAAAATTCATTTTCAAGGCAATTTTATCCTCGTAAGAATAGACTGCAAAATGTACAAAATTTTTTAGAAGCACAAAATAGAGAAGACCTAGAGGCCCAGCGCTGTGCTATAGTGTGTAAAGCCACTGCCTGTGCTACTGGCATCCCATACCAGCACCAGTGTGTGTCCCAGCTACTCCAGTTCTGATCCAGCTCCCTGCCAGTATGCATGGGAAAGCAGCAGAAGATGTCCCAAGTGCTTGAGCCTCTATACAGACATGTGAATGCCAGCTGAAGCTCCTGGCTTTGGAATGGTTCAACTCTGGCCAATGCAGCCATTTATGGTGTGAATCCATCAATGGAAGATAGATTGTCAGGAAGCAAGACCTATGAAATCTAGGTCCCCTAAATTCCATTGTCAATACTATTAATCATGTTTATATCCTGCTGTTCCTTCAAGGGATTAATTTTTGTCTAAGCTGTAAGAATTTCACTCCTGTTGTAGATGTTTCAACTATTATGTATAAATCTGTTTGGAAGGTGTTAAAGTTTGTGTGAACCCAGTAACATTCTGTGCTCAGATCTGCCTTGTTAAAAGTGAGCCGTTTTTCTCTTAAAGATGTGTAGAAATATTCAAACAGTAAGGAGTGGCTGTATCAGAAACAACTATGTAGCTACAAAAGAAATTACTTAAGGACTCCAATTTCAGAACCCGTTCTAGTGCTCCCTAGAACCTCAGAGTCCATATTCTGTTAATAGGTTCAGCATCAAGAGCTCTTCAGCCAGGCCCTAGCAGGTCCATTCTTGTCACCAAATGTGCTTCAGGCACGGTAATGAGGACCTCATGACGAAACTACTCATTAAACAATCTCTATTTCTGAGAAGTCTTATTTTTTATATACATGGGGATAATTGTTTTCTGATGTTAGTTTTAGGTACAATATCCATATTTTTAAACCATAAAAGAGCAGTTAGGGACCAAATCCATTAGACAGGCATCAACTTTATGCATATGATACCTAGCAACATACAAATGGTTTCCTACTCAACTTTTTTTTTCTTAAAGGAAGAAGTTGAGCAATAGCTTCAACATGTTGATTGATTCCCCAAAGGCCTCAATAACCAGGGCTGGCACTGACTGGAACCTGGAATCTGGAACTCCATCCAGGTCTCCCCACATGGATGCAGGAGTCCATGCACTTGGGCTATCTTCCTTTGCTTTCCCAGAAGCATCAACAGGGAGCTGGAAGAGAAGCTGATCAGGTGGGACTAGAACTGGTCTCCATAAAGGCCATCAGTGTTGCATGTGGTAGCTTATCCTTTTGTGCCCAATGAAGGCCCATTTGACTCCATTCTTAAAATAATTCACTGTTGCAACAGATTTTAAAATTTGATCATTTTAAAGCAAACTTAAAAGACAAATGTAACTTATTCTCTTAGGACTTTATAAGCAGTAGATCTTCAGTTTATCTCAAACTACTCTGTCATAGTTTACAATACAACAATTACATGGCCCAAAACTGTCCATTTCAACTGCCATTTTTGGTCTCCAGCATTGAAGTTAAGGCCCTCCCTTCAGCACCCCTGAGCCTCACTGCATGCCTGTTTGTGATGGACAAGAGAAATTTACTAACACCACAATCGTCAGCTCAACGACTCATCCAACATTAAAGGATGAATGTAGTTTTCAACTGATGCATTAAAACAGCACTAAATGTCATCCCATCAGCCATCAAAGGCAGATACTATACTATCTGAAAAAAGTGGCCAAAGTTTCCAGCATTATTTGTGTTTCCTACCATGAACATGACAGCCTGACCATGGCCGGAACTCAATCTGGTGAATGACTGAAACTCAACTAATGGCAAGACTTGACTGCAAGGACTGGAGTTAGAGAATGAGACCTTGCTCTGTCATGGTGATGTTTCTCATTCATCTAGTTTGTACCTGAACTCAAGTTCACTCTGAAGAAAAGACAGGCTCCACATTTACTCTTAGAAACAGATCCCCAGTCCTGTACTCTTCTAGCTGTTGTGTCCACATTGGGCTAAACCTGTTCCAGTTGAACTTGGGGAGTGTGTTGGAATTGGGAGAGCCAGTATGCTGCCTCATAGGACCAGTGACTGCTCACAAGGTCATGAAACACCAGCTCAATCAACAGCTACAGTGCAGGCAAAAGAACAGAAGTTTATCAATCTGCTCAGTATGCTCAGCTAGCAAATAGAGTCCCTCATTTCTATCCTAGCAGAGGTCACTACAGAAAAGTGGGCAATGTACCAGCCTGCTCTACTTGTTGTCTTCATTTGCATATATTTAAAACTACTTCAAACGGCATACACGGATAATCCCGATATTTTATAGTGAACAGTGGTAGCAGAAGATGCGGAACTGAATAAGTACTTGTGAAATAAAATAAATTGTGAATAAAATAAATAATTGTGAAATTGAATACAAGCCTGGGAATTCCAAGCAGGCATGAGAATGGTGGAAACTTTTGCCAAAATGTAGACTTGAGGACTTAAGCCTCTGCCTTGGGAACAGCATGTGCTATGGGGTGGGGCATGGTGATCTTATTGCCAGATTTTTTTTTTTGATGCTGTGCTCAATTTAGTTTTCATTGTTTGCATTTGAGGGACTTATTTTGAGTCACATACTCTATTACCCCAGTAAGAACATCTATTAATATTTTCAAGTCTTTATTAGAACTTAGCTCTAAGCTATAATTTAGGTTTGGATGATCTTTTAAAGCATGATGAATGTGTAAGTCCAATTTATTTCTATGTCAAGTTCTGCTTTATGTTCCCCAAGGTTGTTTTTAAAGCAAGATTAATTTTTAAAAAGAGCACTTACACCCAAAATATTCAAATATATATTAAATATTGGGAACAATGAAACAGCAATCTTCAAAAGGAGCAACTTTTTGATATGGCAGGGCTTGGGAAAGATAAATATTGAACCAACTAATCTCTCCTAATTTGGTGTTTACTCATAATCCCTGTAATCCTCATGAGTAAATAGATTCAGGGTTTTTTTTTTTACTTTTTTAACATACAAAGGCTTCTACCTATAGATGGCTTTGAAAATCTCAGTGCTTAAGCATACAGTAAGAATAAACGGCAGAGGGATGATATTTACCAAGCTTTTTAAAAAGTTCATTAAAGACTATAGTACGATTAAAGGCAATACAACATTGCTATTTTCCAGAGCTAGTAGACAAATGTTTCATACAAATGTCTTAAACATTATTCCAGGCAAGCTTTATGGTATATGGGGTTAACGTACAACCTGCAACACCTGTGTCCCATTGCTCCTCTTCTGATCATGTGCAGGCGGCAGCAGATGGCCCAAGAGTTGGGACCCTGTCATTCACAAGCAACAAAACAGAGTGCTGGGCTCCTGGTTTCAGCACAGCCTAGGTCTGTCCTTTTCAGCCATTTGAGGTGTGAACCAGTGGATCCCCTCTTTCTGTCAGTCTGCTTCAAACTAAGTTTAAAATATTACAGGGGTTGGTACCATGGTATAGATTAAGCCTCCACTTGTAATGCTTGCATCTCATATGGGCACTGGTCTGAGTTCTAACTTTTCCCTTCAGATCCAGCTCCCTACTCATGTGCCTGAGGAAGCAGCAGAGGATGAACCAAGCCCTTGGGCCTCTGCATCCATGCTGGGGTTCCAGGAGAAGCTCCAGATTACTGGTTCTCGACCAGCCCATCTCTGAACATCGTGGCCATTTGGGGAGTGAACGAGCAGATGAAAAATCTGTCTCCTTTTCTCTCTGTAAATCTAACTTTCAAATAAAAATCTTTATTGAGATAAATTATTTTTTAAACTAAAAACCACATGATCAACTCATAAATGAGACAAAGGATACATCTAAAAGTAGGTTGTATGATGTGATTACCAAAGAATCAAACTTTGTTGAACATCTGCTTACATGCCAAACATACAACGACAGCCTTCACCAGAACTATAATGATGCCCCCACCCCGACTGAGCAGTACACAGGGTGGCACACACCGGTGCAGCCCCCTCCATCCAGGGTTGGTCTGTATGATGACAGAATATGGCAGAAGAGACAAACATGATTTCCAAAACCAGCTTACTAAAGAAAATGTGGCTGTCATCTTGGCCCTGCTCCTTTTTTCTCTCCATAGCATTCACTTTGGGACAATGATACTATTGACCAGTCTTGGAAAAAGACCAAAAGTGCAAAAATCTGAGACCTTCTGAAAGTAGATCCAGTCAAGAGGTAGGACCAATAGCCAGTGGTCACATGCACAAGCCTGGCATAACCAGGGTTTCCAGCTCTAGGCAAGCATTCAGATAAACCTCAAGACAGCCCAAGTCCAAACCACCTAAATATGTTAAGATTCCAAAGAAACACCAGGAGATAATAAACACTAGTTGGCCTGGCTGCCAAGTTTTCGTATAATTTATCATGCAGCAGTTGATAACCAGTGCACACATCCTCCGGCACCCACTTGCTCTTGTGACTTGATCTGAGCCACAAATCAAGGTCAACTGGGCAAATCTGACCCAAGATTAGAGTCAGACACAAACTTTGTTTTGGATGTTTGGAAATATAACAATCCTTTAGGATTAGTGTATCCATGCTGCATACCCTGAGCTGAAATATTCATTTGCAATATTAATCACTATACTTAATAAGCAAAAATACACTTTCTTTGCAACAGAAAGCGTATCACTGGTTGATTAGCAACTGGAGAGTGGGAAGTGAAGGATTACAAAAGGCGGAGATGACATGTGGAAAGGGTGGGTATGTTCTTTAGATTGATAATGCTGATCGTTTTCTACATTAACATCTATGTAAAAACTTAGAATGTGGCCAGTGCTTTGGAGTAGTGGGTGAAACTGCAGCCTGCAGATGCCAATTCCAGTCCTGGCTGCTCCATTTGCAACCCAACTCCCTCTAATGCTCCTGGGTAAACAGCGGAGGATGGCTGAAGTGCTTGGGCCCCCTGCACTCACGTGGGAAACCCACAGGAATCTCCTCATTGCCTTTTGGGGAGTGCCTCCATGGATTAAAGGCCTCCTGTAACTCCCTTTAAACTTGGCCTTTAAAAAATAAATCTCTAAAAAATTTTACATATTGTCTATTTCCAATATAAATGCTTTTTTTTCCATTATACTTAGATAAGGCTGCTTTTAAAAAACTGTTTCATCACTGTATCCACAACCAACCACATATTCAAAGTTGATACGGTTTTCATATTGTCAGATTATGACATTAGACTGTACATTAGTATTTCAGAAATGAAGAAATCAATATTTTGATCATATGCTATTTACCCATTTAGCATTAAAACGCTTAATGAACGTAACACTGTTGGCAAATCTGAATAAATTAGTACTAGAATAGTTAAACAAAGCCTTCAACTCAAAGTTTCATATTTTAGTTTCATATATTAATGACCTAATTTCATCCATATATACATGTGTGTTTACAATTCTGCCAGCACTATTTATTAAAAAGATTATCCTTTTTCCAATGGATGGGCTGAGCACATTTATCAAATATAAATTGGTTCCATGTAAAAAGTTTAATTGCTGGGTTCATTATTCTGTTCCACTAAATTGTATGCTTTTTTAATAACAATATTATACTGTTTTTAATACTGTAGTTTTCTAGTCACATAGAGAAAGTCATACATAGTCATATATATACAGCTTTGATGTCAAGCATTGTGATAGCTTCGGCTTGGTTTCTTTTGCTCAGGATTGCTTTGGCTATTCGAGGTCTTCTGTCATTCCCAATCAACTTTAGGACTGCTTTTTCTAATCAGATCCCTGCTTCTCACCATGAGCAAAATCAGCTCAAGACGAATCACAACTTAAGGACTGGGACTATGCAGTTGAGGAAATACTCCAAGACATTGGTACAGGGGAGGACTTCCTACATAAGACTCCTAAAACACGGACAACAAAAGCAAAACTACACAGAGTTATCACCTCAGAAGCTCTTACATGGTAAAGGAAGCAATATAATCTTTAGAAAAGCCAAAAGAATGGGAAGAAAAATGTTAGCTATTTCTCTAAGAATTAATATCCAGAATTTTATTCGATACTCAAAAGACTCAACATGAAAGCAAGAAATTCAGCTCAGAAACTGGCAATGGACCTAAGTTCTTAAAAATATATGCCAACGGCCAACAGATACATGAAGGCAATGCTCACCAACTTATTTTAAAAGTGAGAAGACTAATAATTTATGTACCTAACACATATTTGCTTTTTAAGCTTATTTGAAAGTCAGTGTTACAAACAGAATGAGAGGAAAAGAGAAATACTGTGGTATGTCACAGCACCAGCCCCAAATGGGGCATTCTTACACACTCTGTGTGGAATGCAAATTACCACTGTGAAAAACAGTATGGAGACTTCAAAAAACAGACTTGTCATAATAACTACTAGGTATCACATACACTACTGGGACATGCACATATTGCATCAAAATGGTATCTGCATTGCCATGTTTATATTAGTACTGTTCATGATCGCCATGCTCAGACAGACCCATCAAAAATGTTTTGGATTTCAATATCAGAGAATGTAAATTAAAATCCCAAAGAGTTACCCTATTACTCTTATCAAACAAAAAACTCTCATAACCTGAAGTATTGATGAAAATGTGGAAAGCAGGAATTGATGTTACTGGTAGTAGAGTATGTCAACAATTTTGGGGTGAAACTGAAGATCTATGTCACTACCCAGTAATGAACTTTCTAGATATTTATCTGCAAAAAAACTGTCACATTTATACATGAAGAGGAATGTGGAAGGGCATGTTAATAAACAGAACGGTTATCACAAATGCAGTGCTTTTTATGCAACACTGTCGTAAATTTTCCATCAGTTTTTACTGTTACCCTGCTAATATGCCCACCTCATAGGAAACACTTCATTTTACAAGTGGCTACACTGAGGCAGAGAGTTCAAGTTTTGCCAAAGTCAGACCTACAAACCTGAACCATCCTATTCTGGTGTCTGGACTATGAAACACCCATGTACAAGAGCAAACTTGTTGAGGCCATCCATGGGTCCACAAACAGAAAAAATACGCAACATTGTATCCTCATGGGCTGAACGGCAGAGTGTTGTGAACACATACACTGAGTCTACACATGACAGTGTGTACACATTTCAGCAACCTAATGGAGGGACATGTTCAGGTAGAAGAAGATTGGCACTGCATGATGCTGATGTCCTTCTAATCCCGAGAGGAATCTTAGACTATTTTGATAAAATATACAATTTCCCCTGCAGTACAGGATTGCTAGCATCTAAAAGTGGGCCAACACTGCAAGCTACAAGACTGACCAACTAGCCTGGGCTTAACAGTGAGCAGCTGCTCCAGTGCAGGATCTGTAGTTCTCTAAGTATGTGTCTAAAAAGGGAAAACGGTCTCCATTATCACTCTTTCTCTGAAGGTTCCACCAAACATGCTTGCACATGCAATACACCTCACCTTTTTGACATGTGTATTTTCCAAATAAATCCCTAAAATAGCATCACAATTTAGCTTCATATTCAATATAGTTTTCCCACATACAAAGATATTTACTGCAAATTCTGCACCACAAATGCTCACAGTTACATATTTTAGAACATAATTTTGTATCTTCAAAAAGGTAAACTAAATCAGCAAACAGTTTTTTATATTGCATTGTTTTAGACAATAGGTCTGTATAAATTTCCATGCTACTCAAGTAGAAAAAGAAAGCAGTTCACTAAGCAGATATAGCATTAAGTACATACACACACTAAAGATTTATTTTTACTGGAAAGGCAGATTTACAGACAGAAGGAGAGATGAGAGAAAGGTCTCTGCTGGCTCATTACCCAATTGGTTGCAATAGCCATACATGAGCCAATCTAAAACCAGGAGCTGGCCCGGCACAGTGGCCTAGTGGCTAAAGTCCTTGCCATGAATGCACCGAGATCCTATGTGGGTGCCGGTTCTAATTCCAGCTGTTGTACTTCCCATCCAGCTCTCTACTTGTGGCCTTGGCAAGTAGTTGAGGACAGCCCAAAGCCTTGGGACCCTGCACCCATGTGGGAGACCTGGAAGAGATTCCTGGCTCCTGGCTTCGGATCAGCGCAGCACCGGCTGCTGCAGTCACTTGGGGAGAGAATCATCGAACGGAAGATCTTCATGTCTCTCCTCCGCTCTGTACATCTCCCTTTCTAATAAAAGTAAATCTTAAAAAAACAGAGCTAACATCTTCTGGGTCTCCCACATGGGTGTAGAATTCCAAGGACTTAAGTCATCCTATACTGCTTTCCTAGGCCATAAGCTGAGAGCTTGATTATGTATCTGGGGCATGAAATGGTACCCAAATAGGAATGTTGGATTTTGAAGGTGGTGGTTTAGCCTGTTGAGCTACCACCCCAGCCCCAAGGGTGCATATGTAAGGGGTCCCTGAAACAATGGTATGTACAAAGCAGTGATGCTGAGCTCCTCATTGTCCAAATGAGCTTCCAGTAAGGAATGAGTTGGGAGGCCTGTCCAGGATCACAGCACTGGCTTCAAACATCTAGAACACAGCTGCCATGGAGTAGGATTACTCTACTGAAAAGAAAAATTGTTTTAAGATTTCTGGTGAGAAAAACTGTAATAGGGACAGATCTTTAAAACATCAAGAGGTTAATATTAACACTGACACACAAGGTTCAATGTTAGTTTTCACAGAAACTTGATGGATAAACACAGAATATCAAATGTTAATTCTCTCCATCTGAGCTACTGAAAAAACACCACAGGTTTGGGTGTGTCAAGTTCTTTGAAAAGCTCATTGGTGCTCCAGTGGAGATCTAGCTATGATCTCTTTCCAACACCGGACACACCCTACTCAAAGATAAATGATTCGGAGCTGGCCACAATCCAACCTGTGATATTCAGCCTATTTACTGGCTAGTGGTATCACAGATGCAGCCCCGGCTTCCTCTACAAGAAGAGCAGACACAGGATTCAACACCATGGCTTCTCTATCACTAGAATCAGCTCTGCCAGAACAGCAAAAACATGCAAGGGGAGTGTCAGAGACGGCAATGAGGAGAAAGGTCAGTGGGGCTTGCAACCAGGGTGCCAACATCAATACATGTTGCTCCATATTTGTACCATGGAACCAAAATGGGCCAAGCAAGGAAGGTGAAAATGGCCAGATAAGAAAGGAGGAAACAGAGTCAACCAAGGTGAAGCTAACTGAGCCAAGCTGCAGTGCAATGATAAAACCACCAAGGGATGCATGGGTTCCAGTATCAGATACCTTCCTCATGTGTAACAAGCAAAGGCCCATCCCAGTCCTCTCTCCAAGCCCAGAAGTGTGTTCATAAACTCCTAGCATCTAGAACAAATGGCTATTTTATATTCCGTTTATTCTCAACTTTTATTATAATTTGATGAACACCTATGATGTTATGTCCTCATAATACAAGCACAAGAGGCAGCAATCTACACAAATGTTTCTCTTGGACAGTGAAACTGTTATAATTCTGTGAGGGTCAGTTTTCATTGGAAGTCAACTTTTCTTTCTTCAGGAAAAAAATGACGTCATGCTGTCTAGTTGTACCACTCCACACAGGTCAGTAAAGGCCTCAGGTCCCACAAGGTTTCATCACGTATCAACACCCACACATTGAAATGAGCACAACCTCAGGGAGAGGGTGACACTCAAACTGCAGAGACGTGGGCACAGGACTCAAGGGCTAGAGAATACTTTGTGGTTTTGCTTTGATAACCTCCCTCAAATCAGAGTATGCAAGGAAATGCCTAAAGTATCTCCATATCTAAGATCAACCCTGTCTTGTTTCCACATAGAAAAAAAATCGAGTTACTGTGTCTGGAATGTTGACTTCACTTTTAATATGTGGGTACAAAATTCCTACTGTGATTTAGGTAACTAAAGGAAGTTGTAAGCATTGGCTAGATAATTGTAAAGATTTCCATGTCCTCTCCATAAAAGGATGATTGAGCAAAGATGTTGGGTCTTCAGTTGTAGGATTAATTTAAAAATTAATTTAATAATTAATTTAAAAATTTCATACCAGTTTATTCTTCATCCAACAACCCTTGACTTCTTTTAGGAGCAGCAAGTAAACCTTAAACCATAATTCTTTTATGAAAAGCTGCTCTGGGTTCTCATCAGCACACAGGCACTGCAGGAGCAACAAGGGCACAGAGTTGAAGCAGCCATGGTCCCTGTCCTCATCTGATTCCATGGGTTGGGGAGGGAAATAAATACATAACTACAATACACAAAATCTCTACATGACAGAGCTCCACGAACAGTGCGTGCTGGAGAGGCAGGGGGAGGATGGAGGGGCAAGGCCTTGCTGAACTGTCACATTTAGTCCCACTCTTGAAGGGAGGGAAGGAAACCCATCTGACGAGCCCCCAATCAAAGAGAGTAGCCATGGAGAGTGCATGCAGGTTTCAGAGGCCAATAAGAGCGAAAACAATCTTCCTAATGGCTCCGAGTTCAAGATGAAAAATTGTAGGGAGATATGAAAAGATTCAAAAGAGAACACATATGGCATTTCACAGAAGACACGGTCCTCTACATGAAAAAACCAATCAGCAGGTGAGATGGGGCAGGCAGATCCACCTGAAGCCTCATTCACAGGTCACAGAAGATGTAATGTGGGTTGGACAAACAGCAGGAGCTGGATTTGGAAAAATGGCAGATGATGTAACATCATTCAGGTCTTAAGAGGTTTGTGGATAATCTACATTAGGAAAAATCCATGCATGAGTGAGAGCTTTTGTATCAAAATGCACTTATCATTTAATTGCAATTTTTCCATTGATCAACACAACTTGCTAGTAGATTAAAGTCTGAGTGGACAGGATACACACAGAGAAAGAAACGAGTAATACTTGAGAAACCCTGTCTTCTACATTCCCTTCTCCATTAACTAAGCCTTTCAGCTACAATCAACTTTAGAAACAAACTGGAGATAATTGAGGCTAATGGTTTCATAAATATGCTTATTTCAGATTGTGCTCAAACTCTACAATGTCAAGGCAGAGGCCGATTCTTTTTTTTTCTTACTGCACTGCCATTTTCATGAAGTACTACTACAGAAAAAAAAAGTTATCTTCCTTTTGAGATCTCTAGTTAAAATAACACAATATGGTCACAGGTATTTTTTAAAAGGGAAGATTTCTAATTCATACTAGGTTGCTGACATTGTTCACCAATTTCACAAAAAATTTTCCCCAAAACAAATGTTCAGATTACTTATTAATGGTAACCATATTTTCAGCTGCTGTTCATCTTTCCATCTGCCTATCCTAGCTCTTTTGGATAAAGCACAACCATGGACTTTCTAGACATGCAATACCACATGGTGAACATTTTGCCATGTTTAGCAGGTAAGCACTGAGTACACTGGAAGGCTGTACTCAAATGGCCCAGGGGGGATTGCCCATCCACAGCAGCAGCTTTGCTCAGACTTTCAAGCAGGAAATATTACCAAGTATTTTTAGACACGGTAATTTAAAAAATGATCATTGAATGCTGGAACTAATTTACATACACAGCTTCATCTGTTCCTAAGCAAGATATCATGATCAAATTTGTCTCCCCATCTATAAAGACAAAATGCATGTGATCAACATTCAATAGTATTTCCTTTTGTCCTTTCCAAACTGAAGCAGACAGGCATAAAACATACTGAAAACCCTTGTGACACTTTCAGAAATGAGGAATGTCTTTAAAAATTCGATGTGAAAAATCTACATATGGATGTAAAGGGCCTGTTCTCCCTAGACCCATGAGAATATCTGCAGCTTCCTACCAATCATGAAACTTAGACGGTTTTTTTTTTTTGATTGGCATTGTTCTTAGTTTAAATATTGGTTTACTTTTTCCATTTAAAGTATTTTAAATAATTTTAAAATGCTTCCTATATTATACTTGATGTATCTTCTTTCCGGTCTCTAGTCATTTTTCTGCATTTATTTTCCATCATTCGCATCACTACTGCTACAGGGGCAACTGGATCTATTGTAAATCCCGGCCATTCTTCAAACACAGTAACATCTTCATGCTTTGCTGGCCCAAGTTCACCTCTTTTGGGGCTTTCCATGAAGCAAATTTGATGGAAAATTACAAGACTTCAAAAACCCAACAATAACTACCTTCCAGGATTTTTAATGAAGGTCTGTGATCAGACGAGCTTATTAAACGGTAGCACATTTAATGAGTACTTAAATGACATTAACAGCCCAATAATTAGACCCCTTTATCACACACAAAAAAATGTCATATTAACAGGGTCATAATTTCCGGCAACAGTAGTTACAGGTGCTCCGCTGTTAGCTGTTTCTTTCTTCCCCCTTAACTTGATTAAGCCAGAAATAACGAGGCAATGTGAACCCTTCCTGGAACGCATCATTTAATTTTTCAAAAATGGCACAGGTGGAATCAAGCAGCTTCTTGGGAAAGTACTGGGGCAAGATTAAAGAAATACAAACTATTCATCAATTATCAACTAAGGATGAAATGCACCATGAAGCTCTTCACTCGGGTGTTTACCTTTGTGGTCGAGTTTTGTTAAAAAACAGCCCAGAATGTTAACCAGTTAGGAAGAAAACAATGCATCACTGAGCAGACAGAGTAACTTTCCTAAAAGTTCAAGCAGAGAACATCACAACCTGAATTATATCTACCAGATGGAGGTACTGAGCACACAGAGCAGGCAATTGACAGATCCAGCCTGACGAGGAAAGGTCATTGCTAATTTCTGCCCATTGTTCAGGAAAAGCTTGTTTCCAAGGATAAGGGATTGCCAACAAATTAGAATTTTGATTACAAATAGATCCTGACATACTAACCACATTCTACCAAAAAATAAACAAACATGGACATTCTGGGATGGTGGTTACTAGTGTCACATGCCGAGCAACTCTGCAAGGTTAGTAATACCATACTGCTCAGGGAAGATGAGCTGATAGGTCATCACAAAATGAGCTCTTATTACACTATTCAAGGAAGCCTTGAATTTAAAATCCCAATTTCCACAGTGTGCTCTTACAATGTCACATAATCTAATTGCAACCTGCCTTCCCAATCTTTCCCCCAAGTGTGCACACTTCAAGATGACACATATCAAGATACAGCTCTGGTGGGCATTTGTAGACACTTCTTCCACAAACTCAAGGTTTATCACTAATGATACTTTCCTTTGCTCCACAGGCTCACGCCCTCCATCATGGCCTCCCTCCAACCCTGTCTGCTCACAAGCAATTGGATGACTGCCTTCAATAATTGCAGGAAACCAGAGTTTTTCATGTGATACACACTTATGTACATGGGAAGCATGTATTCATATACATGTTCAAACACACATGTTCATAATTCAGTGGTTGAAAGGAATGTTGACTCCATTATGATTCACTGGGTTAAGCAGTTCTTTACAGAGTCATCATTTCAAAGGAGAACTGGCTCCAGTTCCAGCTGCTCTGTTTCCAAATCAGCTCTCTGTGAATGCGCCTGGGAAAGCAGCAGCAGAAGGCTCATGTACTCAGGTGCTTGCCTCCCAAGCGGAGATCTCCATGAGGCTTGCATGTTTGGCCTGGCCACTGCCACCAGGCATGCACCAGTTCCAACTTTCAAATAAATAATTTTTAAAAGTCAGACACATAAGAGGCTCAATTCTTAACGTCTACTTCCAGAGTAGATTTATTTCTCCAAGACTCACTTGACTCTCTCATAAGAGGAGGATAATGCACCCCGACAGCATGGCTGTGAGGGTAAAATTAAAGACACTTATGTCTCTGTACTACAACAGGAGTACAAGGGCATCAGCAGCAGCACCAGCATCTCTTCAGAATTATAGCAATGAAATGGAAAAAGACTTCTTCAAAAGATTTAATTTCAACCAAACTTAAAAATATATGCCACTTTACCATTTGAGAAGATCAAAGGATTAACTCCAAACATCACAATTTAGAAGAAAATCAAAATTCTGAAAAACTAGGAAAAGATGTGAAAAAAGCCCATTCTTCCTTTGATAAGGACAATTAGTATTTTCAGTAATCAAGAAGGCCTGAAAGCACACATTGCAACAGAAAACACAGGCAGATGTTGGATGTGGCTGTTAAAAAGCAGATCTGAATGCTTGCAGCCCATGTCTCCAGGCTTGGGTACAAGGCCTGAGTGTGCCCTGGATTCCAGCTTTGTTTTGGGGGCATTCTGGGAGGCTGCAGGTGATGCCCTAAAAACTCAGGTCCTTGTCATCCACTTGGGAGAAATCAATTCAACCCCTGCCTCTTGGCTTCATTCTTATTCAACTCCAATGCCATGGCACTTGGCGAGTGACCCAGCAGATTCAAGATCCATCAATCTCTGTCTTTTCAAAAGAAAATTTACAAATTTTGAATCCTATTCTAACAATACATTGCATAACCTTATGCCATCTTTGCTTTTATGAATGAGTATCATCTGTTTTTGTCTCTGCAATTTTTTTTTATCTTACCTTACCATTATTTCTCATTTTCAAAATAGAAACAGAGATGACTTTTCAAAAGTGTATCAGTGGGTGCACCTGTGAGTGTAACAGCCTTTCTTTCCCTCCTGTCCATATCAAAGCAGCATTTGCTGTGATGGTGTCAGTGGGAGCTTTGGGCTGAAGTAAGAAGCCAGCGTTAGCTAGTAGACATCTCTACTCCTCCCCCTGCTGCTGTCTTCCTTCTGTATACAGACTGAAAAATCAAACTAAACCCTTGCTTCAGCAACATGTGAGCATCTGACACCTTAGTCCACAGCTCCTTTCCTGAGCTGCAGTATGATTACCCTAGGGGAAAAGTTACTCACACATAGCTGACCTGTGGTTTCCCATTTTGTCCAGTCCACCCACAGAAGGGGATTTAGCATACAAGCATGATTAGCGTCCTTGTCACTGTAAATTACAAGGTGTAAGTGGGAAAACTGTAAATGTGTAACAGAGAATTAACAAGCACAGTGTGTTAGCCAAATTCACACTTTGTTTGCCCTCATTTCACATATCTATAAGGGCACTCCAAAAAGTTGATGGAAAATGGATTTAACAATTAGTTGATTTACCTTATTTTGGTGCAATTTTTAGAAAGAAATTCATGCAAACGAGGAGTCTTCAAAAAGTTGATGAGCATGAAGAACAATGAAAGGATTTCCAATATTTTTGGCACCAAGACAAACTGATCTTTAGTTTTCAATGAATTTTGGCAACTCTCCTTAGATTATAACCTTCTCAAGGACATCATGATGGGTGTTTTAGGATTTGCTAGCCAGTTTACTTAACCTCACATGGAATTTATAAATACCTGTGAACATAAGAGGTAGTTTTTGACTTTTCATAATTGCCCATTCCTCCCAGGCAATAAGGACGGTGGCATTCCAAAAGAGATCCTAATTAACACTTAGAACTGGAGGCTCAATGACTCTGCTGGGAATTCCGAATTTATACAATCTGATGTTCTCCCAAACCACTTCAGTCCTCTAATTCCATGTTTCACTAAGAGGTAGACCAGCTTTTCCTCTGGCGGCTTCCTCTCTCACTGGCCCCACAGAGGCAGACATCAGCTGGGAGGGAGGCCTCCTAGGTTAGGCACCATGCATTACATGTCACTTCGCTGCCACTTACAAACTCCAAAGAGTAACTGCAGCTTCAGTGACCAACTGGAAGCCCAATTGTTTCCTCTTTCCCAGTTTCTCACAAAACTGTTTGAATTGAGCTTCCCTTCACCATAACAGAGGCCAATTCTGGCGGAAGTCCATTCTCTTGGACTTGCTTCTATTTAGGTGCAAATGCTTATATTGTTCTTCTTAGGCCTATTAATAACTTGGGAAAAGCTCCCCGCACTGACTTTTGAAGGCCATCACAAATATTTTCCCATATTATTTTCACTGTGCCTTCCTCTGGTCTCAGTTCTGTCTTTAAGAATATGAATTCAATAGTAAATTCACCAAAGATCATCTCACAGAAAATACACAGGACATATTTCCTACAGTTATACCAGTGGAGTTTTCAATGTCATTGTTATCTTTCTGTATTTGCCCCCAAATCTCTACAAAGGGCACATAAAAAGTAGTGAACTAACATTTTTATATAAATTTAGACATATTGCAACAGATAACAATCACACCATCTTATGCTTTTTCAGGTTCTTGACATAATTGCAGCCAACTGCACTGGAACTAACACTGAAAAACTGCACTTTATACCAGATTTCTTCACTTGAACTAATAACAGGGCTCACTGGGGGCTGCTGAGTGAGGTTAGTCTTCAAGATATGAAATAGCTTTTAACCTCAACGTATAATGAATAGTTCAAGTTGCAAGGCGCATTACTTCTGTGCCAACGGAAGATCAAAAATGAAATCCCCAAAAGCCCTGAAACCCCAATGACATGTCACAGAACAAGCAATTGTACAGAACTGATACCTGAGCCTTTTCAGATTAGACCAGTGAAAGCAGTGCTAAGTAAAACACCTCAGACACACAAAACTATCTGGAGCCCAAAGTTGTATCCTAGTGAAACATCCAAGAAATTCCCATTTCCTGTTATTTCCCAAGTCACTTCTGCCGGGGTCTGGGCCCCCAGGTTTCTGCATCTCCTCCTTGGTCTACCTCATGGTTAACCCTTGCAGCTATAGCATCTCTGATGCCTTGCAAACCACACAAAATGGGCAATCGTTTCTGCACCACTAATCCTGCCAGACACAGCCCATTCCTCTGTCTTTACTAATGTCTGTATTTTAATTAGAAGTAGATTTTACCCGGCAAAGGTTTCTCATCTTTCAAGACAGCTTAAGCGTGCTCATCTTTTCAAAGGTTTTCTTGACCAATCCCTCACCCTGAGTTAATAACTCTTTTTTCTTTTGGTTCCCACTGTATAGGTGTAAAATTGCTAGTATCTATTCATATCATTCTATTATATTCATCTACTTTTTAATAGCTCCCTTATAAACTATAAACTGCTTGAGGGTCTTGGGTCTTTACATCCACAGCTCCTAATTGCCAGTGCAGTGCATGACTAACTGGAGAATGAGGACAAAGAATGAGTGAAATGCAGGACAATGCATGAGAGAAATTCCGTACCCACAAAAATACCACTAGAGATTCACATCTTTTTGTTAAACTGGAGTAAACACTTTTAGGTTGCAACTAAGACTCAAACAGGAGGGAGACAGAGTCCAGTGCCCTCGTCTGACTTGGTAATATTCACACAAGAGTTCTCAATAATTAACCTTCGCAAAGATTGGCAGAAGAGTAACTCCTGATCCTTAGATTGGAGGATTGCTCAAGTGGATTGTTTGTAAGATATAGGGCATTTTCAAATGAGGTCTTCTAAGCATCCAGTGAGTCAACGGTAATGAATGACCACAACCTGAGTTGAATCTGATAGTCCAGCCATTGTGCCTTCCCAGGGTAACCCCCTAGACCAGGCAACCTTTGTACTCTGTGGAGAGTGTTATTGTGCTAACAGCACCTACACGTCTGTAGCTATGTAAGTGCTAACGCTCACATTGTCCTTCTAAAACAAGTATTTGAGAAACACCTGTAGATAGATTCAAGCAGCAAAACACATTAGCCAGCATTTTTACCTTTTAGCTGAAGATTTCCAAGGTATAAAATCATGCAAAAATTTAAATTAAAAAATACTTCTGGGAGGGTTAGAGATGTTTGATGGTTATATCTTCAACTCCAGATATTGTAATGAATGTGGTTCAGCCAGACACCAAGGATGGCATCAGATGATGCAATCAACTCAGAAACCAAGAGTGAATTCATCATGATTACAAACAGGGGCTAAACATGGCAAAATTGCTCATTGTGTCTTGTCTAGACATACTGTAGTAGGTTGAGGTATTTCATCTCAGCCCCAACTCCGACACACTGCCAACATGACAATCTTGAATCTGATTCTTAAAGAGTTCAGATTAATTACATTGGCATAGATATTATCTTGAGTATTTACACTCAACAAAATTTTATTCTGTGGCAAACAGGAAGGTCTTATTTAAGGAAAACTTTATGCTTACTCATTTCTCTGTTCTCTAAACTCTAACTTGGTCCTTTTTAAATTGTTCTTACTTGAAAGCTAAGAGGGAGAGGTTGGTTCATTTCTCAGAACAGTCATGAATGGGTCAGGTCAAAGGCAGGAGCAAAAGCTCAGTCCAATCTGCCACGCAGGACCAAGAACCCAAGCACACAAGCCATCACCTGCTGCCAGGATGTGCACTAACAAGAAGCTGGAATCAGAAGTGGAGCTGGAGGCCGAGATTACGGCAGAGAGGATCTAGGCCTCTGCTTGTGACACTGACCTTTACAGAAGTGCCTGTTTGAATCCTGGCTGCTCTGATTCCGGCTGATTCAGTTCCTTGTTAATGTACCTCAGAAAGCAACAGATGATGGCCCACGTGTTGGAAACCAGTAATAACAGAACTTAACAGCATGTTGGTGGTTGCTAGAGGCTGCAAAGGAACAATGAGAGGAAGGAATGAGGAACATCTGAGGAGCACGTACTAGGTCCTAAACACATGGAAGAAGTCTGGAGGTTCCATTGCATGTTAGGGTGACTACAGATCACGTTAATGTATTGAAAATATTTTTAAAAGTTTGTGTTTTCACCATAAAATGCTAAATGTCTCAAGAGATAGAGTCCCCCCAATGAGACTTTACACAACAGATGCATATTAAAATCCATATAAAGCTCCATAAATAGATACAGAATTTAAACATTAAAATTTTAATTTTTTTAAGCACAAGAAGTAGCAGGGTATGTTCAAGGACTGTGTCCACCAGGGCTGGGCTGGGCTGGGGGCATGGGGGCAGTGTTAGACAGGATCAGAGAACAAGCCAGGACTGAATACTGCTTGGTTCGCAAAGTCCTCCGTCATGTGCACTTAGATGTCACTTAGAAGGGTTTGAGGCAGGAGAAAGGCTGAAGTCAGGGTAGTCTTTAGGAGAGCTACTGCAGCCTGAGAAGCCAGATTATAAAAGGACAGAAGTAACCTGGGAGGCACCATTTGTAGACTACTGCAGAAGAAAAGCAGCTTCGATAAGCAAGCCAACAGTGACAACCTAAAGAAATGAATATGATCAAGACATATGCGGATATCTCTTAATTCCCAAATAGTTAACTCTGTGTCTGCAGGAAATCCATACTAAAAAAAAAAAAAACTGCTAATGTACACAGCTTTGAAAGTTTGTACTGACTTCTGTGCAACTTTGTCTTTGCTATCCTCAAAGGAGTGAGCAAATAAAGGTGTGGGGCTTAGAGTTGAGCTCTGGGAGTCACCGTGGGAGGTCTGTTTCCACACTGAATCCCAAAGCACTTGCACACACCACCTTCTGCAGAGGACAGCAGCTACAGAGCCCACCCTCTCACCTGTAAGTAACATGCACACGATTCAGCTTGGTAGTAACACTCATTCTGCTGCGCAGAGTACAATGCCTGATGCCATGCCCCGGCTCATGCCTGGTAGAACAGAGTGGATGTTTCTGCCAAGTGGCGTCCAAGCAGAGCTTAGCACAACACAACCACAAACCTGTAGGAAAGTCAGCTTTATTTTCAGGACTAACAGTCGTTCTTTTGAAGGCACATTTAACAGGAAAACAAAGCAAAACAGAGTCCGCCCTCAGTGACTGAAATCTCAGCCAGTCTGATGAGCACTCAATAAAAGATAATCTTGAAGACAGCAGCTCCGGGCCAGTGATACAAGACCCTAGGACTTTTACACTTGGAAAATAAAAAACCAATGTGGCAAAGGTCACCCATGGACAAGCCTGACAGAGGAAGCCCGACTCCACCACACAGGCATTCAGTCTAGCAGTCAAGGTGTCCCTGCAGTCAACTGCACTTCCTGCCGCGGCATCCAAATGACAGCTCCAGGGAGGGTGGTGACAGCTCTGGTGACTGGGTCCCCGACATGCAAAGAGAATACACTGTGTTTGTACCTTCCAGCTGCAGCCTGGCTCAACCCAAGCTACTGCAGGCATTTGGGGAGTCAAGAGTGGCTGAAAGTCCTCTGTCTTTCTCTGTTTCTCTCTGCCTTTCAACGACAATTAGCTTAAAAAACAAAAGCGAAATTTGCATTAAAAATGAGACTGACAAGAGGGCACCAGCATGGTCAACAGGGCAGTGTAATCAACATCAAGGCTATTTGCAAAGAGATCTTTTTTTTATTCATTTATCTATATTTGTTTATTGAACAATCAGTTTTACAGAGAGGAAAGAGTAGAGATCTTTTCTCCACTGGTTCACTCCCCAAGTGGCTGCAATGGCCAGAACCAGGCATCAGGAGCTTCTTCTGAGTCTCCCACACAGGTGCAGGGTCCCAAGGCTTGGGCCCATCCTTGACTGCCCTCCCAGGCCACAAGCATGAAGCTGGATTGAAAGTGGAGCAGCCAGGATTAGAACCAATGCCCACATGGGATCCTGATGGATGTAAGGCAAGGACTTTAGTCACTAGGCTACCACGCAGGGTCCCTGGGAGATATTGCTGTATAGCCCGCAGGGGCCAAGAGGAAGCACCCTCGAGGGCTCTGGTGTCTCCCTGAAGAGGGGAGCAACTGCTGACACGGCCGAAGAGCAGACACATGCACCTGATCCTGGATGCAGGGAAGTACTGTAATGGTTTAATCTGCTCTCTTGTGCAGGGCACAAGCAGTAATAACACCTGCTATCTCCTGGAGGGGTGGAGGATTGCTTTGCATTATGCATTTCAATTGCTCAGTCATGAGACCTTTAATGTGTCTATGTTTTCAAAATATAAGCCTATTTCAAATTTCAAATGATGCACACACAAGTACATTCCATATATAAATATGGAATATATATATGTGTATATACATATAAGCTTATATATGTGTGTATATGGACTTATTTACTCATTTGTTTTGAAAGACAGAGTTCCAAAAGCAGGGAAGAGATGAAGGGAGAGAAAGAAGGGAGGAGGCGACAGAGGGGAAAGGCAGATCTTTCATCTGCTGGCTCATTCACTCAAACAGGCACAGCAGCCAAGGTTCAGCCAAGCTGAAACCATGAGGCTAGAATGCCATCCAGGCCTCCTTCATGGCAAGCAGCAAACACTTGCCCATCTTTCCCACATACAACAGCACCGACCCCAATAGAAAGTGGAGCCAGCAGGACCTGAGCCAGCATCACAGGGGGCACCTTGCAACGAGCTGCGATGTCACTATGCCCACCACCAACACGCGCACATTTCTAAGCTAGGTGTGTGTATCACATACAGTTCAACCCAAGCAATGATGACAGAAACACTTAGCAAATATTCCCACAGAGGCAACAACTCAGAGCGGACTTGCCGAGTCACGTACATTATAGCAATGCAAGAACGGAGTGCTGTAGCAGGAGGGTCTAGCCAGAGGCTTCACAGAGCTGACTTTGTAAGCAGGGCAACACCAAGAAGATGTCATCATCTTTGAACTGGAGTAAGAGGACAGAGTTGGGTTTTCCAGAGAGTACTGATGGTCCCATTCAGGGCTGAACCGAGAGGAATTCTGTCCAGGAGATGTCAAACAACAGTCACCCACTTTCCTGGCAGCCCCTCCCAGGGGCCTTATGTTCATGGGTCTTCATTCCAACTTTGTAAGGTAGGCTTTCGATTTTCCCAGTGTCACTCAGAGTCGTTACCCTATTTGTCTTTCTAATGCCGACACCAGACACTCCTCCCCCTCAACCAACACTCCATACTTGTTGCTTCCAGTGCTTAGAGCTATAATTAAATATTCATAACAACAACTCTCATGGTTTTTTTCCCTACTCACAGACATCAAAAGAAGTCTTTCAAAAGCCAAGTATAGTGTATGTTTCTGAGGCAGTAATAGAAGACTTCAAACTGGTATTTTCTGGTAAAATCTGGATTTGTCTCAATTTTTCCAAGCTTCCCAGATGAGATACCAAGCAGATGCAGGAGAAACTGGACAAAAGACACTGCTCACCCAACTCGTACCAACTTCCACAGAACCGTCTGCAGAATGTTAAAGGAAAGTCCCTTTTAAAAAATCTATTTGTACAAAAGCGAACAAATCCCACCTATTTCACAACACTAATTCAGGAGCACACTCCCTCCCTCCCACATCACCCAGCTATCCTCTTCCTGCCGGATTGTTTTTTCCCAATTTTTACAGTGTCATCGTTTCACTCCACTTTGCAATCACAAGTTTAACACTCCACTAGGTAACGATGGCACGTAGTAAGTAGAAACAAAACCAAAACCAGCCCACCATTCCTCCAGAGGACAAAGACTGAATCATCAAGTCCTAGGATGGCCAACTCACATGACTACACTGTTTGTGATCTATGTATTCATTACACAGATCAGGGAAAACCTAGTTGTGTTATTTGGACTAATATCTCAATTAATGACAGCCAAGATATGGAATCAACTCAGATGCCCATCAACTGATTGCTAGATAAAGCAAATGTGGTATATATACACCTTAGATTACCACTTAGCTGTAAAAAAAAAAATGAAACCTTGTCTCTTGCAACTAAATGGATCAAATAGAAACCATTAAGCTGATGTTTTTTTCTCTTCAGGAGAGTGCTTATGCAGCTAGAGTGTGCACAAACCCATCAGCTACCAAAAACTAAATACAGATGTTTCAGATTTTCAAGAACTCACATTGTTACTGGAGTTGATACAACATACAGTCTTATTGGTAAATGTAGTCTTAAAAATATTGTTTATTTGGAAAATCCATGTTAAAAGAGGACGAGACACAGACTCACTATCTACTGATTCTTTCCCAGATGACCACACCAGCCAGGGTGGAGCAGGCCAAAGCCAGGAGACTGCATATCGATCTCCCACCTGAGTGGCAGGGACCCAAACAATTAGGCCATCTTCTACTGCTTTTGTCAGGCTACTAGCCAGAAGTCGAATCTGATGTTGAGCAGTCAGGATACGAACTGGTGCCCACAGGGGCTGCAGGTGTCACTCGGCTGCATTTTTACCTGCTATGCCACAAGACCGACCCCAGATGAGGTCATGTTTGCAAGTTTTTCTAGACAAATTTGTTATCCAGTTTTAGAAAATGTGAAGCAATACAAACAAGTAAGAGACAGAAAAACATTCTCTCCTTGCTCAGCATTATTCATCAGTAAACTGTGTTATCTTATCGTCATGTTTTCTATCAGGAAACCTCTGTTCTTTTTTTAGATTTGGAGAATTGCTTTTTCTGACAGAACCCCAAGAACTGAGAAACTCTGAACCTCAAATTTGTCCTTTGTCCCAGCTGTTTACACCAGCCTGTCAGAACACATGGGTTGGCAATGTGATCAACAATAAAACAAAAACAAAACAAAATCCCAAGAACAGCATTCAAATTTTCCCCTACAAGTACCACTCACTGCCATGAAAATTTGCTCTTTTCACACCATGCCTGAAGTGAATCGTTCAACATTTTCTTGATATTTAGGGCTTTTTTTTTTCCTTTTTAGATAAACAGGGAAAAATAACTTGGCACAGAAGAATACATTCCTTTTGATACACTTCTGAAAATACAAACCTTATCTCAAGACTTCTAAATATGACATTCCAAAGGATGGACTTTTTCAACATCAACAGAACACTTCTCAAAGTTTAGAGTGTAGATATACTGAAAATAATTTTCTGCCCCAGAAGTTGAGTGATTAGAAACTGCCTCCAAATCCAGGGCTGATGTAAGGTTCAATCCTCAATAAAGAGGATGAACAGCAAATGCTGGAATGTATTTATTTGTTGCAGACACTCTGTAGTCTAGTCAAAGAAGCACAAAAAACATGTGCAGCTTTTTTGTTGTTTTTAACTGAGTTCCACCATTGCTAGATTGAGACTGAAAAAGAATCTTCTGCTGCCACCTGCTGGTGCTTAGCAGTTAATGATTCTCGAGGTGCCCTAACAACGCTCCAGATAAGCAGGCATAACCTTTAGGGTCTCACACATCTCAGCTAGCTATGTATAACGCAGTCTATAACAAATCGTGGACACAATTTTGTACAAACTTGGTGAAGTGGAGAGCAGAGGTAACAAGAGCTCATCCTCTTGCTGCTCAAGTTGCATATGAATCCTCACTACACTGCCCTGAAAGGAAGTAGGAAGATGTCATTTCCTTGCTCTTCTTCCCATGAAAGCCAGCATGTTCAGGTCAAGGTTAGCCATCCTTGGCCTTGGCAGAGGACACCCTACACTCACACTGGACACCAACCATCCAACCTTTACCCTCTCAGCCAAAAATTCCACAGGCCCAGCGTCTATTTTTGAGGACCTTTCTGAAGTTAATGTAACCTCTCCCGGTGTAACCACACAACTGATTCCTAACCAAAGACTGGAGGCAGGGAACATTACAATGCAGTTGGCGAATCTCTAACTGGAACTATCAACACAAAGAAAATTTACAAAATGGGGACCCAAGTATCTATGTTAGCTTGCTTTCCTATTGAAAGAAATTTTAAAGTCTTAGCTAAAAAGGATTTAGGGGGGGTCATTCTTCTCTTTGATTTACAGGGTGTTTAAAATCAAAACAGAGCTCAACCCTTTTGAGAAAAAGGACTTTCTATCAACATTACAACCTACCAGTTCTTCCTACACAAAATGAGCAACAAAAATGTTTTCAGTTCTTTCATGGTTCAAGTCATACACCCTATTTTTTTTCATGCTACAGTGTTTTATCTAGCCTAAAACATACTGCAAAATCAAGTGCAATATGTGAAGCAGAAGGCAATGCCCCATATAAACCCAACCAAGTTTTCCCATCCCATCCCAAAGGGAGCCAGTTTGTGAAAATATTGAGGGCTCTCTCCAATTTTATGACACAATTGTGAAGTCTTACATGCATTCTGCTGCCAAAAATTACCAGAAGGAATGATGAGCACAGCCATGATTCCTCAATTATGGAAAGTGTTTCATAAGACCTTGCACACATGAGGAAAAGGTGGGGGCAGACCACTATGATAGATGACTGAGGCAGTAGGAAGGACCCCATCCTATTAAATGCAAGTACCCTTTGATAACAGTTGCTGTCTCCCACCTTTCAAAGTAGCTTTGGAACCATAATGTGGGGCCCCCTTGAAAACCAGCACTTAATTGCTCACTGACAGCTATCAAATGTACAGGTCATTTCCACCCGGGACACAAAAAGGCAACTGAACTGCAATGTTCCAGATACTTTCCAATATTATCATCGAGTTCCTACATCAATGCTATTCTTCAAATTTCTGTTCAGAATTCAAGGAGCTGCACTTTGGGTGTTCTAAAAAACCAGCTGTGAGTTGAAAGCATACAGCACAATTAACTGACATGAAGTGCGTACCAGCATCTAGCCAGCACCCAAGCAAGCAGCAGCGCTGCCTGCTCCGGCAGTGTCAGTCCCCACACCACGATTCCAGCATCGTCACATGCCTTGCTTTACAAAAGCATAGTTCCAGGTTCCCTCAACTCTGTTGTCCTTTGTATCTGCACCTTTGCTTTCATCTTCGAATGGGAATCCACTCTTCCTGATTTGGCTACCCAGTGCCTGTGTCTCCTTTGCCCTTTATCAACAAACTGTGTGAACCTTTACTCGTCCGAGTTCATATTATCAGTTCTATGAAGACTGATGCGAAACAAAATTGAATGTGTTCCTCAGAGTTGCCTGTGAGCGGTCTATGTTCACACATCATACTGAATTACAGTTTATATGCACTAGAGTGTCTTGAACACTCCACAGCAAATACTTCTTATGGAACAATAAATGGTTTTACACATTTTTCCACACTAACACTTACCTTCGAATTCTCTTTTGCCACGAACTTCCTGATGCAGCCTAGGACATCTACTTTAAACACTAAGTTATGAACACAATATGCATTTGATTTTGTTTTGATTTTCCTTCTGCATCTGGAACTATGCTTTAAATTCTGCCTGAAGTTGCATGATAATACCTGCACCTTGCACATTATTTCTTCTACCATCAGTAATCATGCTTTCATTCAAATATCTTAATAGCCTCCATATAAAGGACTTACACATTCAATTGAACAGATTAATGTTATGCTATTACATAATATATATAAGGCAGTAATATCAGGTAAATATATTGACGTAAGTGGCTTTGTGATAAGGTATTTTCCTGTAAGTGATATTAAGGAACTTCTCTGTAGGACAAAGTTAACAAAACATGTATTTTAAACCCAATACTCTCATTTCCTTATATGGCTCCCCTTCCCCATCTTCCACCGTAATGTACCGAAATAGCTTATTTCAACTCAAAGATTAAACTTTACTGATGGTTCAGTTCAAGGTTCACAGAATACACGTGAGCATCTCTTAAAAACAGACCGAGTGTCTCTCCTACCTGTGTGCCCAAACTGGCCGCCATCATGTGGGTCAGAAGTTTAGCTGCAAACATGGAGTATCTGGCACAGAAGATATGGGAAAGGATGGCCAAACAGAGACCTGCAGGAATGACAGTCCACGTGAGCCTCCCTGAGCCTTGCATAGACAAACCATCACAGCACACGAGCTCACGTCAGTAATGACCACAGGCAAAGCCTGCCACCTGCCTATTCCACCTGTTCAATCGATTCTGCTGAATGGCCTGACTGAATCTTATTTTGAATGAAGCTCAAAGGGTAACTTCAAAATATCTATATATCCACTTCCTTGGTAAAAAAAAAAAAATACTAATTTAGTTGGTTTTTTTTTTCAACATTTTGTTTTATTATTCAAGTTTTCTTGTTTAAGGGGGAAAAATCTAACGTAATCTTGTTTTCTAAGAACAAGTGGTTTCACTAAATAGAGATATTTGCAGAGGTAAACAGGATCTCTCCAGCACAAAACTGAATGTCACCATCAAAACCCCAAATTGGTAATTACCCTCTTTTTATCGCTGAGAAACAGTTATGTAATTTCAACAGTGGCATTTATGAATTTTACAGGCAAATGGTGAAAAACATGAATGGTGCCAAAGCAACACAATGTGTGTTCTTTCCACCAAAATCATGTTTGAACTTGAGCATGTACATCGCTAAGTTGTATGAAGGAAAAAAAAAAGTGTTAATATCTTTTGTTTCTTTGAAAGGCTGAATGACCTAGAGGAAGAGAGACAAGAAAAATCAATCTTCCCAAATGGCTCCCAGAAGCCAGACCTGAGCCATGGTGAAGCCAGGATCCAGGAACTCCAGCCAGGCCTCCCACAAGGATGACACTGGTCCAGCCACTCGAGCCGTCTTTTGGGACCTTCCCTGTGCTTTAGTAGGAGCAAAGCAGCCACACCTGGATCTGGCACTCAGTTCACCGCACCTCAACACTTGTTCTCTACTGTTTTAAGTCTACTTGAAGGCATCTATTTACCAGGCTTCTGGGGAAAGCATACATACATATATTTTAAAAGTACTTGTTGGCTGTAAAAAATGTACCTGGCATTGGCTATGAGAACCCATTTTTTTCCCCACAAATGTCTTGTCTACCAGAGTTCTATTTTGTGTAAGGATTATGGAAGCCTCATGACAACTGGCCTGTGTGTTTTGTTTGGCCATGCACTTGGCACACACAAGGCACACACAAGCTCATGTCATCGTATCAATGCCTCCATGATGAAGAGGACACTCTGCCCACACACATTTGGTTTTTTCCCATTATCTTCTCAGGAGCAATGGAACTGACTTACACAGTTTTCCACCTGTTGGAATAAATGCACTGGGTCTGGACAAAACTCCAGACACAGGGGTTTTCTGATTTGTCTCCTGTTCAAAAACGCAGCTCCTCACTCTTTTGGGGAACAGATTACAATTGCCCTTTCATATTAAGGCAGGTAGAGTTCCTTATCTAAAGGAAGCCTCTGCATCTACTGAAGCTTAGAAAGTTGGTCAGGAAGTCTGAGCAATCATTTTTCAGAAAGGTAACTATGGGATTGTGGGGTAACAATGTGAAGTGAAGAGATTAGGGTTGGACAAGACAAACACAGGAGCCAATTCCCTTTCCTAGTTCATGAGAACTGAGTCTTTCCTTCATTCCCTCATCCCCAAGTACATGACATGAATTTAATGCATGAATGTAGCTGGTTAACTCAGAAATACTGAATGAAGTAAATTTAGCTTTGATTAATGTGCAGGTATGCCACCTGGTGGCCATCCAGAATTCAAAGTTGGTGATAGGGAACTGGACCAGACACTCTTGGCATATCATGGGACATAGCCATCAAGCTCATGTTCTATTTAAGAGGTAGAATATTGATAACACCTTCACCTGGACTGTGCCTTGATCAAGGGATTCATGTGGCTTTGGGCAAGTATACAATAATTTAAGATTTAAAAAAATAAATGCTTCCATTGCCAGGTTTCTAAAATGTAATATATATTAAGTTTCTAGGAGTGCTGTATGCTTAGCTAGAAAAGTAAGCATATGTTCTATTGATTACCTGCATTTAGCATCTGAATCTTAAATTTACAAGCCAGTTTTCAATTAGCAAACATCTTGGCCTGAATTAACATTATGTACATCACAAAGCATAAAATTTAAGTAAACAGAATGGCCTCCCTTTTTAGTGCTGTAGTGATAACTGTTTCAGTTGGAAGAGAACATTGACACACTTGACTTTTTTTTTAAAGTAATTCAAAACAAGAATACATTATCCAATAGTAAAATGGTAGCACTGAATGTTTCATTCGGATAGGAAAAATTTTCAGGTACAGCTAGATTCTTTGGCTGTTGACACACCTGTCTAAGCATCTTCTCTGGAGTATTTGCCTGTCTGCATTGATACACTGTTGGTGTGTTAACACACCCTGTGAATCCCTCTGTTGTACAGCCATCATGTGAGAAGGTGGCACATCTCCACCAAAATGAAATCTTATAAAACAAAATGTTGGAACATTTTCCCATCCACTTTAAAACAGACAAATATTCCATCTTCCGTTCACTTCTCTTAATGCTCCTGATGGTCAGGTTCAAGTCAGGCCACAGCCAGGAACCAGGTACTTCATTCTGGTATCCTCTAAGGGTGGCAGGGACCCAAACATTTGGGTCATCTTCCACTGCCATCCAAGGCACATTAGCACGGAACTGGACGGGAAGCAGAGCAGCTGGGACACCAACTGGCACTCCAGTATTGGATATGAGGGTTGAAGCAGAGGTTTGATGTACCACAATACCAATCCCCGATTTTTTTTTTGTTTAATCACAGTAATTAACTTGTTCAGAACTGCTACGTTTTATTTGAGGCAGGTGCTCTTATTTGAATAAAATCACGAACTTCTTGGTGTGCATGTATTTCAAGTAATCCCGACATTTTCCCTGCAGAGCAAGCCCTCCCAAGGATGGCATCGTAACTGCTTCAGCCTTTCCCATCCTAGTATCTGCCTCCCATCTCATGCTGTATGACACACTCCTGAAGAACTGAGCCAGATCCATGGCTCGCTTTTTCTGCGAGACCTTTCAGAATCATCTACTGAATGACTTCACGAGTAAGATGGGGACAAAGATTTTCCCCATGCCTATGAATTACACAGCTTCTGAACCTTGCATATAAAAGGGATTTGGGACAACAGATTTTCATTCTCACAAATACTTGCAAGTATCGACTGAAATGGTCACTGACCTGAGATACATATAAATCCAGAAGAGAAAAAGGCCTCATTGTATGAAGATAAGTTGTCGGTCTGGGCGTAGACAGCGTACACAGACATGTGTGAGCAGGCGCATTCCACGTAGCCGGCAGTGTCCTCAACTACTTTGCAAAACTGACCGTCAGACAACCAGCTAGAACAGAAACAATAGTCACTGTTCCCCTTTCCTCAATATGTAAGGGTTGAGATGACTAGAAGAAAAAATAACCCATTGAACTTAAGTGTTCTTTCCCTTGGACTTAAGCCGACCACACTGTCAAAATAAGCACTGGCGAGAACACTCTGTCCAGGACATGACACAACAGGTTCCACAAAACACCTTAAGCAGTGTACATGCCAAGCCGACCTGCCTGAGCATTCCTGGTTCCAAGCAGCAGGCCTTCCCAAGAGGACAGCATTTCCCACCTCAGGCAGGGCTAACCCACCCACGAGGCTCTATCATTCATCAGTATCACCCTGATATGCTATGCACACTCATCCTGCCCAATTTTTTTTATAAAATCAGACTTTCGAACACCATAAATTACTTGCACGCCAATCTATGAGTCCTTTTTTCATTATTTCATATCCACTCACACTACACATGTTTTTTTCTTATTTCCCTCAAGAAGTTTCCTTTTAAAAAGTCTGGTTAATTTAGTTGAAGAAACTTCTCATGATTATAGGCTACCAAGCATCACATGGCAAGCCCTCTGGCCTTTCCACAGTGAGTAGTGGTTCAGTCATGTCTTTGGTGGGGCCTCTTAATTTTTCTACAGACAACAAACTTCCTAAACCAAATGGGAGATTTAAGCTCAAAACCTCTTAAGGTTTCACACAGACTATCTTGGTTCACATACAGCAGGTTGCATTCCAATAAACACACTGGAATTTGAGAATCTACTGCACTCTCCAGCCATGCTAGCTGCCTAACAGCGCCCACTGTAGGTGTGAGGCCCATGGCTGATGGGGAGCCGAGCTTGCTCTGCTGTCCAGCATGGAGAGGAAGGACAGAATCACACACTGCTGGGCCAGGCAAAAAGTAAACTCCAACATACGGTAAACTCCAACACTATGGTTTTCTATTGGACATGTAATGCCTTCACACAAGCCTGAGGTTACAAATGTCCAAGTTCAATCAGTCTAAAGCACGGCCATTTGTATGAGTTTAAGATTTATTTTCTGACACTAATAATTTCAATTGAATACTACTACTTGTTATAGAAAGATTTCACCAGAAGTTTGGTGTTTGGAGAACCGTTGATATCCCATCAAAGGTATTAAATGTCTAAAAATTTGTCAATTTACATGACTGAAATTTAGTAATAAATTGAATCCAGAGCCTGGCATTGACCCTAGGCTCCCTCCCAGCACTGTCTGACCCTGTAGCGTTGATCAGCTTTCCAGTCACAGTAACTTAAACCTTAAGCCAAGGAAATTATAAATCATTTTCTTCCCTTTCCTGTGCATGGCTCCAATCCCCAAAGTATTTCCCCCCATGTGAGGACTATGACTGTCAATCCTGTAGATCCCTTTTGATCCTTCCATAGAGGTTTAGCTCCTGAAGCACAGGCCCAGACGGAGCCCAGACAAGGAACTTCCTTGCCCACATTTCTCCAGGAAGATTATCTGAATGGAGAGGAAGACAGGTCACACGCACAGAATGAAGTGGCAACAAGGAAGTCAACAGCATCCTACACACATCCCTCAAGTGCTTTGTTGCATTCCCTAGCTCAGCAGTGCAGAGTACTTCCTTAGCGGCCATCTCAGAGAATGATCAGAGTATGAGAGGGTGATCAGACACTTAGGGCACCATTACAGCACACAGAGTATCAGAACACGAACAGAGTATTAGGATGAGTTCAGAGTCGTGGAACGGGGACATAGCAGGGGGACACAATGAGTATTAAATCTGGGTGGAATAGGATCAGAGAATAAAACCTGATCACAGAGAATAAAACCTGATTAAGCCGCAATCTCAGTACCAGACGACAGAGCATTAGACGAGAGTATTACGAGAAGAACACAATGGAAGTATTAGAAGACAAGAAGGATGTTAGATTGTGCTGAGAGTTTAACACCATCAGCGTGCTCAGGAGAGCTAGAACAGGATCAGAATATTAGAATACAGTTAGTATCTCAGTACACGCTCAGTATTACAACATCTCACTGCAGAGATCTCCTACTTGAAGTCCCATCTGGGACCACCATCTATGTTCGGTACAAAATTTAGGCTGCAGTGGGACTAGAACATGAAAGAACCACAATCTGTTAATATAAAGCAGCTATCATGTACCTTGCAGCAGCCTGATTCCAAAGAAGACAGAGAGACGTCTGTGGAACAATCCTGGGTTCGGCAGCATAAATCCTGTAGACAACTTCATTGTTGTTTGTCAGGAGCTGTGAACTCTGACCTTTTACACTCACAGACAAGACCTGCAAGAGTCAAAAGGAGAAAGCATTGGAGGGCGTTTTCAAGCTCAGAGTGTGACTGAGGCCCTCTCAGGATCGGACTTCTTATCCTAGGAATAGCATCACTTGCTTCCTCTTGTCATGAAGACTTGGGAATACAGGCGTTTGCACAGTCTACTGCTGACCACTTCTTGCCTCTATCTGAGTCACACAGCTGACTGGCCTGCAGCACCACCACCTCACCACAGCTTGTGTCAGCAAAAGCAAAGCATAAAATAAGATACCATGTTAGGGAATGTGATATTGTTCACTCACCACATTTTGCATCTGTTTTACTCATACAAAGTATGCAGGACTATTCCAACTAGATATGAAACATGCCACAAATGGCTCAAGATGAAATTATTTCATAATAATTCACTATGTTTCATTCTGAACAGAAACGTTTGATCAAATTAGCAGGCTTCTACTGTCTGCTCAGAAAATACCAGCGCCCAACCATGTCTGCTGTTAAATGATCAATTACCTTATTTTTCAGAGCTGGAAGTTTGTTTTCAGTTAGAAACCACTGCTGGCTGCTGTATTCTGTAAACTGGACTAATTTACACATATTTTGCCCAGCCATTATTTCTTCATCTGGGACATTTAATAGCCGTTCTGGAAGTCGAATATAATCCCCTTCCTTTCCTTCAAACTTGTGCCCATTGATTTGTTGTGGGTACCAGTGAAGAGCCAGGATGGAAAAATACGGACAGCTGTCAAGGAGGGTTTTGCTTCTGCAACAAAGAAGTGGAGAGTTGGCTGAAACAGCTGCTCGCACCTGTATATTGTCTCACATCTGTTCCAAAGCAGCCCCCGAATACTCTTCTCCGTGAACGGCAAGGACACTCCTAACCCCAGAGCGGTAAGACAGCATCTGTTCTCAGATGCTTTACGGCCAACTGCCAGGACTGCTGGCTCAAAACTTTGGCATCCTCTTATTTGACCCTAGTTGTAACCTCAAACACGGATTGTTAAAGACTGTGTTACAGCTATCATGATACAAATCCATGGCCATAAAAGTGTCTGTGTTAGTCACAGTAGAATTGGTACAGCTGGCTTGTAAGGTGTTTTCACTACATGGTATTGTGGAATAATACCCCGACTTTAAAACACTTCAGTCATGTTTCATCAATAATCACCACCACACCCTTCACATAAGTGGCAGAACTGTTAACATAACCATTGCACTATACGAAATACAACCCTGAATAGCCCCCTTAATTTTTAGTGCTTATTTAAGACAGACAGAAACAGAGCAACAGAGCACTCCCATTTGCTAGTTTGCTCTTCAAATGCCTGTAGCAGCTGGGGCTGGACCATGGCTGAAGTCAAACTAGTAACTCAATCCAGGTTTCTCATCTAAATGGGAGGAACTCAACTATTTAAGCCATGTAACCACCTGCCAGGATCCATGTTAGCAGTCAACTGGATCCAAAAGCTGGAATCAGGTATTGAATCTAGTTATTTACTATCAGAGAGGTGTTTAGTTTAACCAGTAAGCTAACCACCCACCTCTGTAAATCTGTTTTGAAGGTCTAGATACAATCAGATGTTGTGCTTGATGAAATTGCTTCCAAAACATGGCATGTTGAGATCACTTGGATGCTTGTTCTAAAGTACAGATTTCTAGATCATCCTTTTTGTAAACTGTCCAGAGGATCTCATGTAACCAGTTGTGAATCTATTTCATTTGCAAACATTGCGAGAATATGAAAATACCCAATGCTTTCCCAGAAAATTCTCGGGAATAATTCAATAAATTTTATGCACCAAATGATTAAATAGGGTCACAATAGGTGTAGAGTACATACAGCTGGATCTTAGATCTAAATGAAACCTGGTCAATGCAACTTACTCTGGGAAACACAGCAGAGAACGTTACATGCAATGTTTGAGAAAGGAGAGCTAATTTGTTCCTTTTTATATACATCTACCGTAAAAACTGTCTTCCCTAATTTAACCAGTACATTGTAATCAATACCTTCCAATAGCTATTTCCACCTGCTCAGTTCATACAGGGCTCCAGACCCCTGTGTATAGGCCTCCTGTTAGAACATTTCAATTTGGGGATGAGTTGTTTCATGCACTGCTCAAGACACCACTTGGAACTCCTCCATTCCATACTGAAGTGGCTGGGTTTGCTGCTTCTAGCTTTTTGCCCATGCGCACTCTGGGAGGCAGCACATCATGACTGAAGTAACTAGGCATCTACCACCCATGCTGGAATGAGTCCTGCCTCCTGGCTTCAGCCTGGCTCAACCCTGGTTTCACTCTCTGCCCAACACTCACAGGATAGAAGGCTCACAAACAAGGCAACCCGGTGGTCCCACAGAAATATGAGCAAGTAAATGAAAGAACTGGATCACAGGGAATAAAAGTATCAACCATCTGGCTGCATACAGCTGTACACAATGACAGAGGGGAAAAAGAATGGCAAGCCCTTTTTGACTACACAAACACATGCATGTTGTAGCCTCAGCATAGACTCAACTCAGCATAGCCCATGTCAGAGGCTTCTGAAAACAGCAGAGCAGAGCTATGACTGGCACAGAGGAGGAACTGTTCCTCCTCAGAGGGACTCTAGGGAGCAGTGAGTATTGCACTAAGGTCTCCCAACGGGGCATGCAAGCCTTTCCTGGGATATTACAGATAGAAGACGCATTCATCAGGATTAAAAGCACATGACAGGAGATGGGGAAGCTGGCTCTGTAACAACTCAAGTCCTATCACACTGAGCAAGGATGAGAGCCTGGATGATTTTGGAGCCATGGGGTTGGAGAGGAGAACTTGTTATGAACGAGATGGCTGTCATCTCCTCTGTCTTGCACAGCCTGCTGGTCGGCAGGGCTATGGAATGGAGGAGGCCAAAGAACTGAGTGTGCGTTCACTGTGGCCTGTTCCTGTGAGTCTTTACAAGTTGTGTAAGGTCCCTTCCTGGGTTTGCACATTTGTCAACATGAGTAATAAAAGCCCTAGTTATAATCCTGATTAGCCACTTCAAATGATATTTTGCAAGAGTACTACATGTACAGCTATTATAGTTTGGGCTATATGAAATTTCCAAATTTCTTCATAGATATAATCCATATTCAATTTAATACAGTATTAATATTACAGAAGTATAGTAAGTATTTATATCATTACTAGTGTGTTATATTCACCTCTTGTTCTTTTATGAGATGGACCACATCTATGAATTTCATAAGTAATTTTTGGAACCCCAAAATGGATTACACTATTATACTACATTTAAATGCAATCTTCAGAATGCCTTTGGATTTAAAAATAACACTAATGATAGCTTTTCTTGAAAAAAAAAATCAAGATCTATTCAAACACCTAATAGCCAGCTTTTAAGATAACACTGCTTTGTCAGAAGCAAGCTGTTACCAGCCAATTTTATAAATCAATTAGAAATAAAACATTGGAGGGCTTTAATACAATTTACCATAAGAATATCATTACATCACAGAGTCTGAAGAATATTAGCAGAAAATTGTCAAATTCATCATCTGCTTAATAGTTCACATGAACCACATTTCATATTTCCCCTTCCTCTCACTGGTTTCCTGCCATGCAGCTCTCACCAGGAACTAAGCAGCCTGGAGCTCAGCAACAGATGGGCACCACAAGGGAAGCACCGACAACAGCACCCCAAGCCCTCCCAGAGGTCACATTCCCTGCCTCTGGCTCTATTTAGTGGGCGTCTTCTGCTTGGCAAATAAAACAATTTCTCTTAAAAAGAAAAAAAAAACTAGCTCTTCAAAATAAGGGCACGGATTGTGGCACTCAGATTAAGTTGCCAGCGCTCCATATCGGAGTGCTAGTTTTCCTTCCAACAGCTTGACCTCGGATCTAGCTCCTTGCTGATGTACCTGGGAAAGCAGCAGAGCATGTCCCAAGTACTAGGGCCCCTGTCATTCATGCAGGAGATTGGGATGGAGTTCCGGGGATCGGACTTTGGCCCAATTACTGTGGCCATTTGCAGACTGAACCAGCAGTTAGAATTAATCTGTCATTTTGCCTATCAAATACACTCTTAAGAACAGAAGGATGTGAACATATTTAATATAGTATTTAAGACACTGCAGTGGTTGGGTGTGATATTCTTTCTGGCTTTCAATCCTAACTTCCAGTCAGTGCAGACTCTAGGAGGATGGTGGTGATGGTTCAAGCCCTTGAGGCTCAGCCATGTGGAAGACAGGCTGAGCTGCTGGCTTGCAGTTCTCGACCTAACCCAACCCTGCTGTATGCAAGCTTTCAGGGAGTAAACCAACAGACAGGAGTTCTTGCTTGCATGTATTCTCTGTTCATCCTCCTCAAAAACAAATAGGAGGAATACATCATCAGCAAGAAACATTTTTCCTGTAGCTATGTAGCTACAGTACTTATTACCAGTAATTAATGTCTTCAATGGAAGCACATGGAGGGGTCAGCAGTGCAGTGCATCATGCGAAGCTGATGTGGGTCACATGGTCATCCCCCTCGGGTACCTGCTCTGGTCCCGGTTGCTCCACTCTCCCTGTTCACGCACTGGGAAAGCAGCATGGGGTGCCGAGTGCCTGGCTTCCTGTGCTCACACAGGGGAGCTGAATGGATCTCCAGACTCCTGCTTCGGCTTGCTGCAGCCCTAGCCTCCAGCCAGGTGAGCAGTGAAGCGATAGATGGCAAAGTCTATCTCCCCAAGTCTTTGGCTTTCAAAGAAACAAATATTTCTAAAAAACCGTTGTATTGATTATATAATTCTCAGTTATAGCATCCGAATATCCACTTGAGCCACATATTTCTGTGTAAACTGTGGGGAGATACATGTGAGAAAGTGTTCGTGGCATAAAAGATACTTACTTCTCAGCAGGAGAGCCACAGGTGACATTCGTCAGCAAAGAAAAGGCAAAGTTCTCTGTCACCTCGGCCAAGTGGACGAAGCCCCGCGTGTCCTTACGCTTCGGATTGATGAGAGAACAAAGGATCTCATAGAGAAGAGCTCGGCTTTCTGGACCTAAAGCTTGATTTTTCCCTTCGACAGTTATCTAGGAAAATGAAAAGTAAACAAGTAAGGATGTATGTTGTTCACGCTAAACTTAAATGCCGGGATCTAGAACGCATTGGTTATTAACAATGATGAATGCTCAAACACAAGAAAGCTATGAAGAAGTGCCATTAGCAGCAAAACTAATTTCAAATGCAAGGATGTGCACTTCAAAAAACAAAGTAAGAAAAAATTATCTCAAAGGTGATTTTCTATTTAACCATTACGTAAATTCAAAACAGGGCTTTTTGACTTTATCCGAGTCTCGCACTGCCCACCCAGCAGCACACATTACATTTCCTCGGTACCACGACCCCTCGCAACAAACCTAGGATGATCTTGAATTCATTGGTCTGTTTCTCCCATTGATGAGCTCATGTCATCTACATTCTTTTGAAAGACATAATTTTATTTGAAAGGCAGATTTACAGACAGAGAAGGAGAGAGATCTTCCACCCACCATTTCACTCCCCAAATGGGCTCAAAGGCTGGAGCCAGGCCTGTCTCAAGCCAGCGGTTTCCTTCAGGCCTAGCATGTGGGTGCAAGGGTGCAAGGATCCAGGCCACCCTTCAGAGCTTTCCCAGGCAGGGAGCTGGATTGGAAGTGGCGCAGCCAGGACTCGAACTGGTGGCCATATGGGATGTCAGTACTGCAAGTAAAGGCTACTTACTTTACACCTACTACATCATGGTGTTAGCTGCTCCACACCTTTTGAAGTGCTTTGTACACTAGTATAATTAGAAGCTCATAGAACTCACGATCTAAATTCATGAACACAGACATCCCAAAGAAGTTAAGGAAGAATGAAAAATAATCCACAGGAGGCAAAATAGAAAAATAGAGAAAAGACCTTCAGAAATACAAATACATACAATAGTTCATCGCTCCAACTGCGATTTGGTTTTCGGTTAGTTCAGCTGAGAAGGCAGTGAAGAGGGCCCACGTGCTAGGGATTCCACTGTCTGTAAGGACTTCCTGGCTGCTATCTTCACCCTGGTCCAACCCCAGCGGTTGAGGCCCTCTGGCAACACTAAGAAACAAATCTAGGGGTGAAGGGAAATACACTGCTGAGCAAATGTCACCTTGTTCTCCAAGTTTAAAACAGGGTTCCAAACAGGCATCAGGCATGGCCTTGAAAAAGGTCTACATAAGATAATTGCTCACGACTTTGTCGTAACTTCACTGTAACTGACCTTATACCTGAGTGTGATTTTTTTTTAATTTGATCTGTAAATTTGCACAATGCAAACCAAGCACTGGGCTGGCAGGCACCTCTCACCTGTCCTATTAAATGCACCACGGCACTGAGCTGTTCCTCCGTGTTCTCTGTGGCCACCCTCAGGCTGAGCGTGTGGAGCACCCGGCTGAGGATGTCGGCATCCAGGGGCTGGTGCAGCTGCTCTGCAAGCCCCCACACAGCCTGCGAATCTGCGTCCGACACCAGCGTGACATTGGCTACCCCATACATGTCGTCGACCCTGGCACCTCCTTGTGGCTCGGAAAGCACAATCTGGAAGCGCTTAGGGAACGGATTTAAGGACCCCGTCTCTGGAGTCAGGGTGATGTCCAACACAGTGCTTCTCTGGCCAGGCTCAAACACCAACGTGCCCTTGGTTTTCACAAAATCCTTCCCAGACACGGCAGGGGACAGGACGGTCCGCCCGATGGTTTCAGCGCTCCTCAGCTCCTGGTAGTGAAAGGACTCCACTTCAGTGACACTGCCAACCCTCTCCCCGCCCCCAAATCAAATTCATACTTCTTACACAAACTTCATTTACTTTAACCAAATGGAAAACACCACATGTGGTTTTGTACTTTTTCATATCCCCTAGGATAAGTCAGACAGATGAACACACATGATACAGGGCCGAGGTTAGGAAAGACAAATGTGGAAGGATGGTGAGCGAACCACTGAGCTCCCTGGAGGGTGAAGCCCCAGGCCCTAAGCACAACATGAGTTCTGGCAGCAGCCTCAGAATGAGGAGAGCCAATTCTTTGCTTGCAGCTGTTAGAGCAAACCACAGAGGTATGGGGAAGATACCCCAGGCTTACCCGAGTGCTGAAATTGACAGACATCCTGAGTCCAGTCCCCCCATCTCGGGCCACCTGCAGGCTGATCAGTGTGGCCTTCCTGAGAGTCACTGCCAGCCGGGAGCCCACAGCAAAGTACACAGTACCTCCCGGCTCAGGGGAGACTGTGATCTGGGCAAATCTGGCGCTGCTGTTTATTTCTGCCCCAGCAGTCACTTCATACAGTTCCACAAAAAAGTGCATTTCAGCTTGAGACACCTGGCCAAAAAAAAGAAAGGATTATTGCTAACAAACTCCTATTTCCAGACACTTCTAATAAGAAATAGTATCATTCATATGCATTATTACTGAAATAAATATACATTGAGAGAGGACTCTTGGATAAATACAATAGAAAATCCAAGCTAGATTAGTAGGGAAATTCTTTTCCTTCACTTGTTTCCTAAAAACACATTAATTTTTCTGAGTTATCTTCCAACTAGAAAATCCAGGCCAGGGAATATTTGCATTATGAAAATAAATGAAGTCCATCAGTCCAATGATATCCCATAGCATAGCTAAGAGCTTGTGTAAGTTCATCTTTTCAACGGGGATGAGTTTCCACACCAGCTACCCAATGATATGTATAACTTACTACACATAAAATGTATAAAATTCCACAAAGAATTTCCTTGGCACTTGGGTAAAAACTTAAAACCATCGCTACCACCACCACTGCACTACACAAATAGCTGCTTCCGCAGAGAGGCAGAGTGGAGCACAGGGCCCAAGACACGGCGGGATAAGAGAACTGCAATAGGGAAGGTGTTTTCATTTCCTTGGGCTTTATTTCGTGTATTTTAAAGGGTTTTACATTGTAAAAATGGTCAAATGCCGCTCAATTTTCTACTTCTACCCAGTTTTTCCAAATGAACTGAGTTTCATTATCAAATACGTTCCAGTCTAATCTCCCAATTATACTGTATTCTTCTGCTATGTTGATTTTTTCCTCAATTTCTAGCTGATTTTGCAAAGCCTGAATTAAGTTTTACAACACACTGCCAATCATCTGTTTTCAACTGATCATTCACTTTTGCACAGCTGTCTATAAATTTTAGTGGTATTGTTCACAACTTGAAATATCCCAAAGAAGCCATGGTATCTTTAAACTGCATGTGTCTAATTTGATATGGTGTATCATTTTTATCAGCCAGGACGTCCTTCATCATTTGTTTTGTAATACTGATAAGCATTCGGTCCTGAAACAAAACAACAAAACCTCCACTGTTCCCATGATATACAGCTTAGTCACACAATAATTCAACTTGATCTGTTTTATAAATGTGGTTAACTTTTCTATAGCAACACATCATTCCACTGTGTTCAGGACCAACTATCAGAAAATACTGAGGTATGGAAATGACAGTATTCTATCTAAAAACTAGATTTAGAAAATACGATTAACTCAGCCACAAGGAAAATAGAGGTAACTATACATAAGAGCTATTACCCCTAACGGAAGAGAAGCTTTTGTGAACTCGGTTTCCTTAAGTATTTTAGCATATCATATTCCAAGCGATTCCATATTCCAGTAAAATAATCATTTTTACTGTGCTTTAGGATATCACTAACATCCAGAAATAATCACCTAAATATGAGTAATGTAGAATATACACAGCTAGTCTAGCACCTAAAGGGATTTTCCAACCTCAGTAAAACAACATTCTATTCTGACAACCATCCCAAAGTCCATTAGGAAATGGGGGCTCATAGATCACGTCTGAACTTTGAGACTCCCAGACACCTGGGGATCAGATAAGATCCTATCCCATGTGTAACTGCCAGCAGATTGCTTCCCAAGCTAGAAGCATGTTTGCAGGGGGTTTTTTTGCACCAGTTGGTTAAGAGCAACTTTTCCTGGGTGCAGAACTCTCAGAAGCAGATAAACAGTACAGTCATAGTGTTATGGTATCTCATATAAGTACTTTCAAATATATTTTTCAGGGCTAACATCATGGCATAATGAGTAAAACTACCTGCTACACCACCTACATCCCATATAGGCTGCTCCACCTCTAATCCACCTCCCTTCTCAAGGCCTGGGAAAAGCAATTGAAGATAGTCCAAGTGCTTGGGCCCTTGCAAGGAGCTCCCAGTTCAGGCCTGACCTACCCCTGGCCACTGTTCCTCTCACTGCAACTCTTTCAGATAAATACTTAATCGAAAATTGCAGCAAATGCTTAAACACTGAGCTTTTTCCACGATATCTTCAGATTTAGATATTTAAGAAATTAATATTTTAATCATTATTACGATTATTTAATAATTATTAATAATTAAGGTTTTAGTTAGGATTCTAAATTAAGATTTAGAAATTAAGCTGATTACTGTGAAGTGAGAATTTGGAGGAAAAAGGGGAGGAAAGAGAAGAGGGAAGAACTCATTCTTCTAAATGAGTATTGTGAAAAATGTGAAATCTACTCATTTTATATAAAAAAATACATGCATGTTACATTCTGACAGCAATTTTAAGTGTATTTTTGTAGTTGCATGTTTGCCCAGGGAGGTTTCCCACAAGGGACAGTTGGACCTGAAGGAAGCTTAGAAAGGCAAAGAATCCAGCCAGGAGGAACATGACTATTTGGCAAGTTTCAGGACACAGCCAGCTCTCTACAGTCCATTGTTCAGCAACACAGCAAGATGGACGCAGAAAAGCTCCACAGAAACATGTTGTCTCAGTAACCTGCCTTTAAAAATCACTGGTGATAAGAAAATAAAGTTAGATATCAAAAATGCTGTACCTCGTGGTGTCTTACCTTCCCTGGCTTGCGTTCAATGGTGATAAAGCATTGTGTTTGCCTCGCGGTGCAGGTCGTGGTCCCAGATACAGACACAAGTTCATCCATCAGGTTGACCCCATCTTTCTGCAGCACAACGGCTGTTTTGTTGAGTGAGACTCGCCACGAGACCCTGACATCTTCAAAGGCCCTGTGAACAGAGCAACCCTTGCAAGTGTACTCAGTGTCACCCCCTGCGTCCAACAGCAGTGCATTATCACTGTGCCTCACCACGTCTTAACATCCAAAATCCAGGCCTTGCTTTACCGCCGATACGTCAAGGGCCCACTTCTCTTCATCGCAGGTAGGAAAAGCAAGGCTTGGGTTTTATGCAGTATTGTTTGACTATGTTCAATGTTATGATTCTACTAACTGCTCTGTATCAAAAATGTGAAAACAAAAATTCTAAGAAAAACCTCAACTTCGAGTAAATGCTCCTCAGACTTCACACAGGACTTCCTAAAAGGAAAATCTTACTGTTAAGAACGGCTGTGACTATGAACATACAGGGTGAGTAGGGGCCTACATTTTCAAAGAATATTTGGCTGCAAAATAAGAACTCCAGCATATGCAGGTGCGAAAGTGACGGGCCTTCAAACATAGTCACATCTAGTACCAAGGTGTGGTAGGAACTGGGACGCTGCATACTACGCTGGGTCAAGCCATTGTGTTTAGGGAGCGATCAGTGTTCTAAATATGAAGGAGCAATCTGTCACAGGACCTGTGAGTAGCACTTTATGGTATTCAAAGTATTCATGGTCGCCCCAGTGATCATCATAAACCACTTGCATTACGTTGCAGATACCACAGATTAACAAGGAAAGCATGTGAACAAGGTATCAAATCCCCTGCCTGTATGAATTAAACTAGGCATCATATAGACACACAAGACAGACACTGCACAGACACACACCCCCTACCTGTCTGGCTGCCTGGAAACGGTGAGACGCAGTCTCCCCTCATCAATTCCTTCGGCCAGCTCCAGTCCACTCTGAGATTCCTCACTGAGTCCTATGATGCCGTTGTGAAGATCACTCCCTGAGAAGATAAATGCAGGGTTCCAGTGTGTTCAAGAACAGGGGAGAGAAAAAGTATCTTCAACATTTCATGAATCTTGCCAGCAAGAGAGTGAGAAATTTGCAAGTGAGTGGGAAGATCAACATTTCTTAAAGATCTTTCCTAAAAATAGGCTAAAAAATGATAGCCTCAAGATGGCTCACAGTTTGAGAACAGAAGGCCAGAAGGAAACATCAGCCCCTACTCTTTCCCACACACCCCTACCCCTCATCCCCTTCTCTGCTGGGATCCGGGTTTAGAGCCAACTGCACCACACACGTTACACCTGTTTTTCTACTGAAAGTCAGCTGAGTCTCAGAGAAGCGAGGTCCTATCAGAACAGCAACAGTGACTGCTCTGTCTCTGCACCCAACTACCATTGGACAAGGGTTTACAAACATCTACTGAATAAATGAACTCTGTTCTACTGTTTTATTTTCCTACAAGTAGGTTGATGTCAAGACTTATGTTTCATCTTCAGGCATTTGCCCCAGAACAAACTAGAACCATAAAGAAACATGCATTCATCTGATGATCAAATCTTCCTTTAGGCAATGCCTAACGGTCTAGGAACAATAGTATTAAACACTTATTCATCAACTGACTTCAATAGTGTCTTCTTAGAGCCTGAGCACTTCAAAGCCCAGTGAGCACACAGGTTAGCTTTTCAGCTTGAAAGTGTCAGTTCCTGTCATTTTCTACTTCAGTGGCTCAAGTTTGTAAAGTGATCCTAGAAGCCATGTCAGTCAAGCAATCTCCCGCAGAACCCATCTGTGTACACCCTGAAAGCTGACTCTGGCAGTTTCAAGGAGACAGAACTCAGAAGTTAGAGACCAAGTCAGGTTAGGGAAATAAAAAAACATGCAACTGCCCTGGTGATGGGACAGCTAGCCTTGACCAGCACCTCATCTGATGCCTAGCTGTAAAGTGTAACACACTCAAGCACTGGATGCAGGACAGCCATCCGAGGATCTCCTGTGTGTGTGGTCTCAGCTAAACTGCCGACCCTCAGCCTCACCAATGAGCCACTGCCAAGGCTTCTCAACCTGACTCAGAATCTGACATACACTTCCTCTCCTAGGCAGAACTTGCTTTGTTGTTCCTCCTGGAAGTTTGCAAGCTTCTCACAAGGAGAACCTTTGTTTTTTTTTCCAAGGCAATCGTTGTTATTACAGCCCTAATCAAAATACTTACCTTGCCACCGCTACAGTAATTTCTAAAGATCATTCCAGACTTCTAAGGAACCAATGATCAAAGACTAAACTAGGTCTTCCCTGATTAATTTTGAAAAGAATCACGTGAATGGGCCTGAAGCTATCGCCAGGTAAAGCACATCACATGACATTAGCAGTTAAGTTTGCTGAGGAGATGACCATGCGATGTTGGCCCGATGGACGGCTGCACACCAGCGTATCTTACAGTGCTCCACTGAGGGGTCAGTCTTGGACCTGATGTACCACCAGGGCACTGGTGTGCCTTTCTGCTGATAAAGTATGAAAACACAGGCATTCCAGTTGGCACCCAGCTACCCTCCGGGGTCCTCAGTCTCTCCTGCCTCCCCTGGCCCTGCCCAGGAGCTCCAGATCTCCCTACGACCCAGTAGTAACTGATGTTGTGCTTCTAGATAGACCTCATCGTGATCAGTCTACACGACAGCAAAAGTGACGCCAAGTATTGTGAATTGTCTTGATTCTTTTTGCTTTACTTTTCTGAGTTATTTCAAAATTCTTGCCCTGTAGTTGAGAAACCAATTTCTTCATTTGATCTAGCTTTCAATTGCATTTCTTTGTTTCATGAAGTTTTCTTCTCCAAAATGTGTTTCATTCTCTCTAGGTGCAGATGGAGTTCCAGGCTTCTGACTTCGGCCTAGCCTAGCCCTGGTCTCTGTGGTCATTTGTGGAATAAATGAGCAGATAGAATAGCTTTGTGCACATCTCTCCCTCAATCAATAGTTCTACCTTTCAAATAAACATTTAAGAAAGCAAAAGGACTCTGTCATCACCATCACTACAAACACACCTGCGATGATGATCACGGCAAATTCAGCAAAGCCAGCGTCATCCTTCCCCTTTACAATCTGTGCTCCTCCTTGAGGGTCCGTGAGAAGCACAAAGAAGAACTCCTGCCCTTCAGGCTCATCATCATCCACAATTGGAATGGACACTTGATGCTCCCATTCTCCCTCCAGGAACGCCAGGACAAGAGTTTGTTCTGTGAAGTCTTCTTCTTCTACTGCCCACATTAGATGAGATATCAGAGAGAGATTGTGGGGAGGCAACAAGTTTGGTTCCTTCTCAGCACGTCTCCCACCAAGGGTTCTAACCGTCACACTGACATTGCCAGCAAACCCACCGGTCCTTCGGATCAAAACTTCCACAGAGTTCCACGTGCCATTCTTCACCTCCTCCTCAACGTAAACAATGGGTGGTCCAAGGCTGAAGGTTCCCTGATTGGCAACATCAGCAGTCATGGTGGCCACATCAGGCCTCTCTGACGCAGTAGGTGTAGCATCAAGGGAGATGAGCTGCTCTGGGATGGCAGGTGCACCTGTTGTCTCGGTGACAGCAGTGAGCGTCTCTGTTATTAGTGGAAGGGTGGTCATCTCGTTTGTGTGAGGATGTGTCGTAGAATCCACTTGTACTGAGGTGAGACCAGTGTCAACTATCATGGTCACAGAAGTCATAGGGAAAGAAACAGCTGTTCCTGCCAGGTCATCATCATCATCATCCAATATTGTGATCACTGCCACATGGAGGTATGGATGCAGGCGTGGCCCCCAGAGAGCACCAAACTTCTGTAATCCCCCGACTTCGACTGCAGTAAGATTAATGTAAAAAACTTCTTCTGTCTCAACAAGCTGGTCATTAAGAATAACGACTTCAAACTCCGCCTCTGTCTGGAACTGCTGAAAAAGCAGTTCCCCATTGGGAACAGGCTGAAAGTCTTCCAGAGCCCTGGCACTTCCTGCGGTTGTCTGGTAGGAAACTTGAATGAGATCGCCACGGAACCCAAACAGTCTCTCTACATGTAATCTAACTGTCCGTGTTTCTTCTGACACAACGATGTTTCTGGAATGAGGAGCAAACTGGAAGATTCCCATGGGTTCAACTTCTGTCATAGTGAAACCTTGCCTGGAAAGAAATGACTCCGTGAGAACTAGAGTAACACTATAGAGCATTTGCATTTACAAGTTAAGACACTGCTCGAAGGTACCATGTTCTTTCAAGTCCCATTCAGCCCTAACTACTAATAGGTAAGGGCATAGGCCACCTATGAGCAGCAGCAGAAGCAGCAGCAAGAGCAGCACCCAGCACATCTGAGCTGAGCAGAGCATCCAGAGGCCTCTGATCTGCTTTCTGCATATCATCCCAGAGCCTTATCCAGAGGACCTGGAACATCAGGCTTTCCCTGTGACTATGCAGGGACCGGAACCTCCACATGGCCCCTGACACCTGGTAGGCTTTCTTAGAAAACATTTATGGAATTTCTTCCCCCAAGATCCTTCTTCCCCCAGCAGCCAGTAATGGACTACTCTCTCACTCACGTGTGGTTACAATTTTTCACATGAGCTAAGAGAGACAGCCATGGCTACACCATTTATTCTTAGGTCTTTTCTGGTGGATTTTTGTGGTAAGTTAGTAGTTATGCTCAAAACTACAAATGGCAGCCTAATTCTGGCAACAGACATTTTCTTCGGCTGAAACATATTTCTTGCATGTGTCTGAATGCCTTGGGAGTGAGCCTATATGACACTATCGTCAAGCACTCATCATTCAGCACCTGAAACAGTTAAAGGCTCAGACAGTGATCAGGATGTCTGGCTGCAAATCATGGCCCCAGCCTTTACCAACTGTGTGAAGCTGGGTCCATTATACAAGCTATGACTCACTTCATGCACCTGTAAAATGAGACAAATTCTATCAGGGCCAGTGCTGTGGTTCAGTGAGTTCAATCTGTGGCTTGCTATCCTGGCATCTTAGAAGGACACAGGTTTGAGTCATGGCTGTTCTACTTCTGATCTAGTTCCCTGCTGATTCACTCAGAGCAGAAGGAATGCCCACGTGAGCCCCTATACACTCACAGGAGACTAAGAGGACATTCCTAGATTTGGACCAGCTCAATTTCATCTGTTGTGGTCATCTGGGTGGTGAACATGAGGGTTGAAGATTTTTTTTTTCTGTAACCCTGACTTTCAAATAAATAAATCTTCAAAACAAGAAAAAAAATTCTATTATTTACCTCATGAAGTCATCAGCAAGGCTAAAGACTGAGTGGACCTTAAAAGGTCTATGGATAGGCCCAGAACAGTAGGGTAGTGGGGTTAAGGTCCTTGCCTTAAGCACGCCGGGATCCCATATGGGTGCCGGTTCATATCCCGACAGCCCCACTTCCCATCCAGCTCCCTGTCTGTGGCCTGAGAAAGCAGTTGAGAACAGCCCAAAGCCTTGGGACTCTGCACCCATGTGGGAGACCTGGAAGAAGTTCCTGGCTCCTGGCTTCGGATTGGCTCAGCTGCAGCCATTGCGGCTGCTTGGGGAGTGAATCATTGTATGTAAGATCTTCTCTGTCTCTCCTCCTCTCTCTGTATCTACCTCTCCAATAAAGATAAATAAATCTTTTTTAAAAGTCTATGGACACAGTGAAATTAAAGGTAAGTTGGGTTTGGTGTTCATTATTTGTAACCCATGCATAGCTTCCTGGTAGCACTCAATTCCATGAACTATACGGGTTATCTTGAAGCAATGCCTCTTATGCATCAAAAACTGAGTTGTTACTGTTGTTGCCAAAGACATTTGCATTGGAAAAGGTATCGTCTGTTTTCTGAGCATTTTTTAAATAGTGCCTAAATACATATTCTCTATCCCCAATAGATGCCTCCCTAAACACACACACACACACACACACACACACACACACACACACACACACAGTCTCAGCACACTTTTTTACAAATAAGCAAACTGAAATAAAGATCAAGAAATCCTCTCAAAGCTCCAAAGCCAAGCAGAGGCAGGGTATGGACCAAATCCCTAAGTCTGGCTCGCAGATCTGCCTTCTGCGGTTTCCATCAAGGCCACATGAGGTATGAGAATAGTAAATTGTTTTTGCTGAGACATTTATCCACACGCACAGTGGTTTCCATATAGATTCATGATGGGTAAACAATACAACTAAATAAAAGGTGAATTAAACAAGGCTCTAGTTGAAGCAGGCTACCTCATGACCTAACTGCTGTGTCCTTTATCACAGGGGGAAATCAACCTGACTCAAAAATCAGCACTTTTCAAACAGGTGTAATGCTGAGGTTCTGACCAAGGCTGCTGTGCCAAGCATCACATGTACTTCACATGAACACCCACTGTTGCCTAACAGTGGGTGGAGACTCTGGACATCAGCCTCCTAAGGCATCGCAGGCATGGAGGTACCTCTGACGTCGTGAGTGAAAGCTGCAGCGCCTTCAGCAGGGGAACACCGTCTTACCGTAGTCGGGCTCCCCCTGGAGCACTGCTGCGCACTCCTGACAGGTGAATCACAAAGGCCTCTGGTCGTCCGGGGCTGGCAAAGGTCCTCAGAGACACATCCTTCCTCTGCTCCCCATGGGCAAAAGACACGCTGCCTGCAAGGACACAAGCACAAGGACAGCAGGGGACCGTCACTTCTGAGGAAGGAATCCAACTCCCACAAATGCAGTGAAACTTTTCCAAAATTCAGTGACAGCTCACGAAAGAAAGATCACACCAATAGGAAGGGAGAGAGGACGAACTTGCAGGAAGCTCCCCAGAGTGGCCACACCTTGCTTCCTTCCCTCTCCTCCGAAAGGCAGAAACAAAGATACGGAGTCCTCACCTTTATCCCCTCAATGAGCAGCGCAGGCTGGAGCGGGGAGCCAGAACACGATCTGAGCCTCTCACATACTGCCCCGCTCCTACCACAGCCTCCCCAGGGAATGCAGGAAGCTCAAGATGGGACTTGAACCCAGGCCCTGCAGGATGTGCAGCTTAACTACAAGCCCCTGTGCCCACCCCGTACCCTGCTGCTGAAACCTAGGTCCTTGCTCATTTATTGCTTTTTCCTCCTGGGCTCAATTAAAAAGCCCAGTAGTGAAAACAGAATGGTATTCAGCAAGTTTTAAGATTTTTATTTTTATTGGAATGTCAGATTTAGAGAAAAAGGAGAGAGAAGAAAAAATATCTTCAATCCACTGATTCACTCCCCAAGTAGCCACAACGGGCAGAGCTAAGCCAATCCAAAGCTAGGAGCCAGAAGTTCTTCCACGTCTCCCACGTAAGTGCAGGGTCCCATTGCTTTGAGCTATTGCCTTCCCAGGCCACAAACAGGGATCTGGATGGGAAGTGGAACAGTCAGGACACGAGCCGGCACGCATATTGGATCTAGGTGTGTGCAAAGCAAGGATTTAACTACTAGGCTACTGCACTAGGCCCAATTCAGCAAGATTTAATAAGGATTTAGTATTGGGTTGTTGCTTGAATCCTGTGCCACCAGCCCCATATTTTCAGAAATGTATATTGAAGTTGTTTGGGCTGAAATACTATCATGTATATATTTTACTGTTAATTACATCAGAAAAAATGTGAATGAACTGAAACCACTGAATGCAGTGATTTTATGTTAGTTATATTTCACTTTTCATTATTTTGAAGTTATTATGAAAACTTGAAAAATTAAACCCATTTGAAAATAGACTTATTTGGGGCACTCGGGTTATTTTAACTTAAGGTACCATAAAACAATTGTGAGTTTTGCAGATGAATTCCACACATAAGCACAAGCCACGCGGATCCTCACAAAGGACAATAGTTCTACACAAACATTTTCATACCAAGTGGTTAAGAACACAAAATTAAAACAAAACCATATGGAACTGTGCCAGGAAGTGACAGAAGGAGTGGAGAGTAATCAATAAGCATTCATGTAGGAAATACACCAGTAGGGAAGGTGTTGTGGTATAGCAGGCGATGTCACCGCCTGGGATGCCCACATCCCATACTCGAGTGCCAGGAATGAGCCCTGCCTCTGTCTGGCTCCGCTCTCTGCAGGTGTGCCGTACGAGGCAGCCTTCACGGTCCCAAATACTTGGGTCTCAGCTACCATGTGGGAAACCCAGATGGAATTCCTGAATCTTGGTCCCACCCCAGCTACTGCAGCCATTCGGGGAGTAAACCAGCAAATGGAAGAAATATCTTTCTCCCACTCAAGTCATTCTGCCTTTTACATAATTTAAAAAAAAAGGAAAATAGACAAAATATCTAACTAATGATCTCCAGTGCAGGGAATGTGGCAAAAGAACATGAGGAATCAATGACTAGTTACAAGAAGCCTATCCTGGTGGCTAAAAAGCTCCAGCTTGCGAGGCAGCCAGGGGCTGTGGTGCCTCAGCCAGGCACCAGCATTCCTGCTGGGCAGGGAGCTGCGGCGGCATTGAGATCTCCATAGAACTCAGCGCACGCGCAGGACTCGCTGGATTTATACCTGAGGAGAAGCGGCTCTTGCCTGGTGACCAGCGGGACGGTGAGAATAAAGCAAATGGAGCTGCACAGTTGGGAGGCCACACGAATTTAGATTGTTCTAGACACAATAGAGGGCACACCACCTGACACAATTCCCCGATCACAGAAGGTTCACAGCATGGCTCTGCCTGCCCAAGGACTGCAGCGAGGGTTAGGCCCCAGCGCGTGGTCCCCCGCCCCGCACAGTGCGACAGTCCTGGATGAAGTTCCTGGTTCCAGCCCGGCCCTGTTCTCGCCTGTTGTAATGTGGAGAACCAGACATGCGTCAGCACATGGAAGTCACTCTCCCCTTCTAACTTTGCCTTTGCAACACATACATACTTTTAAAAGAGGGAGAAACTCTGCAGATTCTAATTCCTTTCTTCAAAACAAACTTCTTTGAATTCCATTTCTGATCCCCATGCTGAATTTCATGTATAAAACACATGGCTTTGGCTTGGTGTCCAGCATAAGGGTGATCCAAGAAAACGCAAGGCTGATGACACGTCTCCTGCATTCCAACCTTGGAAAAGCGCCAACTCACCAAGCACTGGGGTCATGTTGCCAACAACAGTAAGCTCTGGGATTTCCACTCCAGCAGCAAAGCCTGTGGTCCAGGTGACTGACAGGGGGCCATACGTGCCTGCTCTACAAATCACGACTCGGCTCGTGCCAGCAGCGATGTCAGCCAGGCGGAAGGCAGAGGACTCGAACCCAACCTGTGCAAACACAGGAGCACTATGTCTTTCCTCTCTAAAATTTTTGTTTTTGTGAAGGACAAGTTCAATGTCAACTTTCCCTTCTTTACCCAGTGAATTTCCTAATCCAACACAATTAAATGTTTACATGTTAGACATTTCAAAGTGTCAGTACAGGCACAAAGCTTACAAATTCTACTTCATAATTTATAGTTTCTAATTTTCAGCCAAGTATTATTCTTTGAATAAAATGTAAGATAAATGCCATTACTGTTAAATCAAAAAATTGCTGATTTTGGCATTAAGATTCCATTTTTATTGGAAAGTCAAATTTATAGAGGAGAGACAGCAAGAAAGATCTCCCATCCACTGGTTCATTCCCCAAGCAGCCACAACTGCCAGAGCTCAGCCAATCTAAAGCCAGGAGCTTCTTTCAGGTCTCCCACACGGGTGCAGAGTCCCAAGGGTTTGAGCTATCTTCTGCTGTTTTCCTAGGCCACAAGCAGGGAGCTGGATGGGAAGTAGAACTGGGATGTGCACTGGTGCCCATACGGGATCCTGCTGCATGCAAGGCAAGAACACATTAGGCTACTGCACTGGACCCTTAACACAGCACTATAATAAAACTTATCAATGTGTCTTCTCAGAACTTGATTTGTTTAGAACTGAAATTTGACTTCTATAATAAACTTCATTTATAAAATGAGCACATAAAATCATATTCTATTAAGGTTATTCTCAATTTTTAGATTCACTTTGACTTAGTTTTATGAGGATCAGAAAGTTTCATTTTTTTTAATGAATAACTGTTTTAACAAGCATTGAGTAACTTTTCAAAGGCAGTCTTCTAAGGGATGTGATTCATAGATGTTGTAATCTCTTGTTCGTGATTAAGAAATCAGAGCCCGAGAGTCACCGTGAGCCCGACAAGTCAGCCTATTCGGGTCCCGATGCATATACGTTAGGGACAGTGCTCTATTAAGAATGATTCTTCCCTTTTTATATCAGAATGGAAATGTATCCTTCTGCGTTCTCCCTTCCTTCCTGGGTGAAAAGTAATTCTTCCTTGCCATATCTTTTCACAAGACCTTTAGAATCGAGAGATTTCAGGCAAAATTTTTCTCCAGATTTAGACAAAGAAAAAAAAAAGAAAAAATCAGTTCCAGGAACCAGTGTCATGACACAGAGGCTTACACGCCTGCGATGGCCCAGATGCTTGGGCCCCCGTACAACCACATGGAAGATCCAGAAGAAGCTCCTGGATCCTAGCTTTAAACCAGCCTGGATGTGGCCAAGGTGCCATTTGGGGAGTGAACCAGTACATCGAGGGTCTCTTGCTCTCTTTCCCTCTCTCTGCAGTAGTAATCACAATAACAATGATGGTGATGATGATGAATAAAACCCAGAGGAGACACTGCAGAAGAACCAGGCTGCGTCTTCTGCAATTGAATAGATGGCATGCAGCATGAGTGTAGGAGTGCCTTAACAGTAGCAATCTCAAGATGTCACTACTGTCCAACTGTTGGACATGCTTGACTGGGCTGTGACTAGTAGGTCGGTTTAATAATGTGTGAGGCTTTTTGAAAAAAATTAGAAGGCAGAGTAGCAGGTGTGAGATGGTGCCATAGAATGTATTGTTCTAGACACAACATAACAACCTGAACTTGACACCAGCCTGGATTCTCTGTAACAGTGAAGTTTCTGCTCAGCAACGGCCAGAAGTTCTGCCTCAGATTATGTTTGCTTCATGGGTGGATGTCCACCAAAATATGTCCTTTCCACAGACACACATACACACACATATATATGCATACATACACATCATGCAACTTGTGGAAAAACAAAAGACATACCCAAGATACACCCAAGACATGAATGTACCACGACAACTCCTAACCTTGACCTTTGGGGCAACACCATGTAAGAATGATATACTCAGACAGGAAGCAGAAAACACTTGACTTGTCCAAGTGAATAGCTTGCATAGGAAGGAATCCTTGTCCAGCAAATCACTGAGCAAGTAGGAGAACAAAACTTGCACTTCCTACAAAGTGGTTCAGGGTAGGTGAACATCCCTTGGGGCCAGAGTGAAAGCCCAGGTTCCTGTCAGCTCATTAGGCCGAACTCCATGTTGGCATTTGGGGCTAGGTTGCCTTTTTCACTTGAGCGTCTATCTGAAGGAGGTGGATGGAATTTTTGTTTCATTATGGTCTTCTCTAAGTGCGTGCGCACACACACACACACACACACACACACACACACACACAGCCACCGACAGAGTCCTTTGGGGCACAGATCATGCTGACAGTCCTCAAGATGGATACAGATACAGCCACACTGCAGCTACTAACAGTATTTCTATCAGCACAGTCAGCACAGAAATCCCCAGCCTGATTTCTAAAAAAAAAAATTCCCAATGCTAATAAAAAAATGCCTGAAATATAAACTAATGGCTCATTATCAGCTTAATTGTTTATTGTAAAGTTACTACTAAATATTCAACCTCAAGAAAAGACCTGGAAAATCTGGTGTTAGGCTATTATTTTAAAAACTTCATTCCTGATACTCAAATTCTGAAAGTTTTCTTGTTTAACTGTCCTCTATGAGAGACCGTCACCCTGGGCCAACTACCTGAGAATTGGCAGCTTTCTCGGGGACAGGAAGGACAGCCGATTGGGCTTCCTGGAGAATCGTCGGCATCCCATAGAAACGTCCACCAACAAGCATCACGGTCACCAGCTGCAAGGTGAAATTCGAGCCCAGTGGCAGGAAGATCTACAAAACAGCACAAATTATGTTTTCGGTAGTCAGAAGTGGTTTTCAAAGCAACACACTGACACTTGCCCTGAGCCATCGGCCCCCAGCCTGAGGTTTTCAGTAGTAATTTCACCAACACTTGCTCTGATTCTTGCCATGAGTCCAAGCAGCTTACAGTCTGGGATGAAGAGTGGTGGTGTATGGTCAAGATATGCCAAGTTCCCATTTTCCCTGTGTCCCAGACTACCTCAGGGTGGTATCAGGAATGGCACTGTGTCCCAGAACAAAGATCAGAACACAGACAGTACCAGCCCCTACAACCCAGCTGAGCTCGTCGCTGTCTCTAAGGGAGTAACCCCTCTCCGGCCTCGTATTTGTTCACACTCAAGATCCGTTTATGAGTCCTGGTTGTTTGAAAAGCTAGACTGAGTGAACTCACTAACATGGTATATTAGGTGAGTGATTTTCAAAATTCTGTGATGCAAGACAGAGGAAACCCTAAATTTACACATGAGTGTCAGGCAAGAAGTTAAAATGATAAAACATGCGTCATTTTTTAAAAAAGTTATTGGTTGTTAGCTTCCAAGTTATTCCATAAACCTAGAATATTCTGAAGATGGTGGTTTGTCTTCAACGACCGTATAAAGCAACTATTTCTATGGGTTTTCTGAATCTTTAAAGAAGTGAAACACTTGACTACATCAGACCCTCACATCTGTAGAACAAGCACAATAGCTGGAAAGTTACACAGCGTGAAGGCAACAGGTATTTCACTCACTCAAACTGACATTGACTGGCCATGAACATAGGAAAGTATGAAGGACACAAAACGACCATAGTGTCACGGCTTCAAGTGCAACCCCTCCATGCCGGTCACTGGTTGGGCAGCCAATGGCTTTCTACTCCCATCTGCTGAAGGAACAGGTGTCACCTGAATGTACTCTCCTCTCCTAGGGACTCATCCAGTACACACACGTGTGACAGCACATGTCCTGACAGAGGCACAGTAGTGAACACTGGCACTGGACGTGGGTAACTATTTTGAGGAAAAGGCAGTTGACCCAGGAGAAAAGGGGTTAGATTAACTGGAGAGGAAATTTGAAAGCTTTGGGGTTGATCATGCCCTCTACCATTCCGCTTCCCTCTTCCAGGTCTGCTTTGCAACGCTCAGTTTACATCCCTCCTCACAGTAGTGGAGCATGGGCAGAATCTGCAAACCCCTCACGTCTGTGTTCATCTTCAACTCTTTGGCTGTCTTTGGCTGTCAGGGACAGGGTAACAAGCATTTATTTTGTCTCAGTCATTCTCTGCCATTAGCCAAGCTATTCACAAAGACTGGCACCTAGAAAGTACACAAGTGGGACCTGTTCCTGTGTTGGGTCAATAAGTCATACTGTCCTGGTGTGCCTCATTAAAGAACCCAGCTGTTGGTCAGCTGTGGCCAGGATTTACACTCCAAGTCCCAATGTTAAACCTGCAACAAGAGTCTTAGTTCTCTCAGCATAATTGGAAGCTTGACTTGTTCAAAGACACACCTCAAGGTTAGACACCACAGTACAGAGTGTTTCACACATGATCTTTCGTGTCTTCTATGGCACACATGTCTGATGTCTAAACTTCACACGAAATAGATGAGGGAACTATATGAAAACTTTCTCACAACTTTAAGGCACGTAAGAGATCAGACTTGCATAAATTAAAACACCAACTTCACATTCAATGCAATTTTTCCTGTTGGTTCCCATTCTCACTTGGTTCACAGCTCTCAATCCACAATTGGAGAGGAGCTGCACTCTGCTTCTCCAGCACTGCTCGAAGGCCACCTTGGAGCACTCCCAGCACTCTCCCGGCGCCTCCACGTTCTGGGAGAGAGGCTGCTTTGAGAGAAAATGAAGCCGTCCTGGAGTCCTGCTTTTGGTCCTATTCCCTCTTCCATGACAAAGATGACACACTCTTATAATAACCTTTCAGACTCTTTGAACTTCACAAGGAGTCCTGTTCATTTTTTGAGGTTTTCCTCCAGCCTGGTTACTGTCTTTTGTAACTGAGATAAATTCCCCCCAATGTCATAATTCATTCAGTGTATGAGATATACATTTCTGTCCTCGCACAGTAAGGGAAGAGATCTGTGACATTCTTGGGGGCATGGAACTGTCATGTCACTTTGAGGTTTTGCCTGAGAAAGACCATGAGATGCCTGCTTGACAACTAAGACATCCATGCCCAAAATGTTGATAGATTAGCATGCTACCCTCTTCCTTAGTAACATCAGGGGAAATCGGTCAGCTTCCTGAGCTCTGAATTTCCAAGGTAAATGGAAGGCAACAGTGTATGTATTCACACAGGCCCCACTGGTCCCAAGGAGCACCCAGCAGTCACTCTCCTGCCATGTTCTGAATGGAGCAAAAGAAGGCCATGAAGCTCTCCCTTTCACTAGTCACCTAAGTGTGAGGAGTGTGGGCGAGGTTGCACAGCACCATGCGCAGTTCCTACAATCATGTAAGGCCTAAATAACCATCTACTATAATCTCTAAAGCGGAATATTCTATGTATAATCTGAAATTATCTAACAGTAATTATGCATTGTCTATCATGTTTCACAAGGTTATTTTACACATAAAATTTCACACCAACTGGGTGATATGTAAGGACTCTGAAAGGAGTTCTACCAGAACTAAGTAACAGGAAATGCCACATACCTGATTCCTTATGGGCACAACGTCCACTTTGTAGCAGGTACCATCTTTGACCACAAGCTGCCTCTCGATACCGTCAGGGGCAATGGGTTCTTTGGCATGATCAGAAAATACTCGAAACCCCACAGCCACATCGCCAAACGTCCCAGCAAGCCGGGTGACGTTAACTCGCACAGATCTAGCAAGGTTTTGCCCGATAAGTACAGACTGGCCATCAGCATACAGGGCAAACACTCCGTGAGGATCATCATTGGCAGAAACCGAGAACCACGCGGTGCATTTATCCAGGTCCAGCTCTGCTCCGCCCTCCACGGACATGAGTCGGATCACGCAGTCTTCCTCAATCTCAGGGGTATCATCTGGCAGCAAATGAACATCAAAGCTTGCTTCCCCCTCTCCATCAGCCATAGTGAAAAACCCATGTGTGGCAATGAAGTCTCCAGTAACATCAAATTCACTCTGTAGCTCCCAGTAAACCTGAAATGAAGACAATCACCCGATGAGGTTTTTTTTAACCAAAATCCTTTAAATTATGCCTTCTTCTACCATCCCCAAGAGGTCATTTCAGTCATGCATTATTTGCGTCAAAGCCAAAATCTCCAAACATATGCTTGTTTTTAAAGCATATTAACTTTTTCAGGCAGTTTAGGTCTGCAATCTGGAGGGCAAGGTTGTAAAATCTCATAAGAGCACCACCAGAGAAAACGAGGAGCAAGGGAACTTTTCAGTGCAAATCCCTCACATACGTCATTAGTGAACCCGACAACCTCCGATGCTAAAAAGTCAGATGACTGGATGACTCACATCAGAACTTGGGTTTTGGAAAATGAAAATAGAGTACCTCTAGATTATCATGAGTTAATCCCTATCTTCTACAAACTGTTAGATCCCAAACTATGAGGTCACAATTAGGGTAGTGCTAATGAATATTTAATACAGGGAAAGAAGGAAGTGTATAGAGAAATCTCAAATATCATCTCCCAGCCAATCACCTCATGTTTGCTAAACATTCTAAGGACATACAACGATATTCCTAAATAGTTCACACCAACACACACATACACAGTTGCCTAAAACCCAGTTATTAAGTGGAAAAATTTTATTGAAAATAAAGAGGAACACACAAAAAATATTGAGAGACTTAAGTAGGAAATTTTTCACATCTGAACAAACGAAATACAAACCAGTTTCAGTCCTTCATGGTTTAGTGAGAAGAACCTCTGAGTGTGAACACATCCACTGAGACAAGGGAGAGGCTGGAGCTGGCAGGAGAGGCCAGAGCCTAAAGCTGGGTTTTGCACAAAGCCTCTCCATTGCTAACACAAAACTTCCCTAACTCCAGTTTGTCAAAATGCTCACTAGGGGGCCAGCATCATGGCACAGTGAGAAGCCACTGCTTGGGGCACCAGCATCCCATACTGGAGGGCCAGTTGTAGTCCCAGCTGGCCCACTTCTGACACAGCTCACTATTATACATGCCTGGGAAACCAGTGAAAATGGCCCAAACACGTGGGGCCTGCCAGCCACATGAAGACCCGACAAACCTCTCAGGTTCTGGTTTCGGCCTGGCCCAGCTCCAGCCATTGTGGTCATTTTGGAAGCAACATTTAAAAAATCTCCCCAACCCCCTCAAACCCTCACACACACTTTTTGTCACTATTTTAAATGCATGAATCTTTAAATAAATGCTGTATAATTAACCAAATGCACATTGTTCCTCTCAGCCAGATTTGTAAGCTAATTGGCATTTTAAAAAAGTACGTGTGTATATCAACGAGGGACAGCAAGTGTGTGTTGGTTTCATAGTACCACTACCACCTACAAAGCTGGGATCCTTTACGGGTGCCAGTTCTGCCCTGACTGCTGCACTTCTAATCCAGCTCCCTGCTACGGGGCTTAGGAAAAGCAACAGCACATAGCCCAACCTTTGGGGGTCCCTGCCACCCACTTGGTAGACAGAGATGACGCTCCTTGCTCAAGCCACCTATAGAGTGAACCTGCAATTAGGAGATGCATTTCTTTCTTAATCAAAGTAAATCTTTTTCAAAAATCCCAAGTGAGAAATCATACCGTAATATCTCCAACAGTGCCTCTAATTCTTTCAACAAAGAAAGTGATGATCAGGGGCCCTTCCACAGCAGGTGGCTCCACATAGGTCTTCCTGGACAAGGATGCTGGGGCAAACTGGACAACTCCATTTGGATCGCCAAACTTCTGTATCTAAAAATACAAACCAGAGAAACTGACATCAGTAACAGCTATGGATGCACTTACACTATCCAGCACATCAATACATAGATTTTTTTCAGGAAAAAACATTTAAGTGCTTAACTATAGTGCCCCCCGGCAGTGAGTTTTCAAAGCCATCTTCATTACAGTAACTGAACACAAGCGGTTATTATTTCTCAGAGGTAATAGGAGTGAGAACCCAGAAAAGAATAATTTGTAGGATTCAAAAGGGATAGTATTTTGATGGCTCAAGGTTTTTTCCCCCATCTTCTATTTGCTACATTCAACCAGCTAATTTATCTTTGCTACTTTTGCTTATAATATGAAACAGAAAGGCAAAAGGACTTGTGATGGTTTGCATTGCAAGTCAGAGTAGCTGCTAGACTAGGAGTAGTAAGCAAACCAGTGCTTTGATCAAGGCTCATCCAGATGTTGCCATGAAGTATGGTGTAGAGTTTGACATCTCAGTGCCGATTAGCAGAAGATGACCCTGGTCAACTCTGCTTCCAGTTCCAGACAATGGGAAGCCGTGGAGACAGCAGTTGGTTGCTGAAGCGCTTGGGTCCTTCCCACCCCCAGGAGGGAAGGCTGGAATCATCTGGCCCTCGAGGGACTGACTGAACAGTTAATGGTCTGATCCTACAGTATGTCATAATATTCACAGGATGAAGATATTTAGCATTCCCTGCTATAATAATCTTAGAGCCAATAAATCACATTTACATACCCAATGACAAAGACATGTAATGTTTAAGATAACTCAAACACTTCCTTTCTAATAAAAATGCCACAATCCTAGTAATAGCAAGTTTCTGAAAGGCTGAAACATAGCATGCTTCATTGTATTAAAATAAAATTACCAATTTTAAGACTATGTAGCAAGCTAACATAAAATCCCAAAAGCTTGACCCACCAGAATAACGATGATGTCATTGGATTTCAGTAGTCACCAACATACAAATGTTTTATGTATCAGCAAATGCAACAGATTTTTCCAACAGATGCACTGCATCTGAAAGCCCACAGGCAAATCAAGTCAACTTACTCTTAAGGTAACTTCTTTAGCTCTGGAGTCTAACTGTGCTTCTCCTTTCACAAGGTCAAGTTTCACAACAAAAGTCTTTTCAACTTCGACTTCTTCATGAGGATAGATGGTCAAAGTAATGACTCGCAGCCCGCCTTCCCCGTCTCCGAAAGAGAAAGCCCCACGCACGGGAGCTGCCATGTCTGCATTGTGGACAGCTAAGGCTTCCTGGGAGTTGGGGCCCATCACCTCCCAGTTCACCTGCAGGACATTTTTGGTTGAAAGGTTTTAATAGAGATATTCAATGTCATATAGGACATGTTGCTGGCTAGCCAATATCAGGCAACATTACAGATGAAATCTATCCTAGGATATCTGTAGTCAATTCCTTTCTCAATCCACTTTTCATTTGCTGAAATAACATTTGCAAATACAAGCTATAAAGCTATGGTATATTTTTATGGATAAAACTTCGTAGGAGAAAAAAAAGAGTATTTACACCTAGCCATTTATCATCACTACAAGACATAAAAACACATAACTAAAAAATTAAAGTATGTCAAACATTTGAGGAAAATGAAAGAAAAACATAAATGTATATTGGTGCAGAAAATTTCAAAATCATGATTAAGAAATCACAAAGTTCATGGGAATGGCACGTTACAAATAAGTATGAGTGGATTAACATTTTTTATACTAACAGTTTTTAATTCCTTCCATAAAAGTTGTGATACTGCCTTATGAGATAGAAAAATGTAAGAATTTTACTAAACAGGAATGCAAACATGGTTGAGTTGTGCGCACAGCTCTGCTAACCAAAACCTGCATGAGTAAGACAATGAAAACATATGAACAGCCAACTGAGTGTGCAATCTCTTCCAAACACACATAAATTCCTTATGTAAAATCAATAGTAATCTTTAAAGGCTGCTCTAGGAAGCAAATTCTATAGTGCAGTCAACGCATTTTTTGGATTTCTGTAAGCTGTAAACTTTTCAAACCATCTACCTATGAAGAAAAAACACTTCTCTCTACTCTTTGCTCGATTATCCTGCTGCACTGGGCAGAGCTGATCCCCGCTTTCTGCAAATACCCAACATATTAATCAGGCTACCAAAATATATTTCTAAAAGAAGAAGAACATCTGTACCTGAATCTCTCCCAAGAGTCCTCCAGTCCGCTCCAACACCAAGGACAAAATCGTGGTGGCATTGGGGTTAGGGACAGAAATATCGCTTTCATTGAGAAATCTTACAACGCCAAAAGGAGAGTCGCTCTTGGCAATCGTCATCCTGCTCACTAGGTGGCGCCCAAGCACTGCTCCGCCTGTAGCTCCAGTGAGCAGAATTTCAACCGACTCCTCAAATTCACTGCATAGCAAGAAGGAGCAATTCTGTGAGTCTAAACATATTAAAATGCTTGTAAAATCCAAATAACTAGTCATTTTCCAAATTGGTCATGCATATTCAAGGCACAGTAGTCACACACCAAGTGCTCGGAGGAGAGTGTTCAGAAATGCACAAGAAATAGACAGCAGTAATACGTAACCCAGGACAACCAGCAGGATTCTGCTCCCTTTCTGTTACTGAACTCACTGAGGAGGGCGTGAAATAATTTAGTTCACAATCTCATTGAATTTTCTAATGTTAAGGGAACAGACACTATTGTTCCCTCTCCTGGAAATAAAGTGAAATCTGCAGTTACAAGGGGCTTCCGGGCCCCCAATCCTCTATCCCCAACATCCCCAGATGTCTGCCAATGGGTACACAAATTTTCTTAAGTTACATCATGATGGAAATCCCACAGAAGGATCAGAGCATACATCCACACTCTGGTAGTCCACACACAGTACTTCCCTTATCAGCACCAACCTGTCATCATCATCAACAATGGAGACATTGATGAAGCTTAAGTTCTGCCCATGCTGAAACGTCACGGAGCTGCCGTGCAGCAAGTAATCGATGCCTCCAGGAAGAGCAGAGGAGCTCTGAGCAATGAAATCAGCTGTTACACGGCCGAATGTGCCACGCAGCCTGACCACTGGAATGGCAACCATCCCAACATCTTCTTCCACTGCAACAGGAAGTCAGATTTCACCAACCATACATGGAATAACTCATCTTCGCATGATCTGATCAAATTAAAAACCACGTCACTCAGCTTTTGCATAGTTTATGGACCACTAGCAGTAATTTCATGATTTTATTTCTTTGGAGGAATAACATTTCACAGTTGGGAAAAGAAAAGTGAGCAGTAAGGTTCGAGCTTAAGTAATCTGTTTATGTAGGCCTTCTTACTCTTGTGCTACAAATGAATTAACTCTTGTTTCTAATACAAGACTAGATGGGCATAAGAACACCCAAACTACGGCAAGTGACAGGAAAGCATTCTGTTTTACTTCCACACATTTAGTGGAAGCATAAAATAAGCAGACATGTGAGGCTTACATTATTTACACTATGTGAATGCTTTAAAGTCCAGATATAAATACAACTATTACATTCTCAGTTCCGATGACATCTACCTGTGAACCTGAACTGCCTGTTGTTGTCAGGAATCACCGAGAAGTTGGCTGCAAACTTCTCCAGGAGTAGCTAGGGAACTCACCTGCAAAGGCAGTATACTTTGGGTCAAATTCAATGATGCCCTCTGCTTGATCGTTTTTCATAATTGTGATTCGAAGAGTGGAAATGTTTCCTACTTCTGGAGGTTGATCTATCTGGAGCCCATTTTCCCGAATGGTGAAATCATACCCCCTTGTAAGGTGACAAAAAATAAAAAACAAATTCACATTTGTTCAGCATGAATTGAATTTTGGATCCTAGAATACAGTTAAGTACTACAATATTGTTACAGGGCCTCAACAATACACACTAGCTTTTCTGAAAGCTCCTTACTATCCATGATTATTGGTGCCTGAATGCGACTCAAGTTAGTGTGAAAGTCTTCAACGTGAACAAGGTGATGACGACAACCGTGAAGAAGTTGGGAGGAGGCTGTGGCAAAATGTACCTCAGTGTCCTCAGACAGGGCCCCGGCTGGAACCCAGGGCATAGCGTTGGAGAAGAGGATCATCAAGAGTGATCAATGTCATGTCACTAATTAAACTTCAAACAAGCCAGCCAGATTCAGAAAAAAAATTTTGAAAAGATAACCATTGTGTCACAACAGGTTAAGCCTCGGCCTGTGACACCAGCATCCTGAGTGTTAGAGTCCTAGCTGCCCCAATGCTGTCCCAGATCCCTGCTACTGTGCCTGGGTAAGTATCAGCGGATGGCCCAAGCACTGGGCTGCTGTTATCCACAGGGAGACCCAGATGAATCCAAACTGGATGCAGCCAATTGTGGAGTGAACCAGCAGATGGACAATTTAATTCCACCTTTCAAACAAATCCGTCTGCAAAAAAAGATCGAAAACTGCTGGATTGCTTTTTAAGGAATATATTTTGTATTTAAGGTTCTGTAGAAACCAATTGTAATCAGTGCCTCTGTTCTTTGATATGAAGGATATTTCACTTGTATGATGAGGTAGTTCTGACACTTGCTTGAAACAGCTATAATTTCCATCAAATTATGTTTTGGCTTCCAGGGTACTAGCTCATTTTAGTCCTTCTTTCAATTTCAAACAATTTATCTGGTACTGATGTTTTTCTACGTTATGAGCAAAGGATGAAAGCTGGTGATAAGACTATACACAAAGCAAAAGCGGCAGACAGACCCAGATCTTTAATCGGGGAATGCTTTAGTCTGAGAGGGGTTGTAGATTAGCTGATTACCACAATTCAAAACCAAAAGCAGAAAATTTTATTTCCACAGAAATAGAAACTACTAAAAAAAATTTTTTAAAGGATACCAGGGAAGACAAAATCTTCAATCCCTCGTTCAGTAATTAGAATACTTCATTTTTAAGGTGCTCTTCGACCAACATTGAACTTGTAAATACTGATGTTTCAAATTTTAACAGATCTAATGTGGACACAAATTCCCACTGTCACACATGGAATCTTCTACAGGAAATTCAACATTGAAGAGAATATGAGCCTTCAATATGTGTTACCCAGATGGTATGATAAACATTCTACCTTCGTGACAAGTGAAACCGTTTCGTTTCAAAGGTTTTGCAAGTGTGATATTTATATAACACAGGTAGAAACATTTCCCTGTACCAGAAGAATGTATTCCACATTGCCAAACAGGTTCAATCTTGGGGTTCGAGAAGCAAGCTAAGGTTCTTTCCACCCTTGTCAATCCAGTGCGTCTCGAGAGCAGGGGAGAAAGCGATTCATGACGGGATAACCTGCGGTCTGCACAGTACGCATGGGGCATTGGCAAGGCAAACCAACTCGTTTTCCCCACTTAAAAAATGTGCTTACATATCGATTTATTACTTTGGAAAGCATGGTTTACACAGAGATCAAAGAGAGAAAAACATATTCCATTTGCTGGTTCATTCCTCAAATGGCCAATGCCAGAGCCTGAATGTTGGATTTCCCACAGAAGTGAAGCAGGCCCAAACACTTGGGCAACCCGCTGCTGCTTTTCCAGCTGCATTAGCAGGGATCAGGATCGGAGGAGCCAGGACTCATGTGGATGTTGACGCAACAGGCGGTAGTCAACCTGTTGTGCCACATTGGCCCCTTCTTTCCCTTCCCTACTTTCCAAGTGCCACCGAGTAAGCGTCTACTCAGTAACCTGGAGATAAGACCTACAACTTTCAGATATATCAGACAACGAAATCTCTTGCTCAGCCTTTTCACAGGGGCAGAATCAGGGGAAAAGCACTTCTGGCCATAGACGCTAAGCATGGGGCGAGGCCCCGTTTGCTGGGCGCCCACACCATGTTTCATTCCCTGGCTGTCGGGAGTGAATTCACACAATGCAACACTCCCATGTTTCACGGAAAAAAAAAAATTCTATGCTAGAAAATGGCAACAACCACCAAAACAGGATCTGTCAGGATTTCCCTCCTATGCCCTGTTCTAAAATCACCCAGATCTGAGACACAGCAGGGAGGGAGCTGTTTTATAGGTTGGTATTTTTCTCTGCATGTGGCTTCTTCCCCCATCTCACTCATGTCCTTTCTTCCTAATTTCTTTTCCACTGGTACCTTCCTTGGAGCTCCACATTTGTAATTGCCAAAGAGAAGTCTTCGGGGCCCTCGGGATGGTCATCGTCGAGAATGTGAACATGGAGACTCTGCACCAGCTCCCTGGCTTCAAACAGGAGCTCTCCCGCCACAGGTACAAAGTCCAAGCCTGCTTGCGCTGTGCCACTCCTGGTCTCATACCAGAGTCTTACCAGGCCAAGACTGCCACCAGATCGGATTACAGTGATGTTAACCTAGGTGAAAAGCAGCATCTTATTTAATCTATATGTGCACTCTCCCCAACCATAATGTTTCCAAGAGCTCCTGTGCTAACATGTCCAAATTATATATAAAATTATGCATAAATTTACACACTAAAATCATGCTGCTGGGGCAAAGTTTGCAACCTTTATGAGGTTACTTGTCAAAACCATATGCTGGGCAGTGGCTGCCCTTCCACACTGTACCGTCTGGGCTTCCTCTGCCACGCGAAGCTGCTCGTGGGAAAAGGCGAAGCGGCCATAGGGAGTGTCACTGGCCACCATTGTGACATTGGCCGTGCGGCCGGTGGCACTCAGCACTCCTCCCTCACTGATGTCCACAAGCTGAAACTCATAGGAGCGCTTTTCTTCAGGAATGTCATCATTCAGAGCCTGGCCAAGGACAGGAAGGGTCATTAACAGCAGAATCCATGAAACATTCCTATCATACAAACACCACTCTCCCAACCGCCAGGTGCAAACACATGGAGCATGGACACAAACAACCAACACTGTTACCTGCAGGACTACAACAGCTGCTGACTGTCCATCCCGCATGGCCAGTTTTCCTGATGTTTCTGTAAATTCCCCCAAGGAGGGTGGGAATATCCTCCAAGACACAGTGACATCTCCCCAGATCCCTGGGCCACGAACCAGGCTATGGAATTAATGCAAATGCATGTTCAGCACATTTTTACTGGAAGCTCTGAGACATTTGCTGTCATTTAATCAATTATCACTTATTTCAAGAGCATGATAGTTTTAAGTAACCTCATCTATCAACTATAAAGCAACACAGTATCATGTCATTCAAAGATGGCTACATGCCAAAGGGCAGAGATGGAGTAAGTATCTTGACAAGAATACTCTCCAAAACCAAAGACTACTATGGGACACTTAAAGGGCTGCAAGTGAGTCCTTATAGACTTCTCACTGAACACTCAAGGACTTAAGAACTGCCAAACCCAGTTATTTAGATCAGTAAATGCATGAACATGCGAACGGAAAGGAAGAAAGCATTACCCCAGGATAATACCAAGAAGAAAAATACACTAAGCTGAATCCAGTTGTTATAATGGTAGTTCCTGTCCTGTTCCTTGTGAGAATAAGTGGGACAAAGGGATTTGCCCATGTTCATGCCAACTTAGTGACGTTAGGGACCCCTTCTGAATGCTAGGCACCCAAATGTTCGACCCTGATGGGTTTCTGAGGAATGTCCACAGTGGTGCCAATGACATATGTAGGGACAGGACAGGGCCGGGAGTGAGAGTGGCTCAACCTCACTCCTGCTGTCAATCACCCAAGTCAGACACATCACAATCTGACCTTGACACGGGTTAGGATTTCCACTTTGCAGAGTTTATTCACAGGATGTTAGCAAAATAGTCAATGACAATGCATGGGGACTACATAGGGACTTGAGATTGAGGCATTTCAAGCAGATATTCAAATCCAACTTCATCACCCGTGACAGAGGCCAAGGAAAAGTCAGGCAGCCCTTACCTGATGATGGCAGTCCCATTGTACCTGGCACAGGGTTCCCCAATGAGCACGTGCCTTGAGGACGCAGCGATCGCCACTTCTGATGCTGCCCCCTTCTCTCCTTGGATGATGATCAAGGCACTCCCTGTGTCACAGATGACTTTGTAACTTTCAGTGAGCACACCCATGCACTTTCTATTCCTATAGAAGCAAATGTCCCCCTACTGCTCACATCAACTCCCTTGTATAGTTAGCATTTTACAACTCACAGCAATTGGCTGTGTGGCTGTATCCAGCAGTTCTGTGGTAAAAGCAACAATTTCGGTGGCACTTGTTAATAACGTTCTGATCTCTACCAACTGACTGCAAGCATTTAAGAAAGCTATGCCAAATATTTCTACCCAAGTGAAAAAAATTACATCAAATAATCAAGCACCTGGATTATAGTTTAGCTGGTAACTTGAAAACTGCTTCCAGATCTACATTTCAGTGGTGGTGTTGTGTTTTTTTTTTTTTTTTTGAAACAATGATTTGGCTTACTATATATACAAAATGGAAAGGGCTCATGAAGCCAAGGGGTTTGTCATTTACAATCTCAAACAAAAAATGTTTTATATTGGTTTTAAAAACATATGCTATCACTTTAATATTCTCATTCACGTGTCCAGGTGTTTACCTGCTAATTAACCCATCACTGTAACAGGACAGACTGCTGAGCTAACTCAAAAGTCAGAGATGACGATCGTTCAATGAGATAATTCCCTGACAGACTTGGTACCCACGACTCTGGGCAAACATGCCAAAAGACAACCCTCCTGAATACATGAACTGACACTCTACAATCTGACCATTTTCTTGGCTATGAAACTCAATTTAATCTAAACTACTAACTCTTACACAAAAGGAATTCTTGATGGCAAAACAAGACAAAAATAAGCCAGCTTTCATGCCAATTTCTAGGACGTTTTGGTTATCACTGTTGATAACACAATAAAACATTTTTAGAATCATTAATCTTTCCTTTTAAGTTCCAAGAGATAAATCTAGACCATAAGCAAATGAGTTGCAGAAAACAGTTTTCTTGAAATATCAAAATTTGTAGGTAGTACTTTCAGATGAAAGTAGTTATTGTAGATTGTAATATTGCAATACCAAGTTGTAAAATAATGCTTTATGATCATTATGTTTCAAAAATACAAGCATCAAAGCACTATTACTATTTCAAATAAGCCATTTAAAATTCATGTAAAACAGACTTCTGACAAAGAATGATTACACTGACAATATTGTGAAGGTTGCTTTAATGACATTAAAATTATCCATGCGGTCACATGCTCTTATTTTCTACATAATTCAAGATTTTTTCACTGCATCATTTTGATTGGCTGTATAGTCTTTTTTTTTTTTAAAAAAAAAGATCTATTTTTATTGGAAAGTCAGACACAGAGAGGAGGGGAGACAGTGAGAAAGATCCAAAGCTAGGATCCAGGAACTTCTTCCAGGTCTCCCACACAGGTGCAGAGTCCCAAGGCTTTGGACTGTCCTCGACTGCTTTCCCAGGCCACAAGCAGGGAGGTAGGTGGGAAGTGGAGCTGCCGGGATTAGAACCAGCACAGCATGTCCAAAGCGAGGTCTTTAGTCACTAGGCCACTGTGCTGGGCCCCAGCTGTATCGTCTGTCACATTCAACCACTCCTACTATTGGACCTTAAAACAGCTTTCACAGGCTAAATGTTGTTACAATTGGGGCTGGCACCATGGTGTATTACATTAAGCCCGTACCTGCAGCACCTGCATCACACATGAGCACCAGTTCATGTCCTGGCTGCTTCACTTCCTGTTCCTGCTATTATGCCTGGGAAAGCAGCAGCCAACGGCCCCTACACCCATCTGGGAAAGCAGAACGAAGCTCCCAGCTCCTGATTTTGGATTAGCCCTGCTCCAGCCATTGCTACCATTGGGGGAGTGAACCAGTGGATTAGAGACTGCTCTATCATTTCTGTACTACCTTTAAACAAAAAAAAAATCTTTAAAAATACATAATGTGTATATTTAGTTATTTGTTGTAATTTATTTCCATAATTTATTAGTGTATTATTGTAATTAATTGGAGAAGCAGACAGAAAGATTAAGAACAGGAGCAGGCTCCCTGCTACTGGTCTATTTTCCAAAATGACCACATCAGCCAGGGCTGAGGCTGAAGCGAGACCCTGGCAATAAATCCAGTTCCCATAACAAGAAGCCAAATATTGCAGCTATCAATGCTGCCTCCCAGGTTCTGCACCATGTGCAAACAGGAACCAGGGCTGGGAACTGAACCCCAGAACTCTACTACGGGACACAGGCATCTGACCAACCTAACATCTTTAAACACACACATCCTAAGCAGCATACACTCTAACCCGTGACCTTTAATAATTTTTGTTAAATCCTTTACCAATAATGCAGGTGGAAAATGGTGTGTTTCAGCAACCATTTTAGAAATAAGGAAAACCACCATTGCCTAGGTTTGCCACTAATGAGTCTGACAACATTTTGCTGATTTTCTCATTTCTGGAAACACGTTTCTCTTACCTTTCACTGTAGAAATTTCTACCTCATCGAGCGGTGTCAGCTGAATGGTGAAGCGGCGGTCCTCTTCCAGCACCATGTCTTGAATGGAATGCAAAGCAATGGTCTTCTGGGACTCGGTCTACACAAAATGAAAGGAACAATCCATTTCACGCTCGGATCCAAGCCAACTTTCGCTTGTTCCTAGCAGCGGGGTAGTGTTTCTGCTATGACCATTTCCTACATTTGCTCTTTTGGTCACCTGGGATCATGAGTTATATTCTGGGAAAAATGACCTAAAAATCCGATCTGATCACAGATCTCATTCAGGTTTTCAATGGCAAAGTTTTAACTTTAATACAACCCCCACATTTCCTGGGAATTATGAGCACTTTGCCCAGGATTTTATAGAGAGCCAAATGATGTACACACAAGTCTTCAGTTAAGCTCTTCAATGGGACAGAACGTGTGGTACTATGGTTAAAAGATGAATGTCTGAATTTGTACCAATCAGGACAGGAAATGTTAAGGAATGCAGTTTTGATGGTCAGAGAGGCTTAGTTTGAGTAAAAAAAGTAAGAACCTTAATTTCAGAAATCTAGGGTTTTCTGAGTGGGTGTGATTCCCCCCCCCAATATGCACGTGGATTTTAAAAACATTCCACACACATTGAATACCATCATATGAACTCATTAGTGAAATAAGAAAATCAGACACAAACAAAAGACAAAAAGAACAGCAGTTCCAATGTTGACTCTACCTCATCAAAATGCAGCGTCCCATTCAGAGGGCTGAGGCTGCCTTTAGCTTTCTCCTCCAGGGCCCACTGAAGTCGGACGGCTCCTGTTCCTCCCGGAGACCGGACAACTGTCAGGGTCACACGGGAGTCAGACAGCAGGGACTCATCCACCATTACCTGAAATAAGGAAAAGACAAGAACAAATGCAATCATTCTTAGATTTACATGATGGCAGCGTTTAAGAACTCTTTACTGCATCACGAACATGCAACAAAAAGCCAATGTTTCAACACATTCTTTTTCCATTCTTTCCTGACTGCTCAGTTACTTATCACTAACCACTAGGCAGATCATGTGGCTGAATTTTGACCAACAGAAGCAGGAGGATAGAGCCTGTTCCCAATGTGCCATGAGCATCCACAGGATCTTCCCCATTCCCTCTTTTCCCAGAATCATTGAAAAGAGGATCCCAGTTTCTATGTGAGAGCAATGTCTCCTGATGGACGAAGTCAGGTGCCTGGCTTGCCAGCTGCAGAACAGGCAAACCAAAGAGCCGACGAGGATCCCTGGTATAGGACCCTTATGCGAACACGACACCAACACTTCCATAAAGGAACTGCTTCTAAGGGATTCTTGGTTCTAACTACCAGGCTCCCTAAACAATGCAGACCTCAACTGTCCTCCGAATTAGCTGAAGTTTTAACAACTTGAGTGTCTTCAAGTTTAAAAAACCCTTTACTGTTTACTCATCCATAAGAATTATAAGATTTGGGCCCGGCGCGGTGGCGCAAGTGGTTAAGATCCTCGCCTTGCACGCCCAGGATCCCATATGGGCACCGGTTCTAATCCCGGCAGCCCCGCTTCCCTTCCAGCTCCCTGCCTGTGGCCCGGGAAAGCAGTTGAGGACGGCCCAAAGCTTTGGGACCCTGCACCCGTGTGGGAGACCCAGAAGAGGCTCCTGGCTTCAGATCGGCCGTTGCGCTCACTTGGGGAATGAATAATCGGACGGAAGATCTTCCTCTCTGTCTCTCCTCTCTGTATATCCGCCTTTCCAATAAAAAAATAATAAAAATAAATCTTTAAAAAAAAAGAATTATAAGATTCTATCAAAGTCCAAACTGAGCTCATAGCATCTGTTATGGAAATACAAGCTGCAACAATGCTTTGCACATGCTTTGCATTCCCACAAGATTCTTCTGCACTAAGGAGCTATGTAAAGACAACCATGGTTTACTGAGCTATTATTTCAGTTCTTGCACCTACTTCATCTATTTAAACATCACAGAAACCTGGGGATCCTCAAAGTTAATGGCAAAGGCATACCTCAGAAACTATTTCCAAATTTTTAACACTTAAACCTATCTTCCAATTTCCATTTTGCCACAACCTTTTGAGATTTACATACACAAACACTTGGAGACAAGGAGTTTAGAACTTAATTCAGATATTTTGGCCTTCATATTCAGCATTTTTCCTACTACTCCTTGGAGACCAAACCTATTTCTGAAGAAAAAATCTATTATGAACTACATTGTGAAATGCTTCATCTATGGAATCAAATGTTTCTCAAGCACATTTCCATGTGTACACCTACCATGTGTAAAGCATAATACATCTTAGATACGTAGCTCAGATGTAGGTCTAGCATTGAATACATAGGGCAAAAAAGACAATGGGTGTGATAGCAATTGGTTTATTATCAACTAGGATATATGTTGCATTGTGATCTATATAACTAAGTGAAAAGAAGAGTGACAGAAAGGTCACTGGGCATATAGAAATTAAAAGTTTTTATGATACTTTCTTCTTGGGAGTTCCTTTCAAAGTAAATTGTGAAGAAAAAAAATCATGGATTAGTCATTAAGACTCCGTGGTGCTTTATAATATGGTAGTGGTTACCAAACCCAGCTATATAAGCATTTAATTGTCCTGACTGATCTCGCCACTTTATTTGTGCCACAGTGGGTAAAGCAGTAATAGTCGGACTTCGAAGTAAACAACCAATGAAATCTCAGGAGGGGGAGGCGTGAGTGAGGGATGACGTAGGGGTCTTACTCAACCTCAGCTCTGCAAAGATTAAACCAGTGGATGAAGCAGAACCCTGAACTGCTAACCTGTGCTGGGATGCCGCAGCCAGACCCACTGTGCATCCAGCCTCTGGGCCAATGTGGTCGTCTAGCAGTAGGGCATATGGAGAAGCTGTGGGCACAGAATTCTTGGACTACTTTCGCCTAACTAATAGGAATTGCTTCCCCTTAGTAACTGCTTGGTGTTGAGAGCTCTGAGTCCTGCTATGAGAGAGCAGGTGGGAGATGGTACTCAGCACCCATAGCCAACCCCAAAGACCCTCAGAGGAGACTGCTCAGTGAACAAAACATTGAACAAAAATAGTCACACTGAACACTACCTGGAAAATTAGCTCAGGAACACACACCCCCTGGTATCTTAAACTTACTCTCGTTTCTTCAAATCCAAATATTCCAAACGGAGAATCATTTTGTGGAATTACAACAGTTAATACCACATCATCACCAAGCCGGCCACCTCCAGTCACACTGACTAAGGAAACATTGAACGTTTCTGTGAGTTCAAACTCAGTATCATCTATGATGGCAAGTTCTATTACTGCAATCACCTGCAAAGGGAGAAAAGAACGGGGTGAGTTCGGCAGACGGGGAAGGAAAAAATGACATCTCAAGTTTGACTTGTAATTTTCTAGCTGAAAATCAGACACACTCTAAAAAAAATTTTTCAGCTGTTATAAAATTATTAGAAACACACATGACTTTTAAAGTTGGAAACTTTTAAATCCAGTATTTTGGAAATAAATGAAATTACATATGTAATGAGATTTAGTAGTATGTAAAGATAAGAGAATGGATTCTTGAAGGAAAAAAAAAAATAGAGTGGCCTGAAATACTCTTCATGTAGAAGGTTAAAGTCAGGAAGAAAACCCAAATTTGCTATTCTTAAGATGCTTACGAGAATTCAGTTCATTTGTCAGGGTCTATACTGAAACTGTTGATAAAAGTATAAATAAATCTGGTCTAGCTTTGGAATATCACTACAGGGTGTAGAAATATCCCAGATTTAGTATTACATTTAAAATATTATGTATCACAAATGGAAATTCCAAGACTCTGATGTTTGAGAAAATGAAATTTTTTTTTACCTAAATGAACCTTATACCTTAAACTTAACAATGGAGACCAGCGAGAAACCCAGCTGCCACACTCAGGAAGAAACTTGAATAAAATTAAGTGCTAAAATTAGAACCTCTTAAAAGGTCCACACCGCACCGACAGTCAAGGAAACCTTCCCTGTGGAATGTGAATTTTAAGAACCAAGCTGGTTCTGAGAGGCTCAAGTGATGAGACTTAATGTGAAGAACCAAGAGCAGAAAATGCAATTGAAAGAGAAAGGTTGCTTCAGTGCAAATCACATTGCTTCTGCTCAATTAAAAACAAAAGCAAAAAAAAAAAAAAAAACCTAAGCTACTTACCCTCCCCTCCCTTTAGAAGCAAATATTTCAAAGCCAGTCAAAAAATGTTCGTAATCTCTAGGTCATTCTTGGTTAAGACACCCCTTGGAATAGCTGGCACCCCTGACTGCTCGACTTCCAACCCTGCCTCCTGCTAACGCACCAGGAAAGAAGATGGCCCAAGTACTTGAGCCTATGCTCAAGTACATAGAATTCCAGACATAGCTGGAATTCCAGGCTACTGGCTTTCAGCAGGACCAACCAAGGCCCCTTGTGGCCATTTGGGAAATAGCAGATCGAAGACCTGTCCATCTGTAATGTCTTTGATAAAGATATCTTTTTAAAATCTTTTAAAAATTACTATGTGTAGGAAAATCCAGAACTATGATTAATGTATAGCAGCATATACCTTCTCCCAGGGATAGCTAACAAGTTCATATACAATGCATATCTGAGCAAAATCAGATTACCTTGCAGTTAGAATGATTCAGTTTCTTACATTTTCATGGATGTTGACTTGCTTTTTCTATTTACTAATAAAAATTGTGCAAAAACATCTTTTTAAAAAATTCTCAGTTTATATAACTTAGAATGCTTGAGGAATATTCTGCAATTTTTTTAAGACTGCATTGTCTGAAATCTGAAGTACTGGTTTTTTTTTTCCTAGTTTTACATGTTTTATTCCTTTCCTATCATATTAGTCTTTGATGATAAAATAAAATAAGTTTTCAATATTAAGTATGTGCCAACTTGCAGTGTAGATTTTAATACATACTTGTATTTTTAGCATGGAGAAATACATAGTATGAAAGCAACATTCATAGAAATAGAGTTTACAATATAATTTCTTACACATGGTCAGGTACTTCTAAATTACTGCCCTGTTTTAGAGCTTCAACACCAAATATGATTGGGTATGAAAGCTCAGAGAAAAAGATTCTTGCCTCTTAAGTTTCTCTTCCTAGATCCTTAACAAATTCTATCTTAATGATGTTCGTTTCACCTAACAGTTTCATCCACCATTGCTGGGTGACTGACAATCGTTTGGGATAGAACCAGAAAATGCTAGCGTGTACATGGCTAGCCTACCTGTCCTTCCGCAAATTCAAGAATCCCATGAGATGGCTTAAAGTCTTCCAGGCCAACACCATCTGCTGCTGCTTTCCAATAAACACTGACCGTCCCAAAGTTTCCAGCATGCCGGACCACAGGAACTTGAAGAATGTTCAAGGGAGGTGGCACCTCATAAGCAGTAATAACTTCACCAGCATCCTGTAAAGTGCAAGTTGAAAGGCAAGACAAGACAGAACTCAGCGAAGTAAACAGTATCAACTGTTTCTACTTGTGTTTCTTTAATGATAGGGACTTCGAAAATCTCAGGGAAAAAAAATCAAGATATGCTTATTCAGCTGCAAAAAAGTTTGAAAACCATGCAGTTTTGTTTTAATCAAGGTATGCATTTTCCATGAACATTTGAGACCTTCCACAGTGCCTTCGAAAATGTAATTAATATTTATGTGATAGGTCTTCAAGATTCATATTTAATGTAAATAAATTGGCTTAATCTTTTGGTCTACCTCAAACAGAACTTAGTTTATAAGATCTATGTGGCTGTTTATCCATTTACAAATATTCTACAAGCAGAGCCAATTACCTTCCAAAACAGCAAAATCAGCAAGGAGAAGCCTCCAAATAGCTCTAACTATACAGAAGGTCATCTCACTCTACTCACAGCAAACATAAAAATTCCCCTGGGGTCATCATTTTCTTCAATCAGTAGTTCAGCAACTTGCAGCCCAGGCCCCTGCACACTGGGCTGTCCCGCAGAGAAATCGGAGTGCCCCAGGGTCACCTCCCTGATGGTGATGGTGAATCCTTCCTCCAGCTCAGGAACGTCATCCTAGGATGGCAGGGAGGGCACAGGGAAACAGAGGGCATTCACGTTTAGGAAGATGTTCTATTTTCACTGGAAACATGGTCTCTCCAGTAAAGAACTAACTTTCTGCAAAAATGACCCACTCTCACACATCAAAAAGACCCCACATCATATTTACATGTGTTCCCATTAATTTGAGATCTACAGGATAGTCAATAATGATGTCTAAGTAAATCAGACTGTAAGATCATTTTTTTTAAGAAATCAATCCCAAAACTTTAAGGATGACTTATTGAGTATGTTTTTCCTATTTATACTCATTGCCCCAAATTTAAGAGAAACTACTCAATGCTGCATTAATAATTTAAAGCTGAGGATTCTAGAATTGTACATGTAAATGCAACTCAGTGTTAAACTTAATTTTTAAGGAATGTTTATTTTTTGATAAGTAACAAAAACTCAAAAAGTTACATTTTTAAATTCAAAAGGTAAAAAGAACATGAAACTGAAATATCTTTGTTACGCCTTACCCACACTGCCCTCTCTATCGCACATCACTGGCTAGTACTACTGACAACCATTACTAGACGAAAGATTATAGAATGCTCTGGCTGTTTTTTATTTCAGTACACATACATTTGTTAGCAAATATTGGTAACACTAATGTCATTGCCACTTTGTTTCTTGTGTATCAATACAGATACATCCACATGTTCTCTCCAAATACATAGATACACATGATTCTATAATGCAGGCACAGATACAAATGAAATCAGATCAAACCACCTTAATACAAATCCTGATTCAATTACACAATGAGATGACAAGTGCATCCTTTTAAAACAGTAACTTAAAAAAAATGATCTGGGTTTTTCATTCAGTTTAAATCAACTAACCTATCAGTGTATCAGTAGATCCAGACACACAATTCAAATTCAATGCTTCCTGTTTCATTTAAGCACTATCCCAGCTTAAAAGTAAATGCAAACGATCAACAGACTTTAAAAGGCCACACAGCATCCTCTGGAAAATCATTTTTACACATAAGAGCATCACCACTTCACCATGAAAAGCATCTCCCATATCACATTGTACTCAGGAGTGTGAGACTCACCGGCAAAATGGCAACTTCAGCGTGAGCTTCCGTTACGTTTTCTCTGATGATTACCATGGCCTCTTGCAGCACATAATCTTCATTCTCAGTAGCTTGATTATTAACATGCAGCAAGGAATTGGGCTTCGCTACCAAGTGAACTGCAATGTCTCCAAACAATCCTCTCTCTCGAACAATTCGTAACTGAAGGATGCTAATGTTCTCTGTGAGATACAAGTCTCCAGTAAGCTTCCGTCAGGCAAAGAGGCCTAAGATGATGCACACTCCTAGGAGACTTCTGTCCTCAGCCAGAACCCATTTGTGGCATCTATCTATCCCAGTTCTGCTATTTCCAATGCCACATCCTAGCATGCATGGCATAAGCTTTGGCTACCTACTCTGAGCTACTGGTTGGGGTGTAATGGTGTGGCATAGGGTGTTAAGCCAGCACATGCAGTGCTAGTGTCCAACAAGAGCACCGGATCAAATCCTGGTTGCTCCACTTCCTGATCTAGCTCCCTGCAAATGCACCTGGGAAAACAGTGGAAGATGGCCCAAGTACTTGAACCCCTGTACCCACATGGGAGACCTGCGAGAAGTCCCTGGCTCTTGGCTTCCCAGCCTTGGCTGTTGCAGGCATGGGTAAAGCCAACAGAAGTGCCTCCGCTTCCCCATCTCCCTGACACTGTCTTTCAAGTAAGTACACAAATTTTGCAGGATAGCGATTTTTAAAAAGATTTTATTTGAAATGTAGAGGTGCAGAACAAAGAAAGGACAAAAAGGAAAATAGAATGAAACTAGTCCCCTCTGATGCTGTGACTTGATATTATTATGGCACACCAGCCTTTCATGAGTTCTTTATAAGGGCATTTTTAATGATAGCATGATCATGAAATCTAATAAAAACAGGAAACATTAAAGCTTTTCAAACTGAAAAAGCATAAAAGAATTTGTATTTCCTGTAATTACAATTACATTATCCAGGGAAACTTCTAATGCCTGAATAGTTACCGGAACTTACCTCTGGGTTCTACTACCCTCACAAAGAGAGACTCAGCATGCCAGCCCACCAAGCCATGGGGTGAGTCACTGGGCAGAATGGTTAGCACAGACTTGCTTCTTCTCCCATCAATGGTAGCGACTTTTGATGGCTCTTCAATTCCTTCTGTGCTGATGTGGGTGAGAGTTATGCTCACTGTCTCGGACAACTCTGGGATGTCATCAGCGAGAACAGTCAGGGTGATCATACACAGCGCCTGCCCTTCAGCAAAGGAAATCTAAAATAGGAAAGAAACATCATTCCACTTATCTTGCAATCCGATGCAGTCAAAAATTTCAAACAGCTTGACTTTGCTAATGTGCCATCACTGAAAAACAGATGTTAAATAGTATAGCATGATTCTACTGGTAAGTGAGCTACATTTCATATTCAAAGTCCAAGCTCCTTAGGAAAAACCAAAGTAAATCCTACTGTCCAACCACCACAGCCCACTCTTCATTACAATACGAAGTAACTCGTCCCCTTGGGACCCTCTATATTAGTGTCCACATATAAAGACCTACAGAAAGTAACAGGTAGCACACCCCACGTTTTCTTTACAGTTTACTTTTATTGGAAAGGCAGATTTACAGAGAGAAGATGAGACAGAAAGAAAGATCATTTGTCTGATGGTTCACTCCCCAAATGGCTTTAAATCCCCGAGCGGAACCCATCTCAAGCAGGAACTTCCGGATCTCCCATGTACGTCCGAGTCCTTGGTGGGACTGCTGCATCCATCCTCCTGCTGCTCCCACGTCTCCCCCTGGGAATCACCCTCAGACGCAGCAAAGCCTCTCCTGCGCATGCTACACTCACAGGGCAGCTTCAGGGCGAGGACCACTAACGCGGAGACAGCAGGGGCTCAGTCCTACATGGAACAAGTCCACAGGGCCAGCTCTCCCGCACGGCCCTCTCACATCAACCTCAGTCACAGTTCTGCATGGACCAACTTCTGCCTCTCCATGTTCCTGCCCTCCTCACTTCCTTGCAGACCCATCTCCCCTGTAAACCTCTGGACACAGTTCTCAACCATCTTTCCATGACCAGTTTGATCCACTCCATCCTCCTGATGAGGCTGGAACACATCCACAATCTACTGAACTTCCAAAGGGATGAGTTTTTACAGATAATCTTGCCTTAGAAGGAGAAAAAGAACAGTAACCACAGCAAAACCATTGGTAAACTGTTCTCTCTAGGAATGTAGCATTGATGTGATGAGACTCAAAACATATCATAGCAAAGGATGTAGTCCCAAAGTAACCATACTGAACCCTCTCCAGTAATTGTCTATATTACATACCACTCCTGAAGTAGGAAAAATATCACCGACACTCCCATCGGCTTCCCATGCCACAGTTACACGGCCGTATGTGCCTTTTAAGCGCTCAACATTCAAGGTTACCAGGTTATCTTGTTCCATTTCTTCTACTTGTTTGTACAGTGAATTCTGAAAAATACCGAGAAGTGATCAAACATACCTTGAAATTAGTGAAATATATCATTTTGTTATGCATCTGCCAACTTCACAGTACTAGGCAACAATATATAGTAAATGGAAAAACAGGAGTTAAGAAACAGGATAAATAAGATTTTAAAATGTGCAAGCTTAAATAAGCAAATTTCTAACTTAAAAGGAAAAGTATTGTAAAATTAGTTTCAATTCTATATTTCTCTTTTTCTAATTGAGCATAAAATGTACATCATTTCTTTAACTGAAATTGTTATTATTTATATAAAAGAGTGACAAACAGGGATAGTGATAAAGATAAACATGAAATCTTCTACCTGCTGGTTCATTCCCCAAATAGCCCCAACCCCAAAAAGTGGGACAGGCTGAAGCCAGGAACTACCAACTCTGAGTCTCCCATGTAGGTGGTAAGGGCTCAAGCACTTTAGCCATTCCCCACTCTTCCCAGATCATTAGCAGTAAGCTGGATTAAATGCACAGCAATGGGCCTTGACCCAGCACTGATACTGGGTGCCAGTGTTGCAAACAGGTCACAATCCTGACCCCTTACAACACAGTTCTCAGACAGCACATTGTTTTCAATAGTAAATTCCTAGCATGTAACCAACCTGTTCAGCAGGAAAACCTCTCCTTCAAGGTAGTCTCTGCCATTGTTTTTGCATAAACCTAGTATACAATCTCAGCGTCTTATGAAACAGTAACCTCATCAGCACAAGCAGGGTGCTCACTTGCGAACAGTGTCATCCTTAAATCCACATCCTCTGCTTTGGTTCTGCTTCATGTCCTTTCATTCCCACCTAGAGGCAAGTCTCTTTCACCTTCCAGAAATATCCCTCTCTCATCAGAATCCCTTGCTTGCTTCCTATGACCAACGTTTGAGCATCTATCCTTTGTGACTAGATCATTCTTCATCCAACAGGTAACAGTCTTGCCAGCCATTTAACTGGCTTTTCCTCGAAATGAATATTTCAAAGGCTCCCTCCTTATTATACCCATGACATCTCCAAAGGCAATAAAGATGCTCTCATCTTTGCAGTCACTCTTGATCTTTTTGCTATGATAATCTAAAAACACAACTCACAGTAATTTCTTCAAGCATAGGGTAGTTTCTGTTTCGAGTGCAGAGTAGTGATCCTATCAGAAGACAATGTCTTTTTTAAACACCTCTCTTTTGCTCCAGGGCCTCCATTAGCAGCAGCAAATAAAATGAGGTTTAATAAACTATCAGAAAAATATTTAAGCAATGCTCATGATTTACTAAATGTCTTCTCAGAATGAGGCTGTTCAGACATAGGGACCTGAATTAAGGATCCTTCTGAGTGGACATAAGGAACTCAGGATACAATTAAGAAGTCATAGGTACAGCATGTCTCAATGGAACAAGACTCATGAAGGGAGATGTAGACACGGAAACTGTTGGAATCATGCATGTTTCGTGTGCGGTAAGGCTCCAGTTGAACAGGTGGAATTGGGGAACAGGATACAGAACAGGTCCAAGTGAGAATCAGACTACAGTGTGAGTGGGAGGGACAAGTAGACCACAGTAGTTCTAACCTCCAAGGTCTCCCCAGCCCAGCCCTGTCCCCAGACTTCAGGAGGTCTAAAACAGGCCAGATGGGCATCTCTCCTCCACCTATACAAAGTCAGGTACATACTAAGCACTCAAGCTGTCAGGCTTTTGTCTAATGCATGGATAAAGCCAGGGGTGGAGATTGTATGGCCGTATCAACTGCCGTGCCCCCATACCATTTCCCTGGAAGCCAAATTCATCAGCATGCAAAGCAGGCCTGCCTACAAAGACCTGCTCCCAATTTGGCTCCCAGCTGGTCTATGAAGATCAGTTTCAGAAGGGGTCTCCTACTCCCAGAACTAAAATATCTCCCCATGTCTGAACTATTTGTCCAGTGAGATTTGTGTTAGACATGTTCTTTGGGGATTCTGCTATTCGGGTATGTATGTACCAGGAAAGGATACCTGTGTGACCAGCCTTCAATTAAAACTCCAGACACTCAGTCTGGGCATACAGCTCCCTCGATGGCAACATCTCACCCACACTGACAACCTGATGCTAGGGGGCTATGTTTGCTTTACCTTGCTGGTCAAAAAAATGTGAAGTCTGGGCAAGAGAATTGACCAGGGAAGCTCTTCAGGGAAAATGTGTTCATAACCCAGTTATAAACTCTGTCCTTAAACACGGAAATAGCAAGGACTAACACCACTGTTGCATCCTGTGTGAGATGTGTAATGACAGTGTTACGAGGGATCCTCACAGGGGTTACAGAAAAGGCTTTTTATGAAAAACTTGGCCCTGAAATTCATGAGCTTTTTACAGTATATTCAGGCTCTGCTTCAGCATTTCCCTTTGTTACAAGGCTAACAGCATAGTCAGACTCCTAGAACACGACTAATTTAGTCAGAGTGGGCATTAAGTTGCAATGTGTTTAGTCACAGCTTGCAATACTAACAACACCCAAGACTCAAGCATAAATTTCAGCCCTCATTGCTCTGCTTCCAACCCAGTTTCTGCTTACTGCCTTCTTGGACAATAACAGATAATGCCCTAGACCTTGAACCCCTGCCACTCACATGCAAAACCTGGCTGGAGTTCCCAATGTCTGGCTTTGGCCTGACCCAGCTGCAGTTGTTGCAGCTATTTGGGAAGCAGACAGAAAGTATCTGCACCATCTTAACTTGCAAATAAATTTTTAAAGGACAACTAAACTGATATGACTTAAAATTCAACGGCTTAAGTACAAAAACTGATATTAGGACAAGTTGAGCCACAGAGTCCAGCACACGAGTTTGTAAATTGCAAATGACCAGGGGAGTTCACCTGAAAAGGACAGTAACCGAGAGAATGGAAGGAAGAGGCTCACGTACTCAAGGTATGACTCCAAGCATGCCAGTGGCAGCTAGCACATGCACAGTGCACATTGTTTTGACTTGTGAGATCCCTGTAACTTCAGGTACCTGAGCGAATGCAACAACTCCATAGGCATCATCATTAGAAAGAATAGTTATTTTCACATAACCATTGACACCAATTTCTGCTCCTCCTCTGGGGTTTTTAAGTTGAACTTTGAAGGATTCTTCTTCCTCTGGAACCACATCATCAAGGATATTGACTGCTATCGTAGCTTCTCTGTCACCAGGTTCAAATACAAGTTCACCTGAACTAGCATAAGAAATATTTACAAAGTGAGTTGAGTAAAACAAGCTGAAGATACATACACAGATTAGTACAGAACTTTTTAGCTAATAACCAAGATTTGGAAGAATCTTACAACGTTTTAAAACAGCATTTTAATATACCCTACGGAGTATCTTGGCACCAGGGATAATAACCAGGTTTCTGGCCAATAAATGGTTCTTACATTTTGTGTATTTTTCAGTCACTGAATAAAGACTTATAAATGAATTGCCTTACAAAGTTACAGAAAACAGACATTTAGCACAAATTGTTGAGCCTACCTAGGAACGAAGTCAGAATGGCTGGAAACATAGGCCAGCTCGTAGAGATGGGTGTCGGCAGCTCCCACAACAGCAATTAAGTTCTTGCTGGAATTAAGGGATTTCACTGTGACAGAAGCTGCATCTTGAGCTGAAGGGGCTTCCAGAGCCAAAGAGAACTGGTTCAGCGCTGAATTCCAGCCATACAGAGCAGAAGCATCCTGGCCCAGGAGAAGTATGTGAACTGCAGGGAAGAACAAGACATCCAGAACAAGAAACAAATAGTAAATACACTTCCTAAAGGGTGCCAAGGCAAAACGTGTCTGGCTTTCAACCTTCTGTGTTCATTTCTGAAGTAACAAGATATGATTTAACTTCTGAAACAGTAAATGATCAATCCAGCTCGACAGGATACTGAACATTTGTTTTGTAAGAGAAGCCTTTGACTGGTAAAACAAAGTGATTCTGTAATCTTCTTGTATTAGTATCGGTATTTATTGATAACATAAAATAACATTAAGGTAAAACACACCTGTGCTCTAACACTTGTATTTTTCCAGTCGAAGCCCATATGAATTCAGCTGGTGTAGTTACCAATAGCATAAATGTTACAATCTTAACCTTACACACTATGAGATACACATCAGTATAGAACTTTATATGTTGCTATTTAGAGTTCCCACGTTTGTAATTGCAGAGCACAGAGCAATCCACAGCCTTGATCTTCAAGATCTAGGTGACTGCTTCCTTCCGTTGGGCACTTTTGAATATTAAGCAGAGACAGAATTCATCAGGTTAACTATTTTTACTTAATATATTCTTCAAGGTATCGAGTTATACCAAGGAGTGTTAGCAAATGTAGGATTGCTTGCAGCACATTCTGCCAACACTTTCTGAATCAGAGAACCATGTTTTTCAGAGTTCAAAGACATAGCACACATTTTTATCTGCAGAAATTATGAAGGTGTGCTGTATGTAATAAGAAACTATCTTTAGATTTTGTACATCAGGGAAAAAAAAACATAGAAAAACATGCACAAATGCCTGACTTAGAGGAACACATTGCAACATAAAGATACAAAACAATTGATTGAAAAGTATGTGGAACAATGAAAGAAAGAGCTTCTCTTTATATTTTAGTCCATGATGCCAGCCCTGGAGACTCCCGGATCCTCACCTAAGACTATCAGTATGAGCACCAAGGGCTATATCCCAACTGCCAAGGCAACCACTGGGAATGGGACTGCCCTCATAGACCAAAAATGCTGAAGTCATCCACTTCATTTCTGATCTCCCACATGGGATGGAAGATGCCCAGGTCCTTCCTCACAGTATCTAATGCCATTGGAACAATAGCCGGGAGCTCTAAACAGTCCTCAGAAAACAGCAAACTTCCTTCGGTACTCGGGAGGGGAGCTTTCTCTGATCCTTAGTTCCAACTTTGGATCCCCACCCTCTCTTGCAATGACCATCAGGGTTACTCTGGTGCCCCCTTCAAAAAATTTAAAATTAGGTTAGGTCAAGACCAATAAGGAAAGCTTAGAACCAGACAAGGAACAGTCAGCTTGGACTCACATATACCTTACTAGGTAGGACACAAAAATGCGGTACTCCTCACTAAGGTATTGAAGGTTTCTCTGCACACCCTGCCTAAAACAGCTTTGCACCTCAATTGTTAACATGCCTGTACCCCAAGAAACCGGTCTGCCCCCAGGTGCTTACCACAAGAGTTACAGAACTTTGATTTATCCACGTAAGGCAGGAAATGGGACTCAGCCTTGACCTTCTCCCTCTCCTACCCCAACAACTGATCAGAAATCTCATGCGGATTTTATGGAGACACATATGAACGTTATCTTGTCCAATTTCACATGTCATCAACTACCATTTTCCAAGCTCCTCCATCACCTGTCTTTGGTTTGAAGCAGTTTGTCTCCCCATTCCCATCTCTTCATCATCATCTCATAGAAGGGACTCCCAATGCTTTTAACCCTATAATACTTTAACTGTGTATCTGATAACATATTGGATTTAACCACTTTTCCCGACCTTTTCCTAAAAGCTAATGGTCACCATCTGACCTCTGCACTTGCTGTTCTCCGTCTAGAACCTGTCTGTGTTCAGCTCCTTGTCTCATTAACTTCTGCACATCCTACGATTCCTAGGAAATTGCCATGTCAGTCCAGATCAAGTATTATCCACTGTATGTTACAGTATTTTATCCCAATATTTCATGGCAATTAATTCCTTTCATTGATTATTGTATACAGGTACAAAATTATTCGTGTAATATACAACATCTGTTCCCTGCTACACGTTAAACTTCTCTAGAAAGACTTGCATTGTGGTGTAGCTGAGGCTGCTGCCTGCAATGCTGGCATCTTATAGGGGCACCAGTTCATGTCCCAGTTGCTCCATTTTGATTCAGCTTCCTACTACTAACCCAGGAAAAGCAATGCAAGCTGGTCCAGTGTTTGATCCCCTGCCATTCACACGTGAGACCCAAATGAAGTTTCTGGCTCCTGGCTCTAGCTAGGCCCAGCTCAGGTCATTGCAACCATGGGGGAGGGAGTCAGGGGATAGATTTCCTTGTCTCTCCTTCCAGTTCTGTACTTGATATTCAAGTAACACTTCATTTTTTCACTTGCTCTTGCTTTTCCAGGGAAGACTGATGCTCGGAATAAAAAAAAAAAAAAACACTGTAGTGACTATAAAGGGAAAGAGAAATGGGGAAGGGATTAAAATCTTTATAGAAACAAACTTATTGCAAAGTCAGATATACAGAGAGGAGAGACAGAAAGATCTTCCATCCAATGGTTCGCTCCCCAAGTGGCTGCAATGGCTGGAGCTGAGCCAATCCAAAGCCAGGAGCTTCTTTCAGGTCTCCCACACGGGTGCAGAGACCCAAGGCTCTGGGCCATCCTCGACTGCTTTCCCAGGCCACTAGCAGGGAGCTGGACAGGAAGTAGGACCACCAGGATTAGAATCAACGCCCATACTGGATCCCGGAGCATTCAAGGCAAGGACCTTTACTATGCTATTGCGCCGGGCCCGATAAATTTGTTCTTGCATTTGTTGTCATATTCAGTCTTCCTCTTTTATATAAAGAATTCAGTCACTACCCAATAATCTGTCGAACCATTAACCAAAGCAAATAAGCAAGTTTCACAGTCATGGCCTCCACACAGTCCTTTAATAAAACATTTGACACATTCAAAATAAGCAAATGTTTAAATGCATAGTATGAGCTTTGAGGAGATCTACAATTATCTACGAATGTTTCATCCTTCTACAAACTCAAATCACAGAAGCGAAGGAAAGAAAGATCATACAATGGGTCTCTTAGCAAGCTTCTGGCACAAATTCATGAATTCTTTTAGAAAAGAGAATCATTGTATATTTTTAAAGCTCTAAGTGGAATTCTATAGCGTTAATTAATGACCCATTCAGGCAACATTCATCAACCTTAACAAGACTTATTAGGCAACTATTTCTAATAAGTGACTCCAGTAAGCAGTCTGCTTGAGGTGTAACCAGAAGCCACATTAATAAGGACACAAAATTACAAAAGTAGATGTATTACAGAAATCATAATTTATTCCATCAAGTGTTAAGTGCTCAAGCTGTAAGTAGTAAGGTGATATCAGAAATATTTCCCATCACGATGCCCGTGAGAGGTCATTTAATGAGAGGTGGAGCAGAACAGATACATGCAAAGTGGAGCCAGGGTGGAGGCAGATCAGATGAGAGGTGGTCCCCGGCTGGGAGAGCATGGTACACACACAGAGGAACAAGTAGGAAACATGGGAAACCAGTCTACGCCAGCTGACACGTGCCTCTGCATCATCTAAAGATGCCCGGAAATAAGCTGCTCCCCATCCGCAGCAGAGGTACCACTTCTGTATCTCTTCCTAAGCTCTATGCCATTTCCCTCCCACCAGTCCAGGCATCAGAGCTTTGTTCCGACAGCTGACATCGCCAAGTCACATTGAATCTGTACTGTAAAACTCACCAGCCAGTAAAGAGACTTCTGTAACTCTTGCCTAGGTAGTTGTAAAGTGTCTCTTCCAGAATATTCAATACACTGGAGATAAGTGTATTACCTGCCTTTAAGGATTTCTCAAACATAATCGTGCTCAGATTATGGTTATGTACGCCCCTGACACCCACACCATTTGAGGATCTGTGAGGCCAAGACTACTTTCATAATAAGGTATTGTTTTTCCTCTCATTCTCCCTTGAGCATATAGAATTTTCCACGACCAATAACAGTACAGTATCTGTCTTTCTGTGCCTACCTCAGTGACAGAGATTACCCCTTATCCAACATTCACAGGATCAGAATAATTCAAGGATTGTTACATTTAGTGAATATTTCCATACATATTGAAATCTTAGAGTTAAGACCCAAGCACATATAAATTCATTTGTTTCACATACACCTTATGTGCTTAGCCTGAAGGCAACCCGATACAATGTTCATCTTGTGTATAATATCAAGTTCCACAACATGGAATTTTCTACCTGACAACATCAGTGCACAGAAAGTTTTGTACTTTAGAGCATCCTAGAATTCATGTTTCAGATTTTTGCACTAGGGATGCTCAATCCACAACTGAAGCATAAAAAGGCTAAACTCATAGAATGTAAGATGGAATAGTGGCTTCCAGGGGCAAGGAGCAGGTGCAGAAAAAGGGAAAATGTTGGTGAAAGAACAGAAACATTCAGTTCTAACATGTAGAACTTACGGAGAGCTCCTGTACAGCCTGGTAACTACAGTAAATAATAACATTATACACATGATCAGTATCCTGATTTCAAATTCCCCGGCATCTGGCATCATGAGAGCACCTCCAATTCAGCAAGATCAAAATCACTGCCTTTCCATATTCACTTTGGGACTGATTAGCAACGAGAGGTCCTTACCTATTCCTGAAGCTGGGGTGAAGGAATGCATCTTGTTAACAAAACCAAAATCCAGGGACTGAAAATATCTGAAAGCAGAGTGTCCTGTCTCCCAGATGAAAATATCAACTGAATTCTGCTCCCCTACAATAATGGAATAAAAATGAATATTTGAAGTAAAGGTTTTGAAAAAAAGGCAAAATCATATAGTCCAACCAATAGGACTGTTAGATCTGAAGAAAAAAATTTGACATTCTTTACTTAACAAAACACAAGTGGAAAGCACTTCCAAAATTTTATTGCACATGAAGTGACTATGTGCCAGCTACGAATCACACTCAGATATTCAGCAGAGTAATGACAGAAAGCCTGTCCTGCAGGACTGTTGGAAGTTTCTCTCAAAGTTCCACTGAGCAAAAGAAAAGACATTCTCATTTTAAAAGACATTTGGAAGCAGTCTTACCAACTGTTCAATCCTACCAATACTGCAAATTACTCATGACACCTCAAATAGCTCCACGTTCTAATTATGTGATCTGTGTAGAATTTTTCACTTGATTCTTCTCCTGCAATTTTAATGAAACTTAAAAGTTGTAGTTCACCTGACCACAAGATCATGGTGATAATCCTTAATTTTTCTTTTCAAAATTCAGAACTCACCATCTAGCCTAAAAAAAAACATTCTACAGATCAGTTAGGATTCCTGCAAGAACATCTTCGTGAAAAAACATGCGTCATGCTCAGCTAGTTTTGGTACAGAGCACACAGGCATCACAGACACCATTATCTTCTCACCTGGAAACACGTTTTTAGCAAAAATGAGGTAGACATCATCTCCTGAAGACAAAGCCTCCATCTGTGTTGTCCCAAGGACCGGCACCTCTTGAAAGCTCAGAAAGCTGTTCCCAGACCATTTGAATAAAAGGCAAGGCAGCCTGGGGTGCGTCTGGGAGATGGCTAAGAACACAGAGCCTGCCCTGCTGAACAGCGCCACGGCCAGCACACCTCGGACAGGGAGTTTCTCATGCCACACAAAGCTTCTTCCATCCCATCTGAAGACCTGTGGGGAATATTCCAATAAACAGCTCTCTGTGACCAGGAAGTCAGCACCTGGATTATTTCCTTGGGGGATACTGTCAAATGAGGAAACACCCAACACATAACCTCTGCAGTTCTCCTCGTGGTATCTGCATGCCTGTGCACACGCATGTGGGCATGTGTGTATGTGCACCCATAAGCACACATGTGAAGAATGAAAGCAAGTGAAGTTATCAAAGAAACTAGTATCCAATGTACACCTCAATCGGGCTTAGTGGCAGCAGGGGGCAGAGGGCCTCAAATTGTAGAGAATTACATTACAGATGGAAAAATTAGTAACTTCTGGATCTGCAGTAACATTACCAGCTGCTCCAGCACCACAAAAACACGTAAACCATCTTTGTCCCAAAGTGGCAACATGATAAGATTTAGGGTATATCTTCTGTACGTAAAAAATCCAGATACACTGGGTCTTTTTACATAATTTCACAAACAATCCTCTGTTCATTCAAACATTAAGAGTGTAAGGCAAGCCTCAGAAGGGATCCCTAGAAACCCTACTTCCTACCTTCGTGAGTATTAGTATAAAGCAAACAAAAAATTATCAGAAATCAGATGACTAAATTGAAACAGATGCTGAAGACAATTAGGATATTGTGATAGAAGATTAATGGATATGAATGTCAAGTCCAGAAAACCTATGTGTCAAGGTTTCTAAGAAAAAAGATTTTGCCACACTCTTATATAATGCAACTAAAAGGAAGCTGGAAGTGTTGAATGAAAAATATTAAGAGCAGAGAGCTAACATTACAAGGTACCTTTCGTTAACATGGCCACACAACCTATCATCCAAACAGGATCCTTATACAGGACCACAGGTAGAATTCAGAGCTATTGCATGCAAATTAGGAAAGAATCCAGGCTAAATTACGATACTTTATGATTTATTCTAAGCATAACTGAAAGAAAATGAATGATTTTAAAATGACGAGTAACGTGAGCATTTGTATTTTTAAAAGGTTACTCCAGGAACTCAACTAAAAACAGATCTAAGCAGGTCTGTAAGAAGGTTCAGAACTCAGCTGGCAGATTACACCAACATGTGAGTGAGAAACAGTGGGGCCTGGATCAGGAAAGGAGCAGCGAAGACGGAGATAAATGCATGTGCTCAAAATGCTCTCGCAACACATCTGAACCAGTGACAGGCTGCATGCACAGGAAGAAAGAGTAATCCAGCGACATGCACCCCAGAATGGATTCATAAGCAGTGGCGTTTCTAGGGTTGATATTTCCTGAGAAAAAAAAGCAAGTATCAAAGCCAGAAGTTTTACAGAACAAGACACGTTTAATTCAGGGCAAGTGATACAGCTGAAACAGGCATTTAGCTTAGCACCGAAGATACCTGTTTCTCGTATCACAGCAGATACAAGTTTAAGTTCCTGCTCTTAACTCCAGAGTCCTGCCAATGTCCACCCTGGGAGGAAACAGTGGCGGCTCAAACAGTTGTTCCCCTGCTATCCACCTGGGAGATCTGAACTGAGTCTGACTCACAGCTTTGACTCTAGACCAGCCCTGGTAATTGTCAGAATTCAAGGCGGGGTGGGGGATGGGGTTGGAACAGGGGCGCGGAGGAAATGAACCAGCACATGTGAGCCAGCCTGCTCACTCTTGCAAATACATAGCTAGACAAAGACACTAAAGTGGACAGATCAATAGGCGTGTGTACAGCTAAACTTTGCAGTGGTATAGCTGTGATTTGAAAGACATTTCAAGCTAACATTTAAAACCACAGGATTGATGAAATTACCTGGAATTAAAAGAAAACAGGAAATGTGGTCTGAAAGTGAATTCTAAGATATCTAAATTCAGCAAAGGGTGGAGGAATTGACAAGAGATTAAAAAGGTCACAGAGACAGAAGTATTTGAATAGTGTCTCAGAAACCGAGACATGGTTTAAATTCCAAGAGCCATGACTGTCACCTGCTGATGGCATGTAATACATGATAATGCCAGAAAAAGACCCATTGGGTCTGGTAATTGAGTGTCCATTCCCAAGTTTGTGAAAATACAGACAAGTTATGTAAAGGAACTTAGCATCCAAAACTGCCACTTTGGGATACCCACATCCGCTATCACCGCGCCTGGCCTCAAGTCCCAGTTCTGCTCCCTATTCCAGCTTCGTGCTCATGTGCACCGTCAGCTGCAACAGCAGATGCCTCATGTAGCTGGGCCCTGCCACTCACAAGGGAGACCTGATCCAGCTCTGGCCCTGACTATGCTGGCTCTGCTCAGCTCTTGTGGGAATTCAGTCAACAAGCAAAGGGGAGACTTCCGACTCTTTCCAAGTGTCTACCTTTCAAATGATCAATATTTAAAAAAAAAAAAATCAAAACAGCTAGATGAATTCTTTCAAGATTAACTTGTGGAGAGTAGACATGAAACAGAAATAAGAAAGAGATGCAATTTGGGAGAGATTCATACTTAAAGTAGGCAACAAAGTGATTGAAATTGAAAGAAACATCCAGGCTTATGAAGGCAGAAGGAGTATGTGAGGACTGGCTTTTATAAGAAAGACTTCCTCCATCCTTCACACGGAGTTATGACCATGTTGCAAGCCAGATTTTTTTTTGAAAGATTTCTTTATTTTTATTGGAGAGGCAGATACACAGAGAGGAAGAGAGACAAAGATCTTCCATCTACTGATTCACTCCCCAAGTGGCCGCAACTGCTGGAGCTGAGCCAATCTGCTGCCAGGAGCCAGGAGCTTCTTCCAGGTCTCCCACCAAGGTGCAGGGTCCCAAAGCTTTGGCCCATCCTTGACTGCTTTCCCAGACCACTAGCAGGGAACAGGATGGGAAGCGGGTCTGCCGTGATACGAACTGGTGCCCATATGGGATCCCAGCGCGTTCAAGGCGAGGACTTTAACCACTATGCTATTGTGCCGGGCCCCACAAGCCAGTTTTTAAATCTGGCATAGGCAAAGTAAATAATTCCTTCCTGGTAGTCTTCCTCTCAATGTCATTGACTAACAATGAGGCTATGAACCTATACTTAAATCCAAGAAGGAACAAAATATGTCAAGTAAGTACCACTGAGACGACAACACCTAGTTTGCTAAAGAAATATGCCATCTTTTGGATGATGCTGAATGTTCACTTTGCAATGTTAATCATGAAATTTTAATGAGACCATCTGTCTACTTGTGATTTTCTTCCATAACATTTTACAACTCGATTCAACTCCAATTAAATGTTCATGACTTAGCATGACATGTGCTCCAGCTCTTTAAGACAATATATCATTCAGAACTCTGTTGGCAAAAAAAAAAAATTAACTGGGGCCAGCATGGCGGCATTGAGTTAAGCTACTGCCAACAACATCAGCAGCCCTTATGAGTACCAGTTCACACCCAGGCCACCCTACTTCCCATCTAGCACCCTGCTGATGCACCTGCTGCCCCATGTGGCAGACCTAGGTAAAGCTCCTGGCCCCGTCCCAGCTCAGCCCAGCCCAGCCCCTGCCCTCCTGGACACTTAGGTAATCAACCAGCGCACGGAATACTTGTGATTCTTCCCTTTTCTCCCCGAAATTCTGCCTTACTATGAAATCAATTTTTACAATAATGACTAATCAATATTTGCATTGTCCTTTACTACTTTAGCACAAGTAAAGTATCTTTTTATACTAATCCCATTGATCTGATCCTCAATACCCAAATACAGTATTAAAATGGAAAGAAATCAAACCTGCGTTAATTCAGAATCTTCTCTTTGACTTGCAACAATTAAATAATGTTGATTTTGCAAAGTAAAATATCTAACTTCAGAACTTTCTGCAACAATGATTGTTTGTACCTGCAAAAGAGATACAAGAATTAAACTGACTTGAACTATGGACAACACTGAATGGTATCTAAAGTTCAAGACTTTTAAAATTCTATTCCCATTTTTTTAAATGTCATTTTAAGAGATGAAGGTAAAAACATGCAAATGAAAGCATTCATGAGTTTAAAAAACTAAGTTGACCAACATATCTTAATATCTACAACATTTACTAACATTCACTTTGCTCAGTCTTCCAAGTCTGAATCTCATTTTAGTTTTGCCATCCATGAAAAACAAGGAAATATTTTTACCAGCAGTAATCTGAATGCAGGTGTGAACGTATACACATTGTTAATGGAAGGCTTTTCCTCGCTCCCTTCTTCCTGAGTGATCACAATGTACGGGGAAGCACCAATGCTGAAGGCCTCACATGTTTTGGCATTTTTTATATCTAAATCCTAGAAAACAAACAAAAAAAAAAACAGTAAGTCACAATGCATCCAAAGTTTATCTGCACGTTGTGTCTACTGTACCATCAAACAAGCAATGTTTACCTCAACTGGAATGAAAACCCCTTGCCAGCGGTAAAGAGCGACGGATGATTTCTGCAACATGATGCCATATGCTGACTCATGCAAATCAAAGAAACACCAGCCAGATGCCGAATCTTCTAGAAAACTTTGAAATACAGAAAGCACAGCATGCATTCCCCCTGGAAAACACACGCATCAATGTGATTCACTATTGGATATTCCCTTCCAAAACCTGTTCTGATTTACTGTTAGTGAAAAGGTTGGTTACTACAATGAAGATCTGCCCACAGTGAGTTTATGCACAAGAGCACAGGCCTGCGACAGAGATAGCAGAGAAAAGTTAGAAGTTATAACAAAACATGGCAACTTCAAACAACAAGTGCTAATGCACTACTTTCCGCTGTACACTTTCCAATGGATATTCTCAAATACATACTAACCGTACGTTTTCCCTTCATATTTGCTATTTCTTCCTATGACACAATTTTGTAGGTACAGGGATTCCCCATCCCCTGACACTATGACTCCCCCATATTATTACAACAGTATAGTCCTTCAGCAACAGTCACAAGTTCAATATTCTGCGCTTTAAGTGTGGGTGAAGGAATGGTAGAAAACCTAGTAACCTTCAGGTGTATTAGTTTCACCGGGAGTCCTTGCATTCAGGAATAGAGAGGCATACTGCAACATCGGAGCCAGTGTGGTGGCACAGTAGTTCTGGCCACCACTCGAGACACTGACATCCCATGTAAGCACTGAGACCTGACTGCTACACTTCCCATCCAGCTTCCCCGTAATGTGCTTGGGAAGACAGTGGGTGATGGAGCAAGAGCCTGTGCCAACTTTCATGAAGATGGTGAAAATAGTGTAAGAGAAGTTATACAATGCTATATGGAAACAAGCTGTATGTTAGTTTTTAATTACACTGTTAACCTGAAATTATTTTACCTTCAAATTTTCCCATTTGAAAGCTCTTTCTATTCAGTTATTTGTGTAATTAATGCCCACTCATGATTTGATCTGAGTTCAAGCATGAATATCACTTAGAAGTATTTCCCCTTTAAACACTTCTTATAGCTTAACATACATTGATTTTTTTTTTTTTTTACTTATTTGGTTCATTTCTATTATCCCTAATTTGGAGCTCCATTAAGTTCAGCACTATGCATATCATATGACTGACAATATTTATCTGGGTGCATGAAAGGATTTGGGTATCTGTCCCCCATTTTCAATGAATCTGCAAGACAAACAAAATGTAAATCTAGATGCAACAGAACATACTCATGCCAAAAGCTGTTTCAGATACTGTCTCCCACTCCACACTCACGGCCAAGTCAATGCCATTGGTACGTGACACGTTTAAATACACAGTCCTGTTGGCTTCCTCTACGTCCATAGAGGTGGCTCTAAAACGGAAGAGAAGGTTGTGGTAAGCACACAAACGGTGTAATTTCTACATACCTAAAATGTATGTTACTATGACCTACTTAATACACTTTAATTTAGAAAAGATGAGATTCACTGATGTTGCATCCACAGGCACCAAAGTATTTATGAACATCTTCCAAAAGCACAAATGAAATGCTTGGATACTATGATCCTAAAAAAATACTAAGAGTCTATAATTCAAATTCATTACATGGATGTCAAATATTTTAGTGAAAAAATGAGAAATCCTTAGCATATTAAAAAATTAGAACCATTGAAATATTTAAGACATACAAAATAAACATCTGTCAGCTTTCCGAGGAAATTTTATCAACTCTTATATTTAAGTTATTCGATTTAGCAACCAAGTATAAATTCCATCATGCCTTGCTTTTATTTCAAAAATGCACAACAGTGCAGGCAGTTAGCTGACAGTATCACTTTAATATGCACCCCAATCATACCACAGATACGAGGTTTGGTATTTCGATGTTCTCTGAATCTGAGTTCTCACTACAAGCATCTCGTAATGGGATCACAAACCCTCTCCCTTCTGCTTTCCTATGCCAGGAAGTGGTCCCTGCTCTGCTACAGAAGCAGAAGGCTCCTTGTACACAAACAACACCTGTTTTCGACTGCCAAGATGCCAAAGAGTCCCAAAGGAGCTTGGTTCTGCAAAACAGTTATCCGGGTCTGAACACGTTCCCCTAGCCTGGCACCACCAGTTGGATTCAACAAGGTGCATACAAAATGCTCATCCATTTCTGGTTCTGAGTCTAGTATGGCAGATATATGAAGAGCCTGCAAGTGAAATCAGAAGGTAAAATTACTAGAGTCACCATTTTTGTGATAGACACATAGAAAATTCACTAAATACATGTGACAAAATGTCTGGGAAATATCTTAATTCAATACAGATCCCAGAATAGGGCAGTTGATTGTGCTACTGCTGGTTTTTTTTTTTTTTAATGCTGTGAGGGTGTCTAAAAATCTTTACAGTACTGATAAGAGCACTAATTAAAATTAAATCTGTCTTCATTTTTGGAAATGTTTCATGTCATACTGGATATACACTTTTGCTTGTCTCACTCCAGTTTGTCAAGAAGCTGGTGTAGTTGCTAACTAGGACGACACACCGAAGTTCATCAACAGGAGCACAGACAGACAAGGTAAAGCATGCCTAGTGCAAGGAGCCCCAGCAGTGAAACTCCATCAACCACAGGGGCGTGCAGCCAGAGAATCTGGAAATTGAGTGCCAGAAGCCAGATATACATGGCTACACCAAGCATGATTCTGCTGAAATGAAGCTTACACAGCAGCACAAGGGGTCTTCAGACAGAAATCACACAGGGCAAAATTTCCTCTGGTCATGGGTAGGCTCAGGTACAGGAGAAAGTTCTGGATGCTGAAGACATACATCAAATTGCAGGTGTGTGCCATCAAGGCTACAAAACTGCACATTTCTAGTTCTATGCATTTTACTGTTCATGCTTCACAAAACCTCCACAGGCAGCCAGGATAGCTCTGTAGGTTTAAAATTTTCAATTTACTCTAACATTTTTAAGTTGTCAATTCTTGCATCACACAAGTTTAGGGAGAAAAATCAAAACACTAAAGATATACAAAGTTAAAATACAAAACATGACTGTAGCAATGACAAATTCATAAAATACTTCAAATTTGCATTTTGTACAAACCCATTGAAGGCTGTAAATTTTCAAAAGCATAAAATGGAACACGAAAATACTCATTCAAAAACTGAAAACATTCATACAAACTTACCATTATTAAAGTGTCTAGTTACTGAATGGAATGTTTGCAATGAAAAGCTTTAAAGGCATTTGTTATATTTTATACATCTGGCTTTAAAAATGTCTCAAGTTAATAAAACTAGCTACTTTGAACTGCTTTTTTTAAAAGTAAGCTTTAGTAACAGGAGCAGCAAATTCACAGTAAAGAAAGGTTTAGAAGATCAGTTTCTCTTTTTAGGCAACATTCATGATTAATCTCAAATACAGGATGTTTCCTGTAAAGAGATACTCCTGTGTATAAATAGGCATTTGGAGTCAAGCACCTAAATCGGACACAACTAAATTGTGGTGACAAGGAATTACTGGAATTACCAAGTGTGAAGAGTGGCAGGACATTTTTATAGATAATAGCTTATTTTTCATAGACAATATGTAAGGTTCCTCCCCAGATTCCTGGAAACTATATGCTCTAAAGAAACTGCATGGCTTTCCAAACCTTTTTGCACAAAAATTCACTTCTATTTTCATATCATTTTCAATTACCCTTTTTTGGTAAACTCTTAAATAATAAGCCACGAATGTATTTTAAATCAACAACAGAATCCAATACTCTTGCTGAGCCAAGCTAAGCTGCTGCTTGCCAGGCTTGGATCCCCTAAGAGAGCTCTGCTTGGAGTCCCAGTTGCTTTGTTGTCTGTTCATCTGCCTGGGAAAGCAGAAGATGCTCCAAGTGCTTGAGCCTTGTCACCCACATGGGAGACATGAATGGACCTCCAGGCAACTGTTACAGTCCTGGTGGCCAACTGGGGAATTAACCAGCTGACACAGAGAGACTTCTCTTGTGATTTCCCTCTTTTTCTGTTAACACTCCCTTCAACTGAGTCCTTTTCAAAGACAATTTAAAAAAACTTCTATTACTTAAGTACAACTACAAATTTGTGCACTTGCATGCCCCACAGCCACACAGTTGGCATGTGACAATTTAATCAGTATTTCACTTCCCATCTACGCATGGAAAATGCTGAGATGGGGATGTGGGCTATTTGGTTTTTGGTGGGGGTTTTTTGTTTTTTTGGGTTTTGTTTTTTTTGTTTTTTTTTTTTTTTTTTGGTTTGGTTTTTGGTTTTCGTAGGAGGTTTGTTTGGTTTTTGGTATTAGAAAGGCAGACCTTACAGAGCAGAGAGTTCTTCCATCTGTTGGTTCATCCCCCAGGTGGCCACAAAAACTGGAGCAGATACAGAAATTGACCCAATACTAGGAGCTTCTTTCATCTCCAACGTAGGTGTAGAGGCCCACAGACTTGGCCATGCTCTACTACGAAGGCCACAAGCAAGAGAGCTGTATCAGAGGTTGAGTAGCTAGGACTCAAACCAACACCCATATGGGATGCCACCACTTACAGGAAAATAATTACCCTGCTAAGCCACTATGCTGCATGCCCCCCCCCCTTTTTTTTTTAACTTTGTATCATCTAGGGTGTTCCTCAGAGAAAATTTTATAAATACTAGAAATTGGGGCCAATATCATAACATAGCATGTTAAGCCACTATGTGACAATGGCATCCTACAACAAGCATCAGTTCAAGTCCCAGGTGCTCCATTTTCAATTCAGCTCCCTGTTAATGCACATGGGAAAACAGCAGATGACAGTCAAAGTGTTGGGCTTCTGTCACTCACAGGGGAGACCTTGCTTCGGCCTGGCCCGGCCCCAGCTCAGTGGCCATCTAGGAATAGAACTGGTAGACAGAATGTCTACCTCTAACTCTGCCTTTCAAATAAATTTTTAAGAGACAGTAGAAACCATCTCCAGTTCTCATGAAAGATTCTTACCATACCTTGAATCTAACACCCTCTTCCAGAACGATATAGCCTTTGGAAGGAGTCAGATCTGTGGACTCCATTGAGGAATTCACTCCTGTCACCAGGAACTGAACAGTCACCGTGCCAAACAATCCCTGGGCAGGTTCCCGCAGGACATATAGCACCGCCACACTCTCCTGCACATGCAATGCTGTTGGCTCTCTTAGGAAGAAGTGCTCCGTGTTGTTAAATGATAGTACTCCTGGTCCATCATCATTGGCAAGGACAGTAATTAAGGCTGTCAAAAGAAACATTTAAGCATCAACTGAAAAGAAAGGGTTGCACATGCTATAAAGGCTGTGTATGCCTATTTTACTGGAAACTTGGCTAACTCTTACCAACAGAGAATTCTGAGCTCACTTTAGAAACTGCAGCAATTTAAGAACACTTAATAAACTATATTCACTCATGACATACACACTCCGGCATGGAGTCACCGTTATAGAGTAGTTGAGTAGTTAGTTGAGCCTCTTCCCGACACCCAGAATCCCACAGAGATGTTGGTTAGAGTCGCAGTTGCTGCACTTTCATTCTGGCTTCCTGCCTATACAACTGTGAAAACAGTGGAAGAAGGCCTAGGTGCTTGGGCTCTGCACCCACATAAGATCCCAAAACAAGTTCCTGGTTTAGGCCATTTGGGCTATAAGCCAGTGGATGGAACAAGTTCCCTGAGTATACATCACTCCCTCCCTGTGCAACTCTGCCTTTCAAATAAAGCTTTAAAGAAAGTAAACACCCAGTCGTCTGGGAATAAAAAGCATCTTGCTAAGCAGGATGAAGCAATATTGGTCATAGAGCAAAAGCAAAAAATCGAACAATACTGAAATCTTAGAAGCCATCCCTCTAAAAACACAAGTGAGACAAGGATGCCTGTTCTCATGGCTCCCATTCCACAGTGTCCTGGGCCTATTAGCAAGGAACACACATAACCAAGGAACAGAAAGCATGAGTTAGCACCATCCCTTTGTTCTAGGCAACATGACTGTCAGCTAAGAAAATGCAAGAAGAATACCATCAAACCATAACAATTCAAACTATAACCCTTCAGTGAAGAATTTTCCAATTTTTACTACCACTAAAAAGTAAAAACCAGTCCACTGATTTCTTGAAACTATTACAAGCCAGAATTTTTGTCACACATATCAAATAGGACAAATCCGAGTATAAACATTAATTTACTTAAAAATCCCAAGGAACACCAAGCCACTAGCTCAAACAGATGGCTGAAGAATCAGTCAGCACTCAGCCCTCCAAATGCACTTGGGTTCATCAATCCCACCAAGGGGCTAACTCATGCTAAGGACTCTGCCAGCTCTACAGTTTGCCTTTGTCTCGTTTTCCCCTTCTACAAGCCGTCAGAAGGACATCAATGTGTTCAAGAGTAATAATAAACTGTTTCGAGTCAAGAATTCCGAGTTCATAAAATCTGTGTGCACTGTCAGTTTACCCTGAGTCTACAGGACCAGCATGGCTGTGAGATGCCACAGTAGGAACTACCTTTATTGCTTCATCTGCCAAGCAGGGAATCAGCAGAACTGAAACTCCAAAGCCTAGCTACTAAATCTACAATGAGGGAGCTAATGATATATGTAATCCTTTCCTTGAAATTTTTACTTATGGTACTGTATTACAATTTTGAAAAAATGAGGAATTTTTACTTATGTACACACATACATAATACATAGATTAGAAGCAATGTTCCACCTACAAGGGAATTTGAAATACTCACCATCATAAACTTTCATTCTAGGCACTTAAAACCACTAAGAGAACCAGTTGCTTCTAACTGACCCCATATTAGCAGACCAGCAGGAGGCAAAAGGATACTGTACAGGAAATGATCCATTACCTGCTGTATGTTCCCCTAGCTCTAGCCCAGGAGAAGGATTAGTTAAAATCAGCTGAAATTTTTCATCTCCTTCTGGAATGTCATCATTAAGAATCATGACGTCAACATTTTTGTACCTTTCTCCATCAGCAAAATGAAGAATCTGGTTAAGAAGGCAAAAGTAGACAGCAGTATATCTCAGCTTTTATCAAATGTTTAGGAAAAAAATACAACAGGGTTGTGAGTGTAACAAGTTATTTCCATGGATCTCTCCCTTCCCCTTTATATTCTGATTGATCTACTTAAGACAGTGTAGAAAGTGAAAAAGGGTAGAGAAGGAAGTCAACATTTGGTTAAGGAATAAACAGCAGAATAAAGCAAATAGAAAGTATTTTATGACTCTAGGCATTACAGTGAAGTTATAACAAGGGAGTGAAATAAACAAGATTCTTGAGAAGCCTAAGACACTCTGAAAACATAATTCTGGTATAAATTCTGCAACACCTTAGCTTGTATTTCATAAAATAGCGAATATACACAAGTCTTAAAAATAGTAGTGATGGTTAATCTTATCTTATTTGCCAAGAGTGAAGGCAACCCCCCCCCGCCCCCGTGTGGGAAAGCGTAACAGTTTCAGTTAACACATAGGATCTAAATCACCGGAATTCTCAACCAAGTGGGCACTATAAAATAACCTGTACAAGTCACCTGTATAAAATCGTGAGACCCACCATTGGGGTGAAGATGTAATCCAGCCCCAGCTGTGCTTCCAAATTCTGGGCGTACGCAAACAAGGCCACATGGCCCACTGCCGCTCTGCTCCTCTGGGCTATCAGCGTGAGGCTTCCATGGGTTTCATTTACTTCAAATCTACAACAAAGTACAGAGAATACTCCTTGTTCTCCATTACAAGCCTCTGCTAGTAAATAGCAAAGAATCAAATTCCAGAAAGGGCATCCACAGCCTCAGGCTCACCTGTCATGTTGCCATTCGACAACACCTCGGGCACCATCATTGGCATCAATAACAATTTCTGCAGTCAAACCTTCTGAATCTGAAAAACACACAAGAACCTTCTGTATTGTCAGCATAAGTGACCAAAAAGATCTTGCCCCATTAAGATTATAAAGTTCCTATTGCCTGAGCAGTTCTGGCATCATTAAGAGATCTCTGGGCAAAAAAGAGAAATGATTGTTTCCAGAAAAGAACACTTTTTGCTAACAAGAGCCACCAATAGGTACAAATTTGATCAACTTAGCATGGAATCAAAATAGAAACAAAGCCATAATCCTTAGTTTAACAAACAATACTTGGCATCTCTGTTCTACAACATCACTATTTCAGGAGGAAAATGTGAATTACTACAAAAAGTAGAAACACCAAAGAAAGAAAAATAGAGAAAAGCAAGGAGTGTGACAAAACACAGGACTGAAAACTAGCTTCAATGTTATCAGTGCCTACAAATCCATCTGCAAATACTGTGTTAACGGTTGGCTTCTTGAACACCACGTTTACCTTTGATTTCAGAGGTGCTACCTTAGCCTAGCACACTTGATGAAAAGTGAGTAGTAAAGTGTGACTCCTTAGAGTAAGGAAACCAACACTATGCACAGAGAAAATAAAATTAGCATCTACTCTGATGGGCACAAATCCTAACACACAGATTTAGAACTCAGCCTTATCACTCAAGTCCAGCTCTACCCACCACATCCTAGCTGTGTGGCTTGGGACATATAACAGTTTCTTCCTCTTCTGTAACGTGGGAACATGGACGTGAGGACAGAACTGACCCCCGAAGCATGTGAAACAGACGCATTAGGAAACATCCCACAGTCAAGTATTCAAACTAACTACCAAGAATAAAAAAAACAGGAAGTATTTGGCTAGCTTTCCTAATGTGAATATATACCTTAGTGATACTTTGAAGTAACCCAGTCATTTAACTCATCCAATTCCTTTGGAAAATGATAAATAGACCACTATGTTGAAATTTCATTTTAAGGAAAAAAATTTTTGAAAACCGAAGAAATGGGAGAAAACAAAGATCCCATTCATCAATTTATTCTTCAAATCCCCAGAAGATTAAGGGTGGGCTGGAGGAATTTGATTCAGGTGTCAGAAAGTCAATTGTGTCTCCAACACAGCTAGCAGGAACACAGGCACTGTAATCCTCTCTCCTGCCTCCCAAGTTTCACATCCGTAGAAAGCTGGAGTCCAGAGCCAAAGCTGGAAATCAAACTGGGTACTCTGATATGGAACATGGCATCTTATCTTCATCACAAGGCTACATGTCTACCCTGCAGCATTTAAGTTGTCTCAATAAGCATTAGAAATAAAGGCAGCTGGCCCACATTGTTAGATAGCATGTTAAGCTGCTGCCTACAGGGCCAGCAACCCAATTGGGAGCTGGTTCGAGACCTGGATACTTCACTTCTGATTCATCTCCTTGATGATGTGGCGGAATTCAAGTGCTTGGGCCCTTGCGTTCACTTGGGAGATCGAGAGGAAGCTCCTGGCTCCTTTTTTTTGACCTTGCCCAGATTCAGGCACTGTGTCCATTTCGGGAGTCAATCAGCAGATTCTAAAATGTTCCGACTCTACGTCTCAAATAAAATGTATCTTTAATTTGAAAAATGTGAAGGAGGAATGTCTAATTCTTTAAGCCCCCTGGGTTTGGCCAGGCGTCTCTTGTAACCCAGATTAGTGTCCTGCCCAGAGCACCTTGCACCCCAGAGGCAAGAGCACTGCCCTCCCTGCTGTTCACCTCCATCTCCCATTGGACGAACTTCCCCCCAAGTATTCCAACAAAACTTCCCAGCAGTCAGTGTCCAAACTACAAATAGAAATCTGTATGCGGACATTGGAATGAATTTTTAAAGGAAACTACGAAAATCTATAGTAAAGTTCAAGTTTTACCTTTTAGTCTGTAATGAATTAACTGAGTCTTTTCTAAAAGCATGAAGAGAAAAAAGATCAAAGGTCAAAACAGAACACAGGAAACAGCCAAACAAAAGCTCAGTTTACCTTTTTAGAAGAAAAAAATTTTACTTCAGACATCTAATGAAGATCACTAATTAAGTTTTAAAGGAAAATGTCTTTCAAAAAACTAATCAAGGACTAAGAATTTGGTTATAAAACAGTTGTAAACTTTTAAAGAATATCACAGCATAATTCTTAATGTCTTTAGCCATCCATTGTACAAAATTACGATAATCACTAAACTAAACCTATAAGTCCATTATATTGACATATACGGCCGAGATTTACAAAGATCAAAAAGTGTGATTGAAAGATTAAGTTCCCTTATTTCAAAAGAATGAAAACAAAATCCTATCATACCAAGTCTGGGAGGAAATGAAGTTACCGGAGCCATGATAAGTTCAACAGAAGTTAAGTTCACCAGGAAATACTCTTCTAGTTCTGGCATGTCATCCTGCAAAATTACATTTGTTAATGCCTTTCATCATCCTCAGAGAAACTGCCTTAGCACTCACAGGTGGTTTTAGAATTATCTTCACATATTATACACAAGTAGAAAATAAAAATTCACATAAAGAAAACATTAATAGAAAAGACAACACATACCTGCTTGTGCAGAAAGCTTTCAATCATGAAATCACTTAAGTGATACTATTGAACATCTTACACCAACTACATAAATACACCAACCTTAACATTTTAAAAGTTAACAAAATTTTAAGTTACCCTAAAACCCAGCATTTAAAATGAGGGATTAAATGATAGAATTAAAAAAAAACACACACAGGCTTCACAATTAGGGAAACCTAATACCAAATTCCATTAAGTGTCACTCAAATTAGAGGACCTCAATTCAATTATTTGGGACAGATGTACTACTGCTTCAAAATCACGTACGTGGACTAGAAGGAATGCACTGAATTGTCATTCATCATTGGTCCACACAATAGCAATAACGTACAAGAGGTTCCCAAAGCAAGAAGATTAGAAAACCTACATAAGGCACACAGCCATACAGAAGTACATAAATCAGTAATTGACACAGCTCATAGTAAACAATTTCAGAAAATAAGCTTACGGTAAAAAAAATTTTTGAAAGTCACACATATGAGGTCTTTCACAGTTCATGGAAATGTGTATTATGCAAAATACTGCATGGATTTCACAATTTTTCCACAAGATACAAACATCTTTTTGTGTTGGGTTTCCTCAAACTCGGAAGAACCCTCCTACATTTATGCACATACATGTGACATCAGTACATGCACACCAACCTGCACTTTGTCTTCATTCTGTTTACTGGAGATAAGTCTCCATGTGAACAAAAGTACAAAAGTGAACATCAGAGCCTTTAGGTGATGCTGAGTGATACAGGCATCAACTTGTGTTAAAAGCGACATCACAGAACTGCGCTCCACTTGTCCCTACTGGCAAGTCACTCGCCGCCTCCTTCTTGCTAAGCATGCCACTCTCCAGGGTGGCTTACCTTTATGTCAAAATGCCTTCTTTCTGAGCCAGTGCTACTTAGGGAGCAGAAATGGTTGCAAAGAGCCAGGGAGATAGAGAAATGCAACTTAAAGTCCATGTTCCAAAAACTAGATCCAGGAGTGGATTTTAGTTTAGCATTGTGGCAATCACATCCCACACTCAAGTGCATGGTTGGATTCCTGCCTTCTAAGTCTAGCTTCCTACTTGTGGACCCTTGGAGGCGGTTGTGATGGCTCAACTGAAGCCATTTATGTAGAAGACCTGGATGGAGGTTCTGCCTCCTAGCTCTGACCACATTGAGCTATTGGACATGTGGGTAAAGAACCACTGAAAGAACCCTCTGTCACTCTGACTCCCAAAAAGTAACTTTCAAAAATTCTTAAATTACATAAAGACAGGAAGGATTTCTATGTTTTTTTTTAATTTGGCTGTGTATTTTTCCTTTCATTAGAGGCAATTACCGCCACAAGGAAATTGCTCAGGGCAGTGCCAATGACATCATGGAGCAAAACTTACTGGGTGAATAAGCTATGTGCCGAAACAGTGAAATTTTTTAAAAATTATTTCTCATGCTAAGTTCCTTAGGTTCAGGAATATCTCCTTCCACCCCCCTATTTCCTCTGCACTTCATTTGCCTCTATTATAATAGTGCCTGAACAGTAACACAAGTCCATGATGCTTCTATTAAGTGTATCCCAACACTGTAGGTTTAAGAGAATGGCATAACGTTTTTTGCTCTACCAGTAAACTAAGGAAATTTCTTTATTACCTTCAACGAATAGACTATTTGAAAAATGACTTGTGTACACATTTTATCACATTTTGTGTTATACGCCCATTCGGACATTAAATTCACCTTCTGTTTTATAGCTTCAGAGTTCTTACAATATAGTATTAGCTCACAACGTCACAGAAATCATTAACACAGCATGAGTTACCAACTTCAGATGGTTTATTCTACTTGTAATCATATAAAAGGAAGCTGCCTCCAGGAGCATAAAACTTTTTGAAATGAGCAAAACACATAGGTCAAAACTCTTAAATGCAACATAATTCTCTCCCTTCAACACTTCCATTCCAACATTTCCTACTCCCACTGCAGATGGTATTTTTATAAACCACCTGGTAGCTTAACACTAACCATCTCCTCCCCCAAACAGTCCAAGATCTTACAATATGAAAGACTATATGGAAAGCAATTTCAGTCAACAGTGATCACTGCAAACTTGACCATAATCACATTTTATGCCTCCAGTGAACTCAGCCCAACTATCTCTAATTCAATCATTTCCACTGAAGAAATTCTGGTCTATGGAGTTGCTGGTCCAGTTAATCAATTGGAACCATCAAAACATTCTTGAAAATGTCTTAGGCCAAACCCATTCTAACAGAAACTGCCTTAAGAAAATTCTTCATCACAATGTTTCTATTTTTTTTTAATGCACAATAGCATGCCTGCTTACCTAAGGAAAAGTCAAAGCCCCAGTGTGCCTTAGAGAGAACATGAACACAAATAACCAACAGGGGAATCCAAACTGATTAGAAGCAAATTCACAAAGTTCCTGCAGATTGTAATTCTACAAGAAAAATCCAGTGCTATAAGTAACTTAAAACAGAGCTAACCCGATAATCCTAATCTTCATAAAACTGGATGTCTTAAAATGCAAAGTTACCTACTGCCACTACTTCTGTTATTGATAGAAAACTCTGGCAAGTTCTACTTTCCATAGGGTCCCTTCATATTTAACACAGTAACAGGGAAAGTATACAAGAGTTGTACCTCAAGGATGGTAATGTTGATGGCAGCTGCTGTTTCCCCTTCTTCCAAAATCAGATAGGCCACTACAGGAACAAAATCAACTTCTGGCTCTGCTAGGTGTCCCGTTTGATTCTTGAGACTTAACATTCCAGGAACTGTGGCATACGTGATATTGATTGCGCCTAAATGAGCCAGGAGCAAAGGTTTTTAATGAAACCGGTGAAATGTCTCCTTTCAGACGTTCCATCTTTCTTGACCCTAATTCCCCATCACCCAGGAGGTGGTTCAGTGTTGTCCAAGTGTGGGCGAAGCCTATTTCCTTTGCATTGGGCTATGTGGCTTGCATTGGCCAATGTATGAGGCCGAAAGGATAATGTGCCTGTTCTCAGCCTACACCTCAAGGGGCCTTGTTTGCACTCTGTTGCTCAATAGAATAGAGAATGGAAGAAAATTTGTACTCTCAATGGAAGGAGTAAGAGACCCAAGTGGAACAGCACTAGCTCCGGCCAGACCCAGCCTTGACCTGTGGTCTCACAGCCAGGATGTGCCGAGATGTCACAGCTGTTATAAACAGGCCATGTTGTCATCTTCTCAAGTGCGAGTTATATAGTCCTGTCCCAAATAGATAAAAGGATTCTTTTCCTGGTTTATTTCTGCAATGTCTCTTACCCACACTACTGAACAACTCTCGCCTGGAAACCCCACTTCATTCCTGAGTGACAGACCTAGAGATCCGAATTCTCTGTTGATGAAAAGCTGGATGGTTACATTAGCCTCCTGTAGGAGGAGGAATCGCGACGAAAGAGCAAAATTGACGACTCCATGCGGTTCATCACTGGCCTCCACCGTCAGGGCAGCTGTGTATCCTTGAGCATCGAGCAGAGCCATTCCTGCTGGCAGCACACCTGAAAACATCAGGGCCAGGGGTGGCATCAAAGATCCCACAAAGACATTGGCATGAACTTCCAAATACCACCCAGGTAACTCCACACTCGAGCACAGTAGCCAGAAAGGTCACTGCTTTTAAAGCAATCCTCCTCAGACTCAAAAATAAAACCGAAATCCAAAGTTTGACAAATAGAACCCACACTCCAATTTTCTTCCAGTAGTAAATTCTAACTTTCTTCACTTGACAATTCGTGATCAGCATTAGCTACATTGGATGTCAGAAGTACAGAGATTGAGCAGGTAATTTCCTCTAAGTTGAATCTATCTGGGAAACTTTGCCTTGTGGGTAAGATGACCACATTACATGTCTAAAAGCAGGGTTCATTTCTCAGCTCTGACTCCTGCCTCTAACTCACCACTGTGCCAGACCCTGGGAGCCTCCAGGTGCTGGCTTAAGGAGTTTGGTCCTTATCGCCTACAGAGACCTGAACTGAGTTCTCAGCTCCAAGCTCAGCCTGGCACAGGCCTACCCAGAGACATTCATTGGGGAGTAAGCCAAATGGGAACCCAATCTTCCTCTGGGCCTCCGATTCTCAAATCCTTTAATAAAGGATAACAATTTGAATTGTAAATATAATTAGCACAAAAACTGAGTTGATCTATTAGGGTAAGATGACAGAACATTCTGCCTTTGCAATTGTACTTATTTCTTCACTATTCAGCAAGAACTTTACATACAGCTTTTCCCTGAATGTAGACAAGTATTCCCACACTGTAGTAGTGGTTTTATGTATCTCACATTTCCATGAGATAGTATTTGACACAATTTTGAAACTGATGTGCATGTAGCCATTCAATGCAAAAATTAACTGTTGTTTCTTTTCTAAATAATACACCAAGGAAAAAAAATCAAAGCTGAATCTTGAATTACCTTGTGTCTCAACATCTGACAGAGTGACTTGGTAGACTTCTTTCTCCTCTGGAATCTTGTCATCCAACAAATGCACAGATATTGTTTTGTTCAAGGATCCCTATGTCAAACACAAAGAAACCAATCCCATCTTTTGTGACTGAACAGAGATTAGCTCCTCTACTTACTGTGCTTTCAAAGTATTCTAAATGGGTTTGCATTCCAACAAATAATTCTGTGGTTTAAACACAGCAAAAACCGTTGATTCATGGGGAAACAACCTTAAAGTAGACAAGGTCTAATTTTGACAGATCTTCAATGAAATGTCATGAATCTTAGGAGCACTATTGCTCAAGATTTCAGACAATACAGTAAGTAGCAGAGATTGCTGCAATATCAACAACTAGAAAAACATGGAGCCAGGAAAAGACCGATGTTACAAGGATATTATTCCTTAGAAGTCCAAAGAGAAACTCATGGTAGAAAGTAGGAGAGGCTTGTCTTAAGATTGAGGCAGTGTGACTTAAGAGAATAAAAAAAAAATATTCCATCATCAGTGACTGCGGACGAGAGAAAGGTGATGTACTGGTGCCACGTTGCTCACCCCTGGATTTCTAACTGCATTATAAAGTTTTTCCTTCTGTTGTTACCTCAGGAAAGAAGAGTTGTCCAGAGAAGTTGGCAAAATTCAACTCTAAATTTTGTCCAATAATTTTCCAGTTAACAGTAACATTTCCCCGACCAGGGGGCGTTCTTATCACATGGAATTGTAGAGTTTCTCCTGTAAGTACAATATACACATTGATGAACGCTTAATGAAACATGAATTTAAGGTTTAAACTCCACAAACTCAAGCATGCAACTAGTACAGCACCTTCTCTAAGGACATTACCAAGTGACTCGAGTTTTTTGGAAATTTTATACATGCTGATTTTTAAACACAGGAATTGCACCATTAAATACTTATATTTAATAGAAATTTAGGAAATCCAACATGTAAAAGTTACAAAAGCACATGCTTAAATGGAAACACAAACTTGTATACACTCCAAAACATGCATCAGAACCTAGTTGTTCTGAAAATCACAGAAAATAACCAAGTCTTCGTGGTCCAAACTTGTTTAAACACAAGTAAATTCTCTCTTCACTTTCAAAAGGACACAAATTCCTTACACTGATATGCAATGTGATTTTACACAATGCATGCATAAAAATGCTTGCAAATACCTGAAAATCACATTTCTCTAGAGTGTAACTTACATAGATCATCAATGTTTTTGTTTTATAAAAAGAAATGCAAAGGACAGGTATCAGGCCTGCACTTCAAGCTCTGCAACTCCAACAAAGTTACAGCTTATCTTTGCTGGAAAACTGAAGGATGTTAGACACTTTATACTCCTGACTTTTATCCCCATGGTCTACTTCATAAAAATGAAAATTGTAACTCATTCCTTTCATATTGCTAAGGTGCCACAGAGCTCATTGGTGGTCACGTGGCTTACCAGAAGTAAGTTCAAAGCACTGGTTTTACATGGTGAGCTCAACTCAACGTGTTAATAAATTGTCACTAAAATCATTACATGAAAATGTAATAGAATGTAGAAAATGCTTAAGCAGAAAACATTTATTCAGATCTGAGACAAATCAAATTCATCAATATTCATTAGAACTGACATTTTCCTTAGCTACACAAGTAACTTCAGAGTACAGAAATAAACTCTTGTAACAGTCTTTAAACCAAGAAAGCAAAAAATAAAGTAGAAACACTGTTTAAATACTTGTTAAATTACCAATTTTTTATTTGTAAATAATATAATCCCAGGCAAATATTTCCAATAGAAGTTTCTTAACTACAACTATCATAAATTGGAGCTAGTGCTGTGGTGTAACAGGCTAAGCTTCTGCCTGTATCACTGACTCCATATATGCATTACTTTGTGTCCTGGCTGCTGCACTTATCCAGCTCCCTGCTTACAGTCTGGGAAAACACCCAAGAAGACTCAAATCCTTGTGGGAGACCAGGAGAAGGCTTCTGGCTTTGTATCAACCCAGAGCTCCGGCCATCGCCACCACTTGGGGAGTGAATTAGAAGATGAAAGCTCTTTCTGAGTAAAACCTTCAACAAAGCTATCACAAATCAATTTAGGAACACAAGATAAATACCTTCTATTTACACACAACACTTTGGTAAGCTAAACTGGTCTGGGAGTGTAGAGATTGTAAGAAGGCAAAAAGCATTGGACACTTAAAATGCATTTTGGGGTTTTTAAACCTCATTTTTAAAGAATTTTAGAGAGAAATATACAGGACTCCTATTCACTGGTTCATTCCCCAAATATCTACAATGAGCAAGGGCTGGGCAGAGGCCAAGGCAGAGATCCAGCAGTGGAACACAGCTCTGCTGTGAGACTGGCAGAGACCCAATTCCTTGAGCTGCCACTGCTGCCTGCAATGATGTGCAGTGGGTGAGCTGGAGTCAGAACTCAGTGCCAATAACTGAATCTGACTGCTCCAACGTGGACACAGGTGCCTCAGTCGCTAGGTAACCCTGCTCCCTGGGTACCCATAATTTCTGAAGTACAGAATCATTTGCTGTTTGGAAGCCTGTTCTCCCAGCATGACTATAACTAATAATATATTTAATCAGCCATAATTGACAGTATCATCGAATATTTCATGCTGGAATATTAGATGAACTATAACTACTTTATAAAAACTTAGGGTGTTCCTTTTGTATAACAAAATTTCTTATAGATCAAGTTTGTGTTGAGAAAGAAGTTTACCATGGAAAAGCATGGAGAAATCCTGGTGTGATTGAGTTGTTTGGCTTATACTGCTGTCTAGTGTCACACAAAAAATGTCTAAAAAATTTTTTTTAATTCATATAACCCATAGTTTTTGAAAAACTGAGTTAAAAATCCAAATAGCACTCAAAGGGCAAAAAAGTAAGATGCATGCAAAGATGCATGTTGACAGTCATAATAACTGCATCTGACTTAAATACTCCATCGAGAGTGGAAATGAAAAGATACTAAGGTAAGAACATAGTAGTAGCTTCCTTCACTTCTACATAAAAAAAATACCAGAAGTCAAAAACTACCTGGTAAATATCAACCTTGAAATTTTAACAGGTTACCATGGAGGTAAATGCTAAAAATGTTCTAAGAGACAATTTAAGCACGATGTATATACAAACAAGAGTAAGCAACGTATTTCTTAAACATTTAATCTCATAAGGGAACTGCAAATGCATAAAGCGCACGCACACACACACACAGAGTGTAATAACTCGCTAAGCAGAGCTGCTGATTCTGCTGTTTTAAGACAAACTCCAGAAACCTGTTCAACTTAAGATGCCTCCTGGGAAGAATGTCGATAGCATTCTATTGTCTGTATGTGTGGAGTAGCAAAGAGCATCACAAGAAAAAAGAAAACTTCAAAAACGTATCCTTGGACTCCTACATCCGGAAAAAGGTGAGAAGCCACCAGCTGCCACCCACTTTGCCAGGTGCCAAGCTGTCCTCTAGATTTTGACCAGAGGAAGGACTACAGGAAGCATGTACCCAGAGAGCCAGACTACATTATTGGCAAATTCATCCTGACACAACATTCGAAGTCTTCCAAAAGCATGTGACATTTTAACCCTGAAGCAGAGGATATGGCAAGGAGTTTCCTAGGCTTAGTGTAACACAGTGAAACAGATATTAGTTATTCCAGATGTTGTACCCATTTATTCTCAGAGTTATGATGGCTTTTAGAAAGATTAAAAACATAAACATAATGTTAAACTTGTAATGCACATGTATTACATGGCCTAAAAACACCAAAATTGACCACTTTCTACTGTCAAATGGTTTAAAAAGAATCCTGTGACGCTCATACTATCAATATACTTTGTTTAAAAAGTTAGCTGTGTCCAATACATGTGTCGTGCGCGTTTTTAAAGGAATGACAATTCTTGCTCAAATCTTTGTGTAAATGACAGTTCTGAGGCAGCTTAGCCGAGTAAAACCTGTAACAGACTTACAACAAGCATATCGGTTGTCCCATATCTTTAAATCCCATCATTATGTTTAAAAGTAGCATTTGTTACTCAGCATCTCCCCTCCTGCTTTAGAACACAGCAGCACTATTCTAGACACATCAACACATTCTTAAGCACTAAGGCTACTCCTCATGAATCCGAAAGACATTCTTGAGCTAGATGTCCAGTGTTGTCCACACTTCAACTCTAATCACAGAAGTGAAAATTCCAAACACTTGGCCAAAAGAAATGCTAACATTATTAAAACCTCACAGGGTAAGATATTCTTTGCCCATTTGGTTAGCAATTCTGTCTGCATCACCAATTTCTCTCTCACTCTGGGAAATTCATCATTTCCCATGCAATGTTCATGGTAATAAAGAGAAGATACAAAGTTTTTTTAAGTTGAATATACCTTTTGAAAAACCACTGTATGTTCAAGTAAAAGGCTTAGGAAAAAGATAAGTCCCCTTTCCCTGTTCCCCACTTTCATTTCAAAAATGCAAAGAACGCATTCTCTTGGGAACGCTGCCTCCTTGGTGTCTCCCCAGCCGTCTCTCCCCTCCCTACCTTGTAGCTTTGTGCTCCAGCCCTGATTATCTGCTTTTCTTCAACCCACTATAATTACATTTATCTTGCTGATTCTAACTATCTGCATTGAAAATCAACTCCATCTCTACCCTGAGGAAGTGTTCATTCTTGCTCTTACTATGACCTCACTACTTGTTCTTGCAACTCAACACATTTTAAATATTTATTGAAAGTTTCTGCATTATAAAGTTATGAAGAAAAGATCAGTTGAAGTACCACAAAGTCCCTGTGAAAAGGTGCACTGTTCCCTGGGCTGTGGATCACACAGAGCTGGGTTTAAGCTCTACCCCTCATGTGACCACATATATTGTCTCTTTCAAAGTCCATGTTCCCATGTGAAAATCCACTGTACTGCCATACTCACTTTATATGACTATAGGAAGTGGAACGATGAATGTACAGTTTCTGGCCCCAGAACACCGCATAACCACTGTTGCTGCTGTCATTCATAATATTATTCCAACCCTTTTCACTTAACGTTGTAAATACCTACTGATAGCTGTTGGTCTGCCTTTAGATTGGATATACACCACCTGATTTAGTCACCTGTGCTCACTGAGATGACAGCACACAATGCTCAACTATCATGAAGAGCACAGTGCTGGAAAACAGCCCCAGTGTTTGCATAGGTGAGGACAATCCACCTGCAAGCTGGGCATGCCACGAAGGAAAGGCGATGCACGCTTGGGCGTGTTCTGTTTCCGGCTTGTCATGCACTGACTAGCTGTCCTCCCCATCCTGTCACTCATTCTCCCTGGGTCTCAGCCATGGCTCCTCATCTGTGAGGCAGAGATCCCAGCACACCATCTACCTCATTCCCTTGCCTTCATTTTTCAGGTAATCTCATACATTCTAAATGCAAACTCTGTGGCTCTAAGAAAATCTTTGCAGAACTATTTTGGAAACTGACTTATTTAAAGACAAAATATAGCTGCAACATGTTAAATTATTGTAAATTAACACCTTGCCTACAACTTGAAATATTAAGATTGACAAACATTTTCAACAGACATTAAGGCTGTCTAATTTGGCACTATGTTCATACTACATAAAAACAGGATATGAAGTCTAGACTAAAAAAAATCTGCTAAAGTAGTCACCATTGCCTATGTAATAAACAGCCACCACTGAGTACATGCTACTCTTCCAGTAACTGCTATACACTTGACAATGACCTCTTATCCACTCCTCTAAAGAAACCTATGATGTAAATCCTCTTTCCTGCCATTAACCAGAGGAGATGGTGCCTATTCCATGGTGACCAACCTCCTTGTCATCACACCAGCACAGAGCAGCAAGGTAGAGTGTAGTTATCAGTCGGCAAACCCCTACATCTAATTAAGCAGTTTACAGCACAACCTTAAGAAAAGTAAGGTTAACACATAACGCACAACAGAACAGTGAACAGAGGGGAACAAAACCAGAAGCTTTAACGGGCTAAAAAACATCATCCAAGAAAAACAGAATGGATATGCTCAAGAGAAAGCTAAACCCACCTTCATGACCTATGACAGATCTGGAAGCTGTCTGAAAGCTAACAATTCCCGCCACATTATCATTGGCCAAAATGTGCACTGTGACAGTGTCCGAGCTGGGCAGAATTCTACTGCCACCATCAGTGTATACCAGGCTAATTAGGATGCTTTCATCATCCTCCGGCTCGGAATCATCCAGAATCGTTACGATGACTGTCTTCTTGGTTTCTCCTATAAAGCAATTAATAGAATAAGTAAAATCACAAAATCACCTGTGTAGGCAATGCATAAAGATCCACAATAACTTCTACTTTAAAAACTTAACACCATAATCAAATTCTGTACACTGATCTACACATTTTTTATAGAAAACAATGTAATAGTGCATTAATGTGGACATAATAGGGAATAGACTATTACAATTATAGAAATGTTAAAAGGTAGGTTTTCAAATTATGACTTTAAATCACTATCAACCAGAAAGATTGGGGACACCCAGGAAACAATGGAGCAAAAGAGGTGGCAAATTCCGAGTAAAAGAACCAGTTACAATGAAATGTATCATTGGGTAACTACACGGATGCAGTACAATGAAGGGAGGGAACAGAACTCCAAAGGATACATGAGAGGTACAAGGGCCAAGCAAGCAATTCCAGCGTGGTCTAGAATCCCACTAGCAAACAGTGTATGTCTAACTTTCCCTAAACCTCAAGCAGTTTCTGTTCTTCAGCCCATGATGTACACTATTTAATTCCTCCTCACTCTACGAAGAGAACCAAAGGGAGAGCAAACAAAAGGCAAAGGAGGGAGACAGGTTGCATGTTCTCTCCCTGACCATGCATTTTCATAACAGCAGTGTAAATATGGTCTCTGAATATACATTACCTGAACAGCAAGAACAGTCTATTTTGCACAATGCTAAACTCAATGTTCAAGAGAGTCATGATTTGTACCAGGCCATTTCTTAACATAAGGTTCTTTGCAGTTATCAAAACCACTGGAAAATCTAAATGTTCATCTTCGAGCCAGAGTCATGGCATATCAAGTAAAACACCTATCTGAAACTCCATCATCCCATATGGATGTAGGTCATGTCTTTACTGTTAATTCTTTCCCAGCTCCCTGAAAATACCCTGGGAAAACACAAGACGCTGAAGTGTCTGGGCCCCACCACTCTTGCAAAACCTCCTGGATGTCTAGGGAGTGAACCAGCAGATGGAGTATCTTTTTCCCTCTTACTTAGTAATCCTGACTTCCAAATAAATAAATCTTAAGGTTCCATCTGTGCTCCCACCTCATTATGTTTCCATTATGCTCATTGCAATTGAAGAAATATCAATCCACCCCCAATCAATTGGGGATATCATATTTCATAATCTCCTAAATCATTTACTAGAAAATAACCATTATAGAAATGCTTTATACAGCTTTTAAAATTAACAATTGTTAACACTTATAAAATATCATATGTAGCCTAACTAATTAGTATATATAATAGGAACTAAAAATGTAAACAGATGCAATGGATTTTCTCTTTAAATGGATTTAAGCAATATTTCACTCCTTTATTATGTACCTTGGAGACTTACATCTGTATGTTATTTTTTGATCAGAAAAACATTGCTTAGAAAGTTTACAGAATCCTCATTTCCCCAAATCAGGATTATTTTGATAGTAATCTCAAGAAAAAAAATACTTTCACACTCGAAAACTATTTTCAAAACACCAAGTCTTCCAACTTTAAGTTAAATGATTCAGCTCATCCTGATTCAGTAAATAGGATTCTCCCCTTTAGAACTGCTGGTCATGTAATATTGCAGAATATTGCTGATGGCAACTTACAATGGGGATTAATATAAGTGTGAAAGCAGGACTGACCTATCACTAACTTTATATAAATGTGGTCAAAGTTTATGCCATTTTTACATATTATTTTCATTGAAGGTTAGTCCTGAACTATCCACTGCATTGGAACATGACCAGCATCTTCCCAGGCACTACCATTTCTTTCTCCTTGTTTGGCTGCAGGAACATGGTTCATTCTCCTAATCTCCCTTTAAGAAATCAGAAACTCAGGCATTTCTTGTGTTACTGTGTAAGCTCTGTTATTATAGAGTGATAATGTTACACAACGCCTGAAATTTTCAAACTAAAGAGATACATAGGGTCATGTCATCCTATATATGTCCTATCATTAAGCTAGTTAACTATTTTTCCCCAGAGCCACACTATATTTTTACATTATGTACACATAAAAATTCTTAGGGATATTATCCCTAATCATAAATGGGCCATGATAACCTTACCTAGGAGAAACCAAAATCCAGGTAGAACCACTACTCACCTTCTGCAAAAGTCAGAAGGTCTCCACCACCTAGGAAGTCTATACCTTCAGTAGCCGTCCCTCCTACAACACGCCACTCAACAGTCACCTGACCCAAGCTGCCCCCTGTCCTATGGATCACCAGCTCCACCACAGTCTGGGGTTGCTCCTGGACTTCCACAAAGAAGCCATCTTCTGAGGTATTGGGACTAATACTGTAGATAACAAACACACCAAACGCATCACCATTTAGTGCTATGACAACCGTGGACGTATTCAGCTGCCCAATAGTTGGCTGACTTTGCAAACTGGCCGTGATGTTCATAAGGTGGACTTCCAGCAGAGAAATCTGAAAGCTCTCATCCATCTCAGGAAAATCATCAGGAAGAATGGAAACTGTGAGATTTGCAAACTCATCACCTTCCAGCATGACAGCCCACTGCCTTGTCACAGGCTCATAGTCACTGCCTGCCACAGCCTGACCACTGAATAGAGATGTTACTCGTGTCCTATTTTTCCTGTAAGTCCAGAAATCTGAACTGTTGACAGGTGGGCTAGTCCATGATGTCATCCAAAAGCACTGTGGGACCTCAGGAGCCATGAAGAAAGCAAACGCTGAGCAAGCTGGTTCCTTGAGGCAGAGGATGGCACAGGTGTACTGGGGATCATGCACTGCAGACATATTCACCCAAGTTCTCCCAAGCAGGTCAGGCACCCCTTGAACCGGCGGTTCATAGTAGGACAGCAAATCTTGACCTTCTTCAACTGCAAGAGCCACTACATCGATACCGGAAGTACTGTAGAACAACAGCAGCTGACCAAAGTGCCCTCCTCTAAAATGTGGAGTGACAAAACAGGTTAAGCACTTAGAGCAACCTGCAGATTCAATCTACAGAATGATTTGTGGTTTACACTTCTAAAAAACGTCTGAAGTACTAGTTCAAATGCAACCATATTAGAACACATTCCTCCTTCGACATTTTGTGTCCTCAACATGAAGGAAAATCATGCTAGTTATCCATCAAGACTATTTTTGGTCAGGCTATGAAAACACCTTGCAAGATTTACAAATGGTAAGCACTTCCCAACTGCCAAACAGATTTCCAAAATGAATTTGCATTACTATACAGTACTGCAAAATGATGATGGTATCAGCATCAAGATGTCAGCCTGTGTCCGTTCCTAGGAAATACAGGTGCTCACTCATGAGGCCCCATGACCTTTCATACCCTCTAAACCAAAAGAGGCTCGTGGACACACAACTGCCTCAGAGAAAAGATGTGGGGAAAACAAGCTGAACACCCTTCAGACAGCACCCAAGTGGTCCTTTACTTAGAAGTTGGTTGTATTCAAATTCTAACAGATTAAATCATTACTGAAAGTCCAATGACACAACTATGATAAATGTGAAGGTATTTTTGTATTTATAAGCACAATGTAATTGACACAGGATAATAACCTACAAAGTTATGCCAGATCTAAATGACTGAATTGTGCCTTAGCCCCCTCCCCACAACCCACAACACCCAGAAGCAAGCCACCATCTCATATACCTTCTCCTGACAGTTATGTTAGCACAGGAACTTCTTTCCAGAGGCTCTTGAACACGATAAATGGATTGAACAAACTCTACCGTACCATAAGGATTATCATTGGCAGGAATGACAATATTTGCCACTCGATCTAACCCAACAGTACCTCCACCAGAGGCATCAGTTAGTTGCACTTGGATAACCTAAAAATATAGTGAAAATGTCCTTAACAGCATCCCAGCTCTGAAATCAGAATAAAAATGATGCAGGAAAAACAAATCAAATACAATCATACAAGTTTAAGAACAAAACTGAAATAAATGGACTCAAGAAACTAGTTCAATTATATTGATATTGATATCATAAACTTTCAATATAGTGATAATACCAACTTGAAATTTCTTAAGTTATACAATCACATGAAATAATATACCTATTTATGTTTTCATTTCAAGAAGACTTATATTCTAAACATTTGTTATTTAAAGAAAATAATGTATATACATTTTAATGGATAATTAATATCTTATTCTAAATTTTATATATCTGAAGTACAAATTATAACAAATTTTGAAACAATATATTACATTTTAATGTCATCCAACTTTAGAGATGGTAACAGAACCATTTTACATATAATAAAAATTCACCACTTTAGAAATGCACAAGACAATTATGCAAAAAATAGTTTTACGAACTTTTAAAATGTGATGTAATTAAAGAACAAGTGGGCTTTCATAGCACTTGAATTTGATAAACTAAAATTATTTTCAGCTAGTATTAGTGAAGTAGCTTTCCCACTATCTGTCACCATGTTTTTCTGCCATGGAAAATGAATGCCAGGAATATATCTGGTATGGTTTATTTTTCACATACTGTATTATGTCTGAGGAACAACGAATGAATATAAAGCTAATCTGTATAGTTAAGTTTGACTGGCCATACTTATGTCAAGGGAATATGAAAACCAAGAGTTTATATGGACCAAAAGAGTAAAAACTAGGATGTAACCATTTATCCAAAATAGTAAAAATTACAATGTAATCACACAAAGAATCTTATATTAATAAACTGGCATGTCAACATATTTCCAAACAACTGCTGGTTTTTTTTTTTTTTGCATCTATAAGTATGGCTTTCACAATACCAGACTCAACATTCTTGCAGAAATTATCCATCTGACATCTTCTCTAAGTGTCACCCCAACATCTATCTATTCTAGTCACTACAAGACAAGGCATGGTTTACAGTGTCATTCTAGGCTAGCCATTCCTCTCACCTCTTCGATCTCCGGAACGTCGTCCGCCAGGACCTCTAACAACAAGGTTTGAATGGTTTCCCCAGGGGCAAAGGTCACATTACCTGAGACAACTTGCAGGTCGCCAGTAGCAAGCTGTCCAGTAATGGTGGCAACCCACTGAACAGTAACAGTGCCGAGAGTCCCAGAATTTCGAATTATTGGCAGGTTTACCTCCACTGAGCTAAACTCAGGTTCCTCTACAGTAAGTTTAGTAATCTGAAAATCTGAAGGGAAAACAGAGTTGAGTGATTTTCAAATACAAGGGGAAACTCATTCAAGGTTAACTACCCAGGTACCACCCTGTACAGGCCTCTTGCCCTAAAGCCATCTCGGGGTCTGTATCCTCTCTCCCTCCCTGACCCTACCCAGAGCCAGTGACACATTGTGATGCAGATTAGACAGGCATGTCTAATTTACAAATCATTCTTCCCTGTGATGGAAGCTCAAATTATAGAACCGAGGCCCACTGGGGTCAGACACAAGTGGAAGAGGTATATTTAGGGATCACTCTGGCCAACCACACAGGCCAAGCCTGGCCTGAGGGGCAGTAACTATTCTGCTTCCATGGTTAATACAAGAAAAGAGGCTCAATGTTAGAGATTTTATCAAGAAAGCTAAGAAATCCAGCTCTTTTCATAAATTTTTAAAAATGATCTAACAGAAAATCCCACCTACAAGCCAGAGCTGAACCAAAATTCAATAATCCAGGACATCCATGTGATCTATATTTCCAAGTAAGAGAGACAAACTCATTTGATTACCAAATAACCCATAGGGGTCATCAGAGGCCTCAATAACAATGACTGCCTCTGTCAAGGCCCCTAATTTGGCTCCTCCTGTAGTTTGATTCAGTAGTTGCACAAGCAAAGACTCTTCGAGCTCAGGGTAGATGTCATTAATGATATATATTGGCACCACTTTGCTAGTTTCCCCTTCCAGCAATACCACATCTGAGGAAGCTATGCTATAATCTTCACCTGCAAAGACAAAAAAAAACTTGCGTCAAAATATGATAAACATCCCGTAACACAGGGGAATGACTTCTAGGTATCAACGTTCAAGGATATATTTGGAAAATGTGTTGAGGTTTCCATCTAATTATTTTCACCTTGGACTGTGAACCTCCACAACTGAGCCAGTTTCTATCTCTCTCCTAAGCAGCTTCTCAGGCATTTTAAAGCCATCAGAAATCAACATATCCATAAAAGTGTGTGAAAGAATGAGGCCTTCAACAAATTCAAGAAAAATGTATTATGGGAAAACAAAAGCTAGATATGAATTTGAATTATTTTTTCCATCACTAGCTTAGGTTCACACATGTTTTAATAGCCTTTCTAAAATATTTTAACACACATGCAGAAGGGTGTGATCCATTACCACTAAATAGTCACATGCCTGCAAAAGTGTTAAACAGAACTGATTTTAACATCTCTGCGGCAGATGCCATGTGACGCACATCAGCAATCACCAATGCAACAGCTGGAAATGAACTTCCTTACACAGTTGGAGTAAGAGTTGATGTAAGCTTGTACTCATGCTGGCAGGAATGGGTCACTGGGCCAACAATAGCTAGGGAGAGTAGGCAAACTGGTTAACTAACTCGTAAATAACTATGATCAGTTTGCCACCACTTCTCAATGTTTAAGGTCCCTGAAAGAAGCCAGGCATGCCTAGAGTCTCGATACCCTCAAATGTGCATGTGACTGTGAAAACACATACACATCATGCACACACACATACCATTTAGCCACTAGCTCATTCATTCATTCAGAATCTAACAAGTCTAACCATTGGGTACACCATAGCAAAATCATAACTGAATTGTTCAACAAACTTCCCTCTGGTGGAAAGCCATTAGAAGAGGATGCAGTAACCTACTGTTAACATTTGGTAACAGAATAATTCTGCTCATGCATAATGTAGCCCATGCTAACTATTATCCCTTTTCTGTTCTTCATAATGATAAAGGGGTCCAGAAGCAAAGCTGCTGCCATGCCCCCAAATCAAATGGCTGCTCATTTTCTCCTCAATTCTGCAGAAACCATTCACACGTGACTCCTTTCAAAACAAGAAAAAGTGCAGAGAACAATGTGTTCCAATGTTTCCTTTGCCCACTTTTATTACCGGCTTCAAACTTTCCATTAATTTTTGCAAATTCTATCATTTAGTGTCAAATCAAGGCCTTTTATGTGCATATCTTATCGTCTGAATTGACCTTCCTAATTATCTTGAGGTGAGTTTCAATCAAGGATACCCATCCCACTCAGGCCCATCAGCACTTCTCAGATGAGCTTTCTCACCAGCCACGGCAGTGATTGGCACAGCTTTGAACTTCACAGACACATCTGCAAAGGCTCCTCCTGTTCTGGTCACATTGACAATGGGTCCCACGTGACTTTCTGCCACTCGGACAGCTGGTGCTGAGAGTTGAAGAATTCCAAATGCATCGTCATTGGCAGTGATTACCACGTGGGCAAGGGCTTCCACCTTAGGTCCAACGCGTGGAGAATTTGGAACTGAAAGAAGAAAGTCAATATCAAATGTAAAGATCTAGACCAAAACATCTGTCCACTTGTAGTTGAACTTCCCATTAATGTGCTTGGGGAAGTAGAGGACAGCCCAAGCCTTGGGCCAATACACACAACTGGGAGACCCAGAAGCAGCTCTGGGTTCCTGGCTTTGGCGTGGCTTAGCCCTGGTTGCTGCAGCCATTTGGGGAGGGAATCAGCAAAGAGAAGATTCTGTCTCCTCCTGAATATGCCTTAAGTAAGATTTAAGTTTTTTTGAAAAAAGATTAGTGTGTTCCATCATTCATCTAGACATTGGAAATACAAAGTAAATTGAATAGAAACCTCCCCCTCAATATTCTAACAAGATTTTTATCTTAGAACACCACCACCACCCCAAACGAAACAGCTATACTCTAGAGGAATTAATGTTAGAAATCAAAAGGAAAATATGATTCACATGTAAACATCGCATGCACTTGTTAATGATATTGACAACTTATCACTAATTAGTTCACCAGCATGCCATTAAAAAAAATGTTCCAGTCCCACGTTATGTAGGACCTTGAAGGCCTATTTCAAGTTATACTCCAATTGAGTTAGTCTGTTCCTCCCAATCAGATCTTACTTGAATGAGTCACTAAGCCACCTGGCTGCTAAGGCCTCAATTCCTGTGAGCCCATCAAATGCATATACTGAAGCCCTACCTCTGAAGGCCACAGCATTAGCAGGTGGAAGCTTTGGGAGGTGAAGTTGCAGGTCTGAAGCCTCAGGAATGAGACCAGTGTACTGATGACAATGGCCCATGGGAGACCCTCTTTCCCCTTCTACCTCTTTAATTGATCAATAAATCATTTTCTTAAAAAAGAAAATTTACGCATAAGAAACCTTAAGTAACAGGATAAACAAGGGCAACATGCAGTTCCTGGAATCACACTTAAGTCTGTGCAAGTCCCAGCTGCCAAAACAAAGCTTAACCTCTTTTCCTAATCACAATGTCCTAAAATTGATACTAAATTTACATCACCAATCTCATCCCATGGTTCCTCATTTCCTTATTCAAAAACCAGATTTTTCTTTAAAAGTTATTTTTCTGGAGTTCTATGTTTCTAGGTGAGACAGCACTAATGAACAAACTAAACTTACAAACTTACAAAACTTACAAACTTACAAACTTACAAACTTACAAAACTGCTTTCAGCTCCACACACACAAGTCCTGTTCATAATCAGTATCTAGTCTATCCTTTCCTACAGGCCCACTGCGCCCTGCCAACCAGGAATGCTCCATGTATCCCAGTCGAAGCTGCTGCTCCACACCTATCCAAGGTCAGCCAATCCTCACTCATCCTTATTTCCGAATTAGTATTTCCCCCAGAAAACCAAAGGGTGACTTAATGCATTTTTCACACCTTACTGCTATATAGCTTGTTAACATTGCCAGGAGAGAGTGCTTCTAATAGCAGAATAAACTTCCACAGAGTAAGATGAAAGAGGCTCCGATTTGTTGCTAGAACTGTTATTGAACTCTATATATTAAAGAATGCTCTGGAAGCTACAACATGCAATGATACTAAGTTACATATTCATTACCATAAAAAAATCCTGAATTTAATTTGTGAATAGGAGCTGTAAAAACATGACTAAGGAAAAATATGCCCTGAATCCAACGGTCTTACAAACTCTTAAGATGACTTCAGGGGTGAGTAAGTAGTCTAGCAGCTGAAGTTCTTGCCTTGTATGCTCTGGGATCCCATATGGCACCGATTCTAATTCCAGCAGCCCCACTTCCCATCTAGTTCCCTGCATATGGCCTGCAAAGCAGTCAAGGACGCCCAATGCCTTGGGAACCTGCACCTGTGTGGGAAATCCAGAAGAATCTCCTAGCTCTTGGCTTTGGATCAACTCAGTTCCGGCCACTGTGGCCACTTGGGCAGTGAACCAGCATGTGGAAGATCTTTCGATGTTTCCTCTCTGTAAATCTGACTTTCTAACAAAAATAAATTTTAAAAAAGATTTCAAAGTTAGAAAATCCTGAGCCCAACATATAGCCTAGTGGCTAAATCCTTGCCTTGAATATGCCAGTATCCCATATGTGTACCGATTTATGTCCCGCCTGCACTACTTCCCATCCAGCTTCCTCTTTGTGGCCTGGGAAAGCAATTGAGGACAGTCCAAAGTCTTGGAACCCTGCAACTGCAAGGGAGACCCAGAAGAAGCTCCAGGCTCTTGGCTTCAGATTGCCCCAGGTCCAACCCTTGCGGCCACTTGGGGAGTGAACCAGTAGACAGATGATCTTTGGTTTATCCTTCTGTTTATATTTTTCCAATAAAAACATTTTTAAAAAAAGTACATAATGTTGTCTAAACACTATTACACCCCAAATACACTGTCTTCATACTGTGGTCTCCAATAGGTTAAACACAAAAACATACTTACTTGTACGAGCTTGTACTTTCTCTTCTAATGTAGCGTTGAGTAGCTGAATGAACATGGACTCTGATCTTTCTGGTTCATCATCATCCAAAATTGGAATATTTATAGTTGCCTCACTCTGATTAGCTCCAAAAAGAGCAAATCCAGAGGCCGACACATAGTCTTTTCCTTGAGTTGCTCTGGCTATGTTAGGTGAAAAATAAGGTGGTTTTTCTGTATCATCCAGCGTTGCATAGTAAACTCTGACTTTTCCCATGTGACCTTTCAACCTGATGATAGACAAGGTGACATTCTGGGTTGCTTCCTCAACCTTCATAGGTCTGTTTGCCTCTGAAAACATGAAGACACCATAAGGATCATCACTAGCCCAAACTGTGAGCGTGGCATTTTTGTGGCTTCCCAGGGACCCTCTGGAGACACTGATGAGAGACACGGAGAATGCCTTATCCAGCTCTGGCTCTTCATCTGGCAGCACTTCCACAGTGATATTGGCACTCGTCTCCCCAATGTCAAAAGTGACATTGCCAAAGGTGAAGGCAAGATCAGCTTCAGGATCAGAGTCTATGCTCCAATGCAAAGTCACTGGAGACAGAGCTCCATGGCTTCTCATCACCTAAAAGGAAAAAAACACTGAGAATAAATTATTTTAGGGAGAAAAAAACCATTGGCTTACAAGGTGACAAATATGTAACAATATAATGAATTTAATTTTAAGTCAGTGTGTGCTCAAGACTTCTTACTGAAGGTGGGGCCACAGTATAGCCTCCTTTAAAGACCTTTCATGCTCAGAATGGAGAGTGTTGGGGCCAAAGTCATGACTGAGTTGACTAAGCTGCTCCACTTGCAGCGCTGGCATCCCACACTCCCATGCAGCCACCAGTTTGTCCTGGCTGTCCCACTACAGATCTACTTCCCCGTTTATGATCTGAGGAAAGAACAGAAAATGGCTCATGTCTTTGGGCCTCTGTACCCATGTGGGAAACCCCCAAGAAGCTTCTGTCTTCTGACAGGCCCAGCTCTCCCTATTGTGGCCATTTGGAGAAGGAACCAATAGATGTCTCTGCATCTTTCTAACTCTGCCTTTTAAATAATTTTAAGTCTCCATCTCTAAGAAATAATTGTTGCATGAATCCACAAATTGATGGAAAATGATAACTTAGTACTATATTTTTAAACACTTATTTTTTATTGGTAAGGCACATATAGAGAGCAAAGGCAAAGATTTTTACATCCACTGCTTCATTTAACAAATGCTTGCAATGGCAAGAGCTAAGTCAATCCAGCCACAGGAGCTAGGAGCTTCCTGATCTTCCATGCAGGTGCAGTGTCCCAAAGCCTTGGGCTATTCTTTGCTGTTTTGTCAGGGATCTGGATGAGAAATGGAGCATCTGGGATATGAACTGATACCCATATGGGATCCCAGAGCATGCAAGGATTTAGCCATTAGGCTGTTTAATTGAGCCCTACTATATCTTGTCTCTTACTTGAAAGAGCTCAGAGAGGGACAGAAAGCTTCACTCTCCAAATGGAAGTTAATACTAAGAGCTAAGCTCATCCTATACTAGGGGCTAAGAGTCTCTTCCAGGTCTCCTATATGGGTGCAGACTCCCAACGCTCTGAGCCATCCTACTCTGCTTCATCATACCATTAGGGCAGCTACATTGGATATGCAACATTTGGACTCAAGCCGATGACCATAGGGGATGCCTGCACCACAGGCAGATCATTAGCCTGCTATGCTAACGCACTGGCTGGCCTTATTGCTCTATTTTTACTGAAGCTATAATTCATTTCAGAAGAAAACAAGGTTAATAGTTGAAATATATGCATGAAAATTTTTACACTCATTTCAAAATCAGTAAATTTCATTGGAATTCATGAGTAGACATTTTCCTGAAAAGCTAGACTCATTTTTAAAACACATTATCTTTACTTTTATTTTCTGTCCAATACAAAAAATACAAAATTGTTTGACCCCAGGAGTAATAAATTACACCTAAGAAATGTTTTTACTAGTCGCATTGTGACAAGAATGCAAAGCTTAAAAATGGCTCCATTAGGAAGCAGGCGTGTGGTATCACGGTTAACTCACTACTTGGGACACCCACATACCGTGTGACAATGTGTGGCCCACATCCTTAGAATCTAGCTGCCTGTTATTGCACACCCTTGGGACAAATACCAGGATCCGTGCCATCTACAACAGGAACTCAGACTCCATTGCTGGCTTCTTCTGCCCAGCAGACAGGCAAGGGACAGTCTGTCTCTTCTCCTTCACCTATCTGCTTTTCATGCAAATTTAAACACTTTAACATTACCAAAAAGAATTCCTAGAATAACATCTGTTTTGCACACATCAAAAGTTATCCCAAAGTAAAATTATCTAGCAATTGTAGGAAGCTTAGCCTTTTCTGTTAACTGAATCTTTGAAAAACAATGAATTATTTTTATTGGAAAGGCAGATCTACAGTGAAGAGGAAAGAAAGAGGAAGATGCTCCATTTGTTGATTCACTTCTGGCCTCAACAGCCTGTACTGAGCTGATCCGAAGCCAAGAGCCAGGAGCCCTTCCAGGTGTCCCACACGGTGCAGGGTCCCAAGGCTTTGGGCCATCCTCAACTGCTTTCCCAGGCCACAAACAGGGAACTGGATGGGAAGTACGGTTAAAACCGCCAGGATTAGAACCAGCACCTATATGGGATCCCAGTGGATGCAAGGCGAAGACTTTAGCTGCTAGGTTACTGTCCCAGGCCCTCTGTTAATTCATTTCTTTCCACAATTTCTCAGTTTCCTCCAGAATAGCTTATTGATAAGCTGCACAATTAAACAGGTTATGTTTGAGGTATTTCCTCATTAGTATAAGGTTTGGGAGAGCATCCGCCAAGCCCCTTTAAGTTACTGGAGAATGGAATTTCTTGATTTCTGATATAACAAAGTAGAATATATGTATATACAAAATCATCCCAGATAGATTTATTCCCATGTTGTTTTGGATTCTTAGTCTGGAAGACACTCAGGGTTAGATTGCACTTGGCTCACTGATATTAGACCTCTTCCTGGAACTTGCTTTGACCATAAAAGTGTGAGAACAGGCATGGAAATCACTGCAAGAAGCTCAAAGAGCTAGAATGCAGTGTTTTTTTGTTTTGTTTTTGCTCTTGGAAAAAATGATGCCATCGTATAATTCATGAGCCCGTGATGAATTCGACTAGAGAAAAGAGATTGTTTGGAATGAACCAAACTGAAATAAACATCAAAACGCATGGGATACAGCTAAAAAAGCAAACAATCAAGGAACAGTATGGATTGGACTATTGGAATTACATTTTCCATGTTGGTTTCCTTATATAAGAGAATATATGGTATTTGTTCTTTTGTGATAACCTACATTGGCCTCCCTGCTTATTTTCATGAAGACAAAAGCATTCTTGAGATGTAGCCCCTTTGACTGCCCCTAGTGACTGAATCAGAGTTCCCCTAACAGCTTCCTGGGATGCACACTAGGAGTGAAAAGCCCATCTTTGTTGTATTCAGTCATTTTCATTTCAGACACGTTCTTCAGCACACTATATGAGTGAAAAGAAATGTAAATACTCATTCATTATATCCCATTATGAATCAGAAGTCCTCTTAATGACAAAATAAACCCAAATGCAAAACTGACCTAGATAAATGCCAAACAGGTAATTTTTTAACTTTTCAAACCACTAATTTATATTGCCTGTGCCAATAGACTTCGTCATTTCCACCTACAGAGAAAAGATATGTATATTCTTATCACTTCGTAAAGCATTAAGGAAAATTAAAAGAGAAGGTATTAAGCAATGAAAAGATCAAAATACTCACATTTAACACAACAGTGCTATGTCCATCTTCTGGTTCAGTTCCACTAACAAAGAGAGACTCAGAGCTAAATTCAAACACGCCATGAGCATGGTCAGAGGCCGCAATTGTCACTAGAATTTGGGAAGCCACTCCTAGACTGGCTGCTTGAACAAGTTCCAATAAATGGGGGAAAAAAATGTTAATCAGTAATTTACAAACCAAAGGCAAAACCAAGGGGCATTTTGAAAAAAGCCCTTCCATTCATGGGAGACATTCTAATTTGTTTTAGAAAGAAAGGCAGACACAAGTGGTTGCCACCCATTTTCATGCCTTTATGACATTCCTCGGCTTTGGCACCAATGGGACACACAAGTGGTGCACAAGCTCTTGGAGATGAATAAGGAAAACTTGCTTTTCCTTTTCTGTGTGAAAGAGGACATTCTCCCACCCGCAGGATGTGAGGAAGGTCTCCCACGACCTTTACTGACCTCCAGAGAACAGGAGCCCAAATCACTCCAACCTTTATGAAACCGAGGTTTCCCTACAGTGTCAGTCACTTGAAAGAAAACACCTTTCATTCCCTATGTGCACTTATTCCAGTCCCTATTTTCTACCAAATGTTAGCACAGGTCTATTTCTCAAAACAATCCAATCCCCCAACTAAAGATGCAAACCTCTAAGAAATGCATTCAATTATGTCACATGAATGTCTACAGAGAAAACAATTCTAAGTAACTGAAGAATTACAGTTTTAGGTGAGACAAAGATGAAAGGAATGAGATAGATGGGAACATGAGTTCAGGCACTCAAAGGGTAACATGATGAAAAAGCTCTGTAAGTACTTTGCTTCTAGGGGGAAATATCCCAAGTATTCTCTTCATATATGCAAGAAAGCATGTGGGTTAAATGCCAATACATGTTTACATATGAATCACAAAATCCTTCATTTTTTCAAGACTCTTTCTGCTAATGACTTTTCTCATTGAATTTCTCATTTTCTGTTCCTATTTATTTTGATTAAATGCTACATTTAAGCCCCATGATCTTCTTGATATGCAAAGTCATGTATTAACTTGAAAACACAAATGTCCTAAATTTTTTAGGTGGTAAAATCTATGCAAAGTATTTAACTTCAGTAGGTTCACACCAGAAAGGATGTGACAGTGACTTGGTCATTTTTAGCTGGGGAACTGAAGTATAGGGGGAAAAAAAACTTCATTAAATTGCTTATATAATTGAAAAGGTCAATAAACTAAAGTATGTCAAGGATCTATAAATTTTAAGTGTCAGTAAAGGGTTAGTAGTGTTATCTATTTAAACTAGTTAAAACTAAATTGGTGCATCATAAATGACCTTGAAAAGCTGCTTACCACGTTTCCGAATAGTTGGAAGAAAGAATTCCACGTCCCCATCACCACTACCACTGCCATCAACCCTAAAGCGTTCGGCTACTTGGTAAAGAGACACAACCCACACAACACACACAACACACATTGACACAAGAAAATGGAGAGTTCTTAGAAAAACAAAGAAAGTCAAGTAATCTTCAACCAATGACACATTCTTCCCTAGAATTCCTACCTAAAGGATTATTCATACCAGTAACAAGTTATCGTTTATCAAAAACTCACAGTTCAGGAAATACTTTTGGCAAACTAATTGATCTGTTTCATTTACACCAATTTTATTGCTAAATTTTCATTAGTTATAGCAGTGCAAGTTGCCTCCTAACACTTGAAACATTTATAAACTATTTTGTGTTTATAAAATTACCATGATTATAAAGTCAACACCATCATTAATGTCTCTCCATCTCCATATTCAAATTTACTCCTTTCAAACCTAATAAAAGTCGTGATGAAATGGGCCCTAAACAAAGAGTCTAAAAATTCTGCTTGGCCCCATCCATGAGAGATGTTGGCTGTGAAACCTTCAGGGGCCACTGGATCTGTTGACTTCTCAATTTACTCACCTATAAAAGGATTGATACCTTATACAGAGCTGTGTGAACATAACAGGGAAAAGTTGAGGATAAGAAACAAAGAACCTTGGCAGTCTATACTATAAAGACAAAGCAGTTGTAACAAGGGATCTTACATCCTTAGTATGTCAACTATCTTCAAAGGCAGGATGGCAGCAGGGATGGCAATGGAGAAAGGAAAGAAAAGCAAGATCTAATGGTGCTTCTAACAATATCCTTGAATATTAAGCTGCATTCAGATCGTCTCTGCTCCTGTTTTATCCTTGCAAAGAGCAATTTACAGAACCCAGCACCTGAAGTCATCTGAGAATCTTAAAAGGCAAAATGGATTTCCAACAACTATCCAGCAGAGTGTTTTTCTCCTGTCTTATTCACAAGTAAAAGATGTGAATTTCAGTAACAATTGAGTCTAGTTCCAGCAGTATGAAACACCTACCCATGCTGTGGCTAGCGCACTTCACCCCTTAAGACATCGAAGATTAGTTTCATATATTTCTTTTTAAAGTTTCATGATAGAGTTCAGGGATTTCTCCTACCTTTTCCATTCCCCTTATCACCCCACACAGTTTTCCCCTATATCATAATAGTATAGTCCATCATACACTTTCACACGTTGTGCACAGTCCCTAGGCACTAGTTCCTTAGTTTGGGCCTGTGTCTTCATTCTTTCTTTTTGTCACAGCTCTCTGGCACTTTTTGCTAAGAAACTAAGAAAATCATAAATATTCATTTGAACACCAATTATCTTACATTGCTCTGCTCAGTGTCTCAAACATCTGATATCTATTTATAAATTGATCTAAGACAATGGTCACTAGCATTTCTTGTTATGCTTTTAGTCACAGGTGATACAAGGGGCAGCTTGTGTGGAGTACATAGTAATTGTCAAGTTAATAACATACTTACACCTGCCACACCAACAAGATGGGCATGCAGTGCACTGACTGCTCTCTGCATTCCAAGCTGTGGTTTGGGCTGTTCGTGTTCCTGTTCCCAACCATTGGTTTTATCTTCCCTAAATTTTTCAACTCTGCATACTCACCCCAAAGTCCCACATTAAACAGACACATTTGATACAGCCATTCTAGCCCATCTTTCCCTTTGGAGGACTTAATGATAATGATATAATACTACTAGGGTTTATAATGTAGAGACTAAGGAATTCCTTAACAGCTCTTACTTTCTTACACTTCTAAAGGTAAGAGTCAATATCACATATATTCATTTGTTGGCATGGTGTCAGAAGTGGTCACATGTATTCTATTATTACTTCCTGAGCATTTGATTATCAAGCACCTTAAGTCTGCAAAAAAAAAAAAAACGTTACTACCCCTACATGGGCTAACTAATATTTTTTAATATGGGTGATTTTTCCCAATAAATGGATTTTGAGTCCAAAAATGTTTGCTGATTGATACTTTCTGAATATCAGAACAGAGGATATGGTTTTGTTAACCGGTTTTTGTTGACAGCTGTCTCAAAATAAGTTATCTAGAAGGACTTTTCATTTGCTTTATACAATTAGCTCTAATAGAGCTACTATAAGAGTTGGAAAAGCAAGGAAAGAACTTTAAGGGCATCCATTTGACATCACAATTTGATTTAATGTAATTCAGTATTTGATTCGAAAAAGCGTACCTGTTAGAAAAAGGTCCATGAGCAATGAATGGGGCAGTGCAGGTGACATTCACAAAAAATAATGCTACTTAGAACTAAGCAATCCTCATAGAAGTGTAAAAAATGAAATTATAAATTGAATATTAATTTATAAAAGGCTTTAAACTATGCAAATTTTTTTGGCCAAAAAAAAAAAGACTAAGAAATTGTCTAGCATTAATCTAAAAAAATGAACTATCAGGCTTTCTCCAAGAGCCACTGACTCATCCTTTGAAAGAGAAACTAGTATGGTTAATTCACAGAGTACATCATCAACGTGGGAAGAGGTCATTCTTACCTCCTCCCTCCAAGTTTAACAACTCAACTTTAAAAGACTTTTCCAATTCGGGAACAGAATTGTCAGTGATGTTGACACAAATGTACTTGTATCTTTCTCCAGGCTGAAATTCTAGCATACCAGTAACACTCTGAAATACAAATCAAAGATGTGTCCATTAGAATGGTACTGTTTGTCAGTCTGCAAAATCGTATGGTTTCCATGCCTCAGGTTGCTTGAAACAGCAGAAGCAAAAATGAAAAGTGACAAAATGTCACTGAAAATAGTGGATAATTCACAACATAAATTCTAAGTAAGCATTTTAAAGCTAGAAAACAGATTTTTTTTTGTTTGTTCATCCAAACAGTAGTCAAGGAAAAACGAACCCTCATATTTGACATCCATCAATTCCTAAAGATTTCAGTGATGACAGCAATTTCCTTAAGCAAATACATTTAAAACAACTGAGAAACCAATAGCATTTTCATTCCCAGAATCTCTAAGCAATATTTCCTATTAGTCCATCAGGCATCATCCTCCCTCGATTACAATCAGTTATCTACTGTAACATACATCTCCCTCCAGAAAAGTGGTCAAAGCAGTTATCTAAAAATCAGAATTAACAAGCTTTTTCTCCCGTTGTTTTATGCAAGTTTTTCCCTCAAGTTAGAAATATCAAAACTATAAAATTTAGTTCTATAAGTGTTTGCCTGTAAGAACAATATTTCACCTTGTATAACTACCAAGAGATATTAAAGGTAAGTTGAGGGAACCAAGTACCAGTTCACTTGATCAGTATTTGCCAAACCTGTGCCAGCTTAAGTATCATTTCAGTTGTGCCGGCTTAAAAATCAAATTACTTTTTTTTCTTTAACTCCAGGGAGAACATTCTAGATGTGATATCAACTATATAATGAAAAAATAATTCAAACAGAACCCTAGCCATTCTACTTTCAGAAACATGTCTTGGTTCTGTGTTTCATGGTATCACACACTCCCATTATTCTCGCCGCCTTTCTAGCTTATGCTTGTCAAATTTTCAGTTTTGACATTTTACTTATGATTACCAAAAACCACACATCAGACTCTACAGAACTTCTGTCCAGAAAGGGCTAATACACCCTAGACTTATAATACTATATATGTGCTCTCCACTTCCAAATTTGTATCTCCCACCTTTAGTATCCAGATGTACACTGCACATTTTGAAATTTCTACCACTTCCGCCAGTGTAAAATTCAAGATCTTCCTTTGCAACTATGCCTTATCCAATGCTCTGCACAGCACTAGAATGTACGGTAGCATGTTGCCTACACCAGACACCAAAAAGTCCTTGTGAATACCCCTTCTACTTTATTATGTTCACTACACAATCCTCAAGTGTATCTTAATTCCTGATTATTTGAGCTTACCTACTTATTTTATTCACATAGTCTTCATATCTTAGCCTAAGACACTTGCTCTACAGATCAGTCATTCCCAGGATTGTACCTTCTAATGCATTTTCCACTGTTCAGCCTAGGGAGCGTCTAGAAATGTTTTAATACCTTTTGATTGATTAAAGAACACAGAAAAAGCTCAGAATACAGCATGACTCCTAAGATGCTGACCAGTCCAGTCCCTGTCTACCTCATCCTCCGATAGCACATCCAGTGGTCCACATTCCAAAGGCACTCGTGGTACCTGTGCTCTTGGCTGCCTGGGGACTTCCCCTCACACTCTTACCCATCTCCAGCAGCTGCCTTGCCTTCATTTACTTTTCTCCTTCAACTTCAGAAGCAGGCATAAAGCCAGCAAAGCCATCCTCCACTACCCAGAGAAAACCCTTGGCCACCTGTGCTTTTAAGCAGTGCTCTGCTCTTCCTCCAAAGCTGGGAGGCAGTCCGGAGGGTGGGAATCACCAGGAAGTTGGCTCAGGAGAATAAGAGCAAGGATGTGTGAAATACAGTGGTCTCCTCTTCAGGACATGACCTCTCTGCCTCTCCTTGTACCTGGAACACTCATAGGAGCCCTCCCCCCCTCCCCCCCACACACACACTCTTCTTACAGACCAGGGAAGAATGCAAAATGAGACAGAATAAAGGAAACAGACAAGCAAATGGCAGTGTTCCAACTGACACAGTGCCTCTGACAGCTCTCAGCAAAGTGTTAAGAGTAGATGTTTTATCAAGATTGGCAACTCCCAAGTTACAAGCTACAGACCTTCAATGGGAAGACTCAAGTGTTTAAGAGACTGCAAAGGTAACACCAAGGCAAGATGTGAAGTCACAAATGTGGCATATCAACAGCATTAAAGACAGTGTCAGTGTAAATAAAAACACGCCTTATCCAACGAAGAGGGTGGGAAAGAAAGAGCTGGAAAAACTTGGCTAACTAGATGATTAAATTGAACTCAAGCAGCCAAGATTTTTAAGGATTGAGAAGACAAGTGTATGCAATTACTAACCACTACCACTGAGTGGTTATTTCAGGCAGAAGAGGAAAAAGATAAGATTCATAGGAAAACAAAAATTCAAACAAATGTATAGGACAGCCTTCTTGGGAAGCACAGCTGAGGGAACAAGCATCTCTTCAATGTTTTACGTGAGTAGTGTTGGTGAGAACAAGCATCATGGGGTACTGTATGCATCGCCCCCCCAACCCAAGAACCACATGCATACAAGACACAGCATTGCCATCTAACTTCAGGGTGACCCTGTCCAGCATGAGCCATCCCTACAGATAAGGTAACTGGGATACAGGAAAAATAGGTAAGCCTCCCCAGACCACACATCATCCATGAGAACCCAAGTCTGCCCAGTCCCAAATTCCTGACCCTTTTGTGACTATGCTGAAGTACTACACTCCTTGTCATACAGAAAAGTGAGAGCTACAATAGGACATGAGCATACATTTCACTTCAATTGCCATTCTGCTTATTGAATGAACCTTCGATATAATACATTTAAAAAGTATCAATTTCAAGTACATCCGACAAAATTCTGTAAGATTCAAACAAGAGGAAGGAAGCCTTGGCTCAAGTCCAAGACACAAGCGAAATCAGTACGGTAGCTACTTAAATCTCAGTATTCAAAGAGCCAAGGCACCTTAGTAAGCAGAGACTTAAAAAGGCCAGAAAGTCAGCAGTGCTACTTGACGCTCCATCCTCCAGAAGGACTGTGCTTGTTCGACCAGGGCAGGAACAGATTCAAAAGGTGGCGAAGGGTTGGGGAGGCTCACCTGGTAATCCCCAGGACTGGATGCTGTCTCAGACACAGTCCTGAATTCCACAGACACAGTCCCCAGGAGGCCTTGTGCCCGGACGACCAGTAGTCTGACCTGCCCATCCTCCTCTTGCACAGTGACATGTGGTACACTGGTGGCAGGCAGGCTCCTGGCATCCTCAGGACGAGGTGGCTGCCCAGTGGAGAACTGCAGCAGGCCTGCAGGGACACAGCGCATGGAAAACCATTTCTGATTGCCAGTGAACTTCTTAGGCATCTAAGCAATCTTACACAATCATTTCTATCACCAGGAAAAATGATTTTTTTATTTGAAATATATCTGGGGGCGGGAATACCATATAACGAGTTCACTGCCACAAATGTCTGCAAGCACCAGGGCTGGAGCAGGCCAAAGTTAGGGAACCCGAGACCAGTTTCCCTCAATTGCGTTGCATTGCAGGTCTCCAACTCGAGTGTTAGAGACCCAACCACTTGCACAATCACCACTACCAGGAACCAGAAGCAGCATTTCATGACTCAAGCACTCTGAAATGGGATGAAGGTATTAAAAGAACCACTTTTCTTACAATGTTTTTATTTCTGTGTATTTCAGGTGGACAGAGAAAAAGAGATCAAATACTCCCCAAATACCCTAGTAACAAAGAATGGGTCTAGCCAAAGCCAATACCCAGAACTCCATCCCTTACCTCATTTGGTGGAAGGGACCCACAAGCCTCAACTACCACATGTTGAACCCCAGGATACGACAAGCTGGATCAGAAGTAGAGCATCTGGGACTTGAACCAGCACTCAGATATGGGTTTGTAGGCCCTTAAGTTGCATTTTAACCCACTGAGCCATAAAACCTATGCAAATACCTCCCCCATCAAATTTCCATGAACTTTATACAGAAAATATTTTGGGATGGATTTGAGCATAACACTTCTCACACAAAATGTCTATATGGTCTGGCAATGTTACAATTTAGAATGACATTCTTTGTCTTTTTTATAGATTGTGTATTTCTCAAAAATCTGATTCTATAAACAAGACTCACATCTGCATACAGTATCACATCACTTAAAAACCTGTTGCATTTAAATTATCAATAAAAGGAGTACTGATATTTTCAAATGCATATTCAAGTTTTTTCCCTCATGTATAACCAGTCTAATTCCTGCTCTAACTTACAGCAGAACTGAAGTTAGAACCTCGTCAACATTTGTAACAATTCTTCCTAGAATTTAACTGTGGAACAAGACTTGATTCTTAGGTTTCCTCTTTCCCCCTTCAAGTGATGCTTTTGGTTTATTCTCGGGCAAGAAACACCATTTCAACACAGAAAATATCCTTTACAGGGGAACCATGCTGGTTCACCAACTATGGAAACTGATTTTTCAACATTCCATAAAAATATGAATGTGATAACTTCTTCACTTTGCGTCTTAGTAAAATACGAACTAAATATTTCAAATGTGAACATAACCATCCTTTTTAAATTACAGAAACATTATGGCCACAAATAATCACAAACGGTTTTATCTCAGACTCCTGCAAAGCTTCCAAACATGGACCACTGAATCTCAGAAATCTATCACTTTACTTCCTGTCATGGGCACTTGCTCAGCAAGCAGCAGCATAGAAGCTGAGGAGCTCAGAAGTTCAGGGTTCTGAGTTTAACTCAGCATTTACACAAAGTCACTGAATAGGCTTTTTAAGACACCAAGCACCCTTGGGGGGAGAGGAGTAGGTTACCGTATGGCTGGTCACTGGCCTTGACCATGACATCCGTAGTCTCCGTTTCGGGATCAATACTGGCACCACTGGTGGGAGTTGAACCCACTGTTCCATCTCCCGGAATTGCAGAAATCAGAGTCACACGAAAATACTCATTCAGCTCAGGAGTGTCATCATCGAGAACATGTATATTCAGGACCTGGAAATGTTAACACGCAGAGGCATCAGGCAGTGGGAGGGCACCAATGATGCCAGAGAGAAACTAAACAGCCTGTAGGAAGAGCCAGAAGAGAGGCTGCTAGGCTGCAGACCTCTAGAACATATCAGGAAATGTAAAAGCTCATTGTCTAGTTCGTTCAGCTGCCACTATACATATGTATGGAAACGCTACATTGTGCCTCCTGAAAATGTTCTACAACTACATGTTTGAAATAATTGAATAAAAAAGCTCAATATTTCAAGTTACTATCTAACATGATGTGAACAGATTTGAACATTACATACACATACACAGATAAAGATCTTAGATTAATTCCTTAAGCAATAATGGATGCTGCTATTATCTAAATGGCTGTGTTATAGCAGCCTACCCCCAACTCCTGCTCCCACAAATCCCTATGGCGACAGTCAGCCTCAAAGATGAACCTTACTCTGTTAGCCCTACCTTCAGACCAGAGAAGGTCTCCCCAAGAGGCCACTGAACTTATCTGGACAATAAGACGCTGAACTTTATGCTAGGCATGTGTTTGCAAGCAATGAATCTCAACTGAACTTGAACTATGGTTATGCAACAAGGTGGAGGAATCCACCATGGGGGGAGGGGTATGGGAGGGGTGGGGGGAATCCCCAGCGCCTATAAAACTGCACCACATAATACAATGTAAACAATAAAATTTAAAAAAAGAAAAAAAAAAACAGATTAGGAGACAGGGACTTTGGGAGATAATCAGATCTTCAAAGTGGGGCCCTCCTGAACGGCATTACTGCACTTGGAAGGAAGCCTGAGGCAAGCATGCGTGCAGCAATGTGGGTAAAATACCCCTTGGACAATTAGACTAGTTCACAGGCCCAGCACTTGCTTTCAAGTCTAGTTTCCTACTGCCAGGATGCAGTGGTGACAGCTGACTCCATTGGGAAATTTGGGCCACATCCTGACTCCCAGCTGCATCCGGGTCCAGCTCTGGCAACTACAGGGAATGTACCAGTGAATGGCACATCCTTCTGTGTATGCATGCATGGGCCTGCCTTTTAAATACAATACATAAAAAAATCATTTAAATGGGGCAGGCCTTATTTCTACTCCAAAACATGTTAGGACATAGTAAAAAGACATATCTATAAAACAGAAAACACTGACTCCACAAACATGGATTCACTGTGAATACTTTGATGTCAGACTGCCTACTCAATGCAACTGTGAGCAATAGCTTTATCGTGCTCATAAATTACCCGGTCTAAGGTATTGCATTTAAGCAATTTGCAAGACTAAGGCAAGTAGTAACCAGTCACATCTTGTAAAAGTATTCTACTCACGTCACATGATATTTAATCTATATAATATACACTCATGTACCAAAGACAGCCGTATTATCAGCCTCATAGTAGAGATTCCCTAACACGATATAATGGGGGAGAGGGGGCAAGAAAGGGCAGCACACACACATCCAAAGCCTGTTCAGGAAAGCCCAACATGCCCAGTCTTGGGATTTTACAAGGAAGATTTACAACAAATCTTAGCACTCCGGAATTTACTACCAACTCAAAAAAACATTAAGTACTAACAACCCACTCACATTCTACAAAAGCTCAGTCAAAATTTTAACTGAAAAGCAACCCCCCTTCCTTTAATACAGCTACTTAGGACATTTCAAGCCAAAGCCATTGACCAGGTACAAGGACAGGAAGGGGGATGGCAGGCAGAGGCATGTACTCACACTACGGCCTGAGAAGGTCAGCCTGGTGAGCAGCCAGGACAGACTGGAGATCACCATAAACATGGATCTCCTTCCCAGCAAGAATGAGCATCTACTGAAAAACCCTAAGTGGGGGACTGACAAAACACAAGTTCTGATTCAGAGCAAGGACAACAGCAAAACAGACAAAGCAGAGCAAGGAGAGAAGCAAGAGGATAGGATAGGAGGTAACCACAAGACACTATGGAATTTTGAACCATCACTGGGAGTAAAAGATTAAGGGCAAAGGTAGATTTCAGGTTTCTCTGATGACAGCAGGTGCAGGCTGGAGGCTCCCGTAGCCTGCAGAGAGAGGGACAGAAGAGGTGTCCCGATTACTTCCAGAAAGAAGGCGAGACCCACCCGTAACCAACTCAGAACCCAAATGCAGGCTCCAAACACTGGCCACTGGACCCAAAAGCACCTGGAGAGCTCTTCATAGCTGATGTGGCTGTTCTAGAGATTTCACAAGTCAGAGGTTGAATGTGATCTGTGACATTTTGTTTCCTCTTCCTCCAATCAATATGTGGTTGTTCTTTAGTTGGAAGTATTTAAACTTGAATATTTTGAACTTTCAGTTAACCTTTAGATTTCTAAAAAATTTTCTATAAGGTTGTTGATTATTGTTTGCAAGTCTTAACTTGCTACATTTCCCTAGTAATTTACAAGCTACTGGCATTTCTTAAGAGAATCTTTTTAAATGCTTACTTTATTTGAAAGGCAAAGGCAAGAGATTTCATTTCCTTGTTTGTGAACTACCTGTTAAGCATAATGCAGTTTAATCCAAAGTCCTTATTTAAAAATCTTTTTCTGAATAGAAAAAAATTACTGCATTTCTCCAAATGTAAAGCAAATACAATGAGGTTATAATTTTGAGCTGTCTATTGTCCGACAGGAAGTATACCATTAAGAGCCTGTTTTGCTTTGCGTCGATAGCAGAAAGTTCACTTAAACACCTGCAAGCTGTGTCACATACATTGATATTAAAGAACAGATAAAATTCTAACACACCTCACTCAAAATACTCGATTGTTCTTTGTGTAAATTTTAAAAATGTCTTCTACCATGATACAGATCTAAACTCCCAAATATTGTACGTTGCCTAAATAGCCAGATGCCATGAAGCAATTCTATTGCAAACTCTTCAGGAAAAGCTTTTCAGGAAGCTTTTCATGACACCAAGGTGGCCAGGTTTACCTCCGATCTCTGCCAAGGATGGAATGTGATGGTTCCACTGGCATTGGCGAAATCGTCCACAAGGTAAGCCACGCCATTGGCTTCGATCTGCGAGATGGTGTAAGACACATACACGTAGCCCAGTGCTCCCCTAGTGCGCTCGACCACACAGGAAACCGTGGATCCCTCCTCTGCCACCTGAAACAGAGCAGCAGTCGTGTGTAAGTGAACACCGATCGACGGCAGGGATAAAACCACGATGAACGCAAAATCCTTCCAGCTGAGTTTCACAGGTTTCTACCTTTTGAAAGAGATTTAACAGTCTGTGTACATTTGCTCAGGTTTGGGGCTGTTAAGGTACATTTCAATTATTTATCCTTGCAAGTCAGAAAGTAATGATCATCTTGTGTACATACAACACTTTCATCAACATCTGCTTTGTGCCCAGCTCATGGCACGTAGAGTTCATGGTGATGCAGATCACTTTGAAAAGAAACGGCACAGTCTTTGTCTGCATTCAACTAACAGGGTCCACTGTGGACTGCTTAGGCTTGGTCTGTGTGGCCTGCCGTTTATTCAGCAGCAACAAGCTGTTCAGCAAGTGCTAGTCAGGAAGAGCTCACACTGAAAACCATGGCTAACCTCCCCCTAGCATCACTCTTGCTGGCCACATGGTGAGGGAGAAGAGCCTGGCTGACAGGCAGCAGAGCCTCAGTGGACCTGTTGCCTATCCAGGTCCTACTCAATGCTGCCTCCCTGTGGTGGATTCACATTCCTCTTTCTCCCAAGTATTGCCCTGTCCCCCAAGTACTATGCCCACCAGTTAGCACAGTCCCTGGTTCAGGCCATTCTTTCCTCTACCTCACAGATAAAGTCAACTGGAATGTTGCCAGCTGTGCCCAGGGCTTCTCAGACGCCCCGGACCAGGGCAGGGGGAAGCAGTAGCCCATCCCCTGCCAGTACCCCAGATCAAACAGGGAAATCTGCAAAGAGCAAGCTTGAAATTTCCCTCCTCTAATCATGGCGTGAAACCCAAGACTTGCTGACAAAGAGCTCAGTTTACCAGACGTCCATTTGGAAAAGTCTATTAAGAGTCCAAAAGATGGAAACTAACAATGGTTCCAGAACTTTAAAGACAGAACAGATTGTACATCATAAGTTTATTAGTCATCAATATACAAGAGGTAATTAAGCCATATGCGAATGTTTATGGTTGTACCGTTTATGGTTAAAAGGGACAGAAAGCCCACTATCTGTATCCAAGGCAAGTATGTGCAGATGGATTCAGAACAGATCAAACTTTCTGTAAAAGTTTATGAATTAATACTTTAAAAGCTAAATTCAGCGAAGTCCCATCTTGGGAAGAACCTTCAAACATCAAGCATCTTGGAGACCATCTTGGATGCTTTCAACGAAAATCCACCTTGAATACGGATTTGTGGAGGAAAGAGGCAAAACCTGAGGTCTACTATAAAAATTGAGACCAAAATGATAAGATAGACTGGTTAAACCATGAGGCCACAGTGCCAATGTCTACAACACCAGCACCCCATTGTGACCACTAGTTTGAGTCCCACCTACTCTTCCAACCCAGCTTCCTGACAATGCAACTGGAAAAAAAATTGATGAAAAATGTGAACACTTGATACCATCAACAAAGGGTCTTTAGGATACCTCTACCACCTCCAACGTTCAGAGGTTCTGACATGGAGCAGTCATTCAGCCCAGTAGCTGTGACTTTGGGTCCCACACAACCATGTTTGGGTTCAAGTTCTGCCTCAGGCACCTGACTCCAGCTCCCTGCCAATTCATTCGTTCCTTCAAATAATGCAACATTTAAAAGGCTTGCTAACTTATTTGGACAATCTTAGCTAAGTCATGTGGATTTTCCAAATGTGTTAGCATACTCATTATACAGAATCACACTGCTTAATAACGCTACCAATTTTATCTGAAAGGTTTCTACACGCCAAGAAACAGCTGAGCTCAGTTTGGCAGATAAAAATGCTTCCAAATTTAGATTGTCACTTGAAAGATTAAATTTTTTACCCAAACAAAAAATCAACTACGTTTTCTCTTGAAGTCAGAGCTTCCTTTATTCATCTTCATTAAATGCCTGCCAACTACCCAAATCCAACTGATGGCAAGTTGTCAGTTCGGCATTTAACAAAAAATGGCACTTTAATAAGAGCAACTAAGCTCCCCGCTAATGGCCTAGAACAAGAGCAGGGAGTGGATCAAGTCCTTAGGTCACTGCACCCATGTGGGAGATCCAGAAGAAGCTCCTTGTTTGGACTGTCCCAGCTCCAGGCATTGTGGTCATTTGGGGAGTGAACCAGCAGAAGGAAGATCTCTGTAACTCTGCCTTTTAAGTAAAAATAAAAGATAAAACATTGGGAAAAAAAAAAAACTAGAGTTGATGGTATTAAAGATACAAGGGCAAAGACAATGATAGAAATCAATACTGAGGTTCAAATTCCCTTATTTTAGGACCACCAAAAAAAAATCTAATAGTTTAATATTCCATCAATACTGGTAACTGCTTAAGTCCTCAGGCAGACATTTGATGAGATTCTGTCTTAGCTTTAGTTACTCGGTGGGGACAGTAAATGTTTCTAATGAAGGAACTCCGAGTACCAGTTATCCAAAATTCTGAAGTGTTTCATTTGGAAACATTTGCACAAGCATCAACTGGGGAGGATATCCAAATTTAAATGTTTCATACACCCCATATGCTTGGCTTAGATGTGATTTCATGTATTTTTGGAATGTTTGTTCATTCATACTGTGGTCATTTACACCCACAGTAGGTCAATAATCAAGTCAGATTTGGGTAGGAACATCCTGTGCCATGGCTTAGTAATCTCGTATCCCATATCCCAGTGTCTCATTTGAGTCCTAGCTGCTCTGCTCTTGTTTCATCTTGCAAGCACACCCTCAGCCCTGGGGTAAGAGGGCAGCAGGGGAAGAGCTCAAGTACTAAGATTTCTGTCACTCACATAGGAAATCCAGCTCAAGTCTTATCCTAGGTTCCTGGCTTTGACCTGGCCTTGCCCTGGCTATTGTGGGCATTTTGGTATTAAACAAGCAGATTAAGGATCTTTCTGTCTCTGCCTTCCCCTATCACTCTACTTCTCAAATAAAATCATGGAAAGTTTACTATTTAAATTTTTGAGACTTCAAGGCATTGAGGATTTTCTATTTTCAATCTGTAGGAGTTAACTGCTGTATAGATAGCGTGGATTATCAGAAACATGCATAAACTTCAATGCAGAAGTTCAATGGTGAATATCTAAATAATTGTCATTATAGGTAAACATTTAAGTTACAGGTTTGTAGCACTCATCTGTGATATTCTAGTTTTTACGTTAAAAAACTCCATTTGAAAATTTCACGATTCTCAAACCAAAGAGCTAAAGGGGCAATGCAACACTCCTGACAGGCATTCCAATTTGTACAAATGAGCCCTATGGCGTGGGTACTGAAGCACTATCCTTCCATGTTTTTGTTACGCATTTTGATTTAAATGTACATCCTCCTAGTCCTGTCAGAATCAGGTTACAGAGAGTCCTGTTCCCAGGTGTGGTGTTATGGATACCAAGCTGTTGCTTAACACAACACCTGTGAAGTGGTTAGCTCAAGGTCTCACCTTACGGAATGGGAAGCTAAGATGATTACGAGTCTAACATGTTAGGAAGAACTGATAAGGACAGTAGAGGAGCCTAATAAATTCCCCGGGCCAATAAGGAAGTCATTTACACCCAGCACAGAAGAACGGTGTGATTACTTATGTATGTTCCACAAGTATTTTTATGAAGTTTCAACAATAATCTTGACTAGCTTTGTATACACAGTGGACATGAAGGTCTTAGAAATGGAATTATAAGTCAGTCCAGTGGAAAAATGTTAAACTATTTTCTGTGAACTTTTCCTAGATCCTCTATTATTCAATTTAGAGTACCTAATATCTGAATCAGTAGGCAACATCAATTACTTTCAATAGAATTGTTCATTCTTCGAAGTACATCAACTTTACAGCTAAATGCTATGGATCCATTTGTTAGACTCACTCAGCTCCAGCAAGTTAGCAGACTGTCAGGAGCTTCCTCTGGGTCTCACAGGTGGGTACAGGGGACAGAAAACACACCTGTACTGACAACACACTTCTTTCTCAGGGGCATAAGCAGGAAGCTAACTTCAAGGGCAGCAGCCAGTATTCATGCCAGTGCTCCCACAGGATTCCAGATTCACAGGCAGAGGTTTAACCTGCCACTGCACCAGCCCCCACTTGCTATCACTCCTACAAGCTCCTTAAGGTCATTCAGTGAACTCCAAAGAGTCAAGCCATTGCAATTCCTATTTGAAACTACCGATTCTAGTCAGTTTCTGGAGATTTATCAGATAAGCCCAGTCCAAAACATATTCACCAACAATAAACTGTTTAATTCCAAGATCTCCCGATCTCACTACTTACCTCTGGTATACAAGCTCCAGTGAAACCAAACAAGCCATTGGCATTGTCGCTTTTTTGGATTATTAATCGTGCTGTAGCATTTTCTTCAGAAATGCGAGCTCCCCCATATGCAGAGACCAGCCTGAGAATAAAGGATTCCTCTCCTTCCTCTTCATTGTCATCTCGTGCAGAAACAATGAAGGATTTGTTGGTCTCTCCCTGTCTGAATTCCAGATATCCAGAAACTGGGTGCAGGTCGCTCTTGGCCGGCTTGGCATGCAGTTCATACATTTCCTCTGACGTCAATTTCCGCTCATAGGCCCTGACATCCTGCATCAGTCCTGTGAACCTGTCACTGCCATTCACTCCTGCCCCAATTCTCAGAACTCCTGGACCTGGAATGGAAGGGGAACTGAAATGCTACACCGTTCACAAGTATCCCAGCCTGAATCAAACCTATGAACCTGCCGCTGCTGTCCACTCCTGCCCTGCGTCTCAATTCCCAGACCTGGGATGGAAAGGGAGCTGAAATGCCACGTTATTTGCAACTGTCCCAGCCTGTATCACAAGCGATTCAAGAAATGATTTTATTGAAAAAAATCTGTGGGTAAATACTGGTTCATAACCAGTATACAGATAGTAAAGGCTATCTTCAATTGTGAATTTCAAAACAGTGAACCCATTTAATCCAATCAGCACTGTGACTCAGCTATGTTGAAGGGACTGGTTATTATATTCAAACTACATGGTAACAGTAGCTTCCATTAGTATTTCAAAGATCAGTCTGGACAGAAAAGGTAGCAATTACATAATATACACAAAGATGTGTTTACATGAGGCCTTCAAAAAGTTTTATGGAAAAATGGAATTAAAAGCAACCATTATTGGGCCCAGCATAGTAACCTAGTTGCTGAAGTCCTCACTTTGCATGCACCAGGATCCTACATGGGCATCAGTTTACATCCCAGCTGCTCTACTTCCCATCCAGTTCCCTGCTTGTGGCCTGGGAAAACAGAATGGCCCCAAGGGTTTGGTATCCTGCACCCACATGGAAGACTTGAAGGAAGCTCCTGGCTCGGGATCAGCTCAACTCCAGCCATTATGGCCACTTGGGGAGTGAACCAATGGGCAGAAGTTCCTTCTGTCTCTCCTGAATTCACATGTGGTCTACATGGGCATGTATTTTTCAATTATGTACACATCATCAAAATGTTGATACTTCAAATTTCAACATCCAGGTTGTGAAGATGACACTCACCATCAGTAATAGCTTCTCCTTTCAGACTCCTGATTCCCCTAGGCACGGCATTTCCATCCAAGTAGAATTCAATGATGCCATCATCCAGGATAATCAGCAGGTGTAGCCAAACACTTTCTTCTAAATACTTCATGACTGTTGTTTTGGCAACATACGTAGTATTGGAACCCAAAGTTTTGTAGTGAAGGGAGAGTGTCACGTGGGACTCATTTGTTTGAATTTTTACACCATAGTAGAGGCTTCCATTACCATCATCCTTGGCTATAACAAACCCATTTGTGTTGGCATTAGGCAACACCCAAGCTGAAAAAGTAAAGCTGGTGATTGTTTTGTTCCTGGAAGGATGGTATTCTGGATTAACAGTGCCAAAGGCACCTGCCAGCCCACTGAAGTACAGTGCATGGGTTCCACTGTGGTGATGCCGCAGATGTGGTTGTGAGTGCACAGTGCTGGGGAAAAGCCCAACAAGCAAAAAGTCAATCATTGGCGGCAAGCCAGCAGGGAACTCACTGGAAAAGATTTCCCAACCTACTCGCACATCACCAAACACGCCCTGTTGCCTCAAAATGGTGAAGCTGGCCACATACGACATGTCGTCTTCAGAGAGAACATCCTCTGCCATTTCTCTCTCTAAGCACTCTGCATCCAAGATGAAAACGCCAAAAGGATCATCATTGAATGGAATCATTATTGTCACTTGAAGGTTACTCTCTGCTACCTGGCCCCCAGCATCCGGGGACCCACCTAGAAGAGAATGTGTCATGAGTGAGAAACCAGAATTTGAAATATTTGCTAGTCTAAGGCAAAGAAAGAGTAGTTTGGGTTTTTCTTTAAGCAGACAAGCTTCTGGATAATAATTTGTTGACTATAATGAATAACACTATCATTTTTAGAGATATAATGTCAAATACAACTGGTTTAACCTTAATATTCAAGTAGGTATATAAGAAGAGGGTATGACTCAGAGGCTTCATTTCTGCACTAAAGGTAAACAAGGACTGGTATTGTGTTATGCAGGTAATGCTACTGAGGTGCTGGCATCTCAGATACCAGCTGCAGTGTCAGTTTCTCCACTTCCAATCCAGCTCCCAGCTAATGCCCTCAGGAAAGCAGCTGCCAGCCCCAGTGTTTTGGGCCCATGTTCACTCATAGGACACTGCAATCAATTTCCTGGCTCCACATTGACTCAGCTCTGGCTGTTGCAGCCAGCTGGAGAGTGAGTCAGTAGAGTAAAGTGCGGTTCTCTTGCTCTTACTCTCTGGTTGACTTACAACTAAATCTTGAAAAAATAAGCAGTAATGGGAACCTTGATTGCTTAAACTGTAACAGCAAGACCAACTTGGGTATAACATTTATACCCAAAATGAGATAACATTTTTAATTTTCAAAAGCTTAATGGCTCTACTAAAGAGTTCAACAATCATGACTACAGTTCAAGAGGAAAACGGAAAAGGACCTGTCAGCAATCAAAGATACCGAACTCCCTTTCTATACATGTTAAAATAGAAACACCAAGCTTCAAACCAGCATAACTATTTCCGAACTTACATTAATGTTCTTAGATTTTCTTCCTGTAGCAAACGTGGCATATCCATTTGCAGTTTCAAAGATGGATATGAACTTGCACCCAAAAAATTGACCCAGTAAGATCAAATAAATGCAGAAAATAATGCTTCCATCCACAGAGGTATTTTGACATTTAAAAACCAGACCATGAAGTTGCATTCTTTATCATCAACTCCCACAGAATTCTAATTAGTACAGCATAAATAAAAACTGCTGGTAGCAAAGTAAAACTTGCAAACACAGCACCTGAGATGTTGACAAGCTTCAGAACGTAAAACTCGTTGAACTCAGGAATTTGGTCTGGCACAGCATGCAGAACTATGGGTTTTGCTCCCTCGCCATCCATGAAACTGACAGTCCCTGACGTTTCATAGAACTCTTGTCCAGGGAGCAAAACAGAACCATTATGAAACAGCTGCCAAGCCAAGGAAACATTGCCAAAGTGTCCTCGATGCCTCAAAATCCTGCGGAAAATCCAAAAATGTCAGTTGTGAACTCAACACTGATAAGTTTGTGCCATTACACATCAATTTTCTATCATCCATAAGTCAACCAACCAGCCAATTCTACTAAGCAACTGACAACTTTCACAGGAAGAAGCAGGACTTCAGATAATGAGAAGCAGTTGTGAAAGCCTTGGTCTTCAAAGTTCAAACCAGAAGGTAATTCTAAGCACAATGCAAACTGATGCCAGTGACAACTGGCCAACACTCCTCAAAAGGAAACAACGAGGCTGAGTAGTCACGTGTGACCTGACAGGAAGGATTTCCTAAAAATTTTAACGTTATTTCAATTTATCAGACCCAAAGGGGTAGGGATTCTAGTGAGGGTGGCAGCAAGAATTTATACTTTCAGCTAAGGAGTCTTGTATACGTGTTTAAAGACGTAACAAAGCTTGCAATCCATTCAGACCAAGTTTCCAAAGTTTTTCTTGAATAATATTTGCTTACTTTTTGATAGGTGAATTTCAAATGTTTACAGACCATTACATTTTGAAATGCCTTATGCAAATATACTTACCAAAATGCATTAGTCTTTCCTTCTTCTACTGCTTTATCTATGGGCTCCAGAGAGAACACACCATTGGGGTCGTCATTGGCTTCAATTATGACTGTGGCAATTCCATACTGATACACTACTGTGTCACCTGAATGTCAAACTGAGAAGTCAGCACAGAACAGCCAACACCATCCAATCCATACTTCTATGTTGAAAATCGGTTTGTAATTAACTTGAAACTTTCACTAAGAATTTCTTCAGTTAAGGACACAGAATTGCAAACTACTGTTCTTTTTTCCCTAAGTATACATACATGTAGTGATGTATATGCAGGCGTACAGACTTGCATTTGTGTACAAACACATACAGAGAAACGGAGAACACCTAAGTATCTTTAGTGTGCAATAGTGCCTGTTTTTGGAGGATGTTTAATTTTGTAGAAAGTACTTTACACTACCCTTCAAACTAAATATACACTACACTTTTCTTCACACTAGGAAGTGCTTCAAATAGCGTAAGTAAAAAGTAAGATGTTTCAAGTTTCTGAAGCAGATCTTTTCATAACAATAAAGTGCCACTCCTCGTATGTGAGTACTCCTGTCCATGTTAATTGCACTCACTAGCTCTGTCTTTAGGCAATAGGGTATGATTTGACCATAGGGAGAACTAAGCATAAAGGGCAGATGTGGAAAGGGAGGAAACTGCAATGATGTCTGTAGCAAATAGGAATAGAGTTTCTAGTGTCAATTTATGAGCTCCAACTTACAAAGACACAGAACTACAGACGACAACATGTGGTGTGGGTACGCATGCAACCACAGACATACTCTGTCTCCACACACTGAGGGCGCGGGAGCAGCCCGCCTTCAGGATCAGGACACACCTGCTGCCTGAGGCCTGGCTGCTCAACTACAACATTCATGGAAAGGAACAAAGGTTTCCTGCAGTAATAGCTGACTATAGGGTCATGAAGCAGAAAATGAGCTTAAACAACTTGCTGTGTTAGAAGTAGAACATGTTTAGAAGTTAACAGAAATGAATCTGAAAGAGAAAGACATCTCCAACAGGATACCTGGGTTTGACCAAGAGAATGCATCCTGATAGTAACAGGATGTTTAAGTATTGAGGATAAAACAAAATTTTATGGGTAATAAGATGTTTACATGGTTTCAAAATGCCTCCCTATAGGATGTTGATTAACTGCAAGAGGAAGAAAGTTCATTTAAGATATTTATCTCTTATACAAGAATTTTCTATTTGTGCCTCTCTGGGGAACAGTAAGTCCAGAGTAATGCCCAAGAAAACACCAGCATATGCATTTTATGACAAGCTTCACAGCCTTTCGTGACAGCAATGACACAAACCTTTGTAATCATGGACAGACAAAGCTTAGTGCTCCTTGGTGCCACCTCTGCAAGGCAGTACCAACCATTATCTTACTAAATGCACCAACTAAAATCACAACTTGGTAAAGAAACAAAATCCAGTCACCTGAGGAGTTGAAGAGGACAATGTAAAATGGCTCGTCTGTTTCAGGGATCCCGTCTTCATGAACGAATATGGACAGGTACTGCTCTCTGACTCCCACCTCAAAAAGGGCCTCTCCTTTTTCCACAGGAACAAAGTCACCTTCTCTTGCTGTAGCCTTCCCATCCCTAGTAACGTACTGAACAGTGCAGGCCTCGTCAAGGGATCCGTTTCTCAAGACAGTGAAGTTGGCACGCTCACCTTCTCGGACCTTCAGCACACGAGGTTCTGGAACATCCATGAAGAAGGAGCAGGTGAGCATCTCTGGTCCTGCCTATACATTTCCACAGAGTTCCCCTAACACCCTGTGTGGAGATTGTGGAGATGCGCCCCCAAAAACTAGATCACAATGCCTAGGACTGCAAATCTCAAACATTCTCAGCAGACTGAAAATGCTAGCAGACTCCCTGCTACGACTGCGGGAAAGACTTGCCAGCTCACGTGCCCGGGGAGGTGTGAGGCATCTTCATTATCTCCCTCTTAGTGGTTGTGGTGTGGCCTAAACATATCTGAGCAAAAAGTTCTGTTAAATTCCTTTTCTAATTAGATCTGTTTGTTCACTGGTGTCTTCCTGTAACTCACGTTTACTTATCCAGCTGCTCAGAGTCTGGTGATTGTTTCCCCTAACCCTTTGTGATCTATTGTTGGAGTAGTTTGTGTACCGTTGTTCAGTTAACTTGTAACTTACCAACCCACTTGCCCTGCAAAAATTGGTGTGAGAAGCCCAGAGAAATTCAAGGAAGTGTGCATTGGTTCATCTCGCCTGCGCACCCCCTGTGGCTCAAAGTTCTTAGTGTGGACATCACACCTCAAGTCCCAGACTCCACTAGAGGGACCACCAAGATCCCTGCCTGCCACAGGAACCACAGTTCCTGTGGAGTTGGGAAATCTATTCCCAATTTCCATGAGGCCCATTGCTGGTGTCACTGGTTTTCCTATCTCCGTGACACTGGAATCGACTGACAAATTGTAAACATAATGACAGTGAAGTGCGTAATACCAGAAATTCTCTGCCTGTTTCATATACCTCACCGCCAAGTTGAGACTAAGCTCTCTGACCATGGTCCCAGATAGCTTATGTCTTACTTTTGCTGTAACAGTTTACAGAAGGCTAAACAGACTTATTCATTAAATCCATACTGACCAAAGGCTAAGGCAATCAATACAGTCTCAGGGCGTTAGATTCCTAGTACAGAGAAAGTTGACCAAAAGGGTTTAATTAAAAATTAAGTTCCATCAATGAAATAAAAATATGCCTTTGGTTGGCAAAGGATAGTCTTAAGGAATGCATTAAAGTGACCAAAACCAAGGCATCTATTGAACACACACATTAAGCACCAGTTATTACAGTGAGGCACTATCCACTAAGTACATTACATAGCCCTGAGACAGCTGCAATATGGATCCAAAGAAAGTACATATGGAAGATTTTCCTGTACAAAGCAGGAAAATGCCTCAAAACTAGAAAAGAACAAATACAGCCCATGGTGATCCTACAATCATTTTTTGCTTCAGAATAATGTTAGAAATATTTTCCTCAAACTTTAGACAGAACAATCACTCAATCACAAAAGTCCATTTAAGCACTAACTGCACCTTGTTGACAACATTCAACTGGACATTTTTATAAATCAATGTATTGCTTGCAAGAGACATCAACTCAGGCAGATAAGACAGTAATCCTACCTGCAAAATAAACGGGGTCATCGTTTCTTTGAATCCTCAGAGTAGCAGCTGTTTCATTGCCCAGTTTAGCTCCTCCAGTGGCATTTAGTAAGATAATGGTAAATTCCTCCATTTCCTCTGGAATCTTTCAGGAAACATTACGCGTAAGTCAGGTAATTCATATGGGAATTTAGATTACGAAATCCCAAATCATTTTTTAAAGATGGTCCCATAAATAGGACTCATGTCCACTTTCATTTTAGAGGTGGAGCCTCCCTAAGACCCCATGTTCCCTCCTCCTACTCCAAGGCTGCTTTGTATCCAAATAGCTGCATTCATCTCATCATAAGATAACAGAAATGCAGATAATTTCCCCTAAATAGGCCCCAAACAGCTAAACCACGCATCTCATATTACTTCTGTAAGAAAATGGGAAACATGTTGGTCAGAGGATAGAAACTTAGGGTCAGTCTCAAAGGCTTCTCACAACCTCCATTAAGCTTTCATCTGAATACATGGTAGAGGCCTCACACGTGTGTCCCGTCAGGTGACAGCACCCCACATCCCTGATCTGCAAACTAATGCCGGTGTCAGCTGGTCCTCTGCTCCCTTGAAGCCAAACAGAAAGGCTAGGGCTTTGCCCCATGAGGGAGCATAGTCAGGCTCGTAGCAGCTCTGAGCATCCCCTCAGCTCCTCTTTTCCATCCCTAGGAATACAAGCCCATGTGGAAGTGAGAATGTCGTGGCCCAGAATTCTGAGTGTTCCCTAGGGCACCTTGGGCACAGCTGTGTCTTCAGAGGCCTCCTTGCAAGCTGAGAGCCTCTCGAACACCCTGAACCACAGACAGTCCTCCCAGTTCAACACACCTTCATGGGAGCCCAAGCAGCAACAGTGCCGTGTTGGCTTAGACAGTCACTGTTTTGCCAAAGTTCTTCCTTACACTCACATCATGAAACAATTGAGTCTCAGAAAAGTTCACGGAAAATGTATTCTCAAAAAATGCTGGATTTCCAGGTATATTTTTTCCTAATAAACTTTATGCATTTCTATCAATGTTTCATGCATTTTCTATTAATAAACTTGAAATCACTCATGTTTAGTGTTACTAGTTAATTAAAATTATTGAGCATCTACAAATACAGAGACCTACATGAGCCCTACATACCTCATCTGGGAGGGAGTATATGGTGATATTTTTCGAAAACTCCTGTTCTCCAAAGAAAACGATTCCTTGTACGGGAGACACGTCTTGTGTGAATTCTGGACTAACAATCCACAACACACTAACATTCCCAAAGTTGCCTCGATTTCTTACCACACCATAAACAGCTGCAAAACAGAAACATGTGAAATACATGTAAGTAAACTTAATTTGTAAAGAAAATGTTCAAGCAAAAATACCAATTGCTCATACCCTCCAAAGTTATATATTAGCCCAATTGTCCTTCTTTACAGAAGATTTTATATCACAGTTTAGTATTTTCATTCATGTTCATTTTATTTATAAGTCAGAAAGCTTTTCCACCTGTTGGTTCATTCTCCAAATTCCAACAGTAGTGAATGCTGAGTCAAGCCAAAAACCAGTAACTCAGTCTGGGTCCCCCATGTCAGACACAGCGACCCAAGCTCTCAAGCCATCACCTGCTGCCTTCCAGGACATATGTTACCAGGAAGCTGGAATTGGACATGAAGCTAGAAATGGAATCTTGGCACTCATCTACAGGATGTGGAGTGCCAAGCAATCACATTCTTCAGCACTGTACCCAACACCCAGCCCTTGGTTGGGCATTCCACTAGTCGCCCTACAGAGGACACAGGAGAGCAACTTGCTAGGTGAGTCATCAAGGGGCATCTCCCACAGGCAGCTGGCAGGTGGAGGGGTGCCTTGACTCACACTCACAGGAGGAACTTTAACACAGCCACTGCTGCTCTACCAGAATTCTCATTGCCTGCAACAAGTCCCTAATCCATCAGCTGTATTTCTTCCCATTTGACTGGACTCATTCCCAAGGGTCTGAGCCACACTGTGCATGATTACTGAAATCAAAAGGTAACAAAAGCCATCAACACTATCACAACACTACCCAAAAAATAAAATAGCAACCTTACGTATGATTTTTAAAAAGATCCATTTCTGTACTACAGATCATTTTTAAGAACAGGGAACTGAAAGACGTGACTGAAGTAACAGATTCAGAAAGCAGTAACATCTTTTTCAGAAACAGAACCTAAGAATCTGATAAATTACCACTGAAGACAGTGTCTCCTTTGCTCTCCTTTATGGTGGCTTCCGGGCCACTGGAGACAAACTCTATCAGCCCATGAGGATCGTCATTTTTCAGGATTGTAATGTTGACGACAGTGGCACTTCCCAGTCTGCTTTCACGTTCACCGTGACTGCTCAGGACCACCCAGTAGTGTTCATCCAACTGCATCGAAGACCAGAAAAAAATAAAGATACAAAGTAGACAATTTCACAAGAACAAAATATATCAACACAAGCATACAGGTATTCACCTTTTCTAAAACAGATAATTCATACAGTTTCACTCTCAAGAGGGATACTGAATGTAAGTCCAAAGAGAAAAACTGAGTAAGACTACCCCGAAATGGTAAACTCGGCCTTTTTGTTGTTATCATTTAAACTAAGAAAGGCAAGTAAAATAATATCAATATGCAAGCTATATATGCAAAGGTGGGTAAATGTGGTAGAACTAGTCCCATGAACTTCAATTTCCTTGGAAAAAGCAATCTTACTGCAAGCCTTGATTTTAAAATCAGTATTGAAAGTTCAACTAATACACATATGTCCTAGCACTTAACGTGAAGCTCAAAGATGAGCAGTGATAACAGAATGTGTGGTGTGCTTTAGGCAACACACAGCATCACACTTAAAATGATTGCTTTTGTCCTCAAATGTGTTCCTTATTCCCTCTTCCTTTTCTGCATCTTATGGCTCATGTTTAGAACATGCATGTCCCATTATATGCCAGACATCAACCTCATGCCAACGCACATGACAAAGGAAATTGCATACCTCCGGGATGCCATCCAGCCTTGTCAGCAAGGTGATGACAATCTCCTGTTCCCCAGACTTGAACTCGAGCACCCCTGTGTTCCCATAGAACTCGCTGCTATCCCTTGGCTCCACATGGTAGCGCAGGAACTGCTTCACCAGGGAGCCCCTGGCCCGTGTGATGCGCAGCTCCACAGAATCCCCTTCCTTCAAAAACCAAACACACGCAACCCATACAAGTTCAGTTCTCCTGAGACCACGCTGTTGGAACTGTGCGCACCCATGACCCAGAGCGTTCTGTCACACCCACCTTAACAGAATAGGGTCCCCGAGAAGCAGGAGAAAACTCAAAAACTCCCCCTGGGTCATCGTTCTCCAAAATGATTAGGTCACGGCTTGTGTACCCTGACTTCAGCACTTGGTTTTCCACATTAACCCTAGAGAAGTCAAAAAATACATCACTTTAAAACCTTCCAGATAGTGCAAAGGCAGGCAATTAGGGAAGACCCCGCAGTAGAGTTAGCAGTCTCCAGATAATTAATAGAACAGGACAATATAAATTTCTGAATTCATTACACAATTTGAGTGAAGCCAAACACCGCCTATGCACACAAATACCATCACTTTCGTTTTCACTATTTTGTAAGATCAAAACTTACAGATTGACACCAGTTTTAGAAGAACTTCAAACATGTAGTTCGAAAATATTTAAATAAGGCTATTTCACAGATTCATTTTAAGAAGTATGTACAACTGACCATGGGCACTCAAGTAACTATTTAGGAAAATCACATTAAAGTAAAAGCAACTGTGATTCGGGCTCAGGAAGACTTCGTGGCTTTCAAATGCTTTGAGATTTATTGGAAAGGCAGATTTACAGAGAGGGGGACACAGAGAAAGAGCTTTCCTCTACTGGTTCACCCCCCACTTGCCCACACCAGCCAGAGCAAAGCCGAGCCAAAGCCCAGAATCTCTTCTGCGTCTCACACACGAGTTCAGGGTCCCAACGCTTTGGGCCATGCTCTGCTGCTTCCCAGGCCACAAACAGGGAGCTGGATGAAAAGTGGAGCAGCTAAGACATGAACTGTCACTCCTATGGGATCCTAGGATACATGTAAGGTAAGGATTTAGCCACTAGGCAATCACGCCAGGCCCTCAAATCCTTTCTATTCACTTCAATTTACATTAAGTGAATAGTTTTTTCCCTTTCATTGGGAAGAAAATGTAGGACAGATGAGGGAGGAAAACTTAATGCATTTGAGACTCAGGACACATTCTAATAATTCTTGTGTGTCAAGAAATATTCAAATGCTTTTATACCTGGTTTTATGCTCCTTGTCTAATTAGGATGATCAAAGAAGCTGCTCAAGGAACTGAAGAGCCACTCACTCCCGATCCTCTAAGTGTGAAACAAAATACCCCACATAGACCCTACAAACAGCCAGGAAACCCAGGCAATGCACTTAAAAGTTGGGGAAGGGCAGCTTTCTTTCCACATGGTCTGAGTTAGCAGCCTTCCCGAGCTTTCAGCAGTCTGACACCCAGGACCTGGCTCACTGGAAGCCACACAAGAGACAGTCCAAGAACTGGGACAACTATCACGTTGTCAAAACCGTCTTATCTTTTTCACGGAAAATCTGCGCATGTTACATTTATGCCAATATTTTCATTAGTTTAAATTCCCTATGTGTCGGGGCTACTGCAGTGGTGTAGCGAGCTAACCCTTCACCTGCTGGCATTGGCATCCCATATGGGCTCCAGTTCATGTCCCAGATGCTCTACTTCCAATTCAGCTCGCTGCTTGTGGCCTGGGAATACAGTGGAGGATATCCCAAAACCTTGGGACCCTGTGCCCCCGTGGGAGACTCAGAAGAAGCTCCTGGCTCCTGATCAGCTCAGCTCTGGCCATTGGGGCCAATTGGGGAGTGAATCGGGATGCAAGACCTGTGTTAAATCTGCCTTTCAAATAAAGATAAAATCTTTAATATTTCCTATGTGTAAGATGGATGATAATACTAGATCAAAATGCAAAATTAAATACATCTTGAGCATTGAAAAATTGCTTTGTCTTTCTTAAAATGTTTTATGTAAAATACAGTTTTTGAAAGTTCTGTATGCAACACAGATATAAGCACAAAATTGGTAGGATACATTCAGAAAACCAATGGAAGTCTTAAGATTACTGAGAGCTAGGAGGCTTAATAGAAGATGTTGGCAATCCGCAGTGTGGTGTAGCAAGTTAAGCTAACATTTGCAGTTCCAGCATCCCTGTCAGAGCAAAAGCTCAAGTCCGATCTATTTTACTTCTGACCTAGCTCCCTGCTAATGCACGGGAGAATGCAGCACAAATTGCCTCTGATACCTACGTGGGAGATCCAGGCACAGCTCCTAGCTCCTGGCTTCAATCCAGTCCAGCCCTGGCTGTTGAGATCTTTTGGAGATTAAAACAGCAGATTGAAACCTGTCTCTCCAACAGATCTTTTAAAACAAAGACTTGGGGTAAACTTTTCAGAATACTTGCCTTCGAGCTCATGTGAAAACTCCAAGAAAAATCAGATCTTTAAATTCAAAATGTGATTGTATTAACAATTAAAAAAAAACACTTTTCCTATACTTAAGGAAGAAAGATTTCTCATTTTACTAGCTCACTCCCTAAATGGCCCAAGAAAAGCCAAGAGCCCAGAACTTCACAAGTCTCCCACACAGCTGACAAGATCAAGCATTTGAGCCATCATCTGTGGCACCCAAGATGATTAGCTGGAAACTGAATGAGAAGCAGAGCAGCTGTGGGTTTAATTCACCTTCTTATTCAGCATATGGGATGTGGATGGTCCAGGAGTTAAACACCTGCCCCTCATCCTATAACTTTATCAAGTATTTTACAAACATCCATAATGTAAAACTCGCAAGCCCCAACATTAGTAAATCTCAGCTCCACACCCCCCATGGGCTGATATTTTCTCTTATCAGGAGAAAATTAACCTTCACACAAAGCATGCACAAGCAGATGGAACCCAATCCCCATAGTATCATGCACGGTACCCGCCTTGTCCCAAAGCAGCCCCTTGCAAAACTAAATGCTCAAACGCAAGACACTGCTTCATACACTTACCCAAAATACACGACAAACCTTTCCGTTTCTACCCTGTCAACACAAAGAATACTGCGGTGTGAACACTACTGGGAATTGAGACTGACAGGGCAAACACAAAGCTCACAGCTTTTTAGGTTTGTTTTCCTGCCAAGAGCAGAAACATGTACTTTATGGCAACTCTACACGCTGGGTCCTTTGCTACTGACAAATGCTAGGCAGGAGGTTCGGCAGCTCTGACTTCCGGAGTAGGACTCTGTGGGCCAGCTGTGCTCAAGAGCAGGTCTATTCCGGGAAGGCAAGGCCCTTTGCCTGCCAGCACCACACACGCTCCCAAACCAAAGCAGCTAAGCAAATCTCATTCAACCCTGCTTGTAATCACTTGGCTTTCATTAAGCTTTAAAAGATGCAAACCTCCATCCTCAGATCTTGAGCCAGTTTACTCTTTGAGTTAGGAAAATCAAAGCTGTGTAAGCAGACACATTTGCATCATTCATGGGCTGCACCGGAATAGACTAAGCAAACCGTGAGGCATTGTGATAGCTTGTTAGTACAAATGTTACTTACAACCTAAACACTCCCCCAAACCTTTTCTCATCCTCACATATCCTTGAAAACACACATGCCAACTTGTGCAGTTCTCCTGCTTTGCCTTTTATGTCAAAGCTACCACTTAAGATGAGGTTGTGTATCACACTTATTTCCCTGAAATAAACCGGCATAATTAAAATTTTCAATTTTCCAAATGTGAACTGTGCAAAGTTCTCAAACCAGATATCTAATCTGTATCAATTATAATTAGGACTGTAAAGGATTTTCATGTAAATTGATTTTCACCCTTAAAAATAAGCACAGTAGTGTTTACTTTTAGAAAATCTTTTCTGAAAAACTGGAAGTTGGAAATCTTCAGAACATCAAGTACCAACTGATAAATGTCAAATTTTATTGCAAAAGCAGCCATTATACCTGTGTAATTTAAGTCTCTGGAAAACGAGAATTTAGGCAACATTGGAAATCCATGGTGGAAAGGAAATACCATTTTACAAAGGCAAATACATTCTGGTTAGCCCCAGAAAGATAGTTCTTTCCATGTTGGAGATAAAGCCAGAGGATTTCTTCCTTCAACCCATTAGTTGGACTTGTCACTATATTTTTTAATATGAAAAAAAAAACACTGGCTGTGTTTCAGATCTGAAACATGAATCTCCCTTATAGTGCTTCTTCCCAGGGAATCAGGGTGCAGGGCCACTGGAAGGTAAAATGCATCATCTAACCAGTCATCAACACACCGCACAGGGTCCACAAGCCAGCCTAACAGCACTATTTCCATGACAGTATTTTATAGGATTAAGGATTCTACTTCCTTCTTCCTTATCCATTCTGCCCGCTGACCCCACTACAGCTTTTTCATTTATAAAAGCAAACAGGATTTAAAACAACTGAAGTATACCAGTGTCACTGCATAAACTTTAAGTTATTACCTGTCTAAAGAAAGCGTCACCATTTCATCCATCTCTGGTATGTCATCCCCTTTCACGGTAATGTTGATGGTCGTGTCACTTTGGCCAGATAAGAACAAAACAGAGCCACTAAAGGGACATATATCTTCTTTATTGACACCTTTTGAGTTAAAACCAGAAGGTTTCAAACTCCAGTAGACAGTAGCCTGGCCATCAGTTCCATCCCGATGCAAGGGGATATGCACCTTCAACAAGGAAAGACACAATCATTTCTGCTAACATGTGTACATGAATTTCATACACTGGTCAGTCAATGTATGTCCATTATTAATCGATGGATGTATATATTCCATAGAAAATTCAGTGACAAAACACAACTGAACAAGCCTCTTTAAACAGGACCATTTAAATATAACTATTTTTACCCATCTTGCTAGTTATAAAATGATTCATACTCAAAAATATGGTTAGCTCAACATTTGTCTTTATATATTTTAAAAGCCAAATCACGAGAAACATGATTTTGCTGAAGACTGCTTCCAGACATTTCTGAAAAGAAATGATCACAAGAAATTAACCTTTGTGATTAAATCAGGTAATGTAAAATGCTTCCTGCAGTGGAAGGAGGCGAAATAGGACATCATTTCCAACTAAGACAATCCAATGAGGGACAGCATCTGCATTACCTTAGGAAAGGGACTCTGCCTAGTTCACAATTCCCTCCCCAGAAAGAAAGCGAACAGTCCCTATTTGGCATGTCTGGTGAGCAGAAGACAGGTGAAGAACAGCATCCAGGAAAGCACCCATCCCATCCCTTATACCAGCTAAATCAATGCCAACAGTCATAGTAATTCTGGAACAAATTCTATTCAGTTGTGCTCAACTGTGATATACTTCATATTTAACAGAAAACAAAATCACAAGCAATTATGAATTTAAGAAACAGATGAGCTGGTGCTGTGTTGTGATGACATCAGGTTAAGCCACTGCAGGCAACCAATTGAGGAGGTTTGTGTCCCTTCTGTTCCATTTCCGATCCAGCTCTGACCTATTAGCCTGAAAAAAGCAGAAAACAGCCCAAGTACCTGGGTCGCCGAACCCACGTGGGAGAATTGGCAAAGCTAAGGCAAGAGTCATGCAGAGATAGTTGGGCTTACTGAAAAATTCACCCGATGTGAAAACGGCACAAGTAAGATGCGTTGGAACATGCTTTTCCATGGAAGTCTGTGCGTACCAAAGAATCATCCATACCAAATTTTTAAAAATCCTAAAATTCAGTATTACTCAGCAACTTCACCACATCATGTTCGCTATGAAGCACAGGATCCAAGACAGCCCGTTGAGCTGCACCCAGGGAAGTCTAACTCAGTGCTGAAACTGAGCAAATGAACAGCACCTGGGGTACTACCTCTTGGCCACTGAAAATGTTATTGCCATGTCAGACATCATAGCACTGTGCAAATCAGCCACAAAGTATTGTCTCACTATTGATAATCAATGCTCATTTTATTCTCAGAGTTGAAAAATCACTCAATTTCTTGCATCAGATTATACCTGAGGACTTGATGTCAATGGTGAAGCTTTTTCACTATCAGCTAGCTCTAAATGCTAACCCCATCAAAAAATACCTATAGTAGTTACTTGAGGGTCATTACAAATCAGTAAGGAATTGCCCACTTACCACTTCTGCAGCAGAATCTTCTGGTTCATGCAGAATGATCGGAAGATTGCTAATAAAGCCTATTTCTCCATTTGCAATGGCTGGACTGACCAGAAGAGAAATATTTCTGATTTCTCCAAATCTAGGACTGATGGATGGGACTGGGGGAACAATGTTCACCAATTCTACAGTTTCCAACTGCAATAAAGAACAAAAGCAGTACTAATTGATAGCACAGAAACTAACCATTGTGATATCTTAACAGGATGAGATGACAAACACGATGGAAGTCACTACTAAAACTCATTCCCTCTGCTCTTTCATACCACACCTTTTGAGCCTCCCAACACTAGCTTCCTAAACCCTTTCTACACTTCAATTGCTGTCTCCCAAGGTCCTTAAATCTTCCATCTCTACTTTCACGTATCCTCAAATCTCCTCTAAGCTTAGAACCATTTACCATCGAGTCTCAACAGCATACACATTACCGAACATCCGAAGTGGATACCCATGCCTCTGTTCCCCACTGCCACCACCTGCTTTTCCTCCCCGTTTACACTGAACCCCTTGATTTCAAAGCCACACATCAGCATCAAAGTGTTGACCAATTCTCTTGCTCTACTCCACTGATCACACATCCTATCAACTGACCACCCTCTTCTCTGTCAGACAGAATTCACCATCAGAAGCCCATTCAGATCTCCTACGGCAACTTAATGTGTCTTCATGTGTAAAGAAACCCAATGTGCATGTGACATGTGCAATTCTGATTTAAAAAATAGTCACCTCATGCACCCACAAGAGAACGCCCCCTTTAGCATCCCGCAATTTAAAATGCTGCCACCATTAAATCAGTTACATTTCCTTCCTCTGCCATCAAATCCTCTTGGTTTTTACACCTCTGTACTCCAACGCTACCCTAATTTATTCCCTTTAACAAGTGTTAAATGAATGGCTACACTGTGAGGTCTTTGCTTGTCCACTGAATGCAGTTTGGAATCCATACTACTAACAGCTTTCTAGCCAGTCCAGGATCAGCAAAGAGCAGGCATCACTATCCTTTAAAAACAAGAAAAACTTGAGAAGTCAAAAATAAATCCTCATTCATTTAGGATGAAGTAAAAATAGGAAATTCTGACATACGCGATCTTAGAATTTGCCTTAACAGGAATTCCTTGTAATTAGTTTGATTAAAACTTTGCAGGTTTTCAAAAGGTTAGAAGTTCAACACAAGGACAATCATTTGTTATAGCAGTCAGGGCACTGCATCCCAATGGATGCCTGGGTTGGAATTCCAGCTGAGCTTTCCATCCCAGCTTGCTGCTACTACAAAACCAACCAACTAGGGCCTCATGCCACCAGATTCTTTCAGGGGTGATGCTAAAGAACTCGCTCTTAGTGCAGCACTACAGTGAGATGTCCCCTACATAATAACCAGTCACACATCCCACGTGGGCCATCCATAGGCCCCTTGTCCAAGAGCTCTCTTTAGATGCACGGACAGGATTGCATGGGCAGGGGCTCAGCTAAAACAAGGCCAGAATTTCCACGATGAAGAGTCCAGCCCAACAAGTGCTAGGTGAGCCACACCATGGTTCTGTGAAACTCAATACCATGAAGCTGTAAGAGCAGTGCTTCTCCAAGGTTCAGAGGAGGTTACATGAGGAGAAAGCATTGGTCTCTTCACACTTCTGACCAGCAGCCAGGTAGCTCAAACATACCTCTGAAGTTATGAGGCAATTATTTTAACCTAGAAACTCCTACCCAACTATTAGTGAGTATAGATCTCAGTGTTGGCTGCTCAAGAACTCAGAAAATTTGTTTGTGATTATTCTATGCCTACATGCTTAGAAGTAGATATACTGCAATAAAACTGAAGGAGCAAATGATGAGATGAAAGAATTTCAAGAATTCTAGATTTAAAAAAATATATACAATATGAAAGAGCACAGGATGCTCAATTCAATGATCAGATGTGGAAGATGCAGAAAAAAATTTAGCAACTCCACAGAATGCAATCACCAATCAAAGTCCAAGCATCTAAAAAAGGTTAAATGTAGCAGGATTTACAAAACTTAAAGGAATACAGCACTTATTCTGGCACATTCTTCAGTGGCCAACGTATTAACAGATCTTAGCCATCAATCCATTCCTACTCCAATTCTTGATTACTTTGTTCATATTATCAGAATCTGATCAGTATAATTCACTGCTTTCTAATTTTCAGATTCAGCCAATATCCAATGCAAGGAAACATAACAGTAGCCCAAGTGAAAAACAGGTAGTTTCCAATCTAATGTTTTTCTTAATGGAAGTCAAGATGAACAAGTGACAAGGTAGAATGGTATAAGAAGTCTTATTTTCTATTAACAACTGCAGGTATTTATCTACAGTTAATACTGAACGTATTTCTAAGTGTAAAACATAGGAACTGCTCTACTTCTCTTTACTTCTGAAATGTCTCTCCTGTAATCTGTATTTTGAAAAACATGAACTCCGCAGTCCCATTTCTACACATTTTCCTCAACTCAAGAGAACAATGGATTTTCTCACACCTTACCATAAGTAACTTCTAAATAATGTCATCCAGTTTAGTCCAACCTGCATTTCATGGCAGTGTTCTGTTAACACTACTTAATTAAAACATTCACTCTAATAGAACCCTGTGGAGAATAGTCTTCTTGGACTAATTGAAACAAAATCCACTACACAGATGAATGCAAAACAATGTCCAAATACTCTTTAGTTAACCACTTCATGCAGTCTATACCACAAGCGAGATTTTCATCATTAAATACCTGGATGAGGAAATGGGCCCCATTTTGAAGGAATGCATCATTTCGTATCTGAATTTTGGTAGTGACGTGTGTTTTCTGTTCTGGGAACAGAAGGCTGCTGCTTCTGGAGACATTTAAGATACCATCTTTGGCTCGCGAGGGGTCCAGGACCCCAGCAGGTATGTAAAGCGCAGAATAAAGCAGCCTCACATCACCTTTCCTTCCTCCCAGTCTTGCAAAACTCAAGGATAGATGTCGTTCCCCTGGGCTGCTTTCAACCTTCTGGTTTTCCATAGGCAAAAATGCTATGAGGCCATAAACATCATCACTATCCTGAATGTAGAACAAAAGCTGTAGAAAAAAGAATAAAATGTTCAAGTGCAGAATGCTCACAATGATGAACAAACCCAAACCATTTCCTGGGCTACTCGGATATTCTTCATAGGTCATGTCTAGATGTGACCATTTATATACTTAAGTAAAGGGTAACTAAAGATTAATAAAAAGATTTAAGAACACTCTTGTATCACAGTTTGGGGTACTATTTGGTGAGCAATATGTATTTGCAGAAAATACTGAAAAGACAATGAAGACTCCTCAGGTTAGCGTTCATTCTATAACATCAACCTAACAGGTTTGTGATGACTCAGTTCTTTCTTCTACAGCACAATAGTAGTCCCAATATTAAAGCACAAAGATATCTACCTCAGCTGGTTCGCTCACTTCGGCACCTCCTTGTATTGTGTGAGGCAGAATCTGAAGCAGGTAAGCCTCTGCCTCTTCCGGAAGATCATCATCTACAACAGTTAGAGGAATGGATGCCAGCAGCTGCCCTTGTGCAAAATGGAGAACTCCAGAACTTGGGCTAATGTCAGCCAACACCAACGAGGGGTCGCTGCTGTTTCTTGTCAACACCCAGCTCACAGAAACATTCCCGTGGGTGCCACCATTTCTAACCACCGTTATGTCTTCAAATCTAGGATATTTGGAAGAGATTGTCATAGGATCCATTCTATTCCCCAACATCCATTAGCAAAAGCAAAGCCCAGATCACCAAGAACAACAACTTCCAATATGAAAGCTTATGGATGTGCCCCCAGAAAAATCAACTATGATTTCATTTACTTAATCAAATCTCAAATATGGAAACAGTGAATCATGGAAGACAAAATGACATTTACACATTGAACAGTCCAGCACCATGCTCAGGGCTGTGAAACTCAATCTTGGGACAACACATCAAGTGCAGCAACAGGCCTAAAAGAAGTCATACATACCTTGATGTTTTATCCTCATCAATTATAACCGGCCCTTCATACAAGTTGCTGTTGAACGAAAGAACTCCGTAAGGTTTGTCATTTGCCTTAATTGTGACTTGTAGAACAGAAGGGGCTGTTAGCACTGCATTTCCCTTTAAAGTATCCCTTAGTAACATAATGTGAAATGATTCTGCAATCTCTGGAATAGTGTCATCCACTATTTGAAATTTCAGGTATGATTCGTGAGTCAGAGGCGGAAAGACAATAATTGTGTCTGGCTGCAAATCAATGAAGTCCACATTCTGCTTGGCATATGCTGTGGAATTCCCAGTAACAATCGCATAACTGATGCAAACTTCTTCCTCATCAGACCCGATCAGGTTTCCACTGTTGTCCTTCCCACGAGCCACTGGGATGACCAGGATGTGTTCTTCCTCAGGCACCAGGTAAACACTCTGAAGGAATCTCACAGGGCTGTCATTTTTCTGAATAATGATCTCAAGTGAATTCCTAGAGGTGTTGATCTCCGCTCCTCCTTCTACGCTTTTCAGCTGAATTAAAAATACCTCATCATTTTCTGGTATCTGTCAACATAACACAAACAATAGTCAAAATACCTGCACATAAACTCCTCTATAAAAACTTGTTGTCTTCCAACAATTCCATAGACATGATCAAATAGATTTGCTAGTTCAGTTACAATATTTCCCAATTTTAACACTATTGTTTAGATAGAAAAGCTAATAAAGCAGAAGTATGGAAAAGTAAAAACATAAGCACAATGTCTCTCAATCTTAATCAGACTTTAGGTAACACAGTAAAATGGGGGCAAGTGCTGTGACACATCACATTAAGCTGTTACTTGCAAGTCAGCATTTCAGAGTGTCAGGTTGAGTCCCTACTGTTCCACTCCCAATCCTGTTCCCTGATCAATAGCCTGGGAAATCAGTTAAGTATGGTCCCCACTCCCTGGACTGACACCCACATCCGAGATGCAAAACCAGCTCCTGGCGCCAGCCTGGGTTAGCCCCTCGCTACTGCAGCTGGGGAGTGAAGCAATGCACTATAAAAATCCCTAACTCTGCTTTCCAATCAATCTGCAAGAAAAGACTACACAGTAAAACAGACATAAGTGTGTGTTTTGTCAGTTGGTAGGTGATAGGTACCGTTCATGCTATGATATGTCGAAATATAATATACAATACATGAAAATTGTTTTCACACTAAGATGGTTTTGCCAACCAATAAACCTTGGAAAGATTTTTACAACCCCGGAACAAAGCCAACAACTTCTCACAACTATCAAACCTGCAAGGAAACCCCTCAAAACACTCTTCCCTACATCAAGGTCTCTAAGGCGTCAAGTGATCATGTTCCATCCCTGGGTGCTCATGTAGTTCGATAGCAAGAAGCCAACTCCTCTCTCCTCCCCTGTGGACACAGCAAAAATAAGCCTAAAAACATGCCCTACCCAACTTCCTTCATACCCAAACTTTTCCACCCCAAAGGTCCACATGGGCATGCATCCTTCAACTATGCAAACAATATTAAGAAAATAGGTATTTTTAAAATATTTTCAGCCATGTGGATTATTCTTGCTTTCCTGCACATGGTTTTTCAATCATCGTTAAGTGACTTGACTCCCTTGCAGTACATGATGCCTCTGGAGACAAAACGCTGACACTGACGTGGAGCTATTGTAACTATATGGAAATCCTAGGGTTGATCTCCATTTGGGGGCCCACATAGCCTTGCATATTAAGCTGCTGCCTGCAGAGTAGGCATCCCACATTTATGCCAGTTCACTCCTGGTTATACTTCTGAGCCAGCTCCCTGCTGATGAGCAGCGAAAAGCAACAGAAGATACTTCAAGCATCTGGGTGCCTGCTCTCCATGTGAGAAACCCAGATGAAGCGTGTGGATCTCTCATCTCAGTATTTCTTTAAAAATATGTAAATGCCCATTGCGCTCACTTGGGGAGTGAATCATCGGACGGAAGATCTTCCTCTGTCTCTCCTCTCTGCATATCTGTCTTTCCAATAAAAAAATAATAAAAATAAATCTTTAAAATTATGTAAATGCTTAAAACTAACCATTTTGCAAGGCCCACTGCAGTAGCCTAGTGGTTGAAGTCCTCACCTTGCATCCACTGGGATCCCATATGGGTGCCGGTTTACATCATGAATGCCCCACTTACCCCTCATCCCAGCTCCCTGATTGTGACCTGGGAAAGCAGATGATGGCCCAAAGCCTTGGGACCCTGTACCCATGTGGAGACCAGGAAGAAGTTCCTGGTTCCACTGTGGATCAGCTCAACTCCAGCTGTTGCAGCCACTTGGATAGTGAACCAGCAGATGGAATATCTTTGTCTCTCCTCTCTGGAAGTCCGACTTTCCAATAAAAACAAATCTTTAAAAATACATAAACCCATTTTGCTCTTTTAGTTTCCATTCAACAAATTCTATTTTGTGAAGTGTAAAAAGCTTTCATCATCCTCAATAGCATCTATGGTCATACCATCCTGAACGTGCTTGATCTCATCTAATTTCTGAAGCTAAGCAGGGTCAGGCCTGGTTAATACTTGGATGGGAGATCCTCAATAGCAACATAAAAGATAAATCTACCTATTTCAAAACATTTAGATACGATTTCGTTGAAATTTCCTAAATTTAAGTGCATAATAAAGGTTTCCCCTGATTAAGTTTTCAGTCTTTCTGGGATCACAACAAATTTTTAGCTTGAAAAACCAGATGAACTATCCAGACTTCTGAATGCTACCAAATGCTTCCATTTCCAAGCCCTACTCCCAGAGAAATGTTCCTTCGGTATTTGTCTTTTAAACTGGTACTCTAAAACAGAATGCTTATATTATTGGTTAGATTTTCACTTTTTACATTTTTGTATGTTTTAACAAGCTATCCCCCCAAATCAACAGTCATTTATAGCTAAAGATACAACATTGGACAAAAGAATTACATTCCTGAATAATTAAGAGTAGTGATGACATCTTAATGATTGCTGTAGTATAAGAGTGCCTGAGCCCTTGCCTCACTCAAAGATTCAACCGTAACCCACCTGATCATCAAGGACCATCAAGGTAAGAAGTACGGTGGCTTCCCCAGGCGGGAAGGTAATATTTCCTCTCACTGGACTCAAGTCTTCTTCAGGAAGGTTTGGGCCACCTTCCACCTGTGAAGCACATCACACCAACAATAAAAACCGAGGATTTCAAATGCCGAGAAAGCATTGCTCTCACATCTGCTGAAATAATCTGAAGCTTGTTCAAAGAGCAAGATTTATACAAACATATAGTTAAGTCTGACCTAATAGTCAAGACATTTTTATGGAGCTTGAGCATAACTATTATACTGCCTACAAGGTCACTAAGGTGCCATTTTTCCCCCTCAATCGTTATAATAAAAATTGTATAACTTTCTTGATTGGAAGGGTATCAAGCTAAGCAACCCCCTGGGCCCAGCACAATAGCCTAGTTGCTAAATTATTGCCTTACATCCACCAGGATCCCGTATCAGTGCTGGTTCTAATCCCAGCAGCACTGCTTCCCTTCCAGCTCCCTGCCTGTGGCCTGGGAAAGCAGCAGAGCACGGCCCAAAGCCTTGGGACTCTGCACCCACGTGGGAGACCCGGATGAAGCTCTAGCTCCTGATCCAATCAGCTCAGTTCTGGCCAGTGGGGCCACCTAGAGAGGGAACCAGTGCATGGAAAATAGTTCTGCTTCTCTTCTATATGTATCTGCCTTTCCAATGAAAAAAAAAACAAACTAAGTGGAATCAAATGCCAGCTCTACTGCTGCCTATAATTTAAACAAGTTATTTAGCAACCCTGAGCACCATTTCCCAGATCTTTACTGTGAGCAGAAGAATTTCCATCTCACAGTCTGGTGGTAAAGGAGTAATACAAGTCATCTTCAGGAAGCATGGCGCAATCCTCTGAGCCTGGCCTCTCAGAAGTATGCAGGACATTACAGCAAACTTCCAGCCACATGGACCTTACAGCTAAAGGGAAGAAATGATCAAGAAACAGGCATGTGTCCAAAGATCCCTTTCACTGGTACGATAACAGAGTAAGAACTTTCTAATATTTGAAAATGAATCATGGTCATGTTCTGGATCTTGTAACAAAAAATAAGTGGAAAATTTAGATGTAAATCTCAAGGAACAAAGTGGCGACAGCACGTAAGCCACTACGTGTGTCAATCCTTCATCAGGGTGCTGGTTAAAGTAGGTCTGGGCTGCTCCACTTTTAGTCCAGCTTCCAACAGATGCACCTCAGAAAGCAGCAGAGGAGAACTCAAGTCCTTGGGCCCCTGGTACACATGTAGTGGACTCAAATGAAGCTCCTGAACCCCAGAGCTTTAGCCTGGTCCATGCCCAGCCCCTGCAGTCATTTAGGGAATGAAACAGTAGTTGGAAGATCTAATTCTGCCTTTCAAAGCAGGATTTTAAAAGATCAACATGGTGCACAGCACATGATCAATAAGCAATCATACAGACAGGTATGGCTTACACGCTGGGAAATGCACCACGCTGACTACCTGTGATGACACACAGATCTCAGAGGTAACTGCTGCCAATGTCCACTAAGAGCACTGAATGAAGTGGGGAGTTCAAATGCATAAAGGCATGCTAAATACACTTTATGGAAACCTAAATAATCCATAGGTATTTTTCATATTTCCCCCAGAAAAAGTTGATCATGAAGATTCTATGGATTTTATACTGCATCTAGACAAAGTGATATGCTGCATTCCATGTAAGCAAAACACATGCAGTCAGCAAGGAAAATTTTTAACTACTAACCTTCATAGTTAAAGATAGCTTTGCGAGCAATGAAACCTACATCATCTCAGGGCTATCAAAACCACACAAGTGACACTCTCAGAACACTCTTCTCCATACCAGGAGCTGAGGTGTTATCAAAATGACCGTCCCCCATTCCCAGGCACTGATCTAGTCTGACAGCAGCGGGCAGCTCCCTTCCCGCCCCCCTCTGCAGACACAGGAGGTAAAAAAAGGAAGCATTTTTCCAACCCACTTTCCTCCATGCCTCAACCCTCACCACCCTAATCAGAGACCAACATGTGAACGCATCCCTCTCAGCTATGTGAACAGTATTAAACAGCAGCCATCTGGCAGGAAATCACAAGTGCCATAAATTTAAGGTGTTTCCAAAGCCAACCTACCTCAAAAGTCACAGTGACCATTCCATAGGTTCCCTTTTCCCTGGTGAGAGTGACCAACACAGGCTCCTCCCTGTCCCTGGGTTCACTTACCACGATGGAGGAAGGCTGTGGGCAAGAGAAAGCACATGCACTTAGGGGTAGGAGACGAGCCAACTGTGCCTAGAACTGCCAACTTGACAGAGGACACTGGGCTGGCCCTTGCCACGTTTTTGGGGATGCCTCATGCCATACTGGAGTGCATGGGCTTGAATCAGGACTCCTGTCCCCATTCCAGCCTCCTGTGGGCACACTGAGAAGCAGAAGGTGATGCCCCAAGTTGCTGGGTTCCTACCACCTATGTGAGATACCTGGATTGAATCTCCAGCTCCCAAATTGAACCTGAAGCAACCTCAGTCATTGTAGGCACGTAGGAAGTGAACCGGTGTATTGGAGTGTGTGCACACACTTGCTGGCTTTTCCTTTCTCTCAAATAGTATTAGAACTCCCTATCAGATAGAAATGACTAACTTCACTGTTTATAAATGACACTGCATTGGAGGTTGTTAAATAGCCACTAAGTTGAGGTTAGCCACATATCCTTTTTAATCAAGACAGTATCTATAAAGATCACATTGGTAGCATACCTTGGTTCAAAGGTAATTTAAGGTACTAACAACATGGCATGCAGTACATCCAAAGCTAGCTTTTTATTTTCTAATTCAGATCACTGCTAAGACATACTGTCTCACTGTTGTTTTAAAAAGGCTCCATTCCAGGAATGGCAGTCTAAGCCTTAGTGGCTAAATTCAGTTGGATTGGCGATAAATTCTGTTTTATTCTAAGAGTTGGAAACAATCCCTTTCAAGGAGGGAATCTATCATGCACATGAAATTCTTTAAAGATAAAAACCCTCTGAACACAGGCCTGGCCAGAGACAGCAATTTGTGATTAACAAAGAAAATAAACTGCTAAACCAAAGTCCAGAGGAAGAAGATGTGTTCTAACCCTTGGGGTGTATTAACAAAAGGGGAAGTCCCAGGGAGGGGATTGGCTACAGAATTCAACAATAGACACTATAGTGCTTCAACTTTAAGCTTCTTGTACGTTTTCCTCGATATTCTTCCCATATACTTTCTCATCTCCCACTCCTTCCAAGATTCAGAGAAGTCTGAGACAAAGCTTTTGTGGGTAGCACTTGGGGAAGTCAAGCGAAAGACCCTTAGGTACAAATCTAGAGACCAGCCAACGGAGGGTGGGAGACAGGATACTGAGTGAGTCAGGTGAAAGGAAAGGTCATCAAAAGGAGGGTAGCATAAGGTAATTGTGATCACACAAAATTTCTCAACTCCGAAATCACAGGGAGAGCCAATGGCCGTTCTACAGAATATACAACAGGATCAGGGCTGAAACAATTTTACTTACATATCAAAAGAAGTTTAACAGCAGCTAAAAGTAGTAACTTTTGCAATAAAAAAATCAGACTGTATAGAGTGACCACTTGAGCCATGAACTTATAAACGTACCATATTAAATGAAATAATCCCAAATGCATTATCATTTGATAATATTTTCACTGAAACACTCCTTGGCCATCCAAGTTTCACATATGCTGGAGGTTTCTAAAATGGAAAACCCAAAAATAAGTTGGAATTTTGAATCAAACCATTTTAATATGATTTGTTCTCAAATTATATTCTGAATATAAACAAAAATATAGTCATTGAATGTAGATTAAGCAAGCATTCAATTTAAGACATGGCAAAGGAATTTCAAAAGGAATAGTTTTTCAAAGTTAAAAAGTACTAATCAGTAAGATTTGTAACATAATTGAATAATTACAAGTCATCTTGCAAGTTACAACACAATTACTAATATTACAAATTAAAAAGGCCATTATGAATGTCTATTCAAATGTTTACTATACAGTACTGCAACTTGTTCCCTAAATCATAAAACCAAATACTAAAGCAATTTATTATAAAAACAGACAGTTTCTTTGCAATGTTTCTATTGATATTCAACAGTTAAACAAAAAAAGAAACTTTCACAAAGACCAAACGTAACTGTTTCAATATAATCTTTACTCTGTAAAGTTTAATCCTACCAGCACCATTATTCAAACAACAATGCTCAATGCCCTCCAGAAAAAATAACCACAATGGTGTTAGCCACTATGGCCTCAAGCAAACATATCAGGTCACAAAACTGAATCAAATCTTAGGCTATTCAAACTTTTTCCCAAGGCTACCCTGAATGTGCTCTAAAGCACAGGGGCCTCCAACTTCCACGCCTGCTTTTGTGTCCCGCATCTTTGAACTCAGAAGTCACGGTCACCCTTTGTGCAGAGACCAGGCATGGAATGAGAGTGAGCAAGGCGAAGGGAAGACAGTTTTCTGAGGCATCTATCATAGGCAAATCCTCAAGGAGCAGAATGAACCCACAAACCAGCTCTACAATACTCCTAAGAGGAACGTTTGAGGACTAACTACACCATGAACCTGCCCAGCTCTGTCTTCTGAGACAAATACGGCCAACTGCCTTGTTTAAGCTCTACAGGCATACATTCTGAACAAGTTCTAAGATTTTTCCACCTTTGACATGAAGGGAGGGAGAAGGACTCACCTGCAATGTTAAGTGAAAAACAAAGGTTTCATCGGGCTCTGGTAAGTCATCGTCACAGACTGCTACATACACAGTCCTGTTCCCTTCTCCAGCAGGAATGAAAGCTGCGGCGTAGGTGTCGAAAAAGTCACCAGTGTCTTCTCCATACAGCTACGGAAAATCAAAGACATGCCCCGCTTACTTAACACAGGATTCAGACAAGCAAAATACTGCTAACTGGAGCCATCCAAGCAAAAATGCACGAATCAGGTAGGTAAGAAAAGCAGAGCTAGAACTACACATATTCCATATGTATTTAACAACTGATCAGAAAAAATGTGTAAGAAATAATCCTCTGGAAACACTTCTTTACATGGAAGGAAAAGAAATGACATAAAAACATGAAAGTTACACTGGAGAATGTCAACTTTTCTGTCCCTAAAATGAGCTGGAGTTAATGCCAGCAAAGCTAAAAACAAAGTTTGTAACTAGAACTCTTCCAAAGAAGCAGAAGACCACGAAAACCTCAGAACATCACGCATGTTGAAGAAATTCAGTTTTGAAGAATGGCTCTCTCCAGAACTCAACCTGAAGTCTATATTCATATTCAACAAGTCCAATAAGACCAATTTCTTTAGCTCTCTCAGCTCCTTGTCAGTACTAACGATTCCACTTTTAGGATTTGATTCTATAAAATCAACATTGCTAAAGAGATTCCACAGGAATGAATATGAAATCATGAAGGAGTAATTTCTCACACAAATCAGAGATTCCACTCAAGCAGCCAAATGAATCATCTAGCTCCTGGAAAATATGATTTGAGATTAATAAAATGGGGGACATATATGCAGAACTTTTGATCAATTTCCAAGTTGTCATTGATCAGAACAAATTAAATCGACTAGCACTTGTCACAGTGGGTAATACTACTAAAAACCTATAATGCTGGATGCTGACACTCAATAGCTCCCTGTTAATAGCCTGGGATAAGCAGCCTAAGATGTCTGAAGTGTTTGGGCCCCAACCACCCACATGGAAGACCTGGGAAAAACATCTGGATTTGGCCTGGCTCAGCCCCAGCCACTGTGGCCATCTGAAATCAGGATGCAAAATCTGCTTTTCCTTCTCCCCTCTTCTTTGACTTGTAAACAAAGAGTATTGTCAAATGCACATGGATAGCTCCCAATGTTCTATAAATCTAGAAGAGGTATGAACAGAATAGTATTTGCTACAAGTCATTGACATCGAGTACAACTCATTGTAATAAAACAGTAAAAAAAAATCCTCACCACTGAAATTGGGAAATTTTATGCTTACTTCAGTAAGAATTGAACTACCATCACTTCTTACCGATACAACTGCAGTCACATTTGCTGGGTTCCCTATTCGTTCGATGACTAGACGGATAACAGTCGTGCTCGTTTCATTAACAACGAATTCTGTTTGCCCCGCAAATCTTATTTCTGTTTCTCCAGCCACAGAGGGAATAAACAAAGCTGAAAGAAGATTTACTAATAAAGATGCAGAGGGCATCCCTATAGGGAAATAAAAAGGCATTATTCACAAATATATCTCACATATCCATTAGTCTGTGTTGCTAAAGAGTTAGTAAGCTCAGATATAAACATGTCACAAAAGCCATTCACATGTGATGACAGAAGTTAAAAAACAGTATCTTCTGACTTTACTATTTACACTTTTAGTTTCTATACCAGAGGAAATTTAGCTTATTAAACATTGACAACCATACTTTAAGAAAAAGCAAAGCAGCAACATGGAAAATCAATTCAAGTCAATCTTTTCCTGCATGAAACTCAAATACTGGGCAAAAATACAACTGAAGTGCCAATAAATTAATTTCTTACTTGGAATCTACATTTTCGCTTAAGCTTATCACATGTGGGAATTTCCAATTTTCCTTTATGGCAAGAAGTGAGCAAACTTTTAATGACAGGGTCGGTTCTTAAGATTTAACTGTCTTCAAATAGCCAGAACCTTGCAAACATGCAGAATTAGCAGACTCAGCAGAGTATAGATTTCCCTTTCTTTCCCAAAACTTCCCAAAGTTTGAGTATTTGAGCCATCAGCATCACTCCTTGCAGCCCAGCATGAAGTATGTGCTTTCAGAAGCAGCAATAGTGCAATGGCCTCTTGAAAGTACTGCTTTGTGATGCAGATGGACCACCAGAAATATGCATAAGTTAGCTCATGGGTCGTTTGGTCCCAAAGGATCAGTCACACGAACGTAACAAGGTCATATGTTTTAGAGCGGATTTGCATTGCCATGTAGCCTACCAGCCAGGTGCTTCCTATTCATTTTTTACCTTGGCCAAGAACAATATACATACATATCATGCATGCAGGGTTTCCACATACAGTTAGGAACCAAACACTTGCATCCTTCATGTATTTTTAGGATTTAAATACAATGTTCAATTATATTTCAACAATGCAGCCTGACATTCATGTGCTTCTGACTACAGAATTCACAATCAGGGCTGCTGAGTTCAACTAGAGTCCAGGAGAGGGACCTGGACTGATGTGGACAGAGATTGAATGAGAAGATGGTAAACAATTCTAGTCTGTGGTTTCCAAAAAAACTCCAACTCCTGGCATAAGAGATATGAAAGCAGCCTGGACTGAGAATAAAGGACACCAGAGTTCAAAGTGAGAGAAAGGGAGAAAAATGAAACTACAGAGCAAGGATCCCGAACTGAGAGCCATTCCCCAAGTGTGTCCTGTGGGACAAACCACTCAGCACCCGTTTTAGGATGCCAACTGTCACTCAAATTCTGACCTTGTTGAGAGAAGCTGTACTCAGGAATGTGCAATGAACAGTTTGTTCTGATGTAACTAGTCCTTAGGATGCTCTTTGAAAAGCACCATTGTGGAATGTGGGAACCAGTGTGAAGCTGTGTCCTGGGGCAGCTCTAAGTTTTCACCACACCCTTAAGGTGTGCAGCTTACTATGACTTCCCCTTAGTCCATCCACATATTCTGACACTGCATTACGAGAGTCCGTGCATGCTGTGAGAAACTGAAATGGAAGAATCACAACAGCAAACAGTGTTGTTAATTGCAAGCTTTCTTTAGGATGCACAGAATCCTACAATGCAATGCCACAACATGTCAGGACACACATGAGGAAGTCTGTAGTTAGGAAGGTTAAGTGTAATCCATCTGACAATACGGGCATATCATTAATCCCATGAGAGCTGCAGACACTGAGGCCAACAGGTTAATCAATAGATGCAATGACTTAGCTAAGCAGACATGGGCATCAGAACAGACATGAACATGGGGAAGGGCCACAAGCAACTCCTCCAAGAGTGAAACCAAGGACACTGCCCTCTGCTAGAACTCACTCAACACCATCCACTATGCCATTTCACTCTTGGCTATCGTATGCTGTTAAGATGGGAGTTCAGTGACATTTTAGTGTGCAATCACATGTGGATAGCCTGCTGTTGACATCACAGCAGGCTGGATCTAGGAGCCGACCAGCATATTCTGTACCCAACCACACTGTCCTGCCTATTACATTTGCTTCCTACAAATTACACATCTTCATCCCGAGTTAAGAGGACAGCTCTTTGGAAATCTTCCTAATCTAAATGCTGGACTCAGAACCCTAACGAAGAAAAGAGAGAAGACAGAACGGGTCAACCAACCATCTCAGCTATGATGGTCTATGTCAATCAGTGGATTTTTCAAAGACCTCATAGTGCTTGGAGTGGCAAGATTGACAGCGATTCATAACTGTTGCAATATCAAAACCACCTGAGCAAGAACCTCAGAGCATGCCCTACACCCGGGACTTGGGGAGGGTGGGAAATTGGGTGGGCCTTCTCCCTTAATACCCCCCTTTTAAACATGAAGGTAACAATATGGAAAACATACTAGTATTATCCACTTTCCTGTAGCCCTTGAACCTTCTTACTCTAACTAAGTATGTAAAGAATGTCAAAATAAATTTTATTAATAAAAAAAAGATGACAGCTCACCAATCTTGTATGTTTACAACCATTAAAACATCTTAAACACGTGCAAAATAAGCAAAACATCCATGAAACTGCTTCATTATGAATCTTCCTGAAAACATGCCCCTTATTCATTCAGGTTATTAATCACTTTCTTAAATTACACTATACTTTTGTTGAATACCTTAAATATTTAGCAGCATCTAATAATGTCAGGACTCATTTTGAGCTCAACTACTGCATTCCTACAGCTTCCCAAGCAATTAGAGATCTTGTATTTAACTCACTAAACTCATTTTAAATTGCTCTACATCAGTGAGTTTTGATTATGCAAACAAGCCTGATTGGAAATACCTCCAAGTGCATGACATCAATGATAATTGCATCTCCATTTCTTTCATCTTTTCACACTGCAGGAAGAGTTTTTGTGGCAAAGTTAGCATTCAGCGAAACACAAGTTGAAGCAAAGCTTAAAAAAATGAAGTTCCCATTAGAAGACAGGCATAGTTACGCAAATGTTGGGCAGTTTGTTTTTCAGAGGGATTTTTCTCTATCATACTCATAATCTTTCAAAAAGAATTCTATTCAGAAGATCACATGAAGAAGACACTACTGATGTTACTAATATTTCAGATTGCTTTTCTAATTAAAGAAAATTTTCACATAACCCAGAGCATTTGTTAAATTTCTTTAGAAAAATCCAAACATATTTAACAGATCATAATGAGCAGGGCCAGCACTTTGCCACAGAAGGCTAATAACAAACGGCACTACTTCGTGTCCTAGCTACTCAACTTCATTCCAGCTCCTGTTTACAGCCTGGGAAAGCAGCAGAGGATGGTTCACGGCCCCTGAACCCAAGTGAGAGACTCAGGAGAAGCCGTCTTGCCATACAGTCTCATCTCTCAATAGATCTTAGTATCTCAAGGTAGGTTTCTTTCTTGCTTCTTATAAACTGAGTAACAGTATGCAATTTTGAGTTTTGAGCTCTAGGCTCTTGACCACAGCCTGGCCCAGCCCCAGCTGTTGCAGCCATTTGGAAAGTGAACTAGTGGATAGAAGACTTCTGTCTTTATCTTTGCCTTTCAAATAAACCTTTAAAAATAAAAGAATTCAATTGATCTTGCAGCAATTCACTCCCACACAAACTTCTCAGTTTAAAAGTGAACAGTCTTGGGCCCGGCGCGGTGGCGCAAGTGGTTAAAGGTCCTCGCCTTGCACGCCCGGGATCCCATATGGGCGCCGGTTCTAATCCCGGCAGCCCCGCTTCCCTTCCAGCTCCCTGCCTGTGGCCTGGGAAAGCAGTCGAGGACGGCCCAAAGCCTTGGGAACCTGCACCTGTGTGGGAGACCCGGAAGAGGCTCCTGGCTTTGGATCGGCATAGTATTGACCCGTTGCGCTCACTTGGGGAGTGAATCATCGGACGGAAGATCTTCCTCTCTGTCTCTCCTCTCTGTATATCCGCCTTTCCAATAAAAAAAATAATAAAAATAAATCTTTAAAAAAAAAAAAAGTGAACAGTCTTAAGTTTCAAAATAAACAACTGAGGTGTCTGAGGACTTACACAAGGACCTGGAGAAAAATGACACATTGACCTCTCAGCATCAGTGTTGTGCATCAATGCTGCAGCAAGCCTCTTCCCATGCTGTGACCACCAGGTAATTAATACTGAAAATATGATCCTAATAGATCAAGCTTTTCAAGTTTAGAATTACTTGAATTCTATTCCCTTTACTAAAGCCCATCCACAACTATAGAATTACTCCTGTGGAACAAGAGAAGTTTCATCATTCATATCATGAATTATTCAGCCTCAACGAATTCTTCATCTGCATCATTTGTATTTAGTAAGTTCCTTCTTCCATATCACAATAGAATATTTGTAACTTAAATTATAAAATGGTACAAGTAGAAGGACTATTTTAAAAGAAAAAGGAATCTTCTATGGGTATTATAGGTGATATGGATTCCTTATTTGTTTTTCAAATACTATATTTACCTTTAAATAGCATGTATGCACTCAGCACATGAAAAAGTGAAATATGAGACTATTCGTAGCACATCTAACTCCATCCCATCTGCCATATGCTTCTGCTACCCATTGTTCTTCACTATTGTCAGCTTCATCAGCATCACGGCCAGCCAAGGCTCACACAAGCAGAGACACGCATGAAGGTGTGGGATAGGTGTTGCTTTGTTCTGCACCTTTCCAAGAGGCTGAGGAACAGACATCCACGCTTCCACACAGACATTCCTGTTGGGGACACATTGACTGTCTCAGCTATCAGTAATACACCAAAACCACTATGGACATTTAGAAAATGGCACTGGAATCTAATCCAAAGACACAGGGGATACCTACAGGAGTCTAATGGAACTAATGAAATACACATTATTAAGCTATGCCTTGATGAAGCTGTGCTACCAGAGATTAATTGGTAATTTCACAGAAGCATGTCTAAGTTCATAATGTCTTATAAAACTCTCAATCATGTCTCAGGTTGTAGCAATGCTTGTGCAGAATTCTTGTCATCATACTTCTAGTAAACCACTGACTCCCAATTCTTACATTTCCTAAACCAATTTATTGACAATATCCAATTTCCAGCAACATTACCTAAATGCCATTTTTTATGCAATTAATGCCTATACTCTTTGCCATAAGCCGAGGAACAAGCCAGTTCTGTGGCAATTCCAATGCAGAAGAAAAGTGGCAAAGTCCCAACAAGGCACCTGCCACCTACCAGCTGGCCAACTTCGGGTAGCCACAGAGCCCTGCGTATCTGCCTCATCTGTAAGATGACGTCACATGTTTTCCCTGATAAAAGCCAACCTTCATGCAAAATACAAGATCAGTAGATTTACAGGTAAACATTTATATGCCCATTCATCTAGAGGAATTGTATAAGGGAAACAAATTTATCTAGAAGATACATTGCAGCGTGCATCTCTAATCCTGAATAAAAGATGGGACTCCCAATGAAACTGTTAAGTACATCTTGACAATAAGATGCTGGACTTTCTACCTTGGTGTATGCCTACAATATCAGAATACACTTAAATGGCAGAATGATGGACTTGTGACTGTTGAAGGACTATTGTAAGAATAGAAGGGAAATAGGAACATGGGGAGGGTGGAAGAGGAAATCCCAGAGCCTACAGAATTGCATCACGAAAAAATAAGTAAATGATGTTGAGACCGACTTTCTCTAGCTATTTGCATTCAGAAGTTCAAGCATACGGAGTCTGATTTGTTCATCTTTTCTATGATTTTAATCGCTCTCACTCCAGATAGGTTCACTGTACTGTTTTTTAAGTTTCACAAATTAATAATTAAGCTTCTACTATTTCTGAGCTCTTGGAAGTCTGGTTTGCCTTGACATATAGCACCAGGAGCACCTCTGGTTTGGATACACACACCTTGATTTCTCTAGATTCCAAGTAGGAGTGTTGTTATATCGATTTTTGTTTTAATTAAAAGTAGTCTTTAGTTCATCTACAATGCATTGCTTTGTGGTCATCATTTTCATTTAGTAACCTTGTCATAAAACCAGATTGTGTAAGCCTAACATGACACAGTAAATAAAGCCCTTGTTCTTCGGCATTACTTGCATTTTGCTGAAGTGAGGTAACTCACTAACAGTAGCCACACTGACCAGGTATACAACATCCAAATGAACTAGGTCAAGCCTTAATGCTTCACTTACAGCCCAGCCTAAGTGTTCTGTCTTTCCTGCTTGTGTTTATTTTCTATTCCTTACATTATTGCTCAGAGCTAGCTTCCTAACAGCCCTTTTTAGATACTCCAGTTTCTAATCTATTGTCAGGCCTCCAGCACTGCAGAAAATTGTTAAAATGAGTCTTACTGCATATCCCAGTATCTGAACATGGCTTGGTCTTCCCCCCCCCAATGCCTACAAACCTCAACCAATTCAAATTCCTAAAACCTAACTCGCATCCCAAGAAGTATGAAGCCAAAGACTTTTGGCCATGAATCTGTTTCTCCATCTGTTTCACTTCACGTCAATTACAGAATGATTTATCAATAAAAGCAATGTTAAAGTTTCAACCCTAATATCAAATTTTTATCATGCATGTTAGGACTGTAAAACACAACCAGGACCCGGCGCAATAGCCTAGCAGCTAAAGTCCTCACCTTTAATGCACCAGGATCCCATATGGGCACTGGTTCTAATCCTGGCGGCCTGACTTCCCATCCAGCTCTCTGCCTGTGGCCTGGGAAAGCAGTTGAGGACGGCCCCAAAGCCTTGGGACCCTGCAGCCACATGGGAGACCCAGAAGAAGCTTCCGGCTCCTGGATTTGGATAATCTAAGCTTCAGCCGTTGCAGCCGCTTGGGGAGTTAACAATTAGATGGAAGATCTGTCTCTCCTCTCTGTATATTTGCCTTTCCAATAAAAGTAAATTAAAAAAAAAAAACACAGAATCAGGTGAAAATCTTCCAAAAGCTACAATTTTTCATTGATTTACACACTGAAAGTTAATGATATCTGTCAAATGTTAAAAAGGTTGTCCTTCAGGATAAAAATTCTGTTCAGGGAGATTTTGGGAGTTTAGGAAAGCAGGTCAAAGATGGATCTAAGCTAGAACGTTTTGCAAGGTCTTGTGACTTGCAATCTTGATTTTAACTCATCTTTTCAGAGAAGCTAATGCCTAGTAACACACTGACCTTACTTCTCTGCCTTTCAGACATGCTTTGTAAATGTACTGTGGTTTTTTCAAAGCACTCTTTCTACCTTACCTCATTCTCTAAGATGTTTTCTATTTTTATTAGAAAGGCAAATTTTACAGAGAGGAGGCACAGAGATCTTTCAACTGTTGATTCACTCCAAGTGAACACCAGGGCTGGAACTGAGCTGACCTAAAATTAGAAGCCAGGAGCTTCTTCCGGGTCTCTCACATAGGTACAAAGTCCTAAGGCTTTGGGCCAACATTCACTGCCCTCCTAGGACACAAGCAAGGTGCCAGATGGCAAGTGGAACAGCCAGGATATGAACGGGTGCCCATATGGGACCCCTGGTGCATTCAAGGCAATGACTTAGCCACTGAACCACCCCCTAGGCCCACCTCATTTTCATACCTTCATCTTCCATTCTTTTCATTTCCAACCTATACATTCCAACCTATGGATAATTAAATGTGTGTGTTTTCTTGCTCTTAAAGGATGTAATGTTTTTTTTTTTTTTAAAGATTTATTTTTATTATTTTTTCATTGGAAAGGCGGATATACAGAGAGGAGAGACAGAGAGGAAGATCTTCCGTCCGATGATTCACTCCCCAAGTGAGCGCAACGGGCCGATACTATGCCGGTCCGAAGCCAGGAGCCTCTTCCGGGTCTCCCACGCGGGTGCAGGTTCCCAAAGCTTTGGGCCGTCCTCGACTGCTTTCCCAGGCCACAGGCAGGGAGCTGGAAGGGAAGCAGGGCTGCCGGGATTAGAACCGGCGCCCATATGGGATCCCGGGCGTGCAAGGCGAGGACCTTTAACCACTTGCGCCACCGCGCCGGGCCCAGGATGTAATGTTTTTATTACATGTTGCTTCTAAGTGCAGCCCAGGTTGTTTAAATGCATTTACTCAGGTTGTGTAAGTGCAATTAGATTGTTATGGCTGTGATGTAATAAGAACTGTTTCTCAGAATTCTTAGTAGGCCAACATGGATGAATCAGCCTTTAACACCAATGGTACACATGTGTCATCACGTCATTTCTCCAAATTCTTCTGAAGACATCTTGTGTCATGTGGATAAGCATTCAATGCCACCTCCCCAAGCTCTACTAACTCTTATACTCCCAGAATTCCAGTGGGTTTATATTTCTGAAGGAGGGTCTGGGTATATTGCAGACAACAGAGTCCACTGTTACTAAGCTTGGCACAGAGTTCCCTGTCTAAAATAGTCATCCACCCTCTGGGCAGGTCTGTTGCTTCAGCCTGTGGACCCTGAGACATCAGTTAGTAAATCCTGCAGAGAAAAGCCATTCCACTACCCATCCCACCTCACCCACACTATCTGTAGGCCACAGGTCCCCAAATTCTACCTGAAGCTATAGAGCTTCCGTCTTCACCTTCCTGCCCACAAGTCTCAAGGAATCTTTGCTGTTAATGCTGTGGTTCTGTTGACCATTCACTCATGCATGAGCTCCAGAATATCCTTACTGTGCCCATACTCAAGGCATTGTCTGCAGCAATGAACACAACTATAATCAAGACATTTAAATACAGTTTAATTCTCAGCAAGGATTTCCTAAGAAAATGCAAATCCTCTTTTGGGCAGTTTTAACTTCCCATTCGTGACATGCTCTCCACACATGAAAATGAGTTAAGCATCCTACATCCTAATGCATTGGAATTAAGACTAGTTACCCTTCTCTATTCCATTACTGCATCAGAAATCCCATCAAACTGACACTCCACTCTTAATGTAACAGTGAAGATACTCCATGGATTTTATTTCCTTTCCCTCAAAATTTTCAATCTCCACAATTCTCTATCTCCAAAACCCACACTTCTGAGTAATGTGCATCTGTACCACATTCCTTAAGATGTGACTCCATTGAGCTCTTCCTTTCACTTTCCTGCTTACAGCTCCACGCCTTCCATTTAGCAATCTTAGCTTTTCCCTACTTTTAAAGAACTCCCAATTTCAACTCATTCACTAAAAAAGCTCCAACCAGTAATTCAAGGTCTATTGTAACATCAGATGTCCATTTTGGTCAGACTGCTACTATAAAATATGTTTAAGAAACACAGTATATCCTCTAGATTATTCAAAAGGCTGTAAAGGCCATAGAACAATGTTTCCTATCAAGACTGATTTACATCCTGCAGAAACAGGCTCATTTTGCAGCTATCAGGACAGTTTATAGCAAGCTTTGAATTGACATAGGTAGTAGTTCTCAAAGAAACTTCCCATCCAACTCACCGAGCTTAAAATTCATGCTTGTGACTGTGCTAAGACCCAACACAGATGTGTCAACGGTCCCTCGAACCAAACTGTGGTAACTCCCAACCACGCCACACAGTCTGTCTCCTGCACCCATAACCAAAGTGAAGCGAGCTTCCCTCTTGTGACATTCATTAACTTCATATCAGCCCCCAATCTTGCTTTTTAAAAGCAGAAATTCTCCAAAAAATATTATGTCATTTTTAAGTTACTACACAATTCGAAGTTGCAAGTTGTAGCATGAAATACTTCAGTATATGAAGAATCAGCAAATATGTAAATTTTATGTCTTACCATATTAATCTAAAATTTAAGTAATCTGCATGAATTGATGTACAAATATACTCACAGGAAGTATTGAAAGGACACTTTAAGCCTCTATACCTGACACTGACAAGTGATTTTGGTGCTTCTCTGTTCAATTCTTACCCTGAATATGATTTACTTTTATCATTAATCATGATTTTAAAGATCAGAATCCCACTAACTAGAACTCAATCTTAACCTTAAAACCAAGTGCATTGGGGTAAGTGTTCAGGTTCAATAGGTTAAACTTCCCGAGACAGATTCATACAATGTTCCACTTCTGATTCAGCTTCATGCCCATATGCCTTGGAGGCAGCTGACAAAGGCCATCAGGTGCTTGCCACACTCGTGGAAGACCTGGATCAAGTCCTCAGCCCAGTCACAGCGATTGCTTGCATTTAGGAATAAAGCAGCTGACAGAAAATGTCTTTTACCCGTCACTGTTTTGAGTAAAGCAGTGCTTTTTAAATAACGTCATTTAATACCCTTAACACTAGCAAGTCCAACCTTGCCCTTAAATTAATGCATTCTCAGTTCAGAAGCAAAACAGAATTTCCTGTTTGAAATACTGAGGTACAATGTGCAAGAACTGAAAACCAGTCTCAGATCATGTCATACTTTGCCCAATCTAGGTCTTCCTCATCTTTCCATCCCCAGGCTCCGCCTCAGCTCACATGCTTCACATCTTCAGCCAAGTCCTTTCCACCTAGAACACAGCTTTGAAAACACGAAAACTCTCAAGTGAGAATCTTCACTAAGATTCACTGTATACATCAACTACAATAGCTTTCATTTTCCAAATTTGCCTTAGGAGTTTTGGTGTCATAAACTGAAATTTTGGGAGTCTTTCTGAAAATAGGACTCAGACTTTCTCCTTTATTTTGCCTTTAATCAATACAAGTCTAGGGTGCCAAACACTTTGAAGTTCATCCCAACCACTCTTCCCTGAAGTAATTGTCCCTTCAATCATAACAGGCTGCATAGTGGGTTAAAAAAAAAAAAAAGATACCTTCATTTTTCATTTTGGTTTTTATAATTCATTAAATACTGTTTCTTATTCTTTAAAGTTAACATTTAAACCTGGCTGTTTCTCAAAAAAATACAGATGGAGAAAGACACACACGAAGAGATGTTCTGTAGCACCATTTAGCGAAATGCAGATCAAAACAATGAGACACTATGTACTAGCATGGCTCGAATCAGCATGAGGTAAGAAACAAATGTTGGCCAGAAACTGGAAAACTCAATCCCTGGTAGTTAGGAGTGTAACTCTTCCACCCTCCACTCATGGTAGCATCATTCAGTGTAACAGAAGCCAAATACCAAACAGTTGATAAGCCAATAAATGCAAAACAGCCACACAATGAATTATTTGTCAATTTAAAAGAGGCATGAAATCAGGGCTGACATCACATAGGTTTCAGCCTCTATCTGAATGTAGGTCAGCATCATATGTGGGTGCCCATTCAAGCTCTGGCTCCTCCACCTCTGATCCAGCTCTCTAACATTCCTGAAAAAGTAGCAGGAAATAGCCCAAGTCCTTGGGCCCCTGCACCCACAGACTCAGGAGAAATCCCTGGCTTCAAACTGGTTTACTTTCAGCCATTTGGGGAGTGACCTAGGGGATGGAAGATCTGTCTCCCTCATTTTACGTCTACCTTTAAAATAAATGAATCTGAAGAATCTTAATATCACACTAAGTAAAAGAACTTGGAGGGGAAAAGTCACCTACTACGTAGCACTAATGTGAAATGTCCAGAGCAGGCACATCTACAGAGTCAAAAAAACAGCATCCCATGTGCCAGGATCCATGAGGTGGAGGAGGGGGGATAGGGTGAGCAGCAAGTGTTGTAGGCACAGGGCTTCTTTACAAGGTCATGATAATGCTTTTGGAATAGACAGTGGCTATGGTTGCAAAGCCTTGTACATACCAAGGAATTGGGGCTTTGTGGACACAGGAGCTTCATCTCAATGGAAAGTGAATCCTGTTCTGTACTGCCAACCAGCTCAGCCTCCAAATTTAACAGTTGCAGCCCTGTAAACCCAATACATGTCTGAGATGACTAATCTGTCTCTACACCTTTGACATAAGGCTTTCACTCTGGGTCCAGATAAGGCTAACAGCTAAAGTCCTCTCCTTGCATGTGTCAGGATCCCAAATGGATGCTGGTTCTAATCCTGGCAGCCCCACTTCCCATTCAGCTACCTGCTTGTGGCCTGGGAAAGCAGTCAAGGATGGCTCAAAGCCTTGGGACCCTGAACCTGTGTGGGAGACCCAGAAGAGGCTCCTGGCTTCAGATCAAAGCTCAGCTCCAGCCATTGTGGCCACTTGGGGAGTGAATCATTGGACAGAAGATCTGTCTTTCCTCCTCTCTGCATATCTATCCAACGAAAATCTGAGAAATAAAATACGTAAGTCCTTCCTGCTGCCTCTCTACTCCACCGTTTCTCCAAGTTCAGCCATGTCTCACTGGGGACAGACCACTGTGCAACCTTCACAGTGTGGAGTGCCAGAGGCCTGGGGGTTCTCCAATTCCTCCGTTTCTCAACAGTCTTCGAGTTGACTAATACACTAATGACTAATGACAGCTGCTTAGCTTTCTCTAACTGCACAATGAAAATATAGACAATGTAATTCATGTATTTCCTCACAATTGTAATGAGGACATGCAAAGCTCGTATCAACCACATTATACCTATTTTCTGTTGAACCTTACTAGAAAAATGAGAACTGAATTTTAATTTCCAATTACATAGATACCACTATGCAACAGTGTTGCATTCAAAGATGTACTCAATTAAATCACTGCCCCATGACATGGATTAAAGGATAATATCAATTATCCTAATAAAAGGATTATCACAATATGCAGTAGTTCCTTCAGAGCAACACGAGTTTATGCAGAAAGTATGTTACCACCACCTAATTATCAAAACTTCAAGTCAAGAATGCTAACAAAATCTTATTTTCAATTAATGCACAAACAAATCCTTCAATGATTTCTACAACACAGCTCAGTTGTGGTAGCCCTTAATCTTTTTTTACCCATGTCCCCTCACAGCATTTTTTCTGCATAAAGAGAGCAGAGTCAATATAAATAAGAATGGTTGCTGCTTTGTTCATGTCGAGTCATCTTAGCTTAATCAATGCCAGTATATACACCCTCTATTTATTGCAAGAGTCCAAGGAGAAATACATTACTTGCAAAGGCACACAATGCCTTCTTGGAGTTGCATTTTACTTGAAGCTATGCTCTATCTTTCAACCTGGACCACATTTCAATAAGGGCTATTCATAATTACAATCGCAGCCTTATTAGCTTGGCATTTCATTGTCCTAGCCCTGTGGCACCCTACAGTTGAAGGCAAGGAAAACTGTTGATTAGTTCTTTAAGATCAGCAACAATAACGATGCTGGAGAGGGCCACACAGAGGATTACATGACAGCTAGTACACAACAGCTTCAGACTGAGAGCAGCAAATTATAAGCCCAAGGACTTTATTGCATGTAACCAAATTGGCTGGTTGAAATGTTAATTGCCCTTCAGCAAAACTACAGACAGAACCTTCGGCTTCAGAAAATGAAATGTGTCATTACTCCACTTCTGCACCACTGTCTTGCTGAGAATCATGTGAAATCTATTCATAAAGGTAGCTCTTTACCCAACCTTTAAAACGTGGGAAATGTATTTAGCCCCCACCAGCCCCTCCATCATGGCTGTGCCAAGACAAGATGTGAACAGATGGTTAGATTAAAGCTGGGTTAAGCCCCTAATAAAGTAAAGCATGAAAGAGTTCTGTGCTCACATGTATGAGAAAATACGCCTAAGAAAAAGCTGGGAACAAACTTAGAAAATTAATCAATCCTTAAAGCAGAGATGTTTGACAGTAACTACATTTAAATACATATGTTAAAGAGCCATCATTTATCTCAAAGACATAAACAATTTCCATTTACCCAGAGTGATTTTGTGCATCCGACAGCCTGGGTTTCAACTACTATAAGAGGAAATCTATTTTAGATTTGCAGAATCTTGCGTGAATGGGGGAGAAATGCCCTTATCAACATCCATCCCTCGTTTCCAGGGACAGCCACACTCACGCCTGGCTGCACCAGAAAAGGGGCCTGGGACCACCTGCCCAGTGACTGTGGGAGGGACTCTGGCTGGCATTTTTCAAAGTGTATAACGTGTCACCGCGGAATCGAAAGACACAGCCTTTGTGCCCCAACTCCAACCATCCCCAGCCCTGCCCCATCTCTACCAGGGCAACAGTTTGAGTGTTGTGGCTTCTTGTGTGGTCTGACACCTACCTTGGCATACTAGGGAACCCTCCAGACACATAGATGCCACCAAAGTCCCCAACCCAGATCCTTGAAGGAAAGAAATAGAAGCAGGTGAGAAAAACTGAAGTCCTGCTTCATTCTCCACCAAGTAGTCTGAGTCTAGCTCATTAAGTTTATCTTCATTTTTCAACAAAGACCTATATTTGCAGAAAGTCTGAACTGCCAGGGAGTGACAGAGCACCAGCACTACACAGACCTTTAAGCTGTCACTGGTGCCAATGAATAATTCAGCCCGCAGACTGATTCCACAGGAGTTAATGGAAGAGAGACACCCACCGGATTGGTCACTCACCAAAACTGAGACACAGGAGTTCCTGGCAGTTTTTCCCGATTTCCACATGGTTTTTATTTCCTATCTGACTCCATTACTACCTCTGCCATGGGGAGGAGGGGGAGTTTGTTGTTTCCAACAAAAGGAAAGAGGACAAGGAAGACATACTGAATTATGTGATAACTGCGATTCCCATCCAAACTTCCCCCCAACCCCCCAAAAAAACAATCAGGGAAATACCCATGCAAATGTGCCCACAAAAACACAACGTTTATAATCAAATGCAACAGTCACCCAAGGAGCTTCACACGCTTTATACCAACTGAGTTCTGCAATTCCCGCCCATGCACAGTACACAGTGATGGTACAAGTGTTCCACCGCGCAGACTTTTGATCCAGCACACGAAATGATCAGTCACCGACAAAGTGACTCAATTCAGTGAGCACTCAGAACTCAAGTGCTAGCCACACATACGCTACAGCCACTGCACTCCAGGGTTGGGCAACCTCATCGGGGTCATCTTGGTGGCAAGAGGTGGCACCTGCTTAACTGCCAGTGAAACAATCAAGCTAACCAGTTAAGGATGCTGCTCAATAGACTCCAAGAAGTTACAAGCAATTAAGACCCAAACAGAAAACAGGGCAAAGGACTTGATGTGCTTTTTACATTTTGGGTTTCTATTCCATCAAAAAACGAAAAAGCTCATCTTGTTAAGCTCCTAGTTTTCCACTAGCGCTCAGGGACTTCGTGTTGTGTTCATGGATAGTTTCTCAACTAGGAATCACATCACCCATTTTGCAATATTTGTTTAAAAAAAAACAAACCACCATGCACCTTCCAGGGCATTTTTACTATACTTTCTTCCTCTGCACATCACTGCTAATAGCTATTCTCATTGCCATTTGTGCCTAAATCTCATTATTGCTGAGGAATAACACAACTGACATTCAACATAAAATTATTATTAAGCTAATTAAAGCTGATATGTTATTTCTATACATGATGGCCTCATAACTCAGTTAACATAATGTAACTAAACCCCAGTACTGGCCTACATCTAAGAGTACTTCAGTTTTATAGACTTTTCACTTTTTTTGATTTACTTGAAGAACAGCCTCCATCTGTTGGTTCCCTCCCCAATTGCCTGCAATCACCAACACTGCTCAGGGCCAAACGCAGACACCTGCAGCTCCACCTGGGCCTCACAGTGGTGAGAGGACTCAAGCACTGAACCTTCATCCGCTACCTCCAGAATACACAACAGCAAGAAGCCGAATGGGAAACAGACGCAGGACTTGTTCCCCAGGCACTCTGATGCCAGTACAAGCATCCTGGCTCCCCACAATGTGTCCCTAAGTTCTATTAACACTCCAAACAGGGCAGGTGCTAGAAGCACTCTGGGAAAACTCCTTTGGCTCTCACTAAAGAACATTCTGCCACAAGCTTATCCATGCCTAAGTGTTATGGTATGCACGTTGATAAAAGCGCACCATTCACAGCCTGGATGTAGTCAACATGGTAACCCATTATAAAGGGCTTCTCAAAATTCAACACACAGCAGGCATTCCGGGCGGTTCTCCTACACCAGAAATGGAACTTGGTCTTTGACACCATCTATAGATGCACTTTGTTAGTCTTGCCACTTTTCAATGGCTGAAAAAGTCTTTGCAATCACCGAATCAGATCTTTTAGTAACTGAAGGCCCAGAAGCACAGGATCTTTGCACCAGATCTTTCGCTAAAAGACAACAGGATTTAAAAGCTACTTAGTCGTTTCACATCAGCGGACCTTTGCAGAGATTTTTGAATAACGCTTACATGTTATGTTTAAACTTTAACCTAATAATAATGCATCCTTATGGTTTTAATATCAACCAGAGCACAACTGATAAACACTACAGAGATTTTTAAGTTGGCGTACTCTGAAATGTGACGAACTCATTTAGAATAAAAGTTATCGAAATAGCCTTATTGTCTTCAAATTAGCCTTCCCCCCGCCAAAAAAAAACACTGCAGTAATTCAATATTCATTTTAGGGTGAAAAAAAAATTGAACTATCTTGAAGTTCCAAAAATGCATAAACTCTTGAGACAATTATTCTGAAACTACAGGTTAATCCCAAACTCCTTGAAATATACTTAGCCACAATTCTTCTAGGCCCTAGTAATTCTGTAATATAAACGAAGTCCTTAGCTTATCCCAGTCATCCCATTATTACCAAGTGCTCCTGGTGCACTTTGTTCCAGCTGGTTCATAGCGGCTAGATTTTTCAATGAACTTCAAGATTCCAGCCCCAGACACAAAGGGAAGAGAAGGGAACCTTTTTCTACGCTCGTTCACGTCTCACCCCGAAGTCATGTAGCTTTGGGAAGGGCAAAGAGGAGCCATCAGTGAGAAGCCGCAGCCTCGGTCAGCGCGGCCCCCGCCCGCCGCCCCCGTGCTGTTCTCGCAGTCCACGATGAGCAACAGGTGCGGCAGCAGCGGCCCAAGGCACCACTGCTGCCGAGGCGCTCCCAGACGCCAGAACGCCCTCGCTCATGACCTACCTGGCCCCAGGGACCCCGACATCCGCGCGCGCCCTGCGGTCCCCGCCAGTCTGTCTCCTGGCACGCTGCGCTCCTCCCGCCCAGATGCCCGCACCGCGCCGGGGCTACAGCTCCTTTCTACCGCTATCCCGGTAGGCAGGGGCTCCATCCTCCTCGCCCAGCCCCTGCAGCCTCCCTCTGTTCCAATAGGACCCGCTGCTCCCGGGGCTCCACTCACCTGACCAACAGAGCGGGGGTGGCCGCCCACGGCCGCGCGTCCGGCTCCGCACAGCGGGCAACCAGGTCCACGCTCCGACGTCGGGAACACCCTGCCTGGACCATCTCAAATGGACTCTTCCAGCAGCGGAGCGCCTCAGCAGATTTGCCCCAGCGTCCTGGCTTGGCGGGCGCATCCCGGCTTCAGCGGAGGCGGGCGCGTTGCAGTCTCCTTTAGCTAGACTTCTAGCTTCCCACTTGGGCATAAGGAGCCCTCCCTTCCCTCTAGGCAAGGGGCTACTGCGCCCTGGCTACTCACTGTTGACAATACCTACATTTCCTACTGGAGAAATGAGCACCACGTCCCGAGTTTTGCTTTGTCTCTAAACGGGTATTATCAAAGCACTCGGATGTGTCCACGCCAGGAAAACTTGAGCGATGAGAACAGCTGAAGCGAGGAGTCAGCTCTCACACAAGCTCACTGAGTAGAGGTCTGAACTCAACAGCCGAGATGCTGTGTGTTGGTCTCCGTATTTATACGGTAGCCTGCTTCCTAGCAGGTGGATCAGATCAAGTGTGAAGAACTATGCCTTACAGCATATGGTACACCTGGCACCGAGCAACCCGCCCCCCCCCCGACTAATTTACTATTCTCACCCGTAAACCTAAAGCTGACCGTTTCATAACATCACCTCAGCGCTGTGCACTGGAGATGCAGGTTAACAGATTAGCAGTAAAACACCACCTTACCATTTTCTTCAGGATAAAAAAGCCCACAAAGAAACAGAAAACAAACCAAGAGCCAATTGAGTGGCTTAGATAAAGGCAGAGCCAGGGCTAGGTCCTAGGTCTCCTGATTCTGAAGGCAACAAACAGGTGTCCTTACTAACGCATGAGAATAGGATTGTCTAGGTATTTGCTGCAGATGGCCAACAGGGGTACCCAATTAGCATTGCCCTGGGCTGTTACTGATTACAACTTCTCAAAGCTGCAACACCCAATAAGTGGGTATCCATGGTAAAGGTTATCCAGGCAAAGGCCACACCTGAAGACGCTACCGAAGGTAGTGAGAAAAGAAGTCCAGATGATGTGGGAGACGGAGTAGCCTCCCCACTGAGGCTCAGATAGGTTGAGTGGGGGCTAGGAGCTGTAAAGGCATGCTGCTGGAGAGAGAAATGAAATGTCAAGAAAACCTAAAATCAGAGAATTAGTCATTCATGAAGCCCTTATGTCAAACAAAACAATAACATTAGGGAGGAAAAAACCATTTTCTACTGATTGTTTAAAATGTCTTTGTAAACTAAGTATCAATCCACTTTGTCAATACCTTGACTAAACTCTGTAACTATTGCCTTAATTGTTTAACATCTTAACAAAGATTGTGTCTGTCCATCAAATATTCCATCATAGTCCTGACTGCACCAGTCTTGAAATTACACATATTCTTCGCAACCAGACTGGTTCAGAGCACAAATTCACTGTGTGTGTGCTCATACTGGGCACGGGGTTAGGGAAAGAGGGCGAGTGAAAATTTCTACCAGGAATCTAAGCAACCCCTGAACAATCATTATAGAGTGCTCCAGAATACATGATCCTGCAAGTCCCCGTGGGGAGAGAGACCTCTCAAATACAGCCCTGAGTTCATTGACTTCGCCCTCTTTGGGGCAGTAAAATTTTGATTACACAAAAACATGCCAAAGCCAAAAAAAAAAAAAAAAAAAAGAAGAAGAAGAAGAAAGAAAAAAGTCTCGGAGGGAGAGGATTGCACCTAAATCCACATCCCTGACACCAGCCCCAAGTGCCCACACGATTCTGTCCTTCCTTCCCTGCCTCACTCTACACTCAACTCAACTTCCAGGTTCACATCATTCTTTGACACCAACAGTCAACCAATCCCACTACTACCCGTGCTCCAGTCTCTCCCTCTGCCTGGCATGCTTTCCTGGGGCTCTTCCCATGGCTGGCATCCCTCGTTTCATGGGGTGGCTCAGCCATGTTTTCCTGAGGGATGCTCAGTAACATGTTACTTAACAGCCATGCGCCTCCATTGCCCTGTTCTAGTGGCCTTTTATCCTTTATCCCTGTTAAGTGTCTTATCTGCTTAGTTGCTGTTGTCTGAAAGAAAGGAGGGAGGGAGAGGGGAATGTGTGTGACTCCTAGAGAGTTCTGTGGGAAATCCAGCGGACTGCTTTACCAAAGCTTGTCTGGTCTCTGCAGTTCATAACACACCCTTAGATAATCCCATGTAAAAACAAGTGTGTCTCTTTGGTTATTCAGTAGTATGTTACTTAATTCCACGGTGCTACAAATTTGTTTAACTTTATTCCTGTTGATGATTTTGAATTATGGCTTCTCATTTAAGGAAATGTATAGTAACTGTGTAATGGAGACTATCATATCCAGATGTGAAGATACACTGCAGTATACATCTCCACTTCCAATTCAAAGATGGATTCCCAATCATACTGTTGGATACATCTTGACAACAAGATGCTGGACTCTCTGCCAGTGTCTGTACCCGCAATGTCAGGATACACTTCAACAGCAGATTGATGAACTTGCGACTGCCAATGAAGGACTATGCTATTGTAATAATATGTGAGAAATCAGTTAGGGGGGAAGGGAAATCCCAGAGCCTATGGAATTGTTTTATAAAATTAAAAAGAAAATAGAAGGGGGGAGGTAAAAACAAACAAAAATGTGTGACTGAGCCAGAGAGTTTGCAAACCTCAGCCAGTTTCAAGTCATGCTTTGACAAGGAAGTGAGTAGGAAAGGATGAGGATTTCTGGGTACCAGGTGAAGGGCTGTACGAGTTCTATCTGAATGGGGAGGAAAGCCATTTTCATCCAATTAGTCTCTCCCTTCCTTCCCTGAACATCTCATTCAGTGCATGTACTCTCTCTCACACTCTCAATACTTTTAGAGGCAAGTGTTTAAGATTTTTTAACATTTATTTTCATTTTACTTGAAAAGCAGAGGTGCAAAGAGACAAAGGAAGATCTTCCATCCTCTGGCCCACTCCCTACGTGTCCACAACAGTCCAACCTGAGCCAGATTCACTGTGTTAGGGTCAAAGAAAGAAGGTTGCTGTGACGGAATTACCGTGAAATTGATGAGGACAGGTGTAGAGTGAGGCAGGGCAGGAGGAACAGGATTATACGGAGGATTGGGGTGCATGTGAGGACTTTGGGTTTAGGTGCAATGGTCATTTCCTGAGCGATCATAGTATTTCACAGCAGCCACACTGCTCTGTCAGAGTTGAGCTGAAAGTACCGGCTGTTTGCCATGGCTGTGATCAGTGAAAGACCACAGCTCTGCGCAGAAACCTTCACCACTTACATGTCCCCTTCCCAGCATGCCAGCCCTCTACACAATGCTTTTGTTGTTGTTGCTTTGTGTTTTCTTTGGCACATTCTTCCCCCAGAACTTCCAGGTGGAACTACCCTTCTACCTTGGCTGGCTGTGCTGTGACTAAGATACCAGAAAATCTATGTAAAAACGGTTCTAAACTTCTTTTCCTAAGATAAGAAAACCTATTCTATAAAAATATGAGAAAGTAAACACTCCACACTACAATCTGTCACAACTCTTCAACTCTGTCATTATAGTGTGAATATACATACAGACAACATATAAGCAGATGAGCATGATGATGCCAATAAATCTCACTTCAGAAAACTGTGGAGCCAGAAATGGCCCAAGATCTTGCTGTTTGCTATCTGTTTACTCAACAAAGTGTTTGAAGGCTAATGATATAGTATGTTTCAGAAATATAAAAATGAATACAGCAGAAGTTATTGCACTGTCTTATGAGAGCCCTCTATGAATTATGTAGTAAATAAAAAAGGTCTTCAAAAAGTCATGAAAATGCATATTATGAAAAATCTATGCATAGATTTCAAACACTTTTTGCACCAAAATTAACTTATCTTTTAGTTCCATTATTCTAGACTTTAACTTTTATTTTTCATAATAGAGTTCCATAGGCTTAGAGATTTCTTCTTTCCATCCTCTCCACTACCCCGTTTTTCCCCATATTATTACTATAGTCCTTCAACAGCAATCACAAGGCCACCATTCTGCTATTTAAGTGTATCCTGAAATTGTACGCATACACCATGATAGAAAGACCAGTATTCTGGGCCCAACATGGTGGTCTAGCAGCTAAAGTCCTCGCCCTAACCATGCCAGGATCCCATATGAGTGCCAGTTCTAATCCCGGCAGCTCTACTTCCCATCCAGCTCCCTGCCTGTGGCCTAGGAAAGCAGTCGAGGATGGCCCAAAGCCTTGGGACCCTGCACCTGCATGGCAGACCTGAAAGAAGTTCCTGGATCCTTGACTTCGGATCAGCTCAGTACTGGCCTTTGTGCTCACTTCAGGAGTGAGTCATTGTGCAGAAGATCTTCCTCTCTCTCCTTCTCTCTGTATATCTGACTTTACAATAAAAATAAATAAATCTTTTTTTTTAAAAAAAAAAGAAAGCCCAGTATTCTATTGTCAAGATATTTTTAACAGTTTCATTGGGAATCCATTTTTTATTCAGAAGTAGAGATGCATACTGCAATGTATCTTCACTTCATGGTATATTTATCTCTATTACGAAAACATTATTTTATTTAAAAGGAACAATTATTGGGAAAGAAGGGATGCATCCACTGGTTCCCAAATGGATGCAGTGGCTGGAGCTGTGCCATTCTGAACCAGGAGTCATCAGCCTAGAGCCTCTTTCAGATCTCCCACATGGGTTCAGGAGCCCAAGGACTTGGGCTATCTTCCAGTGCTTTCCAGAGACACATCAGCAAGAAATTAAGTCACAAATGGAGCATCTGGGACTTGAACAGGTACCTACATGGGTACCTCGGGGCAGAGGTTTAACTCACTAGGCTGTGATGCTGACCCCTCCACAGACTTTTTTTTAATACCGTAGTACTTGTTTGATCCCTTATTCTCCACAGAAGTATAGATTATTCTTTGTCCCTGTGCCTTGTTGATTTTGAAATCTGGAGTTTCTTTTTCTGTTTGCCCAGTTTCTGGTCAATATCTCCATTCAACCCTTACAAAGATTCCTTTTTTGCTTGCTCTGATCTAAAATCCTGAATCCAAGTACTCAACCTCAAGTCCAAGGGGCATTTGCTATTCCCCAGGACTATTGATCAAAAACAAAAACTAGAGACAGCTGATTAGTAATCTATAGCCATTTTAAGGTGTATAGAACCTGGTTGTGTATAAACTAATGAGTGAAATGTCAATGTAGAAGTCACAGGATGTGGTTCAGAACTTACATTCTTTTTTTTTTCTTTTTTAACATATTGGTTACTCAATACTATGTCAACTAATTCCATAACATTATAAATTGTTACTGATATAATGTCGGGGCTTTCAATTGATCGGGATGATACTCTGCTGGCTCTACCTTCAGACCAGAGATGGTCTCCCCAAGAAACCACTGAACTTATCTGGACAATAAGATGCTGGACTTTATGCTTGGTAGATGCTTGCAATGAAAGAATCTCAACTGAATTTGAACTGTGGTAATGCAACAAGGTGGAGGAATCCACCATGGGGGGGCGGGGAGGAGTTTGGGAGGGCTGGGAAGAATCCCAGTGCCTATAAAACTGTGCCACATAATGTAATCAATAAAAAAAAAAATTACATGACTTCCAAAGACACCAACTTCAGGGAGCAGCCTCTGCCTGCAGTTTGTTTTAAGAGGTGCAAGGACATTGTGTACCTCCATCTCTACCCTGGAAAAAGAAAAAGAAGAAAACAGCAACCATACATAGTTCACCAAGAGAGAAGACTCTGGCTGTTGTGGTTTCTGTACAACAATTAGAACAGGCCAGTTCATGTCGCAAACATTCCACTTCCCCTCCAACTCCCTGCATGTGGTGTGGGAAAGCAGTCAAGGATGGCCCAAAGCCTTGGGACCCTGGACCCACGTGAGAGACCCGGAAGAGCTCCTGGATCCTGGCTTTGGATCAGCTTAGCGTCACCTATTGCAGCCATCTGGGGAGTGAGCCAGTGGATGGAAGATCTTTCTCTCTTGGTCTCTCCTCTGTCTCTGTAAGCAAAAGATAAAATAAAGTAAAACATAAATGAATCTTTAAAAATGTGATATCTTCTGAGCTTATAAGTGAAGTGCTGGGTAAGCCAATAGCTCACCCAACCATAACAGACAACACTAGATGAGATGTATTTTAGAATTTTAAACAAAAATTGTGATAACAACAATAAAAAAAATGTAAAATTAACACTTCATGTTTTTATATTGGGTTATGTCTCCTTTTTCTAAATGTTTTTACTTTCAGTTTTGTTTTTCTAGAACTGATAGAGAATCATGAATTAACTATTTTTCTGTTCTACTATGGTTTGTCATTCTACTACGAAAACATCTTTGTCTTCCAAAGTTGAACGTTTTTCTCCTCCAGCAGTCTGTTTGCAGAACGTGACATTTAAGGTTTGTAAGAACAGTCGGTCTCTATCCTGGAGACAGAGGACAGCAGAGAGAAGATTAGGTCCAGATGATGGCAAGAGATAGTGTGGGGTAGACAGAACAAGCAAATGTAGACACACTTATTCACCTTTTTCTCTTTAGTGAACTTATTTGTATAACAGAGATTCCCATAATGCCTCCTGCAAAGGCCTAAGTTTGGATGGAATGTGATAATAATAATTAAAAAAACTTACAACACAGTAAGATTTCAAAAATTAAACAACAGAAAAACAATGAAATAAAGATATCCTGGTCTAACTATATTTTAGAGGCAGTTGGAAAAGTTTTTCTTCTAAGTTCAACAATTCAATATTGAAAATGCTATAGTGTTAATTATACATAAAAAAAACTCAGCTACATCATAATCATGCATATAAAAGTGTTTCCCATTAAACAGTTTTAAATGCAACCAGCAGTGTGGCTCAATGGGTTAAGCCTCTGTTTACTCAAGATCTGACCTATTTCTGATCAAGCTCCCTGCTGATAAGCCTGTGGAAGCAGAAGATCTCTTAAGTCCTCAGTCCCCTCACCCATTTGGAAAACAAGGTGGAGCTCCAGACTCCAGGCTCCAGTCTCCAGGTCCACAGCCCAGGCCACAGGCTCCAGGCTCCAGGCTCCAGGCTCCAGGCCCCCGGCCCCAGGCTCCAGACCCCAGGCCCCAGGCTCCAGGTCCATGCCCCTGGCTCCAGGCTCCAGACTCCAGGCCCACGTCCCAGGCCCCATGCCCCAGGCCCCAGGCTCCAGGTCCACACCCCTGGCTCCAGGCTCCAGACTCTAGGCTCCAGGCTCTAGCCTGGCCCATCCCGGCTGTTGCAGTCAATTGGGGCAGTGAAGCAACAGACAGATGTTAGAATCAAGTAACAGCAAAGTGAGCATAATGCTTTATAACAAAGACAAATACTTCCCCCCAAAATTAATGGAAAAGGGGTATTATGGGAAAAAAAAACCCTATGCATAGACATTGAATTATTTCGCCTCAAAACAAGATTATCTAATTTCACTCTCCATGAATTTTTGGAAGTGCCTCTCATGGTCTCATCTCTTTACATGCTAACATATATATAATAGTAGCAATTCATTATGCCTATTGTTTTCACTTCATTACTGGCCAAATTTAATAATTTATTACATTATGTAATAAAGGATGAATTAAGTAAATTAAAATAAATGCTCTTTGGAAATGGTTTAAATGTTTATCTTCCTAAGCCAAAAACATGTTGAAACATTTTTTCCTCAAGAAGCCTGCTCACAAACATTTACATGGAATGCTGAAATATTTAAAATTAGTAATAGTTTTTTTTTCAGCAACAAAAGTGTCTCAGAACAACTTTTCTCATGCTTTAGAAAGAATTTTGCCATACATCATATAAGAAATGGACATGGAATGTTTAATCCTTTGAGAATAGTTAATTAAATCTTTTCCCCCTACTTGCCTCTGGTCTGGGCATGCTATGGTACTCCCCGTGGTTTGTCATTTTGCTTTAAGGGTTGGTGGGAGTAGGGGGAGGGGAATCAGCATGGCTCAGTAAACACACTGCATATCCAAATGTCACCATGGCAGCGTTTGTCCGCTTGTCAGAGTCTTTCTGAAGTGACTCGGTCATTCATTTTGTTGAATCAATATTGATGCTATGGAGACTTATTACCTGAGGTTTGGACAGAGATGGGGTGAACGAATCCTTCGCGGCTAGCACCACCTTTCAGTGGGGCCAGGATTATGATTTTGGTTTGCACTGTGAGATTGGACTCTACCCTTCACATCATTGTCTCGTAAGCTTGACATTCTGATGTGAAAAACGGTTTCAAGTGGAAAACCTTTCTCTGGGCTATGGCAAACTTCTGAAACTTCCGGGAAGGGGGCAAGGGTGGGAAGCACAATATACGTATTTTGATACAAAATTTTTAAATATTTGATAAAAAGTTCTTTAAGTTCAATTATTTAAAAATCCTATGTTAAAGCTTAATTAAGCATGTTATCTGCCAGATATTTCTGCTTAATCTTTTCTACTTCTGAATTCCTTCCCCATTTCAACAAATATAAAAAAAAAAATCACACTATTTTAAAATGCTAAGATTTCTTTAAGGAAAAAAAGTTTTTAGTGGAATGGGGCACAGAATGAGTTCAAATGCTCAATCCACATACTCACTGTAAATGCTTTTCTATGGTTGCAGGGCTAAGTTCAGCCCAGCACTCACCAATTGCAAAAATGAAATGATGAGACACTTCCGTGACCTGTGCTCTGCTTGATAATCCTGTGATGAGCCGTAGCCGTCTGCCTGACGAGTAGAGCCAGGACTAGGTCCAAGAGGCCAGTTTCTCTCCTTCAGGCCTGCGACCCAGGCCAGTACTATCTAGATCTGCAGCGAGTGCTGCCCTTCCAGGACGCTAACCTGGGTAACCTAAGGAAGCCGGCTGCGCAGGGTTATGGGAATAGCTCTCCCTGGGAACCCCCAGGTTCTAGCAAGGGCTTCTCCCATTCAAGGTCATGTTTATTTTACCAGTGTCTGTGAGCAGACAAAATCCCTGCAAACAACCTCCCCGCCCTCTGTCCACTGCCACACAGATGGGAAAAGCAAGCCCATGGGAATGGGACCAGAGGACACCAAGTGTGCTTAGAGACCAGGCAGTCTTGCAAAGGAGACCGCCCCGCCCCCCACCCCCTCACCCTACTCCTACCCCCGTGGGTGACTGGCCCACTTAGCACACCCGGCTCAGGCATCTCTGCAGTGTGCCGTGCTCTGCTTTTCAGATTATAGTGAAAATTCCGTAAGAGCACTCTTGGGGGGAAAAAAATCTTGATGCTTTTGTATGTAGCTTGTACAAAAGGACTTTAAAACATCTGTGGGAAAAGCAGCTAAACAAATTTTTTTTGGTACAAAATACTTTTGAACTCCATGCATGCTGTGGATCTTGCGAAAAAGGTTTATCGAAATGCCTAACAGGAAAACGCTAGGTATAGTTTAACAAAAAAAATATGATACTGAAATGAACTTGCCTTTTGGTTCCACTTTCTACAGACTTTCTGAAGTATCCTTGCATTTAAGTCATACCAGAACATTTCTATTGAATTGTCTCACTTTAGAGAAACTAAAAATCCTTTTGAATATTCTTCCCTGTGGGATTTGGAGTTAGGATTGTGCTTGAAAGAGTGCCATGCCTACAAATAGAGCATTTGTATTGCATTAGAGTAATCCCGCATGGAGTACTCCCCCAAAAAGTGGGGTTCTCACTAGTTCTTTTCTTTTCTCCCCTTTCTTTTCTGTAAAAAGCAAGAAGGGAATTGTGCATGTTTTCTACCCAAAAATGCTGAGCTAGTTAATTTCTGATAATTATAAAATCATGGGTGGCCACTGGTTCAAAGCAAATCTTTCCCAAATAAAACCAATTATGAGCAGAGGCTTTAACTGTGTCCCTTTATCCACTGCCAAAATGTAGTATCAATAGAACAGAATGTGAAAGGTACTGAAAGTACTCCTCTGTTGGTGGTAGTTCTACACCATATGGAATGGAATCAAAGGAAAAGGAATTATACAACCTCAAGTTAAATTATGCAACTGCAGAGCAAGAAAGGCAAATCAGGAGCAGACATGAGTACACCTACATTTTATTGTAAATGTTTTTCATTGACATCACCAGGCAGCCAACGCTCTCTACTGACAATGTGAAGTAACTGAAATGATGTAAAAGAAAAACTATTATCTGTACAATCATCAAACCAGAAAAGCATTTACAGTAAGGGAGCACCATCAGAAATGAATTTTTTTAAAGACTTATTTATTTTTATTGGAAAGTCAGATATACAGAGAGGAAGCAAGACAGAGAGGAAGATCTTCTGTCCAATGATTCACTCCTGAAGTGACCACAACGGCCAGAGCTGAACTTATCCAAAGCCAAGGAGGCAGTAACTTCCTCCAGGTCTCCCATGCAGGTGCAGGGTCCCAAGGCTTTGGGCCATTCTCAACTGTTTTCCCAGGCCACAGGTAGGGAACTGGATGGTAAGCAGGGCCACTAGGGTTAGAACAGGTGCCCATATGGGATCCTGGTGTGTTCAAGGCAAGGACGTTACCACCAGGCAAACACGTCGGGAGCAGAAATGATGCCATATGTGCACCAGCTCATGTCCCAGCTGCTCCACATCCCTTCCAGCTCCCTGCTTGTTGGCTGGGAAGGCAGGGGACAATGGCCCAAATCCTTGGGACCCTGCACCCGTGTGACTGACCTGGAAGAAGCAACTGGCTCCTGGCTCCTGATCAGCTCAGCTCTGGCCATTGTCGCCACTTGGGAAGTGAACCAGTGGACAGAAGATATTTCTCTCTCTCTATCTCCTTTTCTGTAAAGTCTGCCTTTCCAAAAATAAATAAATACACACATCTTTAAAAATAATGAAAAAATAAAACGGCAGGTTGTTTTGTTTATCATCATCACTCAATAGCCTACAAGACATTATTTATTTTACTTAATTATATCTATTTGATTTTAAGTGATTAACATTTTTAGCCATCTGTAATGAAATGATTTCATAAACACATGAACCAACCAATTTTCCATATCTCTCTTCCATTAATTAAGAATTTTTTTTCCAGTGGATTTATCAAACAGGTTCCATCTTTCGGGCCATCCTTGGCCATCACCAGGGACTTTCACAGAAAAACATTGAATCTGTGAGACGAGGAAAGGAGGAGGGTCCATTTCCCGGATCGCAGAAGCAGATCAGCTCTTCTCCTTTATTCTTTCTGCAAAATGGTGATGCAAAGCCAGCACTCAAGGAGCCTGATATAGGTACCATGAGCGTTCCAGGGCACTGGAGAAGCTGAGTAGCTTTATTTTAAGGGAACTTAGGGATTGTGGTGGGAGCATGGGGAGAGCAGGGACAAATTCTCTTTATGGGTCATCATCCTACCTTCAGTGAGAAAAATCTTCTCTCCAGGGTCTACAAAGAAAGTCTGTGCTGCAAATGTAAGATAAAATCAAAAGATTAGAAGCTGCTTCTCTCAGGAACATTGGTGAAGGGAGAGGACAAGCATGGTGCAACAGAACAAAGCTGAAGAAGAAAAAACTTCGCCATGGAGTACTGCCTGAAAATCTGGGTTTCAAATATTCACTGAGTGGTGAGAATGGGTGTGCAACAGGGTCATCCACATCCTGGAACGTGGCGCCCTCAGCAGACTGGATACCCAAGGCCATGTTCAGCCTGTGCTCAGAAAACTGACTTGTTTCCTGTGGCAAGGACGGCACTTTTGTGGCACTGACTAAAAAAAAAATCCATGTTGTCGGTAATAATCAACTTCACCCAACAATGGGAGGAGTTCAATTTGCACTCCACACAAAAGCAAAACAGCACATGGTGCTGGAAAGTTTCTGAGCAGAAGAGTAATCCCTGAACAGATCCTTCTGAATTAGGGTCAAAGATCAGAGACAGTCTGGCAGCAGCTGAAGGAGTCGTTCTTTCCCATAGTTGAGAAGTAGACAATGCTGGAAGGTGGTTCAAGGCCTAAGCAGTCAATGCATTGCATTAACACAAGTCAGGTCCGTCCACTGACTCACTCAATACGCACTGCTAACCGTTCTGCCGCCGCTTGAAATCTTGGGCAGTTGATCTATTGTTTTACATTCGTTCACAATTATTAGCAAGTAGTCTCATTCTCAACATACTAAGTAATGTGAAATTTCCTCCTTTTCTTCTCAGTTTTGTTTTCTTTTTTATTTGTAAGGCAGAGAGAGAAGGAGAGAGAGAGCACGAGTCGGTCAGAGAAATCTTCTGTATTCTGGTTTACTGCTCAGATGCCCCTAAAATACCCAGGGCTGGGCTGGGCCAGTGGCAGGAGCCTAAAACCCAGCCTGGCTGCCCAGCATGGTTGGCAGACACCAGTTCTTGAGCTAGCACTGTTGCCTCTCAGGGTGTGCATGAGCAGGAGGCTGGATGGGATGAGGCAGCCAGGAGCTGAATCGGGCACTTTGATCCTGGATGTCTGATTTCTACTAGTTCTTACACTCTATCCCCTCCCTTTCACTTTGATGTATTGTTACAGGTTGGAAACCAGGGAGAGAGACAAAGGGCATGTCATAATCCATTTCCAGTTGCTGTAGCACAATGCCTGGGACTGGGTAATGTATAAAGAAAAGGATTCATTCTCACAGCTTTCAAAGTTCAAGATCAGGCACAGTGTAGTAGCCTAGCGGCTAAAGTCCTCATCTTGCACACACTGGGATCCCATATGGACGCCAGTTTTAATTCAGGTGGCCCCACTTCCCATCCAGCTCCCTGCTTGTGGCCTGGGAAAGCAGTTGAGGACAGCCCAAAGCCTTGGGACCCTGCAGCCGCATGGGAAACCCAGAGAAGGCTCTGGGCCCCTGGCTTTGGATCAGTTCAGCTCCAGCTATTGTGGCCACTTGGGGAGTAAATCATTAGACGAAGATCTTTCTGTCTCTCCTCCTCTCTGTATATCTGACTTTCCAATAAAAATAAATAAATCTTAAAAAAAAAAGAAAGTTCAAGATCAAGTGTCCCAACAGTTCACTCTCCTAGCTGCATCACAGAATGGCAAGTGCTTCATGGAGACAGGTAGAAATAAGATGCAATTCTCTCTCATGGCAAGACAGGAAGCATGACGAGATTCAGGGGTCAGTCTCAGCACCTTTTAAAACAACTTCTGCTCATGGAAACAAACTGGGATCCTATGAGAACTACATTCCAAAGGCAGCACCAGCACTGACCTCATTACCTTCCAACAAGGGCCTTCTCTTTGAGTCTCCCCCGTCTCAACATCAACACACAGAGGGGCAGTTCCAGCTTGAACCTGATCCTTTGGGAGATAACCTCAAAGCACATCCAACTGTTGCAAGAAATAAAGAAGGATTATTTTTATGGGGTCTTTTAGGGGGAGAGGCTTCCCCTCAAATGACTCTTTCAAAAGGCTACCATCTGTGAGGACACCATATGTGGGCTAGAAGTCCTGGAGACACTTGGAATTAACCTCCCAGCCTTGGTTTTCTGGAAGCCCATCACGGATGTTCTCTGGAGGCGTCTTAAGGACTGGGTAGTGAAAGTGAAGTTAGTCCTAAATTTCAACTTACACAAGTTGGGTCTTGTACAAAGTAACAGATTAGAGTTACAATCAAAACACTCTTCTGCATGGAAAGTCAGACTGTTTCACTGCTTTTGCTATGTCTCCCGTGGAGTAAACCCAAGTGTGAAACATTCTTTGAAGTCAGCAAGAATTCTTTGCTTCACATAATTCTGAAAGGATTTACAAGCCAAATAGGATTAAATCTTGGGAAGAAAGGGAGTGGGGACAGAAATTCCAGCTCAATCTGAGCTGTAAGTAAAACAGTGAGAAGGCAGAAGGAACATTTCATACAGCGGTAAATCTGTCTTCCTTTGCCTCAGAGTACCACAAGTACAGAGCCTTTAGAATCAGTCTACGGGGTGAAGTTATATGTAAATCAAATGTTTCAAATACAAACTAGTGTAAGAAAAACTAGGCTTTTCTCTCAATGGAGCCAATCTCCCTTTTGCCTGAGTTACCGCAATGGGATGCCTGGATCCACTGCAGCCATCTAAAGGATCCTTTTCCAAAGCAGATCCCGCCAGCACGCTCAAGAACCCTAAGCAACGTTCCTACATCTTGCTCAAAGTTCACATCCTGGCTGGTCTAGTTCCCTCCTCTTCTACAGCCCTCCCCAGCCATGCTAGCTTCCATGCTGTTCCTCCAAACCAACTAAGCTCAGTTCTTCTCTCAAAGAACCACAGAACTCAAACACTTTCTCTCTCCAGGCTGTGTGTGTCTAGCAAGTTTAACCCGTCCTCCCTTCACTCTCCCTGACCCAAACACTCTAGCCTCCCACCCCAATTTTCCTCCATTCCCTTATTACCATCTAACATGTTGATAACTTCATTTATTCATTTTGCTTTTATCTATCTTCATCACAAGAATTTGGGCTTGTTGTGCATTGCATATTCCCAAAGCTAAATGCAAAGCCTGGAACATAGCAGCTGGCTTAATTATATTTGTCCAAAAAGCCCCCCAAAACCCAGATGTCACTTCCATCAGGGCTTTCTCAAAAAGCCCTACCTTCATCATAAGTATGCCTATATCACCTTGCTATGATTTTTCATATTAGTGTGGAAGCTTTGTTCTTAACTTTTTTTTTTTTATTTGAAAGGCAGAGTTAGAGAGAGGGAGAGACAACACAGAGAGAGAGAGAGGGAGCGAGAGGGCTTCCATCCATTGATTTACTCTCCAGATGGCTACAATAGCAAGGTTTGTTAGGCCAAAGGCAGGAGTCAGAAACTTCATGTGAAGTCAATGCCCATAGACCTGATATCTCAGGCAGTGGCTCCATGCAGTACGCCATAACACTGGTCTCACTTCTGAGATTCTTGCTTGATTTTGCAGATATTGTTCGTATACCTGAGAACTGGGACAGGCGCGGTCTCTTCATTCTCTAGAAAGAACTACACTGCAATGAGAAAATATAGCTGCCTCTGCTGTTCTCCCTGTGGGCTTTTCCTGACTCTGAGTATCCTACTGAGACCTGAGAAACGAGGTGGGGGTTTGTGCTCTGAACTCTATTTTACTGTGCCCTCGCCCAATACTCTTACCTGGGTCAGGCCCCATGCTTCCGCTTGGTTCACTGAACCCTGCTGGATCATCTTAGGTCTTCAGGCACGGAAACAAGGTGAGCTATTCAGAGACACTCACCTGCACGGATGTGTCTGTGCATACAAAGTAAATTCAAAAATTATGGCAAAGCCTTTCAAGTTGCAGCTTCTGCGGTTATGAACATCGGACTACTCCTTTCCACGTGTGCCAACTCTCTGAAGATGGTGTTTATATAAAGTTTGAGTGGACAGAAGACACGGGGCATCTTCATAGTCAGGTCACATTGAATGTTCCTAAATTACTAGCATTTATAAGCAGTTCTGGATTCCTGAAGTATACTTGCTTCTCCTTTTATCCATATTATGGCAAAGCTGTGACAATCATACACTGAACAAAATGAAAGCAGCCTGGGAGGTCACTGGGCACACCTGCTAGCTTACATCTAAATTCTGTAAACCAAGTGCTGGTATTGTGGCATGGTAGGTTAAGACACTGTAGGCATCCCCTAAGAGCACTACTACCTGGGATATTCTGGGGAAATAACAGTGGAAGGGGAAAACAGAGGAAGGGGAAGAAGAGGAGGAAACACCTCTATCTACAAAACTGTATCATGGCAAGTAATAATTTAAAAAAAGGAAATTAAAAATATATATATATGGGTGGTAAGCTGTAAGATAACTCTGGAAGGAACAAGTTCAGTTATTCAACATAAAAATGTGTTCAGTTTTATTTTTTCACGAATGAACACACTTAAACTGCCTCTTCTGTACCATGGGCTAAAGCGGGAAAGATGAGCAGTGTTGCCCACCCCGGCCCTGTCCCCTCCCGCCACAGTTAACATTTCCTTAACTCTGAGGGAAACGTTAAATGTCTCTCCTGAACAGACAGATGAGTGTGTGGAGGACCTGGGAGATGTACAAGGCAACCCGCCTTTTCCCCTTTAAAATGTTTTGGAGATCTTTCCATGTGCTTGATTGTACATGTTGCCTAGCCCTTTTGTTTGTTTTGGCAGAGTCCCTTAAACAAAAGGCTTGCATGTACTTTTCCTTCTGCAAACATGCCTCAGGTCAATGAATGAATATATCAGAAATGCAGATCAATTCCATTCTTCTGAACCAAAGCCCGGTATCCCATTGCTTTAACGGACCTGAAGCTTCCAGTTGGCTGTGATGAATATTAAGAGCGTCTGCAGATTTTGGCTCCTGGTTTATGTCACACACCGTCCAATCTTACACATCCGTGTTTGTATGTGACTCTCAACTCATGAATTAGCCAACTGTATTTCTAATTGTGATGGAAACGGCCAGAAGAGTTCATTAGCAGGTTAAATCGACATCTCCTCTTATTACAACCACAGAATCTGAATGTGACAAAAACACCTATTTCTAGGAACTATGGATTCTTTCAAAGTCTTTAAAGAAAAGCCCTTTCTGTGGAGAACTTAAAAAAAAAAAACCCTGTTGGACATTGCTGTATGCGAGACATCCTTCATTTGAAGACAAAGTGCGTGTTCGCACTGGCCAGTGCTTTGGAACGCTGCCAAAATGCACAGGCTCAACTGCTTCCTTTGTATAAGGTAAAAGTAAAACAGAATTCCATGGTGGCCTTCTGTAAAACGTTCAGCCCCTGCATATTTTTTTTTTCTGCTTTGCAAGTTAAAAAAAAAAAATCGCAATTCCAGAGTTTGTAGACAGCTGTGAGAAAGTTATTTCTAACAGAAGTCCCCACAGGTAAGGGTCACTTGGAAGTTGGGGGAATGCTACCAGTTCAGCTGCCACAAGCGTTCCACTGCCTATTGGTATTACAATAAGCAAAGGAACCTTCCACGCAGACAGAAGGCTGCGTCCCATTAACATTCATGAGGCCCGCGGGGCCGGGGCGCCGGGCATCCAGGAGGCAGCCGGTCCTTTGTCTCCCGATGGGAAAACGCCTCGGCGACAAATGGCCGCAGACAGCGGTGTCACGAGGGCAGCCGCACACAGGGCTCCGGCAAGCTGTCCCCCGCCCCCTTCCTCCCAAGTCCTCTTCTCCCGCGGCTTTTGCTGCGGTGCCTCCCTGCAACCCCGTCAAAGAAGAAGAAGAAAAACACCTTGGAACAACGTTTAAAACACAGCCTCGAGGGCTTCGCGAGGCGTAACTGCGCGGCCACCCAGCGAGGCAGCGCCCCGCGTCCCCGCACGCCGGCTCGAGCGGCGCGGGCAGCGGACAGGCTCGCCGGTCAGCGCCGCACGCAGGGCCCCCCGACGTGACCAGATCGCGTCTCCTCAGACTTTCGGTTGAGGAATTCTTGGGGACAGCCCCGACGCACGGAGCTCGAGCACCAGGCTGGGGGCTCGCGCTGGGCCGGAGCCAGGCTCTAGGGGGCTCCCGGCCTTCACCCCACCCACCTCCCTAACGGCCTCTCCACAGGACGCGACCCCTGCGGCCGGCGGCCTGGAAACCAGGACAGGGACGAGGTCCCCAGGGCCGCGGGGCTCAGCGCCCAGGTCGCCTCAGGTCGCCGGGATCTGGGCGCCGGCTCAGCCGGGCCGCAGGGGAGGAGTCAGGGGCGGGGCTGGCAGAGCGGCTCCGCCCCTCTCGGGCGCCGGCGGCGCAGCGCGCATGCGTGCGGGCCAGAGGCCTGTGGTGGCACGGCCCGCCCTCGCCGCCCTCGCCGCCCTCGCCGCCCTCGCCGCCCGCCTCCTCCTCCCACTCCGCCCACTGGACGCGATGACGCAGCGTAGGCTTGCGGACGTGGCGGCGGCGCAGGGCCGGGAGGGCGGAGGACGTTCTGGGCGGCTTTTGGTATTGTCAGACTCAGGCAGCATGAAGACTGAGGCTCGGCCATGCGCATCCCCGGGACAGCGGAGGACCCGGTAGCCGTCCCCTCGCCGCATCCGCTTCATGCTGACGGGACAGGTGAGGAGGAGGAAGCCGGCGGCAGGTGGGGAGGGAGCGTGGGCTGCCGGGGTGGCGGGGCCTGCGTAGGGGAGACCCCCCCCAGACGAGGAAGCCCCCCACTTCCGTGCCAGGCCCGGGTCGCCCTGTCGGCGGGGGAGCTGAGGCTCGGCGGGAGGAGGATGCCTGGGCCGGCGGGTTGGCCTCCCCGGGTGTCCGCGTCGTGATGCTGTGACGGGGAAAGACCCGAGTTGTTTGTGGGAGGTGGGGAGCCTCGCTGGGGCTGGGGAAGGGAGGGCAGACAGAAGGGAGGGAGGTGGTCCTCGGGGAGCCTCGGCCACGGGTTCGGGGCTGGCCGCTCGCCCGACAGCTGTCACTGCAGGCCCGGGGGGCTGGGCGACGGCCGCCAGCTGCCGGCTGACCCTGCCTGCAGCCCGCTGGGTGTGGCCGTCCGGGTGCGTCCGTTTGTGCGACTGGGGCCCCCTCCGTGCCCGGTGATGGGGTCATCTCTGAGGTCCTGGCCTGCCGGCTTGCCGCCTCCAGCCCTTCCGACCCCGTGCCGCTTGGGAACGCAGACGGGATCGCTGTTACTCCACTGCCAGCTTTTCATTAAACAGGCCAAAGGTACAAGCCTTTAGATACTGATTGAGCAACGTGACCACGGAGATGGGGTGGTGGAGGTGTCTGAAGGCGCTGTACGGCATGGCACAGTGAATTCGTTAGCTGCAGTGAGCCACGTTTGAAAGATCCTAAGAGCACATTAGCACAGAGAAAAAAGCCCGAAGGAGAGCGGAAGTGGGTCAGTGTAGTTGTGTGCAAATTGCTACATAGTGAGTGGCTCCGAGTTTTGTTGTTGGGTTTTTGTTTTTGATCGTTGTTGCCTTTTGACCGCAAAGGCATGGTCACATAAGTGGGTGCTAACCTGTTAACTCTGGGGGGAACAGGTATGAACGTAGTATCAGAACTGCTTTACACATGAAATGGGACAAACTTAGGTTATTGGCTGTTACGTTAGGAATCGAGACTCTTGGTGAGATACGTAGCACGTTGGGTAACTGTTGAAACCATTTACTTGGCATGCAGCTGTGTTATCTGTGCTGAGTGGAAATTCTTGACTTTTTAAAGTGTTCCAGTGTTACCTAGAGGAAAACTGGATAGTAGTCTTCAAGGGTGGATTCAATTTTATGAAACACTGCATGTTATGGCCACTCATTTTAGAAATGAAGGCAGTTAGAGTGGGTCTGCTGATTCCCCTCCCCTCCCAGAGCCCCCACTTGATACTAGAGGGTCGAGAACGGAGACAAAATGTCCTTGAGACATTATTCTGCCTCTGCTTCCAGCATACACTTCTGTGGGTTCCTCTTGTGTACATTCTTCTTCCATCTTTCTTTTTCCTTTTCTTTTAAGATTTGTTATTTGAAAGACAGACTTAGGGAAAGAGAGGCAGAAGAAAAGTGTGAAAGAGTAACCTCATTGCTGGATTCATTCCCCAAATGGCCACAGCAGCTGGACCTGGGCCAGGCTGAATCCAGGAGTCCATCCAGGTCTCCCACATGGCTGTGAGGGGTTGAAGGACCTGGGCTACTGCTTTCCATTCACATTAGCAGGGCACTGGCTCATAAGTGGAGCTGCTGGGACTCCACCTGGCGCTCAGGGAGGATACTGGTGCCGCAGGTAGTGCCTATAACACTGGTGGTTCCCTTACCATCTTTGCAGGCCGACTTCTGTGTCTGTATCAAGGTAGTCAATTTTAGAAATTGTCACAGCTCAATCTTGGGCCCTCCTCCACTCTTCCAGATCTCACCTGTGTCCAGGTTAGTCATAAAGTTGTATTTCTCACCCACACCTCTCTTTTGACTCCATAGCCTGCCGCCTATAGTGTCTGTTCCCTTTTACTGTCTTAGGAGAATGGGTAATCATAGTCATACACCTTTGCCCGGCTGTTAGTCCCCAAAGAGAATGGCACCACAGTTTGTGAAGTACAAATCGGACACCATGGCAGGCATGGTCCTGAACGGGCCTTCCTCATATCTGAGCCACTTCATGGCCAAAGTATCTTATTTCCAGAATGCCTTTTTACTGCCTTTATCCATCTTTCCTGACAATAACTGAAAGGAAGCATGGGAATAATTAATGTGAAACCAAAACAGTGAGTGTGCAATTGATTTTTCATCTGCTTTGTTTGTAATCAAAATACTGATATGTCATCTTGATGAGGGTCAGAGTAGGTATGCAAGTAAACAAAAAGTACTCATTAATGTGTCTTTATCATTTCGTTGAAGTGCCAGTTGGGTTTACATTTTTTAAGTACATATGTTCAGTCTTCATAGATCATGAATCGATTTGATGGGGAACTGTTTTGGGTAAAACGCTACTAATAAAAACCTTGGAGAGCAGAATTCTGACCTTTATAGAAGGCTCTTCCCATCCACACTGAAAACCCTGAAGTTGGTGGGCACCAGGGAGTGAGTAGTGCAGGGCAGAGTGCAGTGACACATGAGCACAACCTGTAGAAGTTAGAAAGTGTGTGTTCATGAGTATTGTGTGTTCATGTGTAACTGTGTCTGTGGTTTAGTGGGTTTACTGTGTGGCCTGGGACTCCGGCTTCCTGTAGGCTCCTGGTTTGAATCTTGCCTGCTGTACTTTGCATCCAGATTCCTACTCATGTGCCTACGAGGCAGTAGGCGACAGCCCACGAGTTTGGGTTCTTGTCACTCCCAGGGGAGACCCAGGTAAGTTCCTGACTCCTGCTTTCAGCCCGGCTCTGTTTCTAGAATCAACAAAGGAGCAAAGGAATGGAAGATCTGTTTCTCTCTCTTTCTCTTTACTGATGCTCTCTCAAAATACAAATAAATATATTTTTCCAAACAAATCCTATATATTGATTTCATCGGGGTATAAATTGTATACATGCTTTTTAAGGCATAACAAAAATATTTCCCTAATTTCTACATACTCAAAATAAGAACTTCGTGATAGCATTTTGCCTCCTTTGTTAAAATATAATTATAATTGATTCAGTATCTACAGATTCAAGTAATTGCAGATCCAAAAGAAAAAAAAAAAGACAAAATGTCACATCTGTACCAAACATGTGAACATCTTACCTTCTTCTAAACAATCTGATAACTATTTTTATAGCATTTATTCTACATTATAGCGATGAAGTAAGATGTGTGTGGTTTCTAAGCAAATACTATGCCATTTTATATGAAGGACTCAGCCGTGTGGATTTGGCTTAGAGGTGTCCTCACACCCGTCCCGAGTACAGGATTCCTGTCCAGCTCATGATGCAGCGTGTCCTGTGAGAGCTGATTATCTCCTCCCTCCATGCCAGTGTCTGCACTGCCAACAGACATGTTGTACTTCAACAGTTACAAAACTCAGACCTGAACTTTCCAATAATGAAAGCACTTTTTAAGACATTGAGGATTGTCATATTGAGATGTATGTAAATCAGGAAATCAGCTGCATTCCACCCTGTCTGTGTTGTTTCTTCTAGACCTAACGTGATGGCAGGGAGACATCAGAGCTGGAGTTCTCCTGTTGCCGGAGTTCAGTTGAGTGGGCAAGTGCACGCGTTTGGGAACAGCACAGACAGCGACATGTTGGAGGAGGATGTTGAGGTGTATGAGCTTCGATCCAGAGGGAAAGATAAAATGCGAAGAAGTACATCGAGAGACAGGCTTGATGACATTATAGTGTTAACAAAGGACATCCAAGAAGGGGATACTTTAAATGCAATAGCCCTTCAGTACTGCTGCACGGTAAGTTTTGGTTTTATATAGTGCAATCAACTATAAATTACCTGTTTGTTGGCCAAGCCCCAAACTGAAATAAATTCTATGTCCTTTTATCCTGTTCCTCCTTTTTTGCTTTTATCTTATATAGAAATTGATCATGTCAGTAGCTGTTAGATACTTTTATTTCCAGTCCCATGATTTTACGCAATATTATCTCCCCCAATTTCCTGAGATAAGTGTGTTAGCACAGTAATGCTTTTCTATAACTGTGTGCATATATAGGGAATGATAATGTCCTGTTTTTAAAAGTGGTTTCTGCTATACTGATTACACCTTGCAGTTTTCATTTTTTAGTAAATGATAGGTTTCCCTTGTTACCACCATGTACAGCCTTATAGGACATTATATTTTAAACATCATATGCCATTCATAGTATGGATGTGCCAGTCTTACCTGTTCCCCTGTATGGACGTTCAGTTGTACACTGTGTGTGAGTACCATTCCAACTCTGTCCTGAAGTCATGGTGTCTGTCAGCACTTACATCCGCAGCTCAGTGTGTGTCACAAATCCCGTGTCCTGGCTGTTTGTTCTTCGTGTCCTTTGTGGATTTCTGTCACGGCACTGTATTCCTCAAGGGTCTTTCCTGTCACCTTTGTCTCTTTTCTAGTGAATCTGTCTGCTCTGCTCCAGCTCCCACTTCTACTTTTGCTGATATTGCACAAACCTGATTGTCTAGCTGAGATCCATTTCCCAAGTTTCAGACAAAATAGGATGTGTCTTCCACAAGCGCATGAAATGAACAAAATTGGACATAATGAAACTGCAAATTATGAAATGAAGCATGGACTTTACAGTTTTGGGTACCAAAATAAGCTTATCAATTCCATTTTTCTACTACCTTTTGGAAATGCTGTCACTTGTGTGTGTGAAGCATCCCAAAGCTAATGTGTCTAAAGTCTGCACTCTGCTCTTCCCACCATCCACCGTCCTGCTTTGGCAGCAAATGCCATTGTCTGTCATTGATCATGTTGCCCAAACCATCCCAGACTCATTTCACCTCCAGCATCAACCAGCTGATATACATGATGAGGGCTTAGAGTAAAGCATTGATGAAAATGATGAATGAAGGGCAGGCATTTGGCACAGTGGTTAAGTTACCCTCATTCTGTATTGGAGTACCTGGTTCTGGCTGCAGTCTAGCTTCCCGCGAATGCATGTCCATGGGGGCAACAGGTGATGATGTCCACGCGCTGGCATCCCTGCCACCCAGGTGGAGACTCAGATTGATTCCCACATGCCATCCTCACAGCAGGGATTTCACATCTCTCTTAGTGTCTCTCTGCCTTTCCAAAACAGTAAAAGAATGGAAATTGATGAGTAAGACTAATGATTTAAAGGTGGTGGGAGAGCCTAGCACGGTAGCTGGTGACAGTCTGAAAAATGTCATCCTCTCCCTAATCACAAATAGCATAGGGTATGCATATGTACCTTGGATAGGATGTGGATACAAGTTGAGCAGTATGTAATATATATTTCCACGTACAAATGGGAAGCTTACAAAAATGATCTTTCAAGTAACTTAATGCATTTATGGTGAGAAGTTTGGGTAAAATAGCTTTAGAAGATGAATTACCACATTGTATGAATTCTAAATTATATATGTTTTCACACATGCGAACACCTTTATAATGGGATGCTGGCATTTTTTTAAAAAGATTTATTTATTTTTATTACAAAGTCAGATATACAGGGAGGAGGAGAAATAGAGAGAAAGATCTTCCGTCTGATGATTCACTCCCCAAGTGAGCACAACGGCTGGTGCTGTACCGATTTGAAGCCAGGAGCCACACAGGTCTTCCACACGGGTGCAGGGTCCCAAGGCTTTGGCCCATCCTTGACTGCTTTCCCAGGCCATAAGCAGGGAGTTGCATGGGAAGTGGAGCTGCTGTGATTAGAACCGGCACCCATATGGGATCCCGGTGAGTTCAAGGTGAGGACTTTAGCTGCTAGGCCACACTGCTGGGCCCGGGATGGTGGCATCTTAAGTATGTTTTGAATAGTCTTTTTTCATGAGTCATAGAAAACCAGTGGCACAAGTTAAAGTTGATGGCATCGTAGATTTCATAAAATGCTACTTCAGTAGGGCAAGCTAACACTGAAATTACCAAATTGGAATAAGAGCATAAGTATGCGTAGTCCTGCCTCCCAGATGGCTTACAAGCAGCAGAACTGTGGTATTTGTACCTGATGCACGAAGGCAAAGAACAAAGGACCTTAGAAGCCACTTTAATTGCCAGCACAGATGAGTGTCACTAACACAGGAGTGACAAGATCATGTTCTTAGACTGATCCATAATAAGTGGTTAAAATTCTTATCTACAAGTTAAATTAACTTCCCTTCTCCCCTTGGTGTGGCAACAACACAAATGATTAACCTGAATTTTTTTCCCTCCAAAAGATCACTGGGATGAGTGAGTATTGCAACCATTGGTTTGGTTTATCCATCAGTTGAATGTTGCATTTGTTTTTGTTTTTTTAAACAGGTAGCAGATATCAAGAGGGTTAACAATCTCATCAGTGATCAAGACTTTTTTGCCCTTAGGTCCATCAAAATTCCAGTCAAAAAGTTCAGTTCCTTGACTGAAACACTTCATCCTCCCCAAGGAAGACAGGCTTCCCGTCCAGCTGGGCAGTATGCACCGGAACACCATGAAAGTGGGCCAGCTGATGATTCCCTTGCTTCCACTGAGTCAGCTGGTAGCTTTTTAAAAGAAGTAGATCGAGACATTGAACAGATCGTCAGGTGTACAGACACCAAGAGAGAGAACCTCAATGAGGTAGTGTCTGCCTTGACAACACAACAGATACGCTTTGACCATGATACCAAAAGTCCTCAACGCAAGGATCCGTACTACGGAGCAGACTGGGGGATGGGGTGGTGGACAGCTGTGGTCATCATGTTGATAGTAGGTATAATAACGCCAATCTTTTATTTACTCTATTATGAAATTTTAGCTAAGGTGGATGTCAGCCACCATTCAACGGTGGACTCTTCCCATTTGGACTCAGGAATCACACCCCCATCACAGCAAAGAGAAATACAGAACAGAATTGCTCCAACTAAAGGACTACGCTTGGGCCAAGAGGCTGATCATGAACTGTTTGGTCAGGATTCTCAGTCACCTGCTGTTGAGCCCCAAACCTAGCATTAGTTCCTGGCAGTGCATTAGTGGTGAGGAGAGTCAGTTCCTACTCAAAGACCACTCCCAAGGAGACTGAAGATGCTGTGTGGTTTTTACCTTTTACAAAAATTTCTGAGCCATTTATTGGTGGATTGGATCTAAGGTTGCAGTTTCTACAGTTAGTGCTAAAATGAATCAATGCCTCCATCTGTTCTATCAGTGCTTAAAGCAGAAATGAATTTCTATGTGACTGCGAGGCCTTTAACTTGGAAGATTTATTATTTTTTCTTACTCGAGACTAGTTATGCTTACATTTTTTTCAAGTAATTATTTTGGCTTCAGGTCATTAGTATTAAATTTATCAAGCAGAATGAAAGTGTCGGGGTCGACAACTCAAGAAGAAATAATACTGTTAGCCACAAAGATAACTTAGTTGCAGAAAAGTTTGGTTCTTATTTATGATAGCATGGTTAACACTGAATTTTGGAACTTCTCCAAACCATACCCAGCAGCTGTGTTTTCACAGTGAAACAGAAACAGAACCTGGGAACGTATATATAATTTCTGTAATAAAGGTGAAGAGATGGAGTAAATGTTTTAAGCCCTTTATAAAATGTGTCATTTTTGGGAAATTGCCATTTTGTCACTAGAACACTGGAAAAGGCCGGAACCATAGAGGGATTTTTGTCACTGTACAGAACGCTTTCTTGAAGGCAGATACTTTCACCTCTCATTTGCTGTTTGAAAAATAATTCTGTTTGCCTTTGATGTTTGAAAGTGCTTTTGTGATTCTTTGATGAAAAGCGTTATGCCTGTACAGGTGAGCATTACTTAGGAAATTCTTACATACTGTGATAAGCTGTTGCTGTGTTACATATGGTAACATGCCTTAAATACATCTGATGCCTTATATTACTTTATGTAAGTTTTAGAATTAAACATAATCTCAGATGATGCAGTTGGATTCATTATGTAGGCTCCACTCACGAATTGACATCCTCAGCACCAAACACAAGTTAATCGGGTGACACAAATCTTTGTCTGCCCCTCGGCTCTGATGGAGCAGAGGGCTTATTATCCAAAACACAAGAGGGAAGAGGCCTTTTGCATTCGTGAAGGAAGAAAACTCTTGCCTAAGAAAATGTCCCAACTCTGACTTTTTTTCATGAGTTTATCATGAGGGGAACAGAGTTTATCATATGGGAAACCAGCCCGAGGCCTGGTTTCAAGCGCTTGCTAGTGACAGTTCCAAAGATTAGTGTGGACGGTCACAGCCTGGCTAAACTAGAAGCATTTGCATACAGACCCCATCATGTAATTTTTAAAGGTGTTTTTGAATTGTAACCAGAATGATCCTATAGAAATGAAATTTGGTGGAATCTGCATTTCCTGTATTGTGCATAATAAAGTATATACTCTAAGATATATAATGCCACTTCATTCTCTGGACAGTATTTCCTCATTTTAAATTTCAGTTTTCTGGTCAGTCATTTTAAAATCTCACACTGTTATATCAATAAAAAAGTGGATGAATTTAAAAAAATGTTAAGGTTTTATGTATTTTCAGAAGAAAAGGATCATTAAGAACTCAAGTCAACAAAAGGTTTAAAGCTCTAGCATATATAGAAGTCTTTTAGAAGTTAGTAGAAATAGCTAATTATGAGAAAAACCTGTGCATGAATTTTTGTTCTGCACCAAAAATTATCTCTTAATTCCATTTTCCTATGAAGTTTTCTGAAGTATGCTTCTGTTAGTGGATCTTAAAAAAAAATCAAAAGTGTTTAATGGGGAAATAGTAGCAAAAATGATTTGCTTAGTAATCCTTTATTTAAAAACTTTTTAATATTAATGTATGTTGGGCATCTTGAAAAGAGTAATATGATCTTGCCAGCTTATACAGTTCTAGCTAGTTTAAATTTAGTAAGCCTGCTGAAAAATAGTTTCAGGGACAAAAATGCAGATTGTAGGTTAGCGTAATCTAAACGTCCTTTGAAGAATTTTGTTTACATCAGATTGAGAGATTACAGTCAGTGTTCCTTTGTTGCTAACTGTACTTTGAATTTGTGATCAAAGGGTTTGATTTCCAAATAAGTTATTTTTAAGTAATGAAATGTACTGTGTACTTAATTAAAATTTTCTGTCTCGCAGGGTATCCTTTCTGAAGGAAATATATATGCTATGACACAATCAGGCAGTTTCTTTGAGTTGTATACCTTTAAATTAATTTACTTTGAGTTATATAATTCTATAACTTATCTGTTGTTTTTAAGAAAAAATGTAATAGGTTAAGAAAGTGTTAAAAAGCACTAATTAACCTGCATTAAATTTGTAGCTAGTGCAAGCTACATCAGCAGTCTGATACTGCAGTTCTCACTGGGTAGAAACCCTTGTTTGAGTGACTTTGAAGCCCTATGTGTGTGTGTGTGTGTGTGTGTGTGTAAGCAGCCAGAACAGCATTCATGTATTGCTGCATTTGGTTCACTTAGAGTTGGAACTGTAGAAGAAAATCTTGTATTTTTGTGATAGATTCTTAATTTTTTTGTTAAGATCGAGTAGACATGGTTTCATGTCTTTTAAGGAATGGATGCCATTTAAATCTAGTCCGTTTTGCCATCAGTCCCTAGAAAACTACAGGAGTCGTGACTTAAAATGTCACAGAATCTGCTGGTCACATGAAACATCAGAACGAAGATTGTAATGTTGAATTTGTCTTCTGCAAAGGATGTTTTGGCTTTTGAGGTTTTCTTTTTGTGGAATACTCCTGCTTGTTGCAGGGCAGAAAAGTTCATTCAGTGAGCCAAGAATGTATCTGTTTCTAAAATTAGCTAATTAGAAATATGAAGGATACAGTTAGGTTCATAGAACTATTTGGCAAGGATGCCTTCCAAGTGTTAGAGGACCAAGGAGTTTCAGAAATCTATTTGAGTGGTGCATTGCTGGGATGAGAATCATTTGTACTTTGAATTACAACAATGTTGCTCAGGAAATCAGTGTTTTTCTTCCAAGTATGTGCATATTGCACAGTTAGATCACAGTAAAATCCAAATGCTTTATTTAATTCATTTTATGTATGCAAAAATCTATAAATCTTTTGTATAATGTATTTTATACAAGTGTAATAGAATATTATGTTAGCATGTACATCTGTAAAACTTTTTAAAACTTTTTGCCTCATTTTTCATTTTAAAAAATTATACAAAGTAATAAAGTTTCTATTTTATTATCCAATCTAAAATGAAAGCTGGTGAATTTGATTGAATAAAGTAAACTTCATCTCTACTACTTTTCAACTGTTTGATATCAGGAGTTTAGACTTCCCACCTATGACATGGAAATGATGACACGGTTGTGGATCACTCATAAAATGCAATTTCTATAAAACAAAAATGCATTTACTTCAAGAATATTAGTTTTAAAACATGAGGATAACTGATAAGGTTCTTTGGAGTGTTTAATGAAGATTTGTGATATATCCTTGCTTTTTCTTTAAGATTTAAAAAATTTTTTTGGAAAGGCAGATTTGACAGAGAGAAAGAGAGACAAAGATCTTCCATCTGCTGGTTCACTGCCCAAGTGGCTGCAACAACCAGAGCCAGGAGCTACTTCCAGGTCTCCCATGTAGGTGCAGGGTCCCAAGGCCATGGGTCATTGTTGTCTGCTGCTTTCCCAGGCCACAAGCAGGGAGCTGGATGGGAAGTGTAGCAGCTGGATACAAACTGGTGCCCATATGGGATCTTGGCTCATACGGGGCCAGGATTTAGCCACTAGGTTATTGTGCTGGGCTGTTTTTGCATTTCTAAACGCAAAAGGGACATTTTTAGTAGCTCAGTCCAGGTTTTAACCATTGCGAAGGCAAAGCCACTGGGACGGTACATTTGAAGGTGGAGAGGAAAGGGAGGGTGCAAACCAGCGCTCTGCCCTTAGCACTGTGTGGTAACTAGATCCAGTATGTCAGCCAGGACACTGCCGGCCCAATCCCTCCCTCTGTGAGGACACTTGGTCCCATAAGCACACAGTTCACTTGTTTATCTGCAGTAGCAATTTTTCAAGATCACCTGGTTGAGGCGTCTCTGTTTGATACATACATAAGGTTACTGGGGAAAATCTGCATTTAATCAGCTTTCCCTACCAAATACATACATTTAAGTTCAGAACAAAACATACTTGATATAAAACAAAAAGCCACAACTTTGTAAGAATTTAATGTATGAACAAATACAGAAAAATAAGCATTGTAGCAACCGCTTTTGCTTGCTGTAACAGTTCTTGACACTTCAATACTTTTTTTATACATAAAAGGCAAAATTAATGTGTATTTTCCCATGGAATAACTTCACAGTGTACACTGTAAGGGAGAAAAATGAGACTTCTGTTGGCAAAGCAGCTTGCAACTTGTGCCTGTATCCACAATACTTAAAGCTTCCAGATGGGGAGCGAGTGGCTGGGGCGCCCGACCTTTCTCAGGACAAAAACAATGACTGCAAATTGAGAGCTAGGAAAAGAAATACTTTCACCTTTGTTTCACTTGCCTAATGGAAGATGTTATCTGCAGATGTGTAAGGAAACATATAACCAGAACTGCAGAGAGGAGTTGTGTGGTCTAGCTGGTACTGGATTGTGGTACTCGGGAGGTGAGAGAATGAACCGTGTGCTAGCCAATAATCCTGTATGACAGCGTTACCCACTGCTACTGAAGACCCTCTTGGGGGTTTCTAAGTAGATTGCTGTGACTTACCCTAAACATTTTTTATAAGCTTCCTTAAGCAAAAAGGGGTTCACTAACCTAGTGACGCGGGGCCTCACACCCCATAGTAATTATTCAAGGAAGTGTTGCTGCTGACATTGGCCTATGTCCTGAGAAAGTCACATTACAGAATGGCACAGATGACAGAAATCTGCTCCCATTTTCCCCACCAAAAAGGATTGTTAATATGTTTTTGTGAAGGCAACAAGTTTCACAAATGTGGTTTTGGTTACTTTCTAGGCTGTAACATTTTTAGAGGGTAGCAACCACATTTCAGAAGTGAGCTGGTCTACATGTAGCACAGCTCAGTTGGTGTTGAAGTTATTTGTAAGCAGAGAAACTAAGGCACAGAACTTTGCCAAGCTCGGTTTCAGGGCTGAGTTTAATAGCACAGGGTGGCACTGCCTCAGGGGACAACAGGTGGTATCTCCTCAAAGGGGGTAACAAAGTTTGACTTCACCTGGTGAATAAAATAACAAATCATCTTTGAGATATGAGTTGCCTTGAAAAATCTTTGGCATCTTTGAGTCTTTGGAGGCTGCAGTTTTGGGTTACTTCCCCCATCAAAATATAAGACGTTGGGGAGCTAGCTTTGAAGTTAGGTTCATTTGAAAGTGACCTGAGTTCATCCTGTGCTGTGATAGGAATGGATTGTATAGCTCAGACCTGTGGCACACAGAATCATAGAAATCACACACACACATTCCACAACACAACTGACGGTGCAGAACCTACTCCTCACCCGGGTGAAGTGCCGAGCTATGCAGGGTGGCAGTCTCATGTTTTATGATCCCAACCATTTTTAAGATGTTAAGACTTATTACAGGTGTTGATTTCACATACATACAACTTAAAAAGTATTTTGCACCAAAATCAACTTGCAGTTCTAGTTTCCGTGAACTCCGTGAAGTTCCCTTGCGTGGCATAGTTAGCACTAAATACAAACAGTGTGTTCATCCAAGTCTCTTATGAGATGTGAGCTATGAGATTTGTACCCAGAGATGCATAGCTCGACTTGGCCTGTCTCTCTGTGGGATGTTTTCATCACAAATCTTCTCATCTCTCTAAGTTTGTACATGTTCACAGCTCAGGTAGGTTAAGGTCATGATGTAGTGGTACAGAACATACCACATCAAAGCAGAAAGCAGTTAGTTTCAAGTTTCATCGCTTTTTTTTTTTTTAAAGTGCTACATGTGCTGTTTAAAATTGATTTGTGGATTATAAAAATCCACTGACAATATCTGTACAAAAGATCAGCAGTTACACAAGAATGGTTTGTTCAAGTATGGATACACAGATGAAGAGATGTAAAAACTCAAAAGGCAGATCCAACTCTAACAACACAAATGTATCTGCGAGAGAACTAGGAGCAGGTGTCTAGCGGGAATGTTGAGTGCCAGGGACAGGTTTTGTACAAGGCAACTACTGCAGAAACAGGGTTCTGAGAATGTTGGTACCGAGTCTCAGTATCTGCCCACAAAAGGGTAACGAAAATCAAACAGGCGCCCATTGCTCCTCAGAAATAAAACAGAAAACGAGTCTGTCTGAATGCCTGGAAGCTGCACTATAAAAATACTTTCTGAGAAACCTCACGGCTAGTAGGTTGCTTCGTCCATGTTGTCGTCACTGTCGGCACCAAAGTCATCGCCATTGTCAAAGTAGGAATTGATGTAGTCATTTTCCTGTTGAGAGAATGCATGAGCAGTAAGAGGAACAGGTAAGAACACTAAAGAATACGATGCAGATTTCCTTCAAATTAAGAAATGCCCCATTGAGGTCATACAGCAGGTTTAAAAGCAATCTGCTTCAAACACACTTGAGTTCTCACTCAGGTTGGCCTGGGCTGCATGCTGTCAAGCCTGCCTGCTCCTATCCCCAGCCACCAGCTACACGGCGGGGGGAAACAGGATGGTCATGGCACACAACACTCCCCTGTGTGTGTGGTAGGGCCGGGGGCATAGGTTGATCTCAGGCCCTTCCTCGGGATGGTACATTCTATTCGACACCCCCTCCGAGAAGATCCATGCGACACTCCAGTCCTTCATGGGGTAAGGCAGTGCCTTGTACAGTCCATCTGTCACACCGTCTGCGCTTCCATGGGATGGTTCATCTCCTAAGGTCCCCATTCCATGGGACAGCCTCTAGGGAATGGCTCATCTCCTAACACACTCTCTGTGGAATACCCACGGAATGACATGTGGCTTACTTTGCTAAACCAGTAAACACCTTTTAAACACCAAATGCACAGACACTCAAGAAACAAACTAAGGGGCCAACACTGTTGTACTATGGGTTAAGCCTCTGCCTGCCATGTCCACAACTCCTATGAGCTCTGGTTCACGTCCCAGCTGCTGCACTTCCCATCTGGTTCCCTGCTGATGTGCCTCGGAAAGCAGCAGAAGGTGGCCCAAGTGCTGCCATGGGGGCCCCAGATGGAACTCAGGCTCCTAGCTTTGCCCTGGCTAAGCCAGCAGCTCAGCCATCTGGGGGGAGTGAACAAGCCGATGAAGGTTTCTCTTCCTCTTTCTCTCCCTTTCTGTATCACTACCTTTGAAATAAATAAATCTTTTTCAAAAAGACAGAGAGAAATCCCAGTTTACATTAACATAGGCTAGCTTACACCAGAAGTGAGGTTTCTAACCACAAAGCATGAGTGAGCCTGAGCCGAGAGACTTACTACCACAGAAAAGCGTCAAGCAAAACCAAACAGGAAGGAGGCCTCCTTGGATCTGTGCAGAGCCTCTCAGTCTCCTCCAGCCAGTTGCTGGCACATTACAACTTCCAAGGCTGAGAAAGATACGAGTGCCTCAGAAGCTGCCAGAGCTGTCCAAAGCCCGTCGGGGTACTGATGAGCAGGGATTAGGCAGTGGTAGTGAACTGGTTTCTCATTGTCTTGGGCCAAATAAAAAAAAATGTGTGACAAAGTGTAATGTCTACAACCCTCTGGCTTGCAGCAACGAGTGTTGCCAGGACTCAACCTCGGCTCCTTGGCTCCTTGCAGTGCAAGTCAGCACCAATGCTGACACATGCCCAGATGCATGTCCCCCATGTTCCAACTCCCCCTGCCTCCTGCCAAGGGCTCCCCACAGCACTCGACTCAGGATAAAGCCAAATTCCTCTGTCCACATTTCTAGCCCCTCAGTGAAGCATGCCCAGCTCATCACTCTCCTACAACCTCCAGTCCAGACAGACGGACTTACCTGGCCCAACCAAGACACCATACAGCCAACAATCTCCTTGCAAACCTTTCTCCATCTCTCCTCTAGGCACAGGCCACCTCCATTTCATCTTCTCACCTTCCACCACACCCCCAGTGCAATAGCACAGAAGTGAAAATCAGTTTAGAAAGAGCTAAATATTGACAGGGGCTTGGGAATGCGGTGGGGAGCGGACAAGAATTCACAGCTAAGGAAGTTTCCTCTGGTGGGCTGTGATTTCTGAGGAGGGTGCTGGCACCTGCTAAGAGTGACAGTGATGGGAGTAAAGGGGATTAACATGAAAGAAGACAGCCTAAAACAACTGCTGGAGAGAGCAGACTTAGTAAGAGAAATAGACAAGTGTTTTATCTGTTGAGCCAAGTTCCCCGAATCCCCAGAGATGCTCCTGAAGCAAAGAAGGAACAGAAGGAGACTGATCCAACGCTGTACTGATCCACAGTGTGTGGACGGGACAGGAGGGCAGTGCTGGAGGCGAGGTCAGGGCTCCCAATGCCCAGCAGAACCAAGCCAAGCAGGGAGCCAGAAGGTGCAGATAGTCGCCAGATCAGTCATGAAAAAAATGCAAAGGATCAGAAGAGAAAGCTTCATTTGAAAACACAATGGTGAGCATTTGATCTGGAAGGGAAATGCTGACAAAGAAGGGTGTCGGGAGGACCACTGGAAGTCTGATCAACCATGGTTCAAAGCGATCCAGATGAAGGAGAGTGTGGAAACACAGAGGACAGAACTGCACATCTAAAGGCTGCCAAAGGAAAAGCCAATGGTTTAACACATGGGGTTAGCTATTTGCAAGCAGGTAACAAGGAACCCACACCTCAACATTCCTATCACTAAGGAAAGATTTCACTGGCTGAACAATCTCAGTGAGGAAGAGGGTCTGAGAGCAGGTGAGCAGCTGAAACGAAGGGGACGCAGAGGTGACTAAAGAGCCAAGAGACTGTTAACCTGGAGTCGCTGTGTGACTGCCCAGAGATCCCACAAGCCAGGACCAACAGTCATCCTCAAAGACGTCTGTGTCTTGCTCACTTTGGCCCATGCCCAGGCACGGCACGTTTTGACAAGTCTGGCAGCCCACACCCAAAGCACTCTGTCCTGGCTCAGTTCTCTGATGGGTTGCACCTGCACACTGCCATGTGAGTCAGGAACCCACGGAAGGATGGCCAGCATCTCCATTGATGACTTGCACTCTGTGCTGTTGGACCTGAACTGCACTCACAGGATTGGTGTCCCTAATGTGGGGACCTCTGCAGATACAGTGACCTGCCATATCCCTTCATGCTGTGTTCACCATGGCACTGACTCCAGTGGCCAAGGCGCCCTTTGGTTCCCGTCAACTGGCGTCTGCTAATGACCGACTTAACGACACACCGTACGTCTGTGTCCTGATTGGAGAGCCCTCCAGCCTGGTACCCCTGGGTCCCACCCCAAACGGCTGTTACCTCCTCCTGCTCTTCCTCATCATACTCCTCCTCCTCTGCGGCTTCATCATCGTCATCATCATTGTCGCCTTCTTGGTTCTTCTCTTTGCTGCCTTCTTTCTCTTCATTTTCCTCATCTGACTTCTCACCATCGCCTCTCTTTTCCAATTCCTGTGTGAGTTAGGTTAAGTAAATTACAGATTTCTTGGCAAACCACAAGAATTTGTGTCCCTGCCCGGGCTACAAACAAGTCACAGATCAGATCTTTCTGTCCCACCTGAGTAGCACCCAGGAAGCCATGGCTTGGTTATTACCTGGGTCTCAGGTAATGCTGGGAATATCAGCTCTAACGCGGACACTGTGATTCCTACAACTCCTATCCCACCTCCTACTAAAACATTTCAGACAATTCTAAAATTACAAAGAACATTCAGAATGTTATTTTGCTTTCCTTCTAACACAAAAGCGGGCTTCACATGTTTTAAGGAAAAACAACATTTAAAAGAAATTTCTTTTGGTGCAAATTCTACAAGGTTTTTAAAAAATATATACATTTTCCACGGGATTTTCAAAGGCGCCTTCTAAAAGGGGCAAAAATGCATACAATTTAGCTTATACATGAAACCATTTAAACTAGTGCTATCAAGTTGTCCTGGAGCAAATTATCCCTCGTTGTGGCTTCTCCGAGACATTCTTTCCTCTCTCATTCAATACTCCCTATTCTCAGGAACTTTTGCTGCTGAATACATCCGGTAGGTTGAGAGGAAAGGAGAGATGAAAGCCCACAGTAGATGCAGCCCATAGCAGGTGCAGTCCACAGCAGAGCTGCCGGAAAGCTCTCTGAGCAGAGGCAGAGGGATACCGGGCTGGAGCAGCTCTGGCCACTGCCGGCCCTACCTCCCCAGCTGGGCTGCACTCTGCTACCTTCACATGCACAGGCGTCTGCCTTGACCTTGATCCCTGTTTGTGTAGTGTCACCACCGGTAACGCTTTCACTTGAGGATGAGCAATCTGTTTTTATGACTCACCATCCGTTCACTATATTATACCCAACAAGCCATTGAGGCAGCATTTCCCATGTTTGTTGGGACATGAGAGCAGTGACCATTTCACTGAGTAAAACCCAGAATCTCTGCATGAGATCCTGTTCGCTCAGACGTGACTGTTTCTGAGCAGTGACGGCTATCCTGTCTATTACAACATGTATCCTTTGTTGAGCACACATAGAAACAAAAACATCTGGTACCTGGAGTGGCTACTACCTGGCTATGCCTTAGGTAGTTTAAAAATACTTTAGTTATATTCAAGTTTTAATTCGAAGAAGTCAAAGGGACAGAAAGATTAGACTGTAAACAAAATACAAGTTCTGCTTTGTTGTTTGCTCATTCAAGCAGAACAAATAAGACCAAGGTAATAAACATAAGGTCAAGGTAATAAACATAAGGAAATTTATCTTGATACTGACTCTGATATTGCCTTGTAGGTGTTATTATTGCAGTATAATGTGTAAAATTTTTCCAGTGGCGACCCCTTTGGCAAAGTACAAGTAAATAAATGATAGCTATTTTGAAGTATCTATTGAAAGGTATCCATACACATATATATACACAGCTATGTTATTATCAGGTAATACAATAGTGGTACATTTTTTTTCTTAACCTGTTCATACTATATAGAGAATTATAGTGCTGTATTTTATTTATTCGTGGCACATACTGTGTCTGACGACACATACAATAAATTATGAATTCCTAATTAGGATCGGGATTATTTAAATCAGTTACACCACAGTACTTCCCAAATGCAGAATTCATTCAGTGTACATGTGGACCAGAAGTGCACATTTTTAGAATCATCACTGTGTCTTCAAATAAACAATGGCATCATTATTTCTACATACGCATTGACATATATCAAACCTATAAGGTACTTAAATAGGTTAACAAATAGGAGATTCAAGCAATTTTAAGAAAGGGCTGTCAGAGTTACATATATCATTTCATTATCTCATTCATCTTGTAGTAAGCTATAAGTTTCAGCTCTCTGACTTAGCAGTTTCCACTTTCCCCTCTGTGAGATTTAAGAATCTCATTCTGTGGCTGGTACTGTGGCGAGTGGGGCAGGCTACTGCCGGAGATGGCAGCATATAGGAGTATTGGTTGGAATCCTGACTGTTCCACTTCCAATCCAATTTCCTGCTAACATGCCTGGGAAAGCAGCAGAAGATGATCCAAATAGTTGGGTTCCTGCCTCCTAACTAGGAGAGCCAGATAGATTTCTCGGCCCAGTCCTGGTCATCGTGGCCACTTAAGGAGTGAACCAGTACACAGAAGATCTCTTTCTCATTGTTAGTGTGCCCTTCAAATAATACATTAATCTTTCAAAAGAAAAACCCAACCCTAAACTTACCACTTTACAGATCCATTTAAGAATAAAGTCAAATAGTGCTAAAACACAACTAAGGCAAGGGAAAAGTTTAAATCTGTACAGGCACAATATGGACGGAGCCTCCTGCACATTAGGCTGAAATGCAAATCTCAAATATCATCCACCACTTCTGCGCATGCATCCCCTAACCCTGACGTCTGACTGCATGTCACGCCTTCTCCACTCACAAATGCTCCACTGTAAAAAAAATCTGTGACTGATTTTTCCAAAATCATCTGGAAACAACTTTTCTCTATTAAAAATGCAAAGTCATTTAAAATTCTAGGATTAGGGGCCAGTGTTGTGGTATAGCAGCAGCCCCCATGAGTGCTCCCTGCTTATGTACTTGAAAGTAGTGGAAGACAGTCCAAATGCTTGGAGCCTCCAATGAAGCGCCTGGCTTCCACCTGACCCAACGCTGGCTATTGTGACCATCTGGGAAGACTGGATGGGAGATCTCTCTGCGTCAGCGTGTCTCCCTCTCTGAAACTCTGACTTTCAAATAAAAAAAAAATAATGTGATTCCAGGCTTAACAGTACATGTCTGAAACCAGGTGTTTAGGGAATAAAGACATATGAGGCCAGGACAAGCCACACCAGGCGTCTGGATGAGTCTTCCTTCCAGAACATGTCATCCTCTCCAGGGACCTGTCCCCCATCCATGGTGAGCTGGCCAGGCCTGCAACCCCACCTTACATTCCTGTAGTCAGATCTCAACTTTACTGCAAGCCCTTCATTAATCTCATAGCATGCTATCTGCAGCTCAAGTACTGGTCAAAAAGATAAAAGCACGAATAAGTTTCTGAGGGGCTGGCGTTGTGACACAGCAAGTAAACCCACCGCCTGTGACACCAGCATCGCATAGGAGTGCAGGTTGCAGTCCCAGAGGCTTTCTTTCTGATCCAACTTCTTGCTGATACACCTGAGAAGGCAGTGGATGATGGCTCAGGTGCTGCGGCCCCCAGCACCCATGTGGGAAGACCCAGATGGACTTCGTGGCTCCTGGTTTCTGCCTAGACATGCCCACCTTGACCATTGCGGCCATAGAGGTCTCTCTAACTCTGCCTTCCAAACAAACACATAAATGAACAAATGACTGTTTGAAAAGCGGGGGAGGGATAAAGGCCAAAGTAGGAAGGAGAGCTGACCTGCACTCTTCCCGTTCACTCCTAGGGGAGGATGCAGACCTTACCTCGATCTTCTTCAACACGTCCACAGTGCTAGGCAGGGCCGGGGCTTGCCTAGCGTCATCGGCCTTTCTGGATTTTGGTCCAGCTGCAAGTAAAACCACCAGTGAAAATCTACTTTAGTTTTTCTCCCAGCAACTGTGCCTTCTATTTCTTATCCTAGTTTTCATCTACTGTCTGGCATAAAGATGTCACAGCAGGCGGTTACAGAATTGCCAGAGTGCATTCATTTTTTTTCCAAAATAGTCACACCTTGCAACTTTTCCGAGGATGAAATGATAACCACTTCACAGGAGAGCCCTTACATTGTAACTAGTACTGAACCTTTGCCATGGCAATTAAAACCAGCAGGGTCAAAACTGCTCAAATGATGAGCACAAGAATACTCATTTCCCATAAACCTGCCGGCACGGGCTTACTATTCCCCTCCCCATGTATGGCTTTATTACCCAAGCAATCTTATCAAACTTGGAAGATAGAAATGAAGTACAGGTCAAATGATATTCTTTTTTCAACCACGAAAGAGATGAGAAAGAGGCTACATTCAAAGCACCAGAGAATGACCATCCAAGCAGAGACTACAATAATCTCAGTAGAACACCCGGGTCACATATTCTGGAAGGTCACTGCTTATAAATGAAATCAAAGCTCTCGACATGCACAATTTTCTTTTACTCATATCGAGAGTGCTATATGAGGAGTCTGAGATGGCAGGGAACGGGGAATTATTTCACACAGAAATTCTGCCAGTTAGTTACCAAAGCATTATGATATGCTATAAAATGGTCCCACCGTGATGGGAAGTATAGCTGTTCTTTTCCAAAATTAAACTAAATACCTAAAAATTACTCAGTCACAGAGGGAACCATGGCTCAGGAAGATGTAATTTTACTGAAGATTAACACTGAACCTGCAGAAGAAGACATTTTCAGGTTGTGGTTCATGACCCATAGTGGATGGAATAATGGACTCTGCAGCACCGAGGTACCCCTGGGAAGCCAGTGAACTTGGTGCTCCTAAGCATATGTATTAGTGAGGCTTGGTCAATCAGAAGTAATGGCTGGAGTTAATGATGGGTAACTTTTCTGCACCCGCCTCCAGGGCTTGGCTCAAATACAAACTACAGCTCATAGAACATGCATCGCAGGGCAGGTGCTTGTAGTAGCTGCTAAGACACCACTTAGGACATCCACGTGCCTTGCAGGAATGCCTGGCTTTAGGCCCTGGCTTCACTGCTGACTCCAGTGTCCTGCTAATGTGCACCTGAGAAGCACAAGGTGACAGATGGTCCCAGTGGTTGAGTTCCTGCCATTGAAACGAGAAACCTAGACTGAGTCCCAGGCACCCAGTTTCAGCTTGGCCCAGCTGCCCCTAGTACAGATGTGTGGGGAGTGAACTGGAGCATGACATACCTGTCTGTCTCTCAAAAAAAAAAAAAATAGAACTATATAACATCATATATAAATAAGAGCTTAATAAACATAATACTGATAATAAAAAAAACATTAGCTTAAGAATATAATTCACTCAAATCACAACCCTTTTCTCTATTTTTTTTTTAAGATTGATTTTATTTTTGTTGTACCCAGAGTGAGTCACTGAGAAATGCCACACATTGAATATCTGGAATGAGTTCTTTGCTGGAGGCCCAGAGTGGGCTCATGTCTCCAAAGTTCTCTTGATCCTGAACAGAGGCAAGAAAAGGGCTTTGAAAGCTAGAAACCATAACGGCACACGGGAAGGAACAGGAACAAGCAAGAGTGGAGTCACATCTGGCCATCCCTGTGGGCGCAGAGACCCAACTGATCTACTTCTGGTACAGCTTCCTGCTAACATGCTTGGGAAAGCAACGAAGAAGAGAAACCAACACAAACACAGTTACTCTGGGCATTTTCCTTGATGACCTGGAGTTCTATTGAACAGTTGCCCAACTTCATAGTGCTTTGGTTAATAACTGCAACACAGTAAAATCACTCCGCACTCCAGGTACATCAACTCCAAGGTACACGCTATTGAACATCTTTGCCGAATCACTGCATCCTACAACTAAAAGAAAAGTCAGCAACCTGAGAAAGCAGCGAACAACAACAAAACAAGATGTACACCCAGTGCAGTTGCAGGTGGAAGGACTGAAACTCACACAGGGCTCTCCTGCTACCTCAACTACCATGATCTGGATCAGGGTACCTTTTTTACATTTTTTTCTTGGCATCATCTCTCTTGGAAGTCTTCTCCAATCTGCGGATACGAAAGAAAAAAGAAATGCCAAATTCATTCGTATCTGATTGTACAAACACAGCCTGAAAAGTTAAAACCAGTGATCTGTTTTCTTCTACCAAGAAAACTCTCACTAAAGCCACTCTGAAATAGTGTCGGAAAATGTGTTTGAAGCAAAACTTTAAATCTTTGAGGGTGTTAGGATTATAACTTTTTCGCTTAAGTGTTATTTATTTATTTATTACGCTACTTTATATTTTTTTAAGTTTTCTGTAGTTTGGTAAATATTTCTTAGGTAATAAACATAATATTAAACAATGTATTTCTAAAGGCCAATTTTTTACAAAAAAAGTATGTGACCATAATCCTTCCTAACACAATAAAAAATGAAATAATTTGAACAATTATCTGAAAAAAAAAGCAAAAATAATTGTAAAAAAAAAATTAATAAAATTCTTGGGGCTGGCACTGTGGGATATCGGGGTAAGCCTCTGTCTGCATTGCCAGCTGTATTTCTAATCCAGATATCTGCTAATGCCCCTAGAAAAGCAGCAGAGGATGGCCCAACAGCTTGGGGCCCTGCACCCATGCGGGAGACATGGATGAAGCTCCTGGCTCCTGGCCACAGTCACCGCAGCCTCTGGGGGAGTGAACCAGTAGATGGGTTAAGAGCTGGCTCCCTGACTTGCTCTGTAACTCCATAATGCAAATAAATATAAAGAATAAAAACTAAACTCTTTCTAATAAATGACTGTCTCTATATTAGCTAAAATTCCTAATTTTTAAAAAAACTTTATCAAGCTTACAGTCAAGCATAAATTTGAAGCAAAATATGGATTGAGGAATACTATTGACTAGGAAATAAATCTTGGTCTGTACCTGCAGGAAAGAGCTGAACCACAAGTCATCTGACCTGGTCAAAGCTTGGTTAGAAAGTATTTTAGTTCCTCTGCCGTCAGAGATCACAACAAAGCAGGCAGAAAGAGCATGTGGGAGAGGGTGATCACACACAGACCTAGGAGAGTGTCTAAGGCCCTCAAGCTGACATGGCATCACAGCCTGTGCAAGCAACAACGCCGGCGGCATCACTCACACTGTTCCCTGACACTGAGGACAGAGACATAAAAAGAAAATGAAGCAAAATGGGGAGATCTGGCACCTATTTTTCATTTGCAAACGAACGAGCTGATGAATTCCCTCCAGAAAGTTAGACCCAGGAGTGAGAAGGGTATGCAGTGTCCCACGTGAGTGGCAGGGACCCAATCCCGGCACATTGCTGCCTCAGCAAGTGTGTGTTACAAGGAGCTAGATCAGCAGCTGCAACAGACCCAAACCCCGGCCCGGCCCTGGGAAGGGAGCGTCCCACGCCGTGCCTTACTTTCTACACCAGAAGCTGACTTGTCAAGGTCAGACATGAATGTTGCAAACAGAACTCTAAGGCAAAGAGTACACGGCCTCCGGAGAGAAGGCAAGACCCACGACCCATGCTTCTAACGTTCCCCAAACCGAAGCTTTTGCTTTGTTTCAGAAAACTCTGAACTCACTGAGGAGTCACGAAGCGGGGTCTTCTCAGTATCCCCCATGAAAATCTAACATTTTGGGAAGCCCAAAAGCATTTGGTAGGCTCTGTTTTTGTTAACAACGTATTTTGAGTATTTGTCCAAACTTTGGCTCATCTTTCTTAAAAGAGTTTTTCAGATTAGTTTTCAAAAGATTAACATTAGTAACCCACTGTAGAAAAAACACTGCTTTCTTATGATGAAAACAGAAAATATCCTGCAAAAATATGGAGTATGGACACTGCCTTCAAAATTATTTTAACATGATCTGTCTTATAATTACCTGGCATCCATTCTTCTTTGTATGCCTTCATACATCTTTTGCTATACCTTTCAATATCTAGAGGGGAAAAAAGGATAAAGAATTTATTAGGAAAACCAAGAATAAACTCCTTCTCTAGAACTGGAAATATGAGATGACATCATTTATTCCACATTACGAGGCGTTTCCCAAATTTTCTATAAAGTGCTCTTGGGAGAAGTGCCGGGAGAACAGGCTCCACAAGGTGGTAGGAGTCATTGGGCCTGACAGGTTGGGGCCAATGGGGACAATGCAATCAGAGACCTGAATTATCTGTCAGACTACGAGGGCATAGCAAAGAATACATGCAAAGTGCATACTGTGTGGGAGGGAAAAAAAAAAAAACTATGCAAGAATTTTTTAAAAAGTGCACCAAAATCAATATCTCTTAGTTCCATTTTTCCTGAACTTTCTAAAGCCCACTTGTTGCCAAAGCCCAGAGTCAGGAGACCAGTTGTGTGTGTGGCAGAGTTACAGACAGACAGAGAGAGGAGAGCTTGCATTAACTGGTTCATTCCCCAAATATCCCTAACGGCCAGAGCTGGGACAGGTGGAAGCCAGGAGCTGGTCACTCCACCTGGGCCTCCTCTGTGGCTGCAGGACGCTCCTCCCCTGCCTTCCAAGGTGCTTTAGGAAGGAGTTGGATCAGAAGTGGAGCAGACAGGACATGAGTGGCTGAGAAGGCAACAAGGCCTGCTGGGCATGCTCTGCCAGCATCCTTAAAGCCAAATATAAAACATAAATTTGGATTTGCAATACGCGACAACAGTTTTTATTCTTTCTCAATTGACAGACTTACTGATATAATTCATGTACGTAAAACTCAAATATATACACGCACGACTCAGTGACTAGTCGTGCAGCCAATACCACCATGTCATTTCTACAGTTTATTCCTCATCCTGAAAAGAAACTCCATGCCCATCAGATGCCACTACTTGCCCTCCCCTCCCTCAGCACCTGCTCTCTCTGTCTCTAGTGATCCCCTTGCTCTAGACATTTGTTATAAATGCAATCACACAATGCGTGCCTTTCTCTGCCAGGCTTCTTACACACGTTTTCAAGGCGATCCATGGCACTGTGCATGTCAGGGCTTTGGTCATTTTTATGGCTCAGTAATGTTCTATGGATACACCACCTTTCAACATCCACAGGGGCACTAAACCAACAACAGCCAGGACTGGTTCAGTCCAAAGCCAGGAACCAGGAACTCCATTTGGGTCTCTAGTCCCTTGACCTATCACTGGCTGCCTCTCAGGTTGATTGACAGAAGGAAGCCAGAATCAGCAGCAGACCTGGGACGTTGGGACTTGAACCTGGGCACCTGAGTGTGGGACGCCGGCATCCCACATAGTGTCTGAACTGCTAGGTCTGATGTGTGCTCTCCTTGCGGTTTTGAGTTACGTTTCCCTAAAAACTAACCAGTAACACTGAGCTTTGGGTCATGGGCTTTCTCCCGCCTGGGTATCCTCTTCAGAGAAATGGCTGTTCAAATCCTAGCCCTTCCTCTCCCCATTTTCTGCCTTTTTCAAATCGGGTTCTAACAGTTTTTTAGTACCCACTTATTCTTCTGTAAATGCTTGGAAAGCAACTTTGAAATATTTAAAAACATAAAAAATAATGCATTGTACAGACAATAAGTAAGAAAAACTCTTTGCCTAACTCTTTGTGTAGGGTACTACGCAATTCACACGAACACTTTAAGGATCTGACACACTTTTAAATTAGACGTGTGCTTCAAAAACCACATTCAGTTACGTAAATCTGCCCACAATCTGGGGAAAAGATTACTTTCAAAAGGACTCAAGTGTACTTTGCGTGCTGATTATTTTTTCTAATGACAGTTTAACAAGAACAAGCATTCATTGTTCATTTATTCTTCCCTTTTAAGCCTTTAAAATGAAAGCTTTGTTATGGAAAGATTTTTTTTTTAATTTGAAAGGTAAAGAGATGAGAGAAAAATGAAAGTTTTCATTTTCCAACTATAAAAAGACGAAACGGACAATAAGGGAAAGTAAAATCATTTGGTGTTTTGGCAAACTAAACAAACTATGCTGTAACTCCAAGCAGGTAAGTTTTAAAAACTAAATGAATTTGTGGAAAACGCCTCCTCCAACCCTAAGCACATCCCAAGATGACTCTGTAAGACTTCCTGCTTAAGTCACTTTCGAGTCTTTTAGACAGAGGCAAATGGAATGCATTTTTAATACTAATGGGATAAGCTGGTAACGCCATGCGCTCCTCATGTTTTAATGATGGACTCTAAAGAAGCTGAGGATGTTATTGATCTCTAATTTCAATTAAGGGCGGACACTGACAATCAATATAGTTCTGCTCGGGGGGTGGGGGTCTTCCCGTCCTCCAAAACCACTTCCCACTTGCAGCCGGAAGCCGCTGAGCCTTCTCCAACTCACGTCGCCTCTTGCACTTGGCTGCGCCTGTCTGCTATTCTCTGGCACACCAGCTCTCACCATGGACAAACACATGGAAAGCTTTTAAAAGCTCATAACTTAGATACAAAGTAATCAGAGGCAGGGGTAAGCATGAACAACCATGACAGCCACCACGGCAACACATGTGTGAGCAAAAGAACTTAAACTCTAACCACATGGAAACAGTGGACGAACCGTGTGACAGCCACACAGCAGAAAATCATTAAACTCGTATTTTTTCAAAAATAGTAAGTTGTTCATATGAAAATGTTAATAATGTGCTCCTGGATGCAAGAAAGGAAGACAGGAAGTCACATGCTCCAACCTTCTGAAGAGTTTACTTTCACAAGTAAGTTCACGTCTGCCCTTTTGGAAACTGATGGGAGAATCCCACACAAGAGACCCTCCCAAAGAGCATGTGGAACACAGTCAAGCTCAGTACCAGTTCCTTAGGCAGAGTCATGGGAAACATTTTACACACAGTCTTCACTGACCACCTACAACTTCTACCGTGAACACTGTTTTAGAAACTAAAGTATCAAAATATCATTTCTGCTAACATAGACACTTAGGTTCAAAATAGCTGATCATGTCTGATTACACTGAATTAGCATGGAATGAGAACACTCTGTGCCTAAACCCGGCCTCATCTGCACGTTTTCAACCATATCCTCAGGGTCCAGCACGCACCTTGCTTCTCCTCAGGTGGCTCAATAAAGTAAGGCATTCGTTTCATGGTTTCTCTCAGTTCCTGTTTCAAAGCCAGCATATACTCTTCGCCTTCCCCTGTTTTCAGCGGCACTGGCTTATAATCTGTATCCTATTGAAGACACGAAGGTAGTTTTAATGAGTCAAACAGTTTCATTACCTATTTTGTCTATTTCCTAGAAAACATCAGTTTTACTGAAAAGCTATGTTTTCCTGGGCACTGTGTGACAACCAATTTGAGAGATGTTGAGCGTCTGTGATCCTTTAGTCTGTTTCCTATGTTGCTCTTATTTTAGAGACAGGAAAACTACTATATTGGCTGCTAACGAATGTGACTACACATTGCAAAAACCCATCATTGGGTCCACTGTGGACCTCTTGGGTGGGTTTCTACCCAGCTTCCTGCTAATGCGCCAGAGAAGCAATGCATGCCACGCAAGTCATTGGATTCCTGCCACCACTGGGAGACCCTGGAGCAGACCCCGTGGGTCTTGGCTCTGACCTGGCCCAGCCCTGAAGAGACAGATGGAATCTTTTTCTGTTACTCTGTCTTTCAAATACATTTTAAGTGAATTAATTAAAATAGAAACTGAAAATCAAACATTTAAATGAGAGCCACTGCCTTAGCTACTATTTTACTGTAAAATAATAGCAGCTATTATTTACCAAGAGGTTACTTAGATCAGGATGTACTAAACAGTCAACACTCATGATCTCATCAACACTCATAACAACATTTTCCCTTTTATGGTAAAGAAAATCGTGAAGAGAACAAGCAGCAACCCCATATAAGCAGCAGGTAGCAAAGCAGGAGCTGCAGGCGACATTTCAGCATTTTGAAGTTACATGCATGAATGCGTATGTGTATATATTTACATTTTCATATATTCAGTTAAAAAGGGTCCCGAGGATAAAGGGTTTCAGAGGATAAGGATAGGGCATCTTTTCAAACTTATCGTGCATTCCCTGACTTCACAACAACCTACTGAGTGTCTGAAACATAGTCTAGACAAATTTGTTCAAGTCTCTGTCCCCATGAACATAGGCAAACCAGTGAAGTCACATACAAATTCAAGTAGCAACAAATTTACTTCCATCAATTTAGAAAACTGATTGAAAAATCCTATACACGAGATCTTGCTGAAACAAAAGCAAGTGATCCCTTGTATTTTATCAAAGGAGCCCCCTTGATCCAACCCAGGTACAGCCGGCCAACAATGTAAGTTTGGTTTTTTAAGATTTAATTTATTGGAAAGGCAGACCTACAGAGAAGAGAGAAAGATCTTTCATCCTCTAATTTACTCCCAAAGTCGCCACAACAGCCGGAGCTGAGCCGATTTGAAGCCAGGTGCTAGGAGCTAGAATCAGGAACCTCCTTCAGGTCTCCCAAGCAGGCACAGGGTCCCAAGGCTTTAGCTACCATCTGCTGCTTTCCCAGGCCACAAATTAGGAGCAAGATGGGAAATGGAACAGCCAGGACAACAACTGACATCCATATGGGATCCCGGTAGATGCAAGGTGAGGATTTACCCACTGAGCCATTGCATTGGGCCCAGCAATGTATGTTTTTAATGTAATTTTAAAAATCACTCAAATGCCTGCATGACTTTTCACATTTTTAGATTGGATATGTGCTTTAGCAACAACACATTCAGTTAAGTAAAACTGCTGCATGATCTAGAAAAAAGAAGAAGTTTAGGACTGCAGCAGGACCAGTGCTGTGGCAGAACAGAATAAGCTGGCACTTAGGCTACCAGCATGTGAAGTCCCAGCTGCTCCACTTCCGATCCAGATGCTGATTAAAACACCTTGGAAAGGAGGGGACAATGCTCAGGTGCATAGCCCCTCCCACCTAGCTGGCATACTCAGAAGTTTCAGGTTTCTGCCTTTGGTCTAGCTCAACTCCAACCATCGCAACCATCTGGGGAGCAAGCCAGCAGGTGGAAGGTCTTTCTGCCACTCTGCTTTTCAAAAAAATAAAAATAAATCTTTAAAAATAGTCCTTCTTTTTCTAAGGAGTATTTAAAGAACAGAATGATTAGTTTTTAGTTCACATGGCTTTCCAGTTTTAAGTAACAGTGAAATGCAGGCAGGCACAGGCAAATTAAGAGAGAGCTACCAAGGCTTTGGCTCAACTCCACAGGGAGAGTGTACAAGGTTAAATCACATTGAAGCAAATGCCCACATACAATTAGGAAGCCATTCATACACAGCTTGGAGAACAGATGGTCTCAGCCCGGGAGCCAACAGCCCAAAGCCCCAGGGGGAGCAGCAGGCCAGCACTGCTGGGGAAAGGGCCATGGTCAGCAGAAAGGCCAGCTCATGCATGGCCTTCCGGACAGGTACAAGCAATTTCACCTTTTTAAATATTTCTTTGGTTCTGAATTTGAAAAGCAAAGAGAAAGAGGCAGAGTATTGAGGTCCACTGGCCTACACCCTAGTATCAGAAGCCTGCAGCCAAGAATTCTATCCACGTCTCCCAACGTACATGGCAGGGACCTTGTCATTTCAGCCATCAGCGCCACCTCCCCAAAGCTGTGCAGGCAGGAAGCTGGAGTCAGGAGTAGACTTGGGTATGAAACCGATGTACCTGACATGGAACATGAACATCTCAGCCAGGATTCTAACCACTAGGTCAAATACCAATATTGGGGCCTGGTGTGATGGCTCTGTTGGCTAATTCTCCACCTCCAAGCACCAAGATCACATATGGGCGCCAGTTCATGTCCCCGCTGCTCCACTTCCCGTCCAGCTCCAAACCTGTGGCCTGGGAAAGCAGTCAAGAATAACCCAAAGCCTTGGGACCCTGCACTCACATAGCAGACCAGGAAGAGGCTCCTGGCTCCTGGCTCTGGATTGGCTCAGCTCTGGCTATTGTGGCCATTTAGGGAGTGAATTAGCAAATGAGAGATCTTGTTCTCTGTTCTCTGCCTTTCCAATAAAAACAAAACAAATATATATATATTTTTAATAAAAGCCCATACTGGATAATGTAACTTTATTCCATGTATAAATCAATACCCATACCATCATTTTCAGTGTTTACACATATCTCCTCAAACATGCAGAAGAGCTTATTTGTTTGATATCTGCTTCCATGTGTGCTTAATACTAAAAACCTTTTCGCTGTATTAATATATTAAAAGGGTGAAAACCAAGCCCCAAAGGCCAACTCCCTTAGCGATACACACAAAACCCCAGTTACATCTGGCCAGGGTCCTCTACGTCCATGGAGCCTTCCACAAGGGAGTGTTCCTTTTGAAACAGGGATTTGGCTTCCTGAAGGGAAGGTTATCTGATTACTTATAACTTTGCATATTTTGTACCACTGCACACGAACATGTAGAAATACACACATCTTCACTAAATATGAGCACATTTAGTATCACGTACCTTGCAGCACACTTATGGAATTAAGAAACACCCAATGTAGTGGATATCCTGTTTTCTAAAAAACAGGATTAAAACTGATAGAAGAAATAAGGGAAAAATTAAAGCTTCAATGGGGAAAATGATATGTGGCATAATGAGGAAGATTAAAATCTGTAAGCAAAAACATGAGGGAAATTAAGTGAAAGTCTGTGGAATGGAAACTGAGAGCCACCATACAATCTAACACGATTTTTTGAAATGACTTGAAAGAGCCAGAGTTGTGCTACAGTGGATTGAGTCTGCCTCCTGTGATGCGAGTATCTCGGAGTGAAGCTCTGCGTCAATTCCCAGTTGCTCCACTTCTGATCCAGCGCCCTGCTAACACTCCTGAGAAAGCCGCAGAAGATGGCCCATGTGTGTGGGCTCCTGCACCCACATGGGAGAACCAGACAGAGTTCCAGGCTCCTGGTTTCAGTCTGGCCAATGTGGTCATTGAGGAGTGAAGCCACAGATCTCTCTTTGTCTCCTTCTATGTCACTCTACCTTTGAAAGAAATAAAAGCTAACAAAATGCATTAAAAAAAAATAATCGAAACACACCTACAGTTTCTTAAGAGGCTATTATCATGATACCACCCATGCACATCAAACTCAGAAGTTTAATTTTCTAAGCAATGTGAAAACACACACGATGCGACTTGGCTGGTGGCTTACTTACCGGAAACACTGGTGGTGGTTTCAATACTACATCAGGTAACTTATCTCCTCTGTTGAACCCCACAGCCTCGATATTGAAGGTATAGGCAGCACGCCCCCTGCCTTTGTTCCCAGCCATCAGCACCGGCTATGCCAGGAGAGAGGGTGAATTCTGAAAGAGACCGTTAGTGACTCAGATGGATGAGGGCTCATGAGGAAGAGGCCATTATCTTCAAACCAAATGAAGACAGAACATAGCTAAGGTAAAATAATTCTCACAAGGAAAACGTGCAAAGAAACAAAGAGGTGCCAATTGTTTTATGGTTTAGTAAGAAATACCTACAACTGCCAAGTAAGAGGGAAGATGCACTTGTATTGTTCTTTAATTTTGCGGATAGCAGAGCTATCATCACAATCCAGGTTGCATGCTCAACTTCTGAGTTCTCTCAAGCTTGATGATACTAAAAAATGGTGGCACTTCAAAACCTCATGGAAAAGGTAATTAAAATACAACTTTACTGCGATGTGAAAAATACAGAAATCTGGGGCTGGTGCAATGGCTCAACTGGCTAATCCTCCATCTCTAAGTGGTGCTGACTGGTGTCCCAGCTGTTCCACTTCCCATCCAACTCCCTGCTTGGCCTGGAAAAGCAGTAGAGGACGGCCCAAATCTTTGGGACCCACATGGGAGACCTGGAGGGGGCTCCTGTTGCAGGCATTTGTGGAGTGAACCAGTGGATGGAAGATCTTTGCCTCTCCTCTTCTCTGTAAATCTGTCTTTGCAATGAAAATGAATAAATCTTTTTTTTTTAAAGATTTATTTTTATTATTTTTTCATTGGAAAGGCGGATATACAGAGAGGAGAGACAGAGAGGAAGATCTTCCGTCCGATGATTCACTCCCCAAGTGAGCGCAACGGGCCGATACTATGCCGATCCAAAGCCAGGAGCCTCTTCCGGGTCTCCCACACGGGTGCAGGTTCCCAAAGCTTTGGGCCGTCCTCGACTGCTTTCCCAGGCCACAGGCAGGGAGCTGGAAGGGAAGCGGGGCTGCCGGGATTAGAACCGGCGCCCATATGGGATCCCGGGCGTGCTAGGCGAGGACTTAACCACTTGCGCCACCGCTCCGGGCCCGAAAATGAATAAATCTTAAAAAAAAAAATCTAGGAATTCATTTTTCAAGAACTTTGCGCAGATATTTGCATATGAATAGATTTTTAAAAAAACTGGCTTTGATAACAACCTTCTCCTAATTCTGCTTTTTTCCATGAATGTCCTAAAGTTCCCAGGCAGACATGAACCTGCAGTGTACTAAGAGGGACCTGCACTCCAAAGCATCAACCGTGGAATTCATGATTATCATGCAGTGTTCCTCTCTCTCTTCCAACTGACAACACCGCTGTCATTGAATCCCATGAGCCTAGGACAGGGCTCTGCTTCTGAACCCTGTGCAGACAGACAGGCCCCACCTCTGCCCGCCACTTCCCTCTGCGGGCCAGCACCCCACACAGATGCTGCCCAGGGATCCTGGCCAAGCCAAAAAGGTCACCAACACCTTATTCCTGCTCACCAGTGGGGAAGGACCACCTCCTAAAGCCACCAAGGGCCTCTGCTGTGTCTCTTTCTTTATGCAATTTGAACATAGTTTCACTAAAGGCCTTGGAAATCCCAGCTTCCCTCATCTGAGGGCTGACAGTTCTCATCCCCTCTTGCCTTTAGAACTTCTACAAGATTTGAGCAGGTGCAGGCATTCAGCACAGTGGCTTAAGCCAAGCTTGGGACATCTGCATCCCTTCTCAGAATGCCTGGCCGCTCCACTTCAAACCCATCTTCCTGCCAATGCAAACCTTCGAAGGCAGCAGGGGGCAGATCAAGTCCTCAGGTCCTTGCCAACCAGGTGTGAGACATGAATGCAGTTCACGGCTCCTCCTGGCTTTGGCCCAGTTTAGCCACAGCTTGTAGCCATTCAGGAGGTGAACCAGCACAGGGAATGTCTCCCTGCTTCTCCAGATGCTGCATCTAGGGTAGTGTTTTCAACGAGTACACAGTATGTAGCAGTATCACCTGGAACTTTCTAGAAATGTAAGGTGTTGGGCCCCACCACAACCCCAAGGAAAACATGTCCCTGAGTATGCAACAACGAACTGAGTTTAAGGAACCTTTCGGATGTTTCTAACACATGCTGATGTCTGTGAATCACAGGGACAAACCAATCAAGATCTCGTGGGGGCTAGGGCTTGAGCAAGAGCAGTCTGGAGAGTTTACTGGGTGGTGCAGTTCAGGGAGAGGGCTGAGAGGATCTTGACGAATACCCTAGGGGAAGCCTGGGCTGTACCTGCCATTTTGGAAATCTGGAATCTGATCAAATTACCCTTAACAATTTAAAGGAATCTCTTCAAGATAACATGACTGCTGCCAAGGGTAAGAAGCATGCTGGGAGTGACAGCCCCGCCTTTTCATTCATCTGCATGGAACAGGGGCAGTAAGGCGCTGCACCGTGAAAGCAGCAGTTTTAGGGCTCCAGCTGCAATCCAGCTCCGAGTCCAGTGACAGCCTCCAGATCTTCCAGGGATATAGAAACTAGATCATGGTCCTGTATCATGCTTCTTCAACGTTCTAAGGCACAAGCAAGTTACCTGAGGACTCTCTCCAAACCGGAGATTCTGACCCAGCTGGCCCTGGGGTCTAAAGCCTCAGGACAGCAGGGCTGTACAACTCTGGCTCTCTGCGCATTCCGGAAGAGACACTGTCTTCATCTAGGCCTCTGGTTCATTCCATCAGAACAGGTGGCCTAGAGGCTTCCCCAGTGCTCTTCCTTGGGGAGGAGCGATGCTTTCTTGGCCAAGAATACTTCAAGAAGACACCGTGTTCTCCCCACCACAGCACAACAAGATGAGCAGGGCTCTCGGGGCCAGGTGCACACAACTGGCGCAGCCCAGCCCAGATGCCCACTGCCTAGACTCAGCATTCCAGCTTCCCATTCTCTGTTTTATCAACTGCAATTCTCCCTCACCCACGACTCAGGCATCTTAACGCTCACACAGAAAAGGTGCTTATTAAAATAATCAAGCTCCTGCCATCTGTGCATACTGATGGAGAGGGGACTGATCCAAGCAGCCTGATTTTCAACTGCTGAGTCACTGAGGCACTTGCAGAGCCTGCAGAGAGGCCAGGGGGTGCCAAGGTAACCAGGCAGCAGAAGGGTTCACACCTCTGCTCCAGGCAACAAGTACAAGGAGCCCAAGGTTACAGTCAAGGCCCCGGGCGGCCTACAGATAAACACCAAGTCCAGGTGAAGTTTACCAGACTTGCCTGATGGTAGGAAATTAGAGGAAGACAGGTGGGCAGCCCCTGCAGGGGAGGAAAGGCATCGCTGGAAACCTTTGACACACAGCACAGTGCTAGGAGCCTGAGCACACTGAACAAATCAGTCTCTAGTCCTTCGAAACGTACCTCCCCCTGAGTGTCTCTACCACATTCCCTACTGTCTCACTTCTGATTAGCCACAAACATCACGGTATCCCAGGTCCCTTCCTCTTTCATTGATTATTGTACTCCTCTTACCTTAACCTTTCAGCTGACTTAAGTCCATTTTGTTTTTTAAGTAGAAAGGCAGATTTACAGAGAGGAGAGACAAAGATACTACTTCCACTGATTCATTCCCCAGATGGTCCCTATGGCCAGAGCTGAGCTGATCTGAAGCCAGCATCCAGGAGCTTCTTCCCAGATCTCCCATTAAGGTGCAGGGTCCCAAGGCTTTGGGTCATCCTCCACTGCTTTCCCAGGCTACAAACAGGGAGCTGGATGGGAAGGAGAGCAGCAGGGACACATATCAGCACTCATACGGGATCCTGGCACCCACAGGGGAGGATTCGCCAACTGACCCATCATACTGGGACACTGGAGTCCAATGTTGACAACCAATCTTCTGGAAAAAGATCCTAGAATTAAAAAGCAAGTTTCTTCTTTTTTTTTTTTTTTTTAAGATTGAGATGATACAGAATACAGTAATGTTCAACTCCAGAAGAAATACAGAACCATGGCCTTTGGGAACTGGGCCCATGTCTTCTATCGCCTGGTTTCCTCAAGTATTAACAACAGAGAGTTTATTTCGCAGCAGCAACTGCTCCTTGATGAATGTGAAGCTCTCTTTATCCCAGGCACCGGGACTTCGTAAGCACATCTACCTACAGAAGTACAACTCTGTGAGCCCATGGCCAGGGTTGTGCTTGTTGCTTGTTTCGCTTGTTGAGTGCTAAAGTTGAGGCCCTAACTTTACACTGGAATTCCCAAGACAGCTTCCACAAAAATGGAGCGGCAGGAATTCGGTGGCACACTCAGGTCACCTCCTGGGAAGCCTGCATCCCACATTCAAGCGCATGCATCCGGTGCCTGCTGCGGCACTTCCAACCTGGCTTCGTGCCAGCACGCGCCCTGGGCGAGCAACTGACAGCTTAAGCGCTTGCTCCCTGCCACCCGTGGGGGAGACTTGCATGGACTCAGCCACACCCAGTCCTAGCTGTTGCAGACACTGGAGAACAGAAGAATGATGGGAGAGACTTCTCACCAGTCTGTTCCTACCTACCGAATAAAATGAAAATTAATATTTTTTTATTAAAAACAAACAAACAAACACTTAGCACTCACCAGAGGCAAACCAGAGTCTGTGCAGGTACGATCAGGCTGCAGGGCTCTGTCAAGCCGTGCAGGTGATCACGACGTGTCACGTGAGTTAGGAACCACCGCAGAGCCAAACTCCCACTTGAAAGAACAAAGTGAAGTTTTCAGAGGTTAGCGGACTACCCAAGGATGCAAACTGAGTTCCAAACCAAGGACTGAGGGGCTGGTGTTGCAGCACAAGAGGTTAAGCTGCCTCCTGCAACACCGCTGTGATTCAAGTCTCAGCTGCTCTGCTCCCTGCTAACGCACCTGAAGAACAAAGGAAGTTGGCCCCAGTGCTTGACCCTCTGCCAACCACAATGGAGACCTGGGTGGAGTTCCAGGCTCCCAGCTTCAGCCCTCCCCAATCCTGGCTGCTGTAGCCATTTGGAGAGTGAACCAGTGGATGGAAGCTGGCTATCTGCCCCTCTGACGTCAGTCCTTCCAACTGTTGACACCCCCTGTAAATTCCCATTCAGAGTTGCTCTGAGAGGGTAGTCGAACCACCAGGAACTGCAACGCAACCTTGTGGCCAATGCTGTGTTCCTTTCTGGACATCCCTTCCAGGGCTGACATCCTACCAGGATGAGGCAGGACTTGGTTTCTTGCTCCAAGGAACTGGATCAGTCCGTGCAGAGACCGACGCGGGGAAGCAGGCTGGGACCCTGGGGGAGGCAGTGAGAGCCTCGTCCGTCCCAGCATCTCCCCAGCTGAATGAGCCCCAAGGGGCCCCAGGGAGGAGCATTGGCATCCAACAGCTCAAGCCCAGCAGCTCCCTGTCCTCTCTCCCTTCCTGCCGGCCTTTGACTCAGCTTTCCTTCAGACCCTCAGCATCTTGCACGCGGTCAAAGAAAATGAAAATACACAACAGACAGCAAATGCATGTCTCTGTCCAGATGTGTCCTGCACTCCCTCTGCAGCTTCCTGCCACTCACTGTCAGTCTTGCCCAGCCAGCTCTGGCACGTGGGGTTGCCTCTGCCTGGCGTGTCAGCCTGCCACAAGGGCGCGAGCACACCTTAACGCCTTCCACGAAGTCATACAGTTGACGCTGCTCAGCCCCGCTCTTCACCCTCTGTTTCCAAGTACAGCCCTGTTCCCACCATCCCTTTCACATCAGTGTCACCATCAGGACTGTCAGTCTCCTGAGGTGGGTGGAGTCTCTTCAGCGACCCGCCCATCAAATACGTATTAATAAGCACCTCTGTATCTGGTCTCAGTTTAAGATCTGAGAATGAGGCCATGGAGAAAGCAGAAACTCTGAAGGAGCTCAGGATCTAAGATGGGAAATGGGACAAAATGCCCCTTCACACAGTCAGGGAGTAGCAGGTGTGATAACAAATAAATCAGTAGTCTCATTCAGAAACACTGGAGCACACATCTGACAGGAGCAAGGGCGGAAAGCCCAGCCAAGGAGAAGGTGAGTTATCCAGGGAAGGCTGGGTGGGACTCAGGCAGGAGATATGCGAGCTGAGGGCCCACTGGAAGGCTCAAGGCCCACCCATCTCTCACCAAGGCATGGGAGGAGCCCCAGGGCTCCTGAGGGGATTTCTGCTGAGCTCATGGCCTAAGAGTGCTGCAGTTCAGCCCAGCAGCTTCCCCTCTGCCTGGAGGAATAACCCCCAGACAGGCTTTCCTGGGCGGCCAAGCTCCCAGCCCCAAGTCTAACGCCAGGGCAGCATCATTCCCAACCACCCCTACCTTGCCTTTCCTGTGAGCCCTGTTTGCCACCACCAGTATACTCTCTTCCATACACTATCCATCCAGGACTTGGGTGTAAAGTGAGTCCCCTGCCTAGTTACTGGATAATCTCAAACTAGGTTGCCTAGCATTCCAGGAGAGGAGGGGAGGGGCGCCCGGAGCACCTGCCTGGGAAAGGATCCTCCCTAAGGATCTTTCATTGTGCTGTCTCATGGGTCTCTTCACCGTTTCTGCTGGCTCAGCAGGAAGATGAGTCAGGTGGAGCTTGGGACCAACATTCTGGAAGCCGAAACAGACGCTCCCACCGTGTGGGGAGTGGGGACAGGGACCACTCCCGGAGTTGGCGGGGCTACTACAGCCAGTCATCATTCACTTTCTCCGTCTCTGAAGGTGCCTCACCTTGACTGAGTTAAGCCTTTCTACAAACTTCCTTTACTCTTTCCCAACAGCAGAAAAAACCACGAGGGAGAAGACAGAAAATGTTGACTTGCATCACATTGGCCGAATTAGCAGACCCCTTCGCACGCCACAGGCGTCCAAAGCGCCGAACCGGGTGCTGCTGCGGGGCTGCACCCCGCAGCAGCTACCAGCGCCCGGACCAATCCCAAGCTCCGCCAACGGACCATCGCCAAGCGCCTAAATCCCCCTCAAACTCACTACAGCCAGGAAGTGCAGGCTGCGTTCCCACAGCCGGGAACGAGGTTCTTCAGACCTTCAACGGGAGCAGGGAAGCAGGGGGCCACCTCACAGCGCCCCTCACTCCAGAGGCGCTGGCATGGGGGTCTCCCCCGGTTCCTCGGCTTCCCCACGCGCCCCTCCATCCCTCCCCTGCCCCGCCAGCCCCCTCTCCCAAGCCCTCACCCGCTTCCTCCGTCACCTGCTCACTAAAGTCTCCACGCTCGGCCAAAACTGCAGCCCGAGTGCGGGACGGCCGTGCTCGCGCGGAGAGCGCCGGCGCTCGGCTGCCCGCCGGTTCCCCGAGGCGCGCACCGCCCTCCACGCGGCCGCCGAGCCGCGTTCCCAGCACCGCCAGCCCCCGGGCCCGCCCTCTCCTCGCCCAAGCCCCACCTCCGGGGCCCGGAGCTTTTTAGCCCTCGGCAGGCGCCGTAGCCGCCATCCAACCGGCCGGGCCAGCCTCGCGCTGGGCGGCCGGCCGGGAGCGCGCATCGCGGCGCAGCGGGCCCGCGGGTGGGCGGGCCTGGCTCTGCCCAAGCCTCGCCTCTGGCCTCTGCAGTCAGAGCCCCCGGGGTGGGCACGGCGTCGCGGCTGGGTGTCCAGTGTGCCGCAGTGGCCCCCAGCCGAAGGCCTCCTGGGTGCTGGCGGCTGGCGGAGCTGCACCCGGCTCCAGAGCCCTTGCTGCGGGCGGCGTCTGGGCGCGCTCCACCTGCTCCCGCGCTCCCGCCGGCCTCCGCAGCCTCCGCCCGCACGCCGTCCCCCTCCACCCCCGGCTCCGCCCCGCCGCAGCGCCCCGCGTCCGCTGAACCTGCCGAGGCCCCGGGCGCCCGCACAGCAGCCGCTCGCTTTCCCAAGCATGTCGGCGCTCGAGTGGTACGCGCACAAGGCTCTGGGCGATGGCATTTTCTGGATCCAAGAACGCTTCTACGAGTCCGGCAACCGCGCCAACATCTGGCTCGTGCGCGGCTCCGAGCAGGACGTGGTGATCGACACGGGCCTGGGGCTGCGCAGCCTGCCGGAGTACCTGTACTCCTCCGGCCTCCTCCAGGACCGCGGCGCCAAGAAGGAGGAGGAGGACGCGGCCGGCCGGCCCCTGCTGGCCGTGGCCACCCACGTGCACTTCGATCACTCGGGCGGCCTCTACCAGTTCGACCGAGTGGCCGTGCACCACGCCGAGGCCGAGGCGCTGGCCCGCGGGGACAACTTTGAGACCGTGACCTGGCTCTCCGACAGCGAGGTGGTGCGGGCGCCCAGCCCCGGCTGGAGGGCCAGGCAGTTCCGCGTGCCGGCGGTGCAGCCCACCCTCATCCTGCAGGATGGTAATGGGTCCTCCGCAACGCGGGCGCGCACGCGAGGGTGTATTCCCGCGAGGGTGGGGATGCGGTGGTAGACCACCCGTGGTGCCACGGCGAGAAGGCGGTTGGACCAGACTGGGCCAAAGCCCTCCCCAGCACCCCCAGCCCCCCGCGAGCGCAGCCGGTCCCACTCCCTGGGCAGTGCCCCGCGCCTGTTGCTGCGGGGGCTTCGGGGATGCTCAACCCGGCCTGTGGTTCCCAGGCACTTGGATAGCGGAGTGGACCAGACTCTTAGGAAGGTCGCCTCCCGGGAAGGGCACGTCGAGGTGCTTTGGAGAGGCACTATGGCCGCCGCAGGGCCGAAGCCCTTTCCACCTGTAGGCTTAGCATGCAGTCCAAACCGAGAGTCCAGGCTGCTCCCGTACGGGCTAAGTGGGGTTTACGTTCCTGCTGTTGCCTAGGGAGAGAAAAAGCTTGATAGTGAAGGGAGGCGAGCGAAATGCTTGAAGCTCTCCGATGATGAAGGAAAAAGCTGGTCAGCTTGGAAAGGGGACACAGGGGGACAGGGAAGGTGACTTTCGGTGCAGGTGAACTGTGTTGTGGCTGATGCAGAGACCGCCCCGGGCCCCCCGCTCGTGTGCTCCAAGAGGCAAGAAAGAAATCAAACTAAGCCCTGACAGATATTCCCTCCCCAGGCTGGTATTTAAATAATCAGGCTGATTAGCCGTAGCAGAGATATCTGGTGTTATTAATGTCCTGCTTGGTCTGATTACATTTTGTCCTCCATGCGTTTGCAGTGGGCTCACTGACCTCCAATGAAACGCTTTGCTCAGGGTCGGCTGAGCGAGGTCATGATTTAAAGAACTGGGTTTTGGACCCAGTTAATCAAAGCGTGCAACTCCCATGTAAATCAGCCCCCATGATCACATGATGCAACATGTCAGAGCTTTTTTCTATCAGTCTGGTTAGGTAAATGCCATCACCAGGTGCAAAGATCGAGTGGCTGCCCAACAGCGCGGGGCTGGCTGCGTGGCCACGCAGAATGGCTGAGAGTGGAGCAACTTGTAGACATCAGTTATCCTACACGTGAGGTTAAGATGTTACAAGATTTGGTATGTTATCACTCAGTGCATCTCTTAGATAAACTTAAGACCTAAGTTGTTTTTTTTTTTTTTTTTTAAGATCAATTTAATTTTATTTGAAAGACAGAGTTGAGGAGAAGAACGCCAGGGGGAGAGAGATCTTTATCTCTTGGTTCACTCACCTAATAGCCACCACAGCCCAAGCTGAGCTAGTCCAAAGGCAGGAACTGCTTCCAGGTCTTCCACGCGGGGCGGGGGCCCATGGACTGGGCCAGCTTCTGCTGCTTTCCATTAGCAGGGAATGGGATCAGAAGCAGAACAGCCAGGACCCAGACCAAATGGAATGCTGGCACTGCGGGTGGAGACCCAACCTACTGTCAACAGCACTGGGCTGTAACCTGAAGGTTGATAAGAACTGCTCACTTTAGAGGGGATTCTGCCATTTCCTGACAGTTTGAAATGAGACAAAAGCAGACTGACACTGGATCTATTTTGTCTTTCTGGATACAGTTGGTACTTTTAAAATTAAGATTCCCGTGCAGTCAGTGAATAGTTAGACCAAATTAAAAACAACTCTAGACATTAATGTGATGAAGCATTTAAGTTATTCTAAGAGAATAATTTACTCTTAATTCTGTGAGAGCCACGGGAGGGGTCACCATTGGATTCTCCGAAGGTGGAGAGTCCACCTTAATAGCAGAAACGCAGCAGTTTTTAGCTGTAGAGGGCCTGCAGGCTGCCTGGAGCCGTCATGAACCTTGGATGGTGTGACCAGGGAGCTGGACGCTTACCAAAGACCTGGAGCCTGAGAGCTGCGCTGTCACAATCAGTTTTTCTTTTTTTTCCACTGGGAATGAGCTGCCTCACTCTCCCAGGTGGCATCTAATTTCCTGGCTTCTCAGGAATGTTAATTTCCTGTCTCTTCCCATTGCTGAGGTCTGCTCACTTGCTATTAAGGCAGTCCAGGTGCCTAGAAGGAGATATAAAGTAGTTATATTAAAGTCGCACGCCAACACTGTGGTCTTCCTGACTTTGCTTTCAACACAGGGGAGCTGCAACCCGGTGCACGTCATGGGGCGGGCCAGCGATCCCTTCATGTAGAAGTCTAGGCCAGTGCACTTGACGTCTCTAACCCAGAAGCTGGCTTGTAAGAAGAAGGGACGGGAGAGGAGAGGACAGCCGGGTCATTAGTTCAATGGTGATAGTATCTTCACACCAGAAGACAGTAGCAGGCCATGAGTTATACAGAGCAGACACATGCGTTACGGTTATTCATAATATCCACGTCGCACAGATTCTGGCAGTCTCGTCCCTATCATATACGTTTTGTCCAGAGCCACCAAGAGACCTCGAACGAGTGGGTTTGGGTGGACCTCAGCGGGTTAGGGAGCAAGGGCAGCCCATTGAGCAGGCCTGCAGCTTGGCCCCCCTTCCCTGAACCCCACCTCTGCTGCAAGCAACTGTTCTTGGTTTGCTTTAAATGAGAGTCCATGCTGCCTGGTGGACTGAATGTGGGACGCTGTGGGATGTTACAAAGGAGGTGTGGCAGCTGAATGAGGAGCTTGATGCTACGCCCGTGGTGGGAAGTCAGGAGCCACTTCACATCCTGGACGTAAAGGCCTCAGCAGTCATCAGTAGTAGTCAGAGGATGACCCGAGTCCTGGGGACCCTGTACCCACGTGAGAGATAGGGAAGGAACCCCCGGCTTTCAGCTTCAGCGGAGCTCAGCTCCAGCCATTGCGGCCAGCCGACCCTCTCACTCCCTCCTCACTGTGAAATCTGTCTTTCTAATAAAAAGTCAATCTTTTAAAAAAAAAGCAACCGGAAAATGGTTTAGTCAGGTTGGCTGACGAGTTTTTCTGTATTCTCACTGATTTTCTGAACACCTGTTTTGTGAATTACTCAGAGAAGGATATGGAAGTCTTCAGATGTAACTACTGAATTGCTTATTTTTACTTCTGTGAATTTTTGTTTCATGGAATTTTTGGCCTCTATGTTAAGGTGCATAGGCATTTATTATTTTTGGGTTTTTTTTTTAATGGCTCATAAATTTAGAGCCTCATACTTTTTCTCTGATAATATTCCTTATGTAGAAATCTGTTTTATTATATTAGTACAACCACGTAGTTCCTTTAATGTTAATATAGTATAAACATTTAAAAAATTTTATCTTTGAACTTACAGTTTCTGTCTTATAGATTGCTTATATCTGGATATTTTGTCCAGCCTGATGATCTCTGCTGTTAATCACAGCGTTCAGTTATTGATATAGTTGGATTTATGTCTGAGGTTTTGTTAATTTTTTGAAAGTCCCTCTATTACTCCTTTATTGATTTGGCCTTATGTTTAGTAATTCCTAAGTAACATATCATTTTTATTCCTCTGCTAACTTTTTGTTTTTTGTTGTTTTTTTTTTTTTTTATATTGTTCACATACTTGAGAGGGATGCATGCCCATTTGGGCCTCTGATTAGGCCAGGTATGGAGGAGGGTGGATGGGACATATGATTCAGTTCTTTCATTTTAATTCTCCTGGCTTGCTGGAGGGGAGAAGCCCACTCCTTGCTGTGCAGCTACATCAGCACGGAGAGATGGGGGTTGATGACTCCGCAGTGTGGGAAGAACGTCCCGAGGGCGTCATTTGGGTGATTTGGATAGTGCTGAGATATTACCAGCTTCATTGCACCAGGGTTGGGAAGATCTTTGCAAAGTCTGTTGCCTGACCAAGTCCATCTTGGTGTATCCGCAGACCCAGGAACATGTTGCAAAGCTTGGCCAGGAAAATTGCCCAGCCTGTTCTGCTGTCCATCCTTTAATGAGGCAGTTGATGTGCCCTGCTGGTCCAGATGAGCTGTTATGTCCCCCATGTGTATTTGCAGCGTGCTGTCCACCACACAGGCATCAGCAAAGCAGCAAGTTAGCCTGTCACTGTGGATTCTAGCAGAAGACACGAGGCTCCTGGGTTAGACAAGGGCTGGTTCATTGCTTTGCACATAGTATTAGGCAGAGCAGTGGTGCTGGTGCTGGTTCCTCAAGGCCTCAGTCCTACAGGGGAACTTGACAAGGGGAACGGTTTAATAAAGCTCACTAGAGCAGAATTCAGAATACTGCTACGGGGGATGTCCTAAAACATAAATATGCCGTATCATTCATATCCACTACGTGTTAGTCCATTGAAGGTTCTCAGATGTCTCACAGATAGTAAAGTTGCTTTATTTTTTTTGGACACAAGAATTTCCAAAATCGTTTGAGCCCGGGATGGTCATTGATTTAGTCATACTAACGTCTGTCCACATTCCTACTCGGACAAGCACTGCTCTAGTAAACAGCAGGAGTGGAGCACACTTGGCTTACTGTTAACTTGTTAAGGAGTACAGTATTTACAAAACGAAGCCAAAATAAGTATCATCTTTCCCAATTTATTTGAAACCATTTACTATTACTTCATTCTTTATTCTTTTATGTCGTATTTATATATTTAAAAGGCAGAGTTGCAGAGTAGGGAGAGACATCTTCCGCCTGCCTGTGCACTCTCCAAACGGACCCAGTGGCCAAGGCGATGAGCCGGGGACTCCATCCCAGTCTTGCACCAGCGCTCGCACGGGCCGCCGGTGGGGCACCACAGTCCAGCTCCTATCTGGTTGGGGTCAGGTGTACACCATGTTTACCTGCAAACCCTGCTTGCGTTCACAGGAGACGTGATCAACCTTGGCGACCGACAGCTCACTGTCATGCACATGCCCGGCCACTCCAGGGGAAGTATCTGCCTCCATGACAGAGACCGGAAGATCCTCTTCAGCGGAGATGTGGTGTACGACGGCTCGCTGATCGACTGGCTTCCGTACAGCAGGATCAGCGACTACGTTGGGACCTGCGAGCGCCTGGTAGAATTAGTGGACAGAGGTCTGGTAGAGAAAGTGCTGCCCGGGCACTTCAATACCTTCGGTGCAGAAAGGCTTTTTCGGTTGGCCTCCAACTACATTTCGAAAGCTGGGTTGTGTCACAAAGTGTCTACTTTTGCCATGCGATCTCTTGCAAGTTTAGCCCTGCGTGTCACGAATTCCAGGACCTCGTCCTAGTATCCATCCCGATCATCTGTTTTGATTAACTTCATAAATGAATCCAACTCATTTTGTGCCCTTTGAGATGGTTAATAGTGAGCATTCCAACAAGTGCTTTTAAACCACCATAGTATGTTACAGGAGAGAAAAAAAAAATAAGATTAAGAATGAATAAGCCAAAAATGGAAATTTTAATTATTTTTTTCTTTTTTCAAGGTAAGAAGTCACTTAAGTAAACTTACCATTTGCCAAGTCTGTCACCTTAAGTATTTACTTCAGAACTGACACAGAAGCGTATGCGGAATCAAGGAGGCAGTTTTCAGCCAGAGAAAGAACTGCCCTCGGGTCCTTCTGTCCTGGGTCATCCTGGGGGTCGGGGCACGGGGGGAGGCATGTAAATTCTTACGTCGACACTCCAAATTTAATGCGGTCAGTGTGCGATTCAAACACAAAGGTTCTTAGGTTCAAAGGAGTCAGAACTCAGCACAAACACATAAACTCACATTTAGACAATGTCAGCTAGCAAATTACATTTTTTTGATCCTGAACTTTTTATGCTACTTTCTATTTATTTATTTATTCATTTATTTATTTATTCTTTACATAATTATAGCATTTGTTACATGTGTAATTAACTTATGAAAAGTCAATGAATCTTGTTTTATTGCAAAGCTTTAAATATAGAGTGCTTACAGTAAAAAGTTCATATATATTGTTGTTATTATGTAAGTAATATTTTCGGTCATACAAATGAAACTTAAATGTCTGTAATCTAACTAAAAATTTTCAGATTTCTCAAAAGGACACTGTCAGGCAAATTTGAAAATATAGACACAAAGTAATTTGTATTCTATCCTATTTTAATATGAACAACTTTTTTCTTGTTATAGAGCACGTTGAGCATGGTGTCATGTTTTACAGTATCTAACCAGCCTGGAGAACTCCAGCATCTTAATGTAAACCATCCTTTTACCTCAGGATCAGCACATAGAGGGTTTGCATCAGACACTGATGCAGAGTACTGCTTTCTACCCTGAGTCACAGCACTTACTCCTGTTTGCTATTCTTCGTCGTGAATGAAAAGGAATCCACTTTCATGAAGTCCTGGCAAAGGGATGGTGCTCTCAATAATATTTTATTAGAATATTTTATGAAGATTTTCAAAGCAGTTTTTTTTTCCCACTTTTTTTTTTTCCAGAACTATTAACATGTTTAGAATCAGACATGAGTTTGCAAATCAGATTTTGCAATTTTGGTTTCTGAAAAATTATGCAATCTTCTTTGAAGGGTTCCCCGCAGATATCCAGGTTCTTGAGTTATTTTGTCCACTCAGTAGCTCTCACTGCCGCCTCCATGCCCCATCCACATGGCCCCGTCCCCACATGAACAGCACTGTGCTAAACGCTGTGCAAGCCCAGGAAGCCAGAGATGGCGTGGTAGCTGGAAGATGAAGGCCCCCAGAGCGGGCTGGAGTTGACATACAGTTTTACCTGAGCACAAGGCACACGAACGGAGGCAAGGGAGGTTTAGTTAGGGGAAGTTTCCAGACAGGAAGGCTCTTTTCCATCAGGTTTTAGGAGGAGGATTTGTTGGCGGGTCAGGGTAGGAAACAAAAAGATCCAAAAATAGACGCACAGACCTGCCTAAAGTAGTTTGTTCCTTCTGACTGTATGTGTTCCTAGCTTTCAGGAATCTACCACCCGTTTAGAGTGAGTGAGAAGAGTTTGTGACTGAGTCAGCATGCTCACAGGTGAGCTGACCTGCCACGTGCTGCCCAAAGAACCTTGGCCTAGAGCAGAGCCCGTGATGGGTTCCGATGTGGAGCGTCACGATAGTTACGGTCATTCAAGGCAGCAGGCTGTTTGCAAGGACAGCACATCAAGAATATGGGTTTGGTTCAGGGCAACTACAATCACATATTGAGCCTTAAATATAGCCATTATTTTTATATCAATAGCACAAAAGAAAACCAAAAGTCCTTAACCATATACCATTTTATCACATTTTTCAGCTTTTTCTTAAATCAGTGTAGACTAGGCATTGAGTTTTATTGCAAAAATATGAAATCCTGAGGAGTTTTCTTATTTATCCAAAGTGTACCTTTTTCATAACAGATTGAGAATTATTTTTTGATTTCCCAATTTGATCTCAGTTTTTCAAGTCACAGTACAGCATAAGAGTATGATATTTTGCTATTGCTTCAGTACACACACATTGGGGAACAGAAGTCATTCATTTTGTGTCCATACTGTGCATTTTAAATGTGCGATATTGAATCCTGGTCCTACTGCCAAGAGGTAATTGACCAGCCTCATACAGCACAATTTTTGACCTAGCTGGTAGATGGACACAGCCTGTCAGCCCTCAAACTCTGTTCTTTCTATTGTACCTGCACAATAACATAGAATTGGCAAAGCTTGTTTTTACTTTCTAAGATGCCATATGTGCCAAGAATAAATCAAACGGTGTTAAAGCATGATAACATATTTTTCAAGACCTTTTGAAATACATACTTTCATCCTGACAGTGACCCTTATAATTTATGACTTTTGATTACTAGAATGTAAGTATAATCCAACATTGTCACAGTGTAAGACATCTTCAGATAAATCCTTTATTCCTATTGTTAATGATCAGCCTTTGAAAACGTGTTTTCCTTACACAGTGTCTCCTTTTAACCGGGAAGCTCAAAGAAAAACCTTGTGTGGTAGCCCATCATAGCCCAATAACCGGTTCTGTGTATCTGGCCCGAGGTGATTAGTAACATGACACACGTCATGCTTGTGCCATTTCCAGATAAGTGTAAGCAAACGTTTGTGTAATAAATATATTGAAGTGGACATTTGCTTTCCATGTGTAATTGGTATCTTTTATAATATTGCAAGCGTTCAATTTCTTGCAAGGATATTTTCTGTGCCGTTTTGAAAAATCTTATGAGAAATAAAGTGTTCCAGAGACTAGAGAATCCAGAGATAGAAAACTCATCTAGATCTTCAGTCTGTGATAAACTTGGCATTTTAAATCAGTGAATAAAGGTTGGATTAATCAGTGAGCATTAGAATTGCTGATGTGAAAGGGAAAAGCTCCTGCTGGCCAAAAAGTTTCCAAACGAGAATGTGACATCAGAGCTAAATGTGTGGTGGAAGGAAATTTAATTCATGTATCACTTAGGATGGGCGCATTACTGCAAAATGTTCAGTGTCTTCAGATTTAGATGCCATGAAGAAAGTTACAGAGATAAAGCTGAGGAAATGTGCAGAACTCGTCTAGCAGGAGACATTAAATATAAAGGATGCCTCTTAGTAAGAGAGAGATGAAACTAAGGCAGGACCAGCTTTTCCTCCTCTCAGATTCAACTGATGGAAGGCATTGACAAGCTTAAAAAAAAAGCATATGAATCTTATTTGATGCTAATAAAAGAATTGTAGAGCCATATAAACAGCCTAAAGAGCCTTTACACCATTTCGACAAAGAATGATACATTGTGGAGATTTTTGAACGAGGAGAAAGAGGTTTTAGCCATGGGTGTGTAATTGTGGGACAGGGACAAGGAACTAGATAAGAGAGACCTACAGAAGGGTTACTGTGGTTTGTAGGCTTTGTGCACATTCCTGTCAGTCTTGATTCCCAATTTCAGTGATAAAAATGTCCTCTTTCTGGTATTGGTTGATTAGTGCCTTTTTCATGAGAAATTTTGCATCCAGCGTTTGGGTTAGAAAGGCATTGTGCACTGCCGGTGTCCTGTAACAGTCTCCGTTCCAGGCCCAGCTCCTGCCCTTGTAGTCCAACTCCTTGCCAGTGTGCTTGGAAAAGTAGCAGAAGAACCAAGCGCTTGGGCCTCCTACCATGTGGCAGACCCAGATGAAGCTCCTGGCTCCTGGCTTCAGTGTGGCCTTGCCCTGGCTGTTAGGGCCGTCTGGGAAGTGAACCACCAGATATAAGCTCACTCACTCTCTTTTTCCCTTTTTTTTTTTTAACATTTATTTTATTTTTATTGGAAAGTAAGATATACAGACAGGAGGAGAGATAGAAAGATCTTCCATCCGATGATTCACTCCTGAATCATAGCACAACAGCCAGTGCTATGCCAATCCAACGCTAAGAGCCAGGAACTTCCTCCAGGTCTCCCACACGGGTGCAGGGTCCCAAGGCTCTGGGCTGTTCTTGACTGCTTTCTCAGGCCACAAGCAGGGAGCTGGATGGGAAGTGGAGCTGCTGGGATTAGAACCGGTGTCCATATGGGATCCCGGCGCGTTCAAGGCGAGGACTTTAGCTGGTAGGTCACTGGGCCCTCTCTTTCCCATTTCTATGAACTCTGTCCTTCAAATAAATAAATGAATTTTTAGCTGAAAGCCCCTATTTCTCAGTAAAGTCATAGTCATATGGACATCATCTTTTTAGAAAAATATTTTTATTGGAAAGGCAGATTTACAGAGAGAAGGAGAGACAGATCTTCTGTCTGCTGATTCACTCCCCAAGTGGCCTCAATAGCCAGAGCTGAGCTGATCCAGAAACAGGCAGCCTTCTCCAGGTCTCCCACACGGGTGCAGGGTCCCAAGGCTTTGGGTTGTCCTCGACTGCTTTCCCAGGCCACAAGCAGGGAGCTGGATGGGAAGTGGAGCAGCCAGGACACAAAAAGCACCCATATGGGATCCTGGTGCTTGAAGGGGAAAATTAGACAATTGAGCCATTACACTGGGCCCAGGACTTCAACCTTTTTTAAAAACCATAACAGAAGAGATTTCATTGTGCTTGGAATGGCGAGACTGACAGCAGTTGAGAACTGTTGAACTATTGAAACCCCTTGAGCAGCGCCCTCGGAGCGTGCTCCATGTCAGGGACCCTGGGATGGGTGGGAGGCTGGATGGGGCTCCTTTATCTCCCCACAGACATATCACTGAATGTGTAAACCTGAATGGGACAGAGAGCGGTGCTAGGACACGGGACATGGAGATGGCAGTGTGGGCAGAGGGGCTGTAGCGTCTCCATGTGGTGTGTGGACTGTCCCCTGTGGGGTCATCCCCGGCCTAACGGTTATCTGCTCTCAAAATTCTCCTCCCACCTCTGGCTTGAGGCTTTGTTTTTGTTTTGCTTTGTTTTTTTATTGCAAAGTCAGATGTACAGAGAGGAGGAGGGATAGAGAGGAAGATCTATCTGATGATTCAATCCCCTAGTGACTGCAATTGCCGGTGCTGCACTGATCTGATGCCAGAGCCAGGAGCTTCCTCCAGGTCTCCCACACGGGTGCAGGGTCCCAAGGCTCTGGGCTGTCCTCAACTGCTTTTCCAGACCACAAGCAGGGAGCTGGATGGGAAGTGGAGCTGCCGGGATTAGAACTGGTGCCCATATGGGATCTCGACATGTTCAAGGTGAGGACTTTTGCCGCTGGGCCCTGAGGTTTTGAATTTAGAATGAGGAAAAAGGCGTCGTGGAGATGGTGAAATTGGGTGTGAAAGGAAAACCAACACTGAGGGAACAATCGCAGACAGACTCCCGAGCCGTGGTTCCAGGAAGTCCCCTCAAGTCTGGGATCTGAGAAATCCCTGGGCTCCAGAGACACCCCAGAACTACTCCGGCTGCCTGAGGACATGCACTTCCCAGAACCCAAATACAATTGGACCAGATTTTTTTCTGCTGTGGTTTTTACCCCTTAGAATTGAGGAATAATGATTTTTGCAGCTGATAGGAAATCTTTCAAAAATATAAACTGAATTAGTTGTCTAGTTGATGCACAAAGAAACCAAGACACTGCCACCTAGTGGCTTAGTTTAAGAAATTCAGTAAAGCACTAAACCATTTTTTTTTCTCAGGAAATTTTACATTCATATTTTCATGTGGCCCTGAATATAAAAATATTTGTTTTAAGGAAACGATTATTAATATATGTTTTAAAATTAACACTTCAAACTTGGTCACTCATCTTTTTCTTTTTGGGCTATAATCCCTATTTATTAAACTCAGTAGGATATGAATTAGAATACACCAAAACCTCTTCGTAATTGAAAAAAATATTAATAAAAGATGTTTCACTGAAGAAATTTTCACATATAAAATAGTCTAAACTCAATAATAAAATTAAATTAATGATCAAATTAAGTTTATAACAAATTTTCAAAAGGAATGATATAAAATAAAATTTTATATTACGTATAGTTAGAAAGCAGTGTTTTCTGAAGCAGTCTAAAGCTATAATTCTTTATTTTTATTAAATAGCTCCATCATAGAAAACTAGCTGCAAATATTTCATTAAGCAAATATTATTACATCATTAACTTTTAATGTAAAATAAGAAAGATAGTTCTATAGAACTCTTCAATTCGGGAAGTTTTGAAGCCTGCTCTTCTTGAAAAATATTTAGTTGTTGGAGAGGCAGAATTATAGAGAGAGATACAGAGAGAAAGAGAGAATTATCTTTATCTTCATCTGCTGGTTCAGTCCTCAGGATGGCCACGGCAGCCAGGTGGAAGCCAGGAACTTAGACCATTCATAACTTACGTTGAACCAACTTCCTGTGCGTTCGCAGGGAGCTGGACCACAAGTCGAGCACCTGGGATTCAAACAGGTGCTCCCACATGAAATGCCAGCATCACAGGGGCAGCTCAGGAAAGGCATGGCTATTACAGCAGATGTTCTTCACGGCTGTAACATTGTGTGGGACTGTGTAAAACAGCGTCGCTCTGTTCTACACCCCACCTGGAATATTTCAGATGACCCAGGTGCTATCAAGAAGAAATGAAATGTTTGCTTGCAGTTGACTCCGTTTTTAAAACAGATGCTGTGCTATGCTTTTGAGAAGGGGAGAGTTGAAATGGAACTTAGCAGAAGACAACAACCCTTAACCCCCTTGTTCTGAGCAGTCATGACGGACTCCGTCCACGCAGGACAAACACACGCTAACACTGCCTGGGGAGTGCGTGGCCTCTTGTAGGACAGAGAGAGAATTCTGTGGGCAAGGGAAGAACCAGACAAGGGAAGGGGATGTGGGTGTAGTCTGTCTCCATCTTGTAGCCCCTCTGCTGTTGCCAAAGTTCAGGCGACGCCACAAGTCCTCCCCAGGGTTGTGGAGAAACTGAGCAAGCTCAAGGTCGAGGATAAGGTTTGGGGTGTCATCTGCTAGGAAGCGATGACGCTGGATGAGCAGGAAGGACTCTGGGTGGGCACGCACAGCCAGAGCTGGACGTCACACCGCCAGTGCCTTCGCTGCCAATGCCAAGCACACCGTGTACGTGTTATCTCCCAAGGAGGAAGAGAAACACAGACGATGGCTTCTGCGTAGGTCCAGGAAGTCACGAGACCCGTGATTCGAGGCAAAATAAAAGGGGTTTTCTAAAAGCTCGTGGAAAATGAAGATTCTGAGGAAAAAAGCTACAAGGCTTCCAAGATGTTTCTGCACCAAAGCTAAGCTTACGTTTCACCTTACCTTGAATTTTGTAAAGTGTCCTTATGATGCTGTTAAGCATCAGCCTCTATTCGCTCGGCGTGCTGACAACTTTCTTTGAAGTCACAGCACAATTATTTATGTCAAGCAAACAACATCTGAAAGTGCATTTTTACCATTTAGTGTCACATTTCTGTCTCTATCTTTGACATGCCATGCCATGATTGCAAGGTGGATAAAAATCATTTGTTAATTAGAGGGGTTAAATTCTCCTTTAAGATCCTGTGCAGTGCCTTGACCCTGCCCTCTCAAATAGTAAATTAAGGATTGAAGTTCAGACACTGGGATTTTTTTTACAGTTATATATTTCATGTGTCTGTTTTAAAAACACTGACTTCTATTTATTTGACCAGAGAGAGGGAGAGATAACGGGACCTTTCCTCAGTTCACTCCTCCAAATGGAGCTCCATCCGGGTCTCCTCCCTGGACGGCAGGGATGGGACACCCAGTGGGGACCTGAACCAGCACTCCAGTATGTAACGCCAACGCCCCGGTGGCAGCTTTACCCCACAGTGCCACACAGCAGCCTCAGACACCTGCTGTTTCTGACAAGCTTCCCTGGTCACCTTGTACGTGTGAATCTGAGAGCCGCTCCTCTAAATTTAATTAAGAAAAGCTGTGTGAATAAGTATTTTTTTTTTTTGCGGAAAAGGTTTTAAGGCAATCAAGGGTGAAAAAGTGGGGCAACAGGTCAGGCTTAATAGCCATTTAGCTAGAGGACTGGCAGATCACCAATAAGATTCCCAATTTATAATACCATCTGGATGGAGAATAATTTTTTCATGAGCCTTATTACCACAATGACAACCTGATCAAATCTCTGTGGAAGAGTGGTGATATTCAAAATATAAACACGCTCAGCTATTAGTTCAAACGCTGCTCATTGAGGGCGAGGAGCTAGGCTGGATGGTGGAGCTGGAACAAAGTTCTTCCATTTAGGAAGCTCTTAGCATAATAAAATGACTTCAGAGACTCTGGTGTGGGTAAAAAAAAAAAAAAAATCACCTTGGGTGCTCGTTAAGGCCACAAAAGCTCTGCTGGTTCACTCCTCGGTGACTGCAACGGCCAGAACTCAACCGATCAGAAGTTTCCCTCAGGTCTCCTGTGCAGGTGCAGGGTCCCAAGGCTTTGGGCCATTTTTGACTATTTTCCCAGGCCACAAACAGGGAGCTGGAAGGAAGTAGAGCAGCTGGACCATGATGCTGCACCCATATCAGATCCTGGGGTGTGCAAAGTGAGGACTTCAGCCACTAGGCTACCGCATTGGACCCTTTCCAAAGTGTTTTCAGAAGTCGAAAGCTCATTGTGTCGATATTTCACCTTTCATTAAGTATGGTCATAACAGAACTTAGCGAGTCCCATATTTGAAGGTCAAATATCACTCTTTAGTTGTAGAAAATGACATGATACTGGAATGTACCCTCAACAGCTTTCCTGGTTTCATGGTTAAGAATTTGAAGTGAGGCGTTGTGGTTCGATAGGCTAAGCCGCCATCTGCAGTACACCAATGTTCCAGATGGGTTCTGATTTGTTTCTTGACTGATCCAATCCCAACCAGCTCCCTGCTGATGCACCTGGGAAGGCAAAGGAAGATGGCATTCCTGGAACTCAGTCACACAGGATGGGATTCCAGGCTCCCAGCCTTAGCCCGGTGCAGCCTCAGCTGCTGTGGCTATTCGGAGAGTGAACCAATAGATGGAAGATCTCTCTATATATCAAATAAATAAGTAAATAAATCTACAAGAAAAGAATAATTTGGAGTGAAAATGAGTAAGAAAGAAGAAAACTGCTCTTTGAGACAAGGCAAAGGAACTTCCAGTGTTCAGAAGCAGCTCAGAATATTCTGTCGTTTGCCCTTGGGTAAGCGGCCCCCATCCAGGGCGCCGTGACCGTCGGAAAGCCTACCCCAGTGCTCCACCACCTAGCTGTGCTGCACCCAGACCCGTTACGTCCCATCATCCCGAACGAAGGACACGCTAAAGAAAAACTGAGTAATACACATACCACTTGTGATGATTTTGAAATACACAATGAAATCTTTGCAACATTAAGACCTTGGTTCTTATTGGATTGATTCTAATCACTTTACTTCCCAAGGTCCAGGTTGTCCGCCTTTAAAAGAGCCGTTTCTAAAGGAGGAGATCTGTCAGTCTCTCCTCTTCTTCACGTTTCCGGGGTCCTACCAAGGCCTGAGTTCGAGGTTCATGCACGAAGGGGCCTGAGTTTCAAATGTGCTAGGCCACTTTCTGTTCTTTCCTAAGCTCATGTTTTTTTCTCCCCCTTTGGTTTTCTTTCTACTTGAAATGTTTTTTCTCCTTTTATAAAATTTCCATCCAGCTTTAAAAATTTCTTGTCTTAATGACTGCAGAAATAATCATGTCCTCCTCCCCATCCCGAAGCATTTATTATCACACCGCTCGTTCATATGGCGCTTCGCATTTACGGCACAAGAAAACTCTGCAAGAGACGTTTCAGCAGGCGTAGAGTACGGGATTAATTGCTGCACAAGTGGTTGGGAACAGAGTTCTCAAAGTGTGGTGGACGAATCACAAGGAGTGCCCGGGACTCAACTGCCTTCCCTCTCATGGATCAGTCCCGTGGCAGCATGTCACGGCGCTCCGGGCTGAGTGTAATTAGTGTGTAAATGACTTCAAGTGCTTGCGTAGGACATCATGCACAAAATAAAGCCATGCATTTGCAAGGAAACCTCCAGCCGGAGAAGCGCATACCTCCCACCTTGAGGGGGCAGTGGTGCTTCGGCTGTGAAGGGCACAGCACTGGGGTTGCCAGCTTTTTGGTTCTTTGAGAAAATTCAAAAATAGAAAGGCGTTGTTAGCTCTGGTTTATAAATGTTAGCAGCAGAACCAACACTCCGAACACTCTCCGTGGGTTGTCTGTACTGGGAGACAAACGCTTGGCTCTGGCTATCTCTTCCTCAGCCTGTTGCTTTCTCAGCCATGGTTTTCCCCTGCAATCACCTCCCTAAAAGGGATGCTGTCCAAGCTTTGAGGCCGCAGGTGTCTGCCTTTGAGGCTTCAGGGTTTACCTTATGATCGTAGTGTTTTTATACTCATCATTACCAACCTAAGGTATTAGCTGTGTGTAACCTGTGGCTGCCAAAACACCATAAAACACATCAGCACAGGCTGCTACAATAATATGTATATCTTTTGTAGCATTGAGAAAACAAATTAATTTTTGCCTAATATAAATGATAACAATTTTTTCAAGGTAACGATCAAATGCAGATTTTAAAAATTGCATAACTCATTTGTCCTTCACTTTTTTTAAGGGTTTATTTTTTATGATGTTTACATAGTTCAGAAGGATGCACGCCCATGTGGACCACTGATTAGGGTGGGAAGGGTCAAAGATCATGGAAAAGTGGATGAGACCCTTATTTCCAGTTTCCAGTTTTCTTTTTCTTCTTCCTGTCTCTGGGGGAAGGAGGGACAGAAGGGGCGAAGCCGCACCCAGCATCCTAACTGCATCAGTATCCAGGGATGGGGAACGGCCACTTGATGTCATCCCAGGGTCCCTGATGTGGAGGATTTTCTAAGGGTTCTGCTCAAGTGATTTCAAGAGTTCTGAAATGCTGTTGATTTTTTGCTCCAAGGATGACGAAACCCTTCCAATGTCCTCTGGCTGACATAGTCCACCTTAGAATCTCCATTCGCCCAGATACTTGCTGTCATCGCTTGCTTGGGAGAATTGTCCAATTTGTTCTGCCCTCTATTTCCTGCTGTGGTCCTAGATGTCCTCTGCAGGCCCCAGTGGACTGTAGTTTCCCTATGTTTTTAAATGCTCCCACAGACTAGCCAACTAAAGCCAAATCCTTAGCAAATCCTCTTAGGCCTCTTCCTGAGGCATCATGCATATTAAGTTCTCCAAGCTGTGAATCCGGCTGCCCAAAATAATAAACTCAACTTTTTCAACTGCTAATGTGCTAGTGGTTTTTGTCTAAAAGAAATAACTACAACCCTTTTTCACTATTGTTAGTTTGAAATCAAATGATGGCATATTATGTATTCTGGCATATGCTTCCTTTTTAATCTCATTTGGTGAAACATTCTAAACATATGCCATATTAGTACACACTCACTTGTCTGCCTACTTTTAACAGGTGCATAATAATTTCATGGTATGAATGTAAATGAATATATTTAACCTGCTTTCTGTTCATGGGTGTTTTAGTATTTTTTCAATATTTTTCTCTTATAAGCTGCAAAAGAGAATTTTGTACAAGTGAAAGTATTTCTGGAGAATAATTTCTGAGAAGAACAAACACTGGCTCAAAGGGTCTAAATTTTGATGCATTTAAACCATTTTCCCAAAAAGTTATCCCCAACTACTTAGCCTGCAACAATGCTTAAGGAAATACTGTTGTGCTATCTTTTCCAAAGGGAATTTGTATTACAAACCTTAGATCTTTGCAAATCTATATCTCATTGTAGTTTGAACATTTATCTTATTTTTAGGAAATGTGAACCGGTCATGTGTGAGACGTTATTTGTGGATCTTTCTATGAGAGCTGTCTTCTCAGACAGTTATAATAGAGAAACATAGGCTGACAGTATATAATGCATGATATATTAAACAATATGTCACCTGTGTCTTCTCCCTTTACACAGTATCTTGTGGCCGATTGATAAGCTTATGTGTAGGGTTTCTTACACGGTTGGCAACACATGGATGCATTTTCTCACTCTATCTTCTGCGAACCACTACTATGACTTTTGGTTTTCTTTATCTGCGTTCACAATATTTATTTTAAATACTCAGACATTGACTGGTTTTTAGCTGAAATGCATATTTTCTCAGCCCTTTCTCTTCTAGTTGCCACTTCACAGGTTCCCCTTTTCAGCAAATATAATTTTCTCCTTTTAATGATTACCTTTTGTTTGTTTAATAGCCTAATTCTCCCTACAGCTTCCCCTCTCCCTACCTCCCCTTTCCCCTCCCTCCTATCTTCCCTCACATCTCTTCATATTTAAGCTGTTGCCACAGTAATCATTCTATATAATTAGATGTCCCAATTTGGGGAGTAAAGAGAAGAATTTTTCAGAGCATTATGGTTTATTAAACTAAAAGAGCCATCATTTCCCTCCTGTTCTTGATGTTGCCTTGATATTGTATGTAGGCGGTAGCTAAAAATAATCCTATTAATATTCCCCTCTATATTGTATTCACTAGCATGTTTAGTGCCTCATTACTAATGAGAATTCATCAAAAAATAATGCAAGATTCTTTGCTTCACATTGCTGTAATAAGAAAACCATTTGAATTCCAGACAACCTATGAATCTACAAATAGCAAAATCTAAATAAAAACTTTCTTGAAATCCAGGAACTGTAAAACCAGAGAAGTGAGATTATGAAATTTCTTTTTGCTTAGCCAAGAATCACAGAGGCAGACCACTACTAGCTACTAAAATATTATGATTTAGAGAATGCATCTGTGGTTGAATAATTTTGTTTTATACAATGCTCATAGTGAATCTAAAAAATAACCCAAGAGATTTATTATTTAAGTGGAAACCGACCTTTCAATAAGAATTTATAATGGGTGGTGTTGTAGTATAGTGGGTTAAGCTCCCTTGTGCAATACCGGCATCCCATAGGAACACTGTTTTGAGCCCCGGCTGCACCAGTTCTGATTCAGTTGCCTGCTCAGTCACCTGGGAAAGCAGCTACAGATGGTCTAAGTCCTTGGGCCCCTGCCACCAATGGGGGAGATCTGGCTGGAGTTCCAGGCTTCCGGCTTGGACCTGGCCTAGCATTGGCTATTGCAGCCATTTGGGGAGTGAATCAGCAGATAGAATGTCTTCTCTTTGTCTGTCTCTCTAATTCTGTCTTTGAAAACAAGTCTTGAAAAAGTAAGACTGTTTAGGCTCTTTTTCTTTTCTGTTGTAATTTCCAGTGGACTGTTGAGTTTCATTTGATCACCTTTGGAAGCCAGAATATGGATTTTTCTTATAACTAAATGTGAGTAGATCTTTCTTCTCTAGTTTGTGGTACAAGTGATCCATCATTTGGACTTCCTGCTCTTAAGTCCACCCTTCACATCAGTAGGGTCGGGGGCCTAAGGAGCTGTGCCCAGCCACAGCCCACATCCTCCCCTTCTGGCCGGAATGGCAAGGACTTGGAATCACAGGATTCCTTGTTCCCATGGCTCTGCGCCTGCTGCTCTAGGACGTTTCTATTGCAAAGACCGTGCCAAAGAAGAGTACAGTCCTCAGCCAAAGGCAGCCAAGGGTGCCCACAGAGCTTGGATTGGCAGGCGGGAGCCCCACACGTGCGCACTAGAGGCCCTGCACCGTGTTGGGGCAGAGACAGAAGACAAAGAGAAGGCAGGGGGCCCCGCCCCTCACACGTCATCAGGTTTCTTTCACTTGGGGACTCATGGGAACCTGAGAGTTCTTCGCTTCCAAGTTGGACACTGTGAGCTATACTGGCAATGAAGGAGGCCAGTCAGATTTCACTGATGAGTTTTCTAGCTGCCTCTGTAATTTAAAAAGATTTCAAGACACGATGTCTTGCCCCAGCCTTTGTACTGTCCCCTGCCAAAGTTAGCCCAGTGCTTGGAAGTGAGGTTTCTTATCTTCTGCTGTTCCTTATCCTAGGCTGATTCCAGGTTAATTACTATTTTTATGAAACTATCTGAAGGGCATGATCTATAGTAACTCTTGTTGCCATAGGGAAATTAGTATTGACTGATTGCCTTATATGCATACTTTCACTCATTAGCTCATTAAATCTTTATAGCAACCACAGGCATTGATTCCACTAACATCATGATCATCACCTTCCCCATGCTGTCAAGACGAAATGCACCATGCCCAACTCGGGGGTCACCTGCACTCTCACCCGACCCTTGAGCACAGAGCAGAGCGTGCTGCCCGCACTGAGAACATACCTCCATCTACCCACTGAAGGAGCAATCACTCCACCGAGCCGCACAGCCATAGCATAAAGCTAACAAACCATCACAGGAGAGAACCAACAAGTGCTTTCAGAAATGCCTAAAAGTAAAAGAGAAGCAGGAACAAGGGAGACAATATGATTCCCAAAGGAACAGGATGTTTCAATATGAGGATGTGACGATGAAGATACTGAAGAAATGCTAAAAATGAATTCAGAAGCTCAAAAGATGATGAGTGAGAGGCAAATGTACGACACGGATGGAAAATATCCAGGCGCGACTGAGATTTTGAGAAGAAATGACACTAAAATATTAGAAATGAAGAATTCAATATGCCAAACTGAAAAATACACTGGAAAGCCTTAACAACAGACTTGGTGAGAGAGAGGAACAAATCTCTGAGCTAAAATGATGTATCCCATAAAATGATGTATCTTAGAAGTTCCTCAAGGTGTGGAGAGAATGGATCAGGCCTATTCAGTGAAATTATGACTGAAAAAAAAATATCTCTAACATGAGAAAAGATAGGGGGATTCAAGTATTAGAAACACATAGAAATTATAATAAGCATGACCAGAAAATTTTACTGCAAGAACTTTTCATGCTAAAAACTTTCCATGCTAAAAGATAAAAATTCTAAAATCTACATTGGAGAAATGATAGATTATCTTTGGAAGATCTCTAATCAGACTTACAGCTGATTTCTCATTGGAAACCCTAAAGTCTAGAGAGAATGGAAATAATTACTTCCTTATTTCCAATTTGAATTCTTTTTTTTTTTTCTTGCCTAACATCTCTAGTGAGGATTTCCAATACTATATTATTAGTTGTGAAAGTGGACAGCCTTGTCTAACTAGGTCTTAGCGGGAAAGTGTCTAGCCTTTCCCACTGATGCTGACATTTGGTTCTTCATAGATTGCTTTGATTGTGTTGTAGAATGTTCCTTTTATGCCTTTCTTGTTTAGGGTTTTTAGCATGAAGTGGTGTTGGAGTTCATCAAATGCCTTCTCTGCATACATTGAGATGATTATAAGGTTTTTGTTCGTCATTTTGTTGATGTGGTGTTTCACGTTTATTGATTGTGTGTATCAAACTATCCCTGCATGCCAGGGATAGATTCCAGCTGCTTGGGTGAATGAAATGTCTGAAATATTGTTGGATCCTGTTGGCTGATATTTTGTTGAGGATTTTTGCACCTGTGTTCATCAGAGATCTCTGTCTGTGGTTCTCTTTCTCTGTTGTGTTTCTATCTGACTTTGGTATTAAGGTGATGTTGGCTTCACAGAAAGAGTTTGGAAAAGTTTATTGTCTTCGACAATTGCTGTTGGGACAATTGGATATCCACTTGCAGAAGAAACAAGATCCCTATCTTTCACCTTAAATAAAAGTCAGCTCTAAATAAATTAAGGACCTAAATCTGCACCTAGAACTATTAGAGAAAAATAAAGCAAAGCACTCGAAGATATAGGCTTCGATAGATTTCATAGAAAAGTCACCAAAAGTACAGGCAGTCAAAGCCAAAACAAACAAGTGGGACTACAACACACTAAGAAGCTTCTGTTCAGCAAAGGAAATGACCAACAAAGTGCAGAGGCAGCCAACTCAATGGGAATTCCCTTCTCTTCCCTTAACCAAGTATGGTACTGAAAACATTTGAGCTTAACATTTAAACTCTTATTTTCCCAAATTATTTGCGCACACTATCATTCCTCATGAAATGACCATGAGCATCTCACAAAATTCTGGGGTTCCACGGATCAAAGTTGGGACACACTAGTGTTGAAGTATGTGATTCCTCAGGTTAAGGCAAGTACTTTCCACGTCTGTGTTATTGACATACCTTAGAAGGAAAGGGTGAGAAATACTTCCGATGTTGAGATGATCTGCCTAATCTAACACTGGGCTTACTTAATAGATTTATATGTTGAAATAATGATAAATAAGCTATATCTAATTACAATGGACTGCTTCTTCCAGGCAATACCAATTCTGCTAACATCTAGAATGTCTGCATGTACAAACCCAAATGAGTATCACACACAGCCAGCCACTGGGGATACAGTGATGAATGGCAGGCTCTGAGTTGGTCGTGACTGAGCCTGCATTGAGATTTCCAATGACTGTTAAGATGCTGAAGGTTGGGTTAGCTTTAAAATTCACTCTTATGCTTTGAGCTTAGAGTAAATTATGAATCTCACCTGTAAGTCTGAGTGGACTTTGATGCTTTGAATCTAGGGGACAGAACTTCATTGCCCTTTTGACAATGTATAGTCCCTGACCTAGTTCAGTTTTCTACCTTTCTTGAGTTTGTTTTCCTTGAAAAATGACTATTTAATCTTGATAGTAATATATACTGGCAGTATGAAGTTACACATATTAAATAAGTTCCCATGTAAACTCTCAACCTTACTAAGACATTATTACCAAGTCTGTGAATTGCTTTGGCATTGCCACTAAACAGTTTTGTGTGAAATGAGAATATCAACTTAACATTTTCGTTCTGGGGGCTCATGTTGGGGTGTAAACAGTAAATTCACTGCCTGCGATGCTGGCTTCCAAAATGGGTACCTGTTCGCTTTTGATCCAGCTCCCTGCTAATGGCCTGGGAAGAAACCAAGGCAAGATGGCCCAAGTCCTTGAGTCGCTGCCACCACGTGGGAGATCCAGAAGAGGCTCCTGGTTCCTGGCTTCAGTCTGCCCCAGCCCCAGCCCCAGCGGCTATCTGGTTCACTCTCCTAAGCAAAAACAAAAACAAAATCTTCAATATGAAATAAAAATTGTGTGATAATGTAGAAGGACATTAAGAATCTTTGCTATTGTGGGAGACACTAGCCAGTTGAATCTCCCATGAAGGCGCCAGGAGCGATTGATAAGGAGATAGCTGAGCAGGATACATCCTGATTCACAGGTTTAAAGAACCTGCTAGAAGAACTAGCTGTGGTTTGAGGAACTGTACCTTGCAGTTGAGATGTAAATGGCTCAAGCCCCTCCTCCCTAGATGCCCAAGTGCCAACCTTCCTTTAAAAAAGTCCGGTGCTGTTAATAAATTTGGGCTATTGACCACCAGTCAGTAGTCCACACGTGTTATTACTGCCTCCATGCGTCAAATTGTTCGCTGCAGGACAGCGACATGCTAACTGTTTCGAGCATTACCCAATAGAAATTTTATTACCTACAAGCAAAAGCGTTGTAGAGAAGCTCCGAAGGCTTGCCTGCAGGTGAAATACCCCTTGTGAGCCACAGGCGAATGTGCCCGGAAGACAAGGGGCAGGAACCCGTCCTAAGTACTCCCAGGGAAGAAAAGGGCAGAGCAGGGCAGTCTGAGGGCGGAATAACGCCACCACGGACAAGCTGGCCTGTCACTGGGATGTTTCACACAGGACAGGCACGCTCACATCCACTGGAACGGAACCAAAAAGCGGACACCTCACCCATTTCCCCCGTACATCCGTGCCTCTCAGCGAGCGCAGGCCAGGCTCTAGGACCCGGCTCCCGCACGACGGGCGCCTGCGGGGGTCTCGTTCCCTTCTCAACCCGGGAACTGTCCACGAAAAGTCGGGCGCAAAGGACTCGGGGAAAAAGCCACTGGCCAATCTAAGGGGCCGCCGGGCCGGCAGGAGAGGCGAGCACAGCCCGTTTTGTTGACTGACGCTAGACCGTCCAATGAAAACAGAGGATGCGTGCGGCTTTCACCAATCCTGTTCAGAGCTGTGGATCCTGTGGGCGGTGCCTCGGGGCGCTGAGGCCGTTCGCTTCTGTGGAAACGGCTGGTGGGATTCGCGGTGCCTGGGCTTTAGGGGAGAGATTCGTTGAGAGAAACGTCTCTGTGCGGAGAGAAAATGAGTTTAGCTCTGAGGTCGGTAACCAGGCAGCGGTGCTCTCCACACCCCGGAGTGGGCCCCCAGGGCCGGTGTGTGCGGGTGTGGCAGGGCGGCCGTTTGGGGCCCAGGTGAAGAGGGGTGTCGTTAGCATGCCCAGCCTCGGCGCCCATGGGGGCCCTGGCATCCTGCAGGCGGCGACTCAGGTGCATCTGCTGAGGTGGTGGCCGGGCCTGGCGCTGCCAGGAAGCTGGGGGGCAGGTCAGCGAGGCGTGGTGGTCGCCTGGCCGGGGGACGTCCGTCCTGCGGCTCTTTTAGGGGAGGGGGCGGGTAAGAGGAGTGATGTTTTGGAAATAACCTGTCCTTGGCGGGTTGCTCACCTGGACCCTTGCCGAATCGGAGACCCCTTGCAGTGACTCGTGTTCCGGTCCTTAGCCCCCCTGTGTGTGGCTCCTTCCGTTTAGACAGTGTGTCTTAAATCACATCCTTGTAGGCAGGCCGCTCGTGGGACCCTCGGAGGGGGTCAGGTGTGTGTGGGTTCCGGACGCGCCCCCTGACTCCGGAGATGCCCAAGTTTGCGTCCACCCAGGGCTCTTGTGGAAGAGCTGGCTGGTTCACTCTTCTCGTGGCCTCACCAGCCTGGGCCCGGAGCCTTGAACTCCAGCTGGGTCTCGCGCATGGGTGGCAAGGGCTGGAGCTGCCTTCCCCGAGAAGCTGGGTCTGAGGTGAGTCCCTGGACTCTAGAATCTTCTTGGATAGGTGAGGCAGCTTAACCCACAGACCCACCATGCTGTTCCCCTCTTACCCCCCAAGGACTTTGAAATGCAAATGACATAAGCTGTCCTAAACCAAACACACGTGGGGATTGTCAACTATAAGTTGCCTTTGACTTGGACAGGATTTTTTTCACACTCTTGTGGAATGCCATGAGTGGTGACCATTGGTATTTTTCGTTTCAGTTGAGGATTTTGATGTCGAAGTAATACTTCTTACCAATTCTTCTTTCTTTCGCAGTAATAGTATAAGAATAGATACCAAGCTGGGATGAGGGAAAATTTGGTCCCCATGTTTTTAGATTTACTTGTGTTTTTGAAAGAGAGTGATGGAAACAAAGTGCCGGTTCGCTCCCCAAATGGCCACAGTGGCCGTGCTTGGACAGTCCAAAGCCAGGCACCAAGATGCCCACCCAGGTCTCCCCCAGGGGTGACTGCTACCCAAGCAGTTGCGCTGTAGCAGGGAACTGCTTCACAAAGAGCCTCTGGGACCTGGGCGGCCACTCAAATGAGACGTCAGCGTTTGGGCCGGTGGCTTAAAGCACTGTCCCACCACGCTGGCCTGAGGTCCCCATTTCACAGTCACAGTTGTCAATGTTGGGAAGTGTACATTCACAGCAGTGTGGACTCGGAGTATTTCTTAAAATTTAGAAAATTGTTTATTGACTAATTTGTGTAAGAAAATAAGATGAAATTGGACTGATAACTTTTTTTTTTTTGGTTTCCAATTCGTAGAAGTGAGTTTGTAGTAGACAAAACAAAGAGGAAGAAAAGAAGAGAACTTTCTGAGGAACAGAGACAGGAGATTAAAGATGCTTTTGAATTATTTGACACGGACAAAGATGATGCGATCGATTACCATGAGCTGAAGGTAATGCATTACGTCTGTATTGATCTGTCACAGTGATTTACATTTTTGATAGTCTTAAAAAACACTTCTGAATAATTCTAACTACAATGCTTTTGGAACTATGAAGCCTTTTTAAGTATTCATAGATGCTATAATAAAGATATGGAGAAATGCTGTTGCAGATTTATGAAAACACTTTTTGCATGGTAAAGTGAATGATATTTTTATTTAATTTATTTTTTTAAGGTTCTTGCTTTTGTCAGAGAGCAGCGCTGGCCTTTGTGGCCAGTTGGGGAGTGAAGCAGTAAGTGGAAGATCTCTTTCTCTCTCTATGCCTCTCCCTCTCTGGCTGCAACACTGCCTTTCAAATAAGCAGATTTTGTTTTTACGAGAATTTTTGTTTAGAGTTGTGTGGTTCTTAAATTCAGCACAATTTGTAGAAGTCAGAAATGTTGAGGTTTTGAGTAGCCTTATTGGGTAAGTGAATAACAGTATCAATAAAGTTACTTCTGCTAACTTTGTAAGAGATTTTAAAAGATTTCACATAGGCGTAAGGCATCCTCAGTTATGGGCTTAGGATGTGAGTGTGTAAGCGTGGCTCAGTTCTCTCTAAGTTCTCTCTGGCTCTGATTTAGTTACATTTGAGCAGTTCCGCCTTTATATTGTCTGTGCCATTTGTTCCCATTGACTTCTCGGTTTCAAACTTCGTTAGTTGAAGCTTTTTCATTTCCTGGAATTCACTAAGTTGTTTCTTCGCTTCTAGCTCACGTTGTACACCATCCTTAGGTTTAGATTGTTCTCAGATTCACCATTTTTTTTTTCAGTGTTCATGAACCTCTACTGTTTCCTCACTGAACACTCCATGAAGTTCAGATTTCTTGGCTTTCTGTGTCGTCTTCTTTTCTCATCTGCTGGCTGCTCATGATGACCTGCTTTGTTCACTGTGCCTCAACCCTGTTCTTCGATTCAGTGTCTGTTTTCATACCAGCCGTCCTTTCTGCAAGTCCACTCCCCCTGTGACCAGCAGGGAACAACTTGACTGTCTCCACAGAAAACTTCTTTAATTGGTACAAGGTCTTTCCTTTGTACTAGTGTCCGGGTCTTGTTTTCTTTGAGCTCATTGTCCTAGATTGTTCATTTGCTCACTAGTCATGTACAATCTGATGGCAATATGTCTTCTGTTGTGTAGCTTATTTTAATATTTATGTCATGCCTTTTCCTCATTCTTGGTTGTTAATCCATTGATAAGCAATAACTTGTTAAGGCATTTGGTGCCTCTGCTGATGAGCTTCCCAGGAGCTGGGGAGATACCCCCCCACGACTCTCCTGTCCTCCTTTGCTCTCCTCTCCTCTTAGCTCAGGAGTTGATGAAAGCCCAGGGGCTTTTCTTTGGGGCTTCCTCAGCAGTGAGCAGACTCCTGCATTTCTACTGTGACTCAAACACTAATGCTGTCCCATGTGAAGAATGTGGCATTGGTGGGACAGCATCTGCTTTCCAAAATCCCGCTGCTGGCATGGCAGTAACTGAGTAAAGGGCTGATTGGTAAACCACAGAGCGCAGCAGTGAACAAATTCTGAGTGAGCACTTGTATCTGCAAAGGAGGGAAACCAGAAGACCCAAGAACAGTGAAAACCCTAGAAGACAACTGTCAGCAGTATTTCCTGATTATGAACTAGTTGGTGTTTAGATCGTGCAGTCCTAACATGTACAGAGACTTACACAATATTCATGCAATGGAGTCCAACATTTACTTTTTTCCCCAAAAGCAAACATCTTAATGTATAGTCTTTATATTGCAATGGAAAACAACCTTAGTGTTTTTAAATAATAGTAACTTGTTTTGCATGTTGTTTTGGTGTGTGTGTTTTTTTTTAAATTTACTAATTGTTGAGTCTAAGATGTAACATTGCTCTCTATTTAAAAAACACTACCTTCATGAAGAACATAGAGTAATATTTGTTACCAAAAGGTTTCCTATTTGGTTCCAGGAATAAAGGACTATATCATTTATTATTTTAAAGATTTTTGCAAAAGAATTGCATTTTATTAATGTGTTGTCATCTCTTAAGATGTAAAAATTCCATAAGCATTGGCAATTGCTTTCTTTGTGAAGAGTACCTTATAATTTGTTTTTCTCTTTTAATCCAAAAGGTGGCAATGAGAGCCTTGGGGTTTGATGTGAAAAAAGCTGATGTATTGAAGATTCTTAAAGATTATGACCGAGAAGCCACTGGGAAAATCACCTTTGAAGATTTTAATGAAGTTGGTGTGTATGTTAATAAAATAATCTATAATTAGTAGTTAGGAAAGTGGTTACTTTTCTTATTTTTTTTAGTGGTGATTGGTGTATAACATATCTCTTATTTCAGGTTGTTTTCTTTTTTTGATAAAAACCCATTTCTGATTTTTAAAGAAAACACCAGCAGCTTTGCCTTAAAGTCATAGTTTTTTGTCCGTTGTTCTGAGTAGCCTAACGAAGCAACTCTTGGGTAGCCTTTTGTGGAAAGCTTTTTCCAAGTAACATGATTTATATTATGTGGTCAAAAAACATTTTTTTGCTCTTAATAAAACTAAAAATTGATATCCTGTTGTTTGGAAAACAATTGGGAAGACCTTTCAGGCCTGTGATTTTTGTTGCCAAGTGGGAAAAAAGGAAGCTGGTAGCAGTTGGAGTCCTTGGTTTTGTGCGCAGTGCATTCCTTTCAGGTTGACGGTTTCTGAGGTGCTGTGTACTCTGGGCGACCTTGATCTCAATGAGTAAAGGCATTTGTGTAATGCTGAGGGTGAGGAGGGGAAGTGAGGGAGGCAGTTGGCCAGCTAGAAGCAGAAGAAAATGCTTCAGAGGCATCAATATTTCGTCATTTAGACTGGTTTAATATGGTCAAATTTTTGTGCAGTTGATTCCGGTGAAGTATTTATAGTATGTATAGATTATGCTTTTTCAGACTAGGAGATTTTGGAAGGACTTTGCTGTTATATCTTAACTATGCTGTTTATAATATTATCCATAAAATGCATACAGATTCTGGGTTCCTTTCCTTGTTATTTTTCTAAACAAATGATATCTTTTTTGATTGGTCATAATATAAGAATAGCTAGTTATTTTCAGGTTATCTCAAATGTGGCAGCAAATTACATTATATAGACAGATATACTGTTTAAATATTAAGCATGGAGTAGTATGGGAAGGAAAATGAGATTGCAATGAACAGGAAATAGATTCGTATTCTTAGGTTTTATGTTTGTTGTATTTTTGTTTGCTTGTTTTGGTCTGAAAGCTCAAACCGTTTGCAGGTGAGCTGCAAGGTAGACCTAAGAGACAGAAATGATAGCATAGATCTCTGGCTTCAGAATTGACACATGAGTGTGTGGAGAGCCATCCTGCCTCTTCGGGAGCAGATTCTTCTCATATTTTATAGAAGTGGGGAGACGAGGAGAGTCACCTTTATTCTGGCAGTTTGGGTCTTGTAGGATTTGAACTTCATTTTTTTTTCTAGAAACAGAGTTTAAACTATACGTGAGTGGTAGCAAGTATACCATTATCCAAACGATCCTGCCGTTGGGAAAGAACTATAACTCATTTTGTAATAGATAAGAAGACAATTCATTTCGTACATTTGACTCATTGTAGTGGATTGGAATGCAACACTTGGGGGGCAGATCACTAGTTGCCTTCCAAGGTAGATGAGCTGCAAGTCAGGTGGGACTTGACTGGCATTCAGGTGCTGTGCCATGGTGCAGGCTTTGAGTGAACATAATTGTTGAAATGTGATTTTTATTAATGGAGACGAGAGTCCAATGCCACCTCTGTGTTTTCTTGACATCTCATCCATGTTATTAACAGAGCAGTAATATTACATTTCTCTTAGAATAAATAGCTAAAGCTAAAGTCTCAAAGGTGAACTTTTGACAGGCTCAGCAAAAAGCACACTGTTTTAAGGTCTTTCATTAAGAATGCAAGTTTATTGTTTGGGAATCAAATGATCAAGAACTGTGCGTTCTCTTTATTTGTTTATTGCTTTTAACTGACCACATGCTAAGGTCTATTTTATACTGTCTGACTCGGCGTTAAGTACCATCCGTTACTGTCCCTCAGCCTTTTCCTGATGGAGTCTGGCGCTTTACTGGATTCTTGCCAAAAACAGAAAAAAGCAGTAAAATGGATGTAATAGCAGCGTCCAGTCCAGTCAGCCAGTGAATAGCATAGATGTCTTGGGAATCACTAAGACCAGAGGAGGGGTGTCTGTTCTACATCTGCTCTTAACCGTGTACTACTTACTGTGTAACTATTTATTTAAAATAGATCGTTGTATTGCTGTTCATTTACTTGATGATGGGTTCTGCACTTGTATGAGAAAGGAAAGTTAATCACTTCCTGGTAGAGGGGGTCAGAACTTTATGAAAGGAATTTAATTTAGGCCTTTGGGATATGACTAGGGTCTCATTCCAAGGAGAAGATTGCAGGAGAAGTGGAGACATGGCATTGCAGGAATTAAAGAGGGGTACCAGACATGTACAATCTGCTTGGGAAGTCAGGTCGCCTTTGGGGCACAAGGCTAAAGAAATGACTGGGGAGGTGGGATTGGGCCCCCCAAATCTTGGTGCCAAAAAACGTGCACTAGAAAGGTCCATTGATGGCCATGAAGGAATGACTTTTGATGTTTTTAAGAAGGTTGATGGATCAGAGTATTGAACGTTGGGTTGGAGGGAAAAGATGCTGCAGATAGAAAATACCAGACTTTTCATGCTGAGAATGAAAAGAAAGCTGTTGGACTTGAGGGTCAATGCCACCACTGTCCGTCCTGAAGGGTGGCTGAGGACGTTTATGGGCTTCATGAATTGGGGTCAGCTCTGGGATAGTAACCAGTAGTTAGTAACACTGTTAACTCTTTTGGGGTGGACCTGCAGGTGGGGGAGCACCAGGTACGGCAGTCACAGTGGAAGGAGGAGGGAGTCTGGCCTGCTGAGTTGAAGAACTGTAGCATGTTTGCATAAAGACTCCAAAAGCTCTGAGAAATAGAGCTGTCCTCATTTTTAGCATCACTTTTAATTATTTGTTTCATTTTAATGTGGTATTTTTGAATTTGCTGTTTCCTGAAGTGATTTTATATTTGATTGAAGTACATTTCTGGGAGTATATTTAAGTCATTTGAAAATGGTGTTACGTGGGCAGATATTTGGAATTTTATGAAACAGATGAACCTGCCTTGATTGCCAGTGTGACCATCATCTTATTTTATAGAAAAAAATCTTATCTTTAAATCCAGAGTCACTATTATTTACTGGGTAATGTGTTAACAGTCTGCAAGTGAGGGTTGTTTGTCAGTGCTGAGGCAGGCGGCATTCTGAGGAAAAGTGTTGTTTAATGATTATGTAGAACCGTGAATCTGAAGTAACCACCACAGTTAAGGCAATAATGGGATAAGAATTTATACATCTTGGAGCCCCATCTGTTCCCCAGATCTCCGTGTTGCTTCTGTAAGTGCATTAATACTTTCAGCAAGCTGCTTTTTGGGTTCACCTGTCATGCAAATTATTTAATTGGTAGAGAAATTTTTTTAACACTTTTTTCTCCTTGTCCTGTATTTTGTTGGGATTAAGTTCAAAATAAGTTGAGTATGAGCCATGGAGAAGTGTGGTATTTTATTTTGGTGTTATGGCTGTATGTATGCCAGTTCCTTCTTAACTGAATATTTATGAGCTGCATTTGCATACTTATAGTAATAAACTTCAATTAATTACTTGGAAACCTTTTGGTATAAAATTAATGGGTGAATAAGGGGTGGGGGGAAGCCCGTGGAACATATGTGTAAATGATATAACATTAGCTTGAATAAGAAGGTACTTGTTCAATCAAATACAGATGAAACAGCAGCAAAACAACAAAAAGCCTGTTGGGGACTTGGGTTGCAATTTTTTAAAATTTTTATTTTGGATTCATTAGATTTAACTTTCCCATGCTTGACATTTTTTAGCCATTGCAGCTTTTTAATGAGTCTGTAGATTAAACAGGATTAAGTTATTTTGAAACACCCTTTCTTGTAGTGAGTCGAATATCTTGTAGAATTATTTGAGATGTTTAGATTTTTTTTCAGAATTTTATTTAGTAGTATACAAAACTTTATACTATGAATTTTTTATTTCAGTATGTATTATTGTGGTTATGGATTGAAGAGTGGTAATATAAAGATATTTAAGCTTACTAAATTGTTACAAATGGTTTTTTTTAATATATGTTAAAATATACTATCAAAATATACTAATACTATTGAGCTCCAAAGTTAAGTTTAAGTTGTGCATGGTTTTCTCTTATCCAAAAGGGGGATGGGAGTTAGGCTTCCTCTGCTCATGGGTGTGTGTGTGTGTGTGTGTGTGTGTGTGTGTGTGTGTGTGTGTGTATGTTGGAATATAATCTGATTCAGTTCTTTTAACTACTTTTCACATGTGGGAAAATCAAGAGGCCCTTATGACCAGTGTTGTGGTGTGGTGAGTTAAGCTGCCACTTGGGGCACCCTGTCCCGTTTTGGAGGACCGCTTGAGTCTCAGCCGATCTGCTTCTGGATTCAGGTTCCTGATAATGCTGCTGGGAGGCAGCAAATTGCAGCCCGAGTTCCAAGGCACCTGCCAGCCCTGTGGGAGAGCCAGGTGGAGTTTTAGGCTCCTGGCTTTGACCTGAACCAAACTGGCCGTTGTAGTCTTGGAGAGAGAACCAATGGATGGAAGATTTTGTTCTCTTTTTGACTTCCCTCTTTATTGCGCTCCACCTTCTAAATAAATAGACAAATCGTGAAACAGTGAAGCAGGTTCTCCTCATCATGGGGTATGCTCCTGTCTTCCCTGAGATTGTGCCTGTGTCAGTCAGTGATGGTCATGTTTTGTGAATTCTTCAAGTTTTGCTGTTTTTAAATTTGGCTAAATTGCAGAATTCGTATTAGCAGCAAGTTTAGCCAGCGATTGTATTCAGTTCCTTCTGATTATCTCTCTGCAACTACTTTACAACTAGTAGGTTGGTTTGCTTGATGTCAGTGGAGCTTAGTACTACTCTTGATGTCAGTGGGCCTCAAGTGAGTAAGGTGTGAGTATGGTTCCTTTCATTTTGGATCCATATGGTATAATTTTGCCTGCTCTTGTAAGACAGATTGCTGACAATAAAAAGGTTAAAGAATATAATATCAGTTTGGCTTTTTCATTATCAGATTTATTTGCAGTTGAGGATCTAGCTTGACATTTTATTGTCAGATTAAATGTTGATACATTTACTGCTTTAACTGTCATCTCATATTTAGTTGACTTCACAGTTGAATGTCTTTGTGATTATGCAGGCTTAAAATATATTTTTTAACTGTAGTGACAGACTGGATATTGGAAAGAGATCCACATGAAGAAATCCTGAAGGCATTTAAACTATTTGATGATGATGATTCAGGAAAAATCAGCTTGAGAAATTTGCGTCGTGTTGCCAGAGAACTGGGTGAAAACATGAGTGATGAAGAACTTCGAGCCATGATAGAGGAATTTGATAAAGATGGTGATGGAGAAAGTAAGTTTTGGGTAAAACACAGTTTTGCAGTGTCATGATGCTATGCCTCTAATACGTTTTTCCTAAGACCTGATGACGTTCAGGACCTTTTGCATGCTATCACTGGTTATTCGTGTGATGACTGTCCTATAATGGGCTGCTGGCAGGAATACTCCACACACTTGATTTAGAGTGAGGCGGGATGACAACGCCAACTGCACGAGCATCCACAATGCAGGCAGGACTTCATTGTTCTCGGAACAAGAAAGCTCTGCGGTTTCAGCTGCTCCATAAAGCTTCAGACTTTGGAGCTTTCTCCTTAACCTGCATGCATTTCTAAGCTGTTTTTTTTACTGCTCAGATGTTGACAATTTGTTTTGTTTTGTTCGCTGCTGCCTTCCTGCCTCAGGCCCTGTTACCTGCCCTTATTTTTTCCCTCCCTGCCTGTTGGGTGTGGTGTCCTGTGTGCTCAGTCGGCTCTATGAGGAGATTGACAGAGGTGCTTCCTGCCTCACCTTGCAATCTCTCCTTTCCTCCCTGGCTGTGCTGTAGGCCTGTGTGCCCCCAGTCTCTTTCCTCTGCAGGCTGTTGATGAGGTCAGATCAGACCTACCGTACAGACTCGATGTTCTAACACAAAATGATTCTTGGCCTCTGGCATGAAGTTCAGGGCCTTTGATCCTGCGTTCCACATTAAGCACCTTTATTTCCCACTGTGGTCTTCGACTTTTCTGCTTTATCGCGCCCTCTCTGTAGGCGCACTCTTGGACAGAGTACTCTTGAGTATCTAGAAAACATGTTTTGCTGCTGTGCCTTTGGTCATACCTTTCTTCTCTTCTGGAATGTTCTAGTTGCCTCCTTGTGTCTACTAAAGTGTTGCTCTTTGTCACAGATGCTTTTTATATACCATGTTTTACCCCCAAATCCTCCCCTAATGGTCTGTGATTGCATGATTATGAGAATTTCTTTGGAGATTCATAATATATAGAGGGGCAAACTGTAAACTTTCACACTTTATGTGGATTCTTTGGGCTGCAAATCATGTTTGGTTTAGAGATACAAACTATTTTTTTGGTATGTTAAACTGCCAAAGGTCATACTCTCCTGCTTCTTCCAAGGACTTGAGTAATTCTATTTTTGTGAATTTTTTCACTGTGTAGTTTCTAACAGCAATGAACGTATTTTGTTACATGTATTGAATAATACTAGCACCATAAAGGTAAAGCTGTAGTGATAATAAATAATTGTGTCTCCACCAGCACAATCCAGTTTTTTTTTCAAAAAGAGACTAAATGAGCCATCTTAAGAGTGATTTTTAAATGTAAATAAATGATTTCATAGTAATTATCTTTTAGACCTGTGTTTAGAATTGTGAATTATCTTAATTTTCATAATAGCTTTTATAAAGTTGGTACAGTATTATACCTCTACAAGCATAGAATACATTGGTGAATAATGCCTGAGGAAACAAAACCTTTGAGAAATTAGTAATCTGCTGAGTTTATCACAGAGTAATGCACGAATGGGCCATAACTTGGACTTAGATCTCCACAGTGATGAGAACATTTTTTTTTATTCCTGTTTTATTTTAAAGACAAAAAGGGAGACACGCACAGAGATCTATCCTCTTGGTTCAATCCCCAAATGTGTACATAGACGAGGCTAAAGCCAGGGTCTCAATCCAGCTTTCTCACAGTGACTTTTGGGGTTCGAGTATGAGAACCATAACTTGCTGCCTGGCAGGCTGCGCCCTGGCTGACAGCTGCAGTGCAACGGAAGGAGCTGGAGTACCATCTGAGCACTCTGGCAGGGTCATGAGCGACCCCAGAAGCATCTGAACCCCTGTGCCAAACTCCTGCCCCCAAGAACAGACTTAAATAGAGAGCTATGGAGGACTAGACTGTACAGTAGTTAACTGGGCATCTATGTTTATGTGTTTTAAAAATTTTTCACTGTTGAAGTAAGGCGATAGTAGCAAATTCCACTGATACTTGGCAGTGCTAAACCTTGTTTTTCCACCTTCCAAACCAGAAGGTCTCTAGGGTACTTAATTGACTTGATTCTCTACAGTTTTTGCCAGCTACCTGTAGTAAGACCTACCCTGTGAAATGATGGAATAATGACACATTTTTTTTAGGAAGGTAAAGGAGAAAAAAGCAAATGTCATATTGATTTGACACCTAAGGGTCTTATCAAGTCCTAGTTTTAAACTATGCATCATGCCAGATTTATTAGGCTTTTAAATATGTGAAGCCAAATGTTCAAAGGCATCAACTATTCTCTTTTAACTATCTGAAAGGCTCTCTGATAGTAGTTAGGTAAGTAGTTTTAATTTCCTTAATCCCTACTTTTTTGAATTTAACTTATGCTTGTAGATATGAAATCATGCAATAGTTTCAAATACTTTTGAAATACTATAAAACTTTAAGGTTTTGTGTAAAAACCAAAACCAAAGATTAAGTGTTTTGTGGTTTTAGAACTTCTATATGTAGCTTAATTTGAAATTCAAGTACTAGGATTTTTCTGATTAAGAAAAAGTTCTAGGTTTTTATGTAACAAAATGTAAGTACTTTTCAGATTTTAAATATCTTAATTATGATGTTCTCACTATCAAAATGACCAAATTGTTAAGTTATTATAAGGTTGTTATATTTTTTTAATTGATATAATCATCCATTGTATTATTAAAATGTTTTTTCTCGTATTTTTCATTTTATCTGAAGGACAAAAAGAAGATCCTTCATTAACAGGTTTATTCTCCAAATGTCCATAGTAGCTAGGGTTTGGCCAAGACAAAGCCTTGGGCCTAGAAATCATCTGGCTCTCTCCCCTGGGTGTCTGGCACCCAAGCAGCTGCTGTTTCCCAGGGAGTATGTTAGCAGGAAAGTGGATCACAAGCAGAGGAAGCCAAAGCCAGGTGCCGTGGTGTGACACAGGGCTCCCAAGAGGCAACCTAGCCACGGCTCCACATTCTGTTCTTTTTCTTCTTGTCTTCTTTTGGTCTTGACGCTTCTGCTAGGCAGATGAGATCTACAGAGAAGACGAGAGACAGAGAAAGATCTTCCATCCACTGGTTCACTCCCCAGATGGCCACAATGGCCGGAGCTGAACCAATCCAAAGCCAGGAACTGGGAGCTTTTTCCAGGTTTCCTGTGAGGGTACAGAATCCCAATTCTTTGGGCCAGGGAGCTGGAAGGGAAATGGATCAGACAGGATATGAACTAGTGCCTATATGGGATCCTGGTGCTTGCAAGGTGAGGATTTAGCCATCAAGCCATTGCTCCCGGCTGGTGTTAAGTTTTATATAGTTGAAGATCCTACTTTTCAAGAAGTATTCAGTGGCATTTACTTAACTGCAGAGGCACTGCTCCCAGTCGGTAAGAGCCTTAGAAGGAGTTAGAGAGTGTTAAAGGTTTATGTATTCTGTTCTTACCACTTCTGTAGGAATGTCTTGTACATGTTTGATGTTGATGGCATGGATTTATGGTTCTCTCTCAGCTGTGCACAGCTCATTCTTCCTAACTTAGAGCTTCTTTTCGCTAGGCACGCCGTGTGTGCTTTCTAAGCTGTGCCTCTGATGGTATTCATCTGCCTCAGCTTTCCCCGTCTCCATTCCAAGTCCTGTGTTGTTTTTATTATAGCGCTCCCATCATGATTATTTCTAACTTGAGGTTTTCTCATCAGTAATATATCTTCACATTGTGATGGATTTTATTTCTCCACATGTATATTGTTTTTTATTTTAAAAATAATAGGATCACGTTTTTGTTTAGATAGTATTTCTTCTCTGTTTCTTATAAAATCTGATAATCACTGTAACTGATTTTCTATGTAGTTTCTGGGACTAGAATATTCTTTTCATTCCTGACAAACATGTTTTTGTCTCTTCAACATTTAAAAATTCATTTTAAATCTTCAGTATTGATATCTTCAAGCCTCTTAACAGTAAACGCTGTATCACCTCTGCCCAGGCTTGGTGAACGTATTATTGTATTTACTTTTTCTATACAGTATTTTTTTTTCCAAACTATCTGGAAATGAGTTCCGTATATAAAGAACTTGACACCCTGATATTTTAATATTTGTCTATTAAGAACATTATCTTTCATAGCTATCATGTTGTTATACCTAAAGAGAAATACTTTTGTGATCTCATCTAGTCTCTTTCTCACATCAGTTTAAATATATTCCAGAATAGGAACCTGGTGTCTTTTTCACATATTTAACTTACTAAAGTACATAAAAATGTTTGTGTCAATGGAATGTTTTTATATCACCATCTACGGTCTGTAGGAGTTAAAAACAGCTCAAAACCTTCTCTCACAGTGGAGTGTTCGCAGATGGAGGAAATGAGATACAAAATTGTTTTGGGCAGTGCTGTGTATTAAAGCTGGGTATCATTCTCAGTTTTCTCTTGCAGATTTTGTGCTTTGATAAGAAGTGTTCATTCTGGGGTCCCATAAACTCAAGGTTTCACAAGTGGAAACGTTCTTTCCCAATGGCTTCTAACAAATGTGTGCATTGATTTTTAGAAATTATACTTAGTAAACTCAATTTTCTGTTCATTTTAATTTTTTTATCTTAAACATTATGCTTTATAAATGAGAGGTTCTTGATTAATTTTGTGTTTGATTTTGATAAAGTTACAAATAGTCTTTACTAGTAATTATTTCCTGCATTTCTGTCTGTGTCTTATAGTTGCTTTTTGATCATTAAAATCAACTCTGTATATTTTTAATTTGTCATTTCTATTGACATTTTTGAGCTATGGTGACTTGGGCTTTTCTTTTTTCTTTCTTTTTTTTAATGGGCTTTTAAATATATAAAAATTCAGTGGGGCCTATGAGTTGTGGTATAGCAAGTTAAGCTACTGACTTCCTGAATGGGTGCCAGTCAGAGTCCTGGCTGATCTACTTCTGATCCAGCTCCTTGCTGATGTGGGTGGGACAGCAGCAGAGCATGCGCCAAAAGCTTGGGCCCCTGCACTCACCTGGGAGACAGAGATGAAGCTCCTGGATTGTGGCTTTGATCTGACCTGCCTGTTGTGGCCATTTAGGGAGTGAACCAATGGATGGAGGAGCTCTCTCTGTCTTTGTCTCTCTCTCTCTCTCTTTTTATAACTCTGCTTTTCATAGGAATACAATAAATCTTCAAATAGATACATAAAAGTTCAGAAAACAGAATCTTGACTTTTTTTTTCTGATTTTGTTCTTTAGAACTCATTTAATTTATATGTGTGGTTCAGGTTTAATTATTAAGGGAAAATGTGCTAAGTAAACTAGTAAATATCAAAAAAGTGATTTAGCTATTGCATAGAAAAGTATGGTGATGATTGACTTTTTGGTAGCATAATATTTTATTATATTAATATGTTATTTTAATGGCTGTCCTGCTTTATCAGCATTTGTATTGAAGAAGTTCCATTTAAAAAGCATGTTTAATTTCCTAGAGTGAAATAAAATAACCATGTCTTGAATTATTATGAATTTTGTAAAGTGCAAAAAGTTTTGAGTAATGTGCAGTGGTAATTGTCATCTCTGAAAAAATATTGTTTTTCTGACTGTTGTGTTTTCTTTCTTACCACAGTAAACCAAGAGGAGTTCATTGCTATTATGACGGGTGACATTTAAAGAATGATAAGGATAAACACTTGAAAATGTTGCAGTCACCATCTTAAATACTATATCTGTGCCTGGAGCCACTTTTTAAAAACTTGTTTTTCTTTCCCCACCTTTTTTCCCCAAAAGGTCCCAAGAATAAGCAGTTTTATATACCTGTGTGTTTTATTGCTGTTGAATTTTGTTATATGAACATTGTTGATATGCAAATAGTTTAGCTTTGTGTTTACAATATAGCTTTCATAAAAAGTTTTGGAAGATCAAATCATGTGGTACCTATTCTTTGAGATTTTTAAATTTGGTATCAGTCACTTATTTTGTGAACACAGTTTTCAGCCTTCTATTAACAAAGTGTTTATTTTGTTAGTATTTTAAAACTTGGTTAATTTTCTGTCCTATTTTTAATGTCTAATGTCTGCTAATGCCCCGATTTTAAAAATCTTTTCTCTCGCTTTTACTGGATAATGAAACAAAAATTGAAATACAACTGTCAATAGAGTGGTTCCTTTTTTCACTAAGATTTAATCAGTTTGGATAATTTATGTTTCTGTACAAGATGCCTCTATGGGTCTAATTTATTTTTGTATGATTCACATCTTTCAGTTTGGAAGAAGCGGTGTGAATGTAGACCTGTGTATTCTCACACATCATGCCCCTTCATTCCTCTGCTGGCTCTTCCTGGTAGGACAGGTGAATCTGAAGAGTTCCGTCTTAAACCAATTGAGTGGATACAACTGAGATCATTTCACTTCTTGATAGAATTAAAGACTTAACTTTTGGAATCTTGATTATGACAGTTATCACTCAGACATCACGGTGATGAAAATAGAAAACCATTAAATTGCAGAAATAATTGAAGACGGTGTTTTGCCTATATAAAGGAACATTCTGTGATTCATCAGGAAACAGACACACCTCCTAGGTGGTGGTGGACATCTCTGATTTATAGAAATGTAGATTGGGGGGACACAAATGATTTTTGGGAAATCTGAGAAAAATGGAACACATTGATTCTTAAATAACAACCCAGTTTCTAGTGGTGTGGGCTTTGTCAGGAAGAGAATTGAGTTGACCAAATGATCTTTATTTGGACCTGTTTTAAATTTAATAAAATTTGAGGCAATTTTAATGTTGTAGATTCCTAGAATATTTTATTTTAAAGGTTCTTCTTATTTGAAAGGCAGATTTACAGAGAGAGAAGGAGAGACAGAAAGAGGGGATCTTTTACCTGCTGCTTCAATCCCCAGATGACCATTATGTCTGTAACTGGGCCAAATCAAAGTCACGAGCCAGGAGCTTTCTCCAGGTCTCCCATGTGGTTCCAGGGTCCCAAGGGCTTGGGCTATCCTCCACTGCTTTCTTAGGCCATAAGTAGGGAACTGGATCAGAACTGAAACATCTGGGACACCAACTGGCACCCTATGGCATGCCGGTGCTACAGGCGGAGACTTGGCATAATATGCCACAGTGCCAGCCCGGTACTTAGAATATTAAGAGTTATCCACAAGACGTTTGAGAAAAAAAATTAGTAAGGAATAAAGTAACAGTAACAACAGTGACATTTCAGAGTTCCCAGAGAGCAATTGTTCCCCTGGAATAAAATGTAATGTTGAATATGAAGTGTTTGTAGTCTAAGCAGTATTTAAGGCAACAAATATGCTTTGACATTCAAAAAAATTTTTTTATCACTTTTCCTGGTGAATTACCTTCTGTGTCTTGATCATGAAATATGGTGATCTCCAGGAAAATGAAGAACAAAGCAGCTGAAAAGTAAACTGAATCTTGGCCAGTTGTGTCCTTTTTCCAACAACAATTTGTTGCTTTTAAGGGAGATATCAGTTGCTAACATGAGTACCGTTTCCTTGGGATGACAGTTTTACTGTAGGTTACGGAGAACACCTGCCTTGGCTCTTCATGTCTGTGGAAGCTCTGCCTTACAGTATGATGTAAAATACTCCCAGCTATACCAGTGTTAGGAATTGTTGAGTCGACAAACTGATGGAACTGGCTAGGAGGGGGTACTCTGAAGGATTGGTTATTTTTGCCAGAAGGAGGTCGGTGTTAGCCGTATATGTCATCATATTTATCACGAGTGCATTGCTGTTTGGGTGTCAAGCTAAGCTTTGATAACTAGAGAATTGTTGACTAAGCTCTTTTGTTTCACCTTTGTTACACACCAGTAGAGCTTGCTGTTTTCTTCTCTTTTTAAGCATGTGTATTTGTGAGGCAGAGGTACAGCTCCCATCTCCTTGGTTCACTCCTAATCCCCTCACAGCAGCCAGAGCTGCGTCAAAGCCAAATCCAGGAGCCGGGACCTCGGTCCTCATGCGCTGCATGCATGTCAGGGACTCAGATGTCTGCACCATCCTGGTTTCTCCTGGAGTTAGAAGCTGGAGCCCAGGATGAAGCTGGTGTGAGATGCAGGTGTCTTCACTGGAGCCTCAGCCGCCCACCTCATGCCTGCCTCAAGTGGCTTTGTAAGGAAGCCGTGAACCTATTAGAATCTCCCACATTACAGTCTGCTGGGTGGATAGATACTACAAGGAGAAAGTTGAAAGTACTTCCATTAATGTGTGATAATGCAGAAGAGAAAATCACTTGATCCTTCTTTTAAAAAAAATTATGCCTTTTATTTGAAAGGCAGATTGTTACATAAAAAGGAGAGAGAGGTCTTCCATACTCTGGTTCACTCCTTAAATTTCTGCAATGGTCAGAGCTGAGCTGATCCAAAGCTGGGAGCCAGGAGCCTCCTCTGGGTCTCCAACATGGTTGCAGGGTCTCAAGGACTCAGGCCACCCTCTGCTGCCTTACCAGGCCATAAGCAGAGAAATCGGTTGGAAGTGGAGCAGCCAGGTAACAAACCAGTACCCGGATTGGGTGCTGGTACCGCAGGCTGGAGGAATAAGCTTGCTGCACCACCATGTCAGCTTTTCCTGTCTTTTTCACAACACTGACGCCAGACTGTCCAGTGTACACCAACAAAATGTTCTGTAAATCAGTTTAATTCTGACAGATTCCATAGATGAAAGGTTCCTCCCACGAATCTGACCTCAACTCCTGCATGAACTGCAAGCCTCAGGTTGTGACCCATGATGCTCAGCTGTGGCAGTAATTTAGACCTTCCCAGTACTCTTTCACTGGTTTGTGAATTTGCTGCCTGCCTCTCAGAACTCAGGGTGGCACCTTTGCTGGTTTGTCATAAAGGACATTCCAAAGGCCACACGAGAAGAATTGTGGCACTTCGTGGGCTAACCGGGCACATTACTCTTCAGGCATAACTATGCTTCTGGACAAAGTCCTTTACATTTTGTGAAGATATCATTGAACAGGCTTGATTTTATCTTTGGCAACTGGCGATACACTTAAACTTGAGTTCCTCACCCCTTGGAGATGGGAAAAGGGGACAGAACTTACATTCTAATCCTGTGGTGGTTCCCAGGGCAACCAGGAGCCCTTCCCCACCTATCTAGTTGTTCAGGAGCAGTTGTTCTCAGCTGCACAGGTTTGAGGAGCTGTGTGCCATGAAACCAGGCAGGGGATGAGGGCATATTAGTATCAGGGGTTGGTATGTGTTTAACTTGTTTGATGTGAAAAGAAAAAAAAAAGTTTAATATTATTCTGTAATTGTGGATTACATGATACATAAAGACATTCTAAAGAGTAGAAGCAGAACTCGCCCCTCTGCATCCCATTCCTTTCTGAATAGTGATAGTATTATTCAAGACCCGGACAACAGACAGAGCACATATGCAGTGTAAGGAAAAGGAGTCGGATGAGCTGGCGCTGATGAACCCACGATGCAGAAAGGGGGTTCTGGGAGTGACCGTGGTTCCTGACAGTTAAAAGCTTGGAAGGGAGATTGGGTGCAGCAGTGACCTCAGATGTTTGAGGAGGCGATGCTGCTGGTGTTGTTGGGGAGTAGATTCTGATTTGGGGAGTGCTGATAAAAACCGAGAGACCGGAAGCAAGTGTCATCACTGGAGTGAAGGACACAGTCTTGTGGCTGCAGGAACAAGCCAGCTGAATGCTCTGCTGCTGCCTGGCTTACAACCCTCCTCTTGTTTTCAGCAGGCCAAAGAGAAACATATTTTTCTTAGTCTGTCTTAGTAGCTCCCTAGTTTAGACCAGTAGCCTGGGGACAATAGTTCAAGGACTTCTGAATTCCAAGGCCATAACCAGAGAGCTGGATTGGAAGTGGAACAGCAGGGACTCGAACTGGCCTCCATATGGGATGTTGGGACCACTGGTGGAGGCTTAACCCACTGTGCCACTGGACTGGTCCCCATGGTGGAGGTGGGGAGTTGCCTTTTACACTAAGTTAGCAGATATAAATCAGATCTGTCTTACAGAAACCAGACTAGATCATCATCTCATCTCTAGGAAGAGTAACCACTACGATTTTAGAGAGAAGTTAATTCATTTTAATTTAAAACAGGAACTTCTGGTATGGATATTGTTGAATTGCACACCAAAAGATCAATATTTAAAGGGTTTGAAAATAGTGTGTTCAAGGCAGTGGACAGACTGAATTTGATGTCAAGATTTCGTACTCTGGAATTCACTCATAACCCCTAACCCTAGGGGCTGTGAGTCTCTATACAATGGTTTTATGGTTTTTTCTTAGAGTGTGATGGATTCTATTTTCAGAACTACAAAATATGAAATAAAAATAAATCTTTTAAGCTTACTGCTTGAATGGCTTAAAGACAGAAGAACAGATACAGTCCATCTGGAGCAGTCAGGACAGAGCCAGGCCTGTTAAGGCTCCTGTAGGTCCCAGTAGAGGACACTGGTCAGAGAGGAGGCCAGCTTAGATCATTTGACTAGTACAGGTGCGAACCGTTCAGACTGAGTGGTGAGCAGGCAACTTCAGAATGAAATATGGTTGGAAGCTTTGTTGAAGCATGGAAATCTTAGCGAAATAACTAAAGGGTTTCCGTTTAAGTGGAATAGGTTTTCGATTGAAAACAGATGATTTTTTTTTGCGTGTGTGTGTGTGTTTTCTTTCTGATTTTAGTGCATTCAATAGATAGATCAGTCACTGGAAAGTGTATCCTAAATATTACAAGAAATTACCAAATACACAGCTAGTAAAACCAAGTCTTTCATTTATCTGAGATACTTAATGTAAAGTTACTTCTGTGTGGTGTACTCTAAATATTAGGTGTAATTATTAACAGTAATATCTAAAAATCATCTTCCCAAGTCCAAATTGTTTTTTTCATTATAACTTTAAAAATGTATATGGCTTGTGCTATTGTAAGACTATGTAAACTTAAAAAAAAAATCTGATGATTTTGGGAAGGTTACTGACATTTTAGAATCAAAGATCAGCAGGGTTACCTCTATTTTATACATAATTAAAAATCTTTTAAAATAGGTTTTTTTATTTTCCTGTAATCAAAGAAATCAGGGATACTTAATAGAATCCCCGGAGTCCGACATTTCTAGGTTTTAATATGCTTGTAGCATTTGCCCAACACACCACTGTGTTCTCTGAAAAGAACGATCATTTTCTCCGTGTGGCATTGCCACAGATGGCCTGTCCCCAGGGTCTCCCGAAAGGTCCGTGTAAGCCTGACAGCGAGGGAACATGTACCGACGCAGAACATCCATTTTAGTGACTTATTGATGAAAGCCTGCTCCTGACGGATGGCTCTTTAGTGGGAAGTCATTTGGTAGACATCAGCTGAATGTGCAGTGATGAGAATATTTCCAAATCATACTTCCTGCCATTGAGGACCTCTTTCAATGGAACAGCAGGCTAAAGGTTTGGGGTTTACCTACTGTGAGGTGATCTTTTATTAGAAAATATGCATTTTGATTGTCTTGAAAGTTCACAAAGTCCCTGCCAAACAGGAAGTGACCATACATTAGTCAATATCTACATTTTTCTTTCTTTTTTTTTTCCCCGTTTTTTGATGAAGACAAAGTGTTCAATTCAGTTGTGTAGCTGGCCAAAACTGAACCTTCCTGGGTAATTTTTTTCAGCCAAAAGTCTTGCTGGGAAATAATTGTTACTAATCTAAGCCCTAAGAGACAGTGGGCCACTTTTCAAAATTGGCAGTTGCTTCCAAGAGGGAGAAGGGAGAAGGAAAACCTTGGATTCCAGAATTTTCTTTGTGAAAGTAAACTTTATTCAATTCTAGTTAGCTTTACTACTGTGGCGAAAATTGAAAGAAAAAAAAAAAAACAGCCAGAAGATTAAACATGTTTTTCAATTCCTTAATTTGGTTTGGGGAAAAAAAAATTTGAGATCCTATTTGTAAAAATGTTCCATACATTCCAAAATTGTATTAAAAATAATAGAATTATTTTTTGTAATTTTTTTTTCTGCAGTTGGAATTACTGGCCTTTAGATCCACACATCTTGAATCCTGCCATTGGATCCTGAGAATTTTTGACACTTGTGCAACCCAGGGAGCTAGCATCATGTTTGGGGGTGATTTCTGAGTGTTGCCTAGGATCTTTGGCACATTCATGAGCAGCAGAGTTAGGCAAGAGTTCTGCTTCATAGCCTTAGGGGTCCTGGATAAATCATTAAAAATCAACAGTTCACCAAAACATGCTTAACTATCATCATTTTAATCTAGTTTATAAAGGTCATGAGGCTGTTAAAAAAATTGGTTTTAAAAAATGAATCCTGATTCCTAGCAGCATCTTCACTTCCAAAGGGTTAATTTATGTGAAAAAAAAATAGGAAGGCAAAACAGAATTCTTAGTTTCTATTTTATTTGTAATTTTTATATGATTTCTAATTTTTTTTTGCAAGAATTTGTGGTAAAAATTTGCCAGCTACATCATTAAATTAGAAACAAGCCAAAGGGATTTGTCAACAGAAATAAAACAGGCCCTGCGAGAAGATCAAGGTAAAGTTTTATTTAGGGCCAAATGTGAGTGACCTGGGCCCAGGAAGCAGAAACCCAGTAATTCTTAATAATCTTGGAGAGTGTTCCAGAGTGATCAGATAGGTGTGCAGGGTGAATCTGTCAGAAGCTGAAGATTATCATGCCCTTTAGGACATGACTGGTCCTAGGCACCTTCAGGGACATGTTGTGTTATGTCTGCAAAGAGGCTACTCAAGAGAGACTGCTGACGGATGTTAGGGACAGTCCTGGAAATAGGTAAGAAGTGCAGGATAGGTAAAGAACACAGGATTGCTCGGGGTTCCTCCGGAGGGCTAAGTTCAAGCAGATCCCATGTATACATCACCCAGGTTGAATATCCTGGGTTGGGGTGAGTGGTGTGGGAAGAGAGTAGACCTGACTAAAAGCTCGTCCAGACACTTCTCAGACAGGTCTCAGCAGGTGTTTCTGTTGAGTGTTCTGCAGACTGGTTTTTGTTTGTTTGTTTTGTTTTTTCAGGGGGCTGTTTACTTTCAGAAGGAAGAAGAGATAAACCATTCAGTTATTTGGCATCAGATGTAGGAGTTTGCAGATTAGCTATGATCAGGTGCAGCAGGGACCTGAGACAAAACTCATCACCCCCCTAGTTGTTGCCTTTGATCTGTTTGGCTCTCGCATTAACGCCCCCATGGAAATGAGGGAAGTGCTGAGTTCACTAAGGAGATTCTGGTGGAAGGACAGGAGGGGACTTAAAGGAACCTTAATGGTGCAGGGGAGGGAAGGTTCTAAGCCTTTGACCAGCGTTAGTATTAGCAACAGACTAGTTAATCTGCTTTTATGTGAGGGTCCCTGTGTTAAGAAAGAATTCAAGCAGGAGGCATGAGTGCAGGGAAGAGGAGAAGCAAGGTTTACGTACAGGCAAGGGAAAAGTGCGTGACAGAGTGCAGGCAGTCTCAAGACTTAAGAGCCTTGGAAGATCTGAGCTGCCCTTCCCTGCTATCAGGAGGCACAGGGCATACTGTCTGGGCCACAGCTTAACTGACTAGCTGGGGCAGGACTTGAGTACTACCCATCTCTATGCCCCTTGGGGAGTCTTGGAAATGGAGCCAGGTGCACAACAGGAACAGGTGTGTTGACCGTAATGATTTCATTCTAATGTTGTTACAATGACCTACAGATTAGTTGGGCCCCTGGCATCCAGCCTATCCGATATTTCCAGCAGACTGCGGTTCTTGGCGTTGACATACTGGCAGCAGCGGTGTGCATCGAGACACGTGGGGTTTGCACACACCATGTGAAGCCGCAGTACAGGTGCTGGGACTCCTCCCTGCTTGCTACCTCACTGCCCACATCCAGGGGGCTTCAAAGCAGTCACAGAGAAATGGAATCCAAAGTTTATTTTGATGTTTTGAAACTGCCTTGGGGTTTTTTTTTTCATAATCTATGTTTTCCATGAGCTTTTTGAAGACCCCTCCTATAATCACGAATCTAGGTTGAGGTAAACCATGAGTGAGGGCCCTAGAGGTAAAAATCTTGACTTGGACTCTGGCTTGCCCACGAGGTTTTCTCAAATGCATATTAATCCACATACTCTGTTGGTTCCATGACATAATAACCCATTACACTGACTTCCAAAATACATACAATGACCTACTCAGGAATAGGAACTTGAAGGAAATCAAGATTGCTGTGATGTTTGTCTCAGCGACTTAAAACGTGGCTCAGGACCCTAGGCATTGAGTAGGGCATTAACGACGAGTATATTCATTGCTCAGGGCTTCCTGGACCTCCAGGAAGTGGGAGGATGTGGACTGATGTTAGGCAAACTGTCAGGAGCCACAAAGAAATGTTGAGCATGGTAGGATACAGAGGGCAAAGAAATGATTGCCAAGGAATCCTGTGGGTCCAAACAATTTGCGAGTGTGGTATCTAGTGCTCTGGACTGTCCAAGAACTTTGTGGGGTGAGAAACAGCTAGAAAGACAGTTATTCAATTTGAGCGTGTGCTCCAGGGTGACACTGCTCAAACATTAGTTTTTGAGCTAAGTATGTTTCTGATGGACAAACAGGTTTGACTGAAAACACGTGGTCCCAGTTTCATGCCGTTTCTGCTGGGTCATTCATGATTGAAGTGAGCATACATCTCTTACATCATTTGTTCAGGTCTCATGTCACGTGACCTAGCAGTGATGCATGGATTTATTGATCTCTAGCATCCACCCTTTTTTGTTGCTTTGGGAGGATGATCATGTTGGAGGAGGGCTTCTGATGTCTGCAACCCTGTATATTACTGAGTACAAATCCACAGGTGCAGGAGATGGTAGTCAGTCCATAGACTTCTTAGGCCCTCGTTTTGTCGGTCAGTTTCTCAGAAACGTTTTACTATGGAATTCTGCAAAGAGGAATGATACTTAAACCAACAGCTCAAATTAGGGGAGTGATTTGGGAAGACAGCAAAATAGGACAAAATACATTTTCAATTTCCACCAGGGGGACCCATTGCTGCAACTAAAACAGCTCTGAGCTCAGATTGGCATTCTACAGTTACTTGCTGTTAAGAGTTTTTATCTGTTAAAGGGTACACATCTATTTGGAAAAAAAAAATGCTTCTCCGTATAATTGTATTTCTCATGTGTATTTTTATACTTTATCTAATCACTAAATAAGAAAATAAAATAGGAGAATTTTTTGATTTGCCAGTATTTACAAGTCTTTTTTTTGTAGAATGATTAGAATGAAAATATAAATTTAGTCCTTGACAGTAATTTTTATTTAAAATATCTGTAGGATTACTTTCAGAAAGCCGGAACGACAAGTTTTCATAAGCACAATCTTCCCAAATTTTGCTACTTTAATATGTTTTATTACTTCCTCTACTGGCTTTTATCTGGGATTTAAAGACTTACAGTTTTATGAAATATTTTTATACCATAATACAAGGGTGATTCAAAAAGTTTATGCAAAATAGTATTATCAGATAAGTTTATTTTGACATTGTTTTATTTGAAAATATATACATAGGTTTTTTTTTTTTGAAATACATTTTCTACAAAATTTTTGAAGATCCTGTGAATGTGTGGTTGTCTTTTTTTTTTCTTCAGTAGAAACTTTTAACTCCTTTTTCAAGGACTTTTGCAAGCAAACTTACATTTATAATCACAAAGTGAGTAAAGTCTGTAATCCTAACATGGGTAGATCTAAAGTTTTGCCTTGCTTCAAGTTGTGAAGACGTTTTATTTTGTGTTTCCAGATTATAAATTCTTTTTCCTTACATCAAAACTATCTGATTTGTTTATACTCATCTATCTCTTAATATTTCTTAATTATTTTTATGGTTCAGATATTCTATTAAACAGAGTACTGTGGTTTTCTGTATTCTATCTATATTCTTACTGACTCATAACTACCCCCATCCTGATTTTATTGATTATGAGTAATTTGCATAATGGGTCTCCGTGGTGAACAGGGTTTGCAAACACTGTGGGGCGCATATTACTGCCTCCAGTTTTCAGACGAGGACGTGGAAGTGGATTGCATTGCTTGGCTTACGTAATGTTCTTTGCCTTGTGATTCTAAGTCCAGTATTCTTCCCAAAATACACAGTTGGTTTTAACATATCCCAGAGACGGAAGAGCCATTGTTCCAAGCATATTTCCTCAACTTAGACTAGACTGATGAACTTAGAATGTGGTGTGAGCGGGCCTTCTGTCTCAGACATGTGTTCTGTGTGAAATATGCCTTGCTCTAGATAACATCTTTGGGTCATTGGCCTTAACAAATACCAACAGTTGGTATGTAGGAAGCAACAAGACGTATTCTTGATACATTGCAATTGTCGATTAGCCTTGACAATGCTGTGTTGACACCTCTGAAGTTCTGCCTCCGCACACAGGATATAAACCCGTACATGCAGAAATGGACCAAGTCTACCTTGTGATAGAATGCAGCTCAGGTACGGCTAATGCACAGAAAGTCTCATTCACATGAAGGGAAACTCAAAGAGTACACCGAGGTGGCACTTTCACATTTTCTATTAGTTCTGCAGTTCACTCTGCTAAACATTAGGAAGTAGGGAGGAAACCTCCCATATGCTATTGGGATTACAAATTGGTCCATTCCCCACGGAGGATAATTGGTCAGATCAACATTATAAATGCATAACTACTTGATTTAGCATGCCACTAGCAATTTAGACTATGAGTATACTGCTATGCACAAAACTCTTCATGTTTAACCATTCTTTACAGAGTTTTTTCTTTTAAAGATTTATATATTTGAAGGGCAGAAAGACTGCAAAAGATATCTTTCATCTTCTGGTTCACTCCCCAAATGGGTACCATAACCTGGGCTTGGCTAGGATCCATGTCTCCCATATGTGTGGCAGCGAGCAAGTACTTGGGCCATCCTCTGCTATTTTCTCATGGTGCACTAGCAGATTGCTGAATCAGAGATACTGAAACTCAGACCAGCACTCTGATATAAAGCATGGGCCATGCAAGCAGCAGCTTAACGTGCTGTGCCACAAGCCTCATTACAAATGTATTATGACAATAATTGGGGGAAAAAAGTGAAATGTCTGTCAGGAGGAAGCTGATTAAAGGAATGCTGTGTGCTTGTCAAAATACTGTACGAATGTTGAAAAAGATGCAAGCAATATTAGATGAAAAGTACCAAGTGTAGAGTAGGCTTATAGTAAGCTATATTTGTGTTAAAAGCAACGGAAAATAAGAATATATATATGTAGTCATATTTTCTTTAAATGAAGAAACTCTTGAAGGATATGCAAAGACTAATAAAAGTGACTACCTGCTCATGATTGCAGGCGAAATAGACCACTATGTAGCAAGAGCTAGGAGTGGGAGAGACACTTTTTTTTGGTAGAGTAAGAATACGTAAGTCAAAGTTCAATAGATGCAGATGCTTTTGCTGCCTGGAATGACAGTGAAGGGGTATTTTTAAAAGGCAGCCACCCACAAGAACAGTAAGAAAGGAAGAGGAAGAAATAGCAAATTTTGGAAGCTGGAAGGCAGATGAATGAATGGTGCTGACTCAGCAGAGCTAGAAAGCCAGATTCTTTGCTGACCCTGGAAAAAACCGACAGGCTTTCGCAGTGCAGAATATCCTGGAGGCTCAGGAACGGACTTTTCCATGTACCTCTCTCTGGGTGTGAGATTGACAATGGGGCTAAAAATAGGAAAATTGGCTGAAATCCTCCAGAAGACGGTTCAGTAAATCCTGAGCAGCACTGCGCAGCAGCTTCCTTCCCCCTACAACAGAATGTTGGGAATCTAGTTTGCTTAGTGGATGAACGAAAACAAAATAAAGCGAATCCTCACTGCACTGGATTTAGCCGACAGTGGTCCAGCATTTATTGGGGGCCCTCTGCCAAGACCCCCTCCTTCATGGCTCTTTCCCTAAGGGACTCCCAGAAAGATGCCAGTCTCCTGTACTCAGAAGATGGCTTTCTAATGAGATCTACACACTTAGAAGAAAACATGACTGGGAATCTCGGGGTAGCGATCTGCCTTGTGGCCCAGATCGCAGCAGAGCTCAGGCAGTTGGTACTCCAGGGCTTTTCAGTAGCTTACTTTCAATATTCAAAGCTGCCCATTGGCTGCTAACAGAGGACAGCTTTGACTCGGGTGGTGAAGACTGCACTGGGATGCTGTTTGGCCCTTCCGAGGCTTGCACTTGAAGGACATTGTTGCCCCTTCAGGGCTCACAGCCAAGAGGCTAAAAGACACTCCATGCCTCTGGTGGAAACCCTTGCTGGAAAGGCTCATATTCAAAGCATGGTTGAGTTGTGGGGTGAAAATGGGTGACACAAAGACTTGGTGCTGTTGACTTCATTGGGAACGACACGAAAGGCCTGTCCTAGTCACAGAGCTCCCAGTGGGACTGGTTATTGCATTCCATCACAGTTCAACTTCCTAACAGACCCTACCCTGCTTGCCTCACCTGCTGACAAAGGCTGTTCTCAAACGCACCGTCCAGTCAGCTATCTGCTGCTCAGTTCAGGCTAGGGAGGCCCTGTCTCAGGCAGAATCCAAAACAAGTAAGCAGGAATAAAAGAGGAAGGAAATATTGGTAATCTCAGATAAAAGGAACATATCCATGATACAAAAGCAAGCAGGAAACATTGAAAGAAGATAAAGGAGTTTCTGGAAATTCAAAAATACACTGGAAATCAAGCCTCCCCACAAATGAGTTGGCAAAAAGTTCAGGCCATCTTAGAAATCAGAGCAATAAGACAGATAAAAAATGGCATTTAAGAAGGTTGGTCTAATATCTGGTATCAAAATAAGCAAAATTCCACAAGTTAAAAAATTGTGTCATGGGAAAAGACAAAAAGCAATAAAAAACAGAACCACTCAATAGCATTTCTTGGAGCTTAAGGATTGAGGGGAAATACTTGATCCAAATATGAATTGTGGACACCTCAAAGCTTCAGAAAACCAGGGGGCAAAAGAAAAGTCTGCGTGTTTCCAGAGGGAACCATAGGTTACCTGTGAGGGTCGAGGAATCTTACTGACTTAGCAGCACACTGAAAGCCTGAAGACAATAGATCCTTATGCTCAGTTGATTAAAAAAAAAAAGTCTAAGTCAATATTTGAACCCTGCCACACTAGATTAAAGATGTTTTAAGACCTGAAAAGTTAAGAAAAAAAAAATTACCACTTAATTTGTCTGCTCTGGAGGCCTCTAGTAGGCCTTTCCCAAAGACAAGAGAGTCAAATAATTTGCAGGTGTAGTGTCCGTGAAAGAAGGGATCTAAGACAAAGCAAAGCTGCGTCTCCAGCCTGTAGGCTAATGATGCTGGTGTCTGGCTGAGGTTCAGTTAGTAACAATTACAACCTGGAGCAGTTCTGATGGCTCTGGCATAAATTTCTTTTAAAAATGTGCTGGTGTGTTATAATGTGAATAAAAATTGAGAGATTGAATAGTTTTCAGAGTTTTGGGATTCGATCAGTGGTTGCTAGTTAGAACACTAGGCAAAATTAAAAAGTGACACTGCAGTTAACTCTGGGGAAATGAAAACAAAAAAGATAGATATAGATAGATAAGGAGAGAGAGAGGGCACGAGCTTCTGTCCATTGGGCCACTCCCCAAATGGCCACATCAGGGCTGCATCCATTTGGCCCTTGCGTGGATCTTCATCTGATTTTTCCCACATGGATGGCAGGCACCTAGTCACTTGGGTCATCTGTTGGTGCTTTCCCAGGTGCATCAACAAGGAGCTGGATTGATAGCAGAGCAGCTGGACACTCCAAGATGGGAGCCAACCATGGCTTAACCTGCCCACACTGGCCCTCCCTTACTTCAGATTTTAAGCATGGGCTAAACATTACAGGCAGGAGTTGAGGGTGATAGAAACAGCCAGATTCCTGGTGAAGAAAACATTAGTCCTGGCTTCTCAACATGCAGCCATTTTGGAGAAGTCTTGGAGCTGGAGGGAAGTTACATGCACATTATCGCTGCGTAAGAGGGAAGATGGGGGCTAGGTGAGTGGCCTGGTATGGTGGGCATGTTCCATACAATCTGAAGCTTCTGGATTAGGTCAGTTGGATGCCTGGAGGCTGTGGCCAAGGCCAAGCACACTGTAGGCTGTATTCAAAAGAACTGACAAAACCTACTTGAGGACAGAAAGTGTCAGGCTGCCCCTCTTTCAGGTACAAAAAAGGTGGAGGAGTGAGAGAGGTTCTGAGCAAGGATGTCGGACTTGACAATACTTACAGTTTCAAATTTCAATCTTGAATTACATTTTGAAAAAGTATAATTTAAGAGGCTGAGATAGAGAAAGAGAGAAAATTCTCATCCATTGCTCCACTGTCTAAGGCAAGGAATGGACACAGTTGGGCCAAACTCAAGCAGTTATTGAATCTGGGAACTCAGCCCAGGTCTCCCATGTGAGTGACAATGACCCAACCATGGAGCTGTCAGCTGATGCCTCCTAGGGTGCATGCAATAACAGGAATCTGGAGTCGGGAGCTAGCATCAGGACTGGGACCCTGGTACTCTGATGTGGGAGGGGGCATCTCAGCCTGCTACCCATTTTGAATAATACTCAATGTGCAGTTGCCCTCATCTGCAGTCATGTGGCTGCAGAGTAAGATCGGGTGCAGAGGAAAGTAACTATTCATCCTGCCACCTACGAGCATGTGGATTTCGCTTTGCTATAATTTACGTAATTCAGTATTATTTTTGCTTTCACTTTTTGGGGAGAACATGGTGGGAAAATAGAAAAGTAAAGGAATGTGAAGATTAAAGTGTTGGGGTCCCCTTCAGAGATGGCTAATGCTACATTTATTGTGTTTTCAGAGCACATCATTCAATGTTAAAATAATGTTCAGTTGTTTAGCCAATGACTTTTTTCCCTAAAAGTTAGTGTATAAATAGACAATGATTGCATGTAACTGGATTTTTACATATGCAAACATTAATTTTTTAATTATGTAAAGATGACCATAATTTAACAGTGAAACAAACTACCAGGTTACTTATTGCTATTTTGTTTGCATAATATTTTCTCTTGACTACATATGTTTAGCCAGGTGGAAAACAACAGAAATTTTCCATTTTTAAAAACAAATATAACCTGGTCAGGAATAACATTTACATTCTAATTGCATTATAATAAATCAGGCATGTTTATGGGCACATCTAGCACTCAGTAAAAACTCAACACACGTGGAACAGTACTGAGAAAATTTGTTGGCGAAAATGTTGTAATAGCCGCTAAAAATATATGAATAAATTTTAATATCTAGATAGGAAGCAGCCAACATACAGTGCGTGTTCGAGGCACATGTATCATTTGAACAGGCGCCAGAGCTGTGGAGCTAAAGATGAAAGTGTGATTTAGAGATGGTTTCCACTAGGCACGCGCACTACCTCCATGAGCATCAGTAGAATTTACATGCGCACAGTTTAGGGGAGAGAACTGAGATTTGTGGGGACGCAAGGGAGGGATGATTTTTAACTTTGCCGGTAATTCCAGGAGTGTGAGACTGGATTATTAAAAACACAGTGAAAGTTCCTTAATTTAGGAGCTAAGCTATGGAAGCTCTAAATCACACTACTGCACGTCTGCTCATTTGCGCGTATCGTGGGGAAAAGTGAGCCAAGAAAATCAAAGGCTGCATCAGTGACTGTGTAGAAATGGGGGACGGAGTCGTTAGGGCTGTGGATGCAGTTGAGGAATAGGAGCCACTTTGTTGGCTTTTGAGATTTTGCTGGTTGTTTATTTTAGGGTAAGGTGACACAGAGGAAGGGAGACAGAAAGAGAGCTTTTCCATCAGGTGCCCCACCCCCCACATGGCAACAACAGCCCTGGCAGGGCTGGGCCCAAACCATGGAGTCCGGAACTCCATCTAGGTTTCTTACAAGGACAGCAGGAGTCGAAGTGCCTGTGTCATCTGCTGCTGCTTTCTCAGCCACATTAGAAGAGAATGATGTGAGTTGCTTTAAGCTGCTGTATTTTGGAGGATATTATCCCATAGAGTCCAGTCTTGTTAGACTGATACAAAAAACAGCTTCTGTAATGGAAGACATCTCATTTTACTGATTGCGACCACAAAGCCGAGTAGGACTTAACGTGCCCAGGTGCTCTTGCTGACTGCATCCCGAGTCAGTGAGGAGGGTGACTGCAGGGTGGATTCCCTTGTGCTTTTGCCTCTCACCTGGTGCTTTCCATCCTTCTTCTCAATGACTTTTCCACTTTAGAAAACTGGCAGAGAATCCTGCAGTCACATTGGCTAACATTTGTGTCTAGGGCCTCATTTTTTTTTTTAACCATCATCAGAGACCACCTGGAGTTGTTTAATCCTAAATACATCTTCCTGTAAGGAGAATCAGTTGGAAAAACTGTGTGCTAAGCCACATGAGCTCTGTCCTACAGCATCAGGTCACTGGATAAGACATGGTGTTTTTTTGGCAATAGATCCTTTTCTTAGATTTCTTCTTTTGTAGTCCATGAATTTAGAGACATAGATAGAGTGTAAGAACGGAAGCAAGGTTTAGAGAAATTCAAGAGAGGGCATGCACTTGGCCAAGAATGCAGCCAGTCTCGAAAGGAGGACCTTGGGCTCCCTCATTCGGTCATCCCTTTGGTCGGTGTAGGAAGTGGTACCCTGGCAGACCCAGAAGAAGCTCCCGGCTTTAGCCTTGCCCATTTCCAGCCACTGTAGCTGTCTAGGGAGTGAATCCCAGTGGATGGAAAATCTCTTTCTCTAGCATTTAAAAAATGCAGATAGATAAAAGAAATGAGCTGGATGCCAAAGGCTGGTGTAGATTCTTATTTTCTGGTTTTTCCACAGCAGCACTCTTTGTCAGTGAGTGAGTCTTTTTTTGTTTTTTGTATCCCCCCTTTTTAGATCATTTTATTCATCTGAATGGCAGAATTACAGAGAGCCAAGGAAGGATATAGGGAGAGTTTCCATCTACCTGTTCAATCCCTAAATGGCTGCCAGGATCCAGGATCCTCCTCTGAGTCTCCCATATGGGTGCAAGGTCTCCAAGCACCTGGGCCATCTCTTCCTGGTTTCCCAGGTGCCTTAGCAAGGAGCTGCATCAGAAGTGGAGCAGCTGGGACTCACGCTGATGTCCACATGGAATGCCCGCACTGCAGGTGATGGTTTAAGCTGCTGCGTTACCATGCCAGCCCTGATGGATGAGTCTGACTGTGAGGCGTACATCTTTGTCTACACAGAAGTAGCTGAGACAACAGCTCTGACACACCTTGTATGTTTCATTAGCTTCTTGTACCTCCTCCTCCTTTTACTGTTCCAATGAAGCCAAACAAAGATGGCTTGCTAGGTTAAAATCAATTTTTGTTTGCCTGCCCAGTACAAGGAATTGGTTGATGTCTGACTGCTTGGTCTTTGTTGATCAAGGCCTGTCTTCTTTACGCAGATGTGGTTGTGATGACTGCTGCTGCCTGCCACATATTGGGTCATTTGATCTTAGCCAGTGCTGTCTGCCCTGCGTCCCATGCCCCGTGTCTGGAAGGGATGGAGTGAGGATGTGTGTGCCACAGAGAGCAGTGGGAGAGCCAAGCACTGACTCCTTCGTGGAAGGCTGCTCCATGTCTTGTCTGGGGGGCCTGTGATTCAGAACCCCTGCAGACCTCCAGGCCAGACACACACTGTATTCCAGAGTGGCCTCTTGAACTTGAGCCCAAAGAATCTGCTTCTCCAAATTATTCTTGTCAGCACTGAGTCTCACTTGGCGTGTTTCCAGAAGGGCAAGGATTACATCCAAAGGAACACTTTCTTGGTTGTTCTGATAGAATTAATCTTCATGGTGTTAGGAGTGGTTGGTTGAATGGTTTGAAGGATTGTATGTGTGCTGTTTAGTGAGCAAGGCTAATTACTATTTTTTTTTTTTATCTGACTTAGCCATTATGTCAGGAGAGGGATGAGATGAACAGTATGGTTTAAAACTCAGGTCTCCTTTTTGTTTTGTTTTGTTTTTTGTTTTTTTGGGTTTTTTTTTAATAGTTACAGAGAGGGAGGGAACAATAGGAAGAGATCTTCCTTTTCTTGTTTCACTCCCGAGATGTCTGCAACTGCTGTAGCTGAGCCAGGGCAAAGCTGGGAACCAGGAGCTTCATTCAGGTTTCCATGTGGGCACAGGGGCTTGCTGCGATGACAGGAGTTGTGAGGAAAGCAGCGGTCCACATCAGAAGATGTGCACTTAAATCTGAGTGCCTGTTAGTATCCATATGACTCTTCTAATCCCTATAAAGGATAAAGTAACAGATGTGCAACTTCTTAAGACTGTTGATTAAAATGAAAGATGTGAGAGTCATATTGAGAAGACAAGCAGTTACCTACTTAAGCACCTACAGAGAGTAAGAGCAGAGGGTACTTTGTTGCCACAACCGCAGAAAATATCTTAGGGTAAACGCTATCAAGTTTTGGCAGGGATTCCGTTGAAATGATATGAAGAGGTTCATGAAATGCAGTATTTGCTTTGGTCACTTTGGTCTGCTGATGTCCAGCAGATTTTTCTATTGTTAAGTTGCTATTTACCCTTCCACAGTTAGCAAGTGTCTTGCAGGAAGATGCTTCAAGACTATCAACATTTGGTTTGTTTTACGCATACCTTCTGTTCACCAATTTAGCATCCATTGACTGCTTCTTGCTTGCAACAATTATTACTGAGGTGATTGCTTAATGGTGTTTCTGTTTCCATCATTGTTTCCATGCTAATTAATTATTTATTATTGCACACTCCTTCTATGTTGCTTCTGCATTCTCTGTGTTTATTATTCCTTATGAGTTACCTCGTCTCCCTTATTTATTTACTCAGCTATGTAAGTGTTTTGTAATGGGGTAACAGATACTTCACTCTGTAGATGATCATCTGTTGCTATCATGGTTTTGATGTGTACATCCCAGATTTAGCTTACTTCTTCAAGCTGGACCCTGTGTGATTTTGAACATTTTGAAGTTTTTTTTTGTGTTGTTTTTTTTTTTTAACCTCATTCCTGTGTCCAGCTGTTTCTCTAAAGAGTCCTTATTCTTTTATAGATATCTTTGGAAAGCAAATCTAGACATAAGGTGAATTTGTGACCCCTGAGTTGTATTGCTTCTAGGCGTTTGCAGTGGGCAGAGCAAGCTGATATTTGAATGTATACTTGTGGTCTCTGTCTAAACTTTGTCTCTTGGAATAGTAAGAACCACGATTTCGTACCCAAACTCCCAATCCCAATTCAACACAATGGGATTCATTTCAGTCTGCTTCATTTTGTTATCTGTCAGTCATTTCTCCAGTGAAGAGAGAGATGCCTGCTTTTCACTATCCAGAATACACCCATTTTTACTTCTATAATGCAATGTTTTCAGAATAGTATACTAGTTAGTATAATTTTTGTATTTAGAGTTAATATATAGGTAAAATTTTTCTGTTTTGCAAAGTAGTTTAAGTTGGTTCTTAACTTGCCTGTCCCCATTCAATAGAGCTATGTTATTCTTTCTTACACAGTGGGTTCCTTTGCTTTTGTTTCTGTTCCACTTTCGGTTTCATCCAAGTCTTGGTTGGTTTCAATGTCATTATTCTGAGAATAGGAATTATACAATAAAGAATATTTAGAGATTGCTATCTCTTCTCCCTTCCACATCTCTGTTCCTATTTCTCTAGCCTTTCCACTTTGTTTCTGTCCTCTATTGTGAATTTTATTACTTCCAGGTTAATCAGGTTAATACTTTCTACTTTTAAAAAATTGTTTCTTCTGTATATTTACCGACACTTTGCACATCTCAAATTTTCTTGAACATAAGAAAATCAGTCGTTCACATAGCAGATTTGACTAAAAGCAGATGTTTAGCCTACCTTCTGAGACATCCCTAGGATTCCTCATTCTAGCAGGCAGCTAAACACTCAGGCTTGCTTTATCAGCAGGTTGTTTTGGGGGTGTTTTCAGGTACTCATGCACCCACAAAGATTCCTTGCCTATCTCCTATGGTTATGCATTTCTCATCAACGATGAGCCATTGTATGAAGCTTAATAGTTCAAAGATCTCTTGGCCAGCTTTCTAATTTATTTTCTTTCTTTCCTTCTGACAAGTGGCATTTCCAGCCCGAGAGGGCTCCAGGACTGTCATTTGCGGCTCATTCCAAATCATGGTTTCTCCAATTAGTGAGGCTGGAGATGTGCTGTGCTCACAGGAGTAAGGAATTGAACTCTGTATCCCAGCCAATCAGCCTACATCAACCAAGAAAGGGTTTTGAAAAAAAAAAGTTATATGGATTTTATGTAAATTTGGTATTTATGAGCCTCAAACTTTTAGCACTGACATGTGCCTGAGAAGAAACTTCGTTTACAGCAGTGGCAGAGCTGAAGTTCACTGTGAACTAGTTTTGGATTACCATATGCTTTCACAGGCTGGGGAGGAGGGGGAAAGAGGCATTTGAAACAGACTTTTCTTCCTCTCACTGGGAATGATGTTGCGTGACAACATTGTGACATCACGCCTCGCGCTCTTTTCCTTGCTGTTGAGCCAATACCGCATCAAGGATGGTCCCAGCACCTTGGGTGGGTGGAGTGTGTTCCTTCCGTGGGACTTTCCGGCACTTCACAGGCATTTTCTTTCTAAACCTCACAACATCTCTCTAAGGTATTGCCAAACTGGAGATGAATTTCACAGTTTAATCATGTGGAACACATTGGTAAATATAGATGTGCCTTTTCGAAAGTTGCTTCGGAGCGTGTTTTGCAGCTCCCGAGACGGTTCCCAGGGTGTGAGGCAGTGGTGTAATCTAAAGCTTTCGGCCCCCGCCACGTGTGTGCGTGGGGCGGACGGATGTGCTTGGCAGGCCTTGCAGCGGTGCGGGAGGAGAGGCGGGCGGTGCCTAGCAGGCAGGCTGGCTGTCTTGCCATGTGTCCTCCCTTTTTTTTCCTGTCTCCCAGCCACGCGGGGGGTGCCGCCTGTTCCTCCTCTCAGACCTTGCATTTTCAGAGTCAGCAAAGAAAAAAAATGACTTAGAAGATTTAACTAGTAATTAAGAATGTGTCAGATTTTCAGAGCACAACCCCAAAGCCCACTTAACTTGCAACACCTGTTGGTGTCTACTCGGAGACAAGCAGTGTTTTTAATGTGGTGTTTTAATGGAAAACTAAGTTCTTATAAAAGTGGGACTCTTGACAACATTGCAGGCGTGCTTATTTCTTGCCCTAATCTCCCCAAATCCACTGTGAAAAGCAATGACTTAGTCTCAGAACACTCCTTTTCCCCTACATTACAACGTTTTTCTTCTGAGCCATCGCATCTTCCAACTCCCTAGAAAAGATCGCCTGAACCGAGGCAGACAGTTGGATGTGCGTCTTCCTTGTGTCCCGAGATAGCTGTGGGCAAACTGAGCATGTCGCTAAGCCCCCAGTCTAAGACTGTGTGTTTCCTCAGCTGTACTCTACAGTTAACACTAAGGAGTAAGTCATTAGCGATTATACCCTCCTCCAAAACACATCAAATTACCTGAGAGGTGGTCACTTAGTCATCTGTGTGCACTGAGGCTACAAGTATTGATGTCTGATTTTATGTATTTTGAGAAATGTGTTTTTTTTTTTCATGTGGAACTTTGAAAAATGAAGAGAATTAAGTTGTTTCTAAAAAGCCCAAGCAGCCTGCCATCTCTTTCTTTTCTGGGCTACGGTCCAATTTGCACAGCAGTTGCGAAGAAAAAGCAAACGCATCACTAGATTCAGCGAGAAATATTGTAACAGTATGTAATCTCTGTCAAGATAAAATTGCTTTGTGATTTACATTACAATAAATCCTGACCTTTAAGTGTTGCAGACTAAGCTAATCTGTGAAGTACTTCATTCCAGCACTGAATCAGCGAGTGCAGCTCCGCCAGAGCCGCTGTGCTAGTCTCACCGTGCTGTGGTTAAGGAGCCTCTATACATCGCAGCAGTTACAGCGCATTGTTCTGTGGGTACTATAATAAGTAGAAGAATTGAAACATGCAGCCTGTTTCATCATGGTGCAATAATAGAATTATTTCACCCTCCCCTTTATTTGCCTATTATGGGAATTACAAGTAGCTACATTTAAATATCATTAGGGCCTGATTTTGATTGATTCGGACAAGGAGGTTCAGAACTAAGGTTAAAATAGCACATGGCATTTCAGCCTTAATTCACTTCTTCGGCTGTTACTTCTCTCCTCTCTCCCTCTCTTGGTAAAACAGTTGAGCTGTCACAATGAATTTCCCAGTCTTAGCTTTATACTTTTGACTTTCTGTCTGCCCAAGTCTGTCTGCTATTCTATCACTGGGAGGGTGGGGGCAGGGGGTAGGAGAGGTGGGATGTTTTCAGAAATGTTGTAAGTCTAAAACAAAATCAGAATTTATCAAATGTGGGGGATTTAAAGTATCATTTCCTCAACTATTTTATGCTTTTGTCCGAGTTTTGCTTCAACAACTGACAGTGTCCCAGAGGTAACCAATGCTTTTTGGATCTTTTTCCCCTCTGTGCTTCCTTCTGGAGAGTTTCTATGGTCCATCTTCAAATGTACTGATTTTGTTCCTCTGCCGTTTTGATCCGTGGTTAAATCTCATACAACATATTTTAATTTTGGATGGCAATCGCTGTGATTGCGTCACCTCAATTACAGATGCTTTTATGCATTGATGTTACTGACTGTATTGTGTTTTTGTTTGGGCTGAAGACGGGAGAGAGACTGGTTTGTTTGTTTTGTAGGTATGCCTTTAAGTAAAGTCTGATCTTGTCTTATTTATCCCGCTTCCTCTGGGGCTTCTTTTTCAGCGTTATGAGGCCAATCCAGAGCAGTATTGAATCTAGAGGTGGCTGGCTTGGCCTCTTAGTAGGCTGGACCCTCCTGAAGACTCGAAGACTTTATGTACCAGGAGATCTTTCTGCTCTGCTGGGTGGGCCTGGAACTGTTACCAACCCTCAGGGAGCTGCTTGGGTGGATTGGCCCACTGGCTCTGATGCTTTTTTTTTTTTTTTTTTTTTAAAAAAAACCACAGTTCTTTCTTCTGTTTGTACAAATCACACTTGGCCAAAGACTTGTGGGGAAGCACTTCGCAGAGCTCTAGACAGTTCTGTGTAGCAGCGAGACCACTGAGTTCAGCCGGGTTTGCTTTTCCCTCTCTCACTAGTGCAAACTGCCTTTAGATAATAAGCAGGGGCTGGGGTAGGGCTCGTGTTGGGCGTTTGTCTATGCCTAAGCATCTTACTCCCATGAAGCCTGTGGTTGGACAGCTGGAAAACAATGCTCTCTGATTTTTTTAAAGTCAGATTTACAGTGAGTAGGAGGGACAGAGAGGAAGATCTTTTGTCCAATGATTCACTCACCAAAGACTACAATGGCCAGTGTCCAGCCGAGCTGAAGCCAGGAGCCAGGACCTTCTTCTGGGTTTTCCATGTGGTTGCAGTGTCCCAAGGCATTGGGCCATCCTTGACTGCTTTCCCAGGATACAAGCAGGAAGGTAGATGGGAAATGGGGCCGCCAGGATTAGAATTGGCGCCCATATGGGATCCCGGAGTGTGCAAGGAGAGGACTTCAGCCACTAGACTACCATGCTGGGGCTCTCTCCAATGTTTTTGTCCACTTTCTTTCGTCATTGAGATGGACCTCTGCCTGATAATCTGTCACAGCCAGAAGCAGGTGTCTCAGCTGGGATTAGAAAGGTAGTTTAAGATTTTTTTGTTCAATTACTGTCATGCTTTGCTTAATGATAGAGAACTTCTGATGAAGGCATTGTTAGGTTATTTTGTCTTTGTGCAGACATGATAGTTTGAACTTAAACTCAAATGGCTGAAATGCCATTAGGCTGTGTAACTTACAGATCTGCTATTATATATAGCATGTATTATTATATTATATTATATTATATTATATTATATTATATTATATTATATTATATATTACATATATTATAGATATAGCATATATATTATATATGAGGTCTACTGTTGATCCAAGCTTTGTTGCAATGTGTGTGTCTAACTATTTAAGTTTTTGCTTCTTTCAGAGTTCTATAAAGCAAAGTGTTTGCCGAATAGTAGAGTCCTTGGCTGCTGTTTCTTGGGGGCAAGTGTTGCTCTATTTTAAAGTTACATTGAGTGCAGGGATTTGTTTTAATTTTAGTGAGGCAAACTTTATTTTTTATGATTTTTTTATTGTAGACTTTCATAATAAATTCACAGGGTGCCTTGAGGGCAGCTCGATTTGCATTGTCAGGGGCCACCTAAGAAACTCGCCTGGGATGGACCATTCTGGTCTGCCTTGGAGCACTGTTGCCTGCAACCAGAATTCCCTGCAAGGCCTTCCTGTTAACAAACAGAGGAGACATCCTTGGGGCACTGAGCGAGTGCACAGGAGCTGGGCTTCTCCTGCATGTTGAGGGGCAAACGGCAGTTCAATATATCCGAGTAGAAAGTATTGCTGGCAGTGGGAGGGTAGTTGAGTAACTCAAAGGAACTTTCCTCTGTTGAGAGGTCAGTTTCCAGCTTCCACACAATTTAAACTTTACAGTGGCCTTTCAAGAATGGCTTGGCATTAGTGGCAACAAAGAGTACATAATGACTAGTTTATAGAAGGATTATATGAACACCTTGACAGACTGATACAGACAGGCTCATACATGGCACATGCATATTTATCTTCTTATCAGTTTTTGGGGATATTGCCAATTCATGGACTGTTATTATCTGGTCAGCTAATGATGTTCACATTTTCTGTGACCTAATCTTTAGAATAGGCATCACCATATCACCCACATGTGCTACTGTCAGTTCTGACATTGCCATTCTCCGATAGCAATGTTCTCTCTATCAGGAGGAGGATGTGCCTTAGCCCGAGAAGAGTTTCCAGCGGGTCAGGGAGCCTTGCTGCTCAGGGCGCTTCAGACAATCTCTGCCTCCTGACTCAGGAGTGGCCCCAGGTATGCAGATACAGTCGTCTGCTGACACACACAAGTCACTTCCTGACACACACGTGCAAGTCCTTAGGTGAGCAGACACAGTCATCTCCTGACGCATGGCGTCCTTAGCTATGCACGCACAGGCACCTCCGGACCCTGCATGCTGAGCGCACTCAGGCCTTCCAGCTTTTGATGTTTGCCCCTGTCTGTTGGACTTGGGGTGACAGAGTATCTCAACTGCCTTGTTGTAGACATTGGTGTGTTTATTTTTACAGTCATAGCTGTAAAAGCTTTTGGTTTTGTGTTGAAATTTAATAAGATTTAAACTCCCTGTCTGCCACCATCATCTTCCCACCATTTCCTCTGCTTTGACTTCTTGATACTTTTGTCCCCTTGTCTTTTGAAATGGACAGAGTGATTTCCTAATACCCTTTCCAACACTGAAGTGTGTAGCTGTCAGATGCCCTCTGAGGTCTTCACTGGATCCAAAACCGTGGCAGCAGGAGTGCCTGAGGCGTTGTTCACTGTCATCTTCTCAAACACTGTCTCCGATTCACTTGCTGTGTTGTGTGATTGTGTTTGTCCCCATGCATCACTATCTCCAGTAATCTCTTGCCAGTCATTCTGCACAAATCCTGAGGTTAAACTGTGGGCCAGTTTACTTCTCCAGGTACTTGCGCCTCTGTGCTGGCCTGTTTCAAAGCGCAATGAAACAGCAACACTCATTTCTCAAATACCTGGTTGTCTGGGCAGATCTGATTAAGACTTGGAGGTGGAATGTGCACATTCCTTATGTATTCCCCATGCCTATCACACAGTCCCCTTTCCCTTCCTAATCTCTTCTCCACCTCTGTGTTGTTCCCTTTTTGACTCAAGTTTTTCTTATGACTTCCCTTTCTCTCTCCTGATGTTTCAGTTTTAGGGTTTTTTTTCCCCTCATGAGTTATTATCTAGTAAATCAGTTATTGTCTAATCTGTAGACAGGTCTTGCCAATGATTTTTTAATCCTCTGTTTTGCAGTTCTGGAGTGTCCATGTGATACTCTTTTAATAATTATATCATAATGAATCATCAAGTTTTGAAAATCTGCTCTAATTTTACCAATACATTTCTCCTTGTAACTTTTTTTAACACTTGTAATTACTAAAACCAAATTTTTGAGAAATTTTTCTCGGACATCTTTGTCTAAATCAGTCACGTTTCCTAGCAGACTGCATTCCTTTTTTAAAAAAGCTGCATTTTTCTTTTTCCAAGCAATTTCTTTTTTTCCTTCCTTCCTTCTTTATTCCCTCCCTTCCCTCATTTTCTTCTATCCTGTTCTTGTTTCTCTCTCTTCCATTTTAAAGATCTATTTACTTGAAATGTGGAATGATGGAGGAAGCAGGAGAGGAAGAAAGGGAGGGAGGGAAAAAGAGAAAAGAGAGAGAAACAGAGAGAGAGAGAGAGAGAAAGTATCTTTCATGTGCTGGTTTACTCTTTTTTTAAAAAAATGTATTTATTTTTATTGGGAATTCAGATATACATAGAGGAGAGACAGAGAAGAAGATCTTCCATCTGATGATTCACTCCCCAAGCAGCTGCAACAGCTGGAGCTGAACCAATCCAAAGCCAGGAGCCAGGAGCTCTTCTGGGTCTTCCATGCAGGTGCAGGGTCCCAAGGCTTTGGGGCCATCCTCAACTGCTTTCTCAGGCCACACACAGGGAACTGGATGGGAAGTGGGGCTGCTGGGATATGAACCGGCGCCCATATGAGATCCCGGCGTGTGCAAGGTGAGGACTTTAGCCACTACGCTATTGTGCTGGGTCCCTGGTTTACTCTTGGAATGACTGCTGCAGTCAGGACTGGGAGCAGCTGAAGCTGGGAGCCAAGGACACCATCTATGACTCACATGTTCTTGGGCTGTCTTCTGCTGTTTTCCCTGACACATCAGCAAGGAACTGGTGTGGAACTGGAGCAGCTGGGACGTGAGCTGGCACTCTGAACCGGGCTGCCTGCATTGCAAACGACAGCATAACTCATTGTGCCACACTCTGTCCCCATATTTTTCTTTTTGGAATAAAATTCCATACTTATCCCTTGAGTTATTCTACAGCAGCTTAAAATTGTATAGAAAGCTCCTTCTTATGTTTTATTTTGAACTATTCTATAATTCTTTTTTGGTTCTTCTCAGCATATAATTAACTCTGTGTCTTAAAACCCTTGGTAAGAAATGTTCCCACATACCTGCCCAACTCTCAATTAGTGATCCGATCTTTCTTATGTGAAACGAGAGAAATATTTATGAAACAAATAAGAGCATTTTCAAAAGGCAAGTTATATACTTGACAACAAACAGAACATGTAAGATATCCTCTAAAGATTATACCAGGTTTTACTTTAATTTTTCTAACAAAGAGTGGGAAAGTCGCCTGTTTATGGAACACCACTGCTCTTTGTAGTGCCTGTACTAATTTGTATCATCACCAATCATTGTAAAGCATTCCTGTTTCTCTTCATCTTCATCAGTGTTTGTTATTTTTTTTTTTTGTCTTTTTGCTAATAATTGTTCTGGCTGGACTGACATCTCATTGTGGTCTTGATTTGTGTTTTTACAATAGCTAATTACATGGGATCTATTTTCATGTACATTATTGGCCATTTGTATTTCTGTTTCTGAAAAATGTAATTCAGGTACTTTGTCCACTTGTGAACCAGATTGGTTATGTTGTTGCTGAGTTTCCTGAGCTGCATTTATGTTGTGAATCTTAACTTTTGTTCCAAGAGACTTTTGAAGGGATCTGTTGCAGTTTTGGAGTAAGCAGGTGCTTTTGGGCAGGACTTCTCTCTGTTTGTATTCCCCCTCTGTTTTCAAGCGATAGGATAGTCTATGTCTGCTTGACAACTCAATGGAAAAATGTTCAGAAAAGTCAGAGAACTGCAATCAGTGTGGAGGCACCTGATGCTGAATACTCTCTCTAGGCCTGAGCACAAACTGAGTCTCCTTAGAGTCACTCCATTGGTCCTTAAGTCTGCTGACATTGTAAACTCCCCTGACTGCCTGCTCTGGAAATATAATAGTGACTGGTTTTCTTTTTTTTTCTTAACATGCCTAACAGATATTTTCAAATTTCTATTCCCTAGGAACTCTCACTCTGTTAGCTGAAAACCACTTCCTTGGTCTGTATCCCCTCTGAGTGACTGATGCATTCAGCTAACGCTATCCACTTTTCTGGTAAATTCGCACTTGATTTTTTATGGTGTTCCATCATGTTCTCTCTGTCCCAGCTAGATTACAGGTTCTCACTGCTAACAAAGGAGTGCCATGCTGACGTGACGTAAAAATCTTCTCAGTCAATGCAGTTCTCCCAACCACAGTGTGAGTTTTATTTTCATCACGTGCACCCTTCAGTGAGGAATCTACAGCAGGGTCTCCTGTCTGCATGGCTCCATTCCAAGTGGGCTTGCAAGGACGCTAAGCATGTTGGGTATTTTCTCTGAGGTTCTGTTGACATACACAGACCAGAGGAAGATAAGAAAATAAATTAAAGAAACATCTCAAAGTAGAATAGAGACGTCCCAGTTGACTGAGAGACAAATTAGCAGCAAGAAGCAGGCTTAGGGATTCTTTTACAAGTGGGCAGAGAGAGATCTGGGATCCACATAAAAATATGCAGGTAGATCTTGTACATATCATGGTGATCTTCTCTGTTACAAAGGCATTTGCCAACACACACCTCTGGGTAGGAATTGTAAAAACTGGAGGTAAAACCACCTGGAGGAGAATAAAAGCATAAACAAGAATTACTTCAGAGCGATCTTGTACTTAATTCTTATAATGAAAAAAAAAAAAAGCAGCAGCTCTCTAAAGGAAGGGTGCACGTAAGATTGCAATTACAGCTGTTCAAAAAAGAGGATCTCACAGTAATTCTGCGGTTCCCCCCCACCCCAAGTACAGCAGAAAAAGAGATTTCAGTGATTTTGAGGAATTCACGCTCTGGGAGGCAGATATTACCTTTCTCTTTTCAATGTACAAGTTCTGTGGAAGTGGGAGTCCCTGGTGAACATGTGTGGCTTTCTCGTGTCCTTCAACTTGGTCCATCGGGGAAAGAGGGTGCCCGGCCCCGGAGGGGTTGGCATGTGAAGACTTGCTGAGGTGTTTTATGCAGACCAGGGTGAGACGTGAAACGTGAGAGGGAACACAGGAAAACCAAGGCATAGCGGGTCATAACTCAGATGAGGACTGACGCAGGCAGATGGTGCCTAACACCTCTCACCTAGCACAGTCCATAAATACTTGGTGGAAGGATGAAAGAGGGAGCATACTCGTGATTTGTTAGAAGAAACTCACAGAGTTGATGTACACGCTGAAACAGATAAGAGCTGTCATTTATCAAGATGCCAGGCATCTTTATGTTTCAGTTAATTTGTACAACACATGTAGAAGCTAAATATTTTCCTCAATGTACTTGTGAGGATGTCGAGGCTCGGTGAAACCAAGTGCCTGTGTGGCCATCTCTCAGCCAGCAAGCAGCAGAGGGAACCAAGACTGGAATGGAGTCCAGAGCATGCGCTGGCAGGGACAATGGTGTTGCCAGTGCTCCCTGAACAGAGTAGGTCAAGTCAGGACTTGGACCTTCCCGCTGCTGCCATGGCATGGACAGACATGCTCCACAGGCCAGTGAGCGAATGGCCTGAGCTCCCTGTCGTCGTGCAGATACCTACTCTCCCTCCCCCCAAATCTTCTGGTTTTTTCTTTCACATCCTTCGTAGTTAGTAGCCTGTGACTAATTCTACTTTCCTGGCTCCACAGTCAATTTGCCACAGGTCCTGGGAGTTCATCTCTGCAGCATCCTTTGTGTCTACACGCACTTGCTCTTCCTACTGCCGTCTCTGCCTCCTCCTGTCTTGTCCCATTCTAGGAGGCGTCTGATCTGTCCCTGGCTCTCTCATTGCCACTTCCCATTCAATCGAGGCAACGCCCTGGACCCACTGGTCCCAGTCAAAAACTCCTTCCTAGGATGCAAAAGAAGCGCCTTTCCCTTTATCTCTGTGCAGGTAAATTGCACGTTTGTAACTGCAGCTGCATCTCCCTTCAGAGTGTTTGTGCCAACGTTTTCATCTCAGTGTCATCCTCCCTTGCATCCAAGATCTAAGTTTCTTAGTTCAGTCCACATCAGTCACAAGTCCTGAAGTTCAGCTTCCTGAAGAGCTCCCAGCTTGGTGCATCTATCTCCATCTTCTCTGTTACTTTTTAGGTTCTGTCTTCTGCAGCTGTGGCGGACTGAGCCATCCAGGCAGCCATGACATTGCATCCAACAAATCATTTTGTTGCCATGACGTTGCTCTTCCGAGTTATCCCTTTCCATGTGTAAGAGTATTTCAAAGTGTCCGTGGAAGATGTGATACAAACATAGCTTTATCTTGTTGCAGCAAAATTTTGAAATCTATCAATATTTTTTACTGTTATCTATTTTTTCCTTAATATCCTCAAATGCAAAAATATCAAAATTTTCTTCTGTGTCCGGCACAGTAATCTAGCAATCCCATATGGATGCCAGTTCTAATCCCAGCAGCCCCACTTCCCATCCAGCTCCCTGCTTGGGACCTGGGAGAGCAGTGGAGGATGGCCCAATGACTTGGGACCCTGCACCTGTGTGGAAGACCCAGAAGAAGCTTCCTGGCTCCTGGCTTCAGCTCGGCTCAGCTCGGTCATTGTGGCCACTTGTGGAGTGAATCATCGGATGGAGGATCTTTCTCTCTGTCTGTCTTCCTCTCTATATATCTGAATTTGCAATAAAAATAAACAAATCTTAAAAATATTTTTTTCTTCTACAAAAATTAGCTTATCTTGCAGTTATGTTTTCCACAAACTATTTGAAGCATGCTCATATTATATTTTGTCATCTCTAATAGACCTCTTTTTTTTTTTACCGTTTATTTTGAAATCAGGATATATCTCTTACAATCTCTTTTCTTGTAATTTAATAGCATTTTTTTTAGGCTTCTTAGATTTATTGAAGTATGATTGGAAGCAAAATTATTCTTCTGGATGTGCATAACAACTTTAATCACACCTCATAATCTGTAGAATAAAATTCAATATTCTTAAATATTTATTAATTTGATTGTCTATTTTATTGGAAAGGCAGATTTACAGAGAGAAGGAGAGACAGAGAAAGGATTTACTTTTCAGTTGGCCTCAATGGCCAGAGCTGAGCCATTCTGAAGCTAGGGGCCAGGTGCTTTGTCTAGGTCTCCCATGTGGGTGTAGGGTTCCAAGGCTTTGGGCCATCATCCCCTGCTTTCTCAGGGAGCTGGATTGGAAGTGGAGCAGCCAGGACATGAACCAGTGCCCATATGGGATGGTGGTACTTGCAGGTGCAGAGTTAGCCAGTTGAGCCATCGTGATAATTCCCTCCACCCCCAGCCCCAGTTAAATATTCTTACTGTGTTTACAAGGTCTTGTCATCTCTCTTACTGACATCTGCAGAATGATTTTGTGCTATTCCTCTACTCACACGATTTACTGAGTGACTTCCTGTGAGCCTGGCACTATGATAATAGGTCAAAGAGACACAGAAATAGCCGTGACCGCTGCCTCATGGGGCTGCCTGCTCAGCAGAGGCCCTCCTGGCCTGTCCTCAGTCGTCTCGGGAATCCTTCCACATGCCAGTCACCTTCTCAGCAAGGCACTGCTTTGGGCCCGTCTCCCTCCTTCGTGCCCTTTGAAGTTTATTTTACATAGCTCTTCCCTCCGGCCATTGGCTCCGACACTTCCAGGGCTCCAGCAGTTCTTTCTATGGCACTCACTGCATTTGCTTCCTGTGGGTCTGTCTTCATCCCTGCCCTGTCATGGCCATGAAGCCTGGGCCTACGTCTGTTTAACTCACAGCTTTGCCTGGTCCACCCTCAGGGCCTCTGTAAATATTTATGGTGTCAACAAATAATGGAATGGGAAACAGGAATTCTAAACTGAGCCATCCTGAAGCACTCTAAATTTCCTAACATTTGAATGTATTATTTAAACCAAGCCAAGCAACCCCGCAGGAGAACTCTCAACATACGGGGTTAAATGAACTGCTTTAGATAGACAAGTGAGGAGAGACTATATTATCGATTTTAAGCTGTGATGCACTGAAGCTGATATGAAATATCACAAATATTTCCTTCCTCAAAGAAAGTGGTAAAATGACATAGAATCCATTGTTTTCTTTCTTCCTGAGCTTTTTTGGTACGCTGCCTTCTCCTTGGTCTGCACTTTGTATTGAAGATAGGTGGCCTTGCGGATTAGCCCAGTGGGTTTAGGTTGTGGAGTCAGTTCCACATGGTGAGTTAGCCCAGTGTGCAGATGCAGCCTGCTGCTCTGTAAGCTCAAGTCCAGATACAGTCTGAGAAAGCAATGCCGAAGGAAGCCTGCCCATCTCATCGTTAAAAATGCAGTGTGATTTCATTAGAGCTCAGACTCGCTAATGCTATTTTCTCTTTGCTCTAGATATGATTTCTCTGCAGTGTATGTTGCCTAGTTCATTATGCGGTCGTACGTTTCGTATAATTTCCTCCTCAATGATATTAATGGAATCCTTCTTCGAGTTACTGAAGAGACATTTGAGAAATAGTAAAATGAACAAAAATAGACCCCAAACTTACCTTTAAAACGTTGCCCAATAGCCAGAGGAAGAGCCACAACCTTGGGTTTCTGCTTATTGAATTTTCGCTCTTGTATTTTTAGTAACACTTCCCCAAATCCTTGGATGAAAGTGCTGTAAAATCGGAAGCATTATTACCACAACCTATAGCAGCAAACGACTTCAACAGAGGTGTAATCTTAAGGAAAATTCTTATAACAACATTCCTATTCAAAGACCTTGTGATATAAACCAAACTCTGTGGGGGTATTATTTTCAAGCATAACAGGTTGACATTATATAATTACACACTGTTGGATATTGAAATATCAAAAAAGGAAAAAGTGCTCGTGGTAGTACTCACAGAGCTCTGTTATGAGTGCTCACATGTACCCACATATCTTTAGAGAATTATTTCTAGTTATATATTACAGATGGGAGCAAAGATTCGGTGATTTATTTAATATCAGTATTAGGTTTTGACATTAATGTCTTAGCGAGTACGGGGAAGTGAAACCCTAGGACTGGTTTCGAGTCAGTACCTTGTCTGCCCTGGATCTCGGCTCCATTGTTCTGTGTTCAGCTTGTTAAATACACTTTTCCTACATGGATGTGTTTATAAATGTTCAAAATTCCATCCAGCTGTTTTAATTTATGCCTCCAATGACTTAATTTCCCCCTTATTGTTATTTCCATATTTAATAAGGAAAGTATCTTTTCTTCTCAGATAGATTTCTCTGTTCGTTCCCACTGCACCATGCAGTCCCACTTCACACATCTTCTGTGTGTGGGTGACCAACAATTTGTCAGCATTTCTGACTTTTCAAGTTTCCTTTTCACTGTCCTCAATGCTAGATATCTCCTGCTTAATCTCTGGATTATTGCTAACTTTCTTCCTTTTAAAGTTTTGGTTTCTAATCTTTTCCATTCTTTCTCATTTGTCTGGTGTGTGGTTCTTCATGAAATGAAGTAGATATTTAGACCACAAATGCCCTCATTCTGTAAATATCATCTGAACTTTTAAGTTGATCAATTTGATAATCTTGAATATTTTTTTTCTGACTCTGATGCATGTACAAGCCACTTGATTTCGATTCTGTTTAATTTTGTTTTTAAAAATATGTAAGACATATTTATAGGCACATATTTATTATTCTTAGCAACATTTTCACACCCCTAAAGTGATATCTATGGAGAAGAGAGGAGAGACAGAGATACATCAGGAAGCTAAAAGATGACTATAATCATTTGTTAAACTTTCTGCAGACATCCAGATGCAATATAGGAACACCTGCTACTTAAGATCAGGTATTGTTAAAGTCAACAATATACATGACGGCAGTATAGGAAAATAAGGGAACTGCTCCTTCTGTCATTAACCAGTTCAACCAACTAAACACAAAAGCGGCAACAGAGTGGGCTGTGCCAGTCGGGGGGCAGGGACTGAAGTGGTGTGTGCTCAAGAAAGCGGGAAAGAAGGGTCTGCCCGATGGCCGCAAGGGGATCAAAAAGCCTAGAATTCCACCATCCTGCCAGCTTTCCTTCCGACACTTCTCTGACTCTGTCGGTGCAAACTAAGCTCCAGGTGCTAGGATGGAAGATGAAAAGTCTTCAACCACCACTTTCTCAATCCTCTATTCCTGAACCTTGCGGGAGCAGGGTCAAAAGCACAAGAGGTTGTCAATAAACTTTTATAATAAGAGCAGTAACTTGAAAAGGGAATTCAGTTCACCTGAACTTGTTTTTTTTTTTTTTCAAAATAAAATATACTCAGAGACTCCTTGTTAATAGCTGGTCTTTAATAAAAACTTTTACATGTGTGATCTTGACACATGTCACTGAAATAATTTATCTTTCAGCATAAGCAAAATTGAAAGGTATAACCCAGCATAAGGAAAAATAGTCATCAATTAAAGCCAAATGCTCTGGAGACAGAGTATGATGGTTTTGCTTTATCTTTTAAAATCTGTTCTCGACACCTTTTTATGTTCTCTTTGGGGTGTTGGTGTTCATGAATAAAAATATTACTTTAAAAACAAAACAAAGATTTCTCCTTGAGAGCCTTCTGTTACAATTTATACTATTGAAATTTTGACATTTTCTAATGGCATAAAAGAAGTTCTATTTTTAACAAAGCACTAGATTAGAAAAGAGCTTTGAGATTTCCAAGTTGTAGAGATGCTTGGATCTTTGTGATTATTACTTGGCACTAAAAACTATGGTGTAATACAATAATTTTGGTAGACCTTGTTTTTATTTTAAACAATAACTGACTTGTATGCCTCAAGAGTATTGTGACCAGTGATCACAATTTTAAAAGGTAGCAACTATTAGAAGTGGCATGCATCGTGATGTCCATTTGGACAAGAGAATCTTGTATGGAAAGCCACCAGGAAGATTTTACCTGTATCATAACTACTCAGAGGGTTCCCTAATCTGAGACTTCATGCCCGACACAGACTTGTTTGAGAATGATCAAACTTGACTTCACGACAACCAGTTAGGAAGGACCAGGCGTGAGCTGTGATTGCATTAGTGAGCTACCTCTCACTCAGACAGTGGAACAAAGAACCCAGTTTTTTTGCTTAAGCTCAGTTTGTTTTCTCTCTATAGTGAATCATTAAAAAAAAAAAGTAAACATCCTACAACATATTTCTTGATGTATCTTTTATTGGCACCATGGCCTTTATTAATTTTTTTTAAATGTGCAATTACAAATTCTCAAAATCTACCTAAAATTCTGGAAATTCTGTGCTTTTCCCTAAGTATTTTCTATTTAATTTTTTAAATGGAGTTTTACTTTGCAGCTCTGCCTCATTCTATTTGAAGCATTCCGGACCTGTGTTCCTTCTGCAAATACTTATTGAAAATTTATGATGAGCAAGAATTGTGCTAAACACAGAGGCCATAACAGTTCATTTGATACCATCCCAGCCCCAATGGAACTTACACATGAGTGGGAAATAGAAACAAACAGAAAAGAATAGCTGAATAGTTTCCACATGGGGAAGAGCTGGGACTGGAGTAAATGGAGAAAGCAAAGAGATCTTAAAGGAGGTGCTAAAACTGATACCTTTACAACAACAGATGGATTGACTGTCCTGCTAGAAACAGGGTCTTGGACCTATTGATGGACCACTCGGTTGAGTACAGCAGATTGAACCTAATTCTGCATATTAGAGCTTGCTTGCACCCACTTACAAGGTCTACTCTTTTAAAAGCTGCTCCAAATAAGAGAGACTTTGAAAAGAACATGATTATTAACAGTTAAGCTGCAAATAACAGAACCAACAATGTAAGTTGGTTAAACAACTACGGAATTTAGTTCCCATCACTACCAGGAGTGGGGTGGCTGCTTCTCACACAGCTGCTTCCGTGCAGTGGGGAGGGCCCACCTTCCTCCTGCCTCCACCCTCTGCTGCTCTCAGCATCCACTTCAACCTTGCACCTGCATCTCCTGGTGGTCACCACTGGGGCCATCAGGTCTAGCTGATGACATTATAGAAAGATGAAATCAAGCTAGATAATGTATCTGTCACTTCTCATACTTACTGATTTTTTTTCATGGTGAGAACATTTAAAATCGAATCTTTAAGCAATTTTGGAGTCTCTGATACACTTTTATTAACTAGTCACCGTTCAGTGCAGTGGATCAGGAAAGCTTATTTTTCCTCTTCCATCAAGACTTTATTCCTGTGGAACATCTTGTGCCACTTCCCCGTCCACCTGCCTCCTGCAGCCTCCAGGGGCCTTCCTTCTGCCCTCTAATTCTGTGAGTTCAACTCACTAAGAAACATCCCACATACAGGCGAGGTCTTGGGGAGTGGCTGCTTACACCCAGCAGGACAGATGGAGGGTCCTCACCTGCCTTATCCAGTCAAGTTGTAATTTGGAATCTGGCCTGTGTTGAACCAGAGTTCCACAACACTTGCTCAGTGGAGAGGCACACTCAGGGAGGAGGTTGAATCAGTACGTGCTCCCCTAGTTGAGGACAGGAAGTGTAGGCAGGCACTGGAGGAGAATCACTGCTCTGCTGGGAGGAGCAGAACGTGGATGTGAGGTTGGCCAACAGCACTGTGTTCGTTCCCTCATGCCTCCCGCCCAGCCACCGCACACTTGAGTCTCACTGGAGGAAAAGGGCCAGTGTTCCTGATGGATTCTGGGTTTTTGGATTATGTGAGATCGGTGATTAGGGAGAGCTGACATCAGCGCGGAGTTGTGCGGATGGCTGTTCCGGCTTTCCTTCCCTTGCTTCCTGACTGCTCCTTATGCATTTCTAGGTTGGTTTCTGTGGTCCACGTTTACCGTGGAGTAGAAAGAAATTGCAGGCATTTATTTTGCTGTAAAGTATTTTTAGATGCTTTATGGGCTGTGTATCAATTACTCTATAACATAGAATTAGGAAGGAATGTTCAAAATATTTTTAGCAACCTTTGATAATATTTTAAGAGCATTTGATTCTGACGCATGCCATATCATTTGCTGAGATGCAGGTTACATCACACAAAGGTTATGTGTTGGGGAAAGTACGAAAAATATCCCTAACAAAAATATCTCCTTGAGACACAGATGGAGCAACGTTCCCTCAAAGGAAAGAAAGATGCGCTGATTACTCTGGTTTTTCTTTTCTTTGTTGGTGCTTCCTAGGCAAGGGTGATGTTTTGGATTCTCGTCATGACAGAGATGCCCAAACCAGAGGGAGTGAATGTGTATTGGATGACTGGCCCTTATTTTTCCTTCAAGATTATTCTTTCCTTTCGGCCACACAAGGTGGAGACTCGTGCTTGGCAGGGACTGGACAAAGATAACACATCCCCTGTAGCAACTGGCAGAGTGTTAACTGCATTAAACTAGTGAGTGAGGCTTTTTGTTCTGTTTTGTTTTTGCAAGTCTGTTCAGGACAGCCTTTGATGGACATAGCGGTGATATAATCAATGGTTTAAAGAGCAGAAAATAAATATTTCCACCTCATATTTGAATAGTGCCCCCCTTTTGCTCTGGGGGTGGTTTTGTGTGATTATCTCATAGGATGGAATCACTTTGCAATGAGGGAGGCCGGTAATATTATGACCACTTTGCAACAAAGAAAACTAAGATACATACATGCATCTCACCTGGAAAATCAAGTGTGGGAACTCAATTTTTCTCCTATGTCTGGGCATATGTTTAATTACTTCCTTTTTTTTTTTTTAAAGAAATATCAAAATACAAAAAAAAAAAAGGTGAACTTGAACAACAGCTGTAACAACCCTGCTATGTGAAAGAGACAAAGTGATCAATTTCAAGGGGGTGTGTGCTTCTTGGAGCCTGAACTCTGGCAGGGCTGTGTTTTAATCTGGCTCCTCCCTTTCCTATCAGACTGGGGTGTCCCAGTGCTTACCTGTGGATTCCATCTCCAGCAGGTGCGTTCCTTAGGTTCTGGCTTTTATGCTCTAACCTCCCCTCCCCCTGTCGCATCCCAGACTCAGGCTGCTAATGGCAATGTTTAGGCCTTGAATTACCTGGAAAGCTGTCTTGAAGGCACAGTGCACCATCAGTGGGCACTGTCTCATTACTAAGAGGCTTCTGTTTAGGTAAATGCATTAAAGAGAAGAGATGTTGGGAATCTTGGAAATCATAAATGTCACGTGGTGGTTATTCACTCCTGGAATGTCCCCAGATATAAACTTAAGAATTTGATGATTGACATACACTTGGCCTGGAGTGAATAGCTATAGATAGCCACAGAGTTTGTCGTTGAAGTGACTGCGTTGCCGATTTGGTGCTTTCTGCATACAAAATAGATCTTTGAGTAAGGTATACTTTTTGACAGCTGCTGATAACATCTGAGAGACAATTTAATTCGTCTGCAAGCAGAGCAGCAGAAAGTAAAAACAAAAAAAAAAAAGAAAGAAAAAAAAAGGCAAGTGGGCTCCATCACCACCCCTGCTTACTCGATGAATATCAATAAATATGGATGAAACACCTGAAGGAGCACACGAGTGCCTAGTTAGCAAATTTGCCAAGTATGCAGACAATGGGTCTACTGCATGATTATGTTTGTTGAAAATAAAAAAAGAAAGACACATAAATAGGGCTCATGAGAATGAGGAGTCAGTGACAGCGTGGCATAACGCTCTTAAAGCATCTTTCATCTGGGTGGTTGAAAGCATTTTAAAAGTGTCCTCATTACACCCTGCTTATGCTAGTCGGTGGGAAGGAAATATCAACTCCATTTAAATGAGAAAAGGATGCTGCACTGGGAGTCGGAGAGTGAACTGCTCATTGTCCTGGTCTCCAACACGGGAGCTGTGTCTATCTGTGGCAAGTGTATTGTGTCATTTGCCCCCAAACAATCTTTTTCTAGCTCTGTATAAATTATCTACCTGGCAGAAAAAGGAGACTAAAGCTGCGAGCAAAAAATACACTTCTGTGGGTGTAATGGTACTCGTGTCCAAATAAAATTTGGCCTTCTTCCATCAGCAGGAATGCCTGGTGGTAGTACTAACTTTAAAACCCTGGGTTGTCAACAAACAGAAGGAGCTGCATTGAGCAAGAGCAGAGAAGAAGGGACGAGACAGGGAAAGCACACAGGCTTTTCAGAGGATTTGACCTAAGCCTTCCAAGGCGGAGATGGATCAGGGGGTGGGGGGCTTTCCCTGGGGCCAGGATTCTTCTCCTACCCTCTTCCTCACCTGTTGTGTGTGCCCCACTTTAGCTTCCTTGCTCCCCTGGAAGGACTGGATGTCAGTTGATCACAAGAGTGCAGGGGGCAAGTGGTCCAGGTAATCCTTCTGAGAACAGTGGGCATCTTTCCAAAGCACCTGCTTCATTCTCTGAAATCACCCTTCACTTGCCTCTTCTCACACTGGCTCTAGCCATGCCAGGAGGCCCACAGGCCCTTGCCCCAGTTGTGTCTTCATGAGCTGTTTTCTTGGCTGGCATTGTTTCTGCACCCAAGCAGCATTTCCGTGATGTGCCCTCTCCCCGCCTCTGAGTGTGGATTCATGATTGCCAGGCATCCCATTTTGCTATGCATGGAGGACAGCAGACTTTCCTCCTGGTCAGAGGATGCCTTGGCCACCCTGTCTAAACTGCAGTTCCTCCCCTTTGGCCTCTCAGTCTCTCACCCCCAGCTCATATATTTAACATTGCACATACTTATTTATTATTCTTTCTTTTGTCTTCTTCTGTCTTCCTGAGGGCAGGTATTCAAAGAACTCTTTCTTTTTTCCCAAGCTTTAAAAAAAAGATTAAATTTTTTTTTTTTTTTTTTTTACTTTAAAGGCAGAAAGAGAAAGAGAGAGAGAGAAAGAGAGAGAGGGCACTTCCATCTCCTGGTTCACTCCGCTGCGATTTTTAAAAAAAAAACAAATGTAGACTACTAATAGAACGCAGCACTACATTTTAGATATCACATTGGCAGATCTTGTATATGGATGAATGTCAACTTGATTGCATTCTATGAAATGTGTTTTTAGGTGAAAGTTCAGTTTGTTTTAATGCATGTCAGTCTTGTATTTTCTCTCATGAAAACTGGGACATATATTGGATGAACTAGTACAGCACCTTTTGCCTTAATACAGAGTCATTATTGGCAGGAGCAATAGAGGGTGATTCTAGAAATCAGATCTTCTCTCATCTGTCTGTCTAATACAGGGAGTAATTGACTCCAGCTGGCAGGAAGGTCTAGAAGACCCATGGTCCCATGATCTATTCCCTGCATGCTGAAGCCCCAGAACACTGGAGCTGTAATTCAGTCTGCGGATCCCTGTGCATGGTAGCAGATGGGAAGCGATATCCCAGCTTAACAGTGAGGCAGATGAAGTGGGTGAGTCCTTCCTCAACCGTACCTCGATGCTCAGGCCCTCCCCAGGTTGTGGAACATTTGCTCACGCAGAGGGCGAGGTGCCTCCCTGAATGGAAAGATTCAAATGCCCATTTCATCTCATAGATCACCTCCCTTCCTGTCCCCACTCCCACTCACAAGGCCACCAAATAACAGGTAATCTGCCTGGCCTGTGACTTCGTCAGGCTGACTGATGGAGTCAGCTGTCCCAAGGAGCTGTGTGACATCAGTAAGGGGAGGTGAGAAGAGTTAAGCCTACCTGCTCCGGGAGGCCTGTTCTGCAGGTGGGTGAGCAGCTGGCTGTCAGGTGGTTCCACACTTGTATCTTGGTCCACACCTGTTCTCTGCCTCTCAGTGGCATTCAGAGATCACACATGTGGGGGCTGCAGTTTCCCTTCCAATCTGGGCAGTCGCTTGCAGGTGCATAGGTAAGGAGATGTTCTGGTGTCTTCTTAACCACTTTTAGTCTACTCAGCTTTTCAGAAACAGGTCACTTACAAGGGCAAGGCTTTGTTCCCTCATTTGAAGTAGACTTTGGATCCTCATTTTCCAACTGGATTCCATCTTGTTAAATGGGTGAATAGTTACAAAGAGGCCAACGGATGCAAAATTGAAAGAAACTCTCAGGTTGGGGCTGTCTGCAATTTACTGCCTTGGCCAAATGACTGGTTCCATAAATATTTCAGTCTCCACTGCTCCCTAGTTTGTGTGGGGCTTTAAAAAGCTGGTAATGTATGTGGCAGAGGAGGTCAGACTGCCACCTACCATGTCCTTTCTAGCTGTAGCATGACAATGCTCAGCTCTCAGCCGGTTGACTCAAGACAGGACAACTACTACAGCACAGCTATGCTCAGGTTGTCTGGGGGACAGGTACAAGAGGAGATTTTTTTGCACAGAAGCTCGGATGTTGTTTATTTAGGCTGACTCAGATGCTCTGTCTGGGGACAACTTCATGAAGATGCATAGAGAAAACCCTTGTAGTTTTATTAGCAGCAGAAGGGCTGAGTGAACTGAAGTCTCCTGAAGCCAGCAGCAAGGGCTGAAAGACATACCCCTCTTGAGGGGAGTGAAGGGGCTTGAGCAAAAGGGCTGGGGCGGTTGGGGATGGTGGGAAAGGGCACCATCCTGCAGGTGAGGGCGGAGAGGCGCTCAGCTCCCGCACCTGCTCTGAGTCCTCCGATTGTTGAGCTGTAGCACGTTCCTTATACCAGTCCCTGGGTTTTCAGAGTTGAGGTTGTGTGTGTGCCCACCAGCCCTCTTCATCATTTAAAGATTTATTTACTTTTATTTGAGAGGCAGATTTACAGAAAACCAGGAGATGAGGAGAGAGAGAGAGAGGAGAGCTCTCCTCTGGTTGACTCCTCAGATGGCTGCAGTGACTGGAGTTGAGCCTGTCTGAACTCCATTATGGTCTCCCACGCGGGCTCAGCAGCCCAACCACGCGGGCTCAGCTGCATTGGAAGTGAAGCAGCTGGGTCTTGAACCGGCACCCATATGTAATGCCAGTGATGCAGGCAGAGGCTAAGCCTGCTTAGGCCACAATGCCAGTCCCAGAGCTTTTTTCTTTTTAAATATATATATTTTAATTTTTTTGCACTATTTGGGGTGATTTGAGTCAGGGTCTGTATCTGAAGAAAAATAATGAACACAAGATCCTTGATGGCAAGAAATAAATCCCCATTTATCATTGCAAGTCTGCCATTTTAAACTAACTATGCAATTACACTAACTTTGTTCCAGAAATATTTCTAATAAATAAGTAGAAAATGACCACTGTTCATCTTTGTCTTCTGTGATAATGACATGCACATATTTTAAGTGTTCCGTTGGATGAGTGCTTCTGCTACATTTTTGCAGTCATGTGAGTAAGCGCCATCACAATCAAGGTATAAGACCTTTGCCTCAATCCCCAAAGTTTCTTGCATCTTTTGGGTAGTCAGTAATAGAGATGAATTGTATGACATCTAATTGATGTCCAGGGACCAGGAGAATTGGTTGGTATTTCAACACATCCCTCAACACATTTGGTGCCAAAGGGTCTGGAAGTAAAAGGAGCTCAAATGTAGGAACAAAGCAGGGTAGATTCATGAATCAGGAAACCGAGGGGCCCCAGTGTGATAGCCTAGTGACTAAATCCTCTACTAGCAACCATCAGGATACCATATGGGTGCCGGTTCATGTCACAGCTACTCCAATTTTTCCTCAAGCTCCCTGCTTGTAGCCTGGGAGGGCAGTAGAAGATGGCCCAAAGCCTTGGGAACCTGCACTCGTGTGGGAGACCCAGCAGTGGCTCTGGGCTCCTGGCTTTGAATCAGCTCAGCTCTGGCCACTGAGACTACTTGGAGTGAACCAGTTGAGGTCACATGGGTGGTGAACCAGCAGATGGAAGATCTTTCCCTCTGTGTCTCCTTCTGTCTGTGTGCCTTTTCAATAAAAATAAATCATAAAAAAACAAAATGGAGACAGCCATCTGCTATAGCTTGAATGTTTTTTCTCCTCCAGAAATGCATATTGACACATGATCCTCCAGGTGGAAGGGCTGGTGGAGCCGCGAGGGCGCCACCTGCAGGGGAAGGACTGGTGTCGTCTACACTGGGCGGAGCCAGGGTGTTCCATTCTACCTTCTTCCTTGTGATGACTCAGAGTCCATTCTGCATCTGAGAAGCAGAGCAGCCCTGACCTGACAGACAGTCCTCCCAGGCCCTTGACCCTGAGTGCTCAGGCTCCCCAACCGTGAGCAGCAGGAAGCAACTAATATACAATCCTTAGCGTTCAGCTCCAGCACCCCTGTTCTTTTGATAGCAGGTGAGTCTAATGGATAAAATAAACTCATTCAACCATGAACAAAAAGGCAAAAATGCTCTTTCCAAACAAAGGTGAGGCAAGAAAGAGAAAAACTGAGACCTAAGCAATAAGAGAAAACTCCCCAGGGAGGCGCTACTGTCATCAGGAGAAAATTTCTGTATTGATTTTTTTTATCGTTTGTATATTGTGAGCATGAATATTTTACATATATATATTCACAGCCAAAAAAAAAACCACCCAAAAATAAGTGAAAATAAAGAAACTCAGAGAAAATATGAAGCATGGAGATGAGAATGAACAGAATTTAGAAAAGAAAGGAAAGGAAAAGATAAACTTATTTCAGAAACTCATGCGATGGTAAGTACCACAAAAGCAGCAACATGTAGAGGAAAATGAGAAAACCCAAAAATAAAATTAAAATAAAATGAGGACTAGAGGAGAAGCAGGAGAGATTAGAATATAGAGCAATTCTACAAAGCTAACACTTTAAGTTCCTGAGGAAAAAAAAAATAATGTGGCAAATACTCAAAATTATATTTTAAGGAAACACCCCTAAAATTACATTTGGAACGGCCATATCATATACCCAGAACAAATTCAAAGTCAAATTAAGACATAAAGAAATAAAGTAATGCAATTATTGTTTAAACAATGAATTCCTCTGGGTAATTAAGCAAAAAAAAAAAAAAATCCAAATCCCGTATAAAGAAAAAAAAGTGGAAATTTCCTCGTATTTGTCAGTGGCTGCAGCACATGGTATGGCTGTTCTTAAGAGACAAGATGTGAGCCAAGGGTTCCATGTCCTGCCAGTCCCCTTCCGGAGGAAGGGATTCCAGACAGAATGTGCGGGCCATGTAAGAACTTGAGTATGTTTTTCTTCCAACTAAAGATAATTAAGGAAGCAGGGACAAAATAACCTATAATAAGCAATGTATTCATTTAAATTTAGCACTGAGAAGAACACAACAGTATCTCAAAGGATAAAAGTTATGTAACGGAGCAAGAATGTTACGTAAGTGAGATGCCTTGGCACTGTAGGCTTGTGCGCTTGAGAAAAAGCCGGCAGAAGCAAAGCTGGTGCGGAGTGGGATAAGCTGGGCCGTCCGTCGTCTGATATGTCACAGCTGGAAGTAGAACGAGATGATTTCATACTGATGACCCATGTGTATTCAGCCCTCTGTATCCATGGGAAACTGGTTCCAATCTTCCTCCTTAGATACCCAAATCAGCATCTAACACAACTTGTGCACATCCTTCAGTGCATGCTAAATCAGCCCAGGCTACCCATAATCCCTGATACATTGTAAGCGCTATGTAAATAATGGCAGGGTTAGTTCCTGTATTTTTTTGGGGGGGGAGGGAATTATGCCAAGTAAAAAGGTCTGTTTTCTCTCTACAGCTTCAGTTATTTTTCTTGAATATCCTCAATCTGTGAATAGCAGAATCTGTAGGACAGAAAGCAGACGATAGTAGAACAGTAAGTATTAATACATTACAAAAATTACCGCTATGGAAAACAACTATTGATTAAGACTGGATAACACAGGCAGGGGAGAAGTAGAGCGAAGGAATGCAACTGCTGGTCAGAGTACCCTTCCTTAAAGTGTGACCATGCCAGATGTTTTCCAAGGCATTTTGATATAAGACTTTTAAATCACAGAGTAATCTAGTTAAACAAAGAGAGCACATAAGAACGCATAAGCACTATACCAAAACTAGGAATGTATAAGAAAGAAAAGGCCTGAAGATGAACCTCACTTCTAAATATGCACGTAATATATTTAGTAAAATATAAGCAAACAATTCTCAACAATACCTTAAAGTTAACAGCATAAACAAGTGGGGTCTATCCGAGAAAAGTAAGAATGACATGTTATTAATGTATTAATAAATTTAAGAACAGTCATATGTTTATGTCCATAAATGCTGGCATGGTATTTAAAAATTCAGGCCCTATTTATAATTTCTCAAAAAGCGAAAGGAAATTGTCAGATTAGGTATTTATATTTGTATGTATGCATAAGCGAAAATTTCTGTAGGTAGAGATATTCGTACATGCACATGTACATTTAATTGTCATCCCCCAAACAACTTCTTACAAAATAAGAAGCAAAGACCGTCGCAGTTAAGCCAACAGTGGGCTGCTGACATGTTGTCTTTAACGTGGCTGTTTGAAATAATATGGACAATGTTAGCACAAACAGAAAAAAAAAAACCAAACATAATAAGAAAGGAAAAGGCAATTTATATATAAATGCCAGAAAAACCTACTTAAACGCTGTTATAAAGCTGAAAAGTAAAAGGATATGAAATTACCGTATACAAACAAATGGCATTATTAGACACAGAAACCAATTAAATAGATGGTGGTTGAAGACAAGATCTGTTTACACACATACAAACAAAGAGAACAAAATACATTACGTAGGTAAAAGCTAAAAATACACGAATTGTACCAGTTGTCTTATATTTAAGACAAAGCCAAAGTATTTTGTTGTTCATGAAGAAAAAAATAAGAAGTGCATGAAACAGCACTTTTAACCCCATTTTATACAGAAGCCATTTTTATTCAAATCCTAATTCAATTTAGGGGATAATTTAGAGCAAGTGTGGTGATTGATGTTATGCATTTAGGGGACTCATGGATGTCCGGATATTTGGTAAACACTGTGCTTGCATAGCTATCTCTGATGGCTTCCAAAAGAATCAGCATTTGAACCCATAGCTTGAGCAGTGGCTTGCCTTCTCCAGCATGGACAGGGATAGTCCAACCTGAGGAGGACTGGAGGGCAGCAGAGCGGGATCTTCTCTCTCGCCGCTGGGACAGCCGTCCTCTGCTGCCCCGTGCCGTCAGAGCCCCTGACTTTCTGGCCTGTAGCTCCCGGGCCTTGTTCCTGCACCTGGGACTTCCATCCTCAGCTCCCCTGGTTCCCAGGCTTTTCTCTTGGGCTGAGAGCCACGTGACGTCCCTCCCTGGTCCTTCAGCTTGCAGACGGTGATTGTGGGACATGTCAGGAATCAGTTCTCATGATAAACCGTGCGAGTCTCAGCTTACATGTGTATTTCCGTATCTATCTGCCATCTATCTCCAATTCTCAAATTTGCTGTAGATATCTGTCAGCCATCCGTGCATCTACCATATACCTACGTGCACACACACATATATTGAGTATTTGTATCTACAAATATCCTGTTGATTCTGTTTCTATGGGTTGTACTGAGTAAACCAGAGTCTATGAATCTTAGAAATTGAGAAGAAAAAGATCAACAACCAGTAGAAAAATGAGTAAAGGTGTGAGCAGACAGAACACAGAAAAAGAAACACATAGGGGTCTTAGGTCTGTGGGAAGACGCTCAGTCTCACTGAAGCAAGTGAAAGGGAAGTTGAAGTGACATCAACATGCTGTTTGTTTACACATTAAATTTACAAAGACTCAAAGTTGTGGAATAGAAGTACAGCGGTACTTGGTAGTGGTGAGTTAGTGAGAAAAGTTCTGATACTTCCAGGAGGAATGCGAGGAACTTCAATGGAGGGAACTTGGTAATATTCAAGAAAGTAAGGTGATTTTTCATCCTTAATAATATGCATCTCATAGATAAACATACACAAAAATATTAAAATGTTCCCATGTCTGTGAGAGGGTCCACTGTGTGGGTACATTCAGACACAATATTGTCATCTGATGGGACAAAAGTCATTAAATTCTGTGTCTCCTGTGCACGTGTCATTGTATGGTGTAGTTTTCAGTGTCCATATGCAGATGGAAGAGGTACACTTTCTACTTACGAAACATCATCTTATTTCGGATGGCAAGGCAACCTGCAAAAGTAACTGCATTGTCCAAGTTTACCGGTAACTATGATTTTAACACACTGGCCTCCATCAGGGCACAGGGCACATGCCAGCATTTAAGCTTCCTCTGGCGCTGCTGATGGAGACAGGTGTCAAATGCCAAGAGATAAAGGATGGATCCTTTCTGGTCCAGTTTGATTGGCCCAGGGCAAAAGAAGTTTTGGTTGGGTGGAAAATATCTGGTATCTTCAATGGAATGATCTTTGCATTGCCAGTCCAGAGCCAGATTTAGAAAAACCTCTATCATCTATAAAGATGGGATGTAGAAGGGTAACTCTGCTCCGTGGGGCACACTCCGTGCACATGCAACCTCTCTGTGAGTGTAGCTGAGGCTCGTGTTCCCTCAGCATCTGCCGCACCGTGTGAGCAGCAGTTTGGCTCCTGGTCTGTATCCTCGGCTGGAGTTCTGCTAGGCTGTCAGCCAGGAGCTCCTTGCAGTAGGTCTTAGCACGCCAAGGTCCTGCACGCTGAGCTACAGGCCCGTGAGAGGGACATGTTCATCGACTCAGTCTCACACGCCGAGACAATTGGCTTCTTTCATCTCTACCCCTTCCCATCTCTCTTTCTAGGAAAACCCCAGTCTCTGGTCATTCACAGAGTGTGTTTGCACCAAACAATTCCAATCAAACATAATGGCCCAACATTGGATTGTGTCCAATGTCTGGGACATTTAATCTTAAGTTATTGCATGAGGGGGCATAGGCATAGTAGCTGTTTAAATCTGGCTAGGTTTTAGAAACAGGCATGGGGCTCTCCAAAAATATGGGTGGGTTCCACTTCCAGAGACTGTGGCTCTAGCTCACTTGGATATCCTGCCAGTATGATAGGAGCTTTTCCTGCACTCCAAGGAGCTTGTTCTTGCTGTTCTGCGAGTCATCGTTAGATTTCTCACACATCCTTGTCCACAAGGAAAGCAGCAGTCGGCAGCTTTGCTACGAGGAAAATGCACAGTGAATTTTTTTTTCTTTTAAAGGAGAGTCTCTAGAGGCCAGAGTCAGACTTTGACATGATGGCAGCAAGGATTTCAGTTCTGTGCAGCCGTGGCTGCTCACATGGCACTCCTTAAAATTTGTCCCAACAAAGGGATTCAGGGTTTTTTCAAACGACAGAGGAAGAAGCAGGGTATGATTTTGGCATTGCAGGGCAGACATGAGTGGGTTACAATTTTGAATTGGTAGTTTTCTTTTCCAGCCTCAGGATCCAAATTGCTTAGAGGCAGTGTGGCCAGACACTCATGTCTCCACTCCACATTTCTACCTGCCACCCATCCTGGGACCCAGAGAATGCAACCCAAGGATGATGGTCCTAGAAAGCTGAGCTAAGGCAGAAACACTGTTGCCTGGGTCACTGATCATCCTGCCAGTTTTGTCAAAAGTGATTTTAAAAGGGGGAGGGGGGAGTTTCTTTTTAAAAGAAATATTTATGCTCTTTATTAATATTGTCATTCCCGTTGTAGCTGGTGGAAGTATACAAATTATAAAACAAACAAACAAACAAACAAAAAAAAAACCAAGGGAAAAAATCCAAGAAAAGCATGCACGTTAATGAGAAATCTAATTGAGTCAACTTCTTGAAAGTTGCAAATGTTTTGTAAAACCTTTAGAATTTGCTAGGCAGCTTGAAATAGCAGGAGCTTTAATGATAAGCCCGGTTCGTCCTCACCTACTCACTGTCTTGGCAGATATTTCAGGCCAGTTAATTTCCACGTAGCCTATTTGTGCGATAATTAATGATTCCTTGTATGGTTACACTAACTGGATTTGTTTTTAGAAATCTACTCATCCCATTTGTTTCTGTCCTTTGGAAAATAAAAGAGTTTTATGTTAGAATTTTTTTTTTCTTTTAAATCTTGAGAATTTTGTTTTCAAATAACTGAAGAAATGGTTGTTCTGACAATTTAGTTAAGCTTCCCAAAGTATTTTAAGTGGGCTACCATCTCTCTGCTGGTTGATATCTTCCTATGTTATTCAAGGGTTTTTTTTTTTTTTTAATCTTCCATATTGAAAATTCTAAAATTCTCATGGAAAAGGTGATCAGGCCCATCCCAGAATCTGTATTAAAGATGTGATATTGTGGGCCCAGCGCAATAGCATAGTGGCTAAAGTCCTCGCCTTGAACGCCCCAGGATCCCATATGGATGCCAGTTTTAATCCCAGCAGCCGCATTTCCCATCCAGGTTCCTACTTGTGGTCTGGGAAAAGCAGTCAAGGACGGTCCAAAACTGTGGGACCCTGCATCCATGTGGGAGACCTGGAGGAAGCTCCTGGATCCTGGCTTCGGTTTGGCGCAGCTCCAGCCGTTGCGGCCGTTTGGGGAGTGAACCATCGGATGGAAGATCTTCCTCTCTGTCTCTCCTCCTCTCTGTATATCTGCCTTTCCACATCCCCTGGTGCTCCTCTGCCTAGTCTAGTCTCACACTGCAAGCCGGGTCAGGGAAGCATTGTGTGGCAGTGGAGCTGCACGGCCAGTTCACCCAGAGAGGAAGCCCTCACTTCTCACCTCCTGTCCCTGCTCTTCCCTGCCGGCTCCTGCTGACTTGTGCGTGCCTTCGCCCGCCACAGGTGCCGTAGTAACTAAGGAAGCACCCTTTGCTGCTTGACCCCTCCCCTCCTAGTCGCAAGAAACAATGGTAAATATTGATCCTTGTGCTTTTACTACACCAGAAGCAAAACTGGTTCTTCTATGGAGACATTTCGATTCTACGACAACTAAATGAGAATCCTGCTAGATTTCCTTTTCTCCCCACTTCGACTATTCCTAGTAATTTCATAATGTGTAACTTTGAAAAAAATTGTGCTTTGTTGTAGTTGAATTCCAAATTCCTGTGTAATTCTTTCCTTTGGTGAAATAAATTGCTGCAGGGGCTTGTGACTGTGGAACTGGTGTGTGCGAGGCAGAAGGCGTTGAGGGAACAGCGTCCTTCATCGCTCCTGCGTTTCCCTCACTCACGCTTTGCTGCGTGGAGATCAGCCTCATTCCGTGTGTGGGGGGCTCAGTCAGCTCACAACCCCCCCCCCTTTTTTAAACAGGTGATAGAATGTGAAGCTGGTGGTAACACAATGAACTGGAATTACATATCATGTGTGTAGCTATGTAACGGAAATCCACACACCAATGTTAATTTTTCAGACTTTCTTGAGTAAAGTTTTATGACATTCTTGTCACCCTATTCAACATTCTTTTCTCTACTATTTTAGAAATAGCGTTCCAAGTTGTAAAAATTATAATTTAATACGGCCTTTGAGGCATAGTCATTGTGTGGGATAATAAGGTTAATCCTTATCAGAACGATGGACCCAGTTCAGTCATTTAAAACATTCAGCTATCAATGTAAAGGGCTCTGCGTCTTAAAATATAAAAGTATACATTACTGAAATGTGTCAGTGTTGCGCTTCGTCCTAAATCCGACGTGAGATCAAAGCCATGCCATGTGACAGTTGAGGTGTGCAACTGAAAGCTAGGCCAGATGAAGCAGGGCTGGACTGCATCCCGGTACACTTAGTACTGAGTGTCACACCACGAGAGGGACACCGACACAGCAGAGCATCAAGGGGAGACTGTGGTAAGAAAACACTGCAAAGACGCGCATGTTTGGTGTGGAACCCCGAGTCCCGCGTACACTGCAGCACTGTTTAGATATTTGGAAGACTGCCACATTCTCAAAGTTGACTCATGTGTGTGTGTTGGCTTTAGAATATATGATAAAAGGCATGAAACTCCTTGTTGCAGAAAAAACAAATCCGGTAATAATTAGAACTATTCAAAAAGGAATTGTTACCATCTGAGGTTCTTTGACCCGCAACACAAATTGACAAGAGGTCCGAGTGCAGGCCAGACGAGGGTCACCGGGGATTAATGTCGAGCGGAGGGAAGAGGGCATGGTGGGGAGACTTCCCACTGCCCAGCTCCCCCAGGAAGCTGAGCAGGGGAGTCCATCGTTGGGGAGGCATGGCCTTGTCTTCATGGTGCCTGGCTGGTCCCGCCGTGCACACAGCTTTTAGTTATTCTCCACCGGCACGGTAACATAGCGCCCATGACTTTGTCCATAACATGCACCCATTGGCAGTTTTCGGTGCTATTTGTATGTCCGATGGCATGTGTTCCTCTGGGCTGTCTAGCGGAATGCCTGGGGCGGGTTGGGGTGAGGGGTCATTGCAGGTGGCTCCTAGATGTTTCTTCTTCCTAGATTGATTTGGAGGTGGGTGGGGCAGCCTGTGGTTACAGCTGGCCGCGTGGTTGCGGCAGGAGGCTGGAGTCCTGTCCGTTTTCTCTCATTAAGTACTGCTCCGGCAGTGAGCTGGGCAAAGCAGGTGGAGGACGAACAACTCCTATTACTGCGACTCCCAGAAATTGGGTTACTTACCGGCGGAATGAGTAATATCACTTTGACTGTTTCATTTTTTTTTTTCCCTTGTCATCATACGGCATACCTAAATTGTCAAAACAAGTCTTCTATAATTTTTAAAATTTGCATGTTGGTAGCCACTTTGGAATGAAACTTGATGATGATACCCAAAAGAAATAATGCCATTGTGGGATAACATTGTAGTCTGATTTTAGGAAAAATCACTGATTTCAAACCAAACTAAGAAATCTGTATGGGAGTAAGCACAATATTCGGTTGAGAAATATTTCCTGCTTGTTTTTCACCGTAGTTGTTAACGCGTTTGGTACCATGCAAACACTGAGTTGAAATGACACTGGGGTTATTAATACATGTTCAGGCTTCTGTTATTTGGAGAGGTTCCAATATTTCCAAATGTATTTTCCCTGATTTTACAAAGTGACTTCATTTTCAAATGAAAGATTTTTATGTGAATCACAACGTGGAATTATTTATTGCTTTGCAGACATTACTATGCCTACATTATATTGATTTACATTTATAATTAAGATCTATAAATTAAATAGCAAATATAATAGCACTCGCTGGCTTATCCCTTAGGTTCATTGCCTTTTTTGTTTTAGAGTTATTATTGGCTATTTCTCCTTGAATCAACATTAAACGGTATTGACTGCTTAAAAATTTTTTTAATAAGGGAATAAAAGGAGGACAACAATAATACTTGAAATTTTTCGTTTCATGTTGTGTTATTGTTGAGAGAGAAGGACCTAGATTGTCCTGAGAGGAAATTTAATACAGCTTTTATTTCTCCAACCACTGTGTGTATACATTTTCAAAAACAACTGAGAAATAACAGGAAATAAAGCAGAAGGTTTTACGGATTAGGTTGAAACTTTTAACAGAGACCTTCCGGCAGCCGGTCAAAGACTGTATTTTATTCTCAACAACATATTTTAACCAGGGCCAACGGGCACAGTTGCTGTTTATACCACACTTTGATTTTCCATGGTAACAGGTCTTTGGGTGAGACCGTCCATATGTTCCACGAATATACCTGTTATTGGTATAAGGGCAGTGGAGCGTATAAACCAGCGCTCATGGCTGAAGATCTCGTGGTGCGTGTCACTCACCTAGACTTCTTGCTTACAGTCTCTTTGGACACAGTTGGGGTTTGAGCGTTCGTCTGAGTGTATGTATTTTTCTTCCTCTAAATTGTAGTCATTCCCTTGTGGATTCAGTTCCACCCCTGAGGCTACATCTTTCATTTTACATTAGCAACTTACCATCTCAAATATTTATATATTCAGCTTATCTGCAGTCTAGGGGAAAAGCAGCATATTGTATATTTACCCTCTCTTTACCTATTTTATTTTTTTTTCCTTTTGTGATAATCAGCTCAGGCAGTGCCTCATTCCTTTGGTCAGACTTGGAAGAAGGTATTTCAGAAAAATCATCCAAAAGATGGAATTTGTCCTGTTGGATGGATCCTAGGTGATAATTGCTTAAAAAGACCTTAAGTAAAAATATATATATATATATTTTTTATCAGTGACATGACTATAAATAAGAACGACAGAAACTACACCATGAAAACCAGACCTTCAGTACTTACTTGAGCAGGGGGTTATGTGTTAAAATATGCCCTTACATAATTCCTTCATGCACGTTATTTGGTGACAAGATAGTTTTGTTTATTAGAAAACGATGGTGGTATTGTAAACACTATTTTGTTTTTTCTTAAATCACAGCAACAGGTCACTCAGATTTTTCTTTGATTATGTAGATTGTGTTTCCTTTTTTTTTTTTTAATTTTTTTCTACAGCTTTGTAACATTCCTCGGCTTCCATTCATTTGGGGCTCAGCGGCCCCCTACTGGTGGATATTTGTATTGTTTCCAAACTTTGACTATCACAGGGCAGTGACTCACTTTATTTTTATATTTGTTTCATACTTGAAGGACAATAGTTATAGAACTAATTCCAAAGAGGGTTTTAAAAGCTTCGATTTTCTTTTTAAGAGATAGGGCACTCGGACCCGGTGGGGTAGCCTAGTGGCTGGAGTCCTCGCCTTGAGCTGGCCGATTCTAATCCCGGTGGCTCTCTTTCCCATCCAGCTCTCTGCTTGCGGCCTGGAAAAGCGGTGGAGGATGACTCAAAGCCTTGGGACCCTGCACCCATGTAGGAGACCCAGAGGAGGCTCCTGGCTTCGGCTTGGCTGCAGCCGTTGCGGCCACTTGGGGGTGAGTTATCGGAGAGAGGATCTTCCTCTCTCTTTCCCTTCTGTATATCTGCCTTTCCAGTGAAAGTGAATAAATCTTAAAGAGAGAGAGAGAGATAGGGAACTTTTGCTATTGTATTGACACCATCTTCTCCCATCCCTTCTCAGTCTCAGGCACTTTTGATGAAGTTTTTTACTTTAGCCCCTGAATTGGGGACGGTTGGCTTCCCGATTGCAGAACTCTGGCTGGATCCCATTGAGTTTCCACAATTGTCAAAGTACTTTCTTGCCCAGAAAAGTGCTTTACGAACCAGCTCTGTGGTTACACGTCTCCTTGAATTACCATTTCATTGTTTAAGAACAGGTCTCTTGTAAGCTTCAGAGGAGGAGTTCTTTTATTCCTTTGCTAAATTGGTCAGCCAAAGAACAGCTTTCGGTGAATAAAAGATATTCTCATTTTAGCAAATGAAGGGGAAGTTCTCTTCCCTCCAGTCCAATGCAAAATGTTGTTATTCCTTAAAAAATGTTCTAAGTGCTCAAAGTGCTGGAAACTGTTCAGAACATGCCCCAGAACCCAGTTCCTCCCTGCATTCAAAATGTTTACATTCTAAAAATGACAAGAGAGGGAAGGTTGGGAAGGTAGCTAGATCCGGAACAGATGGGCGCATATTGCCCTCTCTCCTCACCAAATGCAGCCCTACGGATGGCTCAATAGTTAATGTAGTTTTCTCTTTACTAAGTTTTGTAAGAAACTCTGCTGTGCACAGCCAAATGACTTGAAATGTGAAGATGTAATGTCTCTTTGCTGTGCCCTGCTGTTCAAATGTTCTCAGCTTTGACAATTTATCTTGCTGGAAAATGTCTTGAGAATGTCAGTCACTTCAGCCTCCATGCTTGCCATTTGCATGTCGCGCACCTGCTGGTTCCCTTGGATGTGCTCTATTGTTATTTTTCGGCGGGGGTGGGGAAGGTGCAGTGCTGCAATTTGCAAACCTGCAGGTCGGTGTGTGTGTGTGCGCGCGCACGCATGCACGTTTGTGTGCATACATGCAGTTTGGGCATGATTCTTTGTGAGCAGGGCTATTCTTACCATCACTGATATCACCCAAGTGCCTGGTGCAATTTCAGTGCTGCATTAGACACGTGGAGAGATAATTACAGGGGAATGAAAAGGCAAATCCTCGTCTCCAAAGGGTTAGGACCCACAAGAGGATAAACAGTACGTGAAGTTACCAAGCAGTCCTCATGGGAAATGGTTCCTAGGCAAACATAGGTGCAGAGACTCCGGCAGCATTTAAATCCAAAAACGTTAGGAGCATGCCTGAGATGAGAGAGACCAGGGGGCATGAAAAGGAATAATAACCAGTGGCCTATATTCTTCTCTATTGTTTCTTTTTAATGAGCACATAATTACTTGTTTAATTAAAAATGAATAATTCAGAAAAGCAGCAATAAAATTTTTATACAACATTCTATCAGTCGGGATAATTGTGACTGTGAGTAGCAAGAGAGTCATCTTAAAGCTAATGTTTTGCTTCATTATTATGTCAAAATTTACTTCTATTCCATTGGAAAGGCAGAGATTTTCCATCCTTTGGTTCACTCTCAAATGCCTGCAACACCTAAGGCCAGAGCAGCCCAAAGCCAGGTGCTGTGAACTCAGCCTGAGTCCCCCAAACGGGAGGCGGAGACCCACGAACCAGAGCCATCACCTGCAGCTTTGTAGCAAGTACATTAGCAGCAAGCTGTATCAGAAACACAGAGATTGGGACTGCAGCAGGCAGTCCAAGGGGGAACGCAGATTCTCCAAGCCGCTCCAAGTGGCAACTCAGTTGTTATTGCTACCCATCCCTCCATCTTAAAATTAGAAGGAACGACAAAGTATTTGTTCCTTGACGAATCACTGAGTAAAAAGTTTTCAGGGTTGATTAATCCACCAGCTCCACGATGTCATCAAGGATAAAATGTTATTTCTCTTCTCAGCATTGCTGTAAGAGGAGTGTGGCATTCCTGCACGGTCACAGATGGAATAGATGGAAGTGGGAACAGGGCACGTATCACAACTTACTTCTGGGAAGTTTCCAACAGCCAGCCTTCACTCGTTTTCAACAGTTATTGACATTTTGTCGGGCCCGGCGCGGTGGCGCAAGTGGTTAAAGGTCCTCTCCTTGCACGCCCGGGATCCCATATGGGCGCCGGTTCTAATCCCGGCAGCCCCGCTTCCCTTCCAGCTCCCTGCCTGTGGCCTGGGAAAGCAGTTGAGGACAGCCCAAAGCTTTGGGAACCTGCACCCGCGTGGGAGACCCGGAAGAGGCTCCTGGCTTCGGATCGGCATAGTATCGGCCCGTTGCGCTCACTTGGGGAGTGAATCATCGGACGGAAGATCTTCCTCTCTGTCTCTCCTCTCTGTATATCCGCCTTTCCAATGAAAAAATAATAAAAATAAATCTTAAAAAAAAAAAAAAAAAAAAAGACATTTTGTCAACTTGTTTCATTTTCTTTCCTTTCCTGTGCTTTTCTTTCCCCTTCTGTCCCTCCCTCCCTCCTACCCTTCATATTGTCTATTCATCTTCCTTCCTCCCTCCTTCCTTCTTTCCTTCCCTCCTTTCTTCCTACCCTGCTCTTCTCCTTTCTCCCTTCCTCCTCCTTCTTCCCTCCCTCCTTCCCTTCCTTCTTCCCTCCCTTCCCTACTCCATCCATCCATCCTATCTTCCTTTCATTTTTCCTTCCTCCCATTGAATATCTTAAATGGTGCTCTTAGACAACAAAATGGCAGAGAACGTGCTAGCCACCAAAACCCATCACAGAATGCTACTGCTGATGTGTTTCTGATTGCTACCGCTGTGACCATTAATGAGTTGAGGGAATTTACTAAAAAAAAAAAAAAATTCCCTTCACCTATACTCTGAGTACTCTTTGGATTCTTTAAATCTTTATTTTGACATTTCAGCCCCATCTGTCACAGCTTCTGATGGTTCGACCACCTCAAGGTATCATTTTGTTTAGGGCCATAATGCTCATAAATGAATAATGGAGCCAGAATGGTAATCTGAGCTTAAACCCATGTGCTTTTGTAGCTGCACTCATAAAAGTGGGGTAGGAACTGGCCAACCAGGCAGTTGAGGAGAGCACATCTTCTAACATGGTCAAGGTGTCCGGGGAAGTTTAGATGTGGCCCCAGGGATAGAGGTAACTGACACTTGCTGAGGCTGAACACTGACGGTGTAGAATGCACTCAAGCTGCTCTGGCATCAGGTCTGCTGGGAGAATTCCCCACGTAACCGGCAAGTGGGACTACGGAAACCGCTGGATGAACACCGTCATGCCTTCCGGTGGGGGCTTCGGCTCATCCTGCTCCATGGAGCTGCTGGCTCCTCTTTGGGCTGCGAACACTGCTGCCCTTCAGACACAAACAACAGGTGAGCCAGGCTTTGAAGACTCAGGTTCCTACAGTACAGGGTGAGACCCAAATTGTGAGAGCTGTCTCATGCCCGGCCCAGGCAGGGGTCACAGGATTGAAAAACAGAAACAGTCAGCGTGTCAGTGTGACAAAACTACATTTCATTTGCCAGGTTATTGGACTCAGAGGAGTATCTTTTATGGTCATGCCAGCAGGACTGCAGATTGCAGTTCTAGGTTGTGCTCCGTAGGCAGTGCTGCTTCCAGCTCTGGAAAGTGAAACTTTGTTTCTGGCAGGGGGGTGGGGGATGGGAAGTGGAGCAGCCTAGACAAGGACTGGCGCTCATATGGGATCCCAGTGCTTGCAAGCAAAACAGTTAGCCAATTGAGCCATCGCACTGGGCCCATACTGTCTAGTTCTTAAAACTTGCCTATGGATAATACTGATTTACAAGAGAGGGAATTGAAACGTGCTTGTTCCTGTAAGCTGTTATCAGTCACTATCTCAAAGGCTGTTGTGGATAATAACAGCTACATTTATTCCAGCTACTGAGTGTCAACAATGCAGCAAGGACTCAATCCTCCTGACAATCCTGTGTGTGTTTTACTATTCTGACTTTACACATGTAGAATCTTTAAATAATAAAGTTTAAGTAACTTCCCTAGAGCTTCCTGCTGGTTCACGGCTGAGCAGGATGGGGCACTAGATCTTCACTTTCTCTCCTGCCCTCCTCATCCACATTGCTTCCAGCAGGCTTTCCCCTCATCTTGCAAATTCTTTCCTCAAATATCTCCTTCTTGTCTCCCACATTCCAGTTCTTTGCTTCTTCCTGTTTGCAAGGGTGGAGGGTTCCCGGGAAGCAGTGCTAGGATTTTGGAAGCAAGACAAAGAGCCTCTGAGTGAACACATTCATGTGTGTCTCTATTGTGTTTGTTTAGGGATTTTCATTATTTGTTGTTTTAAACTAATAAGCTTATTAAATTGCCAACTTTGTATGTCAATATCCAAATGTTCTATCAAGTTTGGTGATTGTGTTCACGTTTTTTTTTCACTGTCAAGTGGTGAATAAATATTTGCTTCCATTCCATATTTGTTAACTATTTTAGAACTTTTTTTCAAGCCAGTGAGAGTTGCAGTAAAGTAGAAATCAAAGACTTGTTTCTTATTCTCATGAAGCTTGCAAGCTGACTCAGATTATTACAACTCACCAGGGAAACTAACTGCCGACAGTGTGAGCAACTCCAAGTGATGCAGTAGTGGTTAGAGATGGGAGACTGGTGAATTTGGAGTTGTCAGGGCACTGGGATTTCAGCTGGGACTCAAAGGGATTTCCCAAAGGACCCTAAGGGCAGTATCACTTGGAGGAGAGGCAAGACCTCCCAGAGCAGGGCAGTGGAGGCCAACAAGAAGCAGCATACCAGGGAAAGGAGTTGACGTGACAGGCCCTTCTCTGCTTATGTGCTTGTCGGTTTGATGTTTTATGTATGCCATCATTGATTTTTCTGTGCCACGTACGTTTTGGCATCCACCGAACATAATTTGGTTGCTTTACATGTAAACTTTCCTAGTTTAGTTTGTTTTCCTGTTGTGCGGGCTATGTATTATTTTACTCCATTTCAGTAAGTACTATTAGTAATAAGTAATTTTTGTTTCATGTGTATATCCTGGCACTTAGTACACTACTGGGCTTATAGTTGTTATTTAATGCTATAGATTGGGGGTCTGAGACTCAGTTACTTAAAATAGTACTTTAAAATAATTTTGTTTTATTTGATTAATAAACAGAGAGAGAGATCTTTTACCTGCTGGTTCAATGGGTAAAGCTGGGGCCAAGGAACTCCATCTTGGTCTCCTGGGTTCCCAGGTAGATGCAGGCATGGATCCAAGTGTGTGTGTGTGTGTGTGTGTGTGTGTGTGTGTGTGTGTGTGTGTGTCTGGTTAGAAGGCAAAGTGATGGGTTGGGTGGAAAGCAAGAGCAAGAGGGAGAAATCTTTCATGGTTGATTGACTCCCCAAATTTCTGTAACAGCTGAGCCAGGAGTCCATCCAGGTTTCCCACAGAGCTGGAAGGGATCCAGGCACATGGACCATCATCTTGCGCCCTTTTTGTTACAGCAGCAAGAAGCTGGATTGGAAGTGGAGCAGCCTGGACTTGACACATTGAGTTGTGGTCGTCCTAACCAGTGATTGAAATGCTGAGTCCAATACCCATCCAGCTCCAACTTTTTATGGCATCACCATTAGCAGGAAGCTGGAATTGGGAATGACACCAGGACTCTAACCAGACACCCTGATATGCGATGTGGGCATCCCAAAGGCATTAATCTCTGCACCAAATGCCTGCCCCAGTCAACCTTTTTCTTTTTTTAAGTTATTCTCTCAAGTTCTCTTAGTTATGTTCAGAGGAAAGTGAGAAGGGGCCAGCTCAGGCATATGTCCCCATGTCAATGATCTTGAGAGTGGTTTGAGATGTTTTTCTCTTCTGACTACATGGAATTGAGAGAATTTGTTAGTGAGGTACAAATGCGAGGTGCTTTCCTAGTGAGAGAGGGCGCTGGTCTTTCACAAGATCCTGGATCCCAGGGCAGACCCGTGGATGGTTTCAGAGAGCACAGCAGAGACATGGTCCTCTTGTGCCAAGCAAGGAAATCTGTTTTGTTTGTAAATGGACCTGCTTCTCTGCCTCTGAGAGTAAGTGTGGCACAGGTGGCTATTTCCAGCTCAAACGCCTTCATCAGCCATAACTAATAAATTCCTTACACTGAGACCAATTTTGCCAAGTGTGGTGTGGCCAGGAAATGCTCCGGGAGTGAAGACATTTCACAGACATTTTAATACTGTGGCTCCATGCAGAGGACACTAAGCTTTCTTCCTGCTGTAACAATGGAAAAGGCCTCTGATGTGCAAACCTCATTAAATCAATCGTCCTGAGGACTGAGATGCACAGCATTATAACAGCAACAACTCCCTCCACCTTTCTGCAGTTTCCCATATGGCTTGGAAGTTGAGAGTTGGGGGGGTGGGAAATAAGCTCTTCAGTGGGTTTATTTGAATTTCACTCTATTAGATGAAATTGAAAGCCTTGAACAGCCTATAAAATGTTTTCATTTAATAGTTAATGTTTACATACTACCATCGCCCTTCCCATCTTTAAACTGTACCTATATTGAGAAAGTGTATGTAAAATGTATTGATTCAAAGTAAGGAACTGTTTTTCTTGTTCTTTATTTACACTCCTATGCTATTTTTATTTAAAAATCTGCTGTTACTTGACAAAGCAGTTTTCTGAAGAAGACTAAAAAAAAAAAATGAGCAAAAAATGTTTAAGGCAAAATGTCCTTAAAAGGACATGTTTGGCCTCAATTTAGCTTTTTCCTGTTTGTGTACAGAAAGGGAAAGAAACCTCGACTTCTGGAATATTTTAAATTGAACCTAAATGCACATAGGTGATGCCTACACAACCACGGCATTTGGAGGAACAGGTGCGAGTGGCAGAGCTGCAGGAGGCTGTGTTTGAATGCCACGAACAGTTCAAGCATCCATGTAAAGCACTCCCTGCTGCTCTATTAGGAAATGCAATGGATCCAAAATTGTTAACCTTGACTGGCTGACTGGCTGGTAGCTGGAGCCTGCCTGAGCATCTCACATCAAGATGGCCAGGAAGAGACCTGAGGGTAACCAGGACACAGTACCTCCACTTGGGGAACATGTCATCATGGAGGTAGTTTTATCACAGGTTAAACTGAGACAGCTCCAGTGACCACTGCCTGAACTGTGAATGTCGGTTCCAGGAACACTTAGATTGGATCTATAGACCAAATGGGCAGCTCACCCTCTGACCTCAGGAATTCCACAAATCGATGGCGTATTGAACCAGTTTCCTCACTGTTCTCCTGTGGTCCCTGGTTTGGTGTTTTCAGATGTTATATTAATTCTTCCAGAGACATTGATGCCGTATCTGTGTAAGACAAGTGTTTTATAATTGTGTCTCACCGTGTGATCCAACGTTATCCTGCTTGAGTGGCACTTGTCATGCTGTTCAAAACAGAACAAAAGAGCTTACTGAGATAAAAGGTTATAGTTAATACTATCCATGCCTAGACTCAGGAAATTTGAAATACCAAGCCATCATATTTCAAAAGATACATCATGTATCTATATATGTGTGTATGCATTTGAACATATATACAGACGTAGCTTGGAAATATTTTTGCAAAAATGAAATTATATTGTGTCGTCTTAGAAAGCGGCATATAAAGTCATTTGTAAAGACATAATCATTCTATCTTGTATCTTTTAAAGGATTTCTGACTCTATAACCCTCAAATATTTATCAAATACTCGCTTTCCTCATAAATGCATGGTGTAAGTACTATTGCCTTGCAAAGAAAGTTAGAACATTGCAAGCCTTTCTGGGTGGCCAGAAACTCACATGACATTTAGGGAAACTTTCCCCATCCATTTATTGACAACTTAGATTTCCTTGGCCTAGGAGAGAGTGACACTGTGGGAATGAAGCTGACTGTCTGGGATGCAACTCAGTAGTAATCATTTTACAAATTTAGTCGGTTTGTAAAGGTGGCTTACTTGTGAGGATACCTCAAAAAGTTAACAGAAAAGGGGAATACGTGCATTTATTTTTATACCAAAAAAAAAAAAACCTGAAATCCATGCTCATGAGGAAAATGAGTACTATGAGAAAATTTTCTACCCATGAACTGTTGTTTTTAACTTTTTTTTTTTTTTGGAAAGGCAGATATACACAGAAGAGGAGAGACAGAGAAATCCTTTTGTCTGCTGATTCACTCCCCAAGCAGCTACAATGGCTGGAGCTGGGCCAATTCAAAGCCAGGAACCAAGAGCTTCTTCTGGGTCTCCCACATGTGTACAGGATACCAAGGCCTTGGGCCATCCTTGACTGCTTTCCCAGGTCATAAGCAGGGAGTTGGGTGGAAAGCGGGGCTGCCAAAACACAAACCAGTGCCTATATGGGATCCCAGCGCATGCAAGGCATGGTCTTGAGCCACTAGGCTATCGTGCCGGGCCCTCTACCCTTAAGATACTTATAAATACTGCCCAGCTTTCTGTGTGACACCATTCTGGGGGAGTTGAGTCACAAGGTCTTATTCTCTGTTTACTTGGCCGTTATAGTTTTTGAGATTTGAACTCTTGAACCAATGGCCACATTTAGCAAACTGTGTCGGGGATTTGGGTGCTATTGAAAAAGGTCAGGGGTGATAGAAAAGGCAAGCAGAGTGTGCTGCGAGCATTAAGGGCCCAGAAGCATACCACACTGTCGTCAGGTGGTGCCTGGGCTGCCTTCTTTCTCAGCAATGCCAGTAGTGACTCGAGAGCAAGACTTGCACTGCCCAGCGGGGAAAGGATGCTCGTGTCATCTCTCTCTTCATCCACTTTACGTGCAGACAATGCAGAGCCAGGAATGCATGGGACAATGCAGATGAATCAGAGAAGGCTTTTTAATGATGCTGATTATGAAGTTAAACTACATATGAAAATGGTCTATATTGTTATGCTATGCTATAATCATGATTATATATTATGCTATTATGTGTGTTCTAATAATATTGTTTTGTTACATTATAATCATGATAACACAGTACCTACTACATTTGATTAATTTTATGTTAAATAAATGTTTTGACAGAATGCATTGTGAAACTAGGCTGGGGCCATTCTGCTTAAGTCCAGCCCCTGGCCTGACCTGGTGCAGGGGGCTGTGGGTTGCTTGGGGAAGGGGATTTGGGGATGTGTGGCAATGGGGACCACTGAAGGAGTACTTTACAGGTGTGAAATGACCTCTGGGGAGTTCTCTGGACCGGAGCACTGTACTCGCAGGTGAACAAGGGGCTGAGACTGAGTGGTTTGGCGGGGAAAGGGGGTAGTTTTGGAAGTCAAATCTGGGTCAGACCAACGTAATCACTCATATAGGGGATCTGGGATGGGCTAGGTGGCATCACACACCACTTACTGGCATAGGACCTGCTTGGCAGGGCTAGACCACCGTATACAGCAGTGAGTGTCAGGGCAGGGGATGGGCCTTGCAAGGCTGGGCCACGACGCCAACCAGTATGTGTGACAACCAGTTCTGGGGCAGTTTCTGTGGGGGATTTGTAGGCTTACCTCTAGGGGACTATAGTACTCCTGGTTTGTGCATGACCTGGCCATGGTGATGGGCTGAGTTAAGCATGGTTATAGAACTCACTAACACTCATGGAAATGGGTTGAGAGCAGGCTATACTGGTCCATGCTGCAGCACCCTCTGACATACAGAAGGCTGGGCCTAGGGATGCACTGTGCCAGGCTGGGGCATAGCACCCGGAAGCATCCGTAAGATCTGGGTCTGGGAGTAGGCCTGGAACTTGAGGAACTCCCCTACTAGGCTATAGCTTCTACTGGTAACATGAGAGCTGGGCCTAATAAGGCAAAGCTGCACCACCTGTCAGCATGTTGTGGGCTGGCTCTGGAAGTGGATTAAGCAGGGCTGGGCCAAGCCGTAGTACCAAGTGGCATGCATGGGAACCAGGATGGGGTGTGGGCCATGCTGGGTTAGGCTGTTGCACTTGCCAGTTCACATGAGAGCCAAGGATGGAGGCAGGTCAGGCCAGGCTGGGCTGCAGCACACTTAAGATCTGGGTCTGGAGTGGGCCTGGTAGGAAAGTTAAGGGAATTCCTCTACTAGGCTGTGGTTCCCTGCGGTGAGGGCGAGAGCCAGGGCCAGGGTGGACTGGACTGAACATTGACTGTAGCATCCCTTGGCATGAATATGGGCTGGGTCCTAGGGCATGCAAGTCTAGGGGTAGACCCCAGCTGGTACTCTCATGAGTGAGTGGACTATAGGCTGGGCTAGGTCGCAGCACTCACTGATCCATATGAGACCTAGGTCTGTGGGTGAACTAGGCAGGGCTGGGCTGTAACACCAACTGGTGAGAGCTTGAATGGATATAGGCCATTTGCCCAAGGCTGCAATACCTGACAGTGGATGCTGGGACTGGAGGCGGGTCAGGTTGGGTTAAGCACCCACCAGCACAGTTGAGATCTGCCACTGGGAGCTGATCTGATAGGGGAACTTGAAGAACTTTCCTGTTAGGACACTGTTCCTACTGATTAGTGTGAGAGCTGAAGCTGGGCTATAGTACTCTGACAGCCTACATGTGGGCCAGGTCTTAAGGGTGGGCTGGGCTGGGCCATTCTGCAGTACCTGCTGGCAGGTGTGAGAGCCAGGACAGGCTGCAATCCAAGCTGCAGTGGGCCACATGAGCACTGGGACTGGGAGCCAGCTGGGCTGTGCTAGGCTAGAGAAACTGCTGGCATGAGTTGGAACTGTAGGCAGGCTAAATGGAGCCAGGCTGTTGTACCCACCTGCAAATGCCAAGGTAAGGCGGTCATGCCAGACTGTGCTGTAGCACCCACTAAAACACACAAGACTCTGGGCTGGGAAAAAGCCTGATAGGGGAGCTTAGGCCATTGCCTCACTGGTAATTGTGAGAGCCAAGACTGTGGGTGGGCTCAGATAAATAGGGCTGTAACACCTGTAAGCGTGCGTGTGAGCTAGGCTTGAGGGAGGACTGGGATAAGGTAAGTCAGTGTATCCACTGTGCATGTAAGAGCCAGAATAAGTGTGGACCGGCTGGGCTTTACCACAGCATTTACTGCCAGGCGCTGGGACTGGGTACAAGTCATGTTGGACTGGACCACACAAACCCCTGGCAAGCGTGAGATACAGAGCTGGGAGTGGACCTGGTAGGGAAGCTGTGGGAACTGCTCTGCTGGGCTGCAGCTCCCACTTGTGAGCATTAGAGCTAGGGCTGGAGGTAGACAAGACAGGTTGGTCAAGGTGACAGCACCTAACGGTGTATGGTCGGCAACATTCAAGAACCAAGTCTCACTCTACATTATAATGAGACATTATAGAAATACGATGGTGGTGTTATTATTATCCCTACCCCTTCTGCCAAAGGTGCCCAGAGTGCAGGAAAATCTTCATATGTAATAAAAACAATTATACTTGATCAATGTATATAATTCTAATTTAAAATAGGACCAGAACAAATTGTGAAGGCGTATGTCCATCTGTAACAATTTAAAAAAGAAAATCTGTGAGTCTATGGTCTTCTTCTTTTTTTGCTCCGCTTTGATCTGAATACAAAGGCCTGGCACTGTCTTCTCAGCCTGGTGAGTTCTGTCCATTCTACTCCTGTCATCACACCATGTGGCTCTCCCCTCACACTCCAGCTCCCTGTAAGGAAAGGAATGTCTTCCCCATCACCCGCACTTCTCTGTCAGTCTGGGCTATCTACTCTGTTCACTGTTGCCTGTCTTCTCTGGTCTCTCCATCGTGACTGATGCTAGCTTTCACGGCTCTGATCATTATTCAGAATGTTTTCCAGGACTGCCAGGAGCTCCATTTCACATCAGTAACCTACCTTTTCTTCTTTCTTCAGCCTCTGACATCTCACACCCTCTTCTTTATCTGGTTTTTCCATTTAGTTTTCCAGTAAAAGCTATGAATGGCTTTGGTTTGGATCCCACTGGTCTCTGCCCCACGTAGAGGGCTCCTGCGTGTAGCCTCAGGGCTCCAGACAGTGTTGACAGTGGCCACTTCCAAACTCAGCTCCTGAGGTATGCTGAAAAAGCCCTGGTTATTGTTGACTGGCTTTGGGCTGATTGAGAAGATTGGGTGTCTCCTTCAAATCAGAGGTGGGAGTGTTGACTGCTCTTCTGGAGAGTGGTAGCCATTGGGATAAGTCCAGAAAGGAACTAAGAGTTGGCAGAAGGACAGTCAAGCAATATGGAGGTCTGTGTGAGCTTGAATAAAACACAAATGGCTCCTTACCTAGAAAAATCAAGGGATTAGATACAGTTCCTGATGGGCAGAGGAGAGAGGCTACCTCATCAATGATTACTACTCTATTTTTGAGAATAGGGGGGTCAAAACTGGCTATCCATGTGTTGTGTTTTTACATCAAATGAGCATCGTCAAAGAAAGAGAGCCAAGTGCAGATAAGCCTAGTTCAAAATGCAGTTCAAGTCCAGCTGGCTGAGAATCCTGCCTAAGGAGAGCAGGTTACCAACACACACAAGTCATACGGAAGAAGGTTGCATGCAAGGGCTTCCACAGGGCTGGGACATGGAGGACGCCAGAGCTGACAAGGGGACAGCTGTTGCTGTTTATTCATCGAGTACAGTCTTGGAAGTTAAAAGCAACTGGGAGAAAAGACACATGGTAGACGTTTGTAGAAGCCAATCAACACGGTTTTCTGACTTTTAGAAATATTCGACAGTCTTGCAGCAGAATAAACAGAAGAACAGTGAAATGTTTCAGGCTTTGGGATCGACCTGGTGGGTGATTAGAGAGATTGAGGTGGGAGTGATTAAAAATAGTACTGAGCCAGGAAGACCAAGGTTAAACAAAAAGCAAACAAAAAACTCCGGTCTGATCCAGTGGAGGTCTAAGAAGTAGTCTGAGGGTGGGTAAATGAGATAGGCTGTCACAGCACAAACTCTTCAATAAAATTCTGATGAAGTATTGTCCTTTATTTAGAATCAACCCCTCAAAAGTCACATCCCAAATAATTTGAACCTTCCTTCTCCTTATATTTCAAAAATTCATTTCTTCCTTTATACTGTAAAAGAAGTTTGTAGTGTAAGCTCTTCATTTACTTTTACAATGTAATATGGTTCTGCTAGTGGTCTGAAAATATGTTATTTGTGAGAAATGGAGCATCTACATTATTCGTGTGCCAGAGTAAATCTTACATTTTTTAGACACAAAATGCCATGTGACTGTAGAAAAAAATGACGGGTCAATCCAATTGGATACTTGAGCCAAAATACCTTATAAGTGTGTGAGTGAGATCCTGGAGCCCTAAATTTTTCTTTCTTTCCTTTTTTTTTTTATTGATTACATTGTATTATGTGACACAGTTTTATAGGCACTGGGATTCCCCTATTCCCTCCCCAAATTCCTCCACCTTGTTGCATTACCACAGTTCAAATTCAGTTGAGATTCTTTCATTGCAAGCATCTACAAAGCGTAGAGTCCAGCATCTTATTGTCCAGATTAAGCTCATATACAGTAGCAAGAATCATAGTACTTGGTTTAGAAAGCAGCAAAGACGTTAATAGTATAATGTGGTCTTCAGTGGCAAGGGATGCATTTGGCCTAATGCCCATATGTGACTACTAAGAAGTCCTTGAGTATTGCTTATCACACACACACACACACACACACACACACACACACACACACACACGTGATTTTTGCTGTCTGAAGTGTGGGATCGGTTAAACGTCTCCCGCTATCAAATCTGTGCCTTCTGCTTGGCGCAAATAACTGGTGACTCCTTTCTAGGCACCTGCTCTTCAAGTTTTTACAGACTTTTCATCCTCAGTGGTCACCTGGCTTGGATACTTTTTGTTTGAACCTTGCTCCCATCTTCTTGGTTCTGAATAGCTTTGCAGAGATCAGCACATTCTACTTCTTGCTGAGTGGCTCCCTTTCATGGAGTTACATTTTTTTTTTTTTTTTGGTTTTGTACTCATTTCATCTTTTTCTTGCTTCTCTTCTAATTAACTCCATCGTTGCCTCCTTCATTATGCTTGTAATGAGGTCACTGAGGTGTTCCGCAATTTCTGCTTTTCCCATCTGCTTCAGGGTTCCAATTAGTTTTCTTTGGAAATCTGAAGTTTCTTTTTCTTTTTTTTTCTTTTTTTTTTTTTTGCTTAGTAGCAGCTTCCAGTAATGCTAACTCTAGGATGGCCTCTTTTCTTTCATCGGTTGAAGTGAAAACGTTCAAGATTATCCCGGCTCTCAATGGTGTAAAAGGCATCATTTTCTCTAGCATAGAAATGGAGTCAGAGACAACAACAGTTGAGCTACACCGAAAATTTAAATTTCTTTTGGAAGAGTGTGAAGTCTGTTCTTCCAGATTGCAAGTAGATGCAGGTGAGAAATTTCAGAGACACTTTTATCCACACTTGGACGTGAAGGGTATGTAGCTAACACAACAAAATGAATTTTAAAGGAAATTTGCAAATAATATATTTTAAGGAAAAAGTTTTTTTTTTTTTTTGTAACTTGAATGCCTTGCTCCTGGAGTCCTACTGACATACAGAATGTTACAATAGACTGTTGTCTGGCTGTTGCTGTGAACTGAATTGTGTTTCTTCTCAAATTCACACATGGAAGTCCTAGCCGCCAACGTGACTGTGTTTGGAGATAGGTCCTGTAGAGATCATAAGTTTTATTCAGAACATAAAGGTGGGACCCTCCTCCAGTAGGATTGCTATCTTTATAAGAAAGGGAGGAGGGGCCAGAGCTATTTATCCCTTCTCTTGTCAGGTGCTGACAAAGAAGGCTATTTGAGGACAAAACATCTAGTTGCATGTCAGAAAGAGAGGCCTTCCCAGAAACTGAACTCTGCCAGAAACTTCCTCTTGTTCTCTGCAGTCCCCTGAGCTATAAGAAAGTGGGCTTGTTTTGTTTAAGCCACTAGCCAGTGGTATTTTGGCTTAGTATCCTTAGCACACTAGTATAGACAGTCAAAATAATTACAAGACAGATGTCCTCACATACTTTGTAAAGTTGAGATCTTCGTTTAAGAAGTAAAAGAAAAAACTGGAGTTCTCATAGGATACATTAGTGGGAGAAAATGGTATAGTTTTTCTGAAAACAGTTTTCTATTTGTTCAAACATATTAAAAAGAGTTACCATGTGACCCAATAATTCTACTCATTTCTTATGTATTTATTTGAAAGGCAGAGTTGAAAGAGAAGGAGAGAGAAAGAGAATTTTTCTGTTTGCTGATTTGCTGTTCACATGCCCACAGCAGCGAGGACTGGGCCAGGTCAAAGTCAGGAGGTAGTACCTTAGCCCAAGTCTCCCACTTGGGTGGCAAGGATCCAAGTACTTGAGCTGTTGATTGTCACCGGCTGCATCCCAGGGTGTGTGTTTCTCAGCAGCTGAATCAGGAGCAGTGTAGTCAGGACTTGAAGCTAGGCGTCCTGATTTGGAATGCAAGCATCCCCAGCAGGATCTTAGCTGCTGAGTCAGTGCCCACCCCTATGTTTGTTTATTTTCGATTGTCATGATATTCCAAGTAGTTAGCACATGGAATGACCTTTTAGCAGAAGGCATTAGATTTGTGTTGCACGGCTGGACTGTAGAATTGAAGATTTTACTTTCCCCTGCTTACTTCTCAGAATCTGTTGGTTGACAGTACTTCCATTTTTGACACCTGTGGTCATTCTTTCTCAGCTTATATCACTCAGGTGTCTCCTAAGCAGGTGGAATCACCACATTGCTGTGTCTCCCAGTTCCTGTGTGCCATCAGCAGTCAAACCTCGCCCTGGGACCAGCATGGCTGCAACAAGAATGACAGCTTTCATTTTTGCAGATTCACAATCAGGCATACAGGTGTGCACCTCAGAACTGACCACTGCTCCAGACAAGAGCTGAAGCAGTTATTTTCGAAGAAATAGATGGGAAATGATCAAAGAAGTTTTAGGGCCAGTTAGTGTTAATTAATTAATTAATTCCACCAATTTATTATTATTATTATTATTTTATGATACAGTTCCATAGGCCCTGGGATTTCCCCTGCCCCCTTCACAAGGCCCCTTGCCTCCACACATTGAGTTACTCTATAGTTCTTTATAAACAGTCATGAGTCCATCATTGTGGGTATGGACAATGGCAGAGTCCAGCATCCCATTGTCAAGATATAGTTAACAGTTTCATTGGGAGTCCATCTTTGATCTGGAAGTAGAGATACATACTGCATTGTATCCTCACATCTGGATATGATAGTCTCCATTACACAGTTACTGTACATCCCCTTAAATGAAAAGCCACAAGATGAAAATCAACTACAGGAAGAAAAATAGAAATTTACAATGCCGTGAAGTTAAATAACATGCTACTGAATCATTAATGTGTTGCTGAAAAAATGAAAAACGAAATCAAGAGCCATCTTGAAAAAAATGATGTTGCTGTATGATCTATGAGTCAGTGAGGAATTTAATGAGAAAGGAAGTGTTTTGAAGAGATGAAACCAAATTTAAAAAATCAAAATCTATGAGATACATTTTCCACTGATTTTTGTTGGTGAGATGTGTCTCCTGTAGGCAACAAACAGATAGGTTTTGTGTTTTGATCCAGTCTACTAATTTGAGATGTTTGATTAAAGAGTTTAATCCATTTACATTCAGGGTTAATATAAATAGGTGATAATTTGGTCCTGTCATTTTAACGATGGGTTGTTCATTGATTTAGTCTTCTATTGTTATTTTACTGGAATGTTCCTCACATTTGCCTTTGTTTTGGTGGGTGCTATTCCTCTTCTCTTTCCTCTTCTCTTTGTAGGACAGATTTGGAAGAGGCAAATTATTTTAACTTTTCTTTACTTTGGAAGAATTTTATTTCATTTTCAAAGAAAAAGGAAAGCTTTGCTGGGCACGTTATCTTGGGCTGACAATTTTTTGCATTTAGAATCTGGAACATGTTGCTCCATTTCCTTCTGGCCTGTAGAGTTTCCTGTGAGAGGTCTCCTGTGAATTTAATTGACATTCCTGTATATGTCAGTTGATTTTTTTTCATGTGCACATTTAAGGATCTTTTCCTTATGTTCAATTGAAGAGAGCTTGATTATCATGTGTTGTGCTAAAGATTGCTTTTGGTCAACCCTGTTGGGAGTTCTGTGCCCCTCCTGGATGTTGTCTCCCAATTCTTTCTCTAGATTAGGGAAATTTTCCTTTATTATTTCATCAAATACATTTGTAAACCCGGCTTCTCTTTCTGCACCTTCTGGGACTCCCATAACTCTTATATTTGGCCTTTTAATAGTGTCTCTCAATTCTTGAATACCTTTTTTAGCTCGACCCAGCTCTGCTTTTAGCTTTTTTATTGTTTCCCCTCTGTGACAAGAAATATCTTCCAATTCTGAGATTCTTTCTTCTGCCTCCTTCATTCTATTATTGACTTTCCACTGAATTTTCAATTTTTTCCATTGTGTACTTCATTCCCAATAATTGGCTTGATTTTTTTCACTGTTTCTATTTTCTGTGTGACATACTCCTTAAATTCCTTGAACTCCTGTTTGTGTTTCTCATTGTTGATAAGAAGCTGTATGATAAGTTTTATGAATCTGGTATCCCCCATTTTCTCAATGTATTCTTCCATTAACTCTGAGGTTGGTAAAGGCTTTTGCTCCTTTGTGGAGGAATCTTCAGTAATATTCTTATATTCAGTAATATTCAGACAGTACTTCTGTCTCTTCTTTTGCTGTTGGTCGTTGTACTTCTGGTTAGCAGATTCTTTTCCTTAGGGCAGTTTTCTAGCTGTGTTACCCACTGGTCTATGATTCGATCTTACTTATTGTGGTTTGTACGTAGCTCTTTGTTTGCAGTCACTTGTGCCACTCGCTTCAATGAGCTCCAGGTCTGGGGGTCTTATGTTAGACTTCTACCACGGTCTCCATAGCCCCAGCTCCTTGCTCACCACTTTCCACCTCTTGATCCCATGCTGCGGCTGCTCTGTTGTCTCTATAACCTTTCTCCCACTTCCTGTTAAAGCAGTTTCCAGGCTTAGGGAGATACCACGTGTCCTATACGGCTAGAATGTTGGTGATGCTGATGTTACTGGAACTTGCTGGCTGTTAGGTCTGAGGGCCACATGGACCCATTTTGACCCATAGGATGCCAAAATCAGTATTATTTTCCCTGTGGGACCACTGCAATGCACTGAGCTCAGTGAGTTTGCTCCCAGCTCAGTGGATGTGCAGCTCATGTTGTTCCTGCAGTCTCAAAGCCTTTGCTACATTGTACAAAATGGTGCCTGATGTGAGTTCTTGATCTGTTGGCCACTGGGTCTGGGTGCTACCTGGACCTATTTTGCATGGAACCTGTAGGATGCCACATCGTTAAAATTCACTGAACCCGAAATGAGTTAACTTTCAACTTGGTACATGCACAGTCCTGTCCCGTAGCCTTTGCCTCCCTAGAGAAGATGGCGCCTGATTCAGCTCTTGGGGTGAAACCTACCCGATTCCTGCTCTGCCTGTTTGGGATCTGCTGCTCTGCCTCTGCTCCTGGTCAAATCAAGCAAACCAGCAGAATGGGTATTTCTTTGTCAGGGTTTACCTTCTGAGCTCCCGGTGAACTTCCCTTTCCACTTTGTTGCTGATGGAGTTCTGGCCTCTTGTGCAGTTCAGATCGTTGCTTGCTGAATGCCACTGGGGTATCTGGTCACTGTAAGAACACACCATTGTGTTGACTGCTTTCCTGTGTCTGTTGGTCTCCAGGTGCCCCTGTGCTGTCGGTCTGTCCTCTCCTGTTCCCTGGAATGTGCCCTCTCTGCTTCATTCACCCTGGCTAATGTTTCTCCATCTCTTTAAGCGTGTCCTTACCTTCTCCTGCCATGCTGATTCTCCTTATGCATTTTTAAGGCATTGCACTCACCGTTTCCAGATGGAAGATGAAATTGCCAATGCAGAGACTGTAGTGCAAAATGGTAGAGAGTCTTTTAACATCCAAGGTAGAAAGGTCCAGGCAATTGAGTCCTTCACTCCGTTAGCTTGAGGACAATTTTAAAAAGAAATATGTCTAAATTTAGCATTCAAAAAAGTAAGATATTACACACTTGAAATTGCCTTAAGATTTTATTATGTAAAAATATTCTAAGTGTTATGAAAGGAAAATATCAACGTGTAATTGTTTCTTTTAGGTTGCAAGATTATAGATGATCTTGTTTTTATTTTATCTTGATTTATATTCCTAGCGTGTCAAATGCAATCTATTATAGACTTTGCAGCAGCTCCAGGTACTTTATGAAGTTGTGGGATACAAGGTGTGGTACAGGCTAGAAACAAAATACACAACTTTAGTTTTCAAGCTGAATAGGTTCAAAGAGAGGCGGGAATCTTCTGTGATTTGTAAGGGACAGACCTGGTGGGTGACTCCTGCTGGTTCTGCTCAAGTGTGGTTTTGATCCCAAGAAGACTTTCCATATTTTCCAACACCACTGAAAGTAGTTCTCCCTCTTTTGATGTACTGGTATAAACTAAATACTTAATCAACATGTGTTAAATATTTACCCTATGTCAGGGATTGTCCTGGGCAAACAAGGCTGAATACAATGGACAAGGTTCTTACTCTCTGGCTGTTCTAGTAGAAGAAAGATAATGAACTCTCACATTGACAAATTTGGAAGGCATGAGGTTACAACAATCCAGGCACGGAGAACAAATGTTAACTCTGTGAACAGCTAATCACTGGCACTTGAAAGCTGCTGCTTACAAATGAACATAATAGGAGGATCTCTCAGAAACATTGAAGCTAGAAGTTGAATAACATCAGAGGAGAGAGATTTTACTGAGGTGTCACAATAAATGAGTAATTGGCAGAAAAGACAGGTGTGATCAGATCTTAAAAGGCCCAGAGGAGACCTGTGGCTGGGAAAGTAAGGAGAAGCAAGAGGGAAGAAATGGACTTTGGTAGAATGTGCATAGGAAATCCTCGCAGAATGTCCAGTAAAAACATTCTTGCTGCAGTGTGGAGAATGGATAATAGGGGAGCTACAGGAGAAACAGGGAGGCGAGTGAGAAGATGATCGTAGTATCTGCCACGAGAGATGACAGTGCCTTTGATGGGATGGTGGTCCTCACATTGACATGCTCATCAGAAGCACGAGCAGGGCTAAAGATGCTGCTCATCTTGCCTAATGCCAGGTGTGCGCTCTGGTCTAGGTGGGGTGGGCCGTGCCGGAGCTGACTCTGCAGGGGGTGAAGGTGTCAGAAGTGGAGACAGGGTGAACATTCAGCACATTGTCAATTTCGGGTGATGCAATTTGCTAGTGGATTGACTTTAGGAAGAAGGAACAAGAGGCTCAATATCTAGACTTTGGAGATGAAGTAGCAGAGTTGAGGGGAATCTCAGGAAGAAAGTTTTTGGCAGTGAGGAGTGAAGATTGAATTAAATTATGGGAAAATGATGCTAGCATGACTTTTTTAAAATTACATTTCATCTTATGACAGTTTCATAGGCTCTGGGGTTCCCCTAACCCTTCCCCATAAGCTAGCATGACTTTTTCAAAAGATTTATTTATTATTATTATTATTATTATTGGTAAGTCAGATTTACAGAGAGAAGGAGAGACAAAGATCTTTCATGTGCTGGTTTACTCCCCAAATGGTTGCAAAAGCTGGAGCGGAGCTGAGCTGAAGCCAAGAGACAGGAGCTTCTTCATTGTCTCCTATGTGGGTACAGGGTGCCAAAGCTTCAGCCATCTTCTACTGCTTTCCCATACTGCAGGTAGAGAGCTGGGTGGGAAGTAAAGCAGCTTGTATACAAACTGGCACCCATATGGGATGCTGGCACTTGGAGGTGGAGGATTAGCCAATTGAGCCAACACACCTCTCGCTATTCCCATGGCATTAGTTCTACTGAAAAACCTAGATCCACTCCTACAATTTCAGTGGATCACACATGTCCTGGGAATGTAATTCATTTAGAGCCTGTGAACTATTTGCATGTTCTGGTCCTGAAAACAGGACCTTCTGGCCACGATTAGCCTAAGTTTGTATTATTTTTTTTTCAGTAAATTATTTATATATGTGAAGATGGACTTTCTTCTTCATGAAAAATGGAAAATCCTCCGCTGTTCCCTTGCCTGATGCTTTTCTCCCGCTCTTGTTTTGCAGACTTTGATCTTCCAATGGGTTGTTTATGCAGGAAGAGAAGAAAGACAGCCCAGACTCGTGACTCCTTGGGTGTGCCTTTCGCATCACACGTGACTCCTCAGCGACAGGTGTGCCTTCATCTTCTGCACTTTGTCTGATGACTCCCTGAGCCCTGGCTTATGGCTCAGTTCCCAAAAAGACAGGTGAGAGGATCCCATAGGTCTGCTTAGGGGACCAAAAGAAGAGAAAGATATCTTCACAGAGTGGAAGTACAGCCTACTGGCCAAGACACCTGCCTCCCATATTGCTGCCTCCGAGTTTGGGATTTGGCTCTGGCTCAGTGACTCAAATTTGCCACTACATGCAGACTTTAGGAGGCAGTGGCAATGGTTCAGATAACTGGCTCCCTTCCCCCTACAGGGGAGACAAAGATTACATTTCAAACTTCTGTCATTGATCTGGCTTGGCCTTGGCTGCTGTGGGTGTTTGTGAAGTAAACCAGTGAATGGGAACTTTCTCTTTCTCTGCCTCTCAGCTAAATAATTGAAAAAAAAAGAGACACAGATAACTAAAAAAGGATATTTTCTTAACAAATTTATGATGTGTGTGTATTTTTTTTTATCCAGAGAAACTTCCTAGGTTCTGTTCATTTGCTATTGTCTCCATGTTTTTGAATAAGTTACTTATGGAAAAACTAGAAACTGAACAAGGACTAAAATACTGACTCAGCAACTGAACCAGTCTCCTTGATGAGAAGTTGATATTCTTTATTAAAGTGGTGGACTAGGCCACAATACCCTGTTTACGCCAAAGAGTCATGTGGAAGATATTATTTTTTTTTTTGAAATTGGTATAAATCAATGGCAAACTGCACAGTGAAGGTCACAGAATGACAAGATGCATTATTCCCTGCCCACTGGTCCTCACTTGTACAGACAAACTCCCATCATAAAACAAATGTTCCAAAGAAATCCTGTCTGCCCAGCTGGCTCCTCTCCCTTTTCTGTTCACAGGGAGACTACCTTGCTGAACACCCCCACATCCAAGTTTTTTCTTAGCTTTGGCCTGGGGAACAATTGCTGCATCGTTACTGGAAGGCTGTTCTGCAGAGAAGCTCCGCCCTTCCACCCAGGCTCACGCAGGTAGGTGAGTCACTTTCTCTCTTGGAGTCATTTGAACTGAATTAATGGAAACAAGTAGGAACGAATGCTGGAAGGATGCTGTGGTATTAAACAGGCACACTGGTGCACCGCAGGAAAACAGAGTTCTGAGAGGGGATGCATTTTTGAACAACCAGAAACCCACCTAGCCCCTGCTTCTGCAAGCTTGTGGATCATTTTGAAGCATAATCTCCTTCTCTTGGATGGCCAAGGGGAGCCCCGGTTATAATCAAAGATACCAAATGGGGTAGTGCCTGATTAACTGTCTAGGTAAATGATTCTGAAGGTTAAATACTGAAGGATGCTATTGTTAAATGCCACTACGTTTATGCATGTAAGACGTTCCCAGATGTGAGGAAGAAGCAGCATCGAGTGCCGTGTCAGAGGAATGTATTGCGTTTGATGCATTCAATGGTGATACAGTTTGAAATCCCAGCCCGTTTCAGTCTGCTCAGTCCCCTTACCTCTCCGATCTAATCTTACATGAAAATAAGTCCTGAGACCCAGCTTAGTAAATTACTGTGGCTACTTTTTACCTGAGAATATTCGTAAGTATGGGATTCTAACTTTAAAATTATCTAGAGTGCTTGATTCAAGAAATTAGATGTTAGTAAAATCTCACCCACTTTTATGCTATCACCAAAGTTGTAGCGTCATCAGAGTTGTCTCAAGTTTAAGATGTTTTGTTTTTGAAAGCCTTTATTTATTTTTTATACATTTATTCAAAAGGCAGACACACACACACACACACACACACACACACACACACACACACACACATCTTCAATTTGTTGGCTTACTCTCCAAATGCTCCCAACAGCCAAAGCTGGGACAGAAGGAAGCCAGGAGCTCAGAACCAGACTTCAGTCTGGTCCCTCTCATGGGTGGCAGGGACCCAAGTACTTGAGCCGCCATCTGCTGTCTCCCAGGGTGCACAGCTAGAGTTGGATGCTGAGCTGGGAGTGGAACCCAAGCACTTCAGTTGGGGAGCTGCTGTGGGTCCCAACTGGAGCCTTAGCTGCTGTGCCAAAATCTCGCCTTGTCTCTTGTTTGTGCATTAATGTATTTTAAAAAGGTATATCCTATAGAAAAATCCACTGTCACATCATCCTACTTGTCATCCCTTCCTAAGGTTTTGATTCCCGCAAATGATTAGCTCTGCCATAGGGTACAGGAAATAAATAAGAGCAAAGACCATAAAATGAGTCCATGTGTCCAAACATACTTTGTGTGCTTTGGCGAAGAGAACGCACATATTAAGGCGGAGCACAGCTCTATGTGCCAGAGAACTGGATCAAAGCTGGCACAAAAAACACTCCTGCTGACTAGATCAGATAGGGAACCTCAATACCAGTCTCCTTCAAGTAGGGAGCCCATACATTTATCCTACAGACCAGGGGCACTTTGGAGAGCGGTATGGCTCTATGAATAACCCTACCAAGTCAGCACGTGGGAAGTCTTCCAGGAAACTGGAGGTGTGATTATCCTACGTGGAGGCCAAATTCACCATTTCCTCTGTGTAGTTTCTTTTATCTAACAGCCAAAGAGCTAAAAGGCGTAAGGTCCTAAACTTATAAAGAATCGTGTTCTACCATTCAAATCTCTTAAAAAATGTCTACAGTTAAAGATAACTAGTAAAAGTCAACATGTCAATCCTTTTCTCATACGGGCCACAGCATCATCATTGAAATGAGCAGACTGGGGCACCGCTGTGAGAACTCTGATTTTTTAAAAACTGGACCTTTTGATGTAGACACAGGAGCTTTAGCACCTGGCTCACTCGCATCATGCACTTCAATCCTGAAGGCTTTCTGGATAAGGACCCATGAGATAGAATTGACTTTGTTGAGGTAAAATTCACGTGCAGGACTTAGCATTTGGCATGTATCAGGGTCAAAAAAGGTCACAGAAAACTGGAATTCAAAGATGTTTATTTTGGTGCAAGTAACTGAATTCCATGCATTTTTTTTTTACAATATGTATTTTCCCAGGAACCTTTTTATTTAAAGATTTATTTTATTTTTATTGGAAAGTCAGATATACAGAGAGGAGGAGAGACAGAGAGGAAGATCTGTCCGCTGATTCACTCCCCAAGAGGACTCAATGGCCGGTGCTGAGCCAATCCAAAGCTAAGAGCCTGGAGCGTCTTCCAGGTCTCCCACATGAGTACAGGGTCCCAAGGCTTTGGACCGTCCTTGACTGCTTTCCTAGGCCACAAGCAAGGAGCTGGATGGGAAGTAGGGCTGCTGGGATATGAACCCGCACCTGTATGAGATCCCAGCATGCTCAAGATGAAGACTTGGCTGCTAGGCCACCATGCCAAACCCTCATACAGTGTTTTTGATGTGCCTGCATTCTGACTGACCTACAAAGTCTAGAGGGAAGTATTCTACTTGTTGATATGATCTTGACATGATGTTGAAACTCACAGTTTTGGATGTTTGGATGAAGGTTGCTTCATTGATGCTGAATAGAAGAAGGTGGTAATTCTGGATTAAGCTGCGGCCTCAGTTTTATAAGCAAGGAAACTCAGAGAATAATCACCAGGGGTTAGCAAGGGAATGTAGTTGGGGCCCGCCGTGTGCTCACTGGGGCTGCTTTTCTCTGCTTTTTCCTAAGAGAAAACAGACTTACGAATGATGGATTAACACCTTAACCCCTTTTTCTACCAAATTATTTTTTCAGTAAAAACTAAGCAGAATATATATATGTATATATATATATATATATATCCTCATGCCACAATTATAACCTGCATGCCACAAGAATAACAGCCAAGAAACTCCCGTGCCAAACATATATAAACACTTTTTTAAAAGTGAAGCTTGAGATCCCCAACCTTCAGCACTCACAGCAGGTGACACCAGTATCTTTTTTTAATTTTATATTTGTCAAACACTGTTGGCCTTCTGTAGCTTATTTTTTAATGGAAAGAACAGATTATTTCCTTTTTTTTTTTAAATAAGAAATTACAAATGTAACAGGATACAGCCTTGAAACACAGGATATCAACCTACTGCCTTGGTGTTATTTCCCTCGAAGCTTTATTCTTATATTTATGAAATAATTTTTAATCTTTTCCCACAAAACATTTTATTTGCTAGAAATAAATCCCTAAGAACAGAAGAACTTTGGAAAGCTAACAGACAGGCGTCTGTGATTCAGATTATTTTACCAATATTATTATCTCAAAAGTTTAAACAGAGGGCTGACTTCGCTTCCAGAATTAAATTGAGAATGCTGTAACTTGCTTTGGTTTTGTTTTTGGATGGAGGGTCCAAGAGGAAACATACATCCTGGATAATCTTGCTTTTTAACCAGTGAATGGACCTGGCATCCACAGGGGAGTCAGCCATGCAGTCGCCATCCGCTGGGATTAGATGGAGACTTTGTGCTTCCTCGTTTCAAAGAAATTCTCTCTGGTTTTCAGAATATTCATTCAGCAGATTTTTGCTCATCAACATAAAAGTGTATAGATGTGAATATTTTGAGTGCATATGTGATAATTTCTTTGACTAGTTTTAAATAGCTTTTAATAGATGGGGTGGAAATAGACAAGGTATTAAAAAACGCATTAAAATGCAACATATAATCAACTTATAATCACAATGATCTGACAGTCAACTGATTATATTTTCATGTTCCTTTATTCCAGGACATCAGAGGTAAAAATTCTTTACTCTGTGCATTATGAAAAGTAGCTATGTATTTTTATCTTTTAATTATTGTGGCTTTTATTTTACAAAACAAATTAACTTTCCACTTGTGCTCCCATGTGGCACACTTTTGTTGATGGAATCAGACAATTACAATTTCGTTTTATTAAATCTCAAATGTTTTCTGTGTTATGAAACTAGCACAGTTTCATAAGTGATATTAAAATACCAAGATCATAATTAATAAAATGATCAAAGCCAATGACAAGGGATGAAGTAATAGGAAGGAACGATGTTGTAAATGTTTCATATAGAAGACACTGTGTGTCACACACTGGAAACCTTACACATGGCCCGTCAGCACTTTGGTCAGATTCTTTTGCTTTTGCTTTCCTTTTTTTTTTTTATTTACTCTTTTGAGAGGGAGAGATAGACATATGAGATAAAAAGGACTATGACATGAAGCAGCATGTGTCTGCAAGCGTTGGCTGGGCTGGGCAAAGCTAGCAACAGATAATTCAATCCAAGTGTCCTGTGTGGACAGTCAAGGTCCGGCTCCTGGAGTCAGTATCACTGCCTCTTAGTATGTGCATTAGCTGCAAGCAAACTGCAGCTGAGCAGAAACCCTGGCACTCTGCTGTGGGAAGCAGGTCTCTTCATGGCCAGGCCAGATGCCCACACTTGATCTCATCATGAATTTTTGTAATTTCTGAGATGTCTGCTTGTGAGTGTGTGGTTGTGTGCATCCGTGTATTGACATAAACTGAAAGCCTTATTCGACTGGATCAGCAATGAAATGCAGATTGTATTTTGCCTGAATCTCTTTCCCTTTTGTTCAAACACAACCATGGTCATCGTTGAGGTCTGAGCATGGTGCGTGGGTTCACAGTGAGCTGAAAACAGGAGGGTTAGTGAGCGTCAATCCCTCTGCAGGACCACACGTTTGGGAAATAAATGAAAATAACCTGCAAGAGGCAACATCTACTGAGGTGCAACTACATCCGATGGACCCCTTCATCCAAGTCCCCATGGGGGCAGACTTGACTTCTGCAAGGCTGCATCCCAACCCTGGCCAGCTTGGGTGTAGACAGAGCGGCAAAGGGGGGGGCCCAGGGAGAGTGTCCCATTGTAGGTAGTGGATATTCTACCACATTGGGTGATGTCCACGATGGGGATTGTAAACCTTCTGGCACTGGGATATATTTTGAACATCTGAGATACTACACACTGAAAACACCATGAAATAAAAATAATCTCTTCACACTTCCCAACTGGCTGTTTATCAACTTTTTCCTTTCCCACATTTGTGCATGAAGTGTCCCTTCGCAGCCAGAAACCCTGTGGTGTTTTTGGCTCTGATTTGGACAGTAACTTGCTTATTTTCAAAGTTAACTGCAGAAAGCAAAGAAAAATGTAGTCCATTAGTGTTTTACATTATGTAAAGAAAACAAGATTGCTAAATACTGACATAAAATACACTTTCCAAGCATTTATTAATACCTCTTAATTTCGAATCAAATATCAAATGGAACAGCTCCTAGATATTAGAATCAGGCAAAAGTTAAGTTTCTGGAGATCTTAGAGTGACGGACCATTTATGTAAACTTTTTGTAAACCCAGCATCTCTCAGGTAACTTCTGAAGAGAAACGCCTCTTTCCCTTATCTCATTCCCTACCTCCGTCTCTATTTCCATCTCATCTTTATCATATTTATATCTCTAAGTACTCATGTATCTATCATCTATGTGCTTTCATATGTGAAAGAACAACATGTATTTAAATAACCATAGCAAATATCGACTGTTGATTTTCTTGCTTTGCGTTTCTTTCATCTCCTGAAAGAAGAACAGAGAAGTGCTTAATTCTTTCTGTGTGTGCGTGTATTGCAAACTTGGCAGTTAATGGCGATAAAAGATGAATGCAGTGGGCTACTGGACTACCCTGGTATTGTAATCTTGAGATTGGCTTTGAAGTTCATCAGGCACAAGGTTTATAATGAATTCAGAGTGTGAACACCAGTGCTGGTGTGTCAACAAGCTGGAAGCTAAATATTTGCTGTCTGTCGATGGCCTGCAAGGGAAATTATAGAGCTAGCGAAGCAGATTTTCCTGTCCGAGGTAGCAAGGGCTCTGCTAATTCTCAGAGGCAAAATTCAATGCTAAGTTGCATTGTAGGTCAATAGTTCCAAGAACATGTTTAAAACAAACAGGTCAAATTGTACTTTGATGCACTAATTATGTGTGAGGGTATTTCAAAATATTTCAAAATGGAAAAACAGAGTTAGAAGGTAAATTCGTCTTGTTACAAAAATTTTTTGAAATTCATGCATAGTGTTTTTATCAAACACAGTTCCAAGAGCATTTTGAAATTCCCTTACAGGGCAGCTTAGAAGAATACACTGTAAATTAGTAATAATACCTCTTGTGGACTGATTTAAGTTTTGATTATGGTGATGTTCAACTGAGACCTTAGAATTGTTATTTTTAAAATTTTAGTTTATTATTGGAAAGTCAAATATAAAGAAAGTAGAGGCAAAAGATCTTCCATCCTCTGGCTTACTCCCCAAACCGCCATAATGGCCAGAGCTGAGCTGATCCAAAGCCAGGAGCCAGGAACTTCCTCTGTGTCTCCTGCAGGGGTTAAGGGTCCCAAGGGTTTGGGCTGTCCTCGACTGCTTTCCCAGGCCACAAGCTGGGAGCTAGATGGGAGTGGAACAGTCTGGATATCGACCGGTGCCCATATGGGATCCCGGTGCTTGCAAGGCAAGGATTTTAGCTACTAGGCTACCATGCTGGGTCAAGAGACCTTGTAATTCTTTACGATGCTTGGAGCTTGATGTCATTTGAGAGTTAAAAACTAGAATAATGTACAAAACGTAAATTTATTATTTATTTTATTTGAGTTACAGCAAGAGAGAAGAGAAAGGAGAGAGAGAGACCCTTCATCTGCTGGTTTATTCCCTAAATGACTACGCCACTAGGGATTACGCTCGTCTGAATCAGAAGTGGAGAACTCAGTGTGCGTGGCAGGGACCCAAAGTCCTCGAGCCATTCAACACTTGTTTCCTCCCAGGGTCTGAGCTTTCAGGAAGGGGACTTGCAAGAGGCACTGGCACTCAAACGTAGGCGCTCTGATACAGACTGCGGGTGTCCCAGGCAGAATCTCTGCTACTCTGACAAATGCCTAGAGCATCTCCTGATGTTAGAATAATTAATGGAAGTTACCTTCTCTGGCCTCTTACCCATAGACAAATATCCGACTTATTCAAGATGGCCTGTTATTTTTCCCCATTCCCAAGATTTTGTTGGTGGAATGTTTCATTCCTAGTCCTTCTAGCATTATCTGAACCGGGAGCTAAATTTTTCATCTTTATCTCTAAGCTCAATTAGAACAAATACACTGAAACATTTTTCTCCTCGCTCCATTTTCTCTATAAAGGGATACAAGTGAAGAATGCCAGATAAAACTAGGAAGTATAAATGAAAAACAAACAGGGTGTGAGCGGAGAACTTCTAAGAAGTGCTAGATCATTTGGGACAGTTGGGGCCTCTGCATCACTACTAATATACATCCTTTTGTAGAATAAACTGGAAGTTGTAGGATATGAGCAGTAAACTGTGTGTGTGTGTGAGAGAGAGAGAGAGAGAGAGAGATATGAAGCTTTCAGTTGTGTATATCACAATCCTGATGACTAGGTCTTCAAGTGAGAACTGCGAAGTTGGCAGAAAGTTGTGCAGTGGACTTTCCACTTTGATCTGCATGTGTAGTGGTTCCCTTCAGTGATGTACACAGAGAGCTGGCAACACAAGGCAGTATTGTCATACTCAGGATACAAGCCACCCCGCCAGGCTTAGCACACCAAGAGAGACGCGTAGACATTCACCCACCAGGGGATTGCTGTCAACAGATCCTTCCTTCCTTCCTTTCCTAGAAGGCACAAGTGCAATTGAAAACATGTTGGAAAACCAAAGGCTGTCTTTTGGTTTGTACATTCTAGTGATTTAGCCCTGAAATTTCTATATCACCATGGAAAATCTAATATAACTTCCCCATCGTTGAACATGTGAAGACAGCAACATCTTTAATCTATATTGTAAAGACAATTTTTCATGGTGCACTCACACAATTTTGCTGAGGAGATATCGGCATTAACTCAGACTTGATAATATTACTATCCTTTAGCCTATCGCTCTGCTAAAGCTGACGTTGAGTTTGGAAAGCCTGAGAAGGTTGCCATCATCTCTAATGACTGAATTGTTTTTGCCATTGTTTTTGACTGTGCATAATAACCCTCTTGTAGCCTTAAACATTGATCTAGTCTTTCTTTTATGCAGCCTTTAAGTCTCCTTAGCTTGAATATATAGTCATAACGTTTTGTGTCACAATATTCATGATTCAAATCTCTCTTTCAAAAGCTGAAAAACACAAGAAATAGAGGAAAATGGCAATTATCAGTTGGCAAGGACACGTGTTTTCCTTCACAGAACTTTGGATTCTGCCATTCTAGCAGATCTCCCGTCACGCAGGGCACCGAGTCCTGCGCAGCTGTGGTTTAACCTCTAGCACTATTGTCACACTTTTTTTTTCTTTATGAAGTGTATTTAAAATCTGACATTTGAAAGATTGCAGCTTTGAAGAATTCGTGTAGACTTGCTGCAAGCATTTTATTTTGCTAATGAACTAAAATTGATCCCTATAATTGAGAGCTAATGGCACGACTTGACTGTAATGACTGGAATACCCAGTGAAATCCTGCACGAATGAAATTCTGCAGAACTCAGAATACGGAGTGACTGGTTTATCTTAATTGTAACATCATGTCTGATGGTTTCTCTAGATTGTTTAATTACTAGGGACAACAATTCAATGACATGAGCACTGGGGAGGACCCTGGACTGGGCAGCTGTGTATCTGGTTCCAGATCTGCTCTGCTGTGAGACCTTGGACAAGTCTCCTTGGGGCTTAGTTTCCCTGCAAACTTGGTGGATCAAGGTTATTTAAGGTCTCCTGCAGCTCTTCCATCTCTGTGAATCTGAATCTCACCAAATTGATTTTTCATCGTCAGTAAAAAAAAAAAAACCTGAACAAAGCTGAACTGTGAAATATTTGACAAGCATTAACAGGATTGAACATGTTTTAGACACTCAGTGTTCTGCAGGAGAAAAGAACAGTGAAGAACACCCCTCGCCCTTCCCACCCCACCCCCTGCGTTACTTGTGTTTCTTTAAATCTGCAACACTCTGCAATTGCCAGTTTCTCGGAGCTGGTTTTGCACTTCTTGCGGTAAAGACAGATAGAGAATGTTTCAACCTATAATTTCATGGGCTATATTGTACTTTGCAATCTCAAGAAGGGATATTGGTTGCAATAGAGAACTGGATCTTCTTAGGTGGGGCAGAGTCCAGACTACACAAGGTTTACCCTTGGTACAGGATTGTGAATCTTACTGAGTTTTTTTTTTAACCCCTGTTGGGAGTTGGTAAAACAGAGCAGAAAAGAAAATCGCCTGCAATGCCAGAGTCGTTGCTTTATGAACGCTTCATTCCTGAGCTCTGAGACGTAGGATGTTCCTGTAAATGACAGATAGGAACCTGTACTTTCTGCATTTGTAATAATCATATTTGACTAATTTCTTAGGAAAACCAAATTTACCAATTGACTCACATGCGTGAATAGACTTCATAAATTTTATGGGTAAATACAGAATATGAAATTGTGCCGGCAGTGCTCACATATTACTAGGAATCCTTCCGTGAGACGAAACATGTGCATTGTTGTTGTCAGAGTCTGTGAAATAACCAACCCAGAGATACCAAAGAGAAAATTTTAGAAACAGGTCAAACACACTTATTTAATATACCAGAAAAAACATGTGTAGCTTTACTTTTACTCAGGGATAAAAATAGTATATGTGCTTATATTTTGAAATGAGAAAGAACAAATAAAAATACACATGTGAGAGCAGATAAATAAAATTAATAGACTCTTATTTACCTGCCTCAGTATTCACAGGAGGAGAGCTGTTAGCCAGTCACATTTGTAGAGTTTTTGCCAAATAATCTCTGAGGAACAACATTTGTTCAGGCACAACGGTTTTTCTTAAAGGACAGAATTTCATCAATATTCCCTTAAGAAGTAGATATTTTCTCATCCTGCAAAGAACAATCACAATTTTAGAGGCTTTCATTCTGGATAAGCTCATTCCCTATTTCCTATTCACAATTTCTTTCTTTCTTTTTTTTTTTTAATAATGATGATCGATACACTATTTAGTTCAGTTTCATTTAGCCAAAAAAAGAGAACTTTGGCGACAAGTCAAAAATGGGAAACCACTGGAGGGCTGCGGTAGACGGAAGGTCTCCCTTTATCCACAGCTGAAGAAGGGAGGTCAAAGGGTACATTCAGAGTGGAGACAGATTTGGAGATGAGCAGTTCATGTGTGAAGAGTTAGGGGTCATGAGGGGGAAGATGAGGTGTCACTCTAGCACAGAGTAAACCTAAGGATAGCTTGGATGCACCTGCGGCTAACACAAGCCTGTTGTCGCTGCCATGCTTGACATATCTGAAAAAAATAGGACCCGTGATAGGAAAGTCAGTATAAGGCAAAAAGGCACAAGGCAACCTGCTTGGAAATCATCTCTATCGTAGAATTATTTTTAAGCGATGAATGTTATCTCCAGAGAAGTTTAAATAGCATGTTAAATTTTATTTGAAAATAACAACTTAGGAAAGAGCCCTAGGAAAAAAAGGACATTGTTCGGAACGCGTCTCTCGTGTCTCAGGAGAATTCCGTCTTGTTGAGGATGTGAACTGGAAGAAAGCCCGTTCCAAGAAATCAAATTTACTTGCAAATCCATGAAAGACAATTTTACTTTGAATCTTATGACAAAAAGTGCCTTAATGAAAATAAGAGGAAGAACACTACAGTATCAAAGTTTATGCACACACACACACACACACACACACACCATCTGTTGGAGTACTGACCTGGGTGTTGGTTACGAATGTGATCATAGGACCACACACTTATTTGTCTGTACATGTATGTGTATTTCTTGGACCATATAGCGTTTTTCCATAAAATGCTTAAAAACTTGCTTTTCTAATTAGTTACTTTTATTTCTTAAAAGTGACTCTGTTTTGAAAACAGTTAACATTTTGAAAAATAAATATCTTATTTTGGTGATAACTTCCATTACAAAGAGTCTACGGACCAGGGGAAGAGGAAATGAAGTTACGACAATGATGTGGACCAGGGCACTGGCCCCTCTTGTTGACTCCCGGGCTTGGGAATTGGCACGTGCCCACTGGATGCTCCTCTTAATCATACGTGCTCTCTTGAACTTGGCCTCAAGCATAGCCAAATTCAGATTCACTCAGAGAAAGGCTCTTATCTTGTTCTTAGGACCTCCATTTGTTGAAACTACACAGACAGTGATGTGCTGTGCTTTGATTCATTAGGTCTGTGAATGCCATTTTACTTCTGAGACTGAAGAGAAAGCAAACTTCTTGTTGGCCCAAATATTGTTAGCCAGTGGGGAAGGACAGTGCAGAATGATATCATTTGCTTATCGGCTCCTAACTAGCTTCTATTATGATTTATACAAGGTGAAATTCAAAGAGTGTTAAAGGCTTAAAAACCCTTCGATACTTTAATCTGCCTTGGTTCTTACCCTAATCTTCTAACGTAGAGAACGTGACAAAGCCATGTGTGTGCTGTTTGCCTGAATTTGCTCATAAAGAGTTGATGGAGTTGTTCCTGGAGACAGGAGTGCAGGTTTTCAAGAACAGGTACAGGAGTCAATAGCTGTTCAAAGCATGGCCCCTGAACCAGCAAGAGCAGCATGGAGCTGCTGGAGATGCATGTCTGGGCTTGCATCAGGAGCCCTAGCAGTGGGCTCTGGGCTGCGCTCTAGCAGGCCCTCTAAGTGGTTTGTTTGCACACCCAAGTTGGAGAGGGGAGGTCTACAGAGCAGGGTTCTCCTCTCCATTCTGACACTTTGTCCCAGTTAGCTCTTGTTACATTTGCTGAGTTCCTCTGAGCCCCTGCTTTTCGCAGTCACAAAATGAGAGATGATCAACAACCGTTCTTGCCACTCTGATATGCTGCAAGTCTGGGATTCTAATTACTTGGTGCAAGAGAATTCATTAGGGACAAGCAGTGCCTCGGCATCCAGCTGCAGTGATAAATCCAACGTGACTCAGTTAATGCCACGTCCACACACTGAATGCACAGTGATCCTGCTCAGTCCTCATTAGCCTCATGTCTTTCTCTTAGCAGTCACCGGAAAATAAAATGAGCCCGCTCAATAACTCAAGACCGATTCAATTGCGCGTAAGTAGAATAGATTACAACGGTCTTCCTTTTAATTGTTGATGACGACGGGAAGCATCAATGATATTACAAAATGTAATTTGAAAGTACAGAGTGCTCACAGAAGGGCCTTCCTCCCAAATTCATCACCAGCTCAGCGCTCAGAAAGGACATAATCAAGTCTGCGAGCAGTAACAGGATGCTGTCATCCTCTTGCACGTGGTACAATGTATTTCACATGTTAATATCATGGACGCAATTTTTAAGAAGGTTCTGCTAACGCTCACTTTAGGAAACCAATGAGAGATGGCTAGTTCCAAGGGCCAGTGGCAAAATATCTGACTTTTTGATTGTCTTTTCTCTTCAAAGCAGTTTTCCAATGGCCACATGCATTTCAGTTTCCTCAGAGGAATATTCCACGCTTTGGCAAACTTGAATATTTAGATTCTACAAACGAGAATGAACCGCGCATGCTGCAAAGTGCTGATATTGATATCGTGTGCATTTTGTGTCTGTTGGAACTGCAAACCAAAATTAACCTTCAGCCATTTACTGTGTTCCTCAGGGTAAAAAATGTGGGAGACAGTTTTTAAAAGCAGACATGCCCACGCTAAATCTACTTGGAGTCATTTGTATTGGACAAGAGATTCCTTAGGTTGAAGAGAACAGTTGCCCACCCCACAGCGAGAGAAAGGGCCCATTCTGACTTTCCTCACCTGGGTCGGTTCGTGAGCCCTTCCATCCCGGGTTGAATACAATATACACTTGGTGGCTTTGTTTAAAAGGCTGCTCATAAATGCTTGCTTTTTCCTTTATAAAGCAGAACACCAGAAATTGTGAGTGTGCTTAGGAGATTGTGGAAATAAGGTGACCACGATGAGTGATGCTTTCTTGCATATATTCTTGGCACATATAAATCAGGCAATTATTTTTGAAAATGTTACTGGTAAATGAAGTCTTCGAGAAGCTTCATGCAAAATTAGAAGATCAGTTGCAACTGAGGCAATTCTTCCGAACTTCATACAAGGCTGTCATGCACTGTAACGTCTAAGTAGTGATCTCAAATGGTTTTCCTCTGGTTTTAGGTGGACATTGAAATGCTCTACATCAAAAACGGTTCAAGACACCGAAGCAGACAATAAACAGCCCGGTGACTTTTCAGCGTGGCCACGTCATTTGTCCAGAAGGGGGAGCTCTCAGTCCGCTCGCCGTGGAGCGAGGCCGACAGGCTAGCGGCATCTGATACGCTTGCTTGGAAATTGTCTGACAGGAAAATATCAACACAAACCATGCAATTTGCCGCTGGAGCACGCTGGACCTCATCTGCCTAAAAAGCTGCACGGATATAGTCATCACAGTTCATAATTTAATAAACTGCTAAAAAAAAAAAAACCCACACACTTTTTCGTTTTAGCGACTTTGGTCTCACAACTAAATTCACATTGCCACAAAGACATTTGAATTTTGCACTAATATGTCATGAACACTGCACCCATTGCAAATTAATGAGTCTCTGAATAACACTGTGCATTTGTCATTTGAATTTATGCTAATGCAACGAGGTCTCCTGTGATGCTGCTAACCCCAGCAGCTGCTGGAGCCACGGTGGAGACCAGAGCTTGCCTGTATTCCACTTGCCACCTCTGCACCAAGCTTTTCCGGCCTGTCACTTGGACGACAACCCCACAGATTGTTACTGATGGGGCTGCCAGAGACCTTTGACTTGGCACTGTTGGCCTAACCCCAATACCAGGCACAGGTAACACATTGGTATTGAGAGAATTACATCACACGGTGACAGTCCCAGGACAGGGGGTCACAGAGAGGTCACTGGGAGCCAATGGCATTTAGAAAACATGTGCGTGTGGAAATTGGCAATATTTTTTTGGCGTTGTGGTGTGTGTCCATTGAAAAAAGTGGCTGTGCTTTTTTTGTGTGTTTGTTTGTTTTTGGCCGTGACAATAAACCTCATTTGTAAGTGTGTGCAAAGATAGAATGGGATTCTTGCGGGGTTTTCCTCTTTGGTTCACACTGGCAAACTTCTGGGGGCATCAGTTCTACAAAAGGACGTGGTGATGCGACTGAGCCTGGCGGTGCAGTTGTTGGCTCGGGGACGAGGGTGTAGGAGGGGCATGCACCAGTAACTGTTTTGTCATGACTCCGTGCCGGAACGGCCTCAGTGTCTTGTTTCCCTGAGGCTCGTGTTTCTATCTGACCTGCTTCTGGAACTAAGGAGGAAGCCATGTTGAGTTCGTTCCAGTGGATCCAAGAAGTCAGATTTGGTGTGTAGAGGTGACAACGAAGAAGGAAATTCCAATAGGAAAACCCAGTTATGCTTTCCCATTGCAGATCGTCTCTGATGGAGAGAAATGTTCTCCACTCTAGTGAACGAAGAACAGTGCACGAAGTTTTTCTTTTGAATAATTACTCCACTCCACTCCCCCCGTTTTTTTTAAAGACAGGGATGATGAAGCAAATACTCATTCTGGCTACGAGGTAGCATCGTTAGAATGGCTTTCCTACTGTAATGGAAGTTGAGACAAAGCAGAGGCAATTCCTGAATTCCCGCCAGACACATGCCTAGGCCCCATAGGTGAGGCCGTCCTCCTAGTGGCATTGAAAAGCGCACAGTGCAGAGGGGACAGTAACTTTTTCTGGTTCATTTTCAATCTCCTGGGAACAAGAAGGCTGCTTGCAGAGCCATGGAGTCCTGCCATAGCAGAGGGATTCTCCCCCAGAGTCCACAGCCTGGTGAGTTGCCCAGGGCTCAGGTCCAAGAAGCAAGCACCTTTCTGGGTCTCTGCCTGCTGGCACCATCTCAAGAGGAAAGAGGCCATGCTGCGGGAAGGAACCCCATGGACGAGGCAGAGGGCAGCTTCTTTCCTGCTGTGGCACCTCCATTTTCCACCAAGCAGGGGAGAAGTTTTTTTACTCCTCTTGGAAAAACTTTCAAATGTAAACTGTTGGGGTTGATGGCTCCTTCTGGCCCTGGCAACACTTTGTGGTAGCTGGTGCTCTTGCTGTAAGACTTGTTAAAAATGGTTCTGTAGCAAAGATGTTTTTTGTTTTTTTTTTCTTTTCCTGTGATTTTTTTTTTTTTAAGTCAGTGCCTATGTGAGTACAGACAGGCTCTCGTCTTGCATGGCACAGACTGGCAGGTGGACACCTACCCTCGCTGCCCTCATCCATTTGCAGTACTTCATAAGATTAGTGTCTTTGAAAGCTGTTTTCAGTCTAAACTGTCAATCCTCTTGGAAGGTGGGCCCCCTTGCTGGGGGATGGCTCCTTGGAACCCGTGAGAATGCTGTAGGCTCCGAGTCCGTTTCCACGTTTCCCAGATCACCTGCCCTACACGTTGGATGGTCAAGCTGACTGGCCATGGCGTCAACAAAGCAGATACAGAGCTGGGCTTGCTGCATTTAACAAGTCGGTAAACCACACATACAGAGCTACCACCGCCACCTACGTGACTTTAATCGTCTTAACTTATCATCTTGGAAATGACTGCATGTGTCTCATTTTAAGCATACTTGCAAGGTTCTTAAGCCATGGCCACATGGAAAGAGTGTGGGTGGTGAAACGGGGAGTCTGCTTCAGACAGTTGAGGTAGAGAGCGAAATCTGTCAGTGTGCATCAGCCAGAGTAAAAAGCACATTACTCCACAGGTATGTTACTCATGGGAGCGATGCACTCACAGTGGTGGAATTTCCTCTTGAGCCTGTGCGATCCAGAATTCGTGTCATGAGTTGCAGGTGTGCATGTCCTGGGGTCTTGTTTTCCTTTGCTGGCCTTGGATGCATTCTCCAGCTGCCCTCTGCTTTGTGGCGGGATTGCTCTCCATGGAATAGTCCCAGGCTGACCTGTTTCCACGGGGAGCCATCGTCTCCACATGGATGTCTGTGTGCTTGCAGCCTCTTTACCACCTCTCGAGGCCAAGCTTGGAGGCAGCAGGCATCAGAGCAGTGAAGATCTGATCTATCAGATGCCAGTTCAGACACAGAAGAAGTGCCTCTCCGGAAGGCCGGACACCGTGCTGGCTGTGAGAATATGGCTGCTTTGAAAAACGAAACAAAAACAAAAGCACATTAATAATTTGAAAGTCAGAGCTCAGAGAGAGGAGAGAGAGACAGGGGAGAGAAAGGAAGAGACAGAGAGACAGAGAGATATGTTCCATCAGCTGGTTCACTCTGCAAATGGCCATAATAACCAGGGCTGGGTCAGATTGAAGCCAGAAGCCAGGAGTTTCTTCTGGGTCTCCCTTATGGATGGCAGGGATTCAAATACTTGGGCCATCTTCCACTGCTTTGCCAGATGCATTGGAAGGGAGCTGAATTGGAAGTGGACCAACCAGGACACAAACTTTTGCCCTTGTTGGATCCTGGTATTGCAGATGATGGCTGTACCCGCTATGCTGCAAGTGCTTCTTTTTGTAAACAGACACACAATACTCTTATATATATGTATGTAAACATATACACAAATACGCATTCTTATGTTTATGCACATATGCATTCCTATAGACACATAAGAATAAGTATATACGCATGCATATACACACACATTATACCCACACACCCTTATATAAATAATACACACACAAACCCCTGTATGTACATATATGTAAACACACATCCATCTATATACATATTCATGCATATCTACATGTAAGTATACACACATGCATCCTCATATATACACATATCTTCATATATACACTTACTAAACATACACACATACAATCCTACATATATACATACACCTGTAACTACAAACGCAGACTGTAATTATCGCACACCATCGAATTACTAGCAAACAGGAGATATTTGTATAAAGTGTTCAAAGAATCCTCGACAGAGTCAACATTTTAACATCGTTTGCCCGAGCAGAGGTAAATGTAGCCTGCTGTAAGTCAGTCTGTGGGACTTCACATCCGCCTTGTTCAGGAGTGATGGTGCATCGTTTAGCATTCAGTGCATGTGTCCTCGCACTACAATTCCTTCATGGTTTGTACAAGCCCTGTGCTCTGATCTGCAGCCCCCTTCAGCCTGCCTCACTGTTCACTGATGTGAACAATATAACCAGAACTAAACACATAAAATGCAAAAAATATATAGAAGCATTGTTTTGTATTGATTTGAGAAGTAGCCGCTAGGTAACACTTGTTACCCAGGTCTGTGTGTGTGTGTGTAATTGTTTAGGTATATGTCCCTGGTATATATTTGTTTTTTAGCATATACGAAAAAGTTTAAATCACAGACTCAACGGTGGATGCCTTGCCCTGTCAGTGCTTAACTTCCTTTTCATTTCCCACCCATTCTTCCGGATAGCCACATTCAGACTGTCTCCATGGCCATTGCCAACGTGGGGACCAAATGGAAATGAATTCAGACTGCTTTGTTGACTCTAATGGAAGGCCAGGGATCACTGGCTTTTTCCACAAAAAGGTGTAGATGCTCAGTAAACCTCTGCCATTACAAAACTTCCTTTCCTTATTACAGTGGGCTTCAGTTTACTGAAGAGAATTGTGGTGGCTCACTCCTAAGGGGACCTTAATATTTTAACTTGCAAAGTGAAGATAAACTTGTAAACACCTGGATGATACTTACGCATCCTTCTAAAGGGAAAATTCTTTCCGTGGTACCGAATTGTAACATCATAGGATCTTCATTTTGTTCAACTTGGGGTCCTGAAACATCATACATGGGTTTAAAATTTCCCAAATGTTTCTAAACTGAAATACAGTTTGAGTCTGATTAAAAAATTGTGGCAAGAAAAAAAAATCAGTGCAACGCAGTAAGATTTTTATTTTAAGACAATGTAAGCAATAGACAGAGAAAAGGAATAAAATGGGTGAGTGAGGCTCTAGAAAGGAAATAAAATGTTGCACAGTGTAGAAGGACAAAGTCAAATCACTCGCCTATAAACCACTTCCTTTAGTACATCTTTAGTAATCTTTAGTAAATTCCTTTAATACATCTTTAGTATTTCTTTAGTAAAATTCTCCTTTCTTGAATGACTCAGCTTTCTGCTTCTTCCTGAGACAGACACAGGGATATTAAATTAAAAAGTCCCTCAAAGGTATAGAATGCATATGCACCTGTACAATTACATATCTGAGGAAGAGCCAAAGATGCCTTCAACTCTTTGCACCTGCAAGTCCATTGATGACAAAGACAACGTTGAAGTGGGGAGGGAAGGGTTGAGATTGTTACCTGCCAATTGTTTGAGATCACCAGAGACAGTATTTTTTTTTATATATATAAATAATTCTTTTTTGAGAAGGATGGACACACACACACACATAGAGCTTTTTATCCATGGCTCCACTCCCCAAATACTCCGAACAGCCCATGGCCAATCTGGGGACCAAAGCCAAGAAGCAGAAACAGTCCTGTGTTTTCTTTCTTCCTTCCTTCCTTCCTTCCTTCCTTCCTTCCTTCCTTCCTTCCTTCTTTCTTTCTTTCTTTCTTTCTTTCTTTCTTTCTTTCTTTCTTTCTTTCTTTCTTTCTTTCTTTCTTTCTTCCTTCCTTCCTTCCTTCCTTCCTTCCTTCCTTTCTTTCTTTCTTTTTTTAAAGATTTGTTTTTAATTGTAAAGTCAGATATACAGAGAGGAGGAAAGACAGAGAGGAAGATCTTCCATCCAATGATTCACTCCCCAAGTGGCTGCAATGGTTGGAGCTGAGCCAAAGCCAGGAGCTCTTCCAGGTCTCCCACATATATGTATGGTCCCAAGGCTTTGAGCTGTCCTTCACTGCTTTCCCAGGCCACAAGCAAAGAGCTGGATGGGAAGTAGGCTGCCAGGATTAGAACTTGCGCTCATATGGGATCCCAATGTGTGCAAGGAGAGGACTTTAGCTGCTAGCTACCGTGCCAGGTCCAATGTTTCCTTTCCTTTTGTTTTCTTTTTTCCAGTTTTGGGTTCTATATTTAAGTCTATGTATTTTGTGCTGATTTTTATGTGTAATTATATTTAAGGGTCCACTTTCATTCCCCCAAATTAAATTACCTAATTATTCCAACACCAATGATGAAAGACACCGTCATTTTCCCACTATGTGTCCTTGGCACTTTTGTCAAAACCAAAATGGGTATAAACACGTGGATTTATCTCTGTACTGTATGTTCTGCCTGATTGGATCATCTGTCTTTTTATACCAGTACCATGCGCTTTTCGTTACTATGATTGTGCGATATGGCTTGAAGGCAGGTGCAAAGCCTCCGATTTTGTTCTTTTTTGCTCAGGATGAATTTGAATATTTGGAATCTTTCATGTTTCCATAGAATCTTTAGGATTTTTTTTTTCTATTGATGTGATGATGTTCTGGGTGTTATGATAGTGATTGCATTAATGTATTTTTGTTTCTTCTTCAGTTTATACCATCAACTTTCCTATGAATTAAGAGTAAAGAAATCTTTTACTTCCTTGGCTAAATTTGTTTGTAAGTATTCTTTTATGATTACAGTAGAAGAAATATTTAATCTATTGTTCAGTATTTTAGAAATATCATTGTGGGCTGATTTTGTATCTTCCAACTGTGCTTGAACAGTTTATTAGTTTTGACAGTTTTTGACACAATTTTCATGGTTTTCTAAATATGAGATCGTATCTCCTGCAATCAGGGACAATTTAACTACTTCCTTTCCAGTACTGTGAATGTGAATATATGTTTTTTTCACTTCACAACTCAGATGAAATACTCAACTTTTCCCCTACTCAGTATATTGTCAGCTGTAAGTTTGTCATAAATGGCCTTTATTGTATTGATGCATGTGCTTATTTTTTGAGAATTTTTATATTGAGGTGATGCTGAAGTTTGTTAGATGCCTTTAATGCATCTATGGAAATGGTTCTGTGGTTTTTGCCGCTCACTCTGTTGGTGATATGCATCGTTGTATTCATGTATGTTTGTTGAACCATCCTTGCATCCTTGGATGAATCCCACTTGAATCTTGATGATCAACAATTTTCATGTACTTTAGAATTTGCTGTGCTAGATATTTTATTGAAGTTTTTGTTTTTGTTTTTTGCCTGTGTTTATCAGGGCTTACACCTTTCCTTTTTTTAGAAAAAAAACTTGTCTTTACCTGACTTTTGTATTAAATATACAAAATACCAATGAAATGAGCTGTATATTTGAAAGGATAAAACCAATTCGGCAAACTTTTAGCTACACCAAGAGAAAGAGACATTTTAAAATAATCTAGAAGAGAGGAACATATAAATGGCAAGAATATTATTTGAACAATGCGTTATGTGATGAGAAGGCATTGGTGCAGCCTGGCCCGACACACGAGGGGAGAGGTGTCAAGAAGTATTGGACATTGTTTTTTCAGGGACAGAGTGTTACACACGATTTAATGCCCGTGTAAGGGAATACAAACAATCCTGACAATTTCCACACACATCTCCCTTAATTTTAGAGGAGGTGACTAGCAATCCTCAGATTCACAGCCTTCTTGCAACCCATGGGAGCCCACAGCCCTATCCCTCCCTCTCCTCGTGTTCCCTGCAGGGCCCAATTTAGGAGGCTTGCCACAGAAGGACAGGAATGTAGCAAGTGCTTGCCAAGTGCTTTATTTTGCTAACATACGATAATCAGTTTAGTAGGACTTGGTAGCTTGAAAAATTATAAACAGTATAAAAAAGATAGCTTCATTTTTGCATCTTTCAAAAAAAGAATAAGCCTTCAGAAATCTTATCTGGCTCTAGACTCCAGAGAAAATTCTACCCGTCTTCCTCCCACTCCCCAATTTAAATCAACTAATTAAGAGACTCTAACAAGAAGGGAATGATTAACTCATTAACGTAACCATTGTCATACTTGTGAATATGGACTCATATCAGAGTTAGGAGGTTAATGAATTCAGATATGTTTGTCAAAATTGCCTTTGGTTTTCAAAAAGGAGGATTTTGTGTTGCATAGTTTATATTCAAGACTCAGCTGTGATGCTGTTTGACATCAAGATGAGGCATCCAAACTGTGCCTTCTTCGTGGTGCTGGGTAGGATACAAGGATGCAACTTCTTGTGACGAGGATTTCTCCTCAAGTCAGTCTTTGGCCTTCTTTCCCTCTTAGTATGAACGGTTTGTTTATTTGCAATATGATCTGTTTATTACATGCTTACAATTCTAAAACTAATGTCTGCCTCTTGAAGCACATCAGAGCCTTTGCTATGTGTCAGGTCCAACAGGCACTGTGCTAGGCACAGCTGTCAGCACAGCAGTCACAGCTTCTGTCCTGGCAGCTCTGAAAACCAGGAGGGATGTTGTCAGGATGTGACACAAATGACATCTCCTGAGGCCCGGCATACTGGTTCAACTGACTAATCCTCCACTTCTAAGAGCTGGGATGCCATATGGGTGCTGGTTCATGTCCCGGCTGATCCACTTCTGATCCAGCTCCTAGCTTGTGGCCTGGGAAAGCAGTCGAGGATGCCTCAAAGCCCTGGGACCCTGCACCATGTGGGAGACCCAGAAGAAGCGCCTGGCTCCTAGCTTTGGATTGGCTGAGCTCTGGCTGTTGCAGCCACTTGGGGAGTGAACCAACATTGGTAGCTCTTTCTCTCTGTCTCTCCTTCTCTCTGTAAATCTGCCTTTCTAATGAAAATAAATAAGTTTAAAAGAAAACTCAAAAATAACAGATAGTGTCACTTGTGGGTGGCGATCAGTACTCAGTGAGGCATGGGAGATATGAGACCTCTGATGGTGGGGTCTGATTTAACTCACAAAGCTTCTGTTTGAAAGTAGCAGTTAGAATGGAACCTGAAGAATGAGCGAAATGGTCCACTGAGTGGCTGGGAGACAAGGCAACAGCATGTGTGGATGTCCTGAGACGGGAAAGAGCTTCACAGTCTAAAGAAGCTGCAAACAAGTGGGATGATGAGAGAGAAATGGACGATGGAAGAAAAGATCGAAAGTGAACACAGTAAGAAAAGTGTGCAGAGACTGCTGGCTGTGGGACACGGCTATAGAAGTGGGTGAATCTTCAGGGCGAAATAATCAGGTTTTTTTTTTTAAGACATGTATTTTTATTGCAAAGTCAGATATACAGAGAGGAGGAGAGACAGAGAGGAAGATCTTCCATCCAATGATTCACTCCCCAAGTGACCGCAACAGCGGGTGCTGCGCCAATCTGAAGCCAGGAGCCAGGAACTTCCTCCAGGTCCCCCAAGCAGGTGCAGGGTCCCATGGCTTTGGGACCATCCTCGACTACTTTCCCAGGCCACAAGCAGGGAGCTGGATGGGAAGTGGAGCCTCTGGGACTAGAACCGGCGTCTATATGGGATCCTGGTGTATTCAAAGTGAGGACTTTAGCTGCTGGGTCACTGCACCGGGCCCAAAATAATCAGTTCTAATAAGAACGGGCATAATTCCCAGAGTTGAGAACATAATGTCACTCTAGATTTTGTTGTGGGAAATGGTATAGACTTGAGAGCAGAAGAGAAGCATGAGGACATAGCAATAGCCTGAGAACGGAAGGGGAGTGTGGAGCGCAGGCCACCAGCTCACAACAGGAGGTGTGATCAGGTGCCAAAGAACAGGGTTTAATAGTGGAGGGTTTGGGCGAACTCCTCATGTGTCAGAGAATTCCCACTTTACTAACTTTCCCCAAAGTTTCTTGCTACTTGGTTGAGTGAGGAGAGGGCATCTGGACTCAGAACACTGTTCAGGGCTGCCACATGGCACAGCTCCAGGGGAGACCATCACCACTTTGCCTGTAACCTTGCAGGTGGTAGAAGACTGAAGGTGCTCAGATGCCTCTACATAGCATCCAGGGGGAACTCCTGGTGAGAGTGCCTGTGCCTGCTTTTATGGGCTCAAGGGGCTGTGTGAGGACTGGGAAGAACTCCCCAGCGTGGGATAATGCGAGGCCCTAGGAAGGAGGAGCGGTTCGCTAGTTGATCTGCTTGAAGCTGGGAATAGAACAGTTTGCTGTCTATAGTGTTTCTGTTGTTCTATTTGGGTGTCTGAACGAATCATCTTCTGATATGCTTGCAGTCGCTCTGTTTCTATTAGCTCTTATCCATATACCACAAACCCAGGCTCTTCAAACAATACAAGATGTTGGCACACATGCTTAGAAAAGCATGTGTAAGTTGGGCAAGACAAAGGCATCACAGGAAAATTGTGTCATACTAAAAAGGAGCTAAGGGGGGAGTCTAGACTCTAAAGCTTCTGGCCATCATTTTGTTTATTTATTTTTATTTTAATTACTTTTACTTTTGATGATTTTTACACAGTTGATTAGGGTGTTAAGGGTCAAGGGCTACAGAGAGGTGGGTGAGATCACCATTTCCACATTCTCTTTTTTCCTTCTTGTATCTGGGGGAAGGAGGGAGAAAAGTGGAGAAGCCATACCCCCCCCCCCCCAACCATCCCAGGGTCCCTAATGTGGGGCATGCCAAGGGTCCTGCTCAAGAGGTTTTGGTAGTTCAACAGTTCTGAATCACTGCCAATCTCACCACTCCAAACACGATGAAATCTCTCCAGAATCCTCTGGTTGATGTAGTCCACCTTAGAGCCTCCAACACTTGGCTGGGATAGTTGATCAATTTGTTCTATCCTCTGTCTTGTGCTGTTTCCTCTGCAGACTCCAACATACTGCCATATCCTCCATTTGCACCTGGACATGTTGTCCACTGCTCCATCTAAGCCACTGAGGAGGCCCAGCTCTGACACATGTACTCCATGTGCAGACAAAGGAACCTGCAATTCTTTCCATAGTTGGGGTTCTGAGCCCAGCAATTCAGTTGGGAGATCCCGAAAGAAAGTTCACTGAGGTGGTCTCTGGCATCAGAGTCTATAAAATAACTGCCTAGATAATGACTTATTTTTTTTCCTATGAGACTGAAGGTTCTAGAAAGCATAGTGGATGGATTTTCACATCCTATAACCTGGAGCTAATTTCAAGAACTTCAGCTAATATTTCCCATTTGGAAATTTTGACTGCTTGAGTTGGGCCCAAACCCCACAGAATGCCAAGGATCAACATGATGTCTGCTTAGTGGCTTACCCAGGCTGTTGGTGTGGAAGCAGGTTCCATTTGAAAATCAGATTCTCTGTGTCTCTTGGAGTACTCGAAAATTTTATAGTGTATATTTGTATTAGTATAATCAGCACAGTTTCTAATTAAGTGGATATTAGTGTATTTTGCTATGTGTAGTTAAAATTATTGCATGTAAACATTGGATAAATATTATAAACTATAACTTCTAAAATTGTGTATAATAATAATATATTACATAATGTTTACTGTATGTAAATGCTGTCTTAAGTACTTAACCTATATTCATTTAATCCTCTCAATACCATAAGATTAATTTCCCTTATTAGACTCAATATACATATCAGACTATTAAGTCAAAAGGAATATAAGTGATTTTCTCAAATTACACAACTCAAGATTACAAAAAAAGCTTTCCCTTGAACTATGACTCCTGAAGTTTTGAATTAATCAAATCCTGAAACTCCTATGCAGATTAGTGTTTATAGGCTTTTGGAAAGAGGCAGCAAAATCAGGTTAGTAGCTGATGTAGGGGCTGCTCACATTGAGTTGTAGGGACTAGGAGGGAAGGCTGTGAGATTCAGATGGCCGCGTTGGCGGGCAATGTGGAAAACGCGGGGCTGTCAGAAATCGCAGTGAAAGAAACCTATCCTTGTATTTTGTAAGGATTATCAATAGTTAAGTAAAGAGTAAAGATGGAAAGACAAAACTCGAGGAAAGCCAGAAGAATCCATTCAGAGAGCTCGTATAGACAAAGTTGAGTTCTGCTGCCAACTCCTGCTTGAATTGTTCACAGTACACACTTTGATGCAACTCTGCTTGTGGACTTCATTATTAACCAAAAAGTTCTCATACAAGTAGTTCTGTTCTTGTGTTCAGGGTGGGGAAGGAATGCGCTGAATTATTGTTGAATTTACCCAGGCTGTCAGGGACAGGAACAGCCGTCAGAGACTGCATTAAGATTGGCCATGACACCACACAATAGCTCAACACGCATAAAATGGCTTAAGTACAAAGAGGTGATCGCTTGGGTGCAAACATAATATATATTCACTTAAAATGCCGATGCTTATTTATTTGCGAGATGAAGAGGCTGAGAGAGTAGACAGAGAAGCAGTGAGAGAGAAAGAAGGGCTCCAATTCCCTGATTCACTCTTGCAGCGTCTCGTCAGCTAGGGTTGGCTCAGTGCTGAGGCCAGGAACGAGGGGACTGAGCTGTGTCTCTCACCTGGGTGTCAGGAACTCCAGTACTTGAGCCATCACCTATTGCTTCCCCCCCAGGATTTGCACTCGTGTGCAGCTGGAGTCAAGATGTGGAAGTACAAACACTCCAATGTTGGAGTAGTTACCTTAACTATTAGGCCAAATGTCACCCCTACTGTGTCATATTTAAAAATGCTTACAAGTATTTGCATTGCGTACACTGTTTTTTTTTTTTTAACCTTCAGAACTGTGACTCTATTATCCCAGTGCTCAAGTTCTCTTTTTACAACATCTATTTGGTAATCTTCCTGAAATAAGCTGCAACCAGTAATGTTATATAAAGGAGAGTAAAGGAATGGATGAATATGAAAATGAGCTCTATCTCCATACATGAATATTGTGGCTAAGCAATGCTGGAAGACATGGTTAGATAGCAGAACCCCGTGCCCCTGTTGAAGAAATTCCCGTGAATTTGATAGTATGAGTGCAGACTGATGCAAGTGATAGCAGAGCCCAAATGCCATGAATTGTCTTGCTGTCAGTGATATGATTTTCCAGAATGACAAGCAACTGTGGGCAAACTTCCAAACAAAATAAAATACAATTTTCTGTCACTCCCCACTGTAGTTTTCTGAGCCACTTTTGAATGCTGGCGGTTTTACTGAAAGCGTGAAATATTGTGTTCTGACATCCGTAGTGTCTCAGGTTGATCAGAACAATATTTTCAAGCTACCAGTATCTTACCCAGGCCACGCAAAAGCTGTACAGAATGATTACTCTGAACCGAGTGGCTCAGAGCAACAGCAACTTTTATTTTCCAACACCAGGAACCCAGTAATTAATTTGAGCCTTCAGTTCTTCGCACCGAACCATAAATATTTCCCTCCCTATGAAGTTTTCTCAGTTTTGGCTTCTCTTTCAGTCTCCATGACATGTTGTCTACTCTGCTCAGCATGGTTGATCCCTGACCCTGTGCTTATGGTCTATAACTGATTCATACAGACACGATTCTCAGTCTTCAGCTACGCATTAAGTCTGTGTTTTATCTTGAGTCCAACAGGGGCCAGTGGCTCTCATAAAACTGACTGATGGAATCTATAACATGACTATCCATATTTCTACTTTCCAAGTCTGGGCAACCCAGGCAAATAATACTGGTTTATTCACATTAATGATTCATTTACATGCATTCCCATTGCAATGTGCTGAACCCTCTTGTGTCTTTAAAACTATAACTTGGGAACAATCTGTCCTTAGTTAACACAAAGCAAATTTCCCTAGGACTCGGACCACAGACTGTATTGTACTATGACGTTGGCTATCCAGTACGAGGTAGTCAGGCTAAGACTGGAGGCCACTGTCTGGAAAACAAACTAATGACTTCTAGAACTCTTTGCATTTGAAATGTCAGAGATTCTGAAAGTCCTTGCACGTTACTTCTTTGTGTGCACTCCCTGAATATTCCCTGGACTGCTGGGTATCTCTCCCTCCACCTGACACATTATCAGTTCTTACACATGATCTGGAGCTTGGGAGAGTGAGGCAGGAGGAGAGAAGAAAATTCTTTTATTTGCATGCCGGCATTACACATATGTTTAATCAGTCTTGTAGTTTGAGGAAGTAGTAAAAGCAATGTTATGGTATTTGTGCTATTTTGAGACATTGAAAACATTGCGTCTCTTTTAAAATTGGCCATATATTTTTTTGATTCCCTTCCCACTCTGAACATAAAACAGGTGTGCCAGTAATAGTTGGCACAAAGTGAAAAAGTTTTTTTTGCGTTGAAGACTGATCATTTCTTGTAGCTCACTTCATCTTAGTCACCAGTGTTGATTTGAAGATATTAAGTATGGTAATAACTTGAAGCCAAATTAGTCATGATTTGGCCAGCACTAACCAGGGTTTGCTTTAAGCTGTGGGAGGAACTTGAAAAAAGCAATATTGATTATGTCTGGGAAATGCCAATTATAATTTGACATTCTGATTTTTGCTTTTTGTTTAACTTAGAAGCAGATTCTGCCTTGCTCTCTTTGTGAAAGACAACTGCACGAGTGAAGAGTACCACTTTCCATGAGACCAGCAATTTATCTGAAATGAAACGCAGAGAGAAAACCGTATGTGCATCTGTGCACACTGACTCAGAACGCGTGGTGGTGAAGAATACTACTGCACCACGTCCTCCAGAGGAGAAGAGTAGGGAGGTGAGAGGTGATACCTGAGGTGAACATTAAATTATAGCAAGGAGCTGGGGAGACTTCAGATGCGATTAAAGTGAGCAAACAGTGAAGACATTATGTTAAGTGGAGTTGAAAAGATGCAGAATGGCTTGACACTTGGAAAAATGAGTATTTTGGAGAAGTTGCTATTTTCTTATCAATACCATCTGCAACTGATGGTAGAGATGGTGTTCTGTCAGAGGCAGTTGCATGCATGACAGCGTGACACACACGACTCGTCCTCCCTCAGCCAGACTGAATACACGGCAAGTTACTTTCCCAGGCCACAAGCAGGGAGCTGGATGGAAAATGGAGCTGCCGGGATTAGAACTGGCGCCCATATGGGATCTTGGCACTTTTAAGGTGAGGACTTAAGCTGCTTGGCCACTGCACTGGGCCCTTGGATAGCTGTCTTTATCTCCCAGTTTGTGAGAGAGGTCTAGAGGCACAGGCGCTGGGAGGACTTGCGTGCATTCCCTGTAAGTGGAGAATAAAGCAGACTCATGCTGCTCACTTACACCTGACACAGAGCAGCCTGGAAAGGAGACATGTAAGACTTCTGAATATGCCGGTGTGCTAGTGCCAAGGGTGTAGGAATGGCAGCCATGGGCAAATTTGTTAGGACGGTGAGCCTGGCATCATTTAAACACCAGCATCTGCAAAAGAAGGGGGTGTTAATAATCTGGGACCCTCATGGCATGTGACTCAGGAGGATACCACAGAGCAGAGAGGCTGCAGAAAGGTGAGGACCAGACAGTCACACACAGGGCACTGCCTTGGTTGAAGGAATTGCTGTTGGAGGAGCCCAGAGAGGAAGCCTTCACAGAATCCACAGACGCACCAGTGAGAGCAGCAACTGTTTGGTTGTCTGCTGGGCCTGAAGACCACGAGGCCCTTCCTGGATGCTCATCCAAGAGAGAGCTTTCCAATCTCTTGCGTCCCTCTTCCTTGCTACTACGCATCCAGTTCTAGAGTGCTAAGAAAGAACAGTGAGTAAGGGAGAGTAAGAAACACAAAGTGAGAGAGAGAACCACAGCTGCTATTCCCGAGTGCAGGTGGCTCAAGCACTGCCAGCTACTGGGGAGCCCATTCTTTACTAATGGGTATGCATGGAAGTGTTAATTAACATATTGGATTACACATTGAAATTCATTTAGAAGCAGGCATTGCAATCACCAAATGACTAGAAAGCCATAGGAATCTAACTTTTTGTCCAGTGGCTATGCTATGATCACACTTAATGGATAGAGGAACTTAGGAAAGATAAAGAGAACTTTTGTTTGCATACCACGAAAACTTTTTCCAAGCACCAGAGGAAAATAGATCCTGTCTTGAGAAATTTTCCTTTGAGCCGAAATATAATGAACTTGAACATTTGTTTTATTTCAAAAATATCTAATCTGTTACTTCTTAGCTGTAACCTAGAACAACTTTCTTAGTTTCTCTGAACCCAATTTGTAACGTGAAACTTAGCAGATCTACCATTGAAGGTCTGGTGAAGGCCCCATGAGTTATGGCTAAGAAACGCTATTTCTCCATATGTTAATTCCCTTTCTTTAATAAAACATCAATTTATCATTTGTTAAATGTATTTTACAAAGGATATGTGGGAGGTGGTTTGGTGTATACAACACACTGCACTCCCCACAGAGATTGGTTAGTGTTATGGATATATAGGAGGGTACTTCAAGAAGTTCATGGAAAGGTAGAATTAAGAATACACTTACGTTGGTGCAAAAGTTTGAAATCCCTGTCTCACACGCATTCCCATGAACTTTGTGAAATACCCTTATAACTTGTCTGGCAAGTGGGGCTTAAACTCCTTGAGGACAACACGGAGCAGCTAAAATGAGCATCGCACAGCAGTAGTCAATGGGGACCATTAGAATTTTGAGGCAGAGACAGCCTAAGTGGTGACTAGTTATAATGGTGGGAGGAGGAGGTCAAGTTGAACTTGTGGCTAAATCAGACTCAAACTGTGTTTCACAGAATTGTGAGATAGCCTTCAAGTGTGGGGAATTGAATCCGCAAGTATTCATTATAGAATACTGAGTCCCCATTCCTGACACATGTTAAAATCACCTGTGGCAAAGGGTGTTTGTGGCAACTCCTCCTTCCCAGAACAGTTGCATCTGAGAGCGGCTGCTCTGGGATGTGAACATTTAACGAGTCACGATGACTTGAATTTGGTTTCATCATTTCAAGAGGTAATTTTCAGAATGGTGTTTTTCTAGCACTCATTTTTTCTTGCCTTTCTTCTTTGGTGCACATGAAACATGTTCGATTGGCCGACACCTGCTGCATGGATCCGGTGTTGTCCAGGACATCAGTTGTATAGGCCTTGTTCCTCTTAAAGAAACGAACGAGGTATAGAAACATCAGGACCTCTGGGGTTAAATGTGCTTTTAATATTTAGGACGTTACTACAGACTTTGAATAAAAATCTTGATTTGCATCTTTAAAACCAGAAATGGATGCTGTGGGTCTAATGATTTCTGTTCTGAGAACAAAGCAAACAGCACACAGAGCCTTCAGGAGTTTTCCTCGTGGCTGTTTTATCGCGGGGAAAGGAACTTGGGGGATATTAAAAGTTGGCTCTTGCCTAATAGCCTCACAAGAGATACAGTGCCTCTTACAGTACCGTTGTTTTGTTTTTGTTTTCCTTCTGTCGGCTTACGTAGGAGTACTTGAAAAAAAAAGAAAAGTTCTCAGGATATGAGGTAAAATGAATGCCATGCTCTGGTGACGGGTCCTACACCACTGGAAGGCAAATTCACATGAGAAAAGCGCTTGGCAAAAATATTTCATTGGAGATGTTTTCCAGCCGAATTGCCTTCGCATTCTGTTCCCACCACATTCTCTGAATTGCATGGTGGAAAAGCTGACATGCTGAACTTATGCTCTGCAGAGTGCTGGGAACTTGGGCACAGAACGCCAGGTTCTTTTTTTTTTTTTTCCTCTTAATTTATCGCTGCCTTTCTGCAGTAATTTAATTTTTTTCACATTTTTTTTTTTGTGAGGGAAGAATGCATTCTGGAAGAATTTTCTTTCTTTACACACTGTTAGCTCTTGCAGTTTTATATTCTCATGCTGCGTAGTTTTACTTTGTTATTGACAAATTGTATAGCACAAATGCTAATGACCTTTATGTACTGGTATGACAACAGAGCGGGAATAATATTGTTGATAAGAAAATACTTATTAATAGCAGATTTGACCGGTCAAGAGAGACAAATGCATTTCATTGAGGACACATTGCTTAAATTTTGGCTGGTATCAATATTGATCACTTACTTCACGCCAATAGTATATTCAGGTCTCTCCAGTTTATATCAGATATTTTCTTTCCTTGATTCCTGTTGCAGTTGTTTAAAGTGCAGCAATATCAGGCAGGCATGGAAATAAACACGTTACTGGATTCTTCTGTGTATATGTTGCCTTCCTTTCTAATCTGAATCACGAATACCTTATCGAGAACCGTGCCCAATCCTATCAACACCGATAGATTAGTATGTGGAGAATAATGCTGCCAAGTTATCAAAAAAAAATTCCTTTGGAGAGAAAAAGCCACTTTACCAAAGAGAGGGCATGTGATGTCCAGAAATCTGGAGAGTTTTGGAAGATAGCCTGCCAGGGATGAACTCTCCCTCGTGGGGATTTATTGTCAGCCAGTTACAGACTCTGATGGAGGATTACTCCCAGAGAACTTAGAGTCTAGCAGAGGAAATTGGATGAATTCTGTTTATCATAGGCTGACTGCTCATGAGCCCTGGCAGGATAAGGTTTTTATCTGTCACCTCTGTTGACATGCTGGGTGGCAGGAGGGAGATCCGGTGGCCTTGCTGAGACTGTTTCTACATCTACGAGGCAAGGACATGGATACTTTGAAAGCCTTTCCAACCTTCAAATAAATATTGTTAAAAAGGAAGGCACGTTTATACGATGTGTGTTCCAGTGCGCTGAAAACCTACCAAGAAATTATTAAAAAAAAATCCGAATAAAAATGTAGTGCCTCAATAGGAGCTAGAAAACGCTGGCTCATGAATCAGATGTGACCATCAGCAGGAAATTCCTACTGTGGTTTTCTTCTTGTCTGCTTCTGGGGAGACTCTGTCTGTCTCCCTGGTCTCTGCAAAAAAGTCACTTCTTAAGAAAAGCCTTCCTACCTCCGTGTCTACCCCGTGCTTTGCTTTTTGTTTTCTTCCAGCTCCTGATACTGTCTGCCATGGAGGTATTTATTGTTTTATATTGTTACTAATAATCTGCCTCTCTCAAGAGGATGCAAACTCTGCCATGTGGGAAATTTTATTTATGTGGTCCATTGCTGTTTCATCAGCGCTTACAACTGCGTCTGGCACACTGAAAGCACCTTATGCATATCTGTTGACAAAGAAAGCAAACCTCTTCATGATGGCTTGAGTTTTTAGACGATCATCCTTCCTTTTTTGTAGAACGTGTGTTTGCTTTCAGAAGCAGTGCACTAAGTGTTTCGCTGATTTGTGCTAACCTTCACAGGTGAGGTTTATGCACTCTCTCCTTCCCTCCCACCTGCCTGCTCTCTTTATTCTGTTAGCTTCTGCTTCCCCTGGTTCTGAAAGGTGGACAGGAATTTTGAGTTAAGTAGTACTTAATATGGAGACGTTCCTTTGATTATCCAATTAGAAACTGTGAGATTGGACTTAGGGATTTTATTATTGTAAGTTTCATCAAAACAGATAAAAGAAACAGATTTTCACAGATTGTTTCCATCTTATTTTTAGGAAAATCTGAATGCACACGAAGATTAAATATCTAGATATGTGAAAACCAAATTAGTGATATGAACTTCATGATTTGTGTCTGCTTGAGTCAAGACAACAGATTTTTGATTTATTCAAAATAAAGCATCTGTACAGTGAAAAGCTGAACTGCAGCTAAATTTGGTTCACATCATGCGTCATTAAAATACTTCAACAGTCACATTGTCACCTGCTACAGAGCCGAGGAGAGCAGGCGCATCGGATGAGTTAACTGTGAGTAGTGTCTTCTTGGAATGCTGAGCTGAAAATGGTTTCTTAATTTGGGAAAAAATGGAATTAAAATTACTTACATTAAACTTACATCCCTGTAGTTTAAGGCAACAAAAGTCCAATCCAAATGAAATAAACCGATTGCCTGTGTGAGCCTAGATGTTGCTAATTTATAGGAAAAGACTATTCAGATGAAGTGAGAAAAAAAAAGAAGGAGTAACAGTCATTTTATAAAAACCCTAGTTTTTAACATTACTGTCATGATTGATTATGGTTAAATATCTTATCATATCCAATCACATCTGTAAGTTTTTATCTCTTCTCTATTGTCAACATAAGTAGCAACAATTTAGATATAATTATGGAGATTAATCTGTATGCTTATATGTTAATTATAATATATTTATAAAAAATACCAGAAACCGATTGAAATATCACTGTTCATCTTTGGAGGTATGCTTTTCTTTTTGTTAAGATGTTTATGTAATTGAAAGAGTTACAGAGAAAGAGAGAGAGAGAGAGAGGTCTTCCATCCACTGGCTCGCTTCCTAAAAAGTCTCAGTGGCTGAGGCATATGTGAAGCCAGGAGCTAGGAGTTTCTCCCAGGAGGACCGGCACTGGCTCGCTTCCTAAAAAGTCTCAGTGGCTGAGGCATATGTGAAGCCAGGAGCTAGGAGTTTCTCCCAGGAGGACCGGCAGGAAGCTGGAACAGAAGTGGAGTAGCCAGGACTCGAACCAGAGCCCATCTGGAATGCCGGTGCTGCAGATTTACCTGCTGTGCCACAGCACAGGCCCAGAGGTAGGTGTATTCTAACCTATGTTATCTAAAAGTGTGTCAATGACAAGAGCTCTGTACAAGTCATTTCGCATAATCCGTTGCTGTCTGTTGCTTGGCCCATGGCTGTTTTTGTGTGGCTTCTAGCATTGGAGCTGTGCTTGTGCTATGTCTGCTGTGAACATGAGAGAAAATGAAGGACTCCAGTGTCAAGTAATACGGGCTCCTTAATCTTCACAAACTGGGGAGAATCAAGCACAACAGCACACTTCTTTTCATACTAAGCTTTGATATCATCCTTTCCAAAGATGAGCAAATTGGGTGTCAGTCTGTGTGGTTCATTTCACACAATTGAAAAAATCACGTTTGTGCTGTGTTCATTTTAAAATCTATTCGTGGCTGAGTTATCAGTGGGACACTGGCCTAGCATTTACAAAGCACATATTTATATATTATTTATTTGTTTAAATATTTGTCTTATTCCTTTTTTTATTGAAAGGGCAGGTTTACAGAGAGAAGAGACAGAAGGAAGGGTCATCGGTTTCCTGGTTCACTCCCCAAGTGGCCACATTGGCAGGAGCTGAGCAATCCAAAGCCAGGAGCCTCTTCAGGGTCTCCCCTTACACAGGTGTAGGGTCCCAAAGCTTTGAGTCATCCTTTGTTGCTTTCCTAGGCCACAAGCAGGGAGCTGGATAAGAAGTGGAGCAGCCGGGACATGAATTGGTGCCCACATGGGATGCTGGCGCATGCAGCTTCAGGCCACTAGGCTACTGCTCCAGGCCCCAAAACCAGTTTCTCCTTTTGGATTGTGGAAAGCAACATAGGGTAAGACTATCAGAAAAGACTTCCATGTTACTACTTAGTAATAGTTAGAGAATTTAAAACGAAGTGATTGAGAGCAGCAACTGCACTTGGATTGGATTCAGAGTCCCTTGTCTAGGTCAGATTCGTAAGCTTCCCTTCTGAACATGTCTCGGTGGCTGCTGCCACACCCGCCCTCCTGAGTTCCCAAACATCCCGTTTTTAAAAAGCAATGTAGATACTAGTGATTTAATACAAATTCACAACTTCACAAATTCAAAGTTAAAATCTTTAAAAACCGTATCTACTTTATTGAGACTTTCTGCCAAGTGCCTTACTAATCTTTTAAAATCCTGTCTGTAAGCCTCCATTGAAAATCTTGGTGTAGTACAGAGTAAATCCCGTAACTTTCTGGGATTACGTTGGTCTAGTTCAGTTCAAGTCCCCAGTTCATGGAGTGATTTGCATCCTATCACCCTCCTCGCCTCTCCGGCCTTCCTCCAGGGCGCTCTCCTCACCCTGGAAGGAAGGCTTTCCCACTGCACACCTTGAATGTGTGTCTTGATCCTCTTGCACTGTGGGAGGGGAGGCGAAGGGTGCGGGGACAGGGGAGTGTTTGTAACTGGTTGTCCGTTCAAGGTGCTGCCACTGGCAGGTGGGCAGCAGGTGTTTCTGTGTTAGCTCCAAAGGGCCCCGGGGCAGACAGATGCCGCTCTCCATCTTCCCTGCTTTGAGGACACAGGTCTGGGTAGTGGTCTCTGTCCCAGGAGGAATGTAGCTTAGACGGGTCGGCTTTGTGACTCTGCAGCCAGAAAGACTGGTGTGAGCCTGCAGGCTGTTCACACTCGCCTCTCCCTCCGTGTATCCACCTTTCCCGTGAAACAGTCACAGAGGCGGACCAGCATGGAACCGTCGCTCTAGGGAGTGAGACACCGTCTCTCCTGTCTGTGGCCTTGTTTGAGTTTCACGAGTGAGTCTCTGCATCCTCATTTGTCTGGTAGGGGAAGATGTACCTTTCCCCCTCCCCGAGGAGATGGGAGACTCTTCTGTCATGTCAAATAAGGTTAATGGCAGCGGAGGGGCAGTGGTGGTTAATGGTGGGGACCGCTCAGCTGACTCCTTACAGATCTTGAAGGATGTTTGTCCCCATGGGCAGGTGAATTGCTTAGTTTGGGAAGATTGAACTTCTCCTTTGCTTTGAGTCTGAGTTCCACAAAATCTGGTAAAAACATCAATACAATTTTGCTTTTTGTTCAAAATTTAAAGTAATGACTCATTGCAAATAAAGAAAATACCAACAGGTCTTGCTGACAATTCTGCAATTACTGCTCTGATGGATCAAGCAGAGAAAGTATTGAAGCTGTTTATTTTTTCTTATTTCTATATGAAAGTGCCACTTGAGTTATAAACAGCAATATTGCCACCCTTTATAGTTTGTAAATTATGTCAGTGTTGAATTAGACAAGCTTTCATTCATACTGCACATAAAATGTAACTAATGTATATATCTCTCAAGCATCATTAAAAATTAGGGTGTAATTAAAACAATATATTTTCAGTGCTCAAGTTCCCCGCAATATTTTATATGTGTTAACTAGAGTCTAATGAAATGAGCATTCCAAATTGAGCTATTCAGAATTTGTATCATTCTGATGAATCTTTGACTCTAGCTTCACGATTTATACTTTTTTGGTGTGAAGGCTAATTATTTCATGTATGTTTATTTAAATAATAACATAATTTATTACATATGCCTACACTTGGTTGCATTTTGTCTTTGCCTGTATCATCTAAAGGCCCTGAAGAAAAATGGATAGTTTATAAGCATTTTTTTTTTCTTTTTTTGCACCTGAGTGACACTTACAAAGGCAGAGTCATGGTGATTCTCTCTTACCTGTGAGTGGAACATTTAAAGGAAATGGTAATATTTTGGTGCATAATGAAGCCGGGACTCTGCCGATGGGAAGGTGACTTTGGGGAAATCAGCCAGAGTTGGAAGGAAGAGTGGTGCAAATGGAGCATGGAGGATAGTCAGGAGCTGCACAGTGGGTCCGGGGCTGCTGGGAACAGAACCAACTTCACGTGAATCTCAAGTTCTTTCTGGGAAGATACAGAGGTGTGTGTGTCACCACTGTGACAGACACGTACCTTATAGAAGTACAGAGCACGCACGCACGTCCCATCAGTGCTGCATGTATAGACACACGTAGCACACACTTCATATGTGTATATGTACACATTGTGCGTAATATGAAAGCATACATGCACTATCACATACATAGTGTATGAGCACATCATATGCATGCTACTGTACATTGCATGCGTTCTCATCACACAGGTTACATATATGATGTGAATGCAATCTTACAATCAAACAGCATATACCACATGCATATGATATCACAAACACATAGCAATGTACGCATCAGTGCATGAGTGCAATGTAATCAAGTGAGTGAATCCCCATTGGCGCAGATATGGATGTGTCTTTCTCCATTTTATATTCAGATTGTGTTATGGTCATAGTAAAAGAACCAAAAAAACAACTGCGTGTTCAGGATAGAAGGTAGTGTGGATTGAATTCTCTTGCGCTCTCAGTTTGTCTCCTTGTTTGTGCTCTGTGTGCACGTGTGTGTCATCTTGGATTCACACTTACCACCTGTCAGCCCGGACCTTACCTATTCCTGTCTCCTCTGCAGTGCTCACCCTCCATGCACTGTGTCCTGATGCTAAAGGGGAGTTTGGGTGCTGGTGAAGAATCACCAGCCACCTCATCATCTTTCTCCCTCTGCTATAAAAATCCTTGTCTGTTTACTCTTGGACTCTGTACCTGCGTGGGAGACCCGGAAGAGGCTCTGGGCTCCTGGCTTCAGATTGGCATAGATCTGGCTGTTGTGGCCGCTTGGGGAGTGAATCAGTGGATGGAAGATCTTTCTCTCTATCTCTCTTCCTCTCTGTACATCTGCCTTTCCAATAAAAATAAAAATAACTCTTAAAAAAAAACTCATGAAAATCTTTTATAGTAGTTCTGCTTACATGAGACTGAAAGTAACAGTGTGTAAGCATGTCTGTTTTTAACTCCACATCCTCCAAGAATTTCAGAAGGGATTCTTGATTTTTCCCTAAAAGAAAGCTGGTAGAATGCATTTGAATCCATGGAGATGGAGAGAAAAGGTTTTCTCTCCAGTGGGTAACAACTGGAAGTGGCTGTGAGGACAAACGAGTGGCTGGCATGCCAGGGCTGCTGCAGAGATGCTCAGAGACTTGGCTTCAGTGTTTGGCCTCAGGCCAAAGGCTGCAACTAACAGGAAAGTGTCAGCATCTCAATATAATTGCATGTCCCAGAGCCTATTATTTCACTAATAAAAATACTTTTCAATAAATCTCAGAAAGGAAGAGGGAAGAAAAACGCTAGGAAGAAAGGAATAGCTCGAAATATTTTATTATATTTAATAAAGTTCTCATTAATGGAAAGAGTATCTTTCTGCTAAATAAATGTGCTTTAATTTTATTTTCTGATTAATTTGATTTGGAGGAAAATGCAAAGAATGTTTTTTTTTTTTCCAGCATGTTGTCTTAAAATTACAGGGAAAGTTAAGTAGGCATCACCGTGGCATGTGGAGTCTCTGGGAGGGAAGCAGCAGGAGGGCCAGGGCACCCATGCCTCGGGTTGAGTTGGTAATTATAGTACGTGTGCATCGAATGACCTTGGGGAAATGATTTAACCTTTCTGTCTCTATATGTAAGAGCTAACATTTCATGCTTGAAAAAAAAAGCGTTTGAAAATAATAAGAATGTCAGTGATGTTGACACGGGTGCTATTATTTAAAATGGGTGCATTATAGAACATGTTATAACCACCATATTATAACCACAAGACATGTGACCATATCTTGATCACATCCGATAGCACTTGGGACATACTTTTCTTCTGGTATTTTCCCATTAATTAGAAACATTTTAAATGTCCTTACAAAACAAGACCTAGTGATGCTAGACAGGACTGTCATCTTTAAAGATTTCCCTCCTGTGCTGCTATGAAACAACGAAGCACTTTTTAAAAAGCGGATTGATGATGACGCCGCCTGTCACCCCTTCGTGATGGAAGATGCTCAGTCTGCTGCGAACGAAGGGAGGGGACATACTTCCACATTAAACTAAAACGATCCAGGTTCTCATTTGTATTACTCTAGTGCAAGGAAAATTTCTGATGCATGGGAGGTCCTCAACAAACACGTGTGGGATGAGTGAGCAGTGCTTCTCAGGACTTTTACTTCTGTAACATCTTATCAAACCTCCTGTCTCCATTTCACCGATGAGATTGAGGCTAAAAACCTCCTGAACGTTTGCTTAGATCACACAATTACTCAGTGGCAGAGCCAACATCTGTCCGATGACTTGTCTGACCCTCCAAAATGTACTTTAATGAATGGGTTTGGGCAGCCTTTTGATTCAGACGGATTCTCACACTTATCAGCGATTATGTTGGATTTATTGAGTGGGGAAGGGGGCATTATCAGATTACCGGGTGGTTAGCGCCAGGGGGGTTGGGCTGAACGAGGGTGTGAGCGTAAGGAGTGTGGCAGCACACTGGCCGTGGAGCTGATTGCCTGGCGCAGATGTTGAAGGGCGTTTCTCCAGCCAGACACAGGTGGGAAGGGGTGTTGGGTCGACAAGTTTAGGTCACGAAAGAGAGGAGGATTCAAGGAGCTTTTGTGAGCTGGGAGAGCAGGGAGAATAAAAGGAAAACATAATTGGATCAGATACTGCAGGAAGACAAGCGCCGCCCACAGCTGACCGCTGTTGTCCTGGCCACAGCTTGCTCGGGCAGATGGCCCAGACTTAACAGAACGCTGCGGTCGCTCTGTGAGCAGTTCTCACCTGCCTACATGGCAGTTCCTGGGCCAGCTTTCTCTGTGCTGCGTGGTAAGACTGAGCGGGGAACCGGAAATTCTTCCTCCCCAAAGCATAGGAAGCTTTTTCCGTGGGAGGAGCTGGAGAGACATTTTCAGAGCAGAGATGCTCCCTGAATCTTTGCCGCGTGTTTACTTCTGCCTGCACTCGGGGATGCCTGCTATTCTGTTGGTTTTACCCACCCAGATCCCCCACCCCATTCGGGATAGGGCAGTGCCCTAAGTTTTACGACATCCCAAAGAGTGGCTTTCTGTCCGGCTTTTCCTGGGGCAGTGGTAGTTTCCCAACAACTCTTGCTGAGACCCCTCAGGGCAGCTTTTTGAAGAGCCCAGCCAGCACCCCCTTAGCAACCCAGCAACCCAACCCTCACTTGCTAATGAGATCTGAACATAAGCTTGGGGACAGCACTCCTCCAGATTCATTGTCTCTTTGGATACTTTGTATTTCTGTTGGAAACACTTTCATCACCTGTTTTCCCCAGGTGCTTTAAACTTCTCACTCCATCGTAGTTAAGCCTCTGCAGTAGGCTAATTATTTGCGTTTTCTCTGTTCAAATTGGTGATGCGGTTTCGGTTTTCAGTACATCAGGTTACCACAGATGGACAGTGTCTCAGCACTGAGCAGCCAGGGTGAGGGTGGAGGAGACAGTGGGCCTTCTTCTCCTGGTTGTAGAGCAGCACAGTTTGAAGGTCCAAGTGAGGAATGGTCCTATTGGGCCACTGGAGAGCAGGCTAGATCCAGTAAGGGCTGGTTGCTGCTGCAGAGTGGAGCAAGAGCGGGAACTGAAAGTAAACTGGTAAGAGGTGTTCATTGAAGTTGCCACAACAGCAGATATCTAAACATTTCCTCGTGAATGTTGTCATAGCTGTTAATGAGAACATCAGAAAGTATAGTTGGCTTGTTAAAGAATGTTTGACCTGCCCTGTGGCTCTTTGATTGAAGGTACCTAGATCTAGGGACAGGGGCAAGGGTGGCTAGGTGTATAAAACAGGCGCTGAGCCAGGCAGTATGTAACACACATTACATTATGGGATGCTACTCCTGGAGCTCAACAGCCACGGTCTCTGCAGGTTACAGTGCCCAGGAGCTTGAGAAATGGCTGTTATCTCTGCCCAAGACAGGAAGTCCTAGAATGCCATGGCCAGGAAGAGGGGAACTTTGTGGGAAATTCAGGAAACAGGAAGAGATAAGTCAAATCGGTAATAATTCAGGACGCAACTTAAAACAAGTGTCTCGGGGTTTTGTTATTCTGTAGACTTGGGGCTGTGCATATGACTAAAGGGAGGAAAGTGCAATGGCAGGTGAAGTTGGAGGCTGAAGGGAGAAGTGGAGAAGTCATGGTGGCAGCCACCTGCATTGCCGCAACGCACCTCTCCCTTCCACCTCCAGTCAGTGCAAAGGGGAGAAGTTTGTTCCTTACACGACAGCCGTGCCACAGTCTGACCTCAGGCCTATACGTTTCTCTCACCCTATTTACAGCCCTTGCCGTCTATTTCTACAACTAGTGAATTGTAACCATTTTTAAAACCTACAACAACACTCACCAGGCTTGAGAGTTATTTTTATAATATTGAGACCTTCAGATGCAGAAGTCTTTAAAACTATGCTGAATTCTTGAGAACAATATGTTTAAAAGATGGAGCAGTTTTGAATTCCAAGAAGCTAGAAGTTGATGGAATTCACGGAGGGGAAAGAATATACAATTTTATACAAAAGAGTTAATTTTTCCAAATCATGTACAAGGGGTAGAAGGAAAGGAATTTTGGAAATAATGGTGAACTCTACAATGAGTCAGTGATCAGGGCTGAAAGATGCTAAGGAAAAAAGTGCAAGGGGGCACAGGTGGCCAGTCCCTTGTCCCGCAACTTGGTATTGTTCAAAAGCATCTCTTGCTCTTCTGAAACTCTGATGCAAATTTTGAATGGAGTGTTCTTTTGGCCCTTTTGACATCCAGACCCACACTGTCAAAATATTTTTAAGCTCAGCCTCTTCAGTTAAAGACAAGGAACATTTTTTTTTTTAATATCACCAGTGTCTAGTTATGCTAAAAGGATGATGAGCTCTGCGTGGTATGGGGAGAAGAGGATAGATTTGGGGAAGGATGCCAATTCTGTCACTTACCAGCTGGTGACTTTAGGAAAGTCACTTAAACTTTTCTCTGTCAAAGCTTCCTTAATTTGTGAAATGAGCATAATGCAATCTCCCTGACAGGATTGTTACGATGATTAAACTAGATGCTGTTAGCTGAGCAGTCCCCAAAGTGTGGGCTTTGGAATTCCAGCCCTACCCACAAGATGCTCTCCTGCAGGAAAACTCGTTGCATGCAGGAATTATTTTGTGAGCCATGCTGTTAGACACACACCTTTTCATGAGTCACTGTGCAAAGTGGCATATTCAGAAACTTGGAAATGCCTGTAAGAAAGGAGATGGCCCATCTTTTATGAATACAATATCAGATATTACTGTCCCAGTGTGGTGGCCAAGTGGCTAAAGTCCTTGCCTTGCACTCGCCAGGATCCCATATTAGCTCTGGTTTTAAACCCAATGGCCTTGCTTTCCATCTAGCTCCCTGCTTGTGGCCTAGGTAAGCAGTCAAAGACGGCCCAAAGCCTCGGGACCCTGCACCCATGTGGGAGACCTGAAAGAGGTTCCCAGGCTCCTGGCTTTGGATTGGTTCAGCTCTGGCCATTGAGGCTGCCTGGAGAGTAAATCTGTCTCTTCTCTCTGTATATCTGACTTTTTAATAGAAATAAATCTAAAAAAAAAAAAAAAGAGCAGAAAATCTTCGGTTAAAACTGTGAAATGTAATATAGATTAAAATGTATCTCAGTTTTTAATGAGTTGTATTCTACTGAACCTTAACTCTTTCATTGTGTCAAATCATCTCTTAACTTTGCAAAATGGAACTTTACGAGAAGTGAGTCAGTTTCTGCATTTGTGATGTGGGCTTTCCAGGTTGGTACTGCATGATATTGCATTCTGTACCTTGGTATGTGCAGGTTTCAACAAAGGTGCTGATCTTGCAGCTTGGAACCCCTCTGCCAGATCTTGTATACTGGAGTAACTAATAGGAAAGATTCCTGACTTTTCAGTTGGTTCCTTAATCCAGAATCAGCTTGAAATATGAGGGTACTTTAAAAGAGTTTGAGGAAAAAGTGAAATCAAGTGGATTTTTTTTTGTTGTTGTGAAGAAAGGATGAAATCCATGTGGTTAACTTTCTGAAGATCTCTTGTACAATGCTATTTCTTTGAGAAGCTTAAAACGATTCTTTTTTTAAATTTTGGAATTTGTGCAAGATTTGATATTTCCTGACTTAGAGATTTGAAAACACATTTAGGTTAAGAAACTCATTAGAAAACATTTTGTGTGACACCTTATAGCTTCAAAACCCAAAGCACATCCTTTGCTCCACTTTCGCCCACAGCCGGAGAGGCGGAGCTGAATATACGATGATCGATACTATGAGCAGGAAAGAAAGAAAAAGCTTCTGTTCCTGTTCGCAACACAAGGAAGGTAGTGTGCAGTGTATTTCCAGTACGTGAGGTACTTAAAGCACATTTGACAACACTGAGCTATAAATGACAAATCAGTGTTATGTCTCTCAGTACCCTACACATTAGTGCTGGGGCATTAGAACAGCTCTGTGGCTATATCCGTATTCCGGGTCTTGCCAGTGTTTTCATTTGAATTTTTCTTTAAATAAACTGGTTTGTTTAAAAAAAAAAACTGCTTTAAGCATAAGTGGAAGCTTCTAGCTTTATTCCTGGTAGGGGAAAAAAGAGACACCAACAGCCTCTTGTTTTATTGGTATCCTTCCCCTTCTTGCCCAACCCCTTGGGCTGGTTTTCATGATTGATTTGCCAATGGGTTGTACTCACTGATTCCTCTCTAGAAAACTCACCTCTTTCTTTTTCTTTCTTTCCTTTTTATTTTTTTCTGAGTGAGACAGGGATTTCTGTTTGACATCCATCTAAAAATACAGTCTGGAAGAAAGATAGGAGAGGAAGTTAAGAAAGATCAAGAGGAATGCTCTTGGGATTTTTTGTTTGTTTGTTTCTCGGAAGTGACAGATTAGCATTTAGACCAGCACAGAGGCATTTGGCTTAGCTGGTGTGACCGAGCTTTATCCCATATCCCAGTGCCTGGCTTCCCATCCTGCCTCTGCACTGAACTTTAGCTTTCTGCTCCTGCACAGTCTGGGGAGCCACGACTCAGGCCTCCCTGCCCCTGTGGGAGGCACGCGTTGTGTCACAGGCCTACCACTGGCTGTCTGTGTGCTTGGGGAGTGAAGCAGCTGATGGAACATCTCACTTTTTGTTTCTGTGCTTTTCAATTAAAATGAAAATAAATAAATGAAAATGACAGACATGAGAATAACAATTTCTCTCTTTTTCCCCCTGCTGCTTTCTAATGTGTCCAAATTGGGAAACTGTGAGCAACACAAACTGTTTTCACCCAAATAACCCTTGCCAGACCAGAGGAGTTAAGGGCACTCAGCAAGAACATCAGTGGTTGGTTAATGCAAGTGGGATCCATCTTGTTCTAATTCCCATCGTTGTCAACATTTGGGGGGCAGTTATAAATTTCTATCAACATGAAGAGTGGTAGCTTAGCGGCTAAAGTCCTCGCCTTGCACGCCCCAGGATCCCATATAGGCATTGGCTCTAATCCCAGTGGCCCTGCTTCCCATCCAGCTCCCTGCTTGTGGCTTGGGAAAGCAGTGGAGGAAGGCCCAAATTCTTGCAACCCTACACCAGCATGGGATATCTGGAAGAGGCTCTAGGCTCCTGGCTTTTGCTCGGCTCAGCGCCAGCCATTGTTGCCACCCGGGGAGTGAATTAACAGATGGAAGATCTTCCTCTCTGTCTCTCTTCCTCTCTGTATATGTGACTTTCCAATAAAAATAACTAAATCTGTAAAAAAAAACATTAAGGGTGAGTGTTGGTTGATGTTGCAACACTTTACAGAATTTTGAAGCAGAAATATGCTTTCTTTTTTTTGTTTTTAAGTAAAATCTTTAATAGATACGTAAAAATTGTTGCTGCAGGTGACAGAATTTCATCCTTGTTGTGGTTGAGTAATATTCCACATTTTCTCTATCCATTCATCAGTGTTTGCGAATTTAAGTTGTTCTCCTTATCTGGATGTTGTGAATAGTTCTGCAGTCAATGTAGAAGTCCAGATGTCTTTAGCAGATGAATTTTATTTCCCATGGATATAGACCCATACATGGGATTGCTAGATCATATGCTAGTTCTATTTTCAGTTTAGTTTTTTTTTGAAACCTCCATTTTGTTCTCCACCATGTCTGTTGTAACATACAAGACCTCCAGAACTGCCTTTTCTGCACGCTCTCACTGACACTGTTATCCTGTCTTTTATTGGAGTGATAGGGTAACTCATTGGAGTTTTGATTTGTATTTCCATGATTGTGTGTGATGCCGAGCGTTGTTTCATGTTCTCCTCTGAAAATATTTCAAGATGGGTTGTTTTCTGTTTTAAAACAGGGTCATGATTGTTGTTGTTGGCATTTGAATTCTTCATGCATTTTTGATATTCACGCCTTGTGCAACTTGCAAACGTTTTCTTCCACCCTGTAGGCTGTTTCCTTTTACTCTGTTTGTTGTTGTTTGTTGTTGTGTTTTTGCTTTGTAAATGCTTTTTACGTTCATGAGATTCCACTTGCATATTCTTTTACTTCTTGTGCTTTTCAGGGTATGATCTAGAAAGAAATCTTCCTTTTCAATACCATGAAACATTATCCCTGAGCTTTCTCACCGTTGTCTCAAAATTTCAGGTCTCACACTTAGGATTCTAATTAATTTTGAGTTGATTTTAAAAAAAGATTTATTTTATTTTTATTGGAAAATTAGATTTTCAGAGAGAAGGGGAAATAGAAAGATATTTTGTTCACTGTTTCACTCCCCAAGTGGCCGCAGTGGTCAGAGCTGAGCCAATCTGAAACCAGGAGCCAGGAGCTTCTTCCAGGTTTCCCATGCACGCACAGGGTCCCAAGGCTTTGGGTTGACTTCTACTGCTTTCCCAGGCTACAAGCAGGGAGCTGGATGGAAAGTGGAGCAGCCGGGATTAGAACCAGTGCATTTATGGGAAGCAAGATGAGGATTTAGCCATTGGGCTATCTCGCTGGGCCTTTAAGTTGATTTAGAAGGAGTCTAGTCTCATTTTTCTTTATGTGAATATTCAATTTTTTCCATCTGTATTCATTAAAAAAAGCTATTCCTTTCTTGATTCATGTTCTCAGCATCTTTGTCAGAACTCAGTTGGCTGCACATGCGCTAGTTTACCGTTAGGATCCCTTTTCTGTTTTGTTGTTTTGTGGATCTGTGTGTGTGCTGTGTCCTGGTGCTCCATTTATTGTAGCTTTGGAATATACATATACATAGAATCAGGTAGTGTAATATCTCCCAATTTATGATTTTTTTTTCATGCATGGTTTGGCTATTTAGACAGTTTGTGTTTCTATACACATCTTAGTTTTTTTTCTTTTCGTATTGCAGAAAGATGTCGCTAAGATTATGATAGGAATTGCATTGGATCTGTAGATTGGGCCTGTAAATTAGTATGCAAATTTTAATGATAATGATTCATCCAAGCTATGAACATATGTCTTTCCAATTCTTTGCATCTTCTGCAATTGCTCTCACAAATCACTTAGAGCTTTCATTGTACAAATCTTTCACATTTCTGGTTAAAAATACTTCTTAGATGTTCTGTTTTATTTTTTTTTGTCCTGTAGTTATTGAAAATGGGACCATTTACTTAACTTCCTTTTCAGACAATTCTTGGATCTCTAGCTCTGTACTATGCGTTTTGCATTGACTTTGCATCCTGTGTCTTTACTGAATTTGTTAATTCTGACCAGATTTTACTGACGTCTTTGCGATTTTCTGTATGTATGATCATGTCATTTGCAAACAGTGACTTCCTCCTTTCCAATGTGGTGACCTTCATTTCTTTTTCTTGCTTAATTACTCTACCTAAGACCTTCAATATCAAGTTGAATAAGAGTAGTGAAAGTGGGCGACCTTGCTCTATTCCAAATATTGAAGAGAAAGCCTTTAGCTTTTTCTCATCAATATGATGTGAGCTGTTGGTTTGTTATACATGCGAGGTTGCCAGCAACTCCAACTCATTAGTCTGGCAAAGTCCCTGAGATCTTGATTTTCCTGTGAATTCCCAGGTGATCCTGACAGTTGCTAGTCATGGACTGCATTTTGCATCAATGGGTTTTTCTAAGTCTAAATATTGTGACTGTGAAACAGCGAAGGGTTGATGGAATATGTGTTGAGAAGATTATCTCCACACCTAGAACATTTTTAGAATCAGGTGCTGAAACCAGAACATAGCAATGTGTGGAGTAGAAGATGAGTACAATCTCAGCAATAGGTAGATCTGGTGGCCCAGATTGGGACACAGCGACCAGCGTGGTTGGAAGGATGCGTCTCGATGCTTTGAATGGCAGGTACATGGTTTATGACCCAAATGTTTTGAATCGATTTTTTTTTTTTTTGGAGTGAGTGAGAACCCTTTCAAGCCATCTTGTCATGGTGTGTTCCTATGTTGACCCCGGCACCTCATGGGAACAACATTGCACTCCCTGCTCTCTCTCGAACATCTCCAAGGAACCTTAGGGTGAAAGCTAATGGAGTACATGTGTCCTGTTACTCTGAATCATACACATGTGCAAACTGGGATCAGAGATTAAACGTGAATTATTCAAGGCATTGGGGTATGCTTTGAAAGAGATTCGTCTCTTACCTTTGTGTTTGAAATACAAATAAGATGCAAGTGATGACTCCAAATGATGCAGTATTTTGATGTTTGTAGAGTGTGAGAATGGCAAGTTGTTTTCCCAGTAGAAATAGTGTCACATGAGGCACAAGGAGAAGTCTTTTTAGAGTTTCTGCTTGCAGAGTGTAGCCTTGTTATTAGTGTTATACCATGTCTGTACTGCAGCATTTCATTTTGAATATTTGGGGAATGTTTTGTTAGAACAAATGTTGGTCTTTTGCTCAAATATTTTATTTTATACGAATAAACTCTCCTACTTGCAACTTGTGCTGCACACACAGGCCAAATTTCTGCCAACTGAGTGTGTGTATGTATTTAGATTAAAATCAATGACAGATTAAAACAAATTCACTTTCCCTAAAATGTTTTTTTTTCTTTTGCTATGTTAGTTAGGTAACACATGTGTTATATTATTTGATATTATAACTGTCAATTACATTGCTATTAATTGCCATTAGATCCTTGTTATAAAAGTGTCCTTTAAAAATATGGAAGAAAAAATTCATTTGAATTTGATATTGACTCTGCCTTCTATTAGGCTTTTAGCCAAAATATGACTTAATAGAATGAATACAGTAGCTGGAGCATTGTAAGGGCTTCACCCTTTGAAATCCTTTGGAGGAAAATGGTAACCGCAAGGGCAGTGGGGCATGTCTTGACAACAGTGCCTTTCATTGCTGTAGACGGTCAACTAAAGGACAACACACAGTGTTACAGCCAGGATCTATAACTCTAATGGCCCAGCTATTTGGCAGGAGGTAGTATATACATAAAATATCGTGAGACTAAAATCAAAAAAAATCCATGGTACCCCAAAGTTCTGTCCTCTGAATAGAAATAAAAAGAACTAAGACTGATTACAAGGTGGAGAGAGAGAGAGAGAGAGAGAGCAAGAGGATAGAAAGGAGTTTAGCTGATCATGAAAAAGATTTTGGTAAAAGAGCAATTAAAACTTCAAAATTATAATAGTGTAACAAACAGCACCGTTGTGACACAAACATGTGTGGTTAAGGTATACTACTCTGAACTTTGCAAACACTTGTTATGGGCCTCATGTGATGCCACTTTTATTGAAAAGGACACTTCTGATTCTCATGTATTCCACAAACCCCCCAAAACGTCAACATTTGAGGCAATTATTTAAAATTGTATTTGTATTTTAAAAACAGATTAAAGATATTGTCTCTCAATATTTACATAGAGCAGTTTTTTGGAGTAACTACTGCTAACTTGTGTTACTTTGGACAGTTCACTTTCAGTCACTTTTGACTTTGAAGTTTGTTCAGAATGAACTGTTTCCTTGAGTAATGTGTCCCTGAACTGCTCTTCTTCTAACTCATGGCTAGAGGAAGTAGTCAATGATTCCACTGAAATCAAGTTTAAAAAAAGTCTCCTTAAATAGTTGAAATGTTCTTACTTTTTTCACTTTTAAATTAGAGATCCTCCTTTTTATTTAGTTGGGAATGTACTGCTTATCCATTTATTTTTTCCACCCAGGTATGCGGGAAGCTAGTCCAAATGAGAGGACCTCCTTATTGGTAGCAAACTCTTAGAGAAGACAATTTCTTTTTTGTTGGAGAGTTTTGGGTATATTGCATAACTCCCTAGTGGTACAGGAAGATAAACAGTAAATCGGTCACATCCATATGCCTTGGATAGTCAATTTAAGGATTATTTGTGTTTTAAATCATTAAATCAACTATCTTTTTTGTCTTCTAATTTCATATGGAATCAAAATATCAGTTTAAACTAAATGCTGTAAAGAGTCATGGCTGGAAATGATCTTCCCCAAGAACCTGGGAAAGTGTCAGATTCGTACGTGGCCTTTCTTCTTGTTTTATGCCTGTCTGAAAAGTTGGTATCTATACCATAGGAAATCTTGCTATTTATTTGCATTAAATAATTTTGGTCAATATAAAAGCCTGAGTTATGAAAAATTAGTAACAGCTACTTTTTTTCTTTGAAAATGATAAAAAAAAGCTCAGTACTTAGATTATTTGGAAGATCAAATGTAAGGGTTTTTTTTTTTTTCTAGATTAAACACCTCCTTTCCTGCCTCCCAGGAGGAATTACCATGTGTTTTTTTTTTTTGAAAGATTTATTTTTTTTATTGGAAAGTCAGATATACAGAGAGAAGAGACAGAGAGGAAGATCTTATGTCCGATGATTTACTCCCCAAATGACTGCAATCACTGGAGCTATACCAATCCAAAGTCCAGAGCCTCTTCCAGGTCTCCCATGTGGCTGCAGGATCCCGAGGCTTTGGGCCTTCCTCCTGCTTTCCCAGGCCACAAGTGGGGAACTGGATGGGAAGCAGGGCCACTGAGATTAGAGCCTGTGCCCATATGGGATCTCGATGCGCTCAAGGTGAGGACTTGAGACACTAAGGCCACTGCACCGGACCTGGAATTGCCATCCTTATCTTTCTTCTCAGTGTGAAAAGTAACAACATTTACCAAAGGGACAGTGTCAGGAGACTTCATGTTAACAGTGACACATGGATCAACAGATTGGAGATCAGGGTTCTGTTTGATCACTTTGGAAGGATCCAGGGAGCTGGGCAGTGTGGATGTTGATGGCAGGGGCAGGACTGGGATCCAAGAATAGAATGAAGCTTTTGGTGACTGAAATTTGAATGGCAGAAGCCCTTCAGAGCTGAGATACTCTTCAGAAAAGTAAAATCTAAGAGGTGGAGAAAGGGGAGTTGCCTGAAAAATCAGGTATTATGGAAAGCTCTGGCAGAGAGGGTGAGTGGCAGGTGGGCTTCAACAGTGATGCAAGGGAGATGGAGGCCTCTGACAGGGTCCAGGGTTGCTGGGTGAGTACTTCTGGTTGGGTGGGGAGGTCATGTGCAAGTTTGGATCTTAGGACCCATGTGATATTGAGCACATTTTCCTCATGGGAGTGCTGGCCACTTCAGTTGTTTTCGCATCTGTCATAACCAGGTTTTTGCTAACCTCCTTTCCAATTCTGTGCAGTGATATGAGCTGGACTTGACGAGAGTACTTCTGCTTGTTTCTAAATTCAACTTGGATTGAAAAGGTACAATGAGAAGACAGAGAATATCCTAGTTGAGAAGAATCCAGCAGTTAAATACCAAGTCAAATGTGGTTTAAAGGCATCCACCTGTTCTTTCTGAATGCTGTGAGCTATGCCCACTGAGATGTGTCTGGAGGGATACTTGTATCGAGGAAGATGTACTCACTGGGAAGTGGGACAGTTTTTAAAACTCAGTACCCCTTAGAACCGTTATTATATAACATGGTCATGTTCAGTGTTGAAATGATATTTAAAAATTATTTGCCTAATTTTATTGAAAAGTATCTCTCTCTCTATCTATCTAGAGGTCTATGTGTTGATTCGCTCACTGTATCCCTGCAGCAGCTGGGGCCAGGCTAGGTTGATGTTGAGATCTGGGAACTCAACTCAGGACTCGCACTTGGGTAGCAAGAATCTAAGCATTTTAGCCATCTCTTGTTGCTGCCCTGGGCGCACATAAAAGAAGCTGGAATTGGGAGAGGGGATAGAACCTGAACCTCCGGCCCTCCACCTCCCCTCCATGGCAATGTGGGGAATGTGTGCCGTGTAACTACTGTGCAAAGCCTCCATTCCATTTGCTTGTTGATGCCATGCCTATCCTGCGTTTAACAGAGGCATTAGAATCGTGTTAACTCAGTGTGGGAACAAGACAAGACAATTATTTTCCTTTTTATATGTTTCTCCCTTTTATTTATATAAAGAGAATGGTTACCATGTATTTCATATACATATATGTAGTTTAAGCTCATGATACTGCGATCTTCCTTTTTACTTTTGCTTTTCATTTTTGTAATAATACACATTCTCACATTACTTCTCCGTTTTTTTTTCAGAATCGGTATGCAGTTTATATTTTTTTGCATATCCCAGTGTTGCTTATTTCAGTGTATTTTTTCTGTCCTATTCATCTTGTGTCATCTTTTAAAAATCAGAGAACAACATCTTTTTTTTCTGTGAGTCATTGCTGTTAATACCTTTTGTTTCTTTCATTCTATGAAACGTCTGATCTAGCTTTACAGGAGACATATACGATAAAATAGCAAATACACAGGTATTGAAAAATTAGAACTGGATAAAAACCAAAATAGTTTGGGGGATCAAAACGAGGAAGATAACATGCCTTTCTGTTACCTGTTTTTCACAGGCTTCCACGAAATAAAGAATCCAACAACTAGGAAGTAGAAAGGCCAGTGTTGCACAGGTGTACAGACAAGGTCTATAAAGAGTTATCAAGATGTCACTTTCACTCCAGTACATCATTTTTGGGTACTCTGTTTTCTAAATAATTGTTGTCTTCCTTCCCCCCAGCTGCTTATTTCTGGGAGGAAGCACCAGGAGAATGATGATAGATATTTCATGGTGAACTTGTTGAGGCACGAGTCGTGGGATGGCAGCAGGTGGGTCGGGCACACCAAGGGTCTTGACTCTGAGGGTTCTCCAGCTTGCACCTGCTTGGAGCAGGCTTTATTTTTTTCTTTGGTTTCCATGCAGTTTTTGGTGGGTGATACTGGGCACCAGAGCCTGAACCCAGCTGCAGGGTCCCTCATCTTTTCTGTTGAGGCCATGTGTGTGTTGAGCTTTCATCCCGACAGCCTCAGTGGTTTCCATGCCAGATGAGAGCAGCACCAAAGCAGGAGAGGAAAAGGAGCTGCTTTGTCCCCAGACTCCCACTGCTGCCTGGCTGATGGATACCCCCTGCTTGAGCACTTATTTCCTCCACAAGGAGAAAGAGTTGTTTCTTCTCCCCTCCCCAACCACCTGCTCCCTTCCGCACCACCCCAGTCCAGAGCAGCCAAGTATCAGCCACTGCCCAAGTACAGACACTTTTACATATAAAATACAATAAATTCCATCTTATGCCTTGTTTGGTGGTGCTAGAAATAGAAATAGCTTTTATTGGTAAGATTCAATGTGTGTAAATATGTATCTATGGACATGGCTTTCCCCCCAAATGTAGCGGAATCACATCTTATTTTGAATAACATTTATGAGTGAACAGGAAAGGGGATGCACCCACTTTTTCTTTCTCATTTAAAAGCACAGCATACCTTTAAACAACCCCCCTTGCAGCTTTCCCTTTATTAGTAGCTGAAAGAACCCCTGAGGAGACGGTGGATACTTTAAAAATAAAGGGAGCAACATAAAAAGGTGCTCATCTTGCCGAACCCTCCATTGTTAAGGAGTGCTAATGTTAGACATTAAGATTTGCACGTTCATCATCATATTTTATTGAAGTTGGTAATAATTTACTTATTATCTGCAATGGGTTTCTGAAAAATATTTCTCTTTCCATTAAGGATTTCATTTTCAGCATTTGCTTGTCAGTTAAATCCTCACATCATTAATGTAACTTCTCATCATAGGCAGAATTGAATATTCATGCCTCGCTCAAATCACTGTTATTTTGGCCTCTTACTTTTTTTTCCCCTCCTGAAAGTGTAGATTGTTAACCCATCACTTCACAGCTAAGATTGTTACGTCTGCTGAGACTGCCTCGCTGTGCACGAGTACCTTGAGGTTCACATTTGCTCACTTTTCTACCATGGGTGGTGGCATTTTTCTGTTTCTAACTCTGAGTAGTCACAGGCAGGCCGTTTGGCTCTTTGGTTTTTGTTGATTCCTTGCCCTTTGGCAGCATTACAGACTCCAGAGATGTGTTCCTTCAATATCTCTCAGTAGCCCTGCTTGCTTTTTTTTTTTTAAGATTTATTTATTTTTGTGGCAGAGAGAAGGAGAGATAAAAATCTTGCATGTGCTGGTTCACTCCCCAAATGGCCTTAATTGCCAGAGCCAAGCTAATCTGAAGCAAGGAGCTAGGAGCTTCTTCTGGGTCTCCTATATGGGTGTAGCAGCCTAGCGCCTTTGAGCATCCTCTTCTGCTTTCCCAGGCTACAGGAAGGGAGCTGGATGGGAAGTGGAGCAGCTGGGACATGAACCAGAGCCCCTCTGGGATGCTGGCACCAGAGATGGAAGCTCAGCTTACTACACGATGGCTATGGAACTGTCATGCTTTCTTTTGCTTTTGTGTATGGTGTGTGAATACAGCTCTTCAGTGATACTCATCTTCTCAGTGTCTGATTGACATCCAAGAAATCAGACTCTTTCTTGGTGAGATGCACAAAGAGAACTTTGAGGATGCAGCCATTCATAGAAATGGCCCCTTGCAGCTGTAAGACTCTGTGACTCCATTTGTCTGTTGTCTTATCCCACTAATAAGACTAGGCTGCAAATATATTTCTTATGATCAGGGATTACATTTTCCTTATAATATGGCAGAATGGAGTCCCTCCTGGGCCCTGCTATTTTTGGGTCTGCAGAGCCCAGGTTTAAACTGCACAGGGATAATGGTAGAAGCCTTTGACTTGGCATCATGTATTAGAAGGAGAGACAAAGACATTGCTTGCACAGTAACTCCTGGGAGAACTGACAGTCCTGGGCATTTGAAAAGTCTGATTGTCTTGGAGCTGCTTAATCCCAAAGCATCATTTTATTGAAAGCCACTTCCTATCATCTCCTTCAGAAGAAAAACAAACAAAACAAAATACAAAGCTAAGGGACATAGAATTGAAACTCTCAAAAACTAAGTGAAATGTCAAGAAAGAGGAGGGGTGGGGATGTGAGTGCTGGTGGGGAGCCAGTGGGATGCTGCTTGGGGAGAAGCGGGGATGATGTTCTAGGAAGTGAGAGATACTGTGAGCCTTCAGTGCCTGTTCAGCATGGGATGTGACTGGACAGAGCAAATAGGACAGAGGTGTATCTAGACTGGAGGCTGTGTGGGTTACAGGTCCTGGAGCCCAGATCTTCCAGGGAAGTCTATGCAGGTTGTTGTTGGTCAGCTGTAAGTTAGTATTCTGGTGACATGGATTGTACAGTTGTATTTTCCTCTGAAGGTGTTGAAAGGTGCTCCATTGAGAATGTGAGAGTACCAGTCATCTGGGAGTTGTTAATGCTAAAATACCTGGTTTTGAAAATGATTGACAGACTTGAGACTGTAAGCTAATGGAAGGGAGACAGAAGGAAGATTCTGGAAGGTGTTTACAAGACTGAGTTAACCCAATTCTTCCTCTTCATTGCTCCCTAGTGGTGCAATGCAAGTATGACTTCACATCACATTTAACCGTTAAGGGTTGATTTACTATCAGAGAATTATTGGGGAAAGCCACAGGGAAGGGGAGGACCTCATTCGTATTAAACATGGACCATAATTTGTTTTCATAAGGAGCCTGGTAAAGGAACATGCCAGCCCTGGCTTATCAGAATGAATTTAATGGTGGTTTTCTGTGCTCCTGGCCAGATTCATGGTAAACTGGTTAACATGCAAATGATTATGGAGAATGTATTCTTGATACAGTAGAGTTGGACTCATTTATTTCATTAATCTGCAGCTATAATAATTTTCAAGGTAACTGCGTTGGCCTGCCCGACCATCAGTAATGGTTTTTGATAGGAGAGAGCTGTCATGACATCTCACTTGGCAAAGACTCCGTTATCTGTATAAAAGATGCTAAAGTGCAATTATAGATATGTTTGTTACCTAATAGTCCAGTAAATAATTAAAAAGAAGTATATTTATCAGGTGAAGCACTGGTGTTTTTGGGACTCTGACATCTTAGTAATTCGCGGGAAAAGTTGATGCTGACTGACTTGCTTTGGTGCTTTTGAGGTTCTTCATGTGTATGCTGCTAAATTTTGGAAGAACATTTAGGCACAAAAAAGTGAATATTACAAGGAGCGTTCAGCAAAAGTAGGAAAAATGGTGTCTCAGTGGGGGGAACAGGTGTAAGACCTTTCCATGTTTCCCATGTTTCTATTGTTTAAGGTAAGGACTCTTTTTAAATAATTATTTATTTACTTATTTTGTATAGAGATGAGAAGCTACAAGCATGTGTGTGTACACACACACACACACATTGATGAGAGAGAGAGAGAGAGAGAGAAGGAGAGAGAGAGAGAAGGCGCTCAATCCAGGTCTTTCATGTGCTGGCAGAACCAACTTCCTGAGCTGTCACTGCTGCTCCCAAGGTCTGCATTAACAGGAAGCTGAAGTTGAGATGGAGCTGGGACCTGAAACCAGGCGCTTTATCTGTGGGCTGCAGGTGTCCACACTGGCATCTTAATCACCCAACCAGGTGCCCACTCCAGGGGTCTAATGCTTCCCCTTACTCTCTGTAATAATGCATTCCAGTTTCTTACCAAATATTACTTCTTGTCACAGCAGAAGAAAAGAGATTCTAGAAATGGCAGAATGTCACAAATTTCCTGTACAAATGACGGGTTAACTTTCTGGGGGGAAGGGAAGCATTCCAGGCCAGAATACCAGTGATTTGAGCGAGGCATGAATATTCAGTTCTGCCTATGATGAGAAGTTACATTAGTGATGTGAAGATTTTCCTGACAAGCAAATGTAGAAAGTAAAACACTTAATGAAAAGAGAAATATTTTTCAGAAACCCATTGCAGATAATAAGTAAATTATCACCAATTTCAAAAACAGATGATTACTGCATGCCAGATAACTCATTATTTGCTGCTTAAGTTTTGATTGAACAATAGACTTTCTGTGTAATTTAGCTTAACAATTTATATTTCGAGTGCCTACTATGTGTTTCCTACGTGCAAGCCTGTTGGAGCTACGGAAAAAAAAACTCAGCTTCTTTTTAACAGTCCTTTGGTTTATTTCAATAAATTGAAGAAAGTGCCAACTAAATGCAGTAAGATTAACAGCACAGATTTGGGGAGCATTTATTGCATTCTCCCTCACTATAAGTATATAACAAGATATTAAATTGGGAAATTTTAACCTAAGTAAGACTTGATGATCAACCTATTTTTAAAGAAAGTGCTAAGAGGACTTTTGTTTTAAAATCATCATGAGCCTTTTGTTTATTTGGAATCCATCAAAGGATCAAGAATGGAAATTTAGAGATGATTTGGTGAGTTGGATTTCTTTGATAAAACTGAGTTGTGATTCCTTCCTTCTTTAATAATTTCATTCTTAACCTCTGAGGGGATCGAACCCTACTCACCTTTGGAAAATGAACATACAGCTGGCCGCTAAATAGAGGTCATGTCCGGACATCTTGGAAGTGATGTGGAGCCCTTGGGAGGCTGTGTGCTGGAGTCCCTGGATTAAGGGTGTCATCCTAGGGCAGCCTAGGATGGTTGCTGTTGAGAGGTCCTCCCACCAGAATTTGCAGCCATACTTGGTGGGCAGCCTATGGACAAAGGGAGAGATATTATCCCTGGCCGGGTAGTCACATTCAGGAAATGCTCAGGGGAAGAGTTTCTGGAACACCTGAGGAAGCATCTGTGCAGGACACGTTCACGTTGACATGGACACCAGCTGTAGAGATGGTCTTGGCTTTTAATGTTCTTGCCTCACATTCCTTCAAGCACAGAGAAGTCAGGATCTGTGGTTACACAGTATAGAAAGTGAGGGATGAAGGGAGGAAGGGAGGGAGGAGGGAGGATCACTGTGTTTAGACTACAAGACGCAGCAGAGAAGAGGAAAAAGTGTTATTTAATGGAGGCATCAACATTTGTGGTTTGAAGGGATGGGGTTCTGCTTCCAGACGGATGGAGTATGCGTCTTTATTCTCCTTCCTCCTCGGTACAGCTAAGGTTCCTGGATATAAAACAAATGCAAAAGTGATGTGAATGAGAGAAGACAGACCAGCAGGATCACTGGGCATGAGCAATGACAATGACGTGGTGGTGAGCTCCTGGGCCTTCTTTTTGCTTCACTTACTCCAGATTAGATAGAACTTAATTACTCGGAGATGCCAGTATATGCTGACAACACAACAAATTTCTCTTCATTTTGCCAAAGGACCAAGAAAGGAACAGTGTAGTTACACATGAAAGTACTTTAGTCACCCAAATAGGAAAATCCTGTTTCCTTACCACCTGCAAAATTGCATAGAAAATCTACAAACACACACAAATTGCAAGCACCATCAATTGTCTTTCAGCAAAGGTCCGGCAGAAAAACTCATGAAATTGGGCTAAATACTAAATCGCTAGTGGCTAAATCCTCATCTTGCATGCCCTGTCATCCCGTATGGGTGCCAGTTCATGTCCAGGATGCTCCATTTCCCATCTGACTCTCTGCCTGTGGCCTGGGAAAGCAGTCATAGGCAGCCTAGAGCCTTGGGACCCTGCACCCGTGTGGGAGACCCAGAGGAGGTTCCTGGCTCCTGGCTTCGCATCTGCTTAGCTCCAGCCATTATGGCCACTTGGGGAGTGAACCAGCAGATGGAAGATCTTTCTCTCTGTATCTCCTTCTCTCTGTAGATCTGCCTTTCCAACATAAATAAATCTCATTAAAATAAAAACCCCACAAAATTACAAAACCAAACGTATTTCCATGTACTTCATGTAAACACGTTAAACAGAAATCGATAATCTTCCTCTCTGTCTCTCCTCTCTGTGTATCTGACTTTCCAATAAAAAAATCTTAAAAAAAATAATTAAAACATTACATGGAAAAGCTAGGCTATTATTATAGCTTAAATTATTCTAAAGAAAGAAGAAAGTTCAAAGAATCACTTACCTCTTATCAGTAATTATTGTCACTACAAGGATTCAAGGATTTTATGTTCATCAATATGAAAGAGTAGAGTGTTTTCACTTGCAAGGACATTATGCCGAGTGTAAAAATAAGTAACACATCTTGGCAATCAATTTTTTTTTTTTTAATCTGGAAGGGAAGAGCTGCTGTGCCTGCTCAGTAACCTTTAAGAGATAGTAAGAGGTAAAATAAGGTGATGTGTGACTGCCCAGCAACGACTGCTTGCTCAGCGTACCTATTATACGCAATACTCTGGCTCTTAAAATGCCTCATTCCCTTGCTTTTGGAGCCAGGACACTCCTTTTACCTTTACTTTTTTTTTTTCTCACAAAACATCTGTTGTCCTCTTAGTATTCTCTCTCCCATTTGATGGGATCAGTAGCGAGCTATTCCCACAAGTTAGAACCACGGACTTGCAAATCTTTTTTCCCCAATTCCCCATTGCCCGTATAGTTAATCACCAAGAGTTGTGGTTTTATTTTCTAGTATTTCCACTAGTGCCGGTCCATTGTTTTTGCCTTCGTTTTCTGTTATTTGAATTAGTGTTACCTCTCCAACATCTGTGGGTATACTTGAGGGCTTGTCCTTACCTCCATCCCCCAACAACCAGGAAGAACCACTTTCTCACAATGCATTTAACTCTTCTATCTTCACTACATCTAAGGCCTCTCAGTGGATACCAATCGCTTACAGGAAAAATGAAAACTTCTTATTACTTAATGCTTACTATTTTATTTTCTTGAGAGAGAGAGCGAGCTTCCATTTGCTACTTCACTTCCCAAATACCCGTATTTGACAGGGTTGTGCCAAAGGCGGGAGTTAGGCGCTGCCGCCGAGTCTTGTACTTGGTTGATGGTCCCGATCACTTGGATCACCATCTCCTGTCTCCCAGGATGCATGAACAGGAAGCAGGATCAAAAGCCGGCTAGCCAGTACACAAACCTGGCACCCTAGTATGAAATGCGAGTATTGCAAGATATGGCAAATTAGTCAACTGCCATGCCTTCCCCCAAATAGACCTTCCTGATGTGTAAAACTCCTGATGGTCTGGTTTCTGGCAGTTTTTACAGTCTTCCCTGCATAGCCTGCCTCATGTGTGTCACACAAATGCCATTTCCTTGCTGTGTCTTTGTTGTATTCTGGTTTGAATATTGTCTTTGTTTGGAGACCTTACACACACACACACACACACACACACACACACACACACACACACACTTCTATGCTTCCACAATGTTGAAGGCTCAGTTCAGTATTCCAGACTTCCAAAGAGCCTCGTTTGATGCGGTTAGTCTTGACCAGGCTCATGTTTCTCTGTTCTTCAGATCTCTCTGTAATCTTATGTCTATGCTGTGTGGTCTTAGTTTATGAGCAGAGTACTGGATTGGACTGGATTATTCCAGGATTTGTATTCGAGGAGACTGCAAGGCACACCTTGGGTTGCTGCGCATCACTTGTTTCTGATTAAATTAAGTTCACATTCGTTCATTTCTTTTTGGGTGGAAGTGATGTCAGCAATAGGAGATATAAAATGAGGTATGACTATTTCCATTACTTAACTGCACTATGCATTTTTATGTGTTGTCAGAGCATAAATGGTGAGATTCCTGGTGCAGGGATGACTAAGGCTGTGCTGGTGTGGCGCTGTGCACTGTAAAGCAGTGCAGAGTCTTGCTGTAGGAGGTCTCCCAGGTGCTGTGCTGGTGTTTACTGGGGTCCACACATCCACACCAGCTGGATTTCCTAGAACCCGGAGAACCACAGACTCTTAAAGGCAGGTTATGCCCTACCTGCATTCCTAGTACTTCAGGATGGAACAACAGTATCGGCCTGTGGCGAGATCTCCGGAAATCTCAGGAGGATCGTCTCCAGCACAACAAAGGAATGTTCCGAAGTCTGAGGATGATTTCTGGTGGTAACCGTTTGGTGAGGCTGGAGCTTACAGTGTTTTCTGTCATCAAAGAGCCTCGCTGTTTACCGTCTAGCACCATTTTTGTCTTCTTCCTGTGTTTATTCTAAACATGGCTATGTTTTTATTGTTGCTTTGGTTGTACAGGATTAGGAAATGCTATAGTAGAATGTTGTAGGAACTATAGAAGACTGAAAACACTTGGGATGATGCCTGATCCTTTGTAATACTCCACAATCAGTGCGCAGAAACAAAAAGGGTGTCTGCAATTTTGTTAGATATCAAAAGCCCCCTTAGAAGACAAATTGGGGAAGCAATGCTGTCTCTCTTCTTATAATATGACAAAGAGCTAATTCAGCTTCTTTAGCAAAAACTCGAACAAGCACAACCCTTTGAAAAAGCCTTTATATTCAATGTAAAGGAAAATGTGTCCAGAATCCTGCGAGCTCAGCCTCCACTGGTTTCAATGGGAGCTGTACATTCAGAGCCAAGGGCTAATTTTGGTCTATGTGTTTCCCCAGTATGTTCTCTTGGGTGATCATTTTAGCTTCAGCAAAGTGTTTCCTCCAGCTATAAGAGCCAGCATTTAGAGGTTGAAAGCAATGTGAATAGGCCAAAATCTAAATCAATATTCCACAGAACAAATAAAGAGAAAAGAGATTTGGGCAGCATGCTTGTGGGTTGTGTTCCAATTCCCTGAAACTCACAAGGCTGTCTCTGCAAGAACTTAATGCTTAAAGACCTTAAGAAGAAAAATAGACATTAACAAAGCGATTCTCTGTCAGTTTTGAAATGACTGATTCAGTTTTCCAGATCAAGATGTTGGTGTTATGGAAGGAGACACCACTGCTTGGTGTCAAGTAGGTCTGAGGGGCCTAACGGGTTCAGATCGATAGAAGGGGAATTATTATCTTGCTTGGTGACCATTCTTTCCGGAGAATCTTAGTAACTTTGTTTACTTTCAGCTTTATTAGTTTTGCTCATATAGTCACTTAAATGGAAGCGGTGAGGCGTGAAGGTGGAAGGTTCCCCGCTTCTCCAGCCCTTCTTATTCTCCCGTCTCCAGATCATCTTGTAGGAAGGACAGCTGAGCTGGTGATCTCCAAGGCTGTAAAGATGACTTCGTGTCTTTTACCCTTTAAGAACTCAGAGTGATTCTTGTTTCAAGAAAATTCTACATCAAAAGGATATTCAAAAGCAAGTTCATCACAGGGTCATTTATACTGATCTTTTCCTTCACTGTAACAGCAATTTCAGATGTCAAGATAGGGAAAAACACTGAACACAACAAAGCTTAGAACATTCAGTGTGTTGCACAGGAGAGTTTAGTCCAACATAATTTTATTTCTGAGCTATCAAGTATATTTTATTATGAGGAAAACCATATTTGGAGAATTCCTTAAAAACATAGCAATAATGAAAAAATGGAATTTATAGAGTGATTTATGCCAGAACAGTTTTTTTTTCATGGATAATCTCATGAGCTTCTATAGTGATTTATAAAATAATGCCTCAGCTATTTTTTTCAAGTACAAAATTCCAAAGAAATAATTTTGCAAAAATGCAAAAGCATATGCAGTAGAAAAAGTTAAGGAGTTCTGAGTTACAAGTGATCATTTCTAAAACATGTAGGGTTTATTTATCTATTTGGCAAAAATGAGAAGGAGAAAGGAGGGGAGAAAGAGAAAGTGAGTGAGTGAGCATGCAATTTCCTTCTACTGGTTCCTTCAGGTGCCCATAACAGCTGGGATTAGGCTAGGGCTGGAGCTGGGAGCCAGAAATGTGGTGCAGTTATTCCACATCTATAGCAGGAACCCAATCACTTGAACTGTCACCGAGGCCTCTCGGCATTGGCACTGGCAAGAGGCTGGTGTCAGAAGCCAACACTGGACACTAAACATAGGTGCCCAGGTGTGGGCTGCAGGCCCACTACTAGGCTCAATACTGTGTGTGTGTCTATATATATACAAGCTAAAAGAATGACAGAAAACAATGTTGCCTCTTAAATAAGTAAGGGTTACTGAGTCACTGCAAAGATAGGTTCCCAATTCCATTATCCTTGAGATTTTTTTTCTCCTCTGAAAACCACACATCCTGAGTTTCTTGGGTCTCTTTTGATACTTCATACTTTACTCCATGAGAAAATGTACTTGAAAGTGCTTTAACACTGTGGGCTACTTTTCATTCTAGTTGACATCTTGCATCATTTCTTGGTGCAATCCTATTAATTTTTGAACCTTTTTGCCGATAATTTTTTATGCCTTTTAGATTTGTGTATTCGATTCTGGAGGCAACACACAAAGGGGCTGTGAGTAAACGCTGTCTTCATGGGGAAGTGAGAGTCAGACTTAAGACACAGAAGCAGCAGTAGTGTACGTGTGTGTTTGACACACAGGCGGTGATGAACCTTACTGACAGCTTCATAGGCTGGGAGTCCAGTGATAGGGCACAACGGTCACGGAGAACCAAGGTTGAAAAGAAGGTCGAGTTTTCTCTTTTGGTAAATAGAGCATTGGGCAATTAAATTGGAAAATTCCTTGGTAAGGTGCACAAATAAACTTTATGAGACAGATGAATAAATCTGGCCGGAATGTCCAGAAAAGGAAGTAGAATAATGGAGAGGCAGGGGGAAGAGAAGAGTAGAGAGGATAAGAGGAGAAAAGAGAGAAAGAGAGAGGAGAGGAGAGGAGGAGAGAGGAGAGGAGAGGAGAGGAGAGGAGAGGAGAGGAGAGGAGAGGAGAGGAGAGGAGAGGAGAGGAGAGGAGAGGAGAGGAGAGGAGAGGAGAGGAGAAGAGAGGGGAGGGGAGGGGAGGGGAGGGGAGGGGAGGGGAGAGGAGGGGAGGGGAATGAATTAGGAGTTGGTCTCAGGAATCCAGGCAGCAGGTGGGAGTAGTCTAGACTTACACTGGCTCTGTTCAAACCCCACATTTTTCTATGTCTTGGGAATGCAAAATTTCCCCAATGTTCCCTCAGATCCATCAGTCTCAGCAACTGGAATCCAAATTGAACATTTACAATTTTGTTGTTGGGATTGTGGATGTATTTGTGTCTAGTTAAGAGAATAAAGGTGTTCTGGAGCCTGATTTAACTGAAACCCAGACGGGGCACAGGCTCAGAATGGCGGGGGCTCGATTTCTATCCTCCTTTAAGCCGTAGGTAAAACTTTACAACCTTGTTGAGGTGTTTATTTCAGTGTTTTGTAGATGGCCAGGCTGGCTTTGGCTTTCCATGGATTCAGATGTCCAGACAACTGATGCCTGAATCTCTCCAGGTTCTTGCTTCCCCATGATAGAAACCTGCAAATCACCTGTCAGCATTTGGCTTACAACTTGGTTCACCTGCAACCCCTACTATTTCTCATTCACTTCCGTGGGGCTGCTTGCCCCCACCCCTCCCAGGAGTTACTAGTGAGTGGAAGTGTCTTAACTAAATAGGAACAGTGGTTTTTCTAAATGCTGATGAATCCCAGTCTTGCTGAGCTTGAAGACTTGTCCATGTCTGGGTGTATTCTTTTGGTGTATACCGTCCTTTCTGAGGCTCTGTGTTTTGTGGTTTGCACTCTCCCTGAAGGTCTCTTTAAGTGGAGATACTGTTTTAGGAGTTGGAAGAACTGGCAGGCTAAGACATTACATGCTGTATTATTCATTGTTTGGTGACTAGACTTTGCATCTGTGGTAAAAATAAACACGATGCCTCTCAGTTTATTTTAATCTACCCAGCACTTTCCTGAATGGCTTCCTGTAATTGTGTGACTCTAAGGAGTGGATGAGGAATGAAGGAGGAGAAGGAAGAGGACACGAGTAGAAAAGGAAGAATCAGTCTCAGCCATGAACTCGGTTATGCCGTTTTACGAATAAGCTGAATGATAAGTTGGGTTTCGAGAGAAGTTCGGCAGTTTCCTCAGTGGCACTTTAAACACTAGGCATGAATTTTTTGTTTGTTTGTTTGCACAACCACCGTATCTCTTCCGCTCTTTCATTTAGATGCAGTCATTTTTTGTATATAGACATCACAGGTAAGAACTCTGCTGTGATGGGAGAATCAATTTTTGGCCACATTGATTTCAACTTTACTTCATAAAAGTGCCAGTAGGTGTTGCTATGCCAGCACTAATGTTGATTCCACAAAAATTAATTGGTCACTCTGTGGTGAGCAGATCTCCAAACAGTTCCACTAAGGTTTGTATTCCTCTTCAAAGATCAAAGAATCACCACAAAATGCTGGCACCTGAAAGAGCTTATTTTGACTACAAAACAAGTTTTTCAGTAAGGAAGATCTTCTCTTCTGCCATGCCAGTTCATAAGACTTGCAAAAAACAAATTCCACAATTTCTCAGAAGTTGACATGGTTTGTCCTTTGAAAGAACAAGCAGTAATCAATGTACGCAACTAGAAAGAATTTATATTTCACTCCCTTTTTCGTAATTTCCACTCTCTACTCATAATAGATATTATTATTGCAACAGAGTCCCAAATCCACATTTTATCTATCTAAAAAAAGTGATAATTTCTCTTCCTGCTTAAGCTTCCAGGCATTAATAACCTTTAAAACATTTGTTTGCCAGACAAACCAGTGAACCCACTTGGGGCCCACAGTTGAGCTCTTCACAGCATACTTCAATGTCTCAAGTGTGTTTACACCAAGCACTGTTTTCATACTCTGTGTGGGCAAAAATAAAGGATTTTCCCATGTCACCATTAGGAACCCTGATGCCTCTACTAATTATTGGAGAAAAACATCAGGCACCACTACTTGTGCTTTGGACTTTAATTTGTTAAGAAAACCTTAACCCTTAGAAGAGTGAAGTATTTGTGGCTTCTGTGTTCCAAGATGAGATTCTTAAACATTAGCAAAATTGTGATACCTGATTCTCAGGTTTAAAAAAAAAAAAAAACAATTCCCTGTGTGCTTTGATGAAAGACATGCACCTGTGTACATATTACTGCTTTACCTCCCTGACTTTCCTCAGTTGTACCAAGGACAAGAGAAAGAACAGTGAACGTGCAAAGCTGTCAGAACAGCGGTTGTCCTTTTAAAATGGCTCAAGACACAGAAGCTGGCATACTTCAGGAGGAAAGCTGTCCTTTGATCTCAAAGTATAGTTTCAAGAATGTGAACATAGTGAAAGGAAAGATGTTGAGTGAAGTCAAAAGAAGGGGCAAAGCTCTACCAGGAGATGAGAGAGAGAGGCCTGGGAGAAATGGGATGAATGAGTGGAAATGGGGAGCTGTTCTATTTCGGTTTTCACAGTTACAACTATTCAATAATACGAAACAATATTTATTGAGACTTGAACAGGTGGGATTGAATTGCAAGAACCAAAGAGAATATGGATTTTTCTATAAATTGCGCAGTGCATGTTTTAAAATAATCTTTAATAAAACAGTAAAGTGCTTCTGTTGTGGAAATCTCTTATCACTTTCTAAACAGCAGAACAATAAAGCAGCATGAGTAGGGTTCAGAGCAAATACACCTCAGTGTCTCTCTGTATTGTTTTATAATGAATCTTTATTGATTTTCGCAGTCCTATGGTTTGCAGTGTGCTCCCTGTCTCCTGCCTCCTTGGCCCTCACGGCCTCGTTTCCTTGAAGCTTCCCTGTCTCCGTATTTCTCAGCAGTGTCAGTTGGGGGCATCTGCAGTATATGTTAGCGAAATGACAGAAAGTGAAGGAAAAAACTCCCCAACAGTTTTTGTCCCTGTAGAGCTTCATTATCGAAATGCTCCGAAGTCATGGGTGGTGAGTGTGAAAATGCAGAGATGTAGATTGGTTGGTAATGAACTCAATGCGTGTAGTAGCTGGAGATGTGGTATTACAATCATCCTCTGTACCACCACATGGAAGCTGGGTTTAATTCAGCTAAATGGTCCATGATATGGTCCTCAGTCCTCTTCCATTTGGTTCCTTCCCTCTGGTGCACTCTCAATCAGTAACTGAATTAAAATCTCTAGATTGTAGGTGACTGCACATAATGAGATGATATATATATGTGTATACATATATATCCAGAAGCATTGAAGCTACCTGGGGCATTCTGTGTAATGAATAGTCCAACACAATAGCAGCATAGTTAAGCTTTGATATGATGAAATAATCTTGTTAGATACAGCCATAAAACATAAAAGATCATGTATCTGTATTTCTAAAGAGCAGATTTAAAAGACAGCTGCTTTTTTTTTTTCTTAAGAAAGTGTTGATTTAAAAGGAGTTAGGTGTAAAACTCTCACCCCCTCAAAATAATTGCATTTGTTATGAATCAATAGGTGAATTATGAACTGATTGTGTAATGCATGCCAGATGTCTGGCTAAGCAAACACCTTCTTTCATTTAATCTTTACCTTTCATAAAACAGACTCAGATAGGTGAAGCAGGTTGTCCACAGTCACACGACCGGCTATGCTGGAGCTGGGATCGAAGCTCAGGGATGTCTTATGCCAGGACTTGAACTGTCCAACACTGTTAGGTAAATACAGCCAGCACATATTTACATATCTAATTTTACTTTATTTATTTATGAAGTGTTCATCTTAAAATGTGGCAAAATCTAAGTGATAATGGAAAATGTGGCCTATTTATGATATTTAAGTTAGATATCCTATGCTGCAGGCATTTGTAATGAAAACTCATCCACCAATATATGAAATTATGAAATAATAAGTCAAGAAAATAAGTCTGTGAGAAGTTCAGAGTAGAGAAGTACAGTGAAGAAGGCTTCTTGGAAAGGTGGGACTGACTTGAAATCCGTGCAAATATAGGGGTGTTTGTTACTAAAAGAGGTGTCGCCTGAATCACCACCAGAGAAAGAGAGGCAAGTATGTTTTGCTGATTGTTGATACAGTGCAGACCTAGAGGTATGAAATGCTAAGTAGATTGGTTTGTCTAGACCACAGAGTATAACAAAAAAAGAAACCCAAACTAGAATAATTTTTATTGAGCTCATATACACCAAACTCACTTACTTAGTCCTTTCCATTAACCTGTGAGGAAGACTTCAATTTCTCTATGTTTTGTGTGTTGAAGCCAAGAGTTTTGGACTTGTTTAAGGTCATATCAGTAGTTTCCCTGACTGTACCCAGTCCTCTGTTGAGCCTCATTTCTGGTAGCAACGTCAGAATCATGTGGAAGGCTCAGCCTGACTTGGTGGTATATGGAGTGGGGCTCGTGAATTTATTTTCCACCAGGTCCTAACTCTGGTGGTACAGGGATCGTTGAGGACCAAGTTCGCTGAGCCAATGAGTGAAGGTGGTAGACATTGGCCAGACCTTTGTGTTTGCACAGGATGCTTGAATACCCTAGCTTGAAGATGGGTCCTTATCTAGTCAGTCTCTCTGCAGGGGTAAGGATCCTAACTCACTTTGCCAGCTTCCCTGGCCTGTATGACTTCCATAACTTTTCATGTGGTCTTCAGGGAGACTTCAGGTTGGAGATGAATAATGGCAAAACATAGGCTTGATGAGGGTGGCAAGTATGATGACGGTGGCCACAGAAATTGGCCTTCATGGGCTTCAGTAGAAGAGTTGCTAAGAATCAGTGTGGGATTCACGGGGTTGTGTCATGGAGTCTTGGTTCTGCAGTCTTTCAGTGTGGCGTAGAGTTGTTCTTGATGACACAGCCACCAAGACAGGCCCTCGGACAATCTTGCAGACTCCATGCATTTGCTAAGAGCTTCTGTGCACTTTTTCACATTTAATAACACTAAATAATAAAACAAAAAGAAAAAAGTATGTTTGTGTCAAATGAAGTATAAGGCAAATGTCTCTTCATTTTTTTTTGAGGGGGGGACACATAAGCATCTGTAGAAAGTAATCCAACAAAAAACAGATCTCTGGCAAAATATAGAACCGGAAATAATAGGACAAAGGAAAGATAGGTTTAACATCAATCACAGTCAAGGAAGGAAGGGGAATGTATATCTTCCCATCTCATCACACCAATGAGACAGAGGAATCAGAGTTGACTCTGGAGTAGAATGTGCTGGAGGGTCAGGTCTAGGCAAGTCTGTCAAACTTTGCAGGTGGAGATTCTGACAGGACCAGGTATTTGGGACACCAGCATCCCATAGCAAAATGCCTGGGCCTTGAGTTCTGGCTCCATTCCTAATTCCAGCTTCTTGCTAATGCCTACCCTGGGGGTGGCGGGTGATGGCTTCGGTAGCAGAATCCCGGCAGTTATCGTAGAAGACACAGTCTGATTCTTGGTTCTTGGCTTTGGCCCGATGCAGACCTGGCTTTGGGAAGCATTTGGGGGCCTGAACCAGTGGATGTAGGATCTTTGTTTCTCTGTCTCTTTTTCTCTACATCGCTCTACCTCTCAGATAAATAAAAATTCAATTCAAATGCATTCATTTCAGCAGGATGCTTGACTTTTGGAGTTCTAGCTTATTCTTCCTCTACTTCTTATTAGGCTCTCCTGTGAAACAGTGTCTCTTTGCTTGTCATTCTTCCTTCCTTGTTCACCCAACTTCCTGGCACTGCACAGAAGGAAACATGCTCTGAGAGAAGGTGAACGCTCACTTTTTGCTATCAACGATGAGTTTGAATGAAATCATCCAATGGTGTCAGTTTCTTGGATCAGAACTTCTCTTCCTCTAATTGCCTAGGAAGACTGATCTAACCCAGAAAGAAAGAACAAGAATGTTTGTGTACAGGTAGGTGGAGGAATGTGTAAGATGAGATACAAGAGTGGGAGTGTATGTAGGGGACATGGGTGTAGTGTAGCTTGGGATGTAGTGGGATTTCACAGGTCATGAGTGAGGCAATGAGATGTAACTGTGAATATGAGACTGAAGCTTCTTTCTAGGTATGGATGAGAATCATTCACTAAAGAGCATCACTGAAGCTAGGAGATCTGAGGCTGTTACAGAGAGAGAGGGAGAGCCCAGAACAGAGCAGAGGAGCCAGGATGAGCATAGGAGAAAACTGCTGTGGCATGGGTTTTGGAAGAGGAGGAACAGCCCAGATGTGGAATGGAGTAATCAGAGCAGTCAGAGAAGCAGGAGAATGCGTTTCCATGGAAATCAGGAGACGTTCAGGGAGCATCTCTGAAACAATCCAAAGCTACAAAACTGGGGATTTTCGGTGCCCTGCTTTGCATCCTTATCTGTTGATCTTCCAGGTGAGAGGCTCAATACGTGCTTTTTGAGCATATAAATAAATAGTCCAGGAACATAAAGATTGGAAAAATAGGGTAGTCATGTTTTAATTGAAATGTTATTGGAGTGGGTAGGAAGCAGACATAAGTCTTAGAGACTCAAGGAGAAATTGAGAATGTAGATATAGATACTGTTTGACCACTTATTTGAGAGATTTGAGCAAAGAGACAAGTACTTATCACAGGGGCACCGAAATCCTATGGATGGATTTTTTTTTTTAAGTTTTTGATGAAATTTAACATAATGAAGTATCCATCAGTTGTGCAGAAATTGGAAAGTTATCCTCTAGACTTTTGGAAAACACAGTGATGCACACACAATGCAAAATTAGTGCTAATCAAAAGTTTTAAACTGACAATTCATGACAATGGAAATAAAATGAAGTGCGTGATTTTGCTAATAAGCAATGAATTAAAAATTAAAACTATAGTGAGAGATAATTTAATAACCAATAGACTAGAAAACATGCAGAGTCTGAAATTGCCATGTTAATTTATGTAGAGAACTAATAATTGTGTACACTTCAAGTAAATTAGTCTAAGAACTTTAGATATCCACTTGCTAATATCTAATTTATATGACAATACAGAAAACTGTAAGAAGGTAATTCTTCTTCTGGGACTCATATTTGCACATCTCATGTAAGTCTTTATGTTGGGATTCATAAGCCATCAGGAGGGGATTTTTCAAATTATAATTATACCTTTTAGTAATTTAAGGGGAGTGGCCAGTCGACAGAAAGGAATTTAAAGTATTTCAACAAAAGTCTTAATTGGGGGAATACTTGTATCAGAATCTCCTTATCTGAGAAATTACAGACGCAGCCTTTATAGATGTGTTGTTTCTAATAAACTGTCATGAAAAATATTTCCGATATCATCTACTTTAAGAAATAGTTCAGATAAAGACCCCTGACCACAGGGTGTTGAAATTTCAATTGCTGTTATTCCCCTCATTTTGCAGAACATTCTTCATGAACCAAGCATTACATTAAAGACAAGTTAAGTTCAAAGGTTGGCAAAAATGTGGGTTATTCTAAGATTTCTTTTCCTTTGGTTTAGCCATGGATTGAACAATATGAAAAATACACATCAAATCAAAGACACAATGAATGAATATAACTTCTTGATACTTTTTGTTTTTTTTAATTTAAATTTTGTTATTTTATGATGTAGTTCAATAGGCTCTGAGATTTTTTCTTCCCCCCTCCCCAAATCCCTACCTCACCCCACTGATTTCCCCTATATCATTATAATAGTATAGTCTTTCATAAACAGTCCTAAGTCCATCATTCTGCTATTTAAGTGTATTCTGATATTGTAGGTATGGACAATGGCAGAGTCCAGCATCCAATTGTTAAGATATATTTAACAGTTTCATTGGGAGTCCTTCTTTGATTTGGAAGTAGAAACATGCACTGCATTATATCTTCACATCTGGATGTGATGGATACATAGCTGTTGCTTTTTCCAGTTTTTTTTTTTTTTTTTTTTTAATTTTGAGAGGTTGAGAGAGAGAGAGTGGAATGAGAGGAAAGGAGATCCCAACTGTTGACTCACTCTCCTGATGTCTTCAGTACTTCAGCATCAAGGCTGGCCTGGGAACAGAATCAAGAGGCAGGAATGTAATCCAGGTTCCTTCCATGGGAGACAGAGGCTTGAACCATCTCCTCTGCCTCCCACGACCCACACTAGCAGGAAGCTGGTGATGGAAGTCAGATGAGATGATCAAAGTTGAGCATGCCAGGGTGGGATGTGGGTCTCTAAACCAGTGCCTGACCCTTCAGGTGGGAGTCTGCTGTGCTGTCTTTGATTTCACTGCTTGAGGTATAGGCTAATCTATTTGAATAAAGTGGTCCTAATTAATGCACAGGTTGGGAATGACGGAAGCAGTGGGTGGGGTTGGGCATTCTGTTGAATGACTCTTGAGCTATCCTGGAAATTTAATCATCCAAGTTTGCTCTGTTAACCATCATTTCTGTAGCCAGCAACAGGGTGTAGAGAATTCTAGGTAAACCATTTCTGTGACACTAACTGGGCAAGGGGATGGGTTCCTTCTACCCACATGCCAGTCTAAACCTGGGCATTTGATCTCCACCAGTGATAAGAGGAGCTGGGAGAAATCCTCTGATCTGGGCATCCATTGCTGTGACTGCATTTTCATTTTCATTTTTTTTTCACAATCCTGGATGGACACTGCTGCTCATAGCATTCGTTCAGTGTTTCTGCTGGGAGAACTGAGGAAATGGAATGTTCAAAGCCAACACGAATCCCCAGTGAAACATGATATTGAATGTAAATGATGGAGATCAAGTCCACATTCCACATGCATAGAGGCCTCTATTGAAAAGGACAATTTTATTTGGGTGCCTGTTTGAGTTTCTAGCAGGCAGCATTTTCTGCCAGTGCGTTGTCTATTGTCTCTGGGCAATTAGAATCATTCAGCATCGAAATCCTAGCTCTGGGACCAGAAAAAGGACTGTAAGAATCGTTCACTGATACTCGGATTCAGAACAACTGCTTTCCACTTTGGTCTATTCATGCATATTTCAACTGGCATTAATGTAAAGTACCAAGTGGGTTCCCTTCTATATGAAATCCTTGTTCTGCACTTGGCAGCATTCCTGGGATGCGGTTCTAAATGGTCATTCTGGGATGGTAGACCAGCAGTCCTCAGCGGATGGGTCTAACAATGCAGAGATTGCTGGAGGCAGGTGGTGTGGGGAGGCCTCATTCTGTTGGCATTAAGTGACAATTCATATTTGCTGCAGGAGCAGTAAATTGCATTGTTTTAAAACAGGAAATGTGAGTTAAAAGCTGTGTAAAACCATTATACTGTAGCCAACACTCCAGGCTCTTCTAATTAGGTCATTTGGAAAAAGATGACCTTTGAGCTTTTGTGGCTCTTTGCTGGGGACACATGTTTCTAATTATCATTAGTATTTTATTTCACCAGAGTTGTTGACAAGCTGAGCTTTTTCTGTGTGCTTGTATGACTCTGTGTGTGTGTGTGTGAGGGGGGAGCCTGCAAACACACATACTCCATGCAGTTACTAACATGTTTGTGGTCTAATATTCCACAAAAAGAAGAGGATGAAAACAGTGTGTATAGTACTTTTAACCTCAGAGTCACCAAGAGCCATCAGGATGTGAGTGAGCAACCCACTAAGAGACATTGCTGGTGCACTACAGTTTAGGGCTACTCGACTTTTAACTCTGGCTGAAGTCACTGTATAATGTTGATTCTGTTTTGGGCTATGGTTATGTGGGTAAGATACAAAAAGAAATGAATTTCAGTTCATGTTGTGACCAGAAAAATTATTGGTGTTCATGCTAAAAATAATAATAATAAGCTGACTTGGAACCTCGTGTACTTTGTTCTCACTGTCAACTTTTAAGCAACTATTTTCTATGGTGATTTTCATCATAATGAAAACATGAATGGCAAGGATGGATGGAAGGGCCTGTGAACTGAAGAGTCGGTTCAGATTTGGGTCCTGGTGACATTTCCTCTAGGCAATCAAAAGTCATGGTGATGTTTCCTGTAAGGAGTCCAGGAGTTAGCTGGGGCTGGTCATATTCAGGAACCTCACCTCTTCGTCAGGTTGTTTTAGGAGTGCTGACAAACACAAACTATCTTCTAATGATCACTTCTGCCAAAAAAAAAAAAGTTTAGAAATAAAAGAACAACATGATGATCCATGGTTCATATTTCAGCGATAGTCCAAAAAGCAGGACACCCCAGGACTCTGTTCTTCACCTCGGTCCCTTTTCTTCATGTACGACCTATCAAGGTCTTCCTCTGAAATCATAAAAGCATAAAAGAACAGAGAGATGGAGATCTAAGAAAAGGCATTCAGCCCCTAACCTGCCTGGAGGCCTTTCTGAACTTAAACTCTGGGAATGTAATGGTCTACTATTAACAATCTCTCCCAAGAGAGCATTGACAAGGAAGGATGGTACTATCTAAATGTTTAATAGATAAATTACTCTGGCAGTTTGGAGAGAATGTATGGAAGATGATTTGAAGTTTATGATGAAATTGCTAATAATTTATTCAACTCAATTTTCTCTTAGGAGTTCCATGTGGTAATGATGGGTCTCTGGCTGGGTGGTGCTGAAACTGGAGAGGAGTTGTCAGTCTCTGTAGGACAGAGCTTGGCCCAGGCCCAGCATGCTGAGTGGGCTCTGAGCATCGTAGCTTGGCCCAGACCCTGGTGAGGCTGGCACTGGAGAAGTGCCAGCATGCTGAATGGGCATTGGGAACCGCAGTCCAGCCCAGACCCTGGTCAGGCTGGCACCAGTGAAGTGTCTCTCCAGGTGGGGCAAGGGTGGCTAGGTGTATAAAACAGGCGCTGAGCCAGGCAGTATGTAACACACATTACATTATGGGATGCTACTCCTGGAGCTCAACAGCCACGGTCTCTGCAGGTTACAGTGCCCAGGAGCTTGAGAAATGGCCGTTATCTCTGCCCAAGACAGGAAGTCCTAGACTGCCACGGCCAGGAAGAGGGGAACTTTGTGGGAAATTCAGGAAACAGGAAGAGATAAGTCAAATCAGTAATAATTCAGGACGCAACTTAAGACAAGTGTCTCGGGGTTTTGTTATTCTGTAGACTTGGGGCTGTGCATATGACTAAAGGGAGGAAAGTGCAATAATGTTGACCAGTGAAGAAAAAACACCGAACCTTTCCCGACTCTCTGCCAAAGCTACCACGCTGCTCAGATATTTACAGAGTCATGAGGCCATGCGTTATCTTCAAAAGGTCACTGAAATCTACTTCACCCTTTTCTTTTATGTCTGGCCAAAATCTTGCTACTGAGAAAACACAGTTGTACCCTCACAAGATCCCATTTCTATGGGGCATCAAGGATCCCCACGCTCTGTAGCCATCCTTGGGTTCCAGGCCATTTACCTGGACAGAGGGGTGGTAGTGGTGGTAGCCGGCCCCTGAAGGGGTGAGAACAAAGGCTGCAGCTGCCCTGTGGCCAGATGCTGATTTCCTCTGGTGCAGATGATGCTTCACTGCTGTCTGCTGCCTCGTATCACCCGAGCCGTATGGCCTGGGGGATGTCACAGTTTTGGCGAATCAGTCCATTGGCTGGAGTGGCTCCTGACAAGGGGGTATGAAAGAATTCAGCAAGGTAAAGATTTCTTTGCCATAAGGATTTATGAAGTTTTACGCTCATCTGGTTGTATTTGGCTGAATGTAAGCATAAACATGTGATTTCCTTATCTTATGGCTTGTACATTCCATTGGCATGGGGCAGGGTATCTCCAAGAGGAGAAGATGATTAAGTGTTGGGGGCAAGCCCCTGCACGTATTGATCAGAATAGGGTAGGTTATCCTGGAGTAAGAAATCATCTTAAGATTTCAATGACTTCCAGTAATGTGAGATGGGCTGGGGAGACCTGCTCATTCTCATCCAGGTTCAAAGTGGAGGTGACCCATGATAGGCATGTCCGCTGGCTCTTACATAACCCACACTTCTCTGGCCAGAACAGTCACAGGCTGTGTTTGACTACAAAGAGTGTGAGAATGCCCTTTCTAGAATGTTCCACAAGGCAGAGAGCCAGAAAGGTTTGTTGGACAGGACTGATAACTACAGCATCAGCTGAGCCCCGGAGACAAGGCTGTTTTTGAATTGTCACTGTGAGTGACTGAGGGGCCTGGAGCCTCTTCGTTATGGCAACTCTCACCGTAAAGTCACGGTTAATCTGTGCTTCTCTTTGTTACTCACAGGCTCAACATCACAACGTCTTTCTCTAAAGGGTAGATGGGTTTTTAAAAAAATATTTAATTTGAAAAGGAGAGTGGAAAAGAGAGAAATTTTGCTGTGTGTTGTTAATTAAATGCTTGCAGCTGCAGTTGAGCCAGGTCAACAGCAGGAGCTGAGAACTCAATGCAAGTGCCCCATGTGGGTGGATCCAGCTACTTGAGCCACTACTTGCTGCCTCCCAAGTAGAAAGGTAGAATGGGAATGTTGAACCTGTAACTTGTACCTAGCACTCTGATAAGGCATGTGACAGCTGCTATCTAAATCATGGTGTCAAACACAAGTACTGAGGGTGTGGGATTCTTATTTGAAAGGCAGTTACAGAGCGAGAGAGAGAGAAAGAGAAAGAGAAAGGACAGAAAGAGATAGATCTTTTTCTTTCTGATTCACTCCACAAATGTCCACAATGGACAGAACTGGACCCAGGCAGAATCCAGGAGATGCATCCAGGCATCCAACATGGGTACAAGAGTCAAAGGACTTGGGCTTTCCCAAGTGCATTAACAAGGAGCTGGATTATAAGTGGAGCAGCTGGGATTTGAATTGGTGCCTATATGGGATGCCAGCATTGCAGGCTGCACCTTAACCAGCTGTTCCCCAGTGCTGGCAGTCCCTGAGAGTGTGGGATTCTGAGGGCTATGTTGCAATCATGTCTGAGTCCAGCATCTCTGAGGTGACTTCTGGATCCTTGCTTGATGATAGAGCTACAGGTTTTCACAAGCTTGCTGCTTCATCAAAGGAAGTTTCTCCCAATGGTTCAGCACAGCCATTGCTGCTGAGCTTTACTCAGCTAAGTTTGCAAAGTGGATATCCCCCTTCTTTGGAGGCTAACATTGCTGGGAAGTGGGGGATGCCAGCATTTGGAAGGAGAAAGACCCCCAAAACTCCATGGTTTTGGGGTGTAGCTCTAGGTTGGTGCCCTATCATCCTTTGCTGTCCCCAGGTTCTCCCCTTCCTGCTGGTGCCAGAACCAAGGGCTGTGCCAGGTGCGCATTCCTTCCTTGCATGTGCAAGAGCCCGGTGGCCATAGGGGAGTGTCTCCTGAGCATCTAACACAGCGCCAGGCATTACTGCAAGCCCAAGGTAAACTGAGCTATTTCTTTCTATGTTTTTTTTTTTTTTAGGCTTCTGGGGGTATTAAAATAAAGCAGTGCCAAAAGAGGATCATAGAAACGATGAATTTAAAGTTGTTGGATGAAACGCTTCTTTTTAAAACTCCTGCCAGTATGTCTATGAACGTCTGTATATAACCTTATTTGGAGCCGTCAGCAGAAAGCTAAATCCGAGGCCTGCTTTGAATGTGAGGCGGACGCCAAATGGCCTTGTTGGAAATACCATCCCCACCATCCCTGTTATGGGCCCCGGAGGTAAGTACTGGGCGTTCTGTCTGTCTGTCTGTCTCTGAGCCGCTCAAAATCAATTTGGGGAGTCAGTGTTAAAAATATACTATGGAGACATTGTATAGAGGTGGATACATCATAAAGTGCTAAGCTGGCAGAAGAGCTCAGAGAAGGCGGGGTCTTCAGGCTAGCCGAGGTGCCTGTGATTTTTATGCAAGAGTTGGGAAAGTTGATGCAGTGTTATCAAGCAGCAACAGAACGTCCTCAAGTCCCCCCTAACCAGCTCCATGCAGTACAAGCAGCCCTACTGTCCTGGTGGGTTCAGCCCCATCGTCAGCCCGGATCAGGGTTCTGGAGAAACGCTGCGGAATTTCAGCCACGTGTGGCTGTTTCTTTGAAGTAAGCTAATGTGTGTTCCCAGAGCCACTAGCCATGCAGATTTGAGAACAAACACGGAGCTCCGCTCAGGCTCGCCTTTGAGGCTGAGAGGAAGCTAAAAACTTTACTTGCAGCGCCCCACAAAACCTGGCGGGGGCTGAGCGGTGGGGCCTGAGGATGGATGCAAGGCAAGCTTTCCACAGCGGCTTCTAAAGCCCTCCTGTCTTTGAAGTGAGCTAGAATGCCTCATGCGGAGCCTCCCTGAGAGCAGAGGGGACCAGACCCACATAACCTCCTGTCTGTCGCCAGGGCTGCAAGCATCCCCCGCTGCCTTCCTTTTGGCCAGCAGAAGCCTGGGGAACCCTCTCAGTGGAGCCACCAAGTCTGCAAGTTACCACCCATTGATTCCATCCCTGCTGTGGCGCTGAGCGGAGGGGCACGGGGCCCACTCAGCGTCCCTTCCGAGTGGATGGATATGTATGCTCCCTTGAAATCAAACGTCGACTATTCGAAAATGAATTCTTAAGACTCTGGTTTTAGTTAGCGATTTCCATTGGGGACGATGGAACTGTAGTACATTATTTTTAATTTAAAGCTTTGCATTGTTGATGAAGTTTTGAGAATAACAGGACCAGGCAACTCCAACATCTGTTCCTGGGATTCTTTTCTCCCCTGACTTGCAGCACGCTTGTGGCACCAGTCTCGGAATGTGGGCAGTGCCTGTGATTGGTATTTTGGGGAGTTTTAGAATGCACAAGAAAATATAGATAAGACTCTGTGCTTTATATATGTAATGCATTGCAGATTGCACTGCGGGTTTCTGAAACAACAAAATGTCATAGTGGGTTTTAAAGCGGTTTAGAAGAACAGCCCAGCTCTTTGATGTCGGGTATTTAAATTAATGATAGTCACAACACGAAGCTCGAGTTCAAAATTTGTGTCTCTCTCCAATGACCACACATCAAACTACTTGAAATGGAGATGAAATTGGATTTCTCTGGGGGAAATGGGATGCTATTTTGATGATCATATATCCTGGGAACAAAGGTTCTTGTTAGCCGTGTTGGGTGTGGTGTGGGGAAGTTTCAGCCAACTTGGCCCTGGGCCACAGGGTGGTGGCTGAGCTGGGTGGCTGTTGCTGTCGGCTTCTGAGGGCCTGGAGGAGGCCAGGGCCAACCTCAGGCCATGCCTGCTGCTGTGGCGGCTTCTTCTTCTTCTCCCCTGCCTCCACTTCCTCCTCTTCTTCCATCTGCTTAGGGAGACAGGCATGTTCTTGTTTAGTGGACCGCTCTTTGCTCCTCACACGTCCAGCGACTGCACCCAGACCAGGACGTGAGCAGGAGCAGGAAGCTGGTCCAGGTCTCCCATGTGGGTGACTCCGTTCCGAGAGTCATCACTTGCTATCTCGCAGAAGGTGCTGTCTCGCAGGAAGCTGGATCCCGAAGCCAGAGCTGGGACTTGAACCAGGTTTCGCAGTAGCTGTCTCCTCCTGTTAAGGCGAGTGTTGAGCTCCCAGGAGCCATTAAAGAGGAAAGCTTTTCTCCTCGCATTCTACATGATGCCATTCTTTCCATTAAAAAAAGAAAGCATAAAAGGAACATTTTGTGGTGTTGTTCCTAGGGCCCAGCATTAAATTTTTTTTTTATTTCTGTTTCAGGTTTGCCATAAATGTGCACATATTTCGAAGCCAGAATTAAAAGCTGGGTGTCCGTTTGTTTGGAAATACTAAAGGCTGGCTTTGATAACGTCTGGCTAATACTGAGCCATATTGACTTCTCCTCAGTTGGGATTTTATGTTGATTCTAAGTGTGTGCTAACTGGAGCAGGCATACCGGGCTGGCCACTGCGTGGGGGCAGGAGTCTGTTCTTTCTCTGGCACTGCTCCCTGCATGAAGAGTGGCTCCTATCAACTTTAATGATTCAATATTTGTCCATGGGCATAAAAGGCAGTTGAAATATAGGTTTGGCAGAGATGAAGGGCAGAGCTGATTTCAAACCTTGATTTTGTTTTCCAAGGTGAAGCGTGTTCTTCCCCATTGTTAATTACAACCCAGCAACCTCAGGTGTAGTCGTCTTTCAGACAACACCAGGTAAACCTTAAACTAGTCAAAGATCTCCAGATCGCAGGGATGACTCCCCCTTGGTGATGTGACATGGTCTCTTTCAGATTTTCTCTCATGTCCTCTGCAGAGTTAGAGGTCTCACCATCATTGCCCTCTAGGACCCCTTTCTCCCCGTTCCCCGCGTCTGAAGGACACCCATGAGGGCATCCTGTCCCCACCTGCAGTTCTCCGCAGTCTCTGGCATGACTGTTGGCAACACTGTCATTTCCCTTTGATGCTTGGTGCCTCGTTATTCAGATAAGGAGTGTGTCTACTTGACCTTGGTTTTGACCTCTCAGCTTTAGTTTTTATAGACACTCAGGAGGCTTTTAAAAGTGTTTGGAGAGTTTTGTGTTATCCTTTGAGAACTTTTAAGCATTTTAGAAATTATTTTTATTAGAAAGTGAGATATACAGTGAGGAAGAGAGACAGAGACGAAGATCTTCTGTCCGCTGATTCACTCCTCAAGTGGCCACAATGGCCAGAGCTGTGCTGATTTGATGCTAGGAGCCCGATGCCTCTTCTGGATCTCCCATGTGTGCAGGATCCCATGGCCTTGGGCCGTCCTCAACTGCTTTCCCAGGCCACAACAGGGAGCTGGATGGGAAGCAAGGCCACTGGGATTAGAGCCAGCACCCATATGGGATCCTGCCACTTTCAAGGCGAGGACTTTAGCCGCTGGGCATTAGCTGGAGCTGTCTGAAGGAAGGAGTGTGGATCTCAGTCTGGGTCTCCCACAGCCCCAGCTGCTCACGCTTGGCACTGGCTGTCTCTCAGGGTGCAGATTAGCACGACACTAGACCTGGGAGTAGAGTTGAAACTCAAAGCCCAGGCGTTTTCAATATGGGATACAGTTGTCTCAAGCAACATCTCCAGCAAACTCCCATCTCTGCATCATCATTTACTTCTATTTTCCAATGAGGCTTTTGAAGAATTCTCATTTTCATATGCCTGTTTCAAATTGTATCATATGTATATGTCCTATGCATATTTGTATTGGATCCCAATTACTGTGCATGACATTCAGTGATGTGAACGTACGCACACTCTCGAGACACTCCACATGTGTGCCCGCAGGCCTGTGTCCTGTAGATGCAGGCTCTCCGGAGGCTTTGCTCCCCTTCTTGAAGTCTTACTGGGGGGCTTCAGAGATTTCCCTTTCTGGATAACTTCTCTTTAAAAAGTTGGAGGAAACTTTACACAGCAATTTTGACTCACCTCTAAGTGGAAAGGAGGATAATTTTTATGCTTTGCAGCAATTTCGGATTTTTCACACATGGGTAATTCTTTGAGCTTTCAAAACAAACACTTCACGATTTCCTGTTCTTTCTTTAGATACAAATGGTTAAAAGTATTGCTGCAATGTTTGTATTTTCTTTTTATAATTATTACTATCTGCACATTTGTGTATTTATGTAATCAATATGATATGAATTTCTAATTTTAATTAGTTGTTTATCAGTGCATTTAAAAATCTATGAATAATTATAACATAGGCACAGAGAAAATATTATTTTTATCTATGGAGCTCAGGGAAATCCTCGTGTTTTCTTTTAGCACTGGAAAGGTTGTCATTTTTGTTGAAGTAAGTGCTTATTTCTGAGGTGAAAAATATAACATTTTTTTCTCTTCAGAGTTTGTTTGACTGTCCCCCGTGATAGTTGCTGGGCTGGGACCCCTGTCTCTGAATCCGTACCCTCCTTTCTTCACAAGGTGCAGTTGACATCAGGGTCATGAAACCAGACACCACCGTGAAGCCAGTGGAAAGGCTTAGGCTTTAAGGTACCCCAGCCATCCCTGAGAAGCGAAATGTCTTTTCCCAGGAGTGAAATTAAGGGATTTGTTTTTTGGGGGGAGGAGGGAAGGGAGGAGTGGAAGGGTTGGCAGTGTGAGCAGTGGTTCTGAAAACCAGCAAGAGTCACATCCCACAGTCAGAATACTGAATTCGGGAAGGTTTGGCAAGGCAGACATCGATCACACTCTCTTAGGACTCAAAGGTGGGGAGGGGACTCTTCGGGTGAGGCTGTAGACATTCAGAGTGACCGCTTTCAGTTTCTGGAAGACTTACATCTTTGTGAAATGCCAGACTTTCAAGCTACATTCAACTCTCATGCAGTTGTAGCCCCAAATCAGATATTAAAATAATTATTTGAAAGCAGAGTGAATGAAACAGGCAAGATACTGTGACCTGGACCTCACATTCAATCTTGCTCCATGCTGTATAGGTTGTGGAGTTACAAATTCCTCTACCTCCCCCATGCTATGGCAGCACTGTGCATGTTCAGGCCCCAGTTCTAATCTAAGAAGGAGGTGCAGGCAGTCTAGGACTTCAGGCCAACTCTGGCCAGCACTTGATTTTGGAAATGCAGTCTAACTGGGCACAGCTGTCTCTACTTGTCTGTGGTTGCATCCAGTTGAGTTCTTATGACACCCAGGGTGCCATCTGCAAGGCTAAAAATGCCTTGGCCCTTGGAGGAAATGCTGACCCGTGCCTTAGAGAGCAGATCTCCTGTGTCCTGCTGCACCAACTGTATCATAGAACACTAAAGGGTGTAAATACCGACTCCTCTGAGTGATGTGCCTTTTTCTGATTACAAGCCTGAAAGTAAAACAAAAAGGTCAGAAATTAGGGAACAAAAAAGCAAACAAATACCCAGTACCATAAAAATCATACTTATGGAATTTGAGAAGTACTGATAGAGATCATGAGATGAGCCCGTGAAACCATGCTGATGTACTCTTGTTCAAGCACACCACGAGAAGCTAGACTGCTGGGAAGAAGCTTGTTCTCTCCTGCCCTCTGTATATCTGACTTTCCAATAAAAATAAAAATAAAAAAGTAAGTCTTAGAAGAATCTCGTTCTGTTCACCAACTCAGGGATCAACATTTACTTAATTACTTTTTTTTTTATATTTTTGGAGGGAAAGGGCAAGTCAGTCAATATTTCAGGATTTGGGGGCTCTGTTTGCTTTGCGTGAACTAGCTGGTGGCTGGACTTGGTCGTCAAGCCTATAGTGTTATCACTCATTGCCCTTTAGGAGCAACAGTCCATGTGGGTTTCAGTTTCACGTCGAAATCAACCACACCTTCCAGTATTAACGTTTTTCTGTCTTGTTATATGGATCTAAGCCAATATTTATGAAACCTGCTGTATTTCATATGAATCATTTTTCTCACCATGGAAGAAATATACAGTCAGAACAACCCAGGGAGGCGGCATTATGATGAGAAACTCAACTTGGAATTTCCCAGAACACTCTGGTTTTGTTGTATACAACAACAATTTTATGATTTTACTCTGTTTGCAGGTTAATGGTTTTTGCATAGAGCTTCTTTTCTGATTGGAGATAGAGGATGACCAAGGGTATGGCCATCTAAGGGCTGGGCTAAGCTAGACATTAGATGGTGGCAGCTGCTGCTTGCAGGTAGGACCTGAGCTGGGATGGTCAATGGAGAGGTCCACACGTGACCTGATTCATGTGGAAGCCTCAGGGGAGCACGGCTTCTTATCTGGTGCTTCTTTTTCCCCCAGAGAACGAGGAAGAAGTTCTTTGACCTAATCAAGGAATCTGAGACCATACCTTTATTACTGTTTATTTCAAAAGCATAGTCACAGGTAAAGGGGAGAGACGGTGATCTTTTATGCACCGGTCCATTCCCCAGTACCCACCGTGGCTGCGCTTGAGCCAGGCCGATGCCAGGATCCAGGAACTCCATCTGGGATTTCCATAAGGGAAGTAGGAGCCCAGGTGCTTGGATCATCCCTTGCCTCCCAGGTGCTTGCTCCCCCTGCCTCCCCAGCACAGTAGCAAGAAGCTGGCTTGGACTCAGAAGAGGGATTCAATTCCAGGCACTCCAGGGTGGGATGTGCAAGTCCCACTGGGCCATCACGTGCACTCTCAGTAGATAATTCTAATATGGAATTAATAGACCTTCGGAATTTAGTGTTTTACAATCATACCAGCATTGTATAAGGTAAAAAAAAATTTTTTTAAGGACAAGATGGTATTGTTAGGATCCTTGCAGATCAAATGAAATTCATAAGATGGGAAAATTTGATTGATTTTCCAAAAGTAATAAAATAGTTGCTTCATTTTGCAAAGAGACACTACAATGTTTTTGTCTTTGTAAGCCCACGTATTATTCCATTGAGCAGGATCAGATATAATTAGACTAATTAGGTATCATCAGATGTGAGTTAGTGAAAAACTGGAATTATGGAAGTTTTTAAAAAAAATGCAGCCATTATTTTAATTTAACTGCAATAGGCTACAGCAGAAGAAGCCGTCATTTAATATGTACTTGCTAGGCATTTGCTGTGAGCCAGGCATCATTCTGGACATACAGGACACAACAGGGAATAGCAGAGATAACAGCCCTTCCCCTCCATAGGATTTCTTTATGTGTCAAAAGGACACAAACACTAAACAATAGACAGAGCTGAAGTCACATTCTGAGAAGTATTATGAAGAAGAAGAAAGTAGAGAAGGGGGCACGGATTGACCAGGAGTTCAAGGAGAGGAGAGTACCTTAAGAAGCTGGTCAGGGCAGGTGACATTTGAACTGCACTCAGGCCGACAAGCCAGCTCGTGTTCTGGGAGAAGTAGATTCGAGGTAGACGCAGAGCTCATGTGGAGTGTATGAGGACAGGAGGCCAGCGTGTTCCTTGGAGGAGAGGAGAGCGAGGAAGTGAGAGAGTGGGAGGCAGAGTGGGGGGTCTCCTGTGGGCCTTAGCAACCATCTTATGAGTAAACTGGGAAGTCACTAGAGGGTTTCCAGCATACGAGTGATATTATGCTGTTTCAGACAGGAAAAAAAATTCCTATGGACCCTGTGAAACGAACAGCCAGCATTTTGGTGGCTAGGTAGATGGCCAAGAAAGGACTTGGTGTTGGAGGTGGTTTGTGTGGGGGTTTGGTGGGTGGAAAGGTTTGGAGGGGTGGGGGGATTGTATGGGTGTGATTATTGAAGGTTGTGTTTTTGGTTTGGATGTTGTGAAGTGGGGGTAGGTGGATTGGGGGTAGGGGGGGTGTAGATTGGGGAGATGATTGGGAAGGTTATAGTTGTTAGGGAGAGTGGATTTGAGTTAGAAGGGATATATTTTAATTAGGATGAATATTGTTGTTTGGAAATTTAATTGGGGGGGGGGAGATGGGGAAGTGGTTTTTGTGTGGTTTATGTTTATGAGTGGGGGTTTTTTAATGGGAGTGTTATATTAGGGGTGGTGGAAAGGGTGTTTTTATGGGTTTTGATGGTTTTGGTTGTTTTAGGTTGGAATATGGGGGGGTGGGGGGTGGGGGTGGTGTGTGGATGGTTTGGTAGGAGTGTGGAATGAAGGGGGATATGGTGGGATGAGGAGAGGAAAGTGGTGATGGAAGGTTGGAGTTTGGGAGGTGGGGGGAGGGAGGGGGGGGTGTGGGATGTGGATGAGGGTATGGATTGGGGGAGTGTGGGAGGGGAGGGGAGGGGGAGGGGGGATAGGGGGTGGGTGGGCGGTGGTGGGTTTTGTGAGTGGGTTTTAGGAATAAAGGGGGGGAGGTTTGTGGTTGGAGTAATAGGGGAGTTTATAGGTGGTTAGGGGGTGGTGGGGGAGAGGGGGGGGGGGGATGGTTTGGGGGGGGGTAAGGTGAGGATGTGAGGGGAATATGGATGAAGGGGAGGAGAAGGGGTGGGGTGGGGGGGGAATGGTTGGTTTGGGGGGGGATGGGGTTAGTTATTTGGGGGTAGGGTATTGTGGATGGGGGAGGAGAGGGATGATTGAGATAGGGGTTAAGGGGAGGTGGGGGAAGATAATAGGGGTGGAGTATGTGTAAATAGGTTGAGTTGGTATTGGGTTGGGGAAGGGAGAGGAGAGGGGGGTAAGGGTGGGTTGTGGTGTAATGTGGGAGGGGGAAAGGAGAGGGGAGTGGGTGTGGTGATTTGTGTGATGAGTGATTTGATGAGTATTGAAGCAAAATACAGCTGGAGGATCAGTGACTCCCCGGGAAGCAGCTTTGGCTGCTGTCACTGTTGACTGCCAGGGGGTGGTGAGCCATGTCAGTCACCAACATGACACCTTGGCGAGGCTGCAGTCATCTCCTGGGGTTCTGTGTACGGGTACAGCATGATGGGGGAAGTTAATCCAAGGGCATGTTCATTGCTGGAGTATCCTCAGCACCCTGCCCAGTTCTTGGAACATAGTAGGTGTCCAGCAAATATGTGTTACTCTAAATCAGAGAATGTATTTTGAAAGCTGTGCTAATGCCCAGGAGGTGGATGTGATGAACACTGAAAAGCAAGGCAAGGATTTCTTGTCAAATCTGGATTAAGTTTATTAAGACTACAATTAAGAATCCTTCAATCCGGCAGCGACTTTCAGAGATTCAATGAATTGATATAAACTCATGTTTTTAAGCCATCAAAGTAAGAAGAGGTTAAGACTAACGTTTACCTATTAAGATAATTTCCTAATCATTCTTATAAGAACTTAATGAGTGACAAACTGACGCTGGATATAAATTTATGATTTCCCAAAATAACATTTGATTGGTTTGAGTGATGTCTTACATCAAGTAATCATAGTTAATTTTTGCTTCTGGAGAGATTTGACTTTACCAGTCTATCATGTCATCAAATATATTTCAAGAATGATTTCTTTGTCTGTTGATACAGACTTAAAGATTTCCTATGGAGACTTTTGGATGTATAGCTTGTATTTTTATCAGGGCAAATGGGACAAAATCAAAATCCACATCTCCATTTGAAATACAGCGGAAACTCCTAATGAATAATTTCACATTACAAAATATTATTAGCTATATAGATCAGTTAGAAAGGTAAGATTTCCCTGCTCATGTTTAGTGCTGACAGAAGTTCAAGAAGCAAAGGGTCCTTTATTTTCAGGTCATTTGGAGGACAGTAAATGTTGTGGCTTCAATTCTGTGGGAAACACAGCAGTTACAATGAGAGGGGTTATACATTAAATAGACTGCTAACATACACGGGGAGGATCATTAATGTTGGTCTGTTCTTGTCATATCCATCTCTTTTTAAAAAAACAACATATTTATTTTTATTGGAATGTCAGATTTACACAGGGAAGGAGAGACAGAAAGATCTTCCATCCTCTGGTTCACTCCCAAGTAGCCGCAAAAGCTAGAGCTGAGCTGATCCAAAGCGAGGAGCCAGGGGCTTCTGCCATGTCTCCCACGCAGGTGCAGGGTCCTGAGGCTTTGGGCCGTCTTCGACTGCTTTCCCAGGCCACAGGCAGGGAGCAGGATGGGAAACCGGGCTGCCAGGATTAGAACTGGCAATCATATAGGATCCCGGCACAAGCAAGGCAAGGACTAAGTTGCTATGCTACCGCGCCAGGCCAGTCTGAGCGTTTCTTTCAGAAACGATTTCCTTGGTTTTGTCCATGGGGCCGTGACCTGACATGGAGTGTGGAGATGGGACAGCTTGGAGCAGTGGAGCAGATTGTTGCCACGGGAAACTGTGCTGTTGCTAGGCTCTCGGGGGTGGAACGTGATGACATCTTTGAGTTTTGGTTTTCATTCATTCCCCTTACAGTTTGGACATTCAATGTAGAAGGAACCTGGGTGGTGCTTCGTATTAGGGAGACACAGCAGAACGACCACTTAGTACCTGCACACTGGGGCGGCCTGTGGACTACCAGTCGTGAAAGGGATGATTATACATGTTCTGAATGCTTTAGTTACGTGCCGTTAAGGACTTGCAAAGCAGCTCAACGGACCAGAAAGCTAGGTAATATGACCACTTCCTGTTTGAAGATAAGGATTTTGCAGGTTAACAACTTGCCCAAGTTTGCCCATGCTCATCAATGCGAAATGAAGTTGAAATCACGTCTTTCTCGTTCTTGAGCCATTACCATATGTTACACTGTATTTTCCTCAAAAAATTAATTCTGAAGCACATTATACACTTTTTGATTAAAAGCAATATGAATGAATCCGACGAGGTGTATGTGTGCTCCCCAGGCTGGGATGGCAAACGTGGGCATGTCAGAATTTGAGTAATCAAAGTGATAGGACCCAGTTGCGACACTTGTTCATTACTACGCGGAGTTGCTTGAACAGATCCATGACCCGAAGACACAATGTTAATCCAGGAACAATGAGTTTAATCAACTACCCACTCAATGCAGATTAAGTCAGAAAACATCTTTTGATAAAAGACTTTTTGCTGTTTTCTTTGCGTGAGACAGGCCAATGATTCCAAACCACAATCACAAACTATGTATCTGAAATAGTAAACAATGGGGCCGCGTATCCTATCAGGAAATACTTCAATTTGAGGTTTCAGTCTTATTAGGAGTTTCAAACTTTTCATAAAGGGGATAAAACATTGGAACAGTGAGGGCCATTTATTTACATGAACTGGAAATGATAATGGGAAGAAATGGATTCACACATTTATTAGGGTGCTTACTTAACATAACCAGGTACACCTAGTAGAACCCAGTACACCATGACCCATGAATCATACTGTATCACTTCTCAGAATATCCTGGGCCTGTCTGTTCTCAGACTCGTAAAATCTGCTTCCAACATTAGTGTCCAGTCGATTCTGATGCAAATCTAGTCTCCCATCCTGACACACAGCAGGAAGCCCTCTAGGTGAGCAGTTTACCTCTAACTCTAAGATTTTATTATAACTCTACGTGGGTTGGATCTCTCAGCTCTGGTGCTTGCAGCCTGACATCTTCCTCTAGGCAGAGCCCTGGCTTTCTTATCTGCCCACAACTGCAATCCCTTTCCTTAAGTAACTAGATTTGTTCCCAAACTCCAAATCAGTGGCTGAGAACCCATTCCAGCTTTGCTGTTGCTGAGCTCCTCCCTGGACAAAGTCAATGCTATGGCCAGCTCTTGGCCATCAGTGGCTGCCTGCAGGAAGGGGCTGCTTGCTGTTGAAATCGTTCTCAAATTTCAACTTTCATCTTCACCATTTGATGAACGTTTATAATCCAGAAGTCTGGGCTCTACCCCAAGAGATTCTTACTTTGTCAGGTTGGCTTGCAGCCTAGAAATGTACACATTCAGTATCTCTGCAAGTTGGTACTCAGCAGGTGGCAGGAATGCAGCCAGGCACAGCATCCATTGTCTTTTTCCACAACAATGCTCAGTCAACACTGAATTTCATGTCCCAGCAGTAGGCCTGCTCCTTCTGTAGACCCACTCCTGTGGTTTTTCTGATCTCATCTGGAGTGGCACCTCTTCAGGACACTGTCTCTGTCCTCCCAAGACTGGGAGATGCTTCTGTGTGCTATCATGCCATCAGAGCCGTACCTATTCCTTGTACTTACCTCATTGTATTTCTGTACTCATTTTGTAAAATCTGCCTCCTGAACCATGAATTTTCAGGGGCAGATCTTTTATTGTTTTGGTTCTTTCAGATGAAATGGTTTCAAATCAGCCTTGTTCAGTTGGGTCAGTCTGGCTCCTTGAAGATGCATCTTTTCAGAATGCCAAAGAGCTGTTTGTGAAGGTCACGGTCTAGACCAACAAGGTCTGCTGATTTCTGGACCATGGTAGGACTTCTAATATCCATTCTCATACACGGCTCCCTCTCTGGTGAAGATAAGAAACCAAGCTCTTGTAATAAGATAAAAAATTCTGATTTTCAGCATATTAGAACACATTTTGGACATGTGCATTTTGGCATTAAATGAGAAGCCTTCTTTGTCAGGTCCAATGCCTTGTGATTTCACAGGGCAGACAATCCTCATTGCTTGTCATCACAGTGTGCTTTTGGTTCCGTGTCACCACAGAAGGCTAGTCCCCTATAGGACTTTCGGGATGATCATTTTAGATGAAGACAATCAAGTCAGATATTTATTCAGTGGTTCTACTGTGTGAGCAAAGGAAACAGAACAAAACGAGCAAAACGGAAACAGCAGCCAGATGGGAGGCTGTCACTTGCCTGGGCTCGTGTGGCGTCTGACTTCTACATTTTCACCTCATCCTAGTTCTCCTGATGTTCGTCAGGATCTCCTCTCTATCCAGAAAGTTCCACGCTGTGTGAGGTCACCGAGACCTCAGCGCTTGCACATCTAATTCAATCCTCCCCCTCGCAGCCGGACTATTTCCCTTGCCACATGATGCTCATGATTTCTTTTATAAAGCGTTATTTTTCCTCCAGGTCTTTTATTATTCTAAAAGTTGACCTGTAGAGTGTGTATACTTCAGGACTCATTATCTTATTACTTATTTAAGGCACATAACTGAAATTGGCAATGAGGGAACATTTAAGTGAAGCTATGAAGGAGATGCAGGGCAGTTGAGAATGGCTGTGCTTCGGCAGGTAGAATTTCTGGCTTCTGTTTTAGGAGCATAGGGTATATGTTTTTTTATGTATTTCCTAAAATATAATTAAACTATACCCAGCTGCTGGTAACTTATCTAATGGACAAGAACAGTGGTTTGGGGAATATGAAGTGGGAGATAGTCTAGCAATGATAAATATTTGCCATTTGAATGTCTTTTTTTACTTATTTTTTTCTTTCAGCAAAACTTTGATTTTCAGGTTAGTGTAAAATTTACACTTTCAAACTGTCCCCGAAAGAATCTGTTGCACAAAGTGCCATCTTCGTGACGATTTCACAGGAGGGGTATGACCACTATGCTCGAGGTATTGGATTCTGATGTCATTGTGAGATACAACCTAAGCCAGGATTTTGATGGAACATATTCAGTTCACCAGAAAACCAGTTCTGCCTTTGCCAAGCTATGCTGGATATTCAGGTGATTCAAATTGAACTCTTCAATTGAGGAGTCTCAGTGAGAGGGCAAAAGATGTAGTGATGCTGGCAACAGTGAATGCAGACTTAACATGAGAACAGACACGACGGCTCAGCTGGCTAATCGCTAGCATCCCACATGGGTGGCGGTTTGTGTCCTGGCTGCTCCACTTCCATCCAGCTCCTGCGTGTGCTCTAGGGAAGCAAGAGGAGACGGTCCAAAGATGCGTTTCTGTTACTGACGCCTTGGAGCATTTCAGACCTGAAGCAGATTTGCCAGTTTTCTTGAACAGAGAAGCATACAACATTAACTATCTCGGCACTAAGTAATAAGAAGAGTATCACAGACACAAAGTTAGTATATAGATTTTGAAACTAAAGACCAATGTAAGGACCAGCACAATGGCTCAATTGGCTAATTCTCCATGTTGTAGGCAGTGGGATCCTCTATGGGTACTAGCTCGTGTCCCAGCTGCTCCACTTCCCATCCAGCTCCCTGCTTATGATTGGCAAAATAATAGAGAATGGTCGAAAAAGCCTCAGGATCCTGGACCCATGTCAGGGATCCAGAAGGAGCTCCTGGCTCCTGGCTTCAGATTGGCTCAGCTCTGGCCAATGCGGCCACTTGGGGTCCAGTGAATGAAAGAAATTTCTCTCTGTCTCTCCTTCTCTTTGTAAATCTTCCTTCCCAATGAAAATAAATAAAATTAATTTCATTGGAAAGGCAGATATACAGAGCGGAGGAAAGAGAGGAAGATCTTCCGTCTGTTGATTCACTCCCTAAGCAGCTGCAACGTCTGGAGCTGAGCCAATCTGAAGCCGGAAGGCATGAGGCAACTTTCTGGGTTTCCCATACAGGTGCAGGATCCCAAAACTTTGGGCAGTCCTCAACTGCCTTCCCAGGCCACAAGTAGGGAGCTGGATGGGAAGCAGGGTCGCTGGGATAAGAACTGGCGCCCGCATGGGATCCTGGTGTGTTCAAGGATTTTAACTGCTGCGCTATCGCACTGGGCCCCAAAACAAATCAATCTTTTTAACAGGCAAAGGGCTGTGGGTGATCACCCAGGCCCCGGCCCTGCTGCCTGGAGGGCATGGCTGAGCTAACTTTCCCCACGGCCTGAGGCAGAGCCTTCATGCCTGCAGGTGGAGTGCGGCCTCTAACAGGGCTGGAGGGTCAAAGCAAGTACACCTGGAACCTGACCTCTGCCATGACTGGAGGATCTAGGGAGATAGACGTATCACGCAGCCAATTACAGCGTCTTTGGTGGGCGTAGCGTGTGCCGGAAGGCTCCCTCCTGCCCGCCCCTTCCTTACCCTTTAAAACCTGCAAGCTGCGCTTAATGAAGCGAACGTTCCTCACGGGCTTGACTCTGGTGGTTCTTGCGGCCGAGGACCACCGCCTGCCTCACCCTCCTTGGGGCCTGCTGGCAGGTCGAAGCCCCGAGAACTGGCGCCATGAACAGCGACAGCAGGACTTCAAGACACAGGACCGCAGGACTTCAGGACAGGGACCTCGGGACTCCACAGCTTCAGGACCCCAGGACCGCAGGTAAAAGTGGGCGAGGCCCCAGCCTCGGCTTGTGGGCTCCGAGTTTTCGCCTTAACCGGCGGGCTCTGAGCTTTTTCGCCCTACTCAGTGGGCTCTGTCTGGATTTTCGACCCAATTGCGGATTCAGTCTTTGCCCGGAGGCGGGCAACCCCAGTTCGTGCTCTTGAGGTTTTTCCCCTTGGGTTTGGTTTCCGTGTTAGAGCTTGCCTCGCGCGGGTACTGTTTGCTTGTTTGTGGCCATGAGGCCTAGGAATTTCAGAGAATTAGTGTCAGTGCAGTGTCAAGCTGCCCAATGTGAATTTGAAGGGGAGGAAGGTGAGACCTCCCCACCCGTAGGAAGCTGGGCTGAATGCTTCGCTCTTATAGCAGTTCTTGGGATGCTGATTAGGCCTTGTAACTGCCGACAGCTGGTCGCTTTGGATTCATCCAGACCTCCATTTCCTGACCCTAAGTTTTTGTTGGCTGGTCACCCACTTTTTAAACATCTTTATAAAATGATAAAGAAGAAAAAATCAAGGAAAAAAGAACGATTTTACAGAACCTGTTCTCTAGGCTTGCAAATTTTACTTTGGAAGGTCTTTTGTTGTGATTAAATGTTTAGCAAGCTGTATATCCATGGCAACTTTTGGGAGTTTAGAATTTAAAGATATTAGTCTCTTGTAACTCTTAAGGTTTCATTTGTGACGTGTCAATGGCTGAGTCTAATCTGTAATGTGTTATGCTAACTTCAGCAACACAAAGATCTTGTTTTAGGTGCTTTTAGCTATCTTTAAAAGAGCATCCAAGAATTCAAAAGTTTCAAATTCTAGGGCTTCCCTTGGTGTTCTTACAAGGCTTCAAGAATGCCAATGGATTTATCTCCTGGTTTGTGGAGACAGTAGATCAGGTTGATTGGATTATATGAATATTATTGCCCAATCCAAGGGGCTGCTGTTCAGAGGGACTCTGCATCGTCACCCAGGCGGGCTGTGCTGATGTTTACTGAGACCCGGAAGGGGACAGGGTTGGGATGCTCCCTCTATCATTTTCTTTGTATGTTACCGTTTGGACATCACATGACTCATATCCCTTTGAATGAAGCGCAGATGGCAAATGGAGAAATAATGAAAACCACTTGTGTTTTCCCAGCACTGTTTGGTGTTCCAGCAGCAGCGCCAACGAACGGCTGCTGCCCAAGCATGGGCGGTGACAGGGCTTGGAAGGGGAGCGTTGTCCTGTGCTAGGTGTTAGTTTCTGGAGTTACGCTGGTTGTGTGGTTTATTTTTCTTTTTGTTAGATAGGGATGGGATTGGTAGTGGGATGGTCTCCTCGATACTGGATAAAATATAACTCAGGAAAAAAAGCAAACTTCAAACCCACATGGAAACAGATTCAGTGGTCCTTCTTTCCAGTCTCATTATTTTTCAATGGAAGAATCCAGGGCATACCTGTTCAAATCTCTTAGCTTTTCAGAAGAGTGTGTGTGTGTGTGTGTGTGTGTGTGTGTGTGTGTTTAAAATCCTTAATTGCCAGGTAAATTGTGGTCAAGTGATCCAAATCATGGACCCATTTTAAATAACAAGTGTAGGGAGTTATTCGAATATCCCACCCTGGACCCTATGCCGTTTCCTCTTCCTCACAGCTCAGGAAATTCGCACCGGTCTAGCCACCCACCAATCAGATATAACCCTGCATTCCACCTGAGAATCTCACCCCCAATCTTTCAGCTTCTTCCCCAACCCCGCCCACTCACCAATCATCCCTAGGCATTCACCTGCGAGCACCAATTCCCTGGGGCCTGCCCTCAATTACTCCCAGTCCTTCCCCTACATCTTGCAGGCCTACCTGAGCATAAGGGGCCCAGGTGCCTCCATCTTCCCTCTTTTTCTCCTTTCCCGGCTGATCTCCACCTCATCCACCTGTTCCTGCCCCACTGGAATAAGCCTCCTAAGATGCCTCATTGCGCGTGTGGTTTTTTCAGCTCACAGTAAAGAACCAGGTTGTGGGAATTAGCTGCGCATAATAATATTGTAATATAGTATGAACTAGAACTCCAACTGTTTTAAATAACAAGTATTTAAAATATTCTTTTTAAAAAGATTTTGATTTATATATTTGAAGATGGAGTTAGGAAAGCGAGAGATAGCTTCCAATCTCTGGTTCACTCCCCAAATAACTACAAGGAGTAGGTTGGGCCAGGATCAAGCCACAGACCAGGAACTCTGTCCAGGTCTTCTGTGTGGGGCTCACGTGCGGGCCATCTCCTCTTACTCAACCAGGCGCTTTAGCAGGGAGCTAGAGGGGAAGTAGAGGAGCTTGAACTTGGACAAGCACTCATATTGAATGCTGACATCACAGGTAATATCTTAATCCACTGTGCCATAGTGCTAACCACAGAAAATATCCTTTTTCTGCCCAGGAAAGATTTTACACATGTCTCAGTCAGTTCAGAGCGTTCAATGATGATGCGAATGTTCAAGTAGAAATCTTACTACTAACATTTTGAAGTGTGAAATGTTCACATAAAGAAGAGTCATATTTTTAAGACCAATTACATTAGTCAGCTCAGGCTGCCCTAACAAATACCATAGACCGAGTGACTGGAACAACAGAACTTTATTTCTTGCAGAAACGCAGGCATGGTGCCAGTAGATTGAGTGCCTGGTGGGGGCTTCCTTCCTGGCTTGGGACATCTGCCTGCCTTCTGTGTCTTCACATGGCTGGGAGATAGCTAGACCGACAGAGCTCTTGGAACTGTGTGTTCGTTCGCTGTGGTTATCCTGGTTTAATCAGATCAGGAGTACACTGAACATCATTAACCCTTTATCTGTAAAAATGAATTGCCCCTACACTTGTATAAGGATAAGGGATTCAGTATAAAAATTTTGAAGAGACAAAGTTGCCACCTTTAAACCAATTATAGGTAGCATGAAGTCTTGATCAATAATTCTGACTCAAATCACAGCTTATTCAAGGGCCACACAAAAGTAAGCAGCTTAGATTAGGTATTTTCTGTGGAAAAGAGACATGGTATAATAACCGCCTTCTGCACTGCCAGTCTCCTTTAAGTTGAAGGGAACATAGAGTCACCAGTTTAGTAACGTGTTTGCGCTCCACGTTTGGTTGGATTTATAAAGAGGAAAGGGAGAGGGAATGAGAGTGAGAAGTATTGAAAGAGGAGAAGCAAATGGAGACCAAGATAGTCCTTCAGACAAAGACCTACTGGAGAGCACAAAAAACCCTGTATACAGGACTGGATTGTTGCATTGTATGGGAGCATGGGCAGATGAAGAGCAGGTTGAAAGGCAAGTAGGCTGTATAGCACAGGGCTTGGCAGAGGTTCTGGCATCACGGACGTGGATGTGAAACCTGTCTAATATCTCCATCATTCACTGTGTGGCCTTCAGCAGTCACTTCATACTCTAGGCTCAATTTCCTAATGGCAGTGCTTATCGCATATTATGGCAACAATTCAACAAGCTCATCCTAGAGCCTGATACTTCTTAGTGGGAGCTCAGTAAGCATTAGGTACGGTGACGACCCCTCGACTCCTTTGGTGTGTACTCTGCAGCTGTTGCTGTGGGCTCCCGACAGGGTATGTTCATTTTTCATTTGGAGTTGGTCTTACCCATGCTGATTATGGACTGTCTGAGTTTGATTTCTGAATCAGGCTGATGCAGATCCTAGAAGTAGCAGATAATGGCTTAACTCCCTCCTGCCTACCTCAACACCTGGTTCCTGACTTCTTGCTCTACCCCCGGGGCTCAGCACAGCCTCCTAGAGGCATTTGGGTAGTGGGCTAGGAGATGGAAGCTTTGTCTGTCTGCCTCTTAGAAATCAATAGATGAATAAATAATTGTATTGAGGCTCAATAAAGTTCTCTTAATGGATCGATATCACTTGATGTTGCAACTCAAGGACCTGGCTGTTGGTTTGGAAGTGCTTTGAATTTCATCATGTTAAATATGGTTTGGGTAAATTGCAATATTTTGCATTCTAATTTTCTCCTTTATTGAAAGGATGCTCAAGATGCTTGTGAAATGGGAAGCCCTAGAGAGAAAGTTTCAGTGGTGTTCTTTTATATCTTCCCATCGTGCTTCTTCTTCCAGATCAGATTTCTGTCCTCTGCAGTCACTTACATTGGGCATTTCAGCTTGTGATTGGAAGCGGCAAGTCTTGGGAATGCTTGGCCCAGGGAAGCCACACTCGGGAGCCTCCTGTTCAGTACGGTCCTGAGACCGTGACCTGCGTGTGTGTCTGCGTTCCTGCACGCTGTGGAGGCAGCTGGGGCCGTGGTGGCAAAACTCTCGAACTTGTGTCCCCTTTATTCCTTTTTTTCTGATACTGTTCTTATTTCCCAGTGTTTCCTCTCCCTCTTAGCCCTCTCCCACCTAGCCCTGGATGTCAAAACACATGGCCTGTGTGGCTCGTCCCAATCATTCTGGAGAAAGAATGCCAGTAGTCAGTGAAGAGCAGATACGCAAAGAAGCAGGGCAATGGAGAAAAGGAACTAGAGCTAGGCTCTCTGGTTACTGTGTATCCCGAATGGGAGTTTCGATGGCAGGCATTCTGCAGTTGGATTTCAGAGTGGTCTTTCTCTCTGACATTTAAATTTTAAATTTTCTGCCTCTCTAGCTGCTGGCCATGCTTAAGATTCTGTATTTACAGTGTTTGCATGTCTCCACTAAACACAACCTTTGATCTCTGTCATCTGACGTATTAGAGCAGGCTTTTCATTATCTGGATCTGATCTGTGGGTGAATATTGGTAAGATGGGCATTTGGGAGGGAGTAAGGGAGAAGTTGGAGTTACAGAGCACTACCCTCTTTGTCTTGAATTGTGGATCCCCATCAGGAATGTTTGTAAAACCTCCACCTTCCTCTTTGTCTTTCTCATGATCTCAGACTCTGCCGTATGGTTGGTCTGGCTGCAGATTTCTGGACTGTGGTTCTTGCATGGAGAACCTCCTTAGACCTGACTGTGGCTCTCCCCTTGGGGTTGTGGCTGGCACATTTTCCCTCCTGTTACCATTCTGTTCCTTTAGTGTTGCATGACAGACCGAGGCAGTGTCTACAGCCTCGCTGGGGAGTGACAGCAGAAACTTGCTTTTTGTTTGGTGACCCTACGGGGACGTTGGCATCAGGATTTGAATCTGTGGTGCACAACTTGCTGCATCTCATTCTCTGCTAATTTGCATCTCAAGCGAAGCAACTTACTTTTCAGCCATCCATATTTATGATCTATCAGAGTACACGGGTGACTCCTTTTAGTGCAATTTTCTGATGCCACTAGTTTGTCTTCCAAATTAGGGCCGCCATGATAAACAGGGAAATGCTAGAGCAGATTTCAGAGGTTTCATAAACGGGTAACTAGGAACAACAGAACACTTGTAGCTCAGCCAACTTAGAGAAAGTTAACTTCGATTATTTTAAATATATTAACAATAGTGAAAGGTGTTCGTTAACACTTGTATAATATTTAAAAATATACCAGGCAGTTTCTTTTGTATTTTTTAATGTGTTCTCATTTAAATATCTGCAAAGTGACAGACTTGTCACAATGTTACCAGGAAGAGCTGAGGCCCTGGTCCGTGTCTTGATCTTGTGCTCGGGTCAGTGTAAGATGGCAGTTAGTAGTCACTTCAGTCAGATTAAATGTCCAGATAATGCAGTTCAGTTCAGAAGCAATCAGTGAAGTTCCATGAAAGGCACCGTGTTAGACTCCAGGGACATGCTGCTCAGGGCATTGTACTGCTCCCAGGCACTGGTTTCTTCCATCAGTGTTCTTACTCAAGGATCAGCTTCATCTCGCAGGATCTGGACATGTCGCTAATACTGTCGCATCTCTACCTGACAACATTAGCAGGAGCAAGTAGCTCCCCTCACTGAAGTGAGGCTTGTGTTCTCCACTAAACAGATACCCTGCATCATCATCATCCACACTTAGATGAACAAGGAGACTTTCCATACAGTTAGGAGGGGTCATCTTAGAGTTCTGGAAGACAGTAGCTCATCATCATGATGTGTTGTGTCAGATGTATGCACTTAAACAGCTCAACTTGGTCTGTCCGCCACTAGAAAATGTGGCCCTGGGAGGGAACGGAGAGTGAGAACTTGAGTGGGGTGCAGATAAGGAGAAGTTGAAGGGCTCTGTGCTTTGGATTGGCTTCAACAGCTGTTATGATTCTTGATTTGGTTATGGTGTGAGTGTGTCCACCAAGAGCTGTTAGAAGCCAGCCTGGTGATTGATGTTAAAAGATGATAGAACCCTCAGGAGATGGGTTCAAGTGGGAGGTGATGGATGCAGTCACTGTGGGTGCTACTGTCAGAAAGCCTTCATGTGATTCAAGTGGGAGCTTGGGTGCTTCTTGCAGGAGGGTTATAAATAAGCGAGCAAGCCTGACCTCTTACTGGCTTCTTGTCTTGCAGTGTAATCTCTGCTTACCATATGTGCACCTGCCATGATGTTCTCTGCCAGAATGGCGGCTCCTGCAGAGCTGGAGCCATGCTGTTGGGCTTTCGATCTTCATAACCGTGAGTAAAATAAATTTCTTTATGAGCGTCGCCACTGGTTGTAGTGCCCAGGTGATCTCTCTTGAATAGAACAATGGTTCTATTCCTCTGTTTCTTAACCCTCATTTCTTTCTTGTTATCAAAAAAGATACGGCTTTCTTTTCTGTTCTTTCATTGGCTTCTCCAAAGTGCAAATTTTTTAATTGCTCAAGTATTGTTCCTCCTACATGCCTCTAAGAGTAGAAAAAGATTTAAGTCCCATTTGATGCTGCCTGTCCCTTCTTTGGATATTTATGTTTTAGTCCATTTGTTTGATTATTGTCTACATGAAAATGGTTGAGACTGGTGATTGACAATATCCTCATATACCTGTATTGGAAAAAAATTTCTCCAAATCTGCATATCAAAAAACCCACAAACAACAACAGCTTGCTGTATCTCTGGGGTTAAACTTCAGTTGAGCTTGTCCCTGTGTTCTGTTGTGAAGTCATCATCCATCCCAAGCTTCATCATCACTGTTTCTTTATGCTGTTGCAGACTCTCATTAACCTCTAATCTACTTGTTTTTTTTTTTTTTTGTGGACATGACCGTTTCCAAGTAGCATTATTGTAACAATTCTTGTTTCCTTATACGATCTGCAGAGCTGTGATAATCTTTTATGCACACTCAAAACTCGCTACATATTTCTGAATTTATGTTTTTGATCTCAGTTGGGTTTCTGTTAAGTTAAAATTGGCCTAGAGTCTAGCCTGGTTTTTCCAGCAAGATGGAACGCTACACAGGGTAGCCAGGCTGTGACCCCTTGTGCAGGTTCAGGAGAAGTTGGTGCACTAAGTGACTCCAATGGACAGTTAGTACCAACTTTTTTGAGTTGTGCTTCAATGCTAGACAAACATCAAATTGCTTTACAAGTATAGCTACATTATGTGAAATCTGCTTTGAGATTTAAATATTCATGTTTATTGAGATTCACATATTCAAATCAAGTTGTATCATGAATATGCTATGCATTATGGGGATGTAATGCCTCCATATAATATATAAATATGCAAATATAATCTACTTTGCATTGAGGAATACTGTTTCTTGGCACTATGGGGGAAAAAACCTTAGGATATCCATGAGATAATGGATGGCTGTGGGGGGTTTGGTTCAGTGAAAAAATTGTATGTGGATTAGCTTCTTAAATGAACAAATGGGGCAAAGATCACAGAGGGTCGCCATGGTCCCCAGTTCCCCTTAAGGAGTTGCTACCTGGCTGGCAGACATGCCTTGTGTCTCCTGGATTCCAGAATATTAGTGTTTTACTCCCACTGCTTAAAAACTTGCTCTTTGGCTGAGACTAGATGACGAGCTGGCGTTTGCCTGCAGGACGCACTGAGCAGAGCATGTTCGTTGAACACCCTCACCGTGATGGGATGCTCAGTGGAAGAGAAGCTCCTTGAACTGGCCTCACTGGAGGCACATTTCAGGGCCCCTGGTCTCTTGTGGTGTGCTCCCTGAAAAGAATTGTGTGGAAAATCGCCTGTCCTGTTTAGTTTTTTGAAATTGTTGCATTCACATTACTAATTTTGCATAAATCAGATGAGCTCATGATAGAACTCAAATCAGTTATGCAAAGAATGTATTTTGGGCATCACCAGATCATTTTTTCGTGATGCAATTAAATGCTAGTCATAGCTTCATTTGTGTTTAGAGCACTCCTAACACCTAAAACACCATTTGACTCTTCGTCTTTAGCAATGAGTTTGGAAGATAAAATATAAAGCTTGGGTTCTCCAAAATCTTAATGATCATATGGTCTTTGCTTGTTATTTTAATGAAGAGTGTTGTATTTCACAACACCCAGTCAGTACCCTGGTCACGCAGACATGCATGATGCAGCGTGTGAAACATTTCAACCTCGTTCACTTTGAAGAAGGATAACTATTGAATTTCTTTAGTTGTATAGCCCAGTATCCCTTGGGCTATTTTTTTTTTTCAAATTTGTATATCTGACTTTATAATAAAAAATAAAATAGAGAAGAGACAGAAAGATCTTCCATCCATTGATTTACTCCCCAAGTGGCCGCAAATGCTGGAGCTGTGCAGATCTGAAACCAGGAACCTGTAGCCTCTTCAGGGTCCCCTTCGTGAGTGCAGGGTTCCAAGGCATTGGGCCATCCTTGAGTGCTTTCCCAGGCCACAAGCAGGGAGCTGGATGGGAAGCAGGGCCGTTGGGACACGAACCGGAGCCTATATGGGATCCCAGCATATGCAAGGTGAGGACTTTAGCTGCTAGGCTACCACTCTGGGCCCCCTGTTGGAATATTTTAATTTACTGTTAAGTCTTTAGTGTATTTTGCCTCAAACTCATGAATGTGTATAACGAAGTTTATGGGACATCTCCAGATGAAATATTTTATATTAAGGGGTTGCTAACACAAGGTACGTTGTAATTATGAAAGTATTTTCAAACCCGGTCAAATATTGTTAAAATAAGTGGAAGTGGGTTCAGCAGAATCAAAGGTAATTAATGTTTTCCAGCAGTAAGTGTGATAAATACTTGCTTGTTAAGTCAATTACATACAGACAAAACTTGAATGTGAAGTAAGGGTGTACTATAAGTAAATTGCAAATAACATTCCTGTGACAGATCTACTAATTTGCCACTTGTGATTCTAGTAAGATTTCAAAAATTAGGTGTTGAAGCTGCTCTGGGGACACAGTTACTGCAGAGATGCCCCGCGGGAAAGCTTTAAACCTCAGCTTTGCCTGTGGAGTTTTGCCAGGCACTCACCTGGGGTCTGCTCTGGAAGAACCCGTGAGCACTCACACAAAAGCAATCATTGCATAGAAAAGTTAGAAACGATTAAGCAGCCTGCTTCATGGTGGTAGCAAGTTATTTGGCTAGTATCTGCAGGTACTCGCTCCAGAGTGCCAGTGGTGTCGGCTCGCAGGTATGCTGGGAAAACTCGAGTAAGCAGTGACAGTGCTCCCCATTGCACTGAAATGAAATGAAATGAAGAGGTGTAATTTTGCATTCTACCCAACTCAATTTTTAACTTAACTGAAATCCTTGTAACTTGGGCTATAAAACTGTATTTTTTTTTTTTTTTGCTTATTTTGTTGGTAAAAAATGACACAAAGTTGGAAAAATCATAACTTTACTAGTTGGTACATTTTTATGCATACAACTAGGAATTTTAAAGAATATTGGATTGATTAAAAGCTTGGCTAGCTGATTTAATCACACTTGAGAAGTAGGACTTATTATTTTGTCAATTATAGATTTTCTTGGCAATGCATGCATTCTTGTCTACCACTGAGATGCTCCTGGTCTTCTGATCTGTGGGTATTTTTAGCTTTGGACATTCACTAATGAAGAAATTTGCAAATGAGAAAGTATGGTATGATTATGCATAATTTGAGTTTTGCCTTAATTTTTTTGTCTCAAATGCTTTATGTATATATGCATGTATATGTGCTTCGTCATCTTACCAATTCACTGGCTTATATACTTTTTGGTGACTAGGCTTAATTTTCCAAAAATTAGCATAATCTATTTTACCTGTTTACACAATGCACTGTGAATACTATAGTAGATTTTTGGTATGAGAACAATAATTTTCAACATTTAACCTTCTAGAGAAATGTTCCAAAATAATGCGTGGTTTTAAATGATTAACAAAACCTGACATGTGTTGTGGGCATGGGTCTCTCTGTACTGGGACAAAGTTTGTGTAGTTGTGACTTGAGCTTAAAGCACTGATTCACAGGCGCCTTCTAGGCCATCCTTGAACTGCCAGGGTCACACAGTCATCAGAAACCTCAGTAACATCGGGCAGATTTGTCAAGTCTTGATTGTGTCCTCGGTTGGTCAGGAGATTTTTTTTTTTTGTTTAAGATTTATTTTTATTGTAAAGTCAGATATGTAGAGAGGAAGAAAGAGAGGAAGATCTTCCATCCATTGATTGACTCCCCAAGCAGCTGCAAAGGCTGGTGCTGTGCTGATCTGAAGCCAGGATGCTTGAGTCTCTGGGTCTCCCACATGGGTGCAGGATCCCAAGACTTTGGGCAGCATGGCTGCTGGGATAAGAACCAGCACCGATATGGCATCCCTTAGTGTGCAAGGTGAGAACTTTAACTGCTAGGCCACCGCTCCAGGCCCTGGTCAGATTCTTCACCCCTTCAGTGAGCATGGGGGTAATAGTCCAGGGCCCCTATTTCCCAGGGTGATGGTGTGGATCGTAAGGCCCCATCCTGGCAAAACATTCAGCACAAAGCACACTTATGGTGACACATAATCCCAATTCCTCTTGGTTAGTGTAAAGGTTTGGTCAGCTTCATCCTCCAGCCTTCATTTGTGGTGGGCATCATTTGGGGAGAGAAAGATACATCATGCTCATGTTTCTTTCCTCTCTCACCTATCAATTTAACGTCTCTTAATCTGACCCAGAGTTTTCTTTTTCTGGTATGTAATTGATGATTAAATTTTAGTTAACAGAAATGATGATTGTGAGTTAAATGCAATTGGCCGTGTTTTAGTGCCAATGCACCATGAACTATGTTAAGTATTTCTTCTGCAGAAGAGGATTTAATTCTCTAATATTACTATAAAAAAGATCAATGTATTTATTTCATAATTACATGAGCTAATAAGCATTTTTCCCTAATTATCTTACAAAGCTTTAGGAGTTGTAATGTGAGGTACTATATAACACTGCGATTAGAAATCAGATTGAAAAAAAAATCAGATTGAAATTCACATTCTTTAATACTAATCCCAGATACTTGTTTTTCTTTTTCAAAGATTTGTTTTTATTGGAAAGGCATATTTACAGAGAGAAGGAGAGACAGAGATCTTTCGCCTACTGGTCCCCATGTGGCTACAAGAGCTGAAGCTGAGCCAATCTGGGTCCAGGAACCAGGAGCCTCTTCTGGGTCTCCCCTCACTCCAGTACAGGTCCCAAGGCCTTTTGAACCATCCTTGACTGCTTTTCCAGGTCACAAGCAGAGAGCTGGATGGGAAGTAGAGCAGCTGGGATACAAATTGGTACCCTTATGGGAGCCCACTGCTTGCAAGGTGGAGAATTAGCCAACTGAGCTAGGCTGGGTTCCCAGAAATGCATCTCTAACTAGCAATAACAACCATAATACAAGCAATTAACTCTCCACATTTACTCATATCAAGCATCGTCTTGAGCACTTGACATTTGTTCCTTCTTAATCCTATGACAATCCATGTGTATGGTATTAAATTGCCCGGATTTTACTTAGGAAAAGTGTGAAGGTAAGTAGGTTTTTCACTGACATTTGTGGCGGTTCTGTGAGGGCAGTCAGGGTTAGACTCCAGGTTATCTGATCGCACACTAAGAAGAAGCTACCCTGCCCTGTATGCACCGATGTCGCTGTGTGGCGGACTGCGTGCTCATGGACAGGAGATGTTTAAACAGTTTGCCAAAATGTACACTTTTGTTTGATTTTCCACAAACTTTTAAAAAATCCTGTGTCATGAAACAGAATGTTGGTAACTGCCATAAAATGGCTTTTTCAGTCTTCCTCCTGGGTTCTTGCGATTGCTGCTAAGTTCAGCACCCTACCACACCACTCGCTGTCAAAGCAGTTAGTCTTCCCTGCAGAATTTGAATCTTGTTCAAGCTAGTTATTTCCATATCGATTTTATGGACAGATCAGGAAAAGAATAATATGACCTGTATGTCTCATTACCCGTTTTCCAAATCCACAAACTGAAGTCTGCATGTTGCTGATTTTTATCTTCTGTGCAAGGTCAGATTCATAGCTGCCCTTTGAATCCAGAACTGACAAAAGTTGTAATGTGGACAAAGAATTGGATAGGAAATAGGTTACTTCTTCGTGTCCATCAAAATGCAGTACATGTAGTAGCCTTAGTAAAGAATTTAAGATGATGTAATAGGCCTGAGAGGTTCATCACATGAATAGAAACCAACTCCACAACTGAAATGTGTGTGGGCTATCTCCATTTTGTCTGCACACAGTCCCGCGTGCTAAGTGTTAATTTTTAGATTTCTTCTTACTCTGGAGGCATAGTAAAAATGATTAGGCTGAGAATCACAACCCTGGTAATTAGCTTGGAGATTCTGAATCAGGATGTGTGCTGCAGAAAAAAAAAAAAGTGATTTTTTTGAAGCATTTGGCCCTAAGGGGTTGCATAACCAGATGTCTCAGATTTTGTACCTGCCAACATCTGATTTGGTCAATAGTACTAGGAGATACAACAGAGCAGGAGGGGCTTCTTTTTCTGTTTGACCTCTGGAGAGTAAGACAAGCCCAGATTGTCTTATGGGAGCAGTTAGAAAAATATAGAATTATGTATATTGTATAACATTTGCAATGGTTGGCAAGCATTTTTTTTTTAATATTTTGCTCTCAGTTTGAAGTAAACTTGCAAGCTATCTCCAACTTATGGCCTTTAGAAGAAAGCAGAAAGATGTAAATTATTGCTTTGGTTTCCAAATGAGTTAATAGGACCTTAGAACAACTATTCAAGGGGCCTTTCTGGTGGTTTGTTTTCCCTAGCTTCTATATCTTATTTCAAAGGCAAGTAGAACAGAGTAGAGGGGAACAGAAAAGAGAATTTGTAGAGGGATGAAGGAGGAAGATGTTAAAAAAGGAGGGTTTGTGTACTGTTATCTCATTTTTTTTGAATCTTAAGTGTGTGTTGGTTTTGCTGTATTTTACAAATGTATTGCTAATCAGCTTAGAGGTCCAGAGAGAACATTGCTAGTTTACTCTATAACTGGCATCGTTTTGCTCTCTAGCGTCTACCCACCTAATGCTAACCATTTTATATCTAGGAGAGAAAATACCAACGATGAAAACCGAAACCTATTCTGTAACTTTACTTACAGTGTTTAGGATACTTTAGGCCTCCATCCTAACTGACTCTTTAATTAGTTCACAGTGTTTTTTTTTTTTTTTTCCCTTTGTTTTTTGAAATGTCACACCTGGGTTCAAATCTGTATTGACCTTCTCAGGGTCATGCCTGTGTTGGCTGCTGGGTAGCTTTGTTGACCTTGGGTGAGCGTTGGCTGATCTCAGCTGACATGTGGTTTGATTGACAGTGTGCTGAGTGTTTTGGTCTCTGCTGTTGTAATCTGCAGCTACTGTACTTTGTTATTCCTATTTCATGTCTGGATTTGGTGTTTCTGAGGAGTGCATCCTCTCCACTCCAATGAATAACGTCTAGGCTTTGGCCATCTCTTGTACTATATAACTGTACATTGGTTCTCTGGTTGCCATCTGTTTCTCACATCAGAAGGTGTTCCCAACTAGACCACCTGCTACCTTCTTCTGCTTCAGTGCACCAGGGGGACCTTCAGGTGACTTCCACAAAACATAGGAGTGGAGCACTGCTTTGTGGCATTAACTCGGATTCTTTCCTGATCATCATTAATATTCTGGTTTGGAAACTCATGCTAATGGTAGTGGAATGACCACCAACCCAAATCTTGGAGTTGCAAAAGAGAAGAAAGGCAATGTGTTTTTGCTTTTGGTGTTTCTCTTAAAACATTTGAAACATAGGCCTCATGTGGGACTGATTCCTAGACCGGCATCCAAGACCAAAGAATTATCCAGAGTGTTACCTGCTTTATATGGCTGAACTCTGAAAGGGTAATCTCTGTCTTGTTTTTATGGTCTAGAAGAAATGTTTTCAGCTTTGTAATCTCCAGTCTTCTTTTATTTCAGTCTCATAATAATGAACAGGATATTTAAACCGTGATGTGTGTGCTGGTGGGTGTTTAAACCTGTCCTGGCCCCACCTAGTTTCAGCTCTCGCTGGTGGATATTGCAGTCTAACCCAACCTGGCCTGTCCCCAGACCTGACTGAGAAATGCTGTTGAGTACTGCAGCCTTGCCTGGCCTGGCCTGGCCTGGCCCACTCCCAGCAGGAGCTATTGGTTAGTAGGGCAGTTTTCCAAGTTTTCCCATTGATCTGCTCCTGGATCCCAGATCTCACAAGTGTTGGTGAATGCAGCACATCTGTTTGCCATGGTATGCCCTCAGTTCCAGCTTGGGTGATGCAGCCTGGCTCTACCCAGCCTCCTCCTTGCCCTAGCTCCAACAAGTGACAGGTGAGTTCTGTGGTGCAGCCTTGCTTGACCTATCATCAGTGCCAGCTCTCCACTTAAACTGGTGGGTGCTGCAGTCTCACAGGCAGTCTACAAGTCCCCTACAGAATCTGCCCCTAAGATCTAGTTCTCTTCTATCTTGGTTGGCACTGTGGCCCAAAACACATGTGTGGATACTGTGGCCTAACACAGCCAGGCATGCCCTCCAGCCCTAGCTTTCCTGTGCACCAGTTGCACCAGCAAGTGGTGGGTGATGCCACTTAGCCCAGCTCAGGTCTCCCATGTGGGCAAGCGCCTTGGCTGTCCCAGACATATTTTCTTGTTCTGTATAAACTACCCCGTCTCAGTTCCCTAGTTGATGCGCAAGTGCAGAATCCCAGTCCATGAAAGCCCCCAGAAGTCAGTCCCCTGCATCAAACATGCCCTCAGTCGCTTCCACTCCAACACGTCCCCAGACCTGCTTCTTTGGGTGATCTGCAGCACCCCTCGACTGTTGCTCCCCACAGTGGGAGCTGGGATAGTGTCCCAGCCTAGCAGTCCCCACTTTCCCTATATATCTCTTAAAAAAAAAAAAGTAGAATAGGCAACTGTGGTGGCACACAGATATGGTTAACACAAATTTGGCAAATTCTATTAAAATCTGCCAGCTATTGGCTGTTTTTTTCTCCCAGCACTAAAACACTTGCCTAGGTACAAAGGCAACTTGGGTAGTTGCCTATATCTGGCAAGGTAGATACATCTTTAATGTTTCATGTTTTTAAAATTTGATTTTATTTGAAAGGCAGAGTTACAAGAGTTGGGGGAGACAGAAAAAGATCTTCTAGCTGTTGTTTAAGTCTCCACATGGCTACAGTGTCTGGAGCTGGGCCTGTCCAAGCCAGAAGCTTGGGGCTTCTGGGAATCTCACGAGAGTGCAAAGACCAAAGGACCAAGTCCAGCAACAGGATGCCCCTGTGGGATGCTGACACTGCCGAGGCTTAGTCTAGTGTACCTAGCAGCCCCGGTTCATAATCTTGGAGCTCATGTTTATTTACATCCTTTAATTCCATATCTGTCTATAAATGAAGTGCTTCAAAAACTTCATGGAAGGATAAAGACAAATTTATTTTGGTGCAAAAATTTGCAAACCATTTACAACTTTCCATAATACACATTTTTCCATGAAATTCCCAAAATCTTTTGTTAGTATGAATTTCAAAATATTTATGCACCAAGTAAACTAATGTTTACCTCTGTTTTTCATAAATGTTGTGAAGTATATTTGTTTGCATACCATGTAATTTATATAAATTGATACAATGCACATAGCAAACACAAACATATATGCATATGTATATATGTATAAATACAATTTTGAAAAGCTGGCATAATACGAAAATTTAAGCTCACAAAGCTCATAGTTCCCTAAATTGTGGGTCTATACTTCTAATTAAGTGAAGTAGTTGAGCTCTGCATGAACTTTGAGATTATTTTTCCCATATTATTAAGGACTCTTCTCCATCGCTACTCAAACTTCTTGTCTGGAGGTTTGCCAAAATAAAGTCCTACTACCCACATGAAACATAGCACTTGGCTGGTCTCTGTAATGCTAGCTCTTCAGGCTATTCAATCCCAAGCCAAAAGATTTTGTCTAACTTTTTTCATATACAAACAATTCACTTGTGGAATGGAGAAGCAGAAATCAAAGAGAAAGACAGTTACAGCTGGACTGCTAGAATGATCTATATGCTAAAATAGGTAAACTCTTTTTTTTTTTTCTTACTGTTAATGCGTGTGGACACAAGTCCCTGGAGAATCTATGTTGACCAAAAGTAATGGTGCGGGGGAAATATCTTGCTAACATACCTGTGTTAATATACAATATTCAGTAGGCTACTTTCTAATCTTATTTTCTATGAATGGAAATGTTTCAAATCATAAAAGTTTTTAAGATAAATACACTCAATGGATAGTCTCTGAAATGACTATAGATTTGGCTTTAATGAAATGAAATTCTGTAATTTTTTTTTTGTTGATGTAATTCACCAAAAGAGGTATTATATCCCAAAGCCAAGATGCTGTTATAAGAAATAAGACATTGAAAGTCATGATAATTTATAAATATTTTAAAAATAATACATTTACACTGTTATTTAAAATAAACAGTTTACAGTCAAGATCATCAGACTCTGGTTTGTTGACATAGAACCTTTGAAGTCAGACAAGTTGGTGCTGTATTGAAGTAAGTATCTGGGGGGATTTGGTTTCATATCACTTCAGGACCTTTTTTACATTAGCTTTCGAAAGGCAAGTATTCCTGAGCTGAGAAATGCCTTTATTTAATTTGGTATCATCATGGAAAATGCAAAGATAACATCAAAATGAATTACCAGGCTTCAAATGTAAACTTTTTTTTTTTTGAAATTGAACCAAAAGGGAGTTTGATTTCAACTGCATCTATGTGTATATTTAACTTGGGTCACTCATTTAAGGTTATTGAAGTAACCCAGTCTCAGAAGGACAAATATTGTGTTTTCCCTGATACGTAGCAGCTAATATAAACTACAAAAAATGTACAGGACTGAGATTGGCACTTTGGGATATGATTAGCGTATACTGTGTGTATGCTACAGTACAACTGAGGTCTTTGTACTTTTTACTTATTCTATGTTATGATAGGCGGCAAAGTGAATATAGAGTGAATTCCAAGTATATCTTGTGAGAATTGGTGGTCAGAGTGGGCAGAGGGCAGTAGGGATTCTAGGGGAAGGTAGAAGATGAATGCTACACTATGGGAGGAAATCAGCAAGGCTTGGGGTATAGTTGAGAGTTGGAGAGTGACATTTTTGTTATGTTTAAGAGTGGACTCAGTCCCTACTCCTCACCTCTGGGTTCTAATTTCTTTCAGAAGCCTAGGATCTACTTGTATGTCCATTTTGCTTTTTGGGTGTTGTTGTATTTTGATTTGGGATGAGCCATGTAGCTCAGTGACTACAGTGTTGACTTACTCTTGATAAGAACAACTTAGTTTGACACTGACCTACACAGTTTTGTAGCCATTGACCAGGCCTCTGATTTCTTAAGGGCACCTCCCAAGTCCAAACTTAACCAACCCAACACAGCCCAACAAACCAACCAAAGAAACAAGAACTTGGCTTGCTGTGGGCAACAGAGTTCATGAGAGATCAGTACAAACATATCACCCACAGCATTGAAATAAAGTGAAAAAAAAAAAAAAAAACAAACTAAACTATGCCCTGCTAGTGACTGATGCTAAATCAGTAGCATGAGTGGTTGTCGCACCAAACAATTTCAGTGCATAGGCTTGGTTGGGCATCCTGGCAACTAAAGTCTTTGCCTTGCACACTCTGGGATCCCATACTGGCGCTGGTTCTAATCCTGGCAGCCCTGCTTCCTATCCAGCTCCCTGCTTGTGGCCTGGGAAAACAATGGAGGATGGCCTAAAGCCTTGGGACCCTGCACCTGTGTGGGAGACCTAGAACCAATGATCTTCCTCTGTGTGTCTCCTCCTCTCTGTATATTTGTCTTTCCAATAAAAAGAAATAAATCTTTCTAAAAACCCAATTTCAATGCGTTATTTTTCAATGTTTTGCATTTTTGTACTAGAAATCTAGCTGCAGAAGTTCATGTCCTAGACAGACCTCTGTGCAAAGTAAATTCTGAAACAGAAAATGGTCAGAGTATCAATACTCTCTGTTCTTAGCTTAATTTCCGAAGAATTGGTTATTCAGAACTGTTCAAGGCCATGGAAGTAGGAGACATGGTAGGATTTACAGACAATAGCTGGACTTTCCTATGGAGGAATGTCTTGGCTTCTATATTATTAGCATTAAAATGAATCTGCAAGGAATGAAGTACTGCTGCCTGGAATCATTTTGGTTTCTTAATTGAGCAGAGAAAATCCCTAGATAAGACTTCAACTTAGCTTTTTATCTCTTCTGATCATGATAGAGGACCTGTAGCAGCTGCTTAAGAGGGAACAAAGAAGTCCAGATGTGGTTTGTTTGATTGCTAGAACTGAAGTGAGAATGCAAGTGGCAAAAAACAGTGACAAGGCATATTGACCAGAATAGCAATGGTAGCATTGTGTTGTTACCATTTATTAGAGTTGTGTCAGGGAAGTAGAAATAATAAGAGTGAATGAGTTGACAGAAGTCTCAAATAATTTAAGATGGATCTGAGTTCAAGAGTGTTAATGGCCTTAGGAGCAATAGTTGCAGTGGTGAGCCGTGAAGAGGCACGGTGGGTGCTGGAGCACCTTTCACTGCTCCGTTAAGGTCATGCTTTTCTTGAGCAATTGCAGGTGGTTCATTGCCAACAGACACTGAGACAGCAGCAAAAGAGACAATCCCATGAATTAATATATTAGTTGTAATTGCACCAAGATTTTCTTTTATGACTATAATTTACCCTTAAATCTAAATGCAAACATTGGAACAGCGAGCATTGTTATGGTTTTGTTAGACTTATGAAATGTCCATAAACTATGTCTAAGCTCACTTTATGTGCTCTGAGTAATAGGTGGAAGCAAGTTTTAAGCAAATCACTGAAAATTACAGAAAAATATTGGAGTATGTCAAGTGATTTAAGTTGTCAGTAAGGATCAGGAATTAGTTCAGTTACTGAATTACATGCTCAGTTTTCCTTTTCACCAAATAATACTAGAAAATACAGTTTGGCTATTGCTCCTACTTCAGTACTTCTCTTTTAGATTAAAATTGACATGTTTATGTGGACCACAAAGCATGCAAAAATAGTTGTATTCCTGTTTTCTGAAAAAAAAAATTACATCATATAAAATTAAGAACATGTACTTTTTCCATTTAGTTTACAGTCTTCTGTTGGCAGTAGAGGGCCTGCACTGATTTCCTCTAGGAGATAGTTTCAGTAATGATTGTTCATGTTGCCCAAATACATTAATTTCCCAATCATTTTTGAAAGGACTGCTGCATATGCTATATTTTCTTGGTGGGCAGATACATTATTAAGTGGGAAAGACAAAGATTTCTGCTATAGAATTTACATGTGCAGAAAGGGGAGGCAGGAAATGAATAATTAAATGGTCAATAAGTAAATTAGAGTGTTATAGAAGGTGATAATGCCGCGACAAATGGCAGAGTAGACTAGTGTGGAGGAATGAGGCATAACTTCCAGCTCAGATTTAATCTTACTGAAGTGACACCTGAATGCAAACTTGAAGAAGGAATGTAGCTAAGAAGATTTCTGGAGAAAGAGCAACCCAGAAAAAGAGCTTCATGTCCTTTTAAATTGGAAGAACAGCAGGAAGCCAAGTATCTTCTTGGTGTCCAGCCTGCCTTGTCAGGCATCAGATGGTTTGGGAAGTCGGGGATCTTCCGTTCATTCAGTAAATGTATGGCAAATGACTCTCAAATCTCCCGCAAGTTTTTTTTTTGAAAATCATCCTGTGTCTTGACATGTCGGAGTTTAAAATCTCTTAGAATTACTGTACAATAAACTGACAAAGCTTTCATGAGAGTTAGAAAGTTTTCCAAAAGGTAAGCGGCCAGAGGAACATGACAGAATTAAATTTCTTTAAAATTTTATTTTAGATAATGTGTGGTGATGTTCTAACTCGCAAGTACTTCATGTGTGGTTGTGTATGGAAGAAGGGTCATTGCAGCTGGCATTTCTAGTGTTAGGCCGTGTGGAAGGGGCTCTTGATCTGGCATGACTGGTGTTCTGATTTGAGGACCACACAATGCAAACACTCAGTGTCAACAGAGGGTAGAGTTATGTGGTCATTGGCCAGGAAATGCAGCTCAACATCTGTAACGATATTTTCTTCGTACCTTCTCTCCATGTGATCACAGAAGAACCTCATTGTGTAAATAGTCCCCTTAACCTGTGGCCCTCTATGTTGCTCTAACTTTGTTCTAGCTAATCAACTATTCTCATTTTGTTGGACTAAGTAGTCAAAGACAATTCCAGGAGTTAGTGCATCTGTGGTCAGCTCTCTGACTACGGTCTAATTTGTTTTAGGCTGGCCAGGTTGTAGATATAAGTCACTCATACCTGGGTGGCTGCAGTTCTTCAGATATGCCAGGTACTTTCCATAGTACTTTTATTTTGTTCATTCTCTTGCTTGTTAATACAAGCCAAACTTGTGCTCTGCTCCATGTACCTTGGTGAATGCTCTTCATATACTTTCAAATCTAACCCCCCAGGACTAGATTTTCCAAGCTTCCCTGATCATCCCCATCTCTAAAACAGAAGAACACTTTGGGATGCTGCATTATAGCTTATGGCACATTATGAATTATTTCTACTTCTGTAATACAAACATTTGGGAAGGGACCGTCCGTATCAGTCTTCTTTTGAATAGTCTTAACTAGTTTTTTATGATTTTTTTTTTCACAATGTAACATTTACAACTTTCAAATATTTTGCTTTGAGGAAAAGAGCACACTGATTTTAGGATTTGGCTTCCCTTCATGTACCGGATTTCACCTCTGAGTTATTCAAAGGAAGGCCAGTCTTGGAAGAAAATCTGGGGAAGACGAAACGTATCCACCTGAATAGGGAAAAACTTCCTAGTGTAATAGATAATGAAATCCTACACATCGAAATGTTTATTTCAATATGGTGTGTGCTTTCAGTTTCTAAATTGATCAGTAAGTCGTCACTCCACTTTGGCAACCCCTCCCTCAGGAGGCAAGACCTTTCTATCAGTGCTGGCATGAAGACACTTCACCAATACAGCCTTGTCATGGTGGAGGACGGGATTGAGCTGTGTGCAGCAGCTAGGCCTGCATGGGAAGGGCATGTCCAGTGCCATTTCCTCCTGGTGAGAAAGCTGTCCCCAGCTCGTCCGGAAGGCTCAGTGCCGTCTTCTGCTCTTTGTGTGTGGCTGTTCTCGTTCTCACTGCCTGGGCCCCTCCTCCAGGTCTCAGTAACACGCTAGAGATGGTTTTTGACAGACAAGAGATAATCTTACACTTGACTTCCAATATCAAGGCATTTTAACTGGCACACTTTATATTGAATAATTCATGGGTATTCAAGCTTTCCTTCGCTCCACAAAGAAAGTGCTTTCTCTTAGCAGCCACAGTAGATATGAGCAGCTAATTCATTATTTAAAGAGATTAAGTATTAGCAACTGGTACTGGCTCTTCAGAGCGCTCTTTATTCCCCTTGCTCGTGTTATCCCCAGTCTCTCAGCTGCCGAGAACAGTTCTTAGATTGATTTTTACCATATTTAAGTCTTTTTAAAAAAAACAGTGCTACCCCCCAAACCTCACTATTTTCAGAACTGCTTTGTCCTATTTTAAAAACGCAAGGCAATGTCTGTTAGCACTTTGAATCTCTGCAGGCTCACGGGAATACATACAATTGCAACTCTTTCTGCTTTCAGTTAAGAAAATGTGGCAGGTGGGAGGAATGTAAGAAATCCAAGTTCGCTCAAATTTACAGACCACTTGCTGCAACAGGCCAAGGAAGGTTTGGGCATTTTAAACAAGTTGTAAAAGTGGATGAAACCCTCACTTTCAAGTATTGTTACTCTGAAAGGAAAAGTCCCCATGGAGAACTGTCCTCTTTGTATTTTCAAAGAAAAAGAGGGGAAGGATGTGTTTGAAATGTCTGTTTCTGCTTTGTAGACACATCCTCAGGTTGGCTCTCATTCAACACAAATTTTCACTCTTTCATTTCCCGTTAGGAGGAGAGAGGAAAGTTTGTCAAGAGGTTATCAGGTTTCTCTTTCCATAGACCTTGCCAGAGGGTAACATAGCAGTGTAATCGGAGCTGGAATGGTGAACTCATGAGATACATAGACCTTGAAATACATCTTGAAAAAAGACATTCTAAGAGGGATGTTTCTAGGACATGGGATGAAAGAAAACACTGGACATCATGTTGCTTAAAGCAGCAGTCATCATCATAATAATGAAAACTGCAATCTTCTTAATCTACATTCTAGGTGAGGGTTAGCCTTTCCTGGGTGTGTTTCAAAATAGATATTCTACTGGAGTGATTAAATAAGTTGATGACTTTATTTCTACTGTGTACAGCTTGAATAACAAGATGCTACTAAAACTTGGAGTCTATGAACTCGGATAGCTTTCTTTTTCAGCCTGTTTAAATTATTAATAGGCATGGATTGTAAATGAATGCCCTGAATCGCTAGGATGATCTGGAAGTTTGAGACCCCTTTCCTTATTGCAGAGGGAAACAATATGGGGTCTTCACAGATTTCAAGGAACATGCATATGAAAATTAATCTACATGGGTTTTCACAACTGTTACTATTTTACAGAAAAGTGAGCTGGTCTTTGAATTCCATGTGTCCACTCAAACTGTGTGAAGTATCCTTATAAGTTTGAACTTTAATCATTCAAGTATTTCTCAAGTACAAAAATTAAAAAAAATATGGTAGAGATTAGAGATGATGCACAAAAATGTATGCATTTAAGAGACTGATTGAACCTTGAAGTAGCTGAAGTTTGGATCACACTGGTAAAGGCAGAAAGGTGTGTGTGCATCACACATCAGTTCCCCTTTTGTTACATATACAGCAAAGTGCTGTGTGGTAAGAAATAATATCCACAAGTAAAATGTCCTTGCTCCCACTAAACGTAGTGTCTACACTGAACTTGGGCCCTTCAAAAAAGATGGAGGAAGCTAAAAAGCTAGAGATTTGCTGGGATTGTACAAGTTCTTACTTGGCTTAATAAACACCAAAGAGCCCAACAAAACATTTTCTTCACAGAGGTGGTTAGTAGCTTGAGTTTTGAAGTTAAGGTGATCTATGTTTGAAATGGTTCTGCCATGCAGACAAGTGAGTTTGCACGAGTGGCTTTCATTCCGCTAAGGTTCATTTGTTTACGTAAAGTGGGAATTTCAATGGTTTTTACCTCATAGGTGTAAGGTAATGCATGAAAATGCCTTAGCATGTGCATTTCTGAAGAGTTGTTTCTCCTGACCCTCCCTTCCCTTCCCCTCTACCCCTCCCCTCCCCTTCCTTTTATTTTCTTACCTTCCTTTCCTTTTTTCCCCTTTTCTTTCCTTTTCTCTTTCAATTCCACTCTTCTCCTGGCAATGACGTTAGAATTTAATTTGTGATTGAGATTTTATAAGTTTAGAAAATATTGTTTTTACAACATTTGAAGTTTTATGGAATGCTACAGATGTAAATTATAGTTTAAGTAGGCATTGAAGATCACTTTTCAAAACAAAACAAAAAACAAAAAACCCAAACAAACAGGGTCGGTGTGGTAGTTTTTGCCTTGTATGTGCCAGGATATCATATGGGTGCCAGTTCTAGTTCTGGCAGCCCCGCTTCCCATCCAAGTACCCGATCATGGCCTGGGAGGGCGATTGAGGACTGTCCAAGGCTTTAGGACCCTGCACCTGCATGGGAGACCCACATGAAGCTCTAGGTTCCTGGCTTCAGATTGGAGCAGCTCCAGCCTTTGCAGCCACTTGGGGAGTGAATCAGTGGGTGGAAGATCTTTCTATCTCTCCTCATCTCTGTATATCTGACTTTACAACAGAAATAAATAAACAAACCATGTAAGTGTTGAGTCTGCTCTTGCCTGTAACTAGCTGTAGATGTTAAGAGACAATTGCTTAAGATGATTGAGCAGGTCCTTCGTCTTTTGGAGTAATTTTGCACACCTTCATTGAGGTAACATAAGTCTTGGAAGAAATTGGCGCCTTGGTCATTTTGTAAAATTTTGTAACACTTGCAATTTTTTTGTACAAGTAATAAATTAATAAGATGTGTTGATTATTTTCACATTCAACTGAAATAGAGAAGCCATTTGATCTTTTTTTCTTGAGTGGGAAAGAGGATTTTTCTTCCTGGAAATCTCTTCAAGAACTAGGATGTGAAATCCAGGTTTGAACATTTTCCTATCATGTCATTCATCATACAGAATCAATATGTTTCTCCTATTGGATTTCTTCCAGAGACACTTTTAGACAGTGATGCCTTTTTCTAACACACGCAGTACACTGATGTCCACAAAATTCTTGAAGGTAAGCAGTGACCCCACTTCCTTGGCATTGATGAGATTTCTATAAAGGTGAGACAAGACATGAAAGACCAAAATATCGCGTATTTATAAAAAATTAATCATTCTGAAACTTTCTGAAAGTTAGTTTCTCTCCCGTAAGCATACTTACTTGACTGTGGATTAAAGTGCTGACGCACAGTCTGGAGGAACAAATTGTGTTTGGCAGGTCTCATTTGCAATTAGCATACGAGGTCAGTCATGGTAGGGTCACCTAGGAGGTGCTGAGTTATGTTCCATGACAACTATTGACTACTGACAACTGACAAGGTTATTCCTATAATGGAATCGTTCATACTCATATATATAGATATGAATGCATATGTGTATGTATGTCTATATATTATATGTGTATAGGCAAATTGGCACATAAAAAGTTGTACTGAAGGAGTGTATGTGATATTGCAGTACATGTTCACTTTGTGTAGTAATCCTGTCTTCTCAAACATTTTCATTTCTTTATAATAAAAGCCTGTGCAATAGGACACCATAACTTGTAAGCATTTTTCCTAACAAAAGCTTATAACCTAGCACCTGTTAATCAACTTCTCTCATTTCACCTTCCCATACCATTCGCAGTTTCTGGTAATTACTGTTTTATTCTTTAATTGTGTATGTTCAACATTTTAGTTTTCAAATGGGAGAACATGAGGCATTTTTCTATGCTTGACTTATTTCAATATAATAATCTGTTTCATCCATTTCATTGGAAATAACAGAATTTCATTCTTTTGTTTAATAATCTTCTATTCAACTCTGTATATAAGAAGTTCTTAGCTGTACTGTTTTGCTTAATAAAAGCCATTTTTAAGGATTCTTAAAAGTACAATTTAATTCTCATGCCCTAAAAGTATTTTTTGAATTACATGCTAACTAAAAATAGTACTATTGATCCGATTTTTCTCTTCTTAAAAAAGCAAAACAAAACATTTTTTTTCCTACCAAATTTTATGGCTTTCGGAAACATGATCTGATATGTGAAGTATAATGGGGAAAAAGGTTGAGACACAATAGCCTAGTGGATTTCTATGTACTTGTCATGTAAACACTATTGCAAGTATGCGTAAGGATCATTTTTCCCCCCAATACAGTGCCAGGTATAGATCTAGTCTATGCTACTGTCACTGTTCTCTGAAGCTCAAATTTCCTGAAGGTCCAGGTTTTGTCATATTCCTGTTAGGTTACTGACTGTCTACTTCTCCAAGAGGCTGATTTTAAGGTTGAGAAACTCTAATTATTGAGGAGTTCTTCAGAGAGGCTGATCAGGCCCTTGAAGATACTCTCTGGACAGCTGGAGTTGTGTTTGAGGTCTGAGAATATAACTTCTTCTTTTTTTTTAAAAAACCAAGAAGAAGTGTGTTTTGAACTCATGTGAATAACAGGGCTGAAAAAAAACAAAGTATGTGGTATGAAAAAGACCATAAGAAAATGCAAACGTACTGCTGGCCAGCTTTGGTGCTGAGCTTATGAGTTTTGCAAGTGACATACCAAGTTAAATATGATGTTAGCAAAGGGGGAAAATGAGAGAAAGGAATAGTAACTAAAATTCTTTTGGTAATTTTAATGTATGACCCTCGTTCCTAAAGACCAAAGTTCTCTCTCTGTCTCTCCTACCTATGCATGTACCTCAAGTTTACTTTGCCCAAGACTACCAGATTGCAAATATAATCATTAGAATCTAACATGTGGCACGTGTAATCTATGTGATAAGTAATTTTGCACATGGAAAACTCAGTGATTTCCTGAGTGAGTTTGTTAAGTGGTATGTAGAATCTTGTCAGAAACTGGGCAGCTATACCATCTGCATCAGATTATAAGGCATATTTAGTTCTGATTGTGAGCGATGACCCATTGAGACTTCCTGGAACATTTACTCTGTGAAATGGGGCCAAGAAAGATACATGGAAAATACGGAACTGAGAAATTTAACACCTGAATTCTTCCTTTTAGTAGTTCTGGCTTTTGGGAATGATTAAATAAATTTACCTATTCACCAAAGTCTATGATCTTTTTATCTATCTTTCTATCATCTGTTCATATATCCATGTGCCAAATATAGCTTTGAATATATGCAAATATAAAGCAATGTTAGATTAGTACTATGTTATATAGAGATGTGATTTTTCCATACAACCAGATCCTACAGTAGGAAATGTTTTGGGTCCTAATACATAGAAGCTTGCAGAGGCCCTAGAGTATTTTGCCTCCACTTCCAGGAGCTCATAGTACTTCGGCTCTCAGACATCAGGATATTTGCTTCTATCCTTTATTTTTTCAGCTGCACTTTGATTGGATGTCCAGTGGCCTGTCTTCTGTTTCTCTATTGATCTCTGTTCTCTCTACTGCAGTTTGCACATTCCATATTACCTTAGACTAAGTCTCAGCTTAATAGAGTTGCCTGTACATTTTTGTTTACTAGGCTTCAGGGAGATTTTGAGGAACCGCTTCGTGAGGATAGCACAGGGATTTCTGTTGAGGGAACTTGTGGAGCAAGCAAGTTGTATTTTTTCCTGTCATTCTCATTTATGTCCTGTAGGTGAAGGAGCTGATGATCTAACTGGTTAAAGCACAGATCTTTCCCCGAACTGCACTTTCACAGAGAAAGGGTGACAGTATTCACAATTCTATGACCCATCCTTTCTCATATCCATCCAATCCATGCCACTTTTGAATTCCTTGATTAAATATATCAGTCTACTTTGTGGAGACACAGTTGGCTCCCTGTGAGAAATCCTGCCCTCTCCCTTTCTGTTTCGGGCTTTCTTTGTCTATGACTGTAGGCCAACCTATTTGGTGTATTCTGAGGCCTGGGAATGTTAGAGTGTGGATCCTTACTGAGAGGCTGCTCTGGCAGTTAGCTGCTAATGGCAGAAGTTGTAGGGGGAGTGAACTGAGGTCATGAAGAGACACAAGGGAAGGCACTTTTCCAAACTGAAAAATACCCATTTTCTCATTCAATGGTTCTTGTTATTATTATTTCATTTTATGACACAGTTTCATAGCCTCTGGGATTTCCCCAACCGCTCCCAATGCCATCCCCCCCGTGTTGCATTCCTCCACATTGTTGCAGTAGTACAGTTCAAATCCAGTCATGATTCCTTCATTGCAAGCATGTACCACCATGCATAGAGTCCAGCATCTTATTGTCCAGATAAATTCGACAGTTTCTTGGGGAGACCATCTCTGGTCTGAAAGCAGAGCTGGTAGAATATCATCCCATCCAATGAAAAGCCACAACATAACATCAACAACAAGTTACAACATTATGGAGTTAATTGACATGGTATTGAGTGACCAATGTGTTAGAAAATGCAAGTTCTTAACCACATCCCGTGACTACTTAATTGACATTTCAATTTTAGTTTATACACAACTGGCTGCTATACACCTTAAAATGGCTATAGGGTACTATTCAGCTGTCTCTTGTCTATTTTCATTTTTATATTTAGCAGTTTATAGTGTTGAAACAGAATTTTTACTGAACTTGGCGAATTTTAGGATAATCCAAACTGGCTTATAACTCTAAGAAGGCATATGTCAACAATTGAGGCGCAGAAGAGTTTGTGCATGTTCCTGGCCCAGAGGGAAAAGGCAGAGGGAGTGTCCCGAATCGTCCTCTCTGCTAACGTGTGAGTGTGCTTCGTTCAGAGATGGTGCCGTCTATCCTTCGGCTGTTTGGAGACACTTGTGTTCCTGTTTGGATTCTCGCTGGACACATTTCTGTCTAATTCAGTACTGGAGACCAGAAATGCAGTCCTAGTTATTTTAAGAGAATACATGATGCTTTTCCCTATAGAAACTTGCCTTTATTTAATATGGAAAATCTTGTGGATGGAAGGAGTGTTAAGTTGAATGATTTTATTGTACCATTTCACCTATTCAAGTAAAATTTGATTTGGAGAATCAGTGGCATTCTTTCCAGAAAGCCTAACCTAAATAATTTTCAATGAAAGTTCAAACAACTGTTAGTTTGCATGCTCTCCATAAAAGGGAAAACTACTGGAGATAAAAGCTAAACCGTAATTCAGATCACTTGTAGTAAGCTGCATTTAAGAGGTTCATAATTTTTTCATTAAAGGAAAAAGCATTTTCTTTTTCCATTTCATTCTGCAAAATACTCTCCTTGTTGTGGAGGGTTTGCTGTAATGTGAGTAGCTTGAGCCAACCTGTATTGCCCTTGTAGACCCCAAGTTCTGATTGAATTGTACCAAGATTATCGGCAAAAGCAAGGATTGTTTGGCTGAAGGCTTTGAGGTGTGGGACTCATAGTACCTGCAGGCAGGACAGAACAAAAAAACACAGAAGAGAGGGAAGGAGTCCTGGCTGTTTCTGTGTGTACGCTATGATTGTACAGTTAACTCAGAGACTGCTGTGATCAGATTTTAGTGAAACAAGTGCCTGTTGGTGTGGGTGGAGAGCTTCCACCAGGAACCAGGCCCTTTGCACGTTGCCTTGTTTGGATGCTGCTTGGGCCTGTGGTGACTAGGGTGAGCTTTGAGCTGCTAAAACTCTGGAGTTTCAATTTTGCCCTCCATGTAGTCATGAGGGACACAGAATTTCTTTGAATTACTAAGCGATTACTTTTGAATTTCATGTTAGGCAGGTATCCCAGGGTTTCCACTCAGCATTTTTCTAAACCACTTATAGGATTTTCTTCTGGAACTAGCAAAACTCAGCTCTGGCAGGCACCTGATAACGTTCTAGCCCTGGATGAGTGTAAGAAATAAAATCTCATTGCAACCCTGTCTTCCAGGGAGGATAGATAAACAAGACTCATACAAAATGTATGTCTATTGTGTCCCTCATTTTAGGAAGCCCCTCCACTTCCTGAGTACAGTCTGGGGAACTGTACTAAATACCAGCTGCTAAAAAGTGATGCTGCAACTAAAATTAGAAGACATGCAGAAAACACAAATAGGAGCTAGCACTCTGTATTTTAGATGGACTTGAAATTCATTTCAACCTTCCTTCTAAATACCTAAAGACTCTTCAATAACTGGATCATGTTATCTTCATCAGACAAATTGGAAGGAAAATGCGTAGCTATCTATGTTCAGCTATCCCCCTGAAATATCTTTGACTTGAAGCTGTTAGCTCATACGGCCATCCTAAGAGTTGCTGTTAAGCTCAATTGTTATGGAAACAGCGTTTATGTTGCTTTATTCTCAGAATATAATCAATATCAATAAGATTATTTAGAAGCAATGTCTTAAACAGATTTTATTTACAGTAGTTAACTATTTCAGGATGGAGGGAGAGTGATCTTTCATATGCTGGTTCACTCCCTAAATTTTGCCATGATTAGCACTGGGTCATGCTGATTCCTGGAACCAGGAGCTTCTGGGTCTCTTACATGAGTGCAAGCCCCAAAGCGCTCAGGCCATTTTCTTTTGCATTAATATGTGCATTAGCAGGGAGCTGAATCAGAAGCGGGACAGCCGAGTTTCAAAATGGTGCCTATATGGCATGCTGACAGCACAGGTTGAAGCTTAATATATATGTCACAATGCTGGCCAAAAATCCATTGGCTTTTTCTTTTAATTTTTTTTTTCTATTCAATAGCCTGTTATTTAACTTCATGGCATTGTAAATTTCTATTCTTTCTGCTGTTAATTTTGTTTTGTGGCTTTTCATTTAAGGGGATGTATAGTAACTGTAATAGAGACTATCACATCTAGATGTGAAGGTACAATGTAATATGCATCTCTACTTCCTCATCAAAGATGGATTCCCAATAAAACATTAAATATATCTTGACATTAGGTTGCTAAACTCTGCCATTGTCCATGCCTGCAATGATGGACTTATTGTTTATGAAGAATTATATATACTATTGTAATAATAGAGGGGATCACAGTGTTTTGGGGGGAGGAGACCTGGGGAGAGAGTAAGGGAAATCTCAGGGCCTATGGAACTGTATCATAAAATTGCAATAATAATAAATGAAAAATCCATTGAATTTTCTATTTGCAAAGAATTTCAAAATTTAGTTTTGTTTCATCATTTTAATCCTTTGAGAAAATAACACCCCTTCCTTGAGAAAATACTTTAATAGTCTGCTGCCGCATACCAATTTGTACAGGTGGATTCTATACATGTAAAGGATTGTGGCCATTACAATTCCTTAAATAAGTGGGCAGGGTTTTGGAGGGAAAGTGAGGTTGTGTTTGGGAGGAGTGATATTTATTTTCTTTTCAGTCCACCACTATTTTAAGCAGTCTTTTCTCAAGCCCAAACTAGTATAATATTAAGGAAACATGAAGTTTTCCTTTTCTTGAAGAAGAAGAAAAAAAGGAATTTGAGAGGTCCCTGCTTTGTTGCCACTGGCCATTGTCATTTCCTGCCATGTGTGTCTTCCCTGTACTTAGACAACTCTATCCTGCTTCTTCATATTCTGACTTTGTGACTAATGAGTTCTCTGAAGAAACAGGTGAATACCACTGCTCTCCCTAGTCATGGCTGATCTGCCGGGACAGAGCGACATGTGGCTCAGGTGCTGCTCCTGAGTCAGCCAGGAAGAAGAAAAATGCCCCTGACTCTCTGAAAGACTCCTCAGATCTGACACTCATGGGCACTGCAGTCGGGACACAGCAGTGAGTAATTGAGAATGGTTTAAGGAGAGAAGTTTTGTCTACGTCTCAATCTTCAATGAGACCCTCAAACCTCACGTTTCTGAACGTTTGTCTCTCTTGCTTTCTGATCCAAGAAGATGACCTCCTTCGTAGCAGACCTGGCCTTGATTTACAATGAGTGCTGGGAGTGATGTCAGCACTGGCCTTTGGTCAATATGGAGTCTTCAGAGTGCGAAATTGCTGGTGACAAGCACTGCAGAGACAGAAAGTGATCATGTTGGGTTTCTGCTTTTCACAGAATACCAGATGCGGGGTGGGAATGCCAAGTTCAGAGGTGACAGAGCTAAGGTGCTAAGCATAGGTCATAGGGCTCTGTTGCTACTTCAGAAGGCCATGGGCATGTGTGTGTGCATATTGGGGAAAGTTGTGCTAACCTGAGAGGAAAAGGGAGGAAGTGAGGGACCAAAAAAATGTGCTAAATGTTTCATAATGATAGGAAGTGCAGGAGAAAAAAACACTAAATTTGACCGTCAGTATTCAAGTGTGGTTATATAATCTATTTTTACAGACACAAGCACAGATGCACACAACCAGCAGCATGCATACACACATGAGAGTTCTTCAGAAAAGTCCATAAAAGTGCAGATTATTTAGAAAAAGTGCATGGATTTCAAAACTCTTGAAAATCAAGAGGAACTTAACTTTTAATCCTATTTTCCATGACCTACTTGACATCGTATTTCTGAGTTCATGGGAGAGCTCTTTCCATCTGTGCTATGAACTTATTACACCCCTGGTAATGGCTGCTAGAAAAACAAAGATGAACAACCATGGTTTCATACTCACATTTTCCCACTCCTTTGGATCTTCCAAGGTCTTTTTTGTGTAAACTAGCCTCTCTGTTCTTGTGACAGAGGGATAGTCTTGCTTGGGATATGATGCCTGCTCCGAGTCTCCGGGGAATGGTGTTGAGTATATTGATCTGTATCTTTTCTTTAAGTATGACTTTGGAAAAAATGGAGAACTATAAAGTCTATGGAATCAGAACTGCCACCAGTGAGGATTAGCAGGTGGTACTATGTCTAACTTCTTTGTTCTTGGAACTCTGAGACAATAAGAATGATAGTTGGCGACACATACCTAATGTAGCTCCTGATTTGGCCTCCAGTATTCTGTGTGACTGACATGGGTCGTGCAGTGGCAGAGACAGAAGAGGGGGCTCTTTGTCCCAGAGCTGCTTGCCTCGCTGGGTTCCCTTTTCGCGTTCCTGCTTGTCCAAGAATGTGACCTGAGATACACGCTTTTCTGTACTGACCTGCAGTCGCCTCATAGGGAATCTCTGCGTGGATTTCTGGTCTTTGTCACTCCATGCTTCACTTTTCTCATCCAGCATTTACCTTTGTCATCTTGAAAGTTAGCATTGGAGAAAGGTAGGCTTTGAAAGGACAGCTTTTTCATTTCTTTGTTTTTTTTTAAAGAGAACTGGAGTAATTAGTTCTGTGACATTATTTTGTGGTAAGAAGATAATTCTAGCGTGAACTTCATATGAATCTGTTCCCACACACACATTGGTAGGAAATATGCAAAATTTAAACAAAAGAACAAAAGTTAAACAAGTCACTTCATTTTTAAAATGGAAGACCTAATATTAAGTACATGTACAGTAAATGAAATTTTTATCCCTTATTTGAAAATAGAATGCACCGTGTTACTTCAGGCATAATAACATATTAATTTCTTAAAGCTTTTTGTATTTTAGGAATTTGGAAGTCATTTTCGTTTCTTAACACACCCATTTTTCTGTTTCATTATAATATTGTGCAGGCTTTTCATGCCTGTTTTCTCCAGCTTGCTTCCACATGTGGCTTCTTATTTTTCAACAGAGTACCTTATTTTACCTCTTGTTTGGTATTTTTAGTCTCCGGTGATTTGCTGTTGAAGTAAGAGTAAACTCTTGAATAAAAGCATGAGATTCTTTTATATTTGAAGCATATGAACTTAAATATGACTTCTGTCACACTAATTTTGCTCTTGGAGGCTTTTCATTTTTTTTTTTTAAGTAAAAGTTGAAAAACATTCATGGAAAGCTCAAATATTCATTGTAAGTGTACATTATGAAAAAACCAGTGTATGGAATTGTTAATTGTTTTGTCTCCACTCCCAGAAAGAACCCACACACTCCATATTAACTTTTTATGCCAGTTTTAAGTAGGATCTAGACAGAGGCACTAAGAAGAATACAGCATCAGTTTGAAAAAAAAAAGTCCACCACATTGTAACAAAGATCCTGTTAAAATTGAAGACAAACATAAACCTCAATTTTATGGCGAACCCTTGTTGGGAGATTGGTGAAATCATTGATGCTTTGTTCTGAGTCGATGGGGGCACTACAGCAGAAAAACAAGCAGGTTACAGAGCGTGACCTCTCAAGGAAGGATGCAGCCAGTAAGCATCAGCTTGTGAGAAACAAATTCATTTTGTGCGTGTCCCAGTTGAATAGAAGTGACAGTTAACAGCACATACAGTAGTCAGCCCCACAGGCGTCTATGTGCTCTGCTCATAGGATTCTGTCTGAAAAGTTACAGTGGAGGAATGCTTACGCTCAGTGGGTGCTGAGGCTGTTGTGCCTGAATCGGCTACAGAGAAGGCTGACACTGGCATGGGACGTTGGAACACATGGCGTCGAGATCCTGAAGAGTTCACTCTGAGAATTAGAACAGGCTTTGAAACTTGGCTTTGGCAGTGTGTTTCTGAAGGCAAAATGCAATCAAAGCCCAGGGTACTGAGAAATGGCTGCTGTTCAGAGAAGGGAATAACAGACTGGTCAAGAATGAGGAAAGTTGGGGGATGCTCCAGGAATTGTCACTGTTGGTTTTCCGGAGAGTCAGAGAATGATAACCCTTAAGGAGTAGGAGAATGTTTTTGAAAAATTTGCCGAGGTTGTAGGAGAAAAACACGTGAAAAATGTTCACCAGAACTTGCTCAACCACAACAATGCTCTAGTATTTTTTTATTTTCTCAGTTTTGTGAGAATTTGGATGGATAGTGCTTGGGGATCCAGTTCACAGTGCATCATTGCATTCCTGTGAAAGGTTTCATACACTTACAAACTCCTTAAAGAGTATTTTCTTCAGAGAATAATACCAAAAAGCCTGCTGCCATTCCTCACTTCCCAAGACTCTCAGGTTTTTTCTTACAGTCCAAATGGCTAGTGTGAATTCCTAAGAAATACCTTGACCTTGATATGGCTTATGCTGGGGTATTTTTTGGCATCTTTATCTTTTGTTCTATTTCTTCATTTAGGTTTTAAAATCCCAAAATGAGTATTTTTTGTATAGGTCTAGTTTATCCAATTAGTAAATAACCATTTTTAGCTATCACTTTTCTATGCTTGGTTTTGTTTCTAATAATTATATCTCAAAATCAATGTTAAGCATATTCCATATGTATTATGCCAAATAATATGCAAATACATCATGAAACACTTCTTGGTGATCTCTCGGAACTAGATGAATTATTTTGCTTTTCTGCGAAAATAGAAGTAGAAGATATAGTCAATATCCAGGACTGTTTACTAATATGAGCATACTTTTTGATAATGAACTTTGCACTCCACAGTCATGAATATGATAAAAATTACAATAACAGAATGAAGAAAGGGAAAGAAAAAAATACTAGAAAGCTCAAATGACTCCATGCTAGGAAATAGGAAGCAAAAAGAAAAAAACTTCAAAAAATGAAAACAACAAGAGCTTATTCCACAAGATATGTCCTCATGGCCTCAGGAAGAACGAATATAAAGAAAAACAGAGCTAATAATAAAAATAGCAAGTAAGACAATTCTAATTATTTAATTATAGAATTTAGAGTAATGCTTTAACTACATAATTCTGAGCAGCGATCACGACAGTAGCAATTATTTAACCACAGTGTCCAGAACCACATTGTTATAGTATTTCAGTGGTGGAACAAGTTGACAACACAGGAAGTGCTAGGGAACAAAAGAGCTTCCCTTTCCTACAAGTTTGATGGGAGAATAACATAACTGCAGCTTAAGAAGAGAAAGTGATTGGAAGGAGGAAAGGTGGGGCTCTATTGCGTAAGAGCTTTTTAGGGACATTAATGCTATAGGAAGGAAAATCTTCAAAAAAAAATAACAATTGAGTAGAAAATTAGGAACAATTTTTGGAAGAGAGTTTGAATGACAAACTAAATAACTTTCCCTATTCTACACTGAATACACTGATTTGAAAAGATTTTGTTTGGAAATAGTTTCAGACCTAACCAAACACATATGGAAAGGGTTTCTTCATCAGTCTTTCACACGTTATCTAATCAGTTGTGTTAACCGTAGTTAGAGGATGTCTCTTCTGTTGGACAGACTGCGGTGCAGCTCTGCAGTAGGATCAGTGTGTGTCTACGAGGGGGCATGGTGAACATAGTCTCTCTCAGAACGTTGGCCGTCAGAGTTTTAGGTCCTGGATGACGTTAAAGGAGGCCTTAGCCACCTTACCCAGCATGGCAGTGTGGCCTTGGGCCATCATCAATAGCAGTTCCCTAGGTACAGTAATGAAATTGTTAAATACCAATTTATTTCTTACGCATTTTTTTCATATTCAATATTAAGTGCATGCATTAGAGCAAACATGATATTTACCTTTTTGGGACTAATTACTTGTAGGAGCATACTGAATAGCAGTGGTAAAAGTGTAACATTCTTGTCTGGTTTGGATCTTAATGGAAATGTTTTCAGTGTTTTCCTATTCAGTATGATGCTGGCTGTGTGTGTTTCATGTCACTGCTGTTTTGAGGAATGTTCCTGTATACCCAATTTTTTAAAGGTTTTTTTTTTTTTTCTCATGGAACGATGTTGTATTTTATCAATGCCTTCTCTGTATCGAGAAAATTGCATAGTGTTTATTCTTCAGTTATTAACGTGCTTTGTAGCATTTATTAACTTGTGAATGTTGAGCCATCCCTGCATACCAGGAATAAATTCCACTTGGTTCACATGAGTGATTCTCTGGCTCTCTTACTGGATTCTCTTAGCTAGTGTTTTTTATCTATGTTCATAATGGATATGGGTCTATAGATCTTGTTTGTTGTATCTTTTTCTGTTTTTTTTAAGGTGATGCTAGTCACAGAATGAGTTTGGGAAGGTTTGAAATTTTATATTGTGCATGCTAGTCCCCAGCCAAATGTATATATTGTATATATTGTATATCTTGTATATATTGCCATGCATATATTGTATATATTGTGTATCTTGTATATATATTGTATATATTGTCATGCCTCTCACACACTCTGATTTGAGCTTTTTTCTCCCCAATCATCAGCTACAAAGAAGTACCTACTGAATATTTCTGTTGTGTGAAACTCCCAAAGCAGGGGACCTTATCAAGGTGTTGACGTTGCGTTCATGTGTGCGCTTGTGTGTGGTGTGTGTGCGCGTGTGTCTTGCTATTTCAGTAAAAGGCAAAGTATTTAAATGCATCAAAATATTTTTAGACAGAATCTACTTTAGTTACTGTCAAAGGAGGGGTGCTCAAGTCATTTAAATGTGGAAAAAAAAAAGTCCTCTGCCTTCCGCAGTGTGGTCAGCCCAACCCATGTGTATCTGGGCATTTTACAGGTACTCAATGCTCCCTGGATTAAGTGTGTCCTCAAATTAACCACTCCTTTTGGATAAATAGGCTGTATTTACCCTGTTCATCCTTCAGTCATTCAAACTTACCACATGGACATATCATCAACCAAACGCCGGTACCTGTTGGTTTATTTGGTCTGCCTGGGTATTGCATAAATCACGTTGTACAAGCAAACTTGCAGCCTTCAAGAGGTTTCTGGCTAGAACTCTGTTTTTCCTTTCATTTACTTAAAACTGTCTTTAAAGTTTTCCAGACTTTGTTACAGGGGATTAACCTTTGCAAATGGAAATGTTACCTAGCCTTTTCTGTAGCAGCCTGTAGAACTTCTTGCCGAGTTGTGGAATCTCCTGGATTTCTGGGTGCCTGCTCCTCTGTTCTAAAGGAGGAAGAGTGATGCATGCTATTAGAGTGATCCTCACTGTTATTTCTGTGTGGCCTCTATATGCCGTATTCCAAGATTGTAGCTACTTTCTAAAACATTTTTGTCCTAATTTTTAAAAGTTACAAAGGATATAATTTCCAGTTCACAATAAATACTTCCATTGTAAACTTAAAAACTGTAGCGTTATTCTTTTAAAAGTAACCTCATGGGATGTGTTGTACACTTTAATGTTGTACTACTTTAATGTTTGAGAAATGCTGTACCTGACCTCATATAGCCATTTCTCTGCATGAAAGTTAAAGATTTTATTATTTGAATGGCAGAGAGAGTGGAAGTGAGTAGGATAGTCTGTCTTTGGTTCATCCTTAAATCCCTGCAGCAGCCAGAGCCTGGCTAAGCCCCTGCCTTATTTTGTGTTTGAAAATATTAGTCCATATACATAGGTGCACAATTACATCTGTGTGAAAAAATTAACTAAGATGGCTTTGAATGTTGGCTTTGCATCTACAGCGTTCAAACATGGCAGATGAAAGACAAGGCTTTGTGTGCTTGTTCAGTGAACGAAAAGGCATGAATTTACATACTCTCTTTTTTTTTAAAAACTTTATTTTATCCTTCCTTTCAGGGTTGCAGATGCCAGAATATCACGAGATGCGAAGCTATTTTAACAGACATGAGAAGTTAGGAGAATGGTTTGCAGTGATAAAACTTAAAATCTTGTCTTTCCTGAAAAGGTTACCTACTGTCTAGCTACAGGATAAGGTATTGGAGTTTATGGAAAATAGACACTGTTTGAAACTTACATGAAGAAATCCAAAATAGCATTGGACTGAAGAAACCTAGTACTTTGAAGAATGTGGGTCATGAATTAAGAGAAAAGAGCATAGATACAGCATCCAAATTTTTTTCCTCTTACATCTTATGATTTTTAAAATAAAGTCTGAACTCCAATTAGTTCCTTTGAGCTTGACTGGAAAGAAGGAAAGAGAAGAAAAATGCCCCCAAGGAGATAATAAAATATTTGTCTGTGAACATGGATGGCTAATTAAAATTGATAATATCATTTCAAAGAAAGCATATATTTTTGAAGGCAAAGGTTATAAAGTTCATTTGGAATTTAGGAAGGAAGACACAGATACAGACAACATTCGAAGTTGTCACACAGAGAAGCTATGGTAACGTACTTTGCTGTATTCATGAGTCCATGCGAGTGTGTTTTCCTCGTAGTTGAAATCTTATTTCCCAGCACATCTCCCTCTTACCATGTTTCATCAGATAGACACTTCAGAAACCTAATTTAATGACTTGATTTTCATCCTGTGGATTGAGTATGCATTTCAGCTTTTATTCTCATACTTCTGCTGTGATAGGTGTCACTGGAATTTTTGAGTTAAAGAATTTTTAAAACACAAAGCTAGAGATTCCGAGTTTATATTTCTGAATGTTTTTTAATAGAACTACAATTTTTGATTCCTTCCTATCTCCAGTGTGACTCAATGATTTCTTCGTATCCTCTTCATACCTGAATACTGAAAACTTTAAAAAACTTTGCCAGTAGGGTTGGGGGGAAAGGCGTTTTACTTCATAATGTAGCTTACTGCTGACCTCCTCATCGATTCCTCTCTCTCCCCTTCTGGCTTGTGTTTCTGTGTGTTTCAGATAATTCTTAGTGGATAAAATATTCTTCACAGATGACTTCATTTAAAAATTGGCTAGGTTTTATAAATCATGGATATTTCTAAAGGATATAAAGAGTGAATAAATCATAGCATACTCCAGGTGCCATTGGTTTTTAGTATAGCCACACTATAGGTTTAATTTAAATGCCGTTCTCAAGTTTCAATCTCCGTAAACTTTGATATTGAAAGTTCTTCACAGTTATTTTCTTCATTTGTCTTTCAATAATGCTTCTCCAAATACTTTTTCTTTTCATAATTGTGTATATTTGAAGGGGGGATGAGAGAGAGAGAGAGAAAGAGGAAGAAAGACTATCTTCTATCTGCTAGTTTATACCTCAGTTGGCCAGAATGGCTGGGGCTGTCAGAACGAATGTAGGAGCCTAGATCTTTGCCTGAGTCTCTCTCATGGGTAGCAAGGGCCAGAGGACATGGGACATCTCCCACTGCTTTCTCAGGTGCATTGGGAGATGGATTGACAGTAGAGCAGCCAGCCTCAAACTGGTGCTCTTACATGGGATGCTGGCATTGTAGGAAGCAGCTTTGCATGCTGTGGTCCACTAGGTATCTTTTCAGTGATGTATTAGTTATATTAGAGTACTTCAAAAAGAAATTATGAAAAAATGAAGTTTGTTTCTGAGATTCATGAACATTTTTTTTTCAAGATACATATTTATGATGAGCCTTCTGTTCCCTCATATTCGATTCATTTTGATAGGCAGAATAAAGGTCTCCTGACTGTGTCCACATCCCTCTTTGTGCGGCTGTGACACTTGGCATGGCCAGTGGTGTGATCCAGGAGGATAATCAGCGGATTGTCCTTAGGACATCTGGGTGGGTCTGCTGTAAAGGATCCTTAAGAGTGGAAGACGGAATCTGGGGCCAGAGTAACTCAGCACGAGAATGATTGGCTCACAGTGGCTGGCCTTGGGACTGGAGGACGAGAGCCAGGGTCTGCTGGAACAGTCAGCTTCTGGAAGCTGGGAAGGATTAGGAACCCTGTTGTCCCCTAGCGCTTCCAGAGAGGAACACAGATCTGCCAACACCTTGTTTTTGGTCAGGGTGGCCCTTGTCCGACTTCTGATCAGCAGTAATATGAATCTGCTGCTCTGGCCCACTGGGTCTGTAGTAATCCATTAGAGCAGCAATAATAGACTAGTACAAGCATGCACGCTTTTTTTGGTATGTGATTTAGTAAGGATTTGGAATATTAAAACCATCTTTGATTCATGTTTTTTTTTGCATTTCATTAGTATTCAAATTTAAAATCCTTTTGCCAAAACACTAATTGATATATTTTCTACAGTTGGATTTTTTTCCCCCAACAGGACTTAATAATATAGAACAGATGTTTACTTAGTAATGTCACTTTGCATTTTTCGTGCACATTTATATTTTCATTTTTGGTACTGATCAAAATCCATTACTTTAGTACTTCCACTGGTATTTGTGGGATTGGCTTACAGCCCAATTTTATTATTTTGCCTATTTATTCGATAGTATTGAGGACCAATATCTTAACGAAACAAAATGAAACAATAACAAGAAAACAAAGGTGATATCCTACTTTTCCACTGCTGCGAAGTATCCCAAATGATTTCCTGCACTCACCTCTGTGTGCACGGGTTGTAATGCTTGGGCCGCCTTAGGGTCGGATTTTCTTTAAAGGGGCGTGTTGGTGTACTTACTTAGTAAACATGTGTTGAATGCTACAGTTCAGCAAGTTCTTGGTGAAGTGCTGCCCCAGAAGCACAGTTGCAAGTACCTCTGCATCTTCCACTTTTTAAAATGTTCCAGTCTCAGGCTTTTTGCACCTGCTTTTTTGTCTGGAGTGATTTTATTCTAAGCATACACCTGGCTTGGTTTCTTGTTTGTTTGGGATTGCTACTGAAATAAGCTATGATTAAGATTTTCACAGGCCATTCTGCTTCAGAGCAACCCTTCCACTGGACTTGCTGCCCTGGACCTCTGTCATCCTACAGAGTTCGCTCTGGCTGATTTGCTTCAGATTTGGATTGTTGAGGAAACATCTGGTTTAATATGATCAACACTGTTATCTTCAAATTGCAAAGCAATGTTGAAATGAAGCAAATTTGTTTTAGTGTCAGTATTTCGGAAAGATTTACTTATGGAATTTACATTTGAAATAGTTAAAAGCAAAGAAACAAGAGAGTACGAAGGGGAGCTATTTCATCCACTGATTGATTTACCCCATGTTCTCCACAGCTACAGCTGGGCTAGATGAAGGCTAGGAGCTTGGAACTCAACCCATGCTGCACACGTGGGTGGCAGAGTCTCGATTGATCATCTTTGCTGCCTCCAAGGGTGGATGGACAAAAAGCTGGAGTCAGAATTGGAGCCAGGGCTTTAGGCACCGTGATGGGGGTGGCAAGCATCGTGATTGACATCCTCACTGCTACACCAGATGCCTGCTCTTCAGCCTGGTGTTGAAAGTTGACCAAGTATAATTCTGAATGGGGAGTGAAGGGTGATCTAAACCAAGGACAAGGTCAGAGCTCAGGACAAAATGGCCCTTGTGAAGCTCGCGGGAGGCTCAGAATGTGGGTGGAGGGAGGTTGGAAAGGAGGCTGAAGGACATGAGAAGGGACTGAGCCATAATGACTTGGGTGTGGGTCTAAGGGCTTAGATTTCTCGGTTTAATTGGAGAGTCATGCAAACATTCAGAGCATATTATGACAGAACAAAATGTATGTTCTAAAAAAATCACTCTAGCGACCAGATTTAGAATACATTGGACTTGATGGACAGTCAGAGCCCTTGGCATTGTGATTATAAGCCCAAGTCTTCTATATTCAGTGGTACAATTATCTTCCCAAGGGTTTGACTCTCCGAGGATACTGAAGTTATGGCAAGGATTTTAGCCTTGACTCCAAGAGAACTTGTGGACTATGATAGTGTGTGTACATCTTCCCTGCTTAGCATGGCAGATTCCTTCTGTAAGAAGTGCACTGAAGGTGGCCGGCCAACACTGTCCAGTTTGAACAAAATATTTGCTCTACTTTTGACCAAGACTTTTTCTTTTCAATTTTCAAAGTAAACACTGGTGATATCTGTTTTAACTAGTTTTTTTAATAATTTTTGTAGACATCTCAATGTAGGAAGAGAAAGGGTATGTCTACCTCACAGGCAAAAGAAAATCTTCAATAAGCTGTAACTTAAGCCTGGGACTGGTATGGGCAGTGTTAGGTAATGTATGGAACTACACAGGATTGTATGGTATGGTTATTGCCTTCAAAATACTTGTACTTTAATGAGTGGAATGAAATAAGCAGCATATTCTCAAAACCACTATTTATAGAGTGTTACCCTATAGATATGTGAATTCATAGAGTAATCATTTATCACTCAAAATTATCTTATGGGTTAAGTGCTGTTATCTATTTTTACTACAAATTATTATTATCATTATTACTATTTTATAATAGTTTCATAGACTCTGGAATTTTCCTCACATCCTTCCCAAACTCCTTCCCCCACATTGAGTTCACCTATATTACAATAGTATAGTTCTTCATAAACAGTCATTAAATCCATCATTCTGCTATTTAAGTGTATCCTGACATTGTAGGTATGGACAATTTGTAGCGAAGAGTCCAGAATCCTATTCTTAAGATAGTTAACAGTTTCATTGGGAGTCCATCTTTGATCTTGAATTAGAGATGCATACTGCATTGTAAGCTTACATTTGCATAAGATAGTCAATATTATATAGTTACTATACATCCCCTTAAATGAAAAGCCATAAAATAAAAATCCACAACAGAAAGAAAAATTAAAATTTACATAGGAAGGAATGATATGTTTGTGGGGGGAGGGATAAGGAATTTCACCCAAGTCACAAAACTAGAAAACATCAAGGCCAGTATTTAAATGCAAATATGTTGATTCCTAAAACCACGTTTCTACTATACACTATTTTTATGTCTAAACACAAAATTACATGTTTTGGAAATTCATTTCAATAAATAGCATTTACTATACATATGTGTGTTGTCTCTTGCTGTCCAAAGCGTTGGTCCCAGGACCCTTTGCGTACCAAAACCCACAAATGCTCAGTTGCCTCATACTAAGCAGTGTGGTGCTTGCCTGTACCCAGTGCACATCCTCGGGTTAATGATGGCAAATATGTTATGCTGGACTGAAAGAGTGCCCACAGCTTCAAAATAGATACCATTCCTTTCCTGACCCTGAATATTTTTGGCCCAAGATTTTTGTATCTCTGAATGTGAACCCATGAGTAGGGTTGGCTGTCTATGCACTTACTGCCGGTATTATCAGAACGTTACAATAATTAAATATGAGTTAGTCTTTGGTCTAATTGCACACGTGGTTACTTTTAAGCACCAAAAATGCAGAAGTTGGAAACATTCTTCTGCACTGTCATTTTGCCTTAGCAGCAGAGTGGAAGGTTTTCATGGTTTTATCAGACTATTTTTTTTCCTTAAGGCAAAAAAAATCAAATATTGTTTTCATAGTGTATTTGCTTTTGTTTGTGGCTGTTATTAAGAAATCTAACGGCATCAGACTCTGGCCTGACACCTGTTTTCTAAGTAGGTCACTTTGTAAAAACTTGGCATGTGAAGAGGAACAATGGCTTTTTCAGGCCCCAGTTAGTGTCTTGCGGGGTGACTCATTGGTTAGCTATGCACCCTGCGTCCTTTGCTGCAAAGGGGAAAGTTTTTTTCTGTTTAAACTCCAGAGACTGTGCCGGCTTCTGTAGAAGTGAAATGACCAATTAAAACAAAACTAAACGCAAAAAAGGAAAACTCCCAAGATTCTGTTGTAAATTTTGAAAACTGTTTTCAGTGCTTCTGTGGAATCTCCAGTTACTGAAATCCTTAAAAATTCAATAAAATCTCATTAACTTGGTATTTTAAAACCATTTCTAATTTGAGAGCAATTCTCACCGCACCTCAATTGGATTATATTTATAAATACAAAGTTTGGAAATTTGGCCCTCGAGCTGTGTACCTCTAAACACAGCTAATGTCAAACAACTGGATGTTTGTTTTGTTTTGCCTAATTTTTTTAAACTCTGAAAGTGGTCACCATTAACTCACAATTTGTAAAGCACCTAGCAGAAAAATAGAAAGGAAGAGGATTAAGCTGTGTTTATATTTATTTTTTTCTCTGCCTCTTTTTTCCCCCTTGAATCCCTTGTCAAATAGTAATTTGTGTCAATAGCCAGTGTTTTGCCTGAAGGAAAAATCTCATTATGTGCTTGCTTAACTCACTTAAAAGCAAATAATGTTGAATTTATATATCTTTAATTCAAAGATGTTTCTTCTTAGTCTTAGGTATCTGAAATCATTAAGATTTAACACGAACTGTTTTTGCATTCTCACCACAGAAACATGAAATTTTTTTTAAAAAAAACAAGATTAAACTGCAATTCATAAACTCAATATCCTTTTAAAAAAACACTGTTCTCCTTTTTTTTTCTGGATAGAGCTTGAGTCAAGCAAGTTACAGAATCCTCAGGCTTGTCTGAAGCGCACGCCTTCTTTTCTTTCCACTCCTACCTCAAAAAGGGCCAAATCTGATGGATTTGTCAGCACCTTTCATTGCTGTCTCTGTGTGAGCCTTTTGCAGTCAACAAGTTGTGGTGTTTATTGTACAACACCTGGCATCCTGGAATTGCTGCCACACTTTGCAGTCCCCTTCATTCCTTTCTCTGGGCACTCCGTCCAGGATGCACATGAATTTAACTTCCTCTTCGAAAACTCGATTATTTGCTAGAATTCTAATTTTAAAAACTCAAACATGATTTTTTTGGTATCCCATCAAAGGGCTGTCCAAGCTGACTCTAATTCTGTCTTTCTAGATTTTATTTTCGCACTGCTCTGGATATGCCCTAGAAGTTGTAAGCAACAGTGACAGGAATGCTCTCAGCGTCTGTGCAGCCTTGCCGGTCGCCTCTTGCAAACAGTTTTCAGTAATGTCAGATGGAGCAGCTTTTGCATAGCACACCTGCGTTTATGGAAGTCTAGGAGAACAACTTCATGCCGCAAATGTTGCTTTTAGCCACTATAAGATGATGCATCTGCATTTATGTAATCCTCAGATGAATGAATTCTATGTTACTTTCCCCACCTAATAAAGCATAGTGCCATATCCTGAGAATAAGCATTCTGCACATTTGAGGAAAGCTCTGTTACCAGCCTATAGAACTTCTGAGCAGGTGTAAGGGGTGCATAAGGGCATGGGCTCTTGTCACAGAGCAGCGGGATTCAGGTCTTGTTTTGCTGCTTGCCAGCTCCCCAAGCTTGAACCTGTCTGCAGTTCACTCTCCTGTCTGTAAATCTCACATGCTTAGAACATGGATTAAATGAGTTAATGTTTATAAAACACCTAGAACAGTATCCAGACATGCAAACTAATAGAGTGAGTTCTAGGTACTAAAACCTGTATGCTACAGCTGCACATTACAGAAAACCCAAGTTCAGCATTTTCTCTTGCCTCTCTAAATTGGTTTGTATCCAAATATCATTGCTGGATCCTGGTTCTCCCATGAATTGTATGACATCAAATGAAACAGCTCTTTGAATGTACTCCAGTGAGGAGCTGTTGATAAACGTGATCAGGGCTGAGACATCTCACACGCCTTGTCCTCTACAAGTGCAGTCATTTCTGGTGACCCACGGCCGGTCCCCACAACACTGCGCAGCCCTAGGAGTTAAGCTTGCACTTAAATGGTCAGAGACCCTTCAAATACTTACAAAGCTCCTTAAACCGTTTAAGGTTCTCGATCAATCCTATATGACAGTCACACTGTATTAAATATTTTGTCAAGTTTAAACTTTAATACAACCTGACATGGTTTAAAGTATCATAACACCCATTTTGTAGGAAAAATTTGCCTAAGGACATATCAGGAACAAGAATTCTAAAGTAGATGCATTTGATTTGATGCAACCTCCTTCTCCTGCCACTCTCATCCCTAAGGATATCCTCTCTCCCCCCTCCGAGTCCCCACTCCATAGCCAATGCAAATACTTGGCTTTTGTCTTTGTAAGTACTGGCACAAGTGACAATACTATGTGGCTTAAGTAATGAACGTTTATTTGGTCACAGTTTTGGGGTTAGGAAGCCAAGGGCAGAAGCTGGCAGGTTTGGCGTCTTCTGAGGCCTTCGTTGTTGGCTTGCTCATTGCTGCCTTCTTTTGTGCCTTTCCGTGGTCTGTCTTCTCTACAAACCCGTGGCTGGGGTCTCTCAACTTACTTCTCTTGTACAGCTTCCAGTGAGATCATGGCCCAGCGTACCAGTCTCGTTTTAGCTTCATCACCTCTTCAGTGACTATCTCAAATTGCAATAACATATGGAAGTATTAGAAGTAGGACTTCACCATGAATTTTTTTGGGGGGGGAGAGAGGGCAATTCAGTTTATAAAATCTCTAATTTGTGACCCCTGAAATCCTTTCCAGAGATGTGTTTCCAAAATTGAAAACCTATCTCAAGCAAATTTTTCATCTCTGTTCATATTTCTCTAGATTAATAAATGTTGAACTTTTTCAAAGCCAGTGGCTCAAGTCTCCCATCTTTTCCTGTTTGCTGTCAGTTCAGCTCCTGGGGAGCTTTTGGTCCTGTATCCCAGTGTGGCACCTGCGTTTGTGTCCACCTGACTCAGTTACCTTGTTCCCTCCGTTTTTCTGCTCTCAGAGTGGGTTTCATTGTTCTCTTTGCAGAGCTTGCATAGGTTGAATCAGGCCTCTTGTCTGTTCAGCTGCAGCATTTCTGGAAGCGAGAGAAGGAAAAATAAAAATTTTCTGCGATCGGAGCCTTCATGAATATGAACTTTTACTAGACACATGCTGGGAACCATGCCCTGTGAATGAAGGACCAAGCTCTCTTTCACCTTAATTTCCTAAGTTGCTTCAAATTATTGCTCCAAAGATGAGAAAGCTGATGATTAAAGGAACTATGATATTAAGTGCCACAAAATTAGTAGAGGGTCAAAATAGTGATTCACACTTTAGGACATGGCAGCTCAATCCAAGATATATGTAATGGCCCGAGTTTGGTAGAGTTCTATCATTGTACCTCACCTTGCTGAGCAAGTCTCTCTCCTTGTGTTGGTGGGGCTTGTAGAAACTCACTTGAAAGAGGTAAGGTGTAGCACTTTGAACCTCCTGATAGATACTAAAGAGTATAGAGATGATCAAAATGGATACATCTAAGTTGCAAAATAAGTATATTGTTGAGCATTTTGTATCCTTATACCAAATGTCTTTTTAGAGCCCCTGGGCTGTGTGCAGGTGCCAAACATAAATGGGGCTCTTACAGGAGCTGAGAAATAGAATCCCAAGTTCCAAGTGTAAGTAGGAAAGCCAAATATTACACTGATTCTGGCTCTGGCAGAAGTACATACTGCTATATTCCGGCACGTCAGAATTTTTCAGGAATGAGCCTGGTGCTTTGGAGTGGAGCCAATGTGATTTTTCTACCATCTAAGTCTTGTTTCTTCTTAGGTCTCTATGCCATGTTCATTATGCAAATCACCACTTCCTGTCTCTGAATGTGACTTTCCTCTTTTCCTGCACTGTTGGAAACACCCTCAGCTTTTCCCAGAATCTTGCTGATAAAACCACTGGTTTGTTCCTTTATCGCTAACAGCTTGGCTTTGTACAAATTTGGGGGAAGACACAATTGATGAACCAGTGTTGGATGTATGGATCCATACTATTAATTAATTACTATTGATTTTATTTATTAGTAGAAATGTTCCAATAACAATCCCTAGGTTCATTTTTGGTAGAATGAAGAAGAGTTTCATTTATTTGTGCTGCTAAATATTGGAAACTTGTCTAAACTTTATTATTTTAATTTTCACTGGAAAGTCATATATACAGAGGAGGAAAGACAGAGAGGAAGATCTTCCATCTGCTGCTTCACTCCCCAAGTGCACACATCCGAAGCCAGGATCCAGGCGCTTCTTTAGGGCCTCCCACATGGGTACCGCATCTCAAGGCATTGATTGTCTTCGACTGCTTTCCCAGGCCACAGGCAGGGAGCTGGATGGGAAGCGGGGCTGCCAGGATATGAGATCCTGGCATGTTCAAGGTGAGGACTTTAAGTGGCTAGGCTACTGTGCTGGGCCCTTGAGTCTAAACTTTAAAAAATAATGATGTTAAATTTAAAATGCATTTTGCTAATTACCAATGTAAAATCAGCCTGGTAAAACTTCCAGCTGATTCAGGCTGTTCTTCCCAATACCCACACAGCTTTGCCCAGGATCTCTGCAGGGGTGTGTCTTGATGTGCGTGTGACATTTGTGATCGACAGCCCATGGGAATGATTTATTTTCAAGTGTTCACAGATAAAATGCCGTTTTCTGTCCGCTTATGAGTTATTTCCAGAGATGCAGAGATCAGGGAGGCAGGGTGGGGAGGAGTGCTTTTGGAAAGTGGTTTGAGATTTCATTGAGTGCGATGCTCTCCTGGCTCCTACAGGGTGCGGTAGATGGGAGTGGGAAGGCTGACTGCTCGGAGCTCACGAGGCTGAGATGCCTGGGATGCAGGCGAGGAGGAGGGAAGTCACACCGCGGAGCAGCACATGCTGCTCTCTTCTGCAGACATCAAACTGCAACTTTAACCGTGCAGCCTGCACGCAGCTTGAAGCCCTAGAATAAACTGCCTGGATTTGCCCCTGGATCATAAACTGATACTTGCTTTAAGGCAAATTACAAACCTCTTTATAAAATTAGGAAAATGCTGTTACCATCTTCAAACTGTTGGGATAATTGGCTCTGAAGTAGGTAGGTACTCATGGGTAATGGAAGGTACTCAGAACAGTACTCAGTGGGAGAGTTCACATTTTGGTGTGTTTAAGCTGCTCCTTTATGTTGGCATGCTTTACCCCCCTTTTTTTTTTCTTTTAGATTTATTTATTTTTATTTGAAAGTCAGATTTATAGAGAGAAGGAGTGGCAGAGAGACCTTTCAGCTGCTGGTTTGCTTTCTAGATGGCCGCAACAGCTGGAGCTGAGCTGATCCAAAGCCAGGATCCAGGACTTTGTTCTGGGTTTCGCATGTGGGTGCAGGGGCCCAAGGACTTGAACCATCCTCTGTTGCCCTCTGAGGTCAGTGGCAGGGAGCTGTGTTGAAATGGAATAGCCAGGGTACAAACCAGTGTCATTTTGAGCTGTTTGAATCAAAGGTTCGTAGTCCACTCACAGGATTGTCCTACCCATCTGTACTTTGGTTGCAGAATATCTTCCATCAGCTGAAAAAGAAACCATTCCCCATAAGCTGCTACTCACTATTTCCTTCTGCCCTAATGTGTACCAGCCCCCACCACTTTCTCTCTTTTATCTCCTTTCCCAGGCTTATCTATTCTGAGAATCTTAAGAATGGAATTATAAGTGGCCTTTGTGCCTGACATCTCTCACTTAGCAAAGTGTTGTTAAGTTTCATGTTGGAGCAAGCATCCTCATTTAGCAACTAAAAAGTTTTATTTAACAGCAAACACATTAATTTGAGAGACTGAGAGAGATGCTGGCGATGACTGGCGATGTGTTGGGCTGAAGCCAACAGCTGGGAGCAGAAGTCCAGTTTTCCCGCAAGGGTGACAGGAAACCAAAAACTTAAGTCCTCATTGTTGCTTTCTGAGATACACATAAGTCAGTAACAAGAGTCAGGAATTGGAACTATGGATGAAAATCAAGTACTCTGCCTGGGAATGTGTCTGTCTTAATTCACATCTTAATTGCTGTCTTAGCTACTGGGCTATGAGGCTAACTTTCTATGCCATCTCCTTTTTAATGGTCGAATAATATTCCATCACAAGAATGTACCACATTGTAAAAAATTGGAAGTTCTTTATTTAACTTTGAGGAAAATCCATGTTATTTTCAAAAGTAACTGCATCATTTCACCTTCCCACTTGCTATTTATGAGGGTTTCAATTTCCATTTTAACCAACCATTGTTTTATAAGTATCTTGTATTCTATCTATTTTGGGTATCTATCTTATCTATTTTGGATGAATATTGTCCTAGAGGAAGTGACGTTACTGAGTTTTAGGGGTCATTTGTTAGATAACCCCTCTAACTGGAACATATGATTTCGTGGGAGATAACTAAATTGGGAATTAGGAGGTAGGGCTTTTTGTTGTGGCCATTTGGGAAAAGAATCATTGGATGAAAGGTAAGTTTCTCCATCTCTCCTCTCTGTAAATCTGCCCTTCCAATATCAATAAATAAATCCAAAGAAAAAGAAGAAATTTATACCACTCAAGTTAGGTCACCTCAGTCCCAGCCTTCAATCCTCTTGACATATTATAACCTCTGTTTAATAGTTCATGGATCGAAGTAGATAAACACTAACCTAGAATTTTATCTACCTACTTAATCTGAACTATACTCTTCGATGTTGCTGACTAATAAATCATTTGTACTGAATATGTTTCAAGGAAAACTGTGTTTTCTGGATGACATGATGTCACAATTTCACTCTTCTGTATGTCCAAAATGATATGATATCTGTAGCCTAAGCTACTAGGAGAGAACAGATGAAAGACTTGTAATCGCATTCTTTTGATGTGAACTCTACAAAGATAGCTTTGTTTTGGCGCACTTCTTCACTGTCCCATGTAGAGCACCACTCCACATGGACATGTGGTAGATGTACCACATGCTAAGTGGTAAATTTTCTAATCTAAATCTATAAAATATTTGACTACATTTTAAAAACTAGGATGCAAAATAGCTGCACATGTAAACTTTCGTCAGTGTAAATTGGTAATTGGATGCTTGCTATTAATTAATGGAACATCATGTTTGCATGTTGTTGGAATGGAGAATAAAAAAAGCTGTTCCCATAGGTATGACATACTATCATGGCATTTTGCAAGATTTTGCAAGTTGCAGGTACATTTCAAACTTTGCTTGAAATATCTTTCTGGTGGCAGATATCTCATTAGAGATTCAGACATCTGGATGGGTCAGTTTGAACATAACCTGGAAATTGGACTCATTTATTTTATATGGACTTGAGATGAAAAATAACAAGCGACAAAGGAACACAATTACCTTCCTGCTTTTAGGAGGCATGTGGCTGTGCAAAGTTCTGGATCAGTTAAGTAATCTGGAGCCAGGGTGAGTTCTCCCCGCCCTCCAACCCCATCCAAGGTTGCTCAGGCAACACGGTGTGTTACATCGTACTTCAGAAGACAAACTCACCATTAAGAATTTATCTGCTTTCAGTTTTGGAGAGATCCAAAATAGAATACACCTGCCGGGGGAGTGACACTGAATTCCATTAGGCGATCACCTGCTAATATTTGAATTTCGAGAGGATGATATTAAGTTCTTGTTAATATAATATGCTCAGAACTCAAAGTCTTGACAGTTTGCTGAGGTAACGTTAAAACAAATGTGAAATCCCCGAAACCTGCATCAGACACGCTGAAACCTTGCGAGTGCCAGCACCGTGGTCTGTGTAGCCTGCTATGTGGGCCCAGAGATTTCCATGAAGAAAAACAAACATAACCTGTCCAGTTGTTTTTCACAAGCAAAAAAGAAATGAAACATTTGATTGTAAGTATTTTAATCAGCTGTGATTCAAAATGATGGAATTGTAATGGTTTGGGTAAAAAAAAAATGCTGTTAATGAGGTTTTATTTCTATCAAAGCCTACAAGATCTACAATTCTCCAAGGATGAAGTTTAGTTGGCAAAACAATGTTAACTTTCTGAAAATTAAAATCCCTAATACTTATCTGCTTTATTTCAACAAACATACTTATTATTCATTATTGATCTTATCATCGAAAGAAGATTTGTCAAAAGAAAACACAATGATATGGGTTATGTTTATACTACTAGTTTAGCAAAGAACTTAACTTGCCTGCAAGATAGACTTTTCTGGCTGATTTTTGAGTTTTTTTTTTTTTTTTTTTAAATTTCGTTGTTGCAGATACCGACCAAAGTTGGCACACATGAAATAGTGAAATCAATGGCGTGTTCATCTAGATGTCCCACATGGGCACAGGCGCCCGTTAGTCGGAATGTACTAGATACAGGACAGCCAGAACTCACTGGTAGTAACATGGGATGCCTTCGTCACAGGCAGCAGCTTAACCTGCCACACGGCCATGCCAGCCCTCAGAAACTATTCTAAACATGGATAATATTATGGTTAATCAAACTACTCCTTGCCTTAATTGTGTTTATAGTCTAGAGCATATATCATATAGGACTTCACAATGCTCATAAAATAAATGTAAGAGAAATCCATACACACATAAATTCTTCCATGTTTAGTTGAAAACATCAAAATAGGTCACAATTGATTTCACTACTTATGAAGATATTTTTCAATTTGCTAATGTAATGAAGGATACTCTGTGCACGTGTCTCCTTGTGTATATGAGAATTTTGTCAAAAGATTAATTTATTTAAGGGAGGGAGGGGGAGAGAGAGGAGGACTGCAGTAGCCAGAATAGGACAGGCTGAAGTCAGGTTACAAAGCACCGAAGCTGGCAGCTGAGGACACTAACAGGGTCTCCCATGGCAGTGGCAGGAGCCCAGGCATTTGAACCATCACCGCTCCCTCCCAGGACTTACCGTAGCAGGAAGCTGGTGTTGGGAACAGAGCCAAAGATTGACCTGAGGCACTCTGTTACTGCAGATGGGTCTTGAACAGCAGGCTAAAGGCCTGCTATTGTGTCAGAATTTTTGTCAGATAGAGGTATTTAATGTATTTGTCAGGACAAACTGGCTTTGCTTCCATGAGAGGCCATCAGTGGGAAGGCTGCATGCATGGTGCCTCGTATTACCATAGCTCCATGGACAAGTTACCTGGGAACGTTAGTGCCTCTGTTTAACTTCAACTTAGTCTCAGGATTTGGCAGTTGGCAGAAAGAACACACACGGTCGACTTCACGTGAAAGTCAAATTGTACTTGAGAACCCATCAAGGTGAGATTCTGTGACAAAGTGTTGAGTGCACCTGCCGCTGTGCTGGACCCAGAAGGGACCTTTACACAGAAGGCAGGTCACTGTAGCAGTCCGCAGCAAAGTTGCTTCAACTTGGACAGTTTGTTACTCTTGTATGTCCTTTTGATTCACATCTGTGTTTTTCGAAGGAAAATGTAATAGCTTTGAGATTAATATTACAGGTTAATTCAATGAATTGGGCCATTTCCCAGGTAGTTGTGTATCTTTGTATTTGAGTCTGAAGCAGAAGTGTGTGTGCCTCTTGCTTTCCCCAGGTAGTCTCTGTGAAATGCTGCCAGAGACTGGCTTCACTTACATTTTTATTGATTTGCTTTTCAGTAAGCAATGTACATCCTGAATTTGGGTTAGAAAGGTTTATTTTTTTATTTTCTTCTGGCTTTTTCTTTCTAGGGTTTCAGTGGGGATTCTAAACATCTGACCTGAAGAGTGAATTTAGCCTCTCAGAGTTGTGACTAGCAAAGGCCCTCTGGTTGGGACTTAAATGCTTCCTTCCTTGTCTGTTATCTGTTGGCAAGACCAGAGCTCAGGGTTTGGTCCTTTCTCTCTCCCTTCTGTATGTGTTCCCTAGATGCACTGTGACTCATGGTTTTGACTTTCCATGTTAATTGGCCTCCTCTTGATGGAACTTCTTCTATTTATACATTGGTTAGGTTCCAAAAGGTTGGTTTAAGTCTGTTTGCAAAGTGACACCTACAATGAGTAACTGCTAATACTCTGGTCCCGGGCAAGAGTGCATTGCCCCCTCTCCCCGCCCCAGAGCTTTGTTTGAGTCATCAGAGAAACTCTAACTTACCCAGGCTTCAGAGCTCTGTGCTGTGCTGGCTTTGGGGACTTACTCCCAGGGGTGTACTATCTTTTGAAAGCAAGTGTATTAAAATGTAAGATCCACCCATGCCCCGCCCTGAATAGTATGTGCCTTTTCTCCTTTAAATGATCCTACTAAAGTCATTGGGACTGCCCTCTGGCTTTCCTCTGTGTAACTTTGATTTACAAAAAAAAAAAAAAAGATAATTATTAAAAACTTGCAGCATTTTGTGGCCTGCACATTCCTTGCAGTGTCGTTGTGAATAAGCTGGTCACAGCATGAGTCTCGCTTTGGGAGTAATGAGATCTCGTTTCTGACTTCCACGGCTCCTCCCTCGTGCTCCTTTGCCCACACCAGTCACTGTGCCTTACCTTAATATATGAATTTTTCTTCATGTTGCATTGTAATTGTGTATGTTTAATTTTAAATATTTGCTATTGCTTAGGATCTGTGGTGCTGAGATGAACATTTTTGGCTTTAAATCTTTGTATAATTCCAGGTTTTTCTTTGTTATTCTAATAGAAATGAATGGGCAAGAAGTACAGAAATTTTAGTTATAAGCAATTTGGCAATAATAATTATTAAGAGTGTTTTCACTAATTTATAATTGCAAATCAAGATTATATAAAGTCTTATCTTGAGTATAACTACAGAGTCCTTTTGCCCTCTAATGAGAGTTTAAATGGTTACAAACAGTGTAATTTTTCAAAAATGTCTAATCTGTCTACTTCTCAGATTCCTCTATAAAAGAGACAATCTACAGCATAGATTTTTAAAGGAGTTATTTTATTTTCGTTTGTAAGAGTTAGAGAGAAGGATAGACAGAGAAAGAGTGAGAGAAAGAGGTTCCATTTGTTGGTTCACTTCCCAGATGAGCTCAACAGTGACAGGTGGGCCAGTGCAAAGCCAGGGGCCAACAGCCTCGTCTGAGTGTGGGCCCAAGGACTTGAGCCATCCTCTGTTGCTTTCCCAGGCCATAAGCAAGCATCCAGGACATGGAGTATTGGTGCCACAAATGGAGGCCTAGCCCTCTGCACTGTGGCACCAATCCAACAGTATAGATTTTTAAAAAGTATTTAATATTTCACATATTACCCAACACAAAGATGCAATAGTCAACAAGTAGTAGTCACTGGGGTTGGAATGGACTAGCTATTATACAAATCACGTATAACTCCATTTATAGTCCTTCACTTTGGGCTTCACATATTTGCTAGCGAAAGACAATTTTCCAAATGGCTTCTTTAAATCAATGCTAAGAACTGTTACATTAAAAAAATTTCTTAAATGCCAACACTGGAAAGTAGGCTCTGTCATTATATAACCTTCAACTTGACATAGTTACGTGTCACTTAATGATGAAGCGGTACTCAGAATGGCAGTGTTAGATGATGAAGACAGTTGTGTGGTTGTGCAAGCAGCATAGAGTGTGCTTGCATGAACTATATGGCTGTGACATCAGCAGGTGACAGCATCTTAAGGGACCACTGTCCTCTGAACCCATCTATGTGTGCAGAGCATACCCTGTGTGTTGCCAAATGTCAGGTGATACACTGCTCTTTTTGTCCCTTGAGTCTCCAGAAGCACCAATTTCCCTGCTTTTTTTTTTTTTTTTTTTTACCAGAACTTTACGCAGAGACATCGTCAACGTTCAAACAGTTCCATTAAACCGGATGTCGGTGTGATGTAGGAAGCTCACTGGGCTTTGTGGAGCCCGCCTCTCAGACAACATGGAAGAGCTTGTAAAGAAAAATGGTCATTCTTTGAATTCAAAACTGCTGGTGTTTCTGCCAGGGCTTTGGCAAAGGATCATTCGAAGCAGAAACCCTAAAGTTACCTTGGCTTTTTAAAAAATCAGGTGCTGCATCTTGGCCGACCCCAGCTTTCACTACAGAGTACTTTTCACGCTGTAGGTGCTAAGGGCACACGCACTAATGTGAGCAGGGATGAGAGAATGGTCTCCGGTGCTTCGGTCTTTGCATTCGGTAATGGCTTTAGCCACAGTTCATCAGGATCCTCACAGAATGGTGTTGTGGAAGAGAAATGTGACAGCACGTTAAAAATAGGAGACAAAAATCCACTCTGGATCTTTGACACTCATTCCAGCCCAGTGACACAGCGCCTGCCATCAAGATATTCCCAGCTTTCCTTAATTTTGCCCTTCCCTACAGGACTGAAACTTAAGGTGTTCATTTGCCAAGCTCGCTGGATGTTCTCGCTTTAGTTCTGTGCTGGCAGAGTTGGAGCAGTTGACTAACAGCTTTATTGCTGGAATGAAAACCTAATCCCACAGCTGCCTCTGTTAACCGTCTGATAAGGGGTCAAGAATTTAGACTTGGTCTCCTTAATAAAGCACCATTTTTTCAAACTAACTTAATTTTGGATTAAATCTTGGGAATAAGGACGATTGAGGATTGAATCTGCTGAGCCTGGGAGGTTACGTTCATGATAGCACTGTGGCTTGTTACAAGCCACCCAGAGGGAGACCTGGACTGTGTAGGCTACTGACAAGTGATCCAATGGGTGGGAATTCTCTCCATTTCTTTGTCCCTCAAATAAATAAACAAGTAAATAATAAATATAATTAGAGTTGATAATTCCCATTTGGTTTAAGCTTAGCTGCTTAAAAATAGTTTCCATGTGTTATACATATGGGGATGGCCAGCAAACCAGTAGCAACATGGGTAGGAGGTGAGTAATATTCCCTGGAATATGCAAAATGTGGGCCCAAACACTACACTTCTGTAAACGCAGGGGGGATATTTTCCCAGCTCAGGCTGCCGCTACTTTTGTACTGCGTGAGAGTCTTGCTTTGGAACCTTGGATTTCGGCAAGAAATTCGGCTATAGTTGCTGGGAATTTTATTGACTGCCCTTTGACAACATCCATCCCTGAGTGATTCTCACCGGAGAGAACTTTGCATTTGTGTGTGCGTCTGTGTCTCTCCATGTTCATGGATCCCTGTGTCACCTGCACACCTTACTGCGGACTGCTTTAAGAGCTTGCCTTCATACCTCCTTGCAATAAAGAACAGAGTGTTCCGGGTATGATAATGCTGCTTAGGAATGGATAGATTCTCAAGTACTTAAATTGTGAAAGGTGCATGAGGTGGCCTGTGCTAAACGACAGGTTGCCATGGTTACATTCTTCTGTGGCTCAGACGGGGATGGGGCCAATTATCAAGTTTTGTTTGGTTGATTTTAAGTAGTTTGTTACCTGGATACTCAACAAATAAGAAAACCAGGAGGAAAAAAAAAATGCTTTCTTCTTCCCTGGAAAGGAAACAGTTATTGTGTGTGTGTGGGGGGGGGGGGGGGGTGGTGGTGGTGGTGAATCCTTTAAATTCCAAACAACTTAGCAAGTTTTTTATTTCAAATAGTTTCTCCACTGTTGATTTTGTTTAGAGAGTAACATGGGCCTTTTGAATGAGCATAGCTTTAATGCTACCTGTTGGGTTTCTTTAGCTCTGGGGATGCTTTCATGTTTGTTGAAAATCACTTCCCTCTTTCTCTGGATTGGCTGGGTGCTTCTTGACGGGTGTGTGTGTGCATGTGTGCGCGCTTTCGCAGCGACTCCTTTTGTCAGTTTGCTGCCCAGCTTTGCACCTCCCTCCTGTGGTAGAAATGGGACTGTTAATTAATGATATTCCAGAGGCAATTTCTGCAGTGACTGTTGGAAACCCTTCTTAATTAACAAAATGATAAATTCCCCCACTGCACCAGTGCTGCAGCGAAGTTCATCTGTGTCATTCAAAAGCCATGATCTCCAAATGCCCTCCAAGGTTTTTGTGAGGACGTTGGGCACATCCTGTCCGGATGTTCTGTCGAAGGGGCCGCAGAGAGCTGGAGAAGGAAGGACGAGGAGGGAGGAGGAGCAAGCAGGCTGGCCAGAATGACAGTGCTAGTCTGTGCTGCTCACTCGGCGGTGACAGGGAGCGCTTTACTTTTGTCAGGTGTGTCGGCTGCTACTCATCCCCTGCCCCCTCCTGCTTGTTACAGAGCTTTTGGATTAAATGTAAAGATATGAATGCATCGCCGTCATAAATTCATAAGTGGGTATTTAAAGAGGAAAGATTTGAATGACACAAATGAACCTCGGTGTAGAAGTAAAGTGGCAAAGAATTGTAGAATGATGCCAGAGTCAGAAATGACTGCTGGAGTCACCTTAATTAAAATAAAAAAATCCAAACTGGGTGAGCTACTACAGAAAGCAGTTCGTATGAAATTAGGCTCCGTTGCCATTATTCCTTCCATTTTAAACTAATGTAATAAACACTTTAGGAAATCTGCTTAAGCTATTATTCAAATTTAAGGCAAATATCTGGACAATGGAAAGCTAAACTGTTAAATTGTGGGGTAGCTGTAAGAGTCCAAAGTTAAAACATCAGGTTATTAAAAGCATAGGGGTTTCTATTTCAGATGTCTGCAATATACAATTCAATTTTTCAAAAATTTCTTTGCAGAGTGAGTGGAATCACGTATTCAATGGTAGAGGTGACACTTGCTAAGGGAACCTTGGGTAACTCCCCGCAGGAGGCCCAGTGTTTGTGCAGATGTCCCTGGGAAATGCCACGTCACCCGAGCCGCTCCTAGTGTGGGCTGGTGGCGTAATGCAAAACATGGCTGTTCCAACGAAGTAGGAGGTCCAGCTGCCAAGAGCTGATGTGTGATAAGACCCTGGGAGCAGGCAGGGGCATTCATGATGTGACAGGATCTGGAGGCAACCTGCTTTTGAAATGACACTCAAGCAGCGGCTAGCCCCGCAGGCAGGCAGACACGGATCAGGTGGACATACCAGCTGTTAGGAGCGAGACGAAGAAGCGTTCCTGTAGTGTCTGACCTGCTGTTGAAAGGCGTGCTCCTTGACTGTGCCCACTAGTCCTTTGTCGTCTTATGTCTGCTGCCTTCCGGCTAATATGAGGAAGCAGTTTTGCTTATCTGCTTTTCACACAGCCAGGCCTGAATGAGGATAAATTTATAAGGACTGTAGGAAGAGGGAGAACAAAATGCATAGAAAATAGCAATGGAAAAGAAATGTTCAGAATAAGAACACGAGGAAGACCTTTGGAGACTGGTTTTCAGATCTTATCCAAATAATATGTACCTTGACCTTGAGTGGGAGGGAAAGGGAAATTTGAGATCCAGTGTAGTGTTTTCAGTTGGCAGTTACACCATAGAATGCTGGTATTTAAAAAAGCACGTACAAGGGGCCTGGTGCAATAGCCTAGTTGCTAAATCCTCAGCTTGCAACTGCTGGGATCTCATAATGGCGCTGGTTCATGTCCTGGCTGCTCCATTTCCCCTTGGACTGTGAAAGCAGTAGAGAACAGCTCAAAGCCATTGGGCCCTGCTTCAGTGGGGGAGACGAGGGAGAGGCTCCTGGCTCCTGGCTTTGAATTGGCTCAGCCCCGACTGTTGAGGCCGATTGGGGAGTGAACCAGCAGACTACTGATCTTTCTGTTTGTACATCAGCTTTTCCAATAAAAACAAAACGTTCTCCTAGAATCCACCAAGATACATTATTTTGTAAATTCTTATTTCAACATTATGGTTTCAAAAGTTTTTTTTTTTGGAAATGTTTTATTAATTTAAACCTTCTGTTTCATTAAGAAATGTACTATTGTTTGTCTATATCATCAGCCTATTGATGGTTATTAAGTTTTTATTTTTCTTTGTTATAAAAATAAATAGCATTTAAGCCTGTCTATATTAACATTATATATGTGGCTAGCAGTGTAATTATTGGAGCTAATGCCTATATGTTCTTAATGAGACGTTAAAAATTATCATAATCCTATGAAGTATCTTAAAATCTTTTGTCAACATATTTGGGTTAACATATAAATTCAACAAGAATTTCCCTTGTTCAAGTTGGGGTGCTGAATATGCGTTTTTGTATCAGTTCAAAATTGGATTTTTCCAGTCTGGAAATACTTATACTTTTTTGCTCATTTTTCCATTGGTTAATTTTTATTTCCTTATTTGTCATATTTTATTTATTTTGCATAATATCTTTTTTTGCACAGGGTCTAACTATGCAGGATCTGTTTTGAAGGAAATGCGTGTGTCCTTTAACTAGGTTTATAGAATCTTTGTAAGAGTATAGTTTCAAATTTTAGCCAAGATCAGTTTCCCACTTTATATTTGTTATGTTGACACATAACATCTTACAAAGGGCATGAAATATACTGCAAACTTTTCTCCTAAACTTTTTAAAGTTTGAAACTGTTTTGAATTGATGTGACCGATGGCGTGTATAGGAATTCAATTTTCTTGTCCTACCTGACTTTCTAACCATTGGCAAACAAGAAATTGTTTCCCAGATAGATAGCAGATATTTCCCTGTGTGGGCAGTTGCCAAGTACTTGCAGTGCTGGACGGAGACAGGGTCAGTTCTGGGTTCTTCCGCTCCGCTATCCAGGGAGTGCCTCCCCCCCAGCGGTTCCTTCTTTCCTTCACAAGTGTCAGCTCTGGTTGGCCACTGAGACTGACGCACACGCTTGCGAATCTTTTCCAGGTTTCATGAAGAGGCTTGTCTGGTTTTGGAATCCTACTTGCTCTAGCTTCATGAAATGATTTGGGAAGCACTTCCTCCTTTCCAGCTTCTTAGACTTCACGAGATAAAGATTATCTGTTTATTAAAGGCTTTTTAGACGCATTTCTAAAAGTGCTTCTGTTCGTATCTTTTTCATGGGAATGGATTTTGGATGAATAACTTTAAAAATATCCATAATCCTTCAACTTTCTACTTATATTTAGTCAATTCAAATAATATAGGTTTTTCCAGACAAGTAAAAGCTTTTTTTGAAATTTAAAATGTGATTATTATTTGCATACCTTATTGTTTCTTAAAAAGTTTATTTTCTTGTACTTAAAAGACAGATGTCATGGGATAAAGAGAGAAAAAACGAGAGATCATTTATCCACTAATTTATTCCTACAATGCCTGCCACAGCTGGGGTCAGACCAGGCTGAAGGCGGGAGCCAGGAACTTTGTCTGGTTCTCCCACATGGATGACAGGAAGAGCACTTGGGCTAGCCTCTCCTGATGCCCTGGATGAATTAGCGGACAGGTGGATTAGGAGCAGAGTAGGCCTGACTCCATCCAGGCGTTCCAGTGTGGGTTGGGGCGTCCCAACTCGAGCCTTACCCAGCTGTGCCACAATGCTTGGCCCTGTTCAGTGTGTTTTGGCTTGGAACACTTCGGTACTCTCAGGAGCTGTATGAACATTATCTGCATGTCTGCCACTCAAGTCTTTTTTTCTCTCAGTCTTTGCACCACACTAATTTTCATGACAATTTCTGCAAAATTTTTTTTATTTTATTGAGTTTCACTCTTGTTTCTTGGCTACTTCTTTCTTTAAGATCATTCTGTATTTTTCTTGGTTTTCTGGATCCCATTCTTAATTACTGTAAGTCACTACTATTTTTTAATAAGTATTTCAGATTATAAACTTCTCTTTTAATTTTGAATTGGATACATTACATAAATTAAAAAATGAAATTCTCTTATTGCCATCTAATTTTAATATTTTACAATTGATATTCAACTCTTTGACCAAGGTATTGTTTTACTATTTTTTGCTTATGGCATCATCCTCTTAAACATTCAGTCTTTAACTTAGGAGATGTTTTTCAGTTTCCAAATATATATTGTATGCTATTATCACTGTTGATTTTTGTTATCCATAGTAGAGAACATGGCCTATGTGTTAGTAAATTTTTTTTAACATTTATTTTTATTGGAAAGGCAAAATTACATAGAGAAGGCTGTAAATGTGCTCAAAAAGAATGTATGTTTTGAGTTTTGGAGGCTGTAATGTTTTGAAAGCAGCCGATAGTCATCTGAATGTGTAGTTCAAGTTTCATATATCCTTCTAACTTTTCACATGTTTGTTCTGCCAGCTTCTGAAACAGAAACTCTAGCAGATTCTATTTTGATTGTCACTATTTTCCTTATTTTTCTGTTTTTCCCTCATGTTTTCCATGTGATGAATTTATATATATGTAAGTTCAGTTATCCTGTTGGTGGGTTGTTTTGACATACGTAGGTTCCCCTTTTATCTCTGATGATGCTACTTACCATTTTTTTCTACTCTTGGTGTAGCTACGCTATCTTTGTTTTGTTTAACGTTTGCTGTGAGTTGATTAACAGTATACCTACTCTCCGAGAAATTGGAACATTCTACATTTACTAAGCCACTGGCTGGGGTCCTAATCGAAGCTGAACATAACACTTAGCATCATGACACTGCCAATTACTTGATTTCAAACACTGCCTTCTTTGATGTCATGACCCCACGCTGGATGTGAACTGTGGATTCAGAATCAAGTTCTACATTTGGATTTATTTCTAGGTTGATGTTAGATTCTTCTGTGGCAGTTCCTGGATGGCTTGTAGTCGAGTTAGCTAGGGTGTGACACAAGACTTTGAAACATCCTGTACCAGATTGCCACTTTTTTTTTTTCCCATTTGGCATAGATTCCCAAAGAAGTAAAGGATAATGTATAAGAGAACCTGCAAACAGATTAGATGAGGTTTATGTGACACTTCTCTGAAGAATGTGGAAGTGAGGCAAGCAAGATTGTTCCTAGAAAGCTAAGCTGCAGAAAAAAAATTTCATAGCTATATTGATGTTGAGAAATGTTAAGTTGCTTGAAAGATACATCATTGCAAACTTAGTTTCCACACAAACACAGACATTAAATAAATCATTTTCCAAAAAGAAGAGAAGGTGTCATCTCTCAAGGAGAGAGAAAAGAAAGGCAGAGAATCTACTTTTGATGTGTTTATGAACAACACTTATCCAAGGGAAGGAGCTTTACTCCTTACAAAACCAAGGGGTTTTGGAATGTGAGATACCATCCACCAAACCATGTTGTCTGAAGACATGAGTACAGTGGATGGATGGTACTGAACTGTTGGGGTTGTGCTAGAAAGTGTTCCTGTTGCCATTATATGTGCATGTTAGCCGCGTCTCACCAGGAAGCTCTCGGCATCATTCATGTGACTATGCAGATGAGCTGCAGGGAGAGTGTCTAGGCACCTGCACTGAAGATTGTGGTGCCGGAGTAAAGTAACTATAAGTCCACTATCATTGAGTTAACTATCTCACTATTAATTGGTCTGATTATTAGCATGCATCATGTGCTTCCAATACTCTACATTAGGGTTATCCTAGGAATCAAATGTCCCTTCCTGTCGTCTTCCACATCTGGAATACAGATCTATGATTTTGCATGTGAATGTTCTTTCAAAGCCTTTCAACCCACCTACCAAGGTGGTTGATCCAACGTGGAATTGTATGCTTTTTGTGAATCATATCATTTGTCCTGTTTGTCTCATATTAATGATGTATCAGAATCAGTGAGAATTAATGTCCATGTAAAATATTTCTGTTTTTTATATTGTGTTTTTTACATATAGAAACTATAAAACTATTAAGTTGTTTGGAACATAATATATACCTTTGTCTCCCTTTCTCTCTTCAGACACACACACACACTGAATTCGCAAGTTAGACATTCAATCAATTTTGCATGAATTTTAATGTTCATAGCAAAACACATTTTTTACACATAAGGAATTTCACTGTTACCTGTTAAAATTCTCCAATAGAGTTCCACAGAATAAAAAAGATTCTTTTATAGAAGGGAAAAATGTTTCTTCTCTTTCATTTTTATCTGTGCTGTACTATAAATGTCTGTTTAGTTCCCATGGAAATGCAAACTGAAATTTAAAAGATCTGTGTGCATGTGATTGTGGATTTGTATGTTAAGAAGCACGCTATAATAAAACCCTCAGTCACGCTGGTTAATATCCTGCTTTTGACAATGAAATCCATTGAATTTAGCAGGAAGATATATTTGTAGCCTGTGGAGTAAGATCCACGAGCCAAAGGTGGCGAAGTATATGCTGGATAAGTCGAGGTTGTCCAGAAAACACGTGTGCTTGAGTTATTTATTCAATACATTTTTTTGAATTCTTCATGCTGTGGTAAGTTCTATGATTTCCTTGGGTGGAAACGTTAAGATAACACAGAGACAGGTGCAACATTGAAACACTTCACGCCCAGTCATGCACTCTGTGCAGAACCAGTGAACCCACTCTGCTTGTTCCACCATCTTGAACAGTGCTGAAGGTCCACAGTTTTGACCCTTCCATGTCAAAACTCTTGCACTTAGTCTTCCTAGCTAAACCTCTGTTATTTCTTGCACTTATTCCATAAGTGAGTAGCATGGGTAAAATCAGACAAGATGGTTGTCTAGTGTCGCAGAGCAATTCATGCCATCAAGTGAGACACTGGGTATACTTTTAAGAATGGCTGGCCTGCTGGCTTGGATACCACTTAGCATCCTGGGGTTGGTCCTGTAGCATTTATGCTCATCAAAAGTCAGAGGCAATAATTTGATAAGCCTACACATTAACACTAATGCAGTTATTCTTGATACTTTCCTTTGATGTTTTGGAGAACAGATAGAACATGCGCAGACTGAAATTTTCAATACTCAGGAAAGAGTGTTGCTATAGGAATTCCTTTTGTCTAAAATGATATCTTCTAGAATCATAAACGTTTTAAGCTGGCAGGTCATGTGGTTTAATCCCTAAAACAGGAATATTCCTAATATTTCCTAATGAATTTTAGTGTACCCTTGTTTTGCTATATCCAATTTCAGGGAATTTATCAGTTTTGAAACAAGTTCATCCTATACATGAGTAACCATAACAGAAACATTTCTGCAGGGTGAGTTAGTTACCTTGTTTTTTTCTTTCTTTTGGGTATGTGCTGTATTTGCTGTACTATTATCACAACTGATTATACCACCACTGATAATCCCAGGTATCTAAAAGCAGACAGGTTTTGAATTTCCAGCCTGAGAAATGAAGAAAAAGCAGCATCTTGCTTCTCATTACTGTCCATGTTTGTGAATAGTTCAAGCATCACTCTGCCACAACAATTCTAGATAAAAATTAATTAGAAGTTTAGAAGAAATTGACTTTCCCAAAGGTAAGCGTCCCAAGAAGCAATATGTCCAATGGTTCTGAACCCACGAGCCCATGGGTGCCAGTGCTTCCCCAGAGCGAGGGAGACAAACAAAACCCATAAAAGCAAACACACACCCACCGCCCACCCATGGAAACGAGCTCAGCTGACGGGCAAGGGGGAAAGGCACAGCAGCGAAGCTCATTAGATAAAACTAGAGCCTGGAGTAGATCCTCCCTTGACCTGTCCTGCCCTGTCCGATGATAGGAAAGTCAATGCAATGTTTAATACTCATCAGAGCTTAGTTCTCTGCCATTCATGTGCTTGTGCTCAATCCGAGGAGTATTCAGTTCCTTCTTTTTATTCTGTGTCCTGGACAAAAGTCTAACAGAGCACTTGGAATAGAGGACTGAGTCGATTTGTCCATTTGTCTGGCTGCCTCAGAGGGCAAGAGTTCCTTGATGGTAGACACTTTGTCATATTCTGTTCCGGAAAGACCCTAGTGTAGTTCTGAACCCCGAGAAGGTAATAAGGTTACATTTATAGAGGAAAGAAGAAAAGGAAGGCGAACGTTCTCTCATTGCAGAACACTTAATTCCAGTTTCACCCCGACAGTAATTCACCTTGGCTGGATGGAATTGTGCAGTTGTTCCTGCCTCACTGGTGCTGAAATCTTGTCTCCTAGCACCTACCTCCTGTCAGTAAGAAATGGAAACCAGATTCACTCAGTGGATGCACCCTGGAAGGAGGGAAAAACACTTAATTATAGCTTGTTGTACGAACCCTGCTTTATGGTTGCGAGTGGCAAAATGGCAAAAGAGTGATGCAACACTTGCCAGGAAACCATCACTATTGAAGTAATTTGAATTGTTTTCTGTGAGTACACTGCCACTGATCTAATTCCTACTAAATGTTAAGCAAGTTTAATGCCAAAAATATACTGAGCTGAGGCAGTGGATTAAGAAAGATGTTGTTCTAAATCCCATGTTGTAATTTTCATTTAATGGGTCTAAATTCCTTGAAGTCTCAGATTTTAAAATTACTTGCAGAGACTTTAGTTGCAGTACTGAATCCCTTTGGAGGGAGGTGCTTATGAATATTAACTGTACCTTAGAATGTACTGTGTTGGTACAAGACTCATTTGAGTACAGAATTAGTGAGAGGTGAATGATGAATAATGGGCCCAGTGTGTGGAGTTTAAATATTCCAAAGAACAGACTCTGTGTGGTATTGTAAAATGTCTTGTAGCTTCATTTCTGATTTTGAAATGTTACAGTGCATGCTTATTGTCACAGCGTGATCTTCAGCACAGCTGGGTAGTACTTTTTAAAGTAATGCAAATGCATGAATGTCAGAAATACCTTCAGATATCGGGGACTGCATCTTTAAGGAGTGCATTTGGCATTAAACAGCCTTTTCCAGCTAATGAATTTCCCAAGTTACAAGAATAATGGCCTTTTTAATCTTAGCAAGAGTAATTAAACAGACATTTGTTATTAATGATGTTGTTAATGGCAGAAGATATTGAATTCTCACTTTACATATCACATTGCTTAGGAGTGATTATTTTGAATATCAGACATATGAGCATATGATAGTTTGAAATGTGCAGTATCTTCTCAAAGGCACTGTGAAGACCTACTTATTTAAAAAAGAGGAAACGACCTTAACTTATAACAATACCAAGAACACAAAACAGTTCTGTGCTGAACCACAACTGACTTTTAAGGACAAAGAATGCTCATTAGATTGCTTCTGCTCATCATTGGAAATGCTGTTTTCTTCTGTGGAGACAGATTGGCCTAGTTAGGATCCTCCAAGGAGAGCAGAAGCAATGGAATAACCCAGATGCAGAAGAGAAAAGTGGTGGGCACTGGTTTGTGTGGCTACCGGGGCTAAGCAGTTTCGGTGGGTGTTACTGTGCCCAAGCTGTGGACTCAGGAAGCATGATGGCGTGATTCAATCCTAGGTCAAAGGCCCGAGAGTTGGGGGTGGGGTTTGCTCTGATAACTTTCAGGCAGGGTGTCTGGGCTCAGGGTAGAAATAGGATATCCCAGATCAAGAAGAGAGCATCAGTTTCTTTTCTCTGGGTCTTGCTGTCCTATTTGAGTCCTCCATGGATTGAATGATGTCAAAACCCATCCGTCTTTACCTGTTGTGAATGAGATTTTTAACTAATCACTACAGAGCTGCCCCATCCTCCAGTGACTGGGTGGGAGTGTGTGTGTCGTAGACAGCGGTGGCATGCAGGTCGTGTTAACAAGGTTGGAAAAAGCTTCGAGAGTTCCCATATCTTATTGGAGCTTTCCCTCTACAGCACCAGGCCTGCATGCCTCTGGCAGCCTTTGTGTGGCTGTAAAGGAAACCAGGGCTCACTGCTGCCTGTTTTAAAGTCTCTGCATGGAGACAACCGTAGCATAGATTATTGTGTCCTTTATTATAAGCATATAAAGAGGTGCCTGATATAAAACAAAAAAGATGGAAAGAATGCTTTGTGAATGTGAGAATTGGCGCAAATTGTGTATACTCAGCAGTGCTATCAAGGGAGGTGCAAAGTTCCACTAGTATGGATTGGTAGGCATCGTGGGGTTCGGTTAGGAGGGTGCTTGATTACGGAGACTGGAAGTAAGAGTGCACTGATTTTGGGTATTTGTGTCTGCACATGGAATTCACACTGTTCCAGAGACCTGTGGGAGGAAGAAAACTACTACCTGGAACAAACCTTAGAAGCCTAGAGACAATGATGGCTCACACAGGTGAGCTAAGATGCTGCAGTAGTGGTAACTAATGATGATGGAAGGGACTGTCAATCTCACGAAAGTAGATATGCTGCAGTGCATGTTTTGTGCAATGTCATGCCATCCACACGAGCATTAGCCTACAGGAAGAAACCTAGGGATGCAACCTTCACTGGAACACTGAGGAATCCTCTGTTGAGAAGCATTTCAGAGTGACTACAGCCGTGGCAGGGTTGGTGAACAGGAGACCATCACAGAGCTGGGGTCTTTGGCAGCTGATAGAATGATGGCTCTCAAAGCAAGAAAGCTGATGGGACCTTGCTAAATCTCCAGAAACCAAACATGTGCCTCTAAATGCACATAGAATAAAAAAAAATACCTGGGTTTCCTGCAATGGTATCTAAGGGTGCTTGCTCCACAAATGAAATTTAATTCACTGTTTCAGGATACATGTTCAGTTTTCAGACTCAGACTCAAATGGCTAATGAAGTGGCTGGATCCCCGGAGATTCCTTGGGATACATTATCAAGTATCCTTGTTAGTGATTTTCCTGCTATCAGCCAGGAATATAGAAGGATATTTACTTGGGAATATCCTGGAAAACTAAATGTATGACATTCCCTCTGCTAATAGATGCAGTGTCCAGAATGATGTCAATGCCTGGCGATAAACAGCATTATTGCTTCTATGTTAGAGAACGGAACATACCCTGGACAAATAGTTAACAAAGTCCTGGCAAATGTTCTCCTTAGAGTAGGATGGTGTTTTAGACTCATACAGCTATCACCTACCAACTTATCAAATGGAAACTGCATAATTGAACTCTAAACAGTTTGAATAACCCTAAAGGAAATATTGGCCAATGGAGTAAAAGCAGTTGGAGTGGGGAATTTCATGTAATAGATTTGGGGCTCTCTCCTTCCTCAACTAGGATAGTGAATCCAAGTGAGTTTTTCCTCTATGGATAAGCTTTCAAGCTGCAAGAGTGATGGCTTGTAGCATTTCTGTATTTATTTGATAAGTTTTCCCCACAGTGACAGCAGACAGACCCTGGGAAATGCGTGTGGAATGCTACAGAGCCAATCAAGTAACAGCCTTGAGTGCAGCTGCTGTCCTGGATATGATAATTTTGGCAGAGTATATTAAGGAATTATTGAGTATATATTGTGAGACCTTAGTAGGAAATTATTTATTATTATTATTTTAATTGGGAAAGTGGATCAGAAATGGACAACATTGGAATGGAAGGAACAATAATACATACTGAATATTTTCCCCTGGGTATATGCTAACTCTTTGACTCTCTGGAATAATATAACGAGGCGAGATTTGCGTCATAGACTTCTCATAGAACGTCACATGCATGCGCTACACTGGTGGCACCATGCTGATAAAGAAGCAGGAGTAGGAAGTTTGGTAAGACACGCATGTCTAAGAATTTGAGAGAGAAACCTTTCAAAGACAGCATGGCTGGTGCTGGAATTGTCAGGGATCCCATGGGAAAAGGGTCACTGGGATATTTCCTGTAAGGTGTAAGAGAAACTGCCAATTGTAACATGGTTATAAAGAAAGCACAACATCTGTTAAGCCTCTTTGCATTCTGAAGGCAATGCGTGCCATGCTTAGAAATATTGTTAAAGCTGATAAAGAGAAACAAAAAGCTGTTGACTTCATGTGGAGCCTGGAGTAAGAAAGATGTGGATACTGTTGCAGCCTAGAATACAAGCAGGTGTTCTCCTGGACTACACAATGTGCAGGTCTGAAATGATAGTGGTGGGGATAAGGTCTTCATCACACATAGCAAATCCATGGAAAAGCCTACCAAAGGTTCAAGGGTCCTAGAACAGCATGGTGACATCTACAGTGGAGAATCACATACCTATCAAGAGACAACTCGTGACATGCAACTAGTTTGTGAGAAGCCCATACGGGCTGGGGTTGTTGGATAGCCCAAAGCACTAAACTTGCAGAGACCACAGATGTTAATAAAAAGGTATAACCCCAAAAAGGTCACTCAGGGCAGTAAGAATCGGACAACCCTGCTTATGTTGTGGGGCCCAAATTCTAGGCAGAGACTATAGCTTGTCAGATGGAAAAGACAGTACTGGGGGCCAGCAGAAATGCGATGTATTGATTCACCTGATGATCCAAGGCAGTGCTGCCCGGAGAAGAATTTGCGTTGAGCTTGCGATAAAGGACTTGGAGCTGTTTAAGTCATTCCCATTACTGATATGAATTAAGTCATAGAGTGACTTGGCACATTCAATAGCCAGATTTCTTTCAAACCACAGATTCAATGGGAAATTATTTTTCACGGGAAAGGGAGCACTTTCCCAGTCATGCTTTGGGGCAGTTCCCATAATGACATGTGAGGGAGTGTGTTTCCTTTGGCTTTCAAATCTATTTCTCCTGAGAATTTGAACAAGGCCTGAAAAATCCCACCAGCATCTGCAACGTAGTGTTTGTGGACAGCTGGGTGATGTGCTTGCTCGAAGCTTTGGGTTCGAGTCCCCCTGTCTTTGTGCTCCCAGCCGTTGTGTCCAAGAGGCACTGAGCTACGCCACATCTTCTCATTAGGGCATTCAGCCTTCTTAGTTTCAGGGTCTCTCTCGTCACATGGTTAACCTAGTTCATTTTGCATTTTCCAAAATATCATAAATAGGGTGCATTATTTTTTTTTCCAAGGGGAAGAATCTGGCTCAGTTGTTAATTTCCTCTGTTCTGTCAAGATTAGGCTAGTAATTCTGAGTAATTCTGGCTCATTTTTCTCAAGGGACTAGGCCTGAAATAATCCAGTGTTTATTTTTATACAAATTCTCACAGTGCTATAACATTTCAGTGACTTCCTGGGATGTTTCTAGTTTTTTTTTTCCCCCCACAAGGCAAGAGGCCATTCTCAGAGGTAGCTCCTTCATGTAAACCTAAAAATGGCCCTTTCCCACATTCCAGTTTATCAGGAAGTTTAAAGTTCAACAGTCCTCCTCTCTTTTCTTTCTTGTCACAGAGAAAGGAAAAAATAAGGGGCAGTTCCCGCATTTCGGCATGGCCATTCCCTCGGAGTGCTTGGGAACCTGGGAAAGCAGAGAGAGACGGGAGTGTATCTTGGCTGCAAGAGGAGCGCAGTGGGAAACAGGACGCTCCGTCATTCCCTGTGTCATTCTTGGAGTGACCCTGACCTCTTCCCAGCATTCTTGACCCCACCTCTAGGTTGGGGAAAACGATGTTCATCGTGTAGCCCTCAGAACATTCTTTGGGAGTCACAAGACACTGCACTCACATCAGTGGGAAGAGAAGCCTGCCCCACAGTCTCTGCACTTGGGGTCCAACCTGTCCTTTGTGGACCGGCCCTTCATTACTCATTTTCAGGAGCTCATGTTTTTGACCCGAGATGGGCTCCCAACCTCTCCCGTCTAACCCACCATTCTCTCCCTGCAGTCTTTCAGTGTCTGCTTCTGCTTCTCTGCCTATGAAATTTGGCTCAGTCAGTCTCCTTGATTTCCTCCTCCAAAATCGCACAGCTTTTTTCATTTGGTATTGCACCCGCGTTCATGTCCCTGTTGTGATACAATTTGACTTTCTTTATATCTTTAACACAGGGTAAGTCCACGGGAGAATTCAAATATCTCACCGATTCACCCTTATGAAAGTTCCTTAATCCTTGAAGTTCCATTTTCAGGGCCGTGTGACCCCCTGGACACACAGATGGTGAAGTTGTGTGCAGAATGTGATTCAGGTTCATTCCAGTGTACAAAGTAGATGGGAAAAATATGCTTGAAATATTTAGCCTAGAATGTTAAATTTGCTCCTAGAAGGCAAAAATTTTTTAGCTGTGTCAGGTCCAGAGCTATATTTAAACTTATTGTTTCATAACAGGTCTGGTCTATTTCGGTGCATTGTTCTCTGTACAAGGTCTCCCTGTAACCAGGCATTACAATAGACGGTTGCCAGCATTCTCCAAGTTTCTTCAGAGATGGATTCCTGATTGCTTGCTTCCTGCCCCAGGGATCCTTGCTGTTCAGATTGTCATTAAACAAAGCAGCCTCACTGGCGTTGTATCCTGACAAACAATTTGCACCTTGATAAACTGATTAAGAAAATGAGTTTGTTTTGATAATTGATCCTTGACTTGTGTTAAAGGACAACAAAACTTTAGAGAATTTCTATATTTGTGACAGCTGCTTTTCCTGGAATTTTAAAAATAATTTAGAAACTCTATTAAAAAACAACAAGTGATACGCACTTTCAGTTGCCAGCGAAATAAACTCTGGAGACTTAATGTAAAACATGATGATACGTAATATATTTTATACCTGAAAATTCTAGGAGTGTAAGATTTTGAATGTTCTCACTACACACTCACATGATAAGCATTTGTGGTGCTAGATATGAAAATTTTAACTGTTCTGCTTATCACAATGTATATTCATGTCAAAAACATGTGCACCTTCGATAAATAATTTTTGCTTGTGACAGAAAAGCAGAGAGCATCAAGACATAAGGCTGGAGACCCTGGAGAATATGTGTGTGTGTGTGTATAAAAATTATATATGTATTCGTAAATATATATATTTATAGTTATAAATTACGTATTTATATACATAAATTGATCAGAGCTAGCCAGTTGCATAAAACACAAGGTAGACTCCCAGCTCCAAGCTGTTTCTCTTCACACTCATTGTGTGTTCCCCACCAAGGAGAATCATGCAGTTGGTGGCACAGAGCTGTGGTTCCGGTACAGTGACCTGTAGAGAAAGCTTCACGTCAGATGGGTTATTCTGGTGATTCAGTATGTATAAAGAACCACACAGGAACCATTGTTGTGATTAACTGGGTTACAAAACAAAATTCCATATTGACAAGTGTTCTTCATTTCATGCTCCAAGCCAATAACTCTGTCAGTTACACAGCCTTTGGCAAGCAGGAGGAAAAGCTTCTCCCAATAAATCTATTGTAATCATGGAGTAATTTGACAGCCATTCCCCTGGTTTTCTTTTCTTTTTTTGTATGTGTTTGTTTAATTACATTTTGTTAGTTTCTTTAAGGGCTTAAGGGAAATTCATACAAATGTCAACAGATGTCAAAGAGTTCTAAACAAGAAAAGAGAAGCAGAAAATAAGAAAGACTTTTGGGAAGATTAGAAATAGCCACACATTTAGTCCAGGGAGAGAATTTGTGTGATTGTTTTGATGGTCTAATGAAATCTTATGTGTGGTGGTTATTGCTAAATAACATTAAAAATATGTTGGTCTAGCTCACTGTTTTAAAAGGAAAAGAGATTTTTAAAGCCATGCAAGTTAATGCTGTGACACTGAACTTTACGTCTATCAAAATATTGCTCTTTAGCCAACAGTGGGGAAAGACGTAACTGGATGTGAAAAACCGTAGGTGACCAACACTGTTACAAAACGTAAATCACCAGTATTTCTTGTGCTAACAAAAACAAAAGGAAAGGGTAGCTTCTCATATTGTTGTAGGACATTTTTATAAGGCTTGGAAAAAGCATGTTTCTGACATCTTGAACTTTTAACAATTCCCCTAGGAAATGGCCAGAGTTGGATTTTGATAGAAACAAATTCCCATTTTAAACTATAAGCGTTTTTCTTATTACTCAGGTAGTAGCCCTTTGGGCACTGCTACCTAAAGCCAAGCAAACACATTTATGTTTCTAACTAGTTAATGGAAAATGAGGTAAACAACAGAATTGCTTAAATATAGACTTTTCTCCTCACATAATCTGTCTCATTAAAATACTGTTAATATTCTGTCTCCTGGTTTTCCTTGAAGGAAATATTGTTCTACAAAATTCCAGTGAGACATGCCAAAAATAATGTCTGTGACAGAAATGGTAATTTCCTATCTAAATAGTTAAATTGAAAACTACTACATTTTATATTTCAAAAAAAGAGCATGACATTCTTTCCCATCATGAAATTTATTCCCTGAAGAGAAAACAGAGACCCAGCTAGCTTGGAATATTTGTTCAAAGTCCCAGGCTGGCACGAAGAGGGCAGAGGCGGATGCACGTGTCCTCTGCTCAGGCCCCCCTGCACTTACGCTGTGCCTTCATTACCTGGATGAGATCTAAGCCTTGGGAGATGTTGGGCTGCACGGAGTAGTCACTGGTGAGAGAAGCAGCTGTCCAGTAGGGTTCCATAACCCAAAGTCTAGATTTAAGTTGTGGGGTAATTATAGCTTGAGTCTGCAATATTCACATTCTGTATATATATAATATTGTATGTGGGAGGGAGAATACATAATGAAATTTTTTTTGAAGATTTTTTTCTTTTTTGGCCATAGAGGGAATCTCAAAATATGACTGGCTTTGTATCACATCAAGAAATAAAATTTTGTTTTGAACCTTCCATTTTTCTACTTAGTGTCTTTTCCTCTCACCATCTATTGCATGTCTTTCATCTGAGATCTACTACCCTATTATTTCCATTTGATCGTGTCACTTCAAAACCTGGATAATATCAATCATTTTTAATTTATTGTGAATTTGAATGAATGTGCTACTTCTCCTTTGAATATTTGTATTTTGACATTTTCATTATAGAAGAAAAGGCCATCATTTCCAATTTTAAAAATGAATTCAGACATTAACTTTAAGGGAAACAAGTTTCATTTATTGATCCCTTCTCTTTAAATCATGCAGTATGTGTAATTGTGTACTCTGCTTTCCTTACCCTAACACTGCCTCAGTGGTGTTCGCTTTTTTAGAACAATTACGGTAATCCCTCCTGTGTCAGTTGGTGAAGTATGATTAGCGTTTTTTTTATTAGATTCAATTAAATTCATGAACATTTTTTGATCCCTACTTTGTATAGATGTGTTATAGGAGGAAGGGATTGACGAGTAAGGTCATTGAGCCACTGAAAGTTCTTTCATGTCCCACTGCATGGTTTTGGGTAAACTGGGACTTGAACACCAACGGTCTCACATCCTATCTTCCCCACGCAGAACATGGTCTCCCAGTCTTTGGCTGCCAGTTCCAAGAGTGCATGATGCTTGAAATGACTTTGTGATTTCTATGGGATAATACAGGACACTGGTCCTCACACTTAAAGACACAGGATTATTTAGGGTCAAAAAAATCATTTGTTTTTGTGAGTAGCGGTTGTGAAGATTTACTATTAGAAAAATTAGAGCTGATGCTGTAGCCTAGTGGCTAAGGTCCTCACCTTGCACAAGCTGGGATCCCAGAGTGATTTGTATCCCGGCAGCCCCACTTCCCATCCAGCTTCCAGCCCATGGCCTGGGAAAGCAGTTGAGAACAGCCCACGGCCTTGGAACTCTGTACCTGCGTGGAAGACCTGGAGGAGGCTCCAGGCTGCTGGCTTTAGATTGGCTCAGCTCCAGTTGCATCTGCTTCTTGGGGAGTGAACCAGTGAACAGAACATTTTTCTCTCCATCTCTCTGTAAATCTGTCTTTCCAATATAATTTTTAAAAAATTAGAGCCAATAAATTTATAATAGCACTGAAATCATTGCTTGTAAGTTCAAATAGCATAGTTATTTCTTTGAGATGTGTGTATAATTTCCAAAAAACCATACATTTAATGAAGGGAATGGCATTTTGTACATCGTTTCAAGTATCTTTTATGTCATGTTTAATGCAAAGCATAGGAAATTATTTATGCAATTTATCTGTTTTTGGTTAAAATATTTTACAAATCTGGTTGGTGCACATGCGTAGTTTTCAATGGGCTGTATCTTTTAATAGCATTTTCAGTTACAGATATTCTTTATTGATAATACACCAAAATTCAACATGGTAAGCAGTTCTTAAAGACTTTGCAACTTGGTCCAGTGCAGTAGCCCAGGGACTGAAATCCTTGCCTTGCACAGACTGGAATCCCATATGGGCTCCGGTTTGTATCCTGGCAGCCCCACTTCCCCTCTTGGTTCCTGTTTGTGTCCTGAGAAATCGATCAAAGATGGCCCCAAGCCTTGGGACTCTGCACCTTGTAGGAAACCTGGAGGAGGCTCCTGGCTCCTGGCTTCGGATTGGCTCAGCAGCCACTTGGGGAGTGAATCAGCAGGCACAAGATCTTCCTCTCTTTCTCTCCTCCTCTCTGCGTATCTGACTTTCCAACAAAAATATATATTCTTTAAAAAAATAGGTTATTTGCAACATAGAACTTTATATACTCTAATAGATTTTGCATTAAAACTCAATGGTGTTATGCTTAAGTTTATCTTTTCCTCTAACCATAGTTTTTTTTTTTAACACTATACATTGATGATTTGGAAAATATTGGCTCATTATGTATGTCTACCAAAGGTTGATACAGGTACATATATACTGTAAACGAATCACCTTTGTTAACATTAAGAAAATTTATCAGACAGTCTTTAGCCCCAGAGAAACTGTCAGAATGACAGCTAAATTTTTTTTTCCAAATTTATCATTTATTTTAGAAAGCTTAAATTTTGCCTTTGGGGAAACATATTATTCAGGTATTTTCCCCAAGTGTCAGAGCCAATTTTGTCGTTTGGAGGAAATCGTGTGCCAAATAAGCCAATGTGAATAACCACAGTGTTCTCTCAGGTCGAAATTGTGTCCATGCAGGTAAACGGCTGATTCAGTGGGAAGCTGAATGGCCACATAGTGCTTTTCTTGGAGACAATCTTTGCCCTTCTCTGTCGAATGCACTTTAGATTTGTTTTCTATCAAATTAGGTTATTTTCTTTACTTGACAGGGGAATGGGATGGAAGGAGGGAGGGAGAGAGGTGAGGTTTCCATCCTTGTGTTTACAGTTCAAGTTCCAATGTCTAGGACTTACCCGGATGGGTCAGGCCAAGGCTTCAGTTCCAGGTCTCAGTTGGTCCTGCCAGGTACCTGACTCATCCCTGCTGCATCCCAGAATGCAACAGCATGAACCTGGAGTGAGGAGCTGATGCCTACATATGGGCTGCAGGCATCGCAAGCTGCTTCCTCACCTCAAAACTGATCATCTGTCCCTCTTTTTCCTCTTTGGACACACGAAATATTAAAACAAAATGCATACCTAGGGATTACAGTGCTGTGAAGCTGAACTGAAGTTCGATACCTGTTAGCAGTTTTAAAGACATAAGTTTACTTTTGGGATCCTGGTTATTTATAAACAGTAAGTTAGGGAAAAGCAGAGTCTTTAGCTGTAGTCTTCTCTGTGACTACTTCCATCAGATGCCTGGGCAAGGATATTGTGAATCTTGAAAGTCATTTGACTACTTATCAAGTTGTATTTAAAAGATACAGGAATATTAAATTTCTATATGTCTGTGTTGGTGTGCCACTGAGCATTGGAATAGCTTTTCTTTTAATTTGTATTTTAAAATCAATAAACCTCAGACATTATACTGCAGTAGAGTACTATTATTTTACTTTTATATTTTAGCATTATATTTTTTTCAAGACCCTGAGCCCTGCTCCCAGTAATCACAGTTGGCATTTACAAAACAGCATGCTAGGTTCTAAGTTAACCCCCCTGTGTAGCCATTATTTTGCTTAACACTTTGAGGTAATCTATTAAATACTCCAGAAAATCTTACTGAAACTTCCAGAAGTGAATTACTAATAATGGGGAGAAGATAGACTTTTTTTTTAAAGATTTATTTTTATTATTTTTTCATTGGAAAGGCGGATATACAGAGAGGAGAGACAGAGAGGAAGATCTGTCCGATGATTCACTCCCCAAGTGAGCACAACGGGTCGATACTATGCCAATCCGAAGCCAGGAGCCTCTTCTGGGTCTCCCACGCGGGTGCAGGTTCCCAAAGCTTTGGGCCGTCCTCGACTGCTTTCCCAGGCCACAGGCAGGGAGCTGGAAGGGAAGTGGGGCTGCCGGGATTAGAACCGGCGCCCATATGGGATCCCGGGCGTGCAAGGCGAGGACCTTCAACCACTTGCGCGAAGATAGACTTTTTTTGAGTTCTATAAAACAAACTTTTCATGCATTTATGAGTAGTTAGAACTATCTGCATACTGTAGAAATATATGCTGTGCATGTAATCACATGTATTTACCAAAGTAAATTCTCATGAAGATTTTCTCCATCGATGAGTGAGGGGGTAGTTCAGGGACACAGCTGAACACATTGCTCAGAAGATCACCATGTAGAAGTTTGGAAGTAATTAAGATGGGAGGAATTTGCCTCACTTTCAGTGTATGCACTTGTGTTTATTGGAGGGCGTGATCTTTCTTCTAGTCCCTGAAGAAATTGACATCTGTATCTGATTTAATGTACTTCTGTTTGTTGATCATTCATGCAGAGGAAAAGACCCTGGTACATCCAGGAGCACATTCAGTTTTCCTGGGACTCACAGCCAAGACCCTGGGAAAGGGCTCACACATTTGCACGCATTTTGGCAGATTCACTTACAGCTTGCTGTCCTTTGCCTCCAGACTTTCGATTGATGAAAATAAAGGTCGTGTTATATTCTGTTATAGTTATCTCAAGATTCGCATTGTTAGCATTAAACGATGAGCTCGTACCCTGCCTTGTCACTTAGTTTTGTCCTGAATTCTGGATTAAGCCTGGATCAAGCTCTAGAGAGAACATATTCACTATTATGGTGTGTCAGGGAAGCAAATAAAGTGTGATCAGATCACCGTCCATCTCCTGCAGATGTTAGTCTTTCTGTAAGGGCGAGCTAATGCTCTGTTAAAAAGCTCTTTAGCAGGGATATTTCAAAACCTGGTTTTGTGCTGATGCTCAACTTTAATAACTAAGGCTTCTTTCCATGTTTTTTCAAAGCCTGACAATAATGGTTCCATAATTACTGAACTAATGTTATCAATTCCAACAGATATCACATTTATTAAACAGAAAATGCTATGTTGCTGTTCATCAGAAATGTGCGTAATTGAAATATGAAAATGAAGTCTGTTGGAGTGTGTGATTCATCATGAATTCTGCAAGCCCTACACTAACTCTCCTTTTCCTAATTAAACTGTCACACTGAAATCTTATAATTAATGCAAGCACATCCCTTATACTAGGTTTTCCACCCGCATGTAAAGCTCAATTCAGCAGAAACTGCAAGATCCTTCTCCAGGAAGAGTGCAATCTTTTGCTTTGCTCGTCTTTCATGCAAAAATCCTGCCCTTTTGCACAAAGTATCATGTGGCACGAGGTTTCTCTTCTCTGCAAGATTATGAGTGGATGGGGATGGTGGGTTTGTCAGGGAAGCTGGTAATCCCTGCTTGGATTTTTTTTTTTTCCTGAGAAAAGTGTTAAGAGTTAGAATAGGTCTCCTGTGATCTGTCTGGTTTGTGTATTTCTATACTGTTACTGGACCTTGTGCTTTTCTTGTTAAAATTTAAGGATGGGTGGACTCTTTCATAATTAAAGCTTTGGAAATGTAGATTTTTGCTGCCGATCTGTAGTGTTGATGATAGAAAGTAATTGATGAGATTTTTAAAAATTCGTCGGATAAAGACTATGCATAAGAATCCGCATTTTGGCCAGTTGTGAATTTTGCTTTGGTGAGGAGATATTCTAAGAAACAGGAGCTAGATAGTTTTGCTTAGCTTCTACATTTAATATTCATATACTTAATGGTCATCTGGCCTGTTTGCCATTATAAGTTATGTAGGACTCAGTCTTACTAATTGATGTTGATTTGTAAGTATATGAGGTTCTCATTCTGTGGTTCAGTAGACTCCACAAGCCTCATTAAATTAAACATCTAATTCTTAAATGTGGTCCGTTCATATAAACACACACATTCATTTGCCCATCTGAATTTGGATGGGTAGAGTTGACTGAGGGGCAGGAAGCATCTTCAGTCCTAATAGAGGTTCTGGCTCGGAATCCTTGACCATCGGGCTGTCCTGAATGCTAGAATATGCTCATGTGTGAGACTGGCTTGGGAAGAACTGGTGAAAAGATGCTCTATTTATGTGTCCCCTGACATTTTTTTTACACTAACTGATATTGTTTTTATTATATTTTAACAGTTAATGTAATAAACATTTTTAACATACGTAATGTGCATACCAGCCAGGACCCCCTTGTTTTTCATGATCTACAAGACATTCTTGATTCCTGGTTATTTGGATGTTAGTAAGAAAGTGCCACCTGCGGTGTTTCTGATAGATTTGCGTGTTCCTGCCTCTCTCTGGCTTTCTGGTTTGTTTTAATCTCTCCGTATTACTCCTCATCGTCTAGTTGCTTATCTCTGTCTAATGGAGCCCAGGTGTGGAAGTCTGCCTCTCTTTAACACACACACACACAATTTCTTTGTGTTGAGCAGTATTTGAAATTTTGAAAGATGAAGTATTTGCACAGCAGGATTTACAGATTAGGATGAAATTCATCATTATTTGTAGGAGTTATTTGGTCTTTACAAAATGCTTCTCTGCCCTTTGATGTGGTCTGTCCAGTCTAAAATTGTTGATCCTCAGGAGGAAAATAATGTCTTCTGGTTTTATAATAGAGAAAAATCTGGTGTTCTCCAGCATCTTCTGTGATAATCGAGTTTTTCTTTTCATATGAAAAGCTTACTAAAGCATATGTCATTAAAAATGTTTAGTCTACACTATTGTGTACTTACTATTGGTTTTATTTTATTTTGTGGATATTTACTCTAAATCACATTTCCTTTGTAAAAAAATTCAGTTACTAGAAAGTCAGATATACAGAGTGGAGGGAAGACAGAGAGGAAGATCTTCTGCCCACTGATTCATTCCCCAAGTGGCCACAACAGCTCTGTCTGAGCCAGTCTGGAGCCAGGAGCCTGCTCCAGGTCTCCCACACAGGTGCAGAGTCTCAAGGCCTTTGACTGCCCTCAACTTTTCCAGGCCATAGGCTGGAAGCTGGATGGGAACAAGGGCCACGGGGATTAGAACTAGCACCCATATGGGATCTCGGTGCTTGCAATTCAACGACTTCTGCCACTAGGCTACTGTTCTAGGCCCTACATTTTATAAATGATGCAAAGTAAGACTTCCAATTGTTTTTTTTTTTTGGTAGATGGATGGTCAGTTACTTGAACACCATTTATCTTTTAAGAGTCCAACAGCTAACACAGAAATGAAACGCTACCGTTATACCTAGCATGGCTCGTCTGTGTCACTCAATTTTCAGCTAATTTGTAGCACTTTGTCAGGTGGGTAGTATGGTCTCTATTTTCTCTCTGGGCACCTTTTGTTTTTTCCTCTGCCACACAAGGGCTGCTTAGGTACTTGCTGTGTCTGTAAATTTTGAATGTCACATTTTCCCCTTCAATTCCATAAAGGGGTGGAAACAGATTTCCTGAATTATATGGTAAACCTTTCATCTTCAAGAAAAAATTGCCAAATTCCCAAGCACACATTTTCATTGCTTCATGTGAACCAAATAGTAATCATGTTAGAAAAAAAGGTAATTTATCTTCTTAGTGGGGGCTATTATATTGACCTGTTTCTTTTTTATCACTCAGTTTTATTTTGAAAATAATTTATGGCTTTTAGGAAACATGCATGTGCAAAACATAAAATTAATGATATAATCTCAAGGTGTGGTGGCTATGTGTAAGTTTTGATGTACACCTTTTCTTTGTTTATGCATGCTAATACAGATTTCAATATTACAAAAATAAACCTATAGTGAACTTGACATTTTACTGCTTCTTCCCTTAATATATTGTGACCACTCTTTAATGAAATGATTGTTTTGTAAGGTAAGAATATTGCATACACCATGTTTTATTCATATTATGTGAGCATTTATAATGTTTTCATCTATTTTAAAAATTTTTTATAGAGCAAATTGGAGGTATGTCATTTGCAAATTCTTAAGAAAAATAAGAAAGTAAGAAGTAATGGTGGAAGGGAGGATAAAGTGAGAAGTATGTTCTTAAAGCTGTATTTATGAGATACATGAAATTTGTTCCTTTTTTATAAATAAAAGTTAAATAGGAGATTATTTTAAAAGTGAAGCAGAGAGAGCGAAAACCCAGTTTCCATCTGCTGATGGCCTTTCCAGATTGCTGCAGCACCTAGAGGTGAATCACACCAAAGACAGGGACTTGGGACTAGGTTGGGTCCTCCCACGTGAATGGCAGTGACCCACTACCTGAGGCATCACCCCTTGCCTCACAGGGTTCATACTCTGAGGATGCTCAGACTGGAGGCGGAGCAGCTCGACATGGGCTGCAGTCATTGCCAGCTAGTTCTTAACCACTGCTCCAAAGGCTCGTTTATTTTTAACAGTATAGGAAACCCTAGAATAGTTACCTTTTAGTTAAACTTTACTCACATTGATGATCATGGCTTTTGTGAATTCAGTTGAATTATCAGGGGAATTATTATGTGCAATAAAAATATGAGTATCCTGAAGACAGCCAAGACAGGGGTGACATTTATGTATGTACAATGACATGTATGCACATTATATATGTACAATGACATTTCTGTATGTAACACTGCTCTTAGTTCCTGCATGTTTATATGGACAGCCTGGATTTGACTATCCCAATGCAAGATCTCAACGTGTGTAGAGCCAGGAAATGCTGAAATGAGAGCAGGGCCTGTTGGAGGTCCCTCCATTCCACACTCTGCTAGCTGTTCTGTGTTTAGATGCCTGTCTGTCCTATACTTGCAGAGCTTTCCTTTGGAAACGCTGGCTGGCTGGTAGCCAGCTGTTGGATGGTGTGAGATGCGTCATGTGATACCCAAGGGACAACAAGAGAACAATGCTTTCCTCATGGACCCAGGAACCCACTCATTCTCTCTCAGATAGCCATGCTCTCTGCGTCTCCTTTTTGCTTGTTGTCTACTACAGATTCCTCAAGCCTCTCTCAGTGAACTCAAGTAGAGAGAATGGTTTCTAGGCTTTTTGTCTGCTGCTTTCCACCTTTCTGAGATGTGGACAGATGCTTTCTCAACTAGTTTTGAGATGAAAGCTCTGTAATTAATGTATGCCCGTTGGACAGTGCCTGTTAAGAATAAAATACTCAGTAACTGTTAATTGACATTACTGTTAGTTAATGAGTAGGAAAACAGCGTTTCTGGTAGCTAGGAGCAATATTGATACCACTGTTGAGTTTGGCAGGTGACTGGATGTTGGTAGCCTCCTCTTCTTCCTCTGGGGTCTCAGAGAGGAGAATTCAGTTGTGGCAGAGTCATGGCACATTCAGTTTCTATTTGGACACTGCTTATTGAACTCAGCTACTATAGGACAGACAATGCTACTTGGGTGCAAAGAATTAGAAATGAGAGAAATGTGTATTTCTCGACATTTGTGTTAACTTGTGCAGGTTTGTGCATTTCCACATCATTTTGTGATAACTTCACATAGATGATGTATTTTTTTTAGCTAAATGAGATCTGGGCATGCCTACTACGCTTGCCTCACACAGGTTACTGTTTGTATATTTAGAATTTTCAGTTCTCATGGCAAAATTTGGCCACATAAGTTCCAAAATCACTTAGTGGCCCATCTACTGTTGTGAAGGGTGTCTTATGCTCCCCTGAATTAACTCTAGCATGCATTTAGATATTTTCTTTCTTTTTTTTTTTTGCCTTCATGGACAGATAAAAGGTTGACATTCCCATGATAAAAATGTCTTCATATATGTGAAGACAATAATTAACTCATCTCCTAGGTCTTTATTTGAAAGGCTAAAAACTCCAGTCTCTTTAACCTTTCCTTTCAGTTCATTTTTTGAAAGAATTGGTTTAAAGTGTTTTTAGACTTTGTCTTCTTCTTAACCTGAACTTTCACCTCTTCAACTTGGCATTTCTATTAAAGATGGTGAGGTTTTCTTTCTATAGGACACAAATTGATTTAATTATAATGCTGTTTAACAATAATGCAGTGACTATAGACATCAGTATAAATTCAAGATGTCTCCATAACAACAGTTGTTCACTCATGTAAGACACATACATTGCTTAATATCTGCCAGGTGCTGGCCTAGGTGCAAGCGAAACAATGTTTTCTAAGAAGTTTCATAAAGAGAACATTCTAGTGGAAGGGAGAGGCAATAAAAGACAACAGGAAGGTGCATGACATGATTTAAGATTGTAATAAAAATGACCTAAAAATCTACTATGTTGAGACCTGTGCAGTGGTATAGCAAGCTAATCATGTGTTTGCAGCGTAATTATCGCAGACGAGTGCTGGATCATGTCCTGGCTGTTCCACTGTCAACCCAACTCCCAGCTCCTTGCTTATGACCTGGGAGAGCAGCCCTGAGTGGCTCAAGTTCTTAGGCCCCTGCCCTCATGTGAAGGACCCAGAGGAAGCTCCTGGTTTCAGATGGGCTCAGCTGTGGCCATTGCAGCCATTCCGGGGAATGAACCGGCAGATGGATGTTCTCACTCTTCATTTCGGCTTTGTGTAAATCCATCTTTCAAATAAAAAAATCAAAAAATGATATTCTATAGACAGGAGAATTATGCCAGAATGCTCATCTTTAGCGATCTGAAGAACAGTAAGTTAAGCAGAACAAAGCAGTACATGGTGTCCCAGTGCTCAAATCTGTGCAGAGCTGAGCGAGTGATGGCCTCTGTGGTCCAGGAAGGCAGCGAGGTATTGAGTGGAGCCAGATGGCTTCGAGAGGCTGGGGCACAACATCTGTAGAAGGCACTCGCATTCTATTCCAATTATCACGTAGCTAGAATCCACTAAGTGGATATACACTAGATAAAGCTGTAGTAGAACATTCTCCAAAATCTTCATGGCTTTTGTGAAACTGGACAATTACAATGACATGCAGAACTAGGGAAATTATTTGGTAGATTTGATTTTCTCATGCTCCATACATATCTCTGAAAGCAAGGATGTCTCTCTTCCCTCCGTGGCTGAACTTCAAGAGCCCAAAAGAGGCTACGTGGGTAATGCCCTGCTGCGGGAAAGCACCAGATGCTCGCCAAGTGGGGCATTGTGTTTGGAATCCAGGAAAGCTCTGCCTTGGCATCAGCCTCGGATGTGTCATGTAAATCAGTTATTCTGAGAGATAATTTCGCGTATCTTCTCTCAAACCAGGAGTGGAGACTGTGGTCAGTACAGAGTTTGAAATGAAACAATAGCATTCTCCGGTCCAACCACTCATGAAACAGGAAGATACATGCAAAATAAATACATACGTGCGTGACATAATTCATTAACTGCTAAAGTACAATGGATTTGACTTTGATAATTTTGTTCCTTTATTAGTCCATCTCTTATTCTTCAACATTTACTCAAAACTGGTATTTTTTGGCAATCAGTACAGTTTTTATCTTTCTGCTTTGAAAAACCAAATGCTTTTTCCATTGGTGTGATTATTAGTATTTTAGGAACATTGAGTCCTATATTTTTTATTGCAAATGTAAGTGCTCACTAACACACAAGCATTAAACTAAAATAACTATTCTCGGATAACCTAGAGATCTAATCCACATATTTTTTCCTTCTATGTGAAAGCATATCCGGATTTTAAATAATGATTTACAAATGTGGTTTTGTATTTCAAGTTATTTCGGAAATTGGAGATTTATTGCGTCGTGTGTAATGTATAGAGAAATCTTGCCATCAAGATAAAGACCCTGATAAAGTGGTTAATTTCTCACAGTGAAGTCAATCATATGTATATATTTCTAAAAAGAAAGGGCTGATGTTTATTCTGCTTTAGTTTGAACCTGACTCATTTGTTGCTTGATATTTACCAGGATTTGTGTTGGTAAATTTTTTCAACCTTTTGAACAAATTGACTCCATGTGCAATTAAGACTAAAATCGAGCCCTTAAGCTGTGTGCTCAGTAGTAAAAATAATCACAGCAGAAACAAAATGATTCACCTCTCACGTTTCCAGAGGAATGGGAAACCGTAGTTTGACCACCGAGATGCAACATTTGGTGGTAATGTTTATCAGCCCTAACATTTCTAATGTCTTTCTTTTTCCCTAGGAAAGTGTCCATCGGGTTTGATTCATCAAATCTTTCTCAGCATCTTCCCATTGCGATACGCTTGTCATGCCTTAAGGTCAGGGAGCTGGCATGTCCTTGCATTCTAGCTATTGGAGGATGTGTTTCTATGGGTTAGCAGCAAAGCCATACTGAAGGACTCCACCTCCCATCATCCCCAGATAGAGGCAGACTTTTGCTGACAAGGCCATGCTGAACATATTGCTACAATTAATGCTGGATTAAATGCCAAGGCAATCTCATGATAAGTTTAGTTTGCCAGGGAGGAAAATGCAACTTATAGAGAACTATGATTTCCCAAAGGACTAATTTAACAACAGAAGCGCTTGAGTTGTGGAAGCAGAGATGATGATGGGGCTTTTCCTTCATGTTCCCCGAGATGGTTCTAACTCCCAAGCAATGAGGATACTTCAGTTTATCCTCTTGATCCAGATGCTGTCATTCATTTTGAAGGGTGCTTTAGATTATTCTTTCCTTTTTCAGTGAATGCTAACTGACTAATTTCTCACACAGGTAGCTTCAAAGAAAAAATACCTCTTGCATATCTCACATTGCTTTCTCCTTTTCATAAATTCAACATGCAAATCTACATTGAGCCATTTTTTAAAGTGTATTCATATTTCAAGGATAAAAACTACACAGCTGTGTTCTGTTTTGGGTTATTTCAGAGGTCATCTGAATGCACACATTCTTCTTTCACCTCTGGAAAAGGGGGAACACACAAACCACCTTGGTGCCAGGAGCTAGCATCAATAGTGTAGCCCCAAACACAGCTAGGTGTAATGTGCTCCATTGGGGTGGTGGATCTCTATCCAGTATGCCACTGTGCCTAAAGAGGTAGCAATCTCCTCTCAAAGGAGTTATAGGGGATATTTTGAAGTAGAAGTTTTCATGGTTGTATTGCCAGACCCAAGGGTTGTAGTAAGGAGCCAGAAGGAGTAAGGAAAAGCCAGAAGTCAGGTAATCGATTTTAATTTCTGACAATGGCTAACTGTGGGAACACATAACCAACTTGTATATTTTTATACTATTGTCTCAGCTTTAGCCTTGGAGAAATGCAAGTCTTGTTTTTTTTTTTTTTTTGTAGTATCTGAGTTAAAGTATGAAATTACCTACATCAATCCAGGTTATTTTGTCTAAACAATATTTTTAGCTGAAATGAAAATTTGCTAGTTAATAGGAAAGTGTTTTGGCATTATCAATGACTAACTTTAAATGTGATCCTATAGCAACTTGAAAAATCAATTTAATATGTCAAGATGTTTTTTGATGGGTATATTTTGATGCATCTTGTCTATCTTTTGCCGATTTGAGTGAAAGTGGTTGATACTTTCTCTTCAGGAGTTTATCCATGCTAATGAAAATACTTTTACTTTCTTTGAAAAATGGATGTTTTTATACAATTAGAAGTTTCAGAATTCACCTTTGTTTTTCATTTTTATGTAAGTCAAAACACCAGACAAGATATGCCTTTACAGGAAAGGAAAATAAAAGGAAGGGAACAAAAAGCCAAGGCTTTCCTCCTTCAACACTCTGTCTTTTCAATCACACATTTGTGGAAATGAGAATGAGAACGTGTCTGTGTTTGGAGCATCAAACTTCAGTCATGATGGCTCTGTGCTGCGAGAGCCGGCCCTGCAATTGCTCTCTTGTAGCAGCTCGGGTGGAACAATCACAAGTGCATATTGTGCTGGCTAAGCTGGGGACAGCGGCGTTCAACCAACCTGCTCTGCAGAAGGCTGGCTGCAAAGAGCTAGCTCCAATACCATCCCCAGGGATCATCATGATTGCCAGGACCAATCGTCCTGGTTGTATGCTAGAATTCCAATAATGTTTTGTGTCACCTAAAGTCGTTTCTATCCCACTCTTCTTTCTTCCTCTCTCTCTTTCTCTGTGTCTCTCACGCACACGCACATACACTTCTTTTTTGGTGAATGATATCCTCTAAAATGACAGGAGACTGTTGAAGAATCACCGTAATATTCCGTGAACAGTATCACTGACTTGTATTAAAGGATACTCAGAAAGAACCCTAGGAAGATTTCAAAAATATGCACACCCAACTCTAAGCATTTCGAAAGCCCCATTTATCTTGAAACACAGACTACATTAAGCCTACAATCATGTTGTCTTGTCTTCTGCTTGGCCCCTTTTTTTCTTAAACATTTCGTATTTTATTAGCACATTTGTTTGGGGAGAAGGGTGAAAAGAACAAGTGAACAAACCTCCATGTACACCGCGTGTGGGTAATTGTTGCTTGTTTTCCAAACGTGAGGCAGATGAGATAAAAACTGCTAGTTGTCATCAATGTTGAGCCGTCGATTTCAGGATCCTGTAACAGAACTGATGGTTCAGTGACCACTCTAATGGTGCTGTTCCTGTGAGGGCAGCTTTCAGAGCTGCGAGCCCAGCCCTTCCTACATCTTCATAGATGCTCAGTGTGCTCCATCACAGTGCATGCCCCAAAGCTCAAGCCTGGCTACATCCCCACACGTGTCATGTCCCTGAATGGAACTCTCAGCTCTCCTCATGGACCTCACAGAAACCATTTTCTTCTTTCTTTCCCATCTTGGCTAACGGCACCTCCGTATTCTGTCTGTGAATGTTGTCTTTTCCTTGACATTCATACACAATTGCGAGTATTTCCAATTCTACTTACAAAGTATATTTAAACACAAATTCTCTCACCCTCACCCTGGTACAAAATTCTCTCCTGGACTGAGGAAGCTTCCTGAAGGATATATATATATATATATATTTTGTTCATCTCTCCTATTGAAACTATTTTCCTAGACAAGACCACTTTATGTCAACATTCTCCTATTGCTTTCATGGTAAAAACTCCCTATTGCTTTCTGCATCCTGCAGTATTTATCTATTTCTTATGTTCCTAATTTGGTTCACATCATGGCCATTTTTTAAAAAAAAATTAACTTATTTCTATTTGAAAGGAATTTTACAGTCAAGAGCCAGATCTTTCTCCTGTTGGTTCAACCTCCACATGGCTAAATGAGCTGGAGCTGAGCTGATCTGAAACCAGAAGCCCCCTCCAGGATTCCCACATGGCCACATGGGTATAGGTTCCCAAGGACTTGAGCCATTCTCTTCTGCTTCTCCAGGTCATAAGCAGAGAGCAGGATGGGAAGTGAGGCAGCTGGAACTTGAACCATCACCCATATTGATTGTCGGGACCATTAGCCTGTTGCGCCATAGTAATGGCCTCCAGCTTTGCTCCTATTATCTTTTCAGCCTTCATGACGCCAGCTTCTTCTCTTTTCCTTGGGACTCTCTTTAAATGTTTCTTAGCTACACATTCAAAGACCACCTCTCTGAAGAATTATCCAATAATTCTACTTCCTTCCTTTTCCCAGTATCCATCTTTATTACCTCACTCAGCTTTACTTCTTAGATGATCCTTAAACATTCTTGTATGTTACATTTCGGTCAGTCTTCTCCCATCTGAACAGGGACTATGGCAGCTTTTTTTTTTTTAATCATTGAGTATTCCATGCAAAAAATAACATCCATCAGAAGGCAAGTGCTCAGTTAACATTTACAGAATCGATGCTGGTGAGCAGTTTCACGGGATGCAGTAATGAAACTTGTGAAGCGATTTTTTGCTTTACTTCTATTAAAAAAACTTGAACAAAACTGGTGATAAACACAATACTTATTAAAAACCAAAATGTGATAACTCAGCTAAGAGAAGTGAAATAGCAAAACTCAGCAGAGTCAATCACTAAATTATGAGATTTAAAAAATATTAGTTTGTATTTCACTTTTGAATGACTCATTCAGTACACAAGCTTACTAAATTTCAAGGATTGAAGAAGCAAGCCAGTAATTAAAACCCTGACACAGTCCTGAGTCCAAATGATCCCCGAGTCCATTCATTGCATGAGTAAACATTGAAATCCATCGGATTCTTTCTATTTAATTAGTGGAACATATGTCATTCCCTTTACATTTCAGAGCACTTCTGCAGATAAAAAGACCGAGACAGTGAGATTTGGACATTGACCAAAGATCCTGCTGCTCTCGTGCAGTAGAACCTGGAAAATATTTTGCTGTAAAGATGGGACTTTCCATGTGACTCTTCAGTTTGTGTCTTCCTACCCGTTATTTGGGCATTCGTGTAAGCCTGTCACTGAGATAAAGCATCAAGAGAGGCTTTAAAAAGCTGAATTAAAGTCTGCTAATACTGCGACTTTAGGTGCAGGCAGGGTATCCAAGTGCTCCCACCTCCTTCCTCAGCAGTGGTTTGTGTGTCCTATTTCACGGCCTGGAATTTTGATCAAACTGGATGATAGGAAAAGTACCCATCCTTCAATAACAGCTCAGAGATAAATGACCAGAGCTGGCAGGGGTCGCTGTGGAGGAAGCACCATAAATTTCAGGCGGAATCGACTTGAGAAGGCAAGCTGAGGCCAAAGAATCACAGCTGTCATTTGGCTGTGGGAAAGAGTTCAGAGGTCCCTTCTACTGTTCATTCCCATGAACTTGAGGTTCTCACAGGGGCACTCCGGGAGGGGACGCTACATTCTCTGTAGTAATGTGAACCCAGCACATGACTGATTGCTGGTAGTTCATCAACAGGTTATGATGGAATTCCAGACCTGATTTATTTCTTTTCCTGTGGTTGGTTGTATTCTCACAGACACACATAGACACAGTGAATAAATCTTATAAAATTCAGCCCAAATCATTCCAATCAAAATTTCACTACCTACGAAGTCTGTACAGTTAGAAGCATAATATAACTTGTTCAGGTTTATGTAGAAACAAACCTCTAGCCTCAAAGGCGACCTTTCTTTATGTGGTGTAAAATCTAGGCTAAGAATTGGAGAATCAATTCCTTTTGTCTCAGAAGAGCATACCTTAATACAAATACATGTTTAAGATATTCTAGAGACAGAATCTTCTATTAATCTAAGGAAATTTTGAGTTTTCAAGTTTGGAAAACATCTGAATAATTTTGGAAGTGTCATGCTTCCCTATTTGTGATGACAGTTGTGGAGTTTTGAAATTTGGTGGTGAAAGTAATAACCACTATAATGAAAATGAAGCACTAACGTTAGGTCAGTGTGTCCCAGGTGAAATTGTGCATCATTTGTCCTTGTTGACTAAAGTAAATCTTAGAAAAAAAAAAAAAACAACCTCATAGCATAGGGACTTTCCTGAACTTCATTTCATTGGCTGGTAAATTGATTAGCAGGAAGATAGAATAATTTGCTCAAGGCCAAACAGCTAATATGTGGACACTTGAGAAAGTTAAAAGAAAATTGGTTTTAAAATAATTCAATTTGATGCAAAAGATTTTGGAATTGTTGCATGTTAGAAGCCTTTGGAAGGTTAGTATGAAAAAATTGCATGGATTTAAAAATTCTTTTATATGAAAATAAACTGTTAATGCAGTTTTCCATGAACTTTTGCAAGTTCCCTTATATTTTGCAGCCAGGGCTCAAATTCAAGCAGCTTTCCTCCTGCTAATACATTATATGTTTAATTTATGAATGATTTATATTTCTGTTATAACTTTATAAACTTGTAAATGATATTCTTATTATATAAACTACATATTTTATGTTGCATGCACTTATATAACTAAAGTATGACTATACCTACACAATTAAGCATTTGTTGTATATAAGTACATATGCAGTATAATTCTAGTAATACAGTATACTGTAAAAATGGAAGCCAGCAGCAATTTGATGATAATTCAGACAGGATTATGAAGAACGTGTGCTTTAGTGAAGTTTCCAGAAATGAAACGAAGATGTTTTTGTGATATTAGAAGCTCTTTGGTGCTTAGTATGAAAAGGAAATGAGAAAAGAACTTGTGGCAGAGCATTGTAGAGTAACTCAGGAGTATTTGCTTTGCCATTAGTTTCACTAAATAACTTCTTTCCTTCACGTAAGAAAACAAGAAGACAAAGTATAGTTTTGCACATTTGTATTGCACTTTTTGTTCAATCCTTTAAGTCTTGAAATTGTGTATCAAATCTGAGACATTAAAGAAATTTACAGAAAATTAGAATTAAAACATAAGTTCATTACACTGGAAAATTTTTAAACTCCATAATTGATTCATAATATACATTTTTATGAGCTTATGGAAAACCCTTTTATACATGCTCATATTTACGTATTTTTGTAGATATTTGAACATTTGATTTCTCCTTGAAATTATTTATTTGTTTGTAGAGGGAAACAAAAAAGAGAGAGCTCCCGTATTCTGGTTCACTTCCCAGAATTGCTGCAGTGGCCAGGGGATGCTTGGTGGCTCCAACCAGGAACTCCACCCACATCTCCCACATGGCTTGTAGGGACCCATCTACATGAAACATCACTGCAGCCATGAGTGTCGTAGTTGGCAGGAAGCAGGGGCCGGGACGCAAGCCACGGATGCTGCCATGGGACACAGGTGTCTCCACCTGTAGGGTAAAAACCTCGTTGTCTACTTGTCTTTTGTGTTGTGAAAGTGGATCTTCTTTGAGACAACAGCTTGTTGACTGGAGCAGTAGGGACAAAACCTACAAAGATGCATATTTCTTGAGGACCATGGTGAATTAGTTTTCTTTTTTAAAATTTTTAAGTGATTTATTTTGCAATAACCATCCCAAAGGGCCTGGGATTTCCATCCCCCATCCTTTCACTGATTTTCTCTATTTTATTACAATAATATAGTCCTTTAGAACACAGCTGTGAGCCCATCGTCAAGATATATTTAACAATTTCTTTGGGAGTCCATCTTTGATTTGGAAGTAGAGATGCACACTACGTTATATCTTTACATCTTGATATAGTTTTTAAAAAAATTATTTTTAATGGAAATTCAGATATACATAGAGGAGGAGAGACAGAGAGGAAGATTTTCTATCCGATGATTCAATCCCCAAGAGGCTGCAATGGCTGGAGCTGAGCCAATCCAGAGCCGGAAGCCAGGAGCTTCTTCCGGGTCTCCCGTGCGGGAGATTTCCCTTCTGTCTTCTCCAAAGCCAAGGAACTACTTTGGTTTGTGTGTGTGTGTGTGTGTGTGTTCGCAGTTTTTGTCTCTCGCCGCACAGCACACCCAACAGCCCCAGTCAGTTGGGATTTTAGGAAGGTGTTCACTGAAAGTCTCAGGACGCTGTTTTCCTAGCATTGCTGGACACACACAGTAAGGAAGATTGAGAGTCTGGATGACATTTTAATTTCCAGAAGCCACTCATGGAAGTATGGGAACTGGAGGCAGGTTTGGGATCTGGATGAATAGATGGTGACCTGAAAGCCATTAAGCCTCTCATCTATGTCCGGGGCAGGACCATACCCGTGTTATGGCAGTGATGACATGTCTACATTAATGAAGATGCAGAAAGCTGTTCTCCTGGGCTTCCACAGTGACACCTCAGGGGCAGACTGGCCCTGGGCCTCACCTCAGCTGCTCTTCTGTCAGCCATAACCTTCGCCACAGCCTTGATACTTTCTCCTCATTAAGCAAAAGTTAGCATTGCACTTATTTATCTTTTGAAAACCATTAAAACACTTTCCTAAAATAAACCCAAAAGCTTGTCCACAAACACCTCAAACACATGATGGATGCTTTTGGTAAAGGATGTGAATCCAGAACTATATTTGGTTCTAAGACTACCTTGACAGAAAAAGAACCAGTCAGTATTTTTGGGCTTGGTACCTAATTAAGAGTTTAGGGGGTGTGGAGAGGAGTCACCGAGTTTAGGTAGAAGTAAGAAAAAAACAGTTCAGGCAGAAATTGCCAAGAATTTCCTTTTTCTTTTAACTTCCAGTGACTTTAAAACTTGCAAAGGACTCGCTGGACTTGTATGAGGTTGGTGCCTCCTCAAGCTCTCTGAGCCACAGACCACAGTTGATCTTGTCCAGTGGCCTCTGAAATAGATCTGTATGTCCCAATTTACATGTCCGTACTTTCTGCCGATAGATTTGTCAGCCTCCCAATTGGTGAAGATTATGAAATGGAGAAAAACCAGCTTGGTTATTGAGGAACATGGCCAGTGGAAGAAAATAACATACATACGTAGAATGGAAATGATTGCCCAACACAATTAGAACTATTTAAATGAAATTGCCAGGAAAAATAAACAGTGAGGAATGTAGCCATGAAAGGAACATGAAAGTGGTAACAGGGCTGGATAATAATCAAGCCTCACTAATTAATCCCTGAGACTCAGGTGCTTGTGGTTCACCCGCTGACAGTGCTGATTTGTGCTCAGGAAGAGAGAGGTGTAGATGGATTGTATTTACAAATCCGGGTGGTACATAGTCCTCAAAATGAGAACTGTACATTCAGATTCAGATTTTACTGCACAGAGTTATCTTGCTATGAAAAGATTAGATGCTCTTTAAAAAAATCTTTGATAATTCTGTAGAAAATACACTTATTAATAATACAAATGCTATGAAGTTTAAATGAAAATTCATCTGAAAAATGGTATAATAAATGCAAGGTATAATAAATTTATAGTATTAATACCATCGGTACAATGCTTATATTTCATGTTTATTCAGTTTATTGATTATAATTTTCCCTGATTTAAAAGAATACATGTTCATCTTAGGCAACTTGAAAATTAGAGAAAAAAGTTTGAAACCATTGTTGGGAAAGCCTTGCATTACCCTTTTCCATGTATATACATATTCATATTTATATGTATGTATCTTTACATAATCTACCTTTACTGTGTATAAAGCTACTTTAAGTTAAATATAAAAATTTCAGAGGCATCTTATATATTTTAATTTAGTGCCAGAAAGTAATTAAAAATAATGCCCTGCATAGACTCTTAGGTGAAATTGTGGCCTTGTATTCCAGATAAGCTGTACATCCTAAAGTTAGCCATTGGAACTTAACTACCAGGTAAAGGCCTGGCAAGTTCCCAAGATTTGAGCTGGTGCTGTGGTGTAGTGGGCAGGGCCTCTGCTTGAAGTGCCAGTGTCCCATATGTGCCTCAGTCCAAGTCACAGGAACTATTGCAGAGGAGCTGGGTCATCGTTCCTTTCAAAATATGAGATCATTATGCTGTCATCATCAGGCAGTCATTACTCAGTTGCAACTAAAAGAATGACGACAAGACAAAGAGCTATTAAAGAAATGATCAGAACTGTGGGCCGGTGAGCTGCATCATGAGAAGAAAGAGAAGCATTAGTTAATTATGTAATCTGTGCATTTCACTATTCAGTTGGAATCAATGATAATTCAGTTGGAATTGATGATTATTAAGCACATTTAACATAGGAAATTATATCCAACTCTTGGAAACCTCTATAGATCCAATAGAAACCTCATCACACTAGTTTCTCTTGACATAAACTCTGATGTGATTGTGAGATTAGCTGCATTTCTGTGCATGTCATTTTTGTTTTGCCCTGGTGCCTTTTTTTTGTTATGCTTTACCCATTCCAAGGCAGCTCATACTGGTGAAGTTTTTCTTTCTTTCTTTCTTTTTTTTTTTTTTTTTTTGTTAGTCAGTACAAACCTGCCTGTGTCTTTATTCTTGATACAGAATCTGGAATTCTATTGAGTTTTTATTCTACCTTGTAATTATTCCTTTTCTTAGAACTCTCACATTGCATTTAAAATCTCTTCATCTTCCCAACAGCAGCCCACTTAGTTACAGCACTTTCTTATACTGGAGTAAGCAGGATAGCTTAAACTTCCTGTTGCTGCCAGAAGTTAGTCTTCCCCTTGCCCAAGTCCCAGCTGCCATCTCCACTGTCAGTGTCACCCAGTAAAGGCTGGTGGTGTTTCACATACCTCCCTTTGCTGAAAAGCCACATTTGCCAAACCTTAGGCAGACACCAAGAAAGCCCTGCATGTGCTGCTTGTTCTTCCTGTCTGTGTATGTCATGCAGCTTACCTGAGCAGAAAAACGATTTGCTTCTACAGGCACTGCTTCTCATGGATGAGGAGCCAGAAGCAAACCGTGGCTGGCCAAACTATACTAAACCTTTCTCTGTTGGAAGTTGCTGTTTGCCAATCAAGCATTAAGTCGGAACTAAAACCTGCTGGAGACAGACAAAGCGAAGCACAATTAATGGACTTCTCCGTGCCAGAGTACAAAAATACTATTTGGACGGTAAACAATTTAGCTTTAAGGTCAATCTTCCCCCACCTTGGGACCACTATTAGATCAGTAAGTGATGTATCAGTCACAGAAATATTTCAGTTAGTTTAAAGAGAAGTGATTATGCTCATTGAGGCAAAATATCTACATTTTCTTTATTATAGAAGGGGTCAGGATCTCTCTTTAGTATTATATACCTGAATATGGATTTTCATTGCAGAATGTAATTAGTGCATGGTCTATTGAATAAGCAATACGCGTTAAAAATTGTCTAAACACCTCTTCACAAGCCAAGTTTGGTGATAATTACCAAATGTCTATCTAGAAAAACGGGCAATTCAGAAATATCAATTTGTGCTATTATGATACACATGTGCTAGTTTCCCCTAAATATACACATTTGGTAATTACCACTGGGAGTATTTGTTACAATTCCAAAGTAGATACCAATGAAATGGAAGTATCATTTATTTGGTAAAAATGTAAATGCTATAAAATTCTCATCTGTTTGCAGAGTACAGTTCTTAGTTTCCTATTCATATTTCATGTAATAATTTTGGATTAGCCATCTGGTTTGTTGAGGGTTGGAAATCTGTTTAACACCAACGCAGAATTTTTGTTAAAAAATAAAACAAGTCACACAGAAACCACAAATGGTTTTCAGGTATTTCACAATGCTAATAATGAATAACTTGCAAAATATGTCATGTAATTTGCCTTTTATCTTTAGCAGAGGGTTTTTTTTTTTTATTTGTATAGTTCAGACTTGCCTTCAGCATGCTTTTGTAACTTATTTTTTGCAAGGATGAATCAATTTGAGTGGCTGATATATAATGAGTCTTTCCAAAACCCTGTGTTGGTCCACCCACAGTTTCTCTGTTTCCTGGGGTAGCCGCTTTCTCAGTGGCACCAGTCTACATCATGGGATCACGTTCCCTTCTCTCTGTGAAAGACTCCAGCCTCCCTTGTCTCTTCCTGGAATGTTTGGATTTCTGGTGCATCCTGGGAATCTAAAAAGCAGAATGCATATTTACTACTACATATCTATTACTTCAGCAATATAAAAGCCTTGATGTATATGTAATGCATAAAAAAATGATGGGCTGAGACTATCCAACTTAGAAATATACTGTAAAACTAGAGTGTCTAAAACACTGTGATTTTGGCAGATGGGTCTGGATTTTTGGTATGACTGGTTGTCGGCAGCTCAGATTATTCATTTCTGAGAAACAGATAACAATAGATAAATACATCAGTGGACCAAAATGGAGATCCCCAAAACAGATCCTTATATATATATATATGGTCTACTGACCTTTGTCAAAGGAGCAAAGACAAAGCAATAGGAAAAAGGTGATCTCTTTAATATGTGGGCAGTTGGACAGCCACACAGAGGGCAAAAAATGACTCCAAACCCAGACGTTCTATCCTTCATAAAAATCAACTCAAACCACAGGCCTAAAAGTAAAATTCCAAATCATAAACCACCAGAAGGTAACAGGAGAATGTCTACATGAGCTCAGGCGTGGCATTGAGGAGTTTGACATGGACACCAATGATCCATAAAAGTAGTCCATTGAACTTCATTAAAATTAAACAACTCTGCAATGCGAGAGATTTAAAAAGATAAGTCAAATTGGAGGAAAATATTTGTCAAGTATGTATCTGATAAATAACTTATCCAAAGTGTACAAAGGTTCTTAAGATACAGTGATAAGATAAACACCCTGGGTTCAGTATAGTGGCATTGCCAGTCAAGTCTTTGCCTGTGGCATGCGCAACCATTTGACTGGCAGTTCAAGTCTAGGCTGCTGCACTTCTGATACAGTTCCTTTGCACGCCTGGGAAGGTAGCAGAGAATGGCTCACACCCACTTCAGCCATTGTGGCCACTTGAGGAATGAGCCAGTGGACACATCTTTTTCTTGGTATCTCTCCTCTGTAAATCTGACTTTCCAATAAAACTACAACAAGTCATAAAAAAAGTAATTGAATGTGGCAAGCAGCTTTTTCCCTGGGAAACCCTTGTCATCGGGCAGGAAGCAGGGGTCACCTATGTGGATGAGGTCTGCGAGTCTAACTTGAGTCACAGATCCTCAGTAGAAGAGGAATCTGATGCACTTTGCTGAATTGTGTCTGTAGTCATGCACAGCTCCTGAGCATTCGAACATCTGGATGAAGCAGGCTACTGATCCAAGTATCAAGCAGGGTGCATGTGGGTATTGGACTCCAAAGGTTCAACTTTGGCTCATCTGAATATGTTACTAAGAAACACATTCTGGAGGGAAAGATCAGGCGTATTTAAAACAGATAAAGCAGATGTGAAATTCTGTGAAATACTCATTCAAATGCCACCTGTGAGCAGTGCAGCTTCAGAGAGAAAAACTTGATGAAATTGGAGAAAAATTGTGTCAGGACTTGGCCCAATGCCGAGAATGGTAGCTATGATGACCGAACTTCCAGATGCCTGGAAAAACCGCAGGGAGGGTACAGCAGGCTGGCATTCCTCAAGATTTTGGAATAAGCGCTGATTGCACTGTGATGGGAAGGAGAATGGTCAGTGCTATGCCATGATCTCTCACATAACCATCTGTGTGGACAAGACCAAGGTCATGTGCTGCTGTTTGCACTAGAGAAACTTGTTTAGGATATCCATTTTGAGAAATGGTACATTCTGCCCTTGGGAGGAAATTTGAAATAGAGACCTTTGTTCCTCATGGCCTTAGGATTTCTTTTATTCTTTTTACTCTGGGAAGGAATGAAGAATGGACTGCATTTATAGTTTTATTTTTCTTCTGTTATTAATGTAAACAGGCTAGGAGGAAAAGTGCAGAAAGAGTGTAAATGTGTTGGAAGGCTAACGTGTGTATACAAACCGAAGAGTTCTACCCAAAGTTGCATGCAGACAGTGGGTGTTGCGGCCAACACTGAATGATGACAATGTTGACCGATTAGCACTGAATTTGCTTTTGCTGTAGCTAAAGACACATCAGTTTTCAGTGTACTTCTAGAGGCACACAGCTGAGGATAGCACACAAATGTAATGGAGGAGTCACAATCGGAGAGGAATGTTCTAGTCAAAGAATGTCTGCATTCAAATCTCTTTTTATATGAAACATAATTTTCTCCATCATATTTATTCTGGGTAATTCTAATGATTGGTTGGTTAGAGATATGAAGATAAAAGTAACATAAGGTTAGACCTAAGACCTCATTCAGTGTTGACATGTATTTATCAATGAGTTATCTCATTCTCGTCTATTATTTCCCCCAGGGTTTTGGGTAGTTAAGCTGACTTTCTGTGTCCTCTTCCTCAGTCTCATGGTGTTCTTTTGCCCAGTAAAAGGGAAGAAACGGGTATGTGGGAAGAAGACAGGCCAAATATTCAGATGGACTCAATGTGACGGGGAACCAGTGGAATGTGATTTTACCCAGCCCAGTTTTCTCTGAACATTGGTTTCCAGGCAGGGCTGATAGATTTGTACTATAAAGGCAGCATTTCAGGGAGTTTATCATCTCTATGTTCTCTTATTTCTTTCTGAAATTTGTACCCTCTTGTTTGCTCACCTGAGAACAAAAGTGCAGTGTTTGCATACAGTGCAGGCTGATTTGTATTGATGCAAAAGATGGCTAAGTGTGGTACTTTACAGAACTCAAGGTTAGGGGCCTAAACATTGGTAAGTAGGTTAGGCCACTCATAGGGTTGTCACATCCAATTTTGAAATGCTTGGGATTGAGTCTTGCCTCTAGTGATCAGGTTTCCTGTTAATGGAACCCTGGCAGGCAGCAAGTGATGGCTCAAGTGTTATCTTTTCTTGCCACCCACGTGGGAGATCTGAATTGAGCTCTGGACTCCTGGGTCAGAGCTGATCCAGCACTGCCTGTTACAGGTGTTTTGGGAGTGAGCCAGCAGAGGGAAGATCTTTCTCTCCCTTTGTCACTGTATGTTTCAAACAAATACAATTAAATTAAAAATAATTTAGAGAAAGGAAGTTGAGGTTACTCTGTTGCCAAGTTCAGTGTCTGCCATTTTGACTGCACCATAGAGTCCTTTTTCTGGTACACAATGCCTATGTTGAATTGTTTTTCCAGGGCAGGAACCTGGAGTGTGGGAGCCCGAGGAAAGCTGCCTTCCCGAAGGGGTTTGGCAGGTGAAGTGCAGGCAGTCAGCTGTTGTTAAGTCCAACAGGGGAAAAGCCTTAGATGTCTCTCTATGCCAAACTTTATTTTTAAAACTACTTCTATTTATAATTTCTAATCCTTCGTTTCCAAGCTGTCCTTTTGAGTGCTGGTGCTAGGACCAGAGTCTCAAAGCATCATAGGAAGCAGTCTTTTCCCCTAGCTGTAGGTTTTAGGGTCACTCTTAATGGCATGTCAAGTGTGAGAGCTGCATCAGGATCTGATCGTCCAAACCCGACTGGACTGGCGATGCCGTTTGGTGGATTATATCATTAAGGCACCATTGTCTTTGTTCGCACTCCTGTCCTGTGCTGAGTGTGGCTGTTTTTGATGACAGCAGTCATAATTTTTTTTTTTTCCAACAAATACAAAGCTCTTTGAAAGGTTCTCATGATAGCATCCCCAGGAACCATTTCAGAGAATATCTTTCTCTGCATCTCCCCAAAAGAAAAACATTGGAATGTCACAGAATCAACTTTTTTTTTTTAAGCTCTGGGATGAGTACTCACTCAAAGCAACTCAGGGGAAACTTGATTTAAGGAGAAAAAAAATAATTTTATAATTCTATTCTTCTAGTGTTATGACTACTTGCATGTTACTGACAGATTCCTTTGCTAAAAAGAAATAGTCTCTTTCCCCAAATCTGCATCTCAAAGTAAAAAGCTAAATGATATTCCTGAAGCAGTAACAAAGCCTGGTTAAATTTTTTGTCGTGTTACTGTAGATTCAATCAGATACGAATGCTCTTTTATTTGATCCCACTTTTCTCACGTTTGGAAATAAAATTCTACACATTTATGCTGCAGATGGCCCAAACACAGAGGTTCAGGTCCCGGATAATGCAGACTAAGGGAAACTGAGGAATGGCTGTGTCCAGACCAGAGGGGCATGATGCTTTTCTCCGGCATCTTTGAACTGGGAGCCACTTAAGTGCCCAAGAAAGGTTAGTCCCAAAAGGCAGCCTGTCCTAGATCAGGAATCTGCTCCCAAGGTTCTGCAAGATTATGTTTCAAGATATTCACGGAGAGGTTTATTTTAGGCTGGGTGAAATTAGCATCTTTGTTTACAAGAATCCCATCTCACTGATCAAGTTCAAGTACATGCCTAATAACCAGCATTTCTTAGGCTTTTATGTTGCCCTTAATTAGACTCTTCAAAGTTAATTAGGGGAACAAATGGTACTTTTGTTCTTTTAAGTCCCCTTTAACAGTTTTCTCACACATAAAATGTTCCCATATTTACAGGTAGTTTGCTTCTGCTTCAAGCTCCTGGTTTAACTGTTCATTGGCTAACTCCGCCTTCATTCACAGAGTGCAATCCACTCTATTTTCTCAGGGGTTTTAATGTCACCTCCTATTTTCCCCTTCGAATTTCAACCATTATATGACTATTTTTAGATACAAAATTATTCACTAATTTTTTTTGTTGTTGTTCTTGTTGGGGAGGCTTGTTTTGTTTTGCTCAAGGCTTAGAAACTGGCAGAACTACATCCGTGCAGCACTGGCACACACATGGGGAGTCTAGAGCAAGTCTTGTCATAAAAATCGCAGAGAAAACTTGCATGTCCGTGTCCATTCCCACACCCCTGGGCGTGACGTAGTGGGGGCAGCGTGGGAGACAACACTGATTTTATTTGCCCTAATCCAAAAGCGATGTTCCCTCACCTGGATACCTGTTTTAACCTTTGGTGTGATTTTCACTGCTGCTGTTGTGATTCTTGTTTGTTCAAAGGCTTGCTGCACACACAGACAACTGGCACTCAAAGGAATCGGCTCTTCCCCTGGTTGTGGGTTTGGCAGCCGTGATGTCTGCCTGCCCTGTGGCACGCTGGTAAAGGAGGCACTCGGAAGCGAAGCAGTCCTTGCAGTGGAGCAGGAGCGTGCCCCTCTCCTGGCAACCCTGTGGAGAGCAACACACCAACGCCAACACACTGAGCTGACACTGTCGTTTCCCTTGCCTCTACATGGTCCCACATGCAGCTACAAGGCAGGGGGCGTGCGTGAGGGCGGGACAAAGCAGGGGGCGTGCGTGAGGGCGGGAGGAGTGCTGACTGTGTTAGAGGCAACCATGGGGGATAAACCAAAAGTGATTTATCACCTTTCATCTTCGCGACAAAAAACATTGAAGAAGAACAATAATCAAGGTTTTGCAGAAACATGGTTTTACTGAATAAAAGAAACTCCTTAAAATAATTAAAATCCCCCAAGTGGAGGAGTAAATGATTTTTGGAAAAAGTCACAAGAAAAATCCTCAATATGTTTGTTTGATTGATAGAGAGCATGCTTTAGAACTTGAAATTCCGCAGTTTTGATCATATGCCTGGAAGAGTGCAGAAAAAAGGCTTCCTTATTGTTTTTGTGGATGGCAATCATAATCTGAGATATCTGCATACTCGAATTGCTGAAACAAAAATATTTCCATTAAACTGAAAGCAATCAGTAATGTTAGTATGTTCCATTTACTGCTGTCTTCCTTACCCCGCTAACACTTTTTTTTTTTTTTGTATTTGAGTTTTGTTCTTCATGTATTTAACAATCACTGAATGGTGCCAGCTTGACATGTTGCAGGTGGGAACTGTGCAGTGTCAGGGCCGTCAGACCCAGCAGGGCTTCCCAGGCCCCTCTGCCCAGCTTACACTTCCCTGGTTCTGCCCAGCTTACACTTCCCTGGTATCTTGTTGAAACCTTGGCTGCATACAGCAGCCATGCATCTAGGAGAGTCCATTCAGTGTTCTCCCAAAAGCTGGGCCTGCTGTCTCTACTTGTTCTAGAGTCTTTAGAACTGTGTAACGGGTATAGGGGAAAAAGAGATGGAAAATTGAAATAGCTGAATTCAGGTTTGCCACGAGGTTTCTAACATGGAGTCAGTTGAAAAGATTTTCCAACAATGTTTCTGTGGCCCAGGAGAATAAGAAACACTTTGGGAAAGGAAGGAAAATCTGGAGCAGATAGGAAAAAGGAAGTATCTGGAACAAATCGACTAGCTCAATGCCTTCAAATGACCCCAAGCCCTCTTCGGGACCTAGGTGGTTGGTATCTTCCGCTTTGATGTGCAGGTCAGATCTGACCATTGCCATTCGCTGATAGCGAACCTGGAGGCAGCAGAGGAAGAGGTCAGTCAGGCACTCCCTGCACTATCTTCGTATTGAACTGTCTCTGTGTCCTTGCATGTCCTGTTGAATCTCAGAATTAGGACACACAGAATTTATTTCACATCATTCAGGGGCTGGGCTTTCACTACACAAAAATATACCAGCGAGAATTTGACACAGAACAGCAAGAGAAGCTTGTTAGAAAAAGCATTGATCGTCATTGTTGTTTTCATTTTACTTGAAAAGCAGAGAGACAGAGATGTAGCTCCAGCTGTCTCCCCCGTGGGAGGAAGGGGCCCACGCACCTGACTCATCGCCCTGCCTCTCAGGGCACGCGTTAGCGGAAGGCTGTGCCGGAAGTGAAGGAACTCCTCTTCTAATCAGGGATCCCATGCGGGATATGAGCATCTAGATTGGTATCTAAATTTGTGGGCCCATATCCAGCCGCCATGGGGAAATTTGGAAAGGCAGAAAAAAAATTGCAAAAATCTTTTTGGGGGGCAGCATGCATGCACATTAAGTGCAGTCAGAGAGCTTTGTGGTTTCATTCTGTGTCCCCATGTGGGACAATGACCTCGCCCTAGAGTGATTGCTAATTCCAGAGAAAGGGTTCTTGTGTCCATAGACTGCTCAGCTGAGATCATCGTGGTCTTCCACACCCATAGTCCTCCTGGGTTCTGTGTCATCACCTTCCCGTCCTTGCCCACTCCGTGAGTCTCACAAATCAGCATTTCCTTTTCATGGGTCCTCCCCTTCACTCTCACTCCTTAGTGTGGGGGTCGATGACACAGGTGAAATCTTCGTCCTGCTTCATGTTGTTCCTCTCTGCCAGTCCACGTGACAGCGTGTCTGCAGAGGCTCTCGGTGACTGATGCTGAGGCTTTTGGCCCCCGCAGTTTCCCCAGTTGCACTCGGCCTGCTCTCTAGAGGCGCCCCTGGACTCATCAGGCTTGTGTTAGTGTGTGGCCTGCTGCTGTCCCATCATCTCAGGTGATGCATAATGATCAAACTCTTTGTACGGATTGCCCTGCGGACCTCGCCACCTCCGCCTCTTCCCAGCTCCCACTCCCTTCTGCTCTGCAGCCAGCTGGAGCTCTTCCCACTGAGTACACCACGTGACCAAACCTCATGTCTGCCCAGGTGCTGCTGCTGTTCCTATGGTGCTTCCCCTTCCTCCTGCTATACTGTGAAACCCACGTGTGCTTTAAGACTTAGTCCTGAAACTCCCATGGTGTCTCTTCTCTGGAAATGTGTCCCTGCTGCACAAAGGACATCTGAACTGTTTCTTTACAGAACAACTCTGTTATGATAATACAGCAAGTGTTGTGCCCACACTTGGGCAAGGGAGACCCTGATGTGAATATCTCTTGCCTTTCTCCTTCAGCTGGAAGATGTCAATGGAGTGAAACTGGTGTGCTCCCCAAGACCCACATTCACCCTTCCTTCCCCCTAGGTATTCCCCAGCCACAGGAATCTGTATCACCTGATCTCAATCCTATTCTACAACAGCCCACCGCCCTTCTGTGGATCTGGGCCTCTCAAAGTCATTTAGGATCTGCATATTGGCCTCAAATTATCTGAATGATGGAGAGAAGACAGATGCTGCTCACATATGTCCAAGGTCCCTATGGATAAGAGACAGGATTACATGGGGGAGCATTGTGGAGGCTCTAGGCCTGAGGCTAGAGGGTAGCTCATATGATGTTATTATTGTCCAGGAGGAAATGCCTGTGAATGTTGAAATTTTGAACTTAATTTTGGTAGTATATGTTGTTAAGAAAAATAAAGTGTAGTTCACTTACTCGTTTATTAACTCAATTTGTAGCTCTAAGTGTTTAAATATCCATTTTGCATGTTCCTATTTGTATTTCTTCTTGGGTCTAACTAATGTTAGGGGTAGTGCTGCTTTTAGAATACTAATTTCCTGGCATCCTTATCTCACTAACTGAGCTGTGAGTTTTGGAATGTTTGGTGATTCCTTTTATTTTTCTCAATGTTTTTTTAGTAGTTGCTTGGCATGAAATGATTCTTTTAAATATATTTGTTGATATAAAGAAGTAGACTTACAATATTCAGTTTAGTAAATTAGTAATGTGTATAACACATTCCAAAGAAGAGCATCTAAATTGGTTAAATTGAAAATAGTCAAATCTGATAATTCAGAAAGTGGGTTGGACCACCATTCTCAGTCAGGAAAGGATCAATACATGATTTGGAGAGTGAAAATGTCCGTTCTGATGTCCCTGTGTACTAGAATGTTCTGAATCGACCACAGAGTGTCAGAAACTAAAGACATGGAGTGTTTGATGCCTTTTCAGTAGTCTCTGTGACAGAAGAAAAGTAAAGTGCCTGTGATGAAGTCTTGCCTCTCCTGATCCTGTATGCTACTAACTCACATCCTACGTTGGTCACTCATGCCTCTAGGACGTGTGCCCCTGGTGCTCTTGTGGGACATTGGATTAGAGTTTCTGGCAGTTTGCTTGAATTTGGAGAAGCCCTGAATGTTGCAAGCATTGAGGGAGTGAACCACCTGGTGACAGATAACTCCCAGTCTCTGTCTTGACCTTCCTGTCAGTCTGCCTTTCAAATAAATCCAATTTAGATATAGGTCTCTAGATCATACTGCTTTTTACTAGAGCTGGTCGTCATAAAGATGAATATGAATTTGCTTTGAAAATTGTCAGCCATCACGAATTTTACATTTTCCATGGATGGAGTCTCTTTGACATAAGTCAACCACCATGCAACATACATGATAATTAGCTATATAGGTAAACATGTATATACATATATTTTCATAGATGAACTATATAATGGAGACTAGCATACTGGAATGTGATAGTAGTGTACATCTCCACTTCTGAATAAAAGATGAATTCCCAGTGTAACTGGGAGTCCATTTACTTGACAATAGGGTTCTCGACTATCTACCATTGTCTGAGACTATAATGCCACGATACGGTAGATAGCAGAATCTTGGACTTGTGACTGTTGTTGAAGGACTGTACTATTGTAATAATATGGGATAAGACAATTGAGGGGGTGACAGGGAACTGAGGGGGGATCCCTGTGCCTATGGAATTGTATCATGGATTAAAAAATAAATAAATAAAATCTGTCTCTTGCTTTCTCTGTGTAACTCTGATTTTCACAGAAATAAATATACATGAACAAAGTGTCTTCCCAATTTTGTTTTGCTCCTGTATCTTCATACGTGCATTATTATGGATTCTAAAGGAATTTCTCTCATTCTCAGAAAAATAACAGATAAAAATTAAAACTCATCTGTGTTGAAACATATTAATAGTGGATCTTGCTGATTTAATGGCCCAATGTGACAATATATTAGACAAGCTGCTGTAATAAAATACTATGAGATTAAACCAGGCATGGATTTCTCACAATTTTTTAATAAAGATTTTATTTATTTTTAGTAGGAAGTCAGATTTACAAAAGAGGAGAGGCAGATTTTCCATCTACTGGTTCATTTCCCAAGAGGCTGAAATGGCCAGAGCTGAGCTGACCCAAAGCCAGGAGCCAGGAGCTTCTATTGGGACTCCCACACAAGTGCAGGTTCCCAAGGCTCTGTGCCATTCTCCACTGCTTTCCCAGGCCACAGGCAAGGAGTTGGATGGGAAGTAGAACAGGCAGCATATGAACTAGTGGCATATGGGATCCCAGTGCATGCAAGGTAAGAACTTTAGCCACTAGGTTGTTGCACCTGGCCCAGTTTCTCACAGTTTTGATGCCTGTATGGTATCAAAGCATTGAGAGATTTAACTGTTGGCGAGGGTTCGCTTTCTGGCTTCTCTGTGGGTGCCTTCTTGTTGGAGTCTCATGTGGCAGAGAAAGCAGTTTCTGATCTGTTTCCATTCTGGACAGCACAAATCCTTTTCATTGACGCTCTACCCTTAGCCTCTTCTGGACTAATTACTTCCCAAAGACTGCACCTCCAGCATCATCAGAAAAGGGTTGGAGCACACTCATTTATTTCATTCTAAATCATGAGTCCTGAATTCTCTTGGCGGTGGAATTAATGATTTCCCAAGAAAAATGTCTCATTTTACATCTTTTTTTTTTTTTCAATTAGAGGAATTCTTTATTTCTCGATAAGAAACTCATAGAATTCTACGTTTCTGGTTCTCATACTATTGTGAGGAGTTTGAATACATATTGTCGTGCCACAGATTTTTCCTGTTTATTTTTTTAAGTTCATTGTTTCTCTTCCTAAAAAAAAAAATTTTCTGCCACACTTTGTTCAACCTTTTTTTTTCCATTAATTTATCCATCAACTCTGTCTTCCGTGTAAAACAAGTGTTACTCTTTTAAAAGAATTCTTTATTATTGTTATTATCATCATTTTATGATATAGTTCCATAGGCCTAGGGATTTCCCTTCCTCTCTCTTCAAGCTCTCCTCCCCACTGAGTTCTCCAGTATTGTTACTATAGTATAGTTCTTCAGAAACGGTCATATGTCCAAGGTTTCAGCATGGAAAATGGCAGAGAGTCCAGCATCCTATTGTGAAGATATACTAAATAATTTCATTGTGAGTCCATCTTTAGTCCGGAAGTAGAGATGCGTACTGCATTGTATCCTCACATCTGGATATGATATTCTACATTACGTAGTTACTATACATCCCCTTGAATGAAAAGCCACGATACAAAATCAATAACAGGAAAAAAAAACCCAGAAATTTAGAATGCCATGAAGTTAAATAACATGCTATTGAATGACTAATGTGTTGCTGAAGAAATGAAAAAGAAAATCAGTAATCTTGTTGAAGAATGTGCTGCTGCTGTATGATCTGTGGGTCAGTGAAGAATTCAATGAGAAAGTGTTTTTAAGAGATGAAACAAAAAAATCAAGATCCATGAGACATAGTCTCACTGATCCTCATGGTGCGATATGTTTACGTTGGTGATGATTGCTTCTGGTCAATGCTATTGGGAGTTCTGTGCCCCTCCTGGATGTTGTTCCCCAATTCTTCTTCTAGATTAGGGAAATCTTCCCTTATGATTTCATTAAATACATTTTTTAAACCCAGCTTCTCTTTCTGTATCTTCTGGGACTCCCATAACTCTTACATTTGGACTTTTAATAGTGTCTTTCAGTTCTTGAATTGTTTTTAAATTGACCCAGGTCTGCTTCTAGCTTTTTGCCTGTTTCCCCATTGTGACAGAAAATATCTTCCAATTCTGAGATTCTTTCTTCTGCTTCCTTCATTCTATTTTGGAGACTCTTCACTGTACTTCACTGTACTGATTTGCTCCATTGTATTCTTCATTTATGACATATCAGCTGTCAGTTGATTCATTTCCTGTGTGACATATTTCTTAAATTCCTTCAACTCGAGTATTACATGCTTTTCATTGTTGATAAGAAGCTGTAAGACAAGTGTTTTGAATTTGGTACCTCCCATTTTCACAGTGTCTTCCTCAGTTAACTCTGAGGTTGGCAAAGGGTTTTGCTCCTTTGCAGGGGAGTCTTGGGTAATATTCATTGTGCCTTTATCTCTTGCTCTTGGTCATTTTACTGCTGGTTAGCAGAATCTTCTCCTTGGGGCAGCTTTCTATGCTGTGTCATCCACAAGTCTACAATTCAACTTTACTTATTGTGGTTTGTTCATGGGTCTTTGTAGTCACTTGTGCCACTCTCTAGCGTGTTTCAGGTCTGGGTTCTTATGTTAGAATTCTGTCATGGTCTCCATAGTCCCAGGTTCCTGCTCACCGCTCTCCACCTTCTGTGATATCGTGCTGAGTCTACACTGTTGTCTGTACTACCTTTCTCCCATTTATTGTTAGAACAGTTTTCTGCATTACTGAGACACCAGGAGTCCTATATAGCTTGGATGTTGATGGTGCTGATCTTACCAGAACCTGTTGGCTGTTAGGTCTGGAGGCCACCTGGACCTATTTTGACCCATACAATGCCAAAGTTGGTATTACTTTCACTGTGGGAACAGTGTGATGCACTGAGCTCAGTGAATTCTGTACCAGCTCAGCGCTTGTGCAGCTCACTGTTGTCCCTGCACTCTTAAGGTTTTTGCCACATTGTACAAAATGGCGCCTGATGTGCCACCACTAGAGCTCTTGATCTGCTGGCCATCAGGTCTGATGGCTATCCGCTCATATCTTGGGAGGAACAGGTAGGATGCCACGTTGAAATTTACTGAGTGAAATGATTTCACTTCCAGCTCAGCATACACAGTACTGTCCTAGAGCCTTTATCTCCCAACACAAAATGGGACCCAATTTGCCTCTAGGGGGCGCAGGTGGCTGTGAAATCCACCCTGTTCCAACATGGCCCATCTAGGATCTGCTGCTCTGTCTCTGCTCCTAGTCAAACCAGAGACCAGCAGGACAGGCAGTTCTTTGGGTTCACTCCTGAGCTGCCAGTGATCATCCCTTCCCACCTTGTTGAAAGTGAAGTTCCAGCTGCCTATGCAGTTCATTTTGCTGCTTGCTGAATGCTGCTGGGTTATTGGTCACTGCAGCAGCACATTGTTGTTTCTGTGGTTTCCTGTGTCTGTCAGTTTCCAGGTGTCCATCTGCTGTCATTCTGTCCTGTCCTATTTCATGTTTATTCATCTGTTTAAACATATCCTTACCCTATTCCATCATCTTGATTTTTTCCAACAATTGTTACTCTTAACTAGTGTTCTGTTTAATACAGTGTCAGCTGGAAGAATGAATTATGGACATGGATTTGTTGTCCAAGAATCTATTGAAAATGTTTGAATTTGCTTAAAGTTCAGTGATAACACTGAAAAGGTTTAATCAATGGTATCATTAAGCATTAATTAAACACACTGTCATCATACCTCTGAGGGTATTGAGGCACATGGAGAGTGTGCTGAGCTGCTAGGCAATGTTCTTGGCCTGGTCATTGTTCCAGTCATTTCTTTCACCAAAATCTCCTTTTCCTTTTCCTATTTTGGCTCCATGCATCTTCAGGAAGTATTGAATGAAGTCTGAAATTTAGATGCAATGCTGCTTGGGTAGATCAAGTTAAATTACATTAGTGATAAAAATTAGCTTTTGTGTATGCCTTGGGCTTAAAATAAGTCAAGGCTAAAGAAAATCATCCAGTTGGTCCTAAAAGCAATTTAACATGCCTTCCTTTCTCTTTATTTTGCTTGCTTTAAAAAAAAAAAAAAGAAGACTGCAAATGTAGTGAGTTCTGAGTAAATCTAAAACAGGCAAATGCTTACATTGTCAGAAGTTATATTTTAAATATCAAACATGGCTAATAAAATGCAATCATTCTTATTTTCATTGTGCTTCAGATATGGGATATACATGCCACATGCACATTTCTATTTGAGTAAAGAGGTGTGTGTGTGTGTGTGTGTGTGTGTGTGAGAAGAGGGAACTTACATGAATCAACTTGAGTCCAATTACACGGGATACAACAGAAATAAAAGAAGAAATATATAGCTCATGCAAATTCACTAAACTAAATTTGGATGGACTGATTATCAGTATGTGGGAGATAACTCTCTTGGCGTGGTGTAAGTTTCAGTCTGTTTTCCCTCCTGCCCTCAAACCCACTTTAGCACTCACTCCTGAATTAAGGCAACTCAATAAATGAGCTGTAGCTTCGTGATGATGGTAGTTGGCAGCTTGCAAGTCTGATGTTTCAGAATCAAATGTTTACAAATTTCAATTGTTTTAAGCCTGAGAGCATTGGTGTCTTAATTACAGACTGTTCACGTGTGCAGAAAATGCTAATTCTGGGAGATAATTGTAAAAATTATTCTATGAACTTTTGTTTCATTTATTTCTGTTCTCACTTTCACCTTTGCCATTCTCATTCATTGGCTGTTGTTGCAGCAGCATGTCCACCTTCTTTGTCTAAATAATCAATCAGTAAGACGTCCCTTAGTTTGTATTCCCACTTCTGTTCATTTCTTGATCAATAATCTAGGCCTCTGAGCAAAGCTTTTATTGACCACATTCTTGAACACAGTACCCCCAAATACTTAAATCCTCTGTACCTTATGTTTCGTATGAATTGAAACAATCTTTTACATATTGCTTTTTTTTTTGTTCCCTTTGTCCATCTTCCTTGTAGACTTAATTTTGCTCCCTTCTTTTCTGAAGGTCCTATAATAAGTTGATGTTCTAAATTTTTCTAAAATAAGTGAATGATATCATGCATATATATGATTCATTTGATCTTGAAGGGCAACTGACACCTGCTGGGACATGTGCCTTTGAAGGAGTCTTGGTTTTAAGCTGGAATATCTTTTTTTTTTTCCCTAAAACTTTTTTTTTCTTCAAAGAACTTGAATCTGAAAAAATTTTGTAACTTTGGATTCAATTTTTTACTATCAAATTAAAGCTAAAAATGCTGCCAGGAAGGAGGGTAAGCCAGATTGGAGGGGGAGGAGGCGAGAGGTAGAAGAAGGGGAAGCAGAGAGTTGGGGGAGGAGATGGCTGGGAGATCCAGGAAACCTGAGGAGAAGCAACAAAAACCAATTAAAGTTAATGAACTACAGCTAAGCTTTTTATTTTAGTGTTTCTTCCCCCTCACAGTATATCAACCTCAACTTGGAATTATTTTTCTTGGAGAGACATTTTCAAAAAGTAGATTATTTCCTCCCTTCCCCCATGCTCTAGGAAAAAAAAAAAGATAACGCAACATTTTGATCAACAAAGCAGGGGGATGTGTTTCATGCAGCTATCTCGTAGATTTGTGACTTGGCCTTCAGCCTTGGTCCTACCACCCACTGAATTCTGGCAGAATCCCAGAATGTCACAAATCCTGTTCTCCTGTATCTTCACAGAAGCTGAAAGTCGGCCCCACTGAGCAGTGATCTGCAGGCAGGAGGCGGAGGTCCAATTGTAGTATCTAATATTAGAAATAGAGACGCCTCCAATGGATTTTGGCAGACTGAGCCTAGAAAGAGTGGCTCTGGCTCTCCCACTCAAATGTCTTAAATAGTTTATATCTCTGCTTGATTAAATTGGCTGGAAATATGGCTGCAGTTAATGCATTAGGTATAAAAGTTTAGAAAAAGATTCTTATCGTCATTCTCCCCATTCTCTAGAATACCTTCTTTAACAAAGCCCACTATGCTTAACAAAACACTCTCTTGTATTCAGTTCGTGCCTTCATGGCCCACAAAACCCAACACAAAGCTGAATGTGAATGAAATGTACTTCACTGACAGTTTGTATTCATTCAACATTTTGGGGATAATGTAGCAAGTTCAAATTCATGATTGCATTCTGAAACACAAAAAGTGGCACAAGCTGAACTGAATTACTTTGGAACACTTTAAAATCTGAGCTTCTACATTCAATTTCCAATTTGAGGTAAACTATCCAAGTTTCCCTCACGAGTGTGAGGCGAGAGCAATCGTTTGAGGGAAGGATCATAGAAGTTTGGTCTCTTTGTTCCCCAGCTCCCCGTTTGGTTTCCTTCATTCCTTTTCAGATTCTTCAGTGATGTATAATATTGTCTCGTGGAATGTAGGAGCCGTGGAGATGGGTTTCCCGAGTGCAGAGCTCAGCGCTCAGTCACGTTTCCGTCTCCCCACCGGCTTCGCCCCTGTTGCCTGACAGAGACCTTGATAAGGTGCTCACTGTTGCTTGAGGCAGCCTGTCCTTTGCAAATTCCAACGATGAGAGATAACTAAGAGCATCTATGCCACAACTTGTGCTCATTCATCTTGGTTCATTTGGCGATTCATTCATTTATATATTCATTCATTCATTTGTACATACCATTACTTATATTATCATATAAGGAGATTGGAGAACAGACCAATTCAAGGTCCTATGTCCTCCTTGAATGGATATATTCTGGTACACCCTCCTCTCCCTTCTCTGTTTGTAAAGAAAAAAAAATATAAATTTGTAAATAGAAATATGCCCCGTTCTCCTTCTTCCGACATAATATAATTTCCTATTCTATTTCTGTCTCTCCTGGAAAAGTACTTTTATATCAACATTCCTTTCAAAGTCTACTCTAAAATTGGAATGTTTCTTTTAATGTTTAAAGAGTAGTAAAACTTTATCTTTCATATTGAATGCTTGCCTTCTTTATATAAAAACACAATGCACAGATATGATTTTTCCTAGTATATTTTATGATTGTTCATTATTTGCTTTGATGTTACTTGGAAGCTTTATATTTTTAAACCAACATAAAGCACCATTAGGTCAAGAATTCACCATCTTGAGCTTCCATAGTGTGTGTGTATGTGTGTGTGTGTGTGTGTGTGTATGCTTAAGGACTGGGATAATTAGAGAGTGAAAGTAAGAGAAAGAGAGAGACAAAGAGAGAAGACAAGAGAGAAGGATTGACTCAGGTTTGCTTTTTACATTTTTACGGAATGAAGTATCTGGTTGTCAAATTATTTTTCTCACTTGTATAAAATATGGTTACAAATCAATGAAAAATAAAAGGAATACAAAAGAGCAGAAATGTCAGCAAATGTACAATTTCTGCCCTCAATTATAATAAAGATGCAAATTTAAGTCTTTTTTTTTTTTAAGATTTATTTATTTTATTGGAAAGGCAGATACACAGAGAGGAAGATCTTCCCATCTGATGATTCACTTCCCAAGTGACCACAACTGCCGGTGCTAGGCTGATCCGAAGCCAGGAGCCAGGAACTTACTCAAGATCTCCCACACTTGTGCAGGGTCCCAAGGTTTTGGGCTGTCTTGGACTGCTTTCCCAGGCCACAAGCAGGGAGCTGGATGGGACGTGGAGCTGCCGGGATTAGAACTGGTGCCCACATGGAATCTCGGCCCATTCAAGGCAAGGACTTTAACTGCCATTACGTTATCGTGCCGGGTCCTAAGTTTTAATAAAATAATTGTTTGCCTATCAAATTTCTAAAGTTAGTTTATTTTCAATGGTTACTCAGTATTCATGATAAGGAAGCTAAATGCATCCATTGATTATACGTTTCCAGGATCATATTACAAGGAAATAAATGAGAAATGGGGTTAATTATTCATATGTAAAATTATATAGCTTATTTAATACCATGAAATTAGAGATGACTAAATGAAATACACAACTTGTATAATATTACAGTTATTTATTACCATTTAGAAAAATATTTAGTAGCATGACAGACCCTTTAGTTGTATTCTAAAGAGAACAAAAATTAAATTTTATCTAAACCATAACTTTCGCTAGCTTTAAGGATTTTGTCTGTTTTATTCACAGCTGACTGTCCACAGAACCTAGAAGAGTGCCAGACATTATTAGACAAGCTCACATATCTGCTAAATGAAGTAATGAATAAATGTGCACTAAGTTTCCAGTTAAAAATATACACACACTTAACATAAGAAGAAAACCCATTGAAATATCAACAATTTCCATCTCTGTGTGCTTTAATGAAGTTGGTCATTAAAACATAATTATAAGATATTTCCAGTAGTTTCCAAATTTTAACATCTTATAATTAGACAAAGTTGATTGAATCAATACTCTTGTTTGCCTCAACAAAGAATTCCAACTTTTGGAAATATTTTTCTTTTGAGCTTCTGGAGTTCTGCTCTGAAGTCATTCCTGATAAATTTGGCATCCTGACCTTTCAACTGTATGGTTTCTGGATTGGATAAAATCCTCTACAGTGTGAGATCAAATTTCCAGCGGCAATACAATTAGAAATAATGTCCTAAACGATCTTTGTGATTCTTGCAACAATTGCCTTCTTTATGTTTCCATAACCCAAACATTGGAAAATTTTTGTATAATATCAAACTTTTCTTTTACTTCTATGATCTATGGCTTGGAAAATGGGAAGATCATCAGCTTGTCTCTCTTTGGTGGCTGTCTTCCTAATACCTCCCCCTGTCCCCAGTGCAGTGGTCTCAGTGAATCGAGGCTAAATTCCATTCCCATTTCCAAATTGATGAGAAAATTCATGTTCTCAGATAACTTTAGCAATGTCTTTCACTTTTCCCAGATGCTGTTATCATAGGTTTAGAAATCAAAGTTCATTTTAAACAAAAAGATGGTTTTGTCTACAAAGATTTCACATTTTCCGTTTTCTAAATCCATGTTTGGGAATTTCCAAGAAGGAGCTCATGTTACAGGTAATGGACATTTTCCATAAAGATTAGACTTCTTTGTTCCTGCCTCCCTGTGACATTGACAATAACGTCGTTACATGCCTGAGTTGAATTTTCTGTACCATCATCTATGTTGGCACCATATGGGAAGGACATGTTTCCTTCAAGTTTCTATTCTTAAATAATTACAGAAATGTTAAAGAGGCATTAAAGGTTAAAACTGTTTTATGCAATTGTATTATGATTATATAGGTCAGGAAATTAACTTTGATACAGTACTACATTGTTATAAAGTGTGTATCATATAATAATAAGATACTTTAAAATGTTGCCAGTTATTCTAATAATAGCCTAAATATTATTCTAAAGGATAACAAAATAACTTTCTTTGTGATCCAAGATCACACGTTGCGTTTACTTGCAATACATAATTAGTCTCCTTTACTATGGAGTAGTTCTTCAACTTTATCCTTCGTGACCTTGGCATTTTTGAAGAGTACAGACGAGCTGTTTCGCAGCATATCCTCGCAGTTTGGCTTGTCTGATGCACTTCATGCTAGATTCCGGGTATGCGTTTAGCAGGAATAGCACAGAAATGATGTTTTGTCCCCCTCAGGGGGCACAGGCTGTCCATTTGTCCCATTACTGGTGAATTAGCTTTGATCATTTGGTTAAGGTGATGTCTGCCAGCTCTCTCCCATAAAGTTACCGTTTCCCCTTTCATAATTAATAAGTCTCTTGTGGGGAGAGACTTTGAGACTTTGTAAATATCCTGCCTCATCAAATATTCACCCCCTGGTTTTAGTATCCATTGATGACTTGTGTCTGAGTCAGGTATTACAATGATTGTTTCTACGTGGTGTGGTTCTAATGCCACAGTTTTCCTACATTCTTTTGCGGTATTTTTCTACAAATATGAATATTGCTTCTTCCACCTTCAAATTGTTCCTCTGCTTATTTATCTCAAGTTTCTTGCATTCATTGTGATGGATGAGTTGTCAACACTGACTTTTCTTATTTCTGCTAAATTATATAAATTTTGTTTTTAGTTTCATTAAGAGAGAAAGAGAGAGAGAGAGAGAGAGAAGATAGAGAGAGAGAAAAGTCGTTTATCTCCTTATGTGCCCTTCCAGGCCAAAGCCAGGGGCCCAGACGGTTGAATCACTACTCCTGGTTCCAAGCATGCACATTTTTCGAGAGCTGGAATCAGAAGGGTAGCTATAACTCAAACCCCTGAACTCCAACATCTCTAGAGGTGTCTCTACCACAGAGTCACACAACACACTCCTTGATTTTGAGGCATAATTTGTACTGGATTTGGCCAATGGGTATCTTATCCAAACTATGTTTTGTTATTTTAATATATCTTTACTCTTGGTATGTAGGGATGGGGAAGCAATTTCTATCTTTCTGAACGTGGAGATGCTGGAAGCCTAAACTGTAGACTCCCAGCCCCAACACTAGCTCCAGTGACTTTTCCAAGTGTCTGTTTTTCTGAGTATAGAATAATGTTTCAAAATCAAGGTGTGGATGCTTGGAGAAGTCGTTGTTGTTAAACTATTATTTTTCTTGGTTGTTGAAGCAGACACTCGCACAAACACGCACACTAGAAGGACAGATGAAAGGGTGGATTGATAGATCAATGACTGCTTGTTTCTCGGCTTGGTTATCTACCTCCCTACACGTATATCCACGGGGGTTCATATGGATTTCTCCCAGTGAAGCTGAAGATCAGAGTTCCTTCCAATTGTCCTGCTGTCTGTACTTACGACTCTTTCTCTGACAATGAGAACACCGAGTGGTTACCTATGCTTGGGTATGTCAGAGAATGCCTGAGTTTCCTCTTGAAATCCCTTGGCAGGGGTTTTCAGCTACAAAGTATGTCCTTGGGAATAGAATTAAGCTAAGTGCTAGCAGTCTACTAGAGACAGAAGAATAGCAGTGTGGGCATCTGGGGAGTGAACCAGCAGATAGGTGCTCCCCGTCTCTGCATGAGTCTCAAATAAATAAAAAAAAATTAAAGCAAGCACATTTTTAAACTCTTAACCATTTGGTCAGTTGTGAATGATCACATCTAAGAAGCTTTTTTATAATTGGTAGTTTATTAGGCTTGTCATCAGCATGACAGATAATAAACACAAACTACCCCTCATGCCCTTTTTTTTTATTATTTGCTATGCATTCTTAGGTCCTAGAGAGGTCCTGGGCTAGATTTTTCAGTTGTCCTTCCGTGTTATTACAAGAAAATGTTACACATTTTTTTCCTGGAAATGCTATTGGATCTTAGAACCTCTGCATCAGTTGGAAACGTGTTTTTCCAGTATTTTGCATCATCTTTCTACAGATATCAGACTTTCTCACAGATTCTGCGATATATTAGTTTTTCTGAGCAAACACTGTTTATGCCTCTGTCTTGAGTAGTGCCATTCTGAACTGAAAACATGTTAACTTTGTTAGCATCCTTAAATCTTTCCTTCAGAGTTATGAAAGGTGCCTTAAATGAGATTGAGTCTTGATAGACACCCTTTTCGAACAAATGAATGAAATTTCTCAAGTTTGGGAGGTGATACACTTGGTACTTGTAAAATAACAATTCTAAGTGTGTTTTTTCTCAACCCTTCAGAGATGAGCTTTGTGAAGAATAGCTAGAATCTATATTGCTGATAAGAAACTAAAGTTCAAGGCTTCCTACAACAGAATGAATTATAAATGAATAATCAATCCATTTATTGCTAAATACTAACTAGGACTTCAACTGTTTTAGATTTGTTTTGATTTCTGTCAGTGCTAGAGCTTAATTTGTGTATTCTGTTTTAAATGAAAGGATTCAGTGAATGACACACTTCATATCAGATTTTTTGAATTAATGAATGGTACTAAATGAAAAAATTCTAAAGATTTTGAATGCTTGGATGCAAAATAATGTTGTAAAACAAATTCACATTAAAAGAAGACTGCAATTCATTGAATATTTTAAGCATCTCAGAATCTGTAAATTCTGACCAACATTTTCTGTATTGAATCACAGTCTATACCTTTTCTTGCCTTAGGATAGAATTCTAATCTAATTTTTCCATTAGCTAGCTTTGTGTGGTTGAAGAATTTACTTAATCATGCTCAACCTGCACTTAATCTTATTAAATAAAAATACTAGTTCTCTTCTGGTCTTTTTACAACATTGCTGAGAGTTCAAAATGAGATAGATACATTTGAGAAAAAAATTGTTAAACAGTATAGGAAAAATAGAACTACTTCTATGAGTTCAGTTTTTGTAAAAAAAATTTGTGGTACAGAATTTTTTTTTGCCATAATACAGTGAAATACATTCTGTGGAAGTTACATATGAATTTCAAAATTGTTATTCAAAATGTCTTATACTTTATTTGCTATGAACTTTTCAAGAAGCTCCAATATATAAAATTATTTTTGCACATACAACATATCTTAGCAACTGAGTCTATTTGAAATTACTATTCTTAATAACAATGTTTTCCAAGAAGGTTTTTCTCTTGACTGTACATCAGAATTACCCTTAGTGCTAGCAGCCCGATTTATTCATGGTTCCCCTGTATCTTGAGTTCATTCCCGACAGAGCAAATTCTGAGCTGAGAGTTTGTGTTCCATTGGTTCCTGTCTTGCAATCCTGGGGAATCTGAAAATATAAACCTTCTATTTGCACATATGAGTCATTTTTTTAAGATAGTAAGGAAGATCATAAACTCCCCTCTCTTCCTAAAGTTCAGGTTTTCCCCAAAAGATGTGAGAAGACTGAGACCTTCTGTCATCTCAAGTTTGTTTCTTGCCCATATATAAGGGCAATTTTTTTTTGAAAACATCTTTATGTTTTCATAGTTCAGGGGAGATCATAGCTTCATAAATCTGACGACAACTGTGGAACATTTCTATGAAAACAAACTTAGGTTTGAAATAGAGGTTATTAATAAAGGAAAATTTTCATGACAAATATATTACTGAACTGACCATTAAATATATTATGAGAATTTTCCACAAACTGACACTAAAGGTACTGAGAGAAAAATTAACTGATAGCAACTTTGGGTTTCTATTTAAAAGCCAGACTTTAGGGAAGTTGGTAAAATTGGATGATTTCTTTTTTCCCTTTTTTTTTTTTGGTATGTATTGTTTCACCCGGGACAGATTTCTGCTTAAATTAGATGAGTTCTTTTCATACAGTGTCTTCAGGAAGTGGCACTGGACCAAATGGCAAGAACTATCCAAAGAGTTAAGCTTGCTGAAATGCATGGAAAGAAGAAAAATGTATTTTGACTATTTTTGTGGCTTGGTTGGAAAACATACCTTCCGGTTCTCTCCCCTTCACATGAATCATCAAAGGATCGCCTGAAAAAGTAATGATCTGAAATACGACAAATACTCAGTGTAGGTGTTTATCCCTAGGAGGTGTTGTCAAGGTTGTCTGGCTCTTTCAGACTCCAGGGTCACCGCGTACAAAGATTATGGAAAGTGCCTGGAACATAACACAGCACATTGTAAAAACAAAGATTGGGTTATTTTAAGCAAATTTGTCTTCATTTCAAGAATCATGTTTGCTAGACAGGTGTCTAAGCTATTAAAATTTGACCAATACAGAAATTTAGCTTTGTGTTTAAAAAAAATCTCAAAATGTAATGACTGGAATCTGATAAGACAATTTGTAAGCCACTTTGGAGTTGGTATCATTGAAGTGTTATAATTAATCTGCTTTGATCTAGGGAAGAAGCCATCGCATAAACAAATCAGTGCAATTTGAATTATAATCAACTTTATCCTTCAAAATAAACTTCTAGTATATGGAATGTAAACCTAGTTCTTATAGATCTAATCCCAATAATATCCTTAGATTTTTCTTGCTGCTATAGCCAGTGCTTCTTCTGCAGGTCTTACCCTAGGGAAAGTCTGTAGCTGAAAGTAAGGAAACACATCAGAATCCAGGAGAAGGGGCCATACTTAGAATGTCACACAGAATTACAGAAAAGGCAAAGAACCCTGCAGAGCAACAGAGGAGCAGATTCTAGTCTGTGGCTCAGGTTAGAAATAAGAACTGAAGCAAAACAAAAAACCCACAAAAAACAACAAAAAGCATATCAGATACGTTGCGTCCTGGAAGCTGAGGGCTGTTCTTGCTACTGCTTGCGCTTTGGGTCTGCGATGAGCGACCTGTGCTTGAACATATTCGAGTATTTCAAGTAGGACTGGTGACCCCATGCTAAGTAAGTGAACTCTTGTTTGAATAAGAAACTCTGTTTCAAAGTTGTGTTTGCCGTCTGTCAGTTTCTTTACATGGCTTTGGAAAATATTGTCACCTTTCTAAGTGTCAACCTGCCGCCCCCCAAAGAATTAGTTCCTGTCTACTTGAGCACATAGAAATTATATTTTATGCTACTTCATTTCATATCTCACAAATTGAGCCTTTGTTTGCTACTCCTCCTCTTGGAGTCGCTTTTCTAAAAACATGATTTCTTTTTGGTGCTCCACTGTCAGTGGCCTCAACTTTTGCCTTGTGGGCCATTAATATCCTAATATCTATTACATGAAGTGCAAGAGGAATTTTTTCTATGTTTGCTCTAAAATTTCCATTTCTGTCTTTTTTCTGTTTCACATGTCTGCACTGCTAGGTTAATCTATATACCTCTATTCTGCCTCACAATTAACTGAAATTCCCTAATCGCAAAATTTAAAATTAGGTATGGCCTATTTTTTGTTTTAAATGTCAGATTCTTGAGAAGACCTAGGGCTAATGGGCCTGCTGGTAATCAGTCAATCAACACAACTTTCCGCTTGTGTCAACTCTTTCCGGAGTAGTAGACTTCACCCCTCTTTGGAGGTAGGCACCCCCTAGCTGGTGTTTCTTCTCACTGGGTGCATTTTCACATTTGTCTGTGGTGTCTGGGAGGGACCACACTGGGACCCTCAGAATGTGAGCCTTCAGGTGTGGGAAGGAGGCATCAGTGTCTGCCAGTTGAAGTTCTCCTGACACTGATTCTCAGAGGGTGGGGCTCGTCTTGGGAGGTTTTTTTTTTTTTCAGATCCTGCCAATCATTGTCAGCGGCTTTTAAATAGAAACACTTTTCAACACTTCAGAGGCTCCAAAAAAGACTTGTAGATTTTTCTTTTGTTGTCTCCTTAGTTTTCTCACTGCTAATGACTACTGCCAAGACGTATAAATGGAATAGTTCAGCCAAGGGAAGAATCTATCTGAAGTTTAAAAATGTGTCCTGCCCTACAACTGTTTTTCTCTCATTCTGTGACAAATTGGGACAAAAAGTGAACAATAGGACAGCAAAGGGACTCGGAGCATACAAGGATGGCCACCAGAGAGCCACTGGTTCCTTGCGAAAGGTTCTCTGACCACCCTGTGGCCTCAGACCAGAAACTTTAAACTCTTTTCAAGAGGGATGGTAGAGCTTCTGGGACAGAATGCGAATGCTCAATTTGCAAACAACAGATCGTATCCTACTCATATAATTTATGGATGTGAATTTTCATATTTTGGAATTTTCTAAAACTGAAGTTATTTTGTTAATTGCTGTGAGGGGTGAGATAATGAACTGGTCTCAATCTGAGACATTTTCTTTGTTTAGCACAGGGATTCCTAGGTCCCAGGAGTTCACCCACTGACTCTTAGTCTAGGGCAAACCAGAAGAGTTGATTATATCCATGAAATGGGTTTGATAATACTAGAAACACTTTACTTTTATTTTATTTAATGTCTTAGATATCTGCAGGAAGGCAGTCATTTCTATGTGTTTGTACTTGTGTAAATGCATCCCATGTTTCCCTTATACTCAATTGACTTTGAATTGTTTTGGTGGATCTATCTTTAGAGAAGAGAACAGGGTACTAAATATTCACAACTCTAGACCCCAACAGCCATTTTCACGGGTGAAATGGAAGAGTTCATCTTGCTGGGTGATTTTTGGATATAGGTCAATGCATTTGTTAGAACTGTTGGTATATTCACACTCCTGCTTAGACACTTAAGTATGTTCTTAGAATCAGTGGTCTATAGCCTGTCAAGCTATTGGATAAAGAGATGCGTGACTCCATCTTCAGAAAGTCACACAGGGAGCAATCCCTCTGGAGGATTGGCTTCGTGTTTCTCTTGACGACACACAGCTATGTTGATGCAGATGGAATCTCTGGATTTGTTTGGTAAAATATTCACAAAGATAGCATTTTCAGCTCCTGATCAGACTGAGCTAGCTGAGGCTGTCTGCACTGCTATAATGGCACATGTGCTAAGCAATAAATAGTGGGAAAATACTGGCAGGTTCAGGCCCAGATAGCTATGGATCAAAAGCAAAAGTAAAAGTTGTCTTATGGCACCAAGACAGTAACAAGATAGTAGGAAATGGTAGACCTTCAAGTTCATGTGGAAAATGTTATTCCTAAAAGGAGCAAAGTTTTCTACTTTCTTGGTGAAAGTAGGTAAGACATGAAGGGAGTTGAAGTAGAAAATGTCTTGGTATAATATGCAATAAGCTTCTGTGTAGCAACTTCTGTTAGCATTTGCTTTATTTTTTATTTTCTACTCATATTTCCCATTAAGTGACACATGTTATTGGTAACTCAGATAATTTAAAGGTATATCAAAAAAGCAACTTTTTAACTAATGTGCAACAACAACAACAAAAGAACTTTGGTTGGGGTCATAAGAGAATCTCTAATGCTGGCGAGCAGGAATAGGACGTGTTTTGATGGATCTTGAAAGGTGGGGAGAATATTTTAGTCAATGGGAATGACATTAGCAAGCACAGTGGTGTGGATGAACCCAAGGAGTGATGAGCAGTGTTCCAAAAGTATGACAGAGTTAGGAGAAAAATGAGTTATAAAATTAGAAAGACAAGATGGGTATCACAGTGAGGATGATTTTAAGCCATGGAGTAAGGGATCTGGAATCTGAAACCATAGGAGCGACTGATGGAGTTTCAGTTAGAAAAATGACATGCCTGGTGTCCTTATTTTAAAATATTATCGGGTAAAGGTGTAAAGATGAATTGGTAAGGAAAGACTTTATGTTCAGAAGATTTCCTGAGAATCTGAGCAGCTGGTGTTGAAAGCTTGACTGAGAATGGAAATTGGAAATGATGGAGAGAAAGGATTACTTCAGAGTGGCTGATGGGCCTACCTCCTGGGCCATTTGTACCTTGTGGCTGGGCTGGAAGGAACTGAGGTGTAGGAAGATGTTCTGTGTTTTGCATGTGAATAAACAAGGGAAGGGTAATTGATTCATACGAGTAGAAATAGTAGGAGAAAATAGGACATTTCAGGTAGATGGGGTTGAACACATTGAATTTGGAAGGAGAGCCAGGGGACTGAAAGTAACTTTATGAATTTACTATGAAAGCTGTTTTTTTTTTCAACCTGTAAAGGCATCAGTTGAAAAAAATAAATTTGTAAGATAATGTATATGCATGAGTGTGCATGAGTGGATCTTCAGGAAGTATATGGAAATGTAGATTATGAAAAACCAGTGTGTGGATTTCAAAACTGTCGAACTAAAGTCAACTTGTAATTCCATTTTTGTACACACTTTTTTAAAGTACTTTATTGTATAGTGTATACATATCTGTCACCTATCTACGTATCTGTATATTTATGTATCTATCCAAATACAGTTTCAACTAAATTGTTCTTAGGCATTCTTTTTTGATTTCCTGGTCTTTGCTGAAGGGTTTTGATTCTCACAGTTTAAAAAATGTCTCTAGCTAGTCAGAATATTTTGTAAGTTATGAGATCAAGTAGTATAGAGACAGGAGATTTAGAAATTTGGGTGGTCTAAACTAATTTGGCATCAAATTACACTCTCAACTGAAGACTCCGTGTATCATTCCCTTTAGAGGAGGAGAAGGCATTGGCAAAGGACAGAGGAGTGGTGCCATTAGGACGGGTACCTTGGACAGAAAGTTCTTGATGGGCTGCAAGGAATGTGATAGGCCGGGGGGTGGGAGGGAATCTCTGGTCTCAAAATGATAAGAGAATAAAGTAAAACAAAATATTCATGCATATCCTATGAAGAGGAAACATCTGTGTTCTATTGCTTTTTTTGAAATGGGAACAAGTATGGAAGCCCCCGAAATATTTGATGCAGGAACATTTTTCTTTCATTTCTCTGCAGTATAATATTCTCATGATTTCTGTTTTGAAACCCTGAACACATCCTTAGCAAGAGTCCGCTGTCAGCAGCCAGCCCATCTGCAACACGGGTGTATGGCCTAGCTCTGTTGATGGTGGGGATGGTGTCCTTAGAACACTGTGTTCAGGAGGATGGATGAGTTCTTGCTGCTGTGACCCATTCTCTTCTGCCATGGCAGTGGCGTACCACACAAAGCCCCTTGGAGAGCAGCAGGGGTTGCTCTCCAAGCCAGGCACACTGGTTCATTGTACAGGGATAAGATATTGTCCTTAAATCTGTTGGATGTCCAAGCTCTATATCAAGGTTATTAGGCTTGAATTAAAAGACTGTACCTTCCTTTTGTTTCTCCAATGAGTTGCTTCATTCACTAAGAATGCCTGGACAGGTTGCATTGGAAGAAACAATCGGATTAGTGATAGAAAGGTGGGAATCATCTCTATCCTTACTTGTCCGTGCCCAGCTGGGGAGACTGGCAGTATTTAGATGCCAGTTTTATTTTGATGATATCGATGAAGGGGGGTGGTTTGGAAAGTGTTAGTACCATTGTTACCTGCTTGGTAGAGGGGTCTACTAACCATCCCAAAATGCACACAACATTTCACATTACAATGCACAGGTCTCACATAACCGTTATCTGGCCTCAAATGTCAAGAATTTCAAGGTTGAGAACTGCACTTCCCAAAAGATATATTCCACAATCCTGATCTCAAATTAGTCCAGCATCTCCCAATGGTTTTTGGATGGGTTGACAAGTCATTCATCCTCTTGACACTGGAAATTGAGTAATTTCTTTTTCCAGGAGCTGTTTATTACTTTAGAGGAAATCAGTTATACTTAGTTTATATATTTTAATGTAGATACATAATATGCATCATAAACACAACACACTGAATAGTATTCTACATCAACTTTTGCAATATGATATGTAAACTTCTTCTTTAGAATAAATAAGAGGTCTGAGGACATAGGCATTTATTTTCTGGAGGATGAAAATCTAAATGATAACACACTAGATACATAATTGGTCAAATGTAGTAGTGATTATAGATAACAATATCCAGTAAAATATTGGTAGTTTTCGCAAGAGATGATATTTCAGTTGTATTCCTGGGAAGCTATTAAAGTGTTGGATGTATAGTTTTAAAACGATATTACTGAAATGGTTTGGAGAAACTGATTTATAATCACCATTTTCTTTAGGAAAAACTAAAACATTGTGGATGGTTAAATTCAGTTTGGAGTGTACGATGTAGTGAGAAAGATCATAAAAGGCTATATAACTTAACTACTAATTTAAAAATCACTTGTCTTATGTGCAAAAAAAGCCCACTTTTTGAATTAGAGGATTTATATAATATCGATGTTTTTATCCACTATCAGTATTTTATTCATTGCTGTTCTATTTCCTTTACCTGTTTATCGTATTTGAAAATAGAATGAATGACAAAACTCATTTGAGCAATTTATTTGCTGCTCAAAGCACACATCCTCATAATAACCACAAACTTATTTTTGCAAGAAAATAAGGTGCATTTATTGCAATATGCTACAGCTGTGTATTTCCCATGTCTTGCCTCTATTTTTTTTTACTGCTTGTATAGTTTTAGATCTGAGCCACATGGAATATCAATTGTTCTGAATGATATGCTCAACTCTTTTTGTTCAAAACCAGAAAAGTAGCAAAAAAGGGAGGAATTGTCCAAGTTATTATAAATGAGAATGTCACATATAGAATGCTGAAATGCTCATCTTGTCCTTTGCCCTGTCCTCGAACTATTCTATTCTATGCCCTTTAAAAAATTATGAGTAATAGCCCAAATATTTTACAGCACAGTGATGAGTCACCAAGTGAGCGGCTATAAATACTTTTGTTCTTGAGAAACAATGAAGCTGTCTGTGTTTTCATGTTCACCCACTTCACATGCTGCTGCCTTGAAGGTTAAGATTTAAAAAAGAAACAAAGCAGCTCTCCCTTAAGCATTCTAATCTCCAGTCAAGTTATGTTTTCTAGTAAACTGTTACATTTGATCTGATGCTTCCTAAATGCATCTTTTTCTCACTCATCGTGTATGTATTGCTAGCACATGCAGTCACACACCGAGGGCTGAATGTTTGTCCTTCTAGTTAGAGAGAAAGAACAAAAAGGTAAGAATGGCAGATGTTTTCATAATGAATATCCTCCTGGGTTAATCAGCAGATCCTTGGGAATGTTATCAGATTTGACTGCATTCGGAAAATCACTGCTTTGATGTATAGACCTCTTTAAACACATATGCACAGCAGAGTTTTTGGAAGATGTGATCCTTGCGATAAACACCACTAAGTCACAGACTTTGAATAAACTCATTCCACACTTCATTCTGAAGACTTCAATGAGGCATTTATGGTTCACACATATAACCAGTACCATAGGCAAACATTGCTGTTTACAAGCCTCATGTTCAAAATTTCTTGTAGACATTTCAAACAATTCAAACTGCAGCTCTTTTAGACCAAAGGAATACAAACAAGATAGACTTTTTAAAAAATGAGTATTTAGAATTACTATATTGTTAACTATTTCTGTCCAGATAAATATGTGGATCACAGATGCATGGAGAAATAGAAGGCAGAAGAAAGGTTGTATTATAGGAAAAACTCAGTCTTACAGTGAAATAAGCCTGGGAGGAAAGCTGTGTCTCCCGCTGTGCCACTCCATCTGAGAGCCCTGGCCGCTGGTGGTATCAGCTTTAGATGCAGCATAATGACACCTATGTCCTAGTGCTACGGGTGTTGAAGTAAGGCAGTGCTTCAGACATTAAAAATATTAAATATAAGTCTGTCTCATGGGGAATGTGGAGCACTCATTGTAAAAAGCTTGTACCATATGAGAATTAAATTTTTGTTATACTGTGGTTTGCATTTTGTTATTGTAGTTGATGTATTTAGGTGTTTGTCTGATCCTAGGAAAGTGATAGTCATTGCTGAATGGGAAAATTCTGGCTGAAATATAAGTTCTGGAAGCTAGCTATGGATTCAATAAAAAACCAAAAAGAATAGAAAGTTCATCAACTCTCTCTTGGGTATCTTCAGATCAAGAGCTGGTGCAATATGCAATGCAAAGCATGAACTACGTGATAATTTTAGTGTTAGGATCTCTTGATGATAATGGTTCCAGTACTTTCATTTTGTGTTTTATCAGGCCAGATATTACTCTCACAAATACCTGTTGTTTCCATTGAAAGCGATATTAACAGTCTCCCTGAGTTCTTATCCTCAGTATTGCCGAAATCAAAGTATGGGAAGTTCATCAACTGGACACTTCCAGCAAACTGTGCTTTGTCCAGGGGTGTTGCACTGGCCATTCCCAAATGCTGCTTGTTGAACAAGTCTCCCTGAGCCTGAGGTTTTGGGGGGTTTCTATAACTATAAAATCATATCATGAAAAAGAATATAAATAATATAAGTAAAATTATGTTAAAAACTGATTCTTGGATAGTTACAAAATAGATTGGTTTGAAAAATCTAGGCATGCCATACTGCAGGAAGTCAGTCTCCATGTGAATGTATTCACATCAGGAGGATCCTATGCCCTAAGTAGCCCATGAGATTCTTCACTCTGGCTGCTGGGGTGTGGAGAGCTCAGTCATCAGTCTGAAGGTCTATGATAGTAATGGCTAAGCAGGAATGAGCTGCCAACCATGCATCTTGGGAGTCAGAACAGTTCAAGTAAATTGGTTTCCAACAAGGAAAGTGAGGTCTCAGCCTTCAATTACATGAAAAGTAGCTTGATTGTGAACAGTTTATATCTACTCCCTGACCGTGGGCATACGATCACGCCTGGAAATGTCATCCTTGAACTGACTCCCAAGTCTCCATGAGCGATTTCTTGATGACACTGTTGACTGTGTTTGGAATTTGTTCATCCCTTGTGGAATTAACTTACCCAATTTTTGCCTTTTTGGTTCTGAGCCTCCTTCCCATCAAACATTCCCCTTTCAGCTGCCCAAAGACCTACATGTCTTGAGTCTCAGAACCCTTCTTCTGACTGCAATAGCAAATTTCCAGGACATCAACAGGGGTAATTGAGAGGTGGCCAAGATGTGACAGACGGACAGGGAACCATTCTGAAATTCTCAGGCTGGATTCGCCATCCATGCTTACCACCAGCTGTATGCAGTAGGAAAGCAGCAAATTCTAGGAGATGTGTATCTCTATCCAGAAGTGACTAACCACACAAGCAACACTGGGGACAATCCTCTTGATTTCAGTTGGAAAAAAAAAGCCTCATAAATTCTTTTCGTTTGGGGAATTTTTTTGCTCAAGCTCTAAACATAAATCATCAAACAAGACAAGTTCAAAACTGAAAAACACCGTAGGAGTGGAATACTTGTTTCCTGTAAAACTCATGCTGGAATGTAATTGTGTTCGGAATAATGTTAAAAGCTGCAAACTTTAGAATTGATTAGTCTGCGGGTTTCTTCCCTTTGAGTGGGACTAATACGGTGAAGGAAGCGTGACTTCAGTCCCATTTTGGTCATTAAAATTCGCTCTTCCACATTTGTGTCAGGTGAGGAAACAGTGTCATGTGCTTCGGAAGATGTGTTCTGCAAGGCTGCGTCTTAGAAGTACAGTCTTGTTCCTTACCAGAGAAAAAACCTGCCAGGGATATTACTATTGGACTTCCCGGCCTGTGAAACAGTGAGAAAAGAACCTTAAGTTCTTTAAAGATGATCCAGTCTGTACCATTACAACAGCAAAAAAATGGTCTAAGATTTACAGTATTTGTTCAGGAGAAATCTACACTTTTAAGGCAAACCAGAGGTAAGCAGAGGGGAAAAGTTGCAGAAAAGTTTATTACCAGATAACTGGTCACAGCCTGACCTCAAGGCAAAGCACGGGAACATCAATGGCAGCTTGGTCACCTGCAGGAGCGGGGGCATTGCTACTCTGCCGTAGTCACTCAGGAACCCCCAAAATGAAAGGCTGTTTTGGTCTGTTTCCTGCTGCTATGACAGAATAACACAGATTTGCAGGCACTAATTGCAATTTCTTTCAGAAGGAAAGACACACTAAAATTCTGAAACAAGGGGCAAACACCACGGCAGGAGTCATTGATCATTTATATGTTTGATACCATTTTATATGTATAAAATATGGACATAAATTGTATTCATTTTGTGAGCTGTCTGTTACTATAATGATATAATTTTATTGAAAAATCTGAGTGGATGCATGATATGAAGCTGCACACAGAAGAAAACAGAAGAAATTCAAAACCAGCTCCTTCAATTCTGAGCTATGATCACATCTGCTCTTGAGATTTTTTTCCTACAATGCCTATTGAAATGAGTTGCTTGATAATGGTGTTAATTTTATGAAATATGTTACATTATTGCAGAATGTTAGGCTTGAAGGATGGAATGGCAGAACATACAGCTGTGGGTGCTTTGATAATGTCTTGGCCTTGGCCATTTTACCAGACACACAGAAGTCTTCCTATGTCTACAAGAGGGTACACTTTAGAGCCACACACACTTTGTTTGGAGTTATGGCTTAGCCACACTTGTGTGAGTGAACTTTAAGGAAGTCATTCAAAGTCTCTGTGTTCATTTTCTTCTTTGTTGAATGTTCCTTAACAAATAAGGTGACTTGTACATCCGATCTGGCAAGTAGTTAAGTGCTCAGAAATTCTTAGATTCCTTTTCCCATTCTTCAAAGTCTGAAGCTTTGAGGGTTGGCTCCACAGGATATGTGCCATCTTTGGCCAAATTAGATCATCCTAACTCGGATGGTAGTAGAGGGTAGCCTACAGCCTCCACCTTGGATTTGGTAGCTATCAAGGGAAGAACGAACAGTGCTAGGTATCTTGGCACCCCTACCTGGGTGTAGAAGTGAGTGAACAAAATGAAAGGGCAGATAGATAAAAGGTTCTTGCCAAGTAGTGTAGGGTGGCACGCTTATCAGCCCATGAGTGAGTTCAGCAAACACGCATTGAGTCATAGTAGTAGTAAATTTCTTAAGCATTCCTCTGTCCTTCTTCAATGTAGAGTACAAAAGGGACATGTCAGCCAGAATATTTTTTTCTTGAGAGCTAAAATATATGATCTTGTATTATATCTTAAATTTTCAATAATTTGTTTCTAGTATTCTGTGCAGGGTCCTTAATCTTATTTTGTCTTTCCCAATTGAATCACAGTTGACAGGGTTTAAATCTAATAAGAGCTTGATTGCTGTTAAAGAAGCGCCCATAATGGGAAAACCTAATGATCTCATCTTCATTTCAACTATATTAAGTTTATGAGACCTATGGTTTTTATCGCTATTACCAGCATTTTCAATGTTAATTTTCCACTCATTCTGACAAAATAACAAGGGCAAAGAGCAAAGAAACCTCCTCAAGTAATGAAATAAAGCCCGCTCTTGCAGACAAAGATGGCATGACTGCCCAAACAGAACTCTTGGCTGTCAGGCAGTGCCACCACACATTAGTGCAAAATGTTCGTTGATCTGCTGATGTATGAAAGTCTGGATTTGGCATACAAAAGGCACTTTGGAGTGTCGATGTATAATGCATGAAAGTGTTGGCTGCTCAGAAGCTGAAAATCTGAAAGTCAGGGACAGCCTGTATGTGCATGAACAAAGATAAGAAGACAGATATAGTAAGTCATGGCCGACTTTGTCCTGTAGGTGTTCAGGAAGACCTCCAAGTAGAGGTGGCTTCTAGTGTGGTCCTGGGAGAGTTTGGATCGTGGATTGACCTACAGGCTAAGTGTGCCTCCAGCTTGGGGCTGTCGAAAACATGGAGTATTGAGTGAGAGTGCAGAGCAGTGCGGGAAGAGATTTTAAGAAATCGGTGTGGGGAATCGGTGTGCAGAACCTTGCATACTATGTTCAGGGTTTTGCACTTAATTTTGTAGGTCAGAATGTATTCTTGTGGCTCCAATTGAAATTAATTGGCATCATTTGAAAAGTTGGGTCATTTCAGTCATATATCCTGATCTAAGGATTTTACCCAGAGGGCAATACAGGACCTCTTTTGTTGCAAAGCAATCTTGGCTTGAACAGGTATAGGGATACAATTCACCATCTTCCTTCCCCCAGACCTTAGTAAATTTCATTCATTCAGTGGCCAGCCTGTCCATGATAGGCAGTTAAATTAATGAACTCTGAAAGTGGTGAAGAGTGACAAGAGAAATTCACTGAAAACGTTGTCAAAGATTGGATTCTATGTTAGTGTCTCTGTGGTAGAAATTGGCTCTGGTGGTTACAAAGAATGTATTTTTTAGAGACAGGAAGTAGAAGGCTATTTGTCACTTCCAAGTAAGAGATGGGAGCCCCTGTGTTTGGTGCACTTCGTAGCACTAGATGTATTACTTTGCATACAGTAAATGTTCAATAAGTTTTGGTCAGTTAGCAGATATGCTGATGAGTATTTAATCATTTCAAGGATTTTTTTCAGGAAGTATTTGGACCTTAGATCATCATTTGCTGAGCAAGGTGAAGGAGTAGACTACATTGAGAAATAGAAGTAGATTTTGTTTAAATGGTTCTTCAAGTTGGATGTTGTACAGACTGATACATTCTTAAGCATTCTCCAGCTTGCATGCTTCTTCAACACAATGCTGTTGGATGAATGAAAGTTAAGCTCTTCACCTGTATTACTGCTAAGCATTAAGCAGATTCTAAGAAAGATAGATAATAGAGAAGTCATCATTAACCAATGAAAGTCCATATGCACTTCTCAGGATTAGATAGTGCAACACTATCTCTCCTTTGAAATGCCCTCTCTCCCTTTGCTCAGTTCATTCCACTCCCATGGGACTCACAGGAAAATCGTCTCTCCAGGTTTTACTGTTATTTAATATGCTCTATGCTCTTAACTGCTTTTATGCATTTTTCTAATACAAACCCAAGGATTGTTTGCATTTGCGTGTTGTCTTTAATTTTCCGCAAATAGGTTGATAGTATATGTACTCTGTGACTTGGCTTTCAAACTCAGCGTTAGATTTCAGCGGTTGCTCTTTCGATGCAGGTAAGTATAATTAAGTATCAATTTTTCTTCAAAATTTCATTGTATGTTCATTTATATGTTATGATTTTAATGTACATTTCCAGTAATAAGCATTGGTGTCATGAATATTATGGATTCTGTTGTCTGCTATGTCTGTGTACTTATTCTTTAGGATTTCAACAACAAAAAAAGTTTAATGGTCAGAAGAAGCATATGTATTCAAATGTCCTAGTAAGTTTCAAAATTCCAGACACTGTAGTTGAGAAGTTTATGTGACTATCAGCGTTGTTTGTGTCACATTTGCCAGCATTTGGTGTTCATTGAGTGTGTGGTGGTATCTGATTAACGTATATTATTTCACTGAAAATTCATGCAATTTATCACTTTTTCATTTGCTTCTTGAATATTTGATTTTCTGAAGTGTATGATTTATGATTGTCCTCATGTCTTTTGTTTTTCTTCTTCTTATTTACAGGAATTATGCTGAAAGTATTTCTTTTTCTGTTTGAGAGCGTTCTTGAAAGTAACTTTATTTTTGTATTGGAAGTAAAGTTTTCATTGAGCTTAAAATATGAAATGTTCCTTTATAATATCTAATAAAATTTTTGAAGTTTTCTTGGGGCGCTTCAGATTCTAACAAAACTAGATTGATATTTTATGAAAAATATAGAATGAAAATGAGTTTTACTAATTTTTTTTCACATACATAAGTTACCCCAACAAAATCTATTACAAAGTTCATATTTTGACCACTGATCTGAAGTGTCATTTTTGTCAAATCGAGTTTCCTTTTAGGGGTTTTTTTCTAGTGTATTTTGTTTGGACACTTTATAATCCCTGTGGCAATATCATTTTGTTTTAATCTCAGTGGGTTAAAAATAATTCTTGATATATGATTAAAAATGGGCTCCAATTTCTCATTCAGGAGGGTCTTAGCAATTCTAGCCATGCGCTATTCATTTTTAATTAGCTTGTCAAGCTAAAGTTTAAGAAAATCCATTTAGCTGTTTGAATTTTATTGATAAACTGGAGTAGATTTGACATCTTAATGATACAGAACTTCCAATCTAAGATTTCCTCTCAATTTGATAAAATTTTCTGTAGTTTTTAATGTGTTAGAAATCTCTATAAATTTTTTCATATTTTTGTTCACTTGAGTTCAGACCACAGATATTTTATAAAACACTGACTACTAGAAAAGTTTATATATTTAAAATTTGTAAATAAAGTGTTAAACAATTTTTCTATGCTAGTTTTAACTCAAAATCTTGACATATTTGTCTTCAATTATAATAAAATGTTTATTGATTTATTTCTTAGTCTTTTGCTGGTAGAGAATGATGTGTTTTCAGCTAGGAGAAGTTTTTCTTTTAAGCTTTCGATGAGCATACCTTGATTTCTTATTTCATATTTTACTGTACTGGCCATAGCAAGGAGCATATGAAGAGAAGGGGTAAAAGGCGGGGCCCGGTGCAGTAGCCTAGTGGCTAATGTCCTTGCCTTGCACACGCCAGCATATGGTATGGGCACCACCAGTTCTAATCCATGCTTCCCATCCAGCTCCTTGCTTGTGGCCCCGGAAAACAGTCAAGGACGGCTCAAAGCTTTGGGACCCTGCACCCGGGTGGGAGATCAGGAAGAGTCTCCTGGCCTTGGATTGGCACAGCTCCTGCCATTGCAGCCACTTGGGGAGTAAATCTCCTCCTCTCTCCTCCTCTCTTTTCCTCTCTGTATATCTTCCTTTCCAATTAAAAAAAATATATATGCATATATAAAATATATATGCATATATAAAAATATATGCACATATATATTTTTTTTAAAGGAAGAAAGAGCACCAGTGCACTATTCGTGATGCTGTGAGGCAAAGCTTCAATATTCACCATCAAGAATGATATTTAGGGTAAACCACATGGTTGCAGCCTTACCTGGGACACCTACATCTCATGGAAGAGCTTGACTCTTCCTGGTTACAGCTCCTTGATAATGTGCACCTTGCCACGTACCAGATATTGGTTCAGTATGGATTTCCAGGCTGTGTAACAGACCTGGTTTCAATGTCTGGCTTCTGGCTGTAGCCTTGCACAGACCTGGCTACTGGGGACATTTGGAAAGCGAATCAGCAGTTGGATATGTCAACATAACTAGCTTGTTGCCCTCTCTCTCTCTGTCTCTCTCATTTGAGGGTGGCCACACTCTATTCCTCTGAAGCTAATAAAACCATTATCTTCAATTAATGCTACCCAGTTTAGGAAATTTACTTGTATTTCTTATATACTAACGAATTCTATCATAATTTTTCTCCTTTAAAAATTCTGTGCTGGTTTGTTCACCAAGAGCTATCATGGGTCCATTTCACTGCTTATTTTCTCATCACATTCAAAACGTAATTCCATTGATTTCTTGTTTTGATTCAGTATCTGCTGATTCTTCATTCTTTGGAAAATAGTTTGACTTTAGTGCTTAAGGTTTTTTCTCTGTCTTTGGTGCCCTGCGATTTCACCATCGTGAATCTAATTGAGACTTGCTTTTAATTTATCTGACTATTATCTTTTTCCCTTTGCATAATACTCAGAAATTATCTTTAAACATGTAAAGTCTATTTAGGCTTTTCTGTTATGTTTCAGTAATCTCAAATCATCTGTTGAATGTTTTAGAGCATGCAAGGTGCGTGAAGAAGGCTACAAGCCCATGTGAAAACTGGCTTTTGCTTATAAAATCACAGGAGTATAGATTCTTCATGTCAGGCTGATCTTAGTCTTCTTCCTCTTCTGTATTTTGAGCTCTGGAAGCCTCTACAAAACAAACAAACAAACAAACAAACTCCTAGCCCCAAAACCAAAAATCCCCTAAAATCAAAACCAACTCTGCCAAACCACAAGGAGACAATGAAATGAATAAACAAAATCCCTCTAGTTCATTTAGTTCATTTGGTTTTGTGCATACTTTAGTGTTGCAGACTCTTCTAACTCCCTTGGCACTCGAGTTGCCACTTTCATTTAAATTTGAATCTGGATATTCTGAATCTGCCCCTCAGATCAACATGGAAACTTCCCTGCCAATAAGGGAACTTTCTAGTGTATTTTCCCCCAGCACACAAGGACTCATTGCTGTTCCATCCCAGAACCTTGAAGGTAGAAAGAGTTCTCTCAGCTGTGGATTTGCATATAAGTATTACTTACACAGTGTGACTGTGCGTTTGTTTGGCACAGTTCATGCAGTTAGCCCTCGCTGAAGCGTACTCTGAAGACACCAACCCATTGTTTGAAACATGTTAGAACCTGCTTCTGCTTCCATGAAACACTTTGCACAATCATAAGCAGTTCAGAGTCCTTCACAGAGGGCCACATGGATATCACATGGACATATGTCTATTACCCGGAGCAAGTTAATAGAAACTCTGACGAGAATAGTTATTTTAGATGAACAGATTTCTTTACGTCCTTCCCATATGAGGCAAGACTTGAATTAGTCTCAGGAATCTCGGTGGCTTCCATTATATGAACTGCTCCATTTTATTCTTGAGTTTTCATATCACCTTCTTTTAAGAATAAATAGGAGTAACCTAGAATAACAGGAAATGATAGAGATATGCTAGAATAATCTCTATGCATGCATGTCCCTGCCCTAACATCAGAATACTTCCCAGCAACATTTAAAAAGTGCTAAAAGAAGGCGTGAAAGAAGTAGTTTTGTCAGATGAGATTTTTCAGTAATTTATTTGTATCTAGAAATATTCTCTTCATCCTTTAGAAAACTGTTCTCTGTTTTTGCATGAGATCAGTGCATAGCTTAAATTTGTCATGAGTGTAGAGGCTTCAGTATGGCACAACACAACATTACTAATGAGTGTGGGTTCTGTAGTATCTTATTATCCTGTTTCTGTCTGTGTTTGAATATTTGTGAAATTTTAAGTTTGTATAGATTCCTAAGGCAATTCAATACTGGTAATTGTTTATCATTATTCTTAAATTTTGTTTTATTTATTTTTTCCTAAACTTGTCATGAAAATAAACAGACTATGGTATATTTAAAAAGTGACAACTGAAAGAATTAATTTACTCTCATTTTCCTAATTCATCAAATGTCATTTCTTTTGCATGTGAATGGCTATATCTCATTAATGGTTTCTGTGGGGTAACTCTAATTAATATTTATATATTAGCTGCAGTATCTATTCCCGTGAAAAAAGGAATTATGTAGTATAAAATTGAATGTTTTAAAGAATTGAAATAAACCAAAAATATTTCCTCAAAAATGTGTTGAAAGGATGTAGCAATCCAGCATGTGATTTTAATTAATGTCCAAGTATCTAAAAATGTATTTAGTTCATAAAGAAAACATATTGACATCTAATTATGGATCATAGAATTTGGTGCGGCAAAACTAGTGCATCTGTTCAGTGAAAACATAATCGTGGAGAATACAAAATGGCACAATACAGAATGAAAATTGGAAATAATGCACAAATATGGTCATGAAAAATTGCAGTGTGAAACCAAATAGTTAGGGCTTGCCACAAGAGGACTGGCATTTCCAGGTCTACTGATAGCAGGGATTGTGAGCTTATAAAAAATTTACTATCCTTATTTCTACAGTGATGCAGAAGGATGCTCTCCCTTTTAATGGAATTCAAGTTGTTTAAGTTGGAGGGAAAAGTTGGTGCTCTTAATGCTGTTTCATGTTTTTAGACAATAATGCATGTAGATGCTCTCTTTGGACAAATCATTTTTCCCTACCTGGTTACAGCAAAGGCTAACAAATGCTAAGAATGTTGACTTTGTTTTTGTGTCCCTGGCTTCAATCCTGTTCTACTTATTGATTCAGCTCAGGCTTTCTTACCAAGGCCCCCTCAACTGACTGCTAAGTGGCTTCCTGAATCTTCTGTTTTCCTTTCTCATCATTACCACATAACAGTGGCTCTTAGATCTGAGTTTGCATTGGAGTCATCTGGAAGACTTGCTAAAGCAAAGATTGTTGGGTCCCAGGTCTGGTAAGAGGCCCTAGCCTTTGCTTTTCTAAGGAGCTCCCCGGAGATAATCACATGTTAGGTCCAGAAACTATATTTTGAGAACCATTGCTCTGAAGCCTTTATATTGCCTTAAAGCCAGTCTTGTACCAATGAGCCCATTTTCCAAGTCCACATTAGTTTCTTATGACCTTTAGAATCAAGGTAAGCTCAGTAAGGTATTTAGGGATTCTTGACAGATGGCCCCAGTCTCCCAATCTATCGTTCCTGCTCAACTACAATTGTCACTGATTAATCAATGCTTTAGCACATGAATAACTGACTTGCTATATATATGTGCTCTATATGTGACCTAATGATAATTCTACCTTTCATCCATTGTAAGGCTATTAGAATGCACTTGAAAAGCCCTTCTTCTTTAGCTCCATATTTAATTCACATTCCGTGCAAATGCTCCTGGAAAGACCTTGCCTGGTTCTTACTCTTGTGCCTTCCCCCTCCCATGCACTGCTTTCTGTGTGTTATTTTTACTTTTATTAGCTTGCAAAGCAGTTCAGAGATGATCTTAGGTTTCATCCTGTTTGCTAGTTTATGACTTCTGAATGTAATTTACCAATAAATGATAAGTGAGTTTCTGTTATTTATGTAAGGATCAAGAAAATGGCAGTGGTAGAAATTGTAATAAAAGTAATAACAGTACCAATATCTTTTGGACTCAAACGATATGACTAGGCATGATTACAGCTTCGCAGATCTTTTGTTACTGAGTTTCCTCTTTATGACATATTTCCATTCTCATAGTTGAAGAAACTGAGGTGACAAGAAGTTCAGCAACTTGTCTGTCATCACATAGCTGATGAGCAGGGTGGCTGATATATTGGGTCTTTAACCTGGCCCGTAGTCTTGCCTTGTAATTCCTTTGAAATTGGTGATTCTAGTGTAGAAATGCAGGCATAACTTTGCTATAATGTGGAAGGAGAATCTACAAACCTATCCCATGGAGGAAAAAATAAATCAACAATCATGATTTCTAGCTTACATTCTGTACCAGAATGGGCATTCTGGTTGTAATTCCCAGCACGTTCTCCCGCATCCCTTCCTGTGTGGTGCTGTCGCCGGGAAGCCAGTGTCTTCACAGTCTCATTTTGGCAACAGCTTGGTTAGGAACATTTCAGAGTGGACATGAAGCTCCATGAATCGTTACCACTTTTGGTATCTGGGGAAAAAAAAGTTCCAGAATTGACCCAAACCTGCTAACGCTGCACTTCCTTTCAAGATCCAGGTGGCTCCTACAGTTACTAAAGTTTCAGTGTAACTCTCTCTGGATTGTAGAACTGGCAAGTGTGATTTCCAAGGAGCATTTCTAAGTATGTGTGGACTGGAGCATGGGGAGTAGGTTGTAGGTGGTGACAGCTCCCTGTTAAGTTTCCCATAGGTGCCTGCGAAGACAAAACGCCCAAATGGAGGTTGGTTTGAATTTCCAGGAACTTCTGTTATAGTGATGGTAACTATTTGGAGAATTTTTGTAAGGTTTTAAAGAATATTTTTATTTTAACTGATCCATAAAAAATTGAATATACTTATAAGATACCTTGTGATGTCTTGATGTATGTATTTGTTGTGTAATTCTCAAGCCATAATGGACATACTATGGTCTTAAACATTTGTTATTTCTTTTTTATTTACTCAGAGAGCAGATTTCATGTTTATATATAAGGTTTTAAGCCATAATGTTACTTTTCACCCTCCTACCTTTCCTCTTTTCTCCTCTTTTCTTTTTGCTTTTAATTATTGCGACAGGACCCAGCACGATAACGTAGTGGTTAAAGTGCTTGCCTTGCACACATCAGGATCCCATATAGGTGCCGGTTCTAATCCTGACAGCCCTGCTTCCCACCCTGCTCCCTGCTTCTCGGCCTGGGAAAGCAGTCGAGGACGGCCCAAAGCTTGGGACCGTGCCCCTGCATGAGGGATCTGGAAGAGGCTCTTGGCTCCTGGCTTTGGATCGGTACAGCACCGACCGTTGCGGTTACTTTGGGAGTGAATCATTGAATAGAAGATCTTCCTCTCTGTCCTCCTCTCTGAATATTTGCCTTTCCAATAAAAATAAATAATTCTTTAAAAAATGATTATTGCGATAACACACTTTCAATTTAGTTTTTCATCACATGCTTAATTCTCTACTACATAAATAATTCAAAAAGTAGAAAGGCTGTAATTCTACAGGAGTGCAGACAGGATCTGTAAACAATTAAATCTCAAGTTGTCCATTTCACTAATACTCTAAAGGTTAGCTAGCATGTATCTGAGAAATCATATAATTATCTCTTAGGTATTGCTTTTTCAATTAGCCTTATGATTTCCAGTTACATCCATTTTATTACTAAAGGCAAGATTTTTTTTTAATGTGACTGAATGTTATTCCATTGTGTATATGTGCCACATTGCTCTTATCTGTTCTTCAGAATCTTTCTTTATGTTAAATTCAAAATCCTTTCTTTTAGCAAGCTTGGCGAGACAGCCTAGTGGCTAAAGTCCTTGCCACACATGTGCTAAGATTCCATATGGGCACTGGTTTGTGTCCCAACTACTCTACTTCCCTTCCAGCTCCCTCCTCCTTCTTTCTAAAAATCTGACTTTCCAATCAAAATAAATAACATCTTTTTAAAAAAATTCTTTCTTCCAGCTTTAAAAAATATAGTGCATTGTGTTATTTATAGGCAACCTAATGTAAATCACTCCTGTTGTGATCCTTCCCAGAACCTCCAGAAAGTCAATGAGCAAGTGAACTGAATGTCCCAGGAATGCATTGCCAACACCTTGTCTGTTGACTGGTCTGCTTTTGCTGTGGACCATTTCCACTTCTTGGTAGCTATGGTTTTGTGCTTTGTCTTCATGGTCACAATGGGAATCCCTCGTTTCATTTCCTTGCATAATTCGTGGAACAAGTGCTTCTGTACCTTGATTCATTTTTTAATGTCATTGAAAGTTTTATCGTTGGCTGCAGCTGAACTCAGCACACAGCTTTGGCAACCACTGAGGTTGTTCCACTTTAATTTCTCATTCTGAATTGTGTGAGCTGAACCAATCACAATGCCTAGCGTCTAACCACTGTTTCTGCTGTAAATCATCTATGCCCATCCATTAGGATATGACCAAGTATACATTTTTTTTTCCTGGAAAATTGTGTTGAATAGTCTTCTCCTGTGGGCTTCATCTTCAAAACCATACTGTCCTTTTAAAAACGATTTGTTTATTCAAAAACTACTGATTTTTAGTGATTGCCTCAATAGATTTTCATAAAGAATCAGAGTTTTCCACATTCTTCAACCTAGGCTTATCATAAATATGATGCTTGTTCTGGCTCCCATTTTAGTGGAATTCATGTTGCTCTGATGGGACTCTGGAAGTTGATGTCCTATCTTCATTAATGCCTCAGAATAGAACGTGTTTAGACGCATAGCAACAAGGTAGTATGGATCTGCTGGTACCAAAAGAAGTTAGAAATCTACACATAGACTTTTCACAGCATGCATTTTCGTGAATCTTTGAAGATTCTTTGTGTAAGGCATTGAGCATCTGTAGATTCTGTTTCCTTTAGGGATTTCCTAGTACCAATCTTCTGCTGCTGTGGAAACAGGACTTGGTTTATATGGCTCAACATGTTCTGATGAGTGGAGACCAAAGTAGGCTCACTGTTTTTTATGAATAAGAATGAATGATCCAAGACTTTGTAGTTGTAGAAATTAATTGGCCAGAAAGAAATCTATAATTTCATACTACTATTTAAAGATGTCATCTCACACTTAAAAATGGAAAGCAATGTTGCTACTGCCCCTAAATTCAATTAAGAAAGAATTCTTGAAAGGTTACTCTTACATTAATTATACCACAGTGCTATGTTACTCATTGTAGTATTATTTTTACAAATGGCAAACATGTCTGCTAACTCCGATGGGTATTGCTACATCTTCCTTATCTTATGTGACTTTCCTTACAAAGATATAGAATGAGCAGTTAGCCCCTTAATCCATATACTTTTTACCTTTTATTTTTAAAATGTCATCGTGTATTCTGGCCTTTAGCAATCACTGTTCTTAAATATTTGGTGTCTGTCCAACTTAGATATCATCATTTTTTGAGAATAGAAGCTCAGATTCTTGGCTTACACTGATGGTGAAATTATTGAGAGAAATACACTGCAAGAGATTAGAAAGAGAGGTTTTTTCTAGCTGTAAATGACTTCAAATATTTTCTTTCCTAGGTCATGTGTCATGTGAAGTGGGTTGGCTTGTAATTGGAAGGGATGGAGCTTGAAATAGCACTACAATTACTTTAAGATTTGTGGCTCCCAAGTTCTTGCATGGAAAATAGTGTTTAAATTTCAAACACATTGGATTAATCTGTGCTATGGATGGATCAATATTCTGTGGTCCAGCAAAGCTACTGTTGACTTTCTAGACAGTTACAGAAAAAAAGGTCATTTTCTATGGCTAGAGCAATACAATTATTTAAGGACAAGTGGTTATTGCCTTTTACTTTGTGTATGAAGTTAACTGTCCCCCAATTATTAAATAAAATATTGAAAGAAGAATAAAAAGACAGTTAACTTGTATACATCTCTTCCTCTCAAATAATCATATTTTAAATATGGTCCATTAATTTTTAATCTGGCAATAATATCTAGGACGTAACCCTACTTGCTTCTGGGTTCAACACATGTTATGCATTCACATTTAACTCACTCAATATAAACAATTTACCAACGTGAGTTAGGGCACCAGATAATCCCTGTAGGAATAAGCACACAGTTGAAATGTAATGCACATTCCCTTTTGTTGAGGCAGAGAGCGATTTTGGTTGGCTAACTAAATATTTTTGAATGAGGGTGGAAAATGAAAATTCCCTGAACAAGCAAGAGATGTTTGGTTGAAAGCATTATAGGGTCCAAAATTCTGAGGAGAGAAATAATTTTATATTTACTTCAGAGAGACATTGTTTATCTCTGTTGGCCAACATAGTTTAAACCAACGATTTGATTTTAATGGATATATATCTTGCCACTCTGCCATCAGTAATTTGAACAGCTTGAAATACTGTATGTCATCTTACATTGCTTTCTCTTTGTAGCAAACACAATCAGTGGATTGTTTTTCATTGATTTAAAAACATTGACTTGCTGAAGTATGAGCCTGTGTGCAGTCATAATTCTTGTCTTTTCTTCCTCGGCAGAGCCTGTGATAATTCTCTGAGTTTTAAGCAGGTGTCATGCATCAGATCCAAGTGCTTAATAAATGCACCAGAAGTATATTTTCCTTAAGGCCTTGTGTTTATCCCATTTCCATTTATCTTGTGAAACATCCTCAAATGCTTTTCTGCAATCCTGGGAAAGAGCAGGTTAGCATTTCCACTTGGCAAGCAGAGCTCTAAGTGTAAGTCTCCTGTCTAGTTTGACCTTAACCAACATTAGCGATTCCCAGCCTGTGTGCCAAGGACCCTTGAGGAGTGACGGAATTATTGGATGTGGCCCATAAATCCATATGTGCACCAAGCAATTTCTTTTTCAGTAATCTGAATAAATATGTCTAGGAATGTACTGTTTCTTCTACATTCACATAAGCGCTGCCGAGATCTGAAAACACTGATATGTTTAAAAGTTAATTCTTTTTTTTTTTTTAAAGATTTATTTTATTTTTATTGGAAAGTCAGATATACAGAGAGGAGGAGAGACAGGGAGGAAGATCTTCCGTCCGATGATTCACTCCCCAAGTGAGCACAACAGACAGTGCTATGCTCATCCAGAGCCAGGATCCATGAACTTCCTCCAGGTCTCCCAGGCTCGTGCAGGGTCCCAAGGCTTTGGGCCATCCTCCACTGCTTTCCCAGGTCACAAGCGGGAGCAGGCTGGGAAGTGGAGCTGCTAGGATTAGAACTGGTGCCCACATGGGATCCTGGGTGTTCAAGATGAGGACTTCAGCCACTAGGCCACGCTGCTGGGCCCATTAAAATTAATGGCTTTTTGTCATCTTACATCTTCTCAATTAACGAAGAATCTGACTGGGTTCCTTTTGTAAATGTAATTGACGATGCTGTTATTAACCATTGGTACTCCACTAATAACAAAGAGAAATAATTTTAATAATATGCATGTTATGATCATGTTACCTGGAATTTCACATTTTGATGTTTAACATACAATTATTATTAATTATAATTAATATTTATATTTATAATTAATTATTAACAGTAGTAGGGTAAGAACAATCATAATTGCTACTTACTAAGTGTAGCTACTCATTTGTTTTTACACAAATCCTGTAACATAATCGTTATTATTCCTATTGGGTTAAGAAGAAAAGATTCAGAGAACTTTGTCTATATTTTTAAAATATTTATTTTTTAAAAAATGTTTAAAAGCAGAGTGACTCAAACACATAGAGACTGGAAAGACAGAGACAGGGAGAAACAGAGATGAGGACAGACGTGTGGGATTTACTCTCCAAATTTCCCCCAGCAGCTAGGACTGGGCCGCGCAGATGCTAGAAGTCAGGAAATCCATCTGGCCGAAGCCAGGAGCCAGGAACTCCACTCTCTCATGTGTGTGCCTGGGACTCGTGTACCCGAGCTAGTATCTGCCACTTCTCTCTGAGGCAGAGGCGTGAGCCCACCTGTGCAATACAGGATGGCAGTATGTTAAAGAGGAGCTTGTGATGGCAACACCCACCCAGAATTTATGTGGCATTAGGACCTGCAGTTTAATCCACGAGTAATGGGACTTCTAAATCCAGGCTTGACCACCTGACTCCAAATTCCTTTCTTTATCGACTCCTTCAATCCATGGGGGAGGATGACACACATATCAGTGTCGCTTGATTCTAGAAGACCCTGGTTCATGCGATGAATGAGAATGATCTTTCTTGAAGTAAGTAGAATCTAACTTTTTTTAAAAAGAGATTTACTTATTTTTATTGCAAAATCATATACAGAGAGGAGGAGAGATAGAGAGGAAGATCTTCTGTCCAATGATTCACTCCCCAAGTGGCCACAACAGCTGGAGCTGTGGCAACCCAAAGCCAGGAGCACAGAATCTGTTCTGGGCCTCCCACACAGGTGCAGGATCCCAAGCTTTGGGCCGTCCTTGACTGTTTTCCCAGGCCACAAACAGGATGGGAAACAGGCCTGCCAGGTTAGAACTGGTGCCCATATAGGATCCTGGCACATTCAAGGTGAGAACGTTAACCACTTGGCCACTGTGCCGGACCCTTAACTGTACTTTTTAATCACCTTCACTGAATAAACATTTTTTGGTGGGGTGAAATCCATAAAAACCTGAATGCTGTTTACATCAGGCAATCATAACAGATATGCCTTAGTACTAAACCGTCATTGACTGATTAGCCCGTTGTGACCTTCATTTAAAAATATTGAGATTCTTCTCTGCTGTTTCACATGGGACAGTACTCAGGAGTTCCTTCTCAGCCGTGGAGCTGTCTGAAGAGTCAGTAAAGTGTACAAAACTTCGAAAGAGTAAAAAGAAAAGGAGAAAAAGCTACTCATAGTTCATGGGCTTGAAAAAACATCAAAAAACATTATCCATTAAGTGTTCTCCGAGATTACCAGCATCTTTTTCATTTCTAATTCCTCTGGTGAGCTAGTTGTTAGCCTCATTTAGCCCTTTCTTCTGTATCTTTCTTTCCATTATTCTCCCTTCCACTGTGGAAAATCCTACTGTTTGTTTACAATCCAGAGTTTTAAAGAGGCTGAACTAAAATTGGCTGCCTCTGGGACATCCCTGCCAATGGATGGAATCCAAACTGGCTCTGCCATGAGGAGGCAGCTATGCCCACATAAGGAGATTTTGGCTGAGCACTTGTACCATCTTGTTGCCAGGCAGACAGTCACCCAGGAGTGGGAAAATCCAGCCAGGGCAAACGTGCGGTAGGAGCGGCCGGTGGCTGCAACACAAGTCCGAACGAGAGGCTCCCTGGATGCCCTGTTTGGCTTCTCATGGGAAACACTTAATAATGTTGGGCAAATAATTTCATTTTGTAGTCTCTGATTTGAGGGACAAAGATACAGCATGGTTAATTTCTCCCTGGGGATTGTTTCTTAAGGCTTTCAAATTTACTTCTAGCCATGATTTTACTGGAGATCACTTTCTTTCTGATACCTATACAGGGAAAAACATAACCACCACCACCACCAACAATAACAACAAAAGCTGTTGCTCTGTAGCTTCCTCAGTGCAGTTGTCAAATGTAGCAGAAAGAACAATGCTCTCAGCTCAAGAAGATATTTTCTTTAGAAGCGTCTTGATGGTGGTGGGGATTGCATGATGGCTCAATTGGCTGTTTCTCTGCCTGCATGCACTGGAATTCCTTGTGGGCATCAGTTTGTGTCCTGACTGCTTCACTTCCCACCCAGCTCACTGCTTATGACCTGGGAAAAGTGTGGAAGATGGCCCGAAGCCTTGAGAAGCTGCACCCGTGTGGGAGCCTCTGAGGGGCTCCTGTCTCCTGGCTTCAGATTGCTTCCCCTCCAGCCATTGTGACCATTTGAGAGTGAACCAGTGAATGAAAGATCTTAGTCTCTCCTCTGGGTAGAGTCTACCTTTCCAATGAAAGTAAATAGATTCTTTTTATTATTTTTGAAAGAAGTTTCTCGTGGGTTAACATATTACCTGCCAATGGGAGTCCAGGGTGTGCGTCCAAAAATCTCAAATAGTAAATATGTGTGTAAACCAGATGCATAGAGAATATTTATGTAAGAATGCCTTTATCTCGACAATTTAGCACAGCTCTTCATGAAGCCACAACTTTCCTAACAAGAAAGCAGATCACATTGACTGCATTGGCTGTGTAAGTGAAGGAGCCACACAGATGGGCGAGAAGTGCAGACAAATTGCTTTTGGCTCTGCTTTCCTTTGTAACAACATCAGATATTTTTAGTTTCTTTCTCTTGATGCGTTGTGCATGTTTCTGCCTCCTATAGAAACTCATTACACATTGTCTCCAGTGTAGCCAGCCTCAACTGCTAGGCTTATTTAGCATTACATTGTCTTTCAAATGTCTCCAATCCTAAGGTATCCAGGGAAAATCTCATTTCACAAATAGTGACAGTAGGCAAGTAGAAATTGTCCAATGTCATTGATGTGATTTTTACTTATAGCCGGGACCTGATGATGAGGAATATTTCTGCTTACCTGCTATAAGGCAATTTTCCAAGTTGAATGGACTTAAACAGGCATCAGTTCCAGGAGATAGAGTAAATGCTTCCTGTGACATTGGAATTGTGATTAACTAAGACGGTCTCTAAAATAATTTAATGGTATCCCATGATGTGGGCATGGAGGTAGCTAGCTAGTAGGGGAATCCCAGATTTGCCATGAACTCCCAGAACCTCTACTTCCCATTCTGCAACCTTGTTGGTACTGCCCAAATATTCCCTTTCCATGTAACACCCAACCCTTCTATGAAATGTAAAACCCCAGCAGCCTGGGGTTTTAGTTAAAAACATCCATGGCAGCAACTCTGCAATGACCTTTACTTTGTCACAATGTCAATGTAGTAAATTTACAGTGACTGCCAATGTCACCATTCCAGTGTATCCCTGATACCAGGAAACTTCTGAGACTTCACACACACACACACACACACACACACACACACACACACACACACACACACACACACACACACACACACACACACACACAGAGCAAGGAAAAGGGCGGAACTCAAACTACATGCCAAACTCTGCCTGATGGAATATTCAGTTAACCCCTACCCCGGCACCCATATGTCTGCTTCCTTGGATGTCCTAAAGGGATACTCTGAACCTGGTTGAGTCACCTTGCATGTGAATAAATACCATTTCTTTTTCTGATCTTTACCTGCATTTCGTTTTTTAATTCCTTCTTGCATTAATGACAAGGTTCTGGACCTACCCTCTTCACAATATCACTAGCCTACCACAGTTGGCAACTCTATTCGCATTGCTTTGGACTTTGAAAGAAAGGTCAATAGTAACAGTTGTAATGCCCAGTTTCCTTTTTATGCCACAGTGTCAGGCTGAAATGGTAAAAATCCTATCAAATAGTCTTTCTCAGGATTGCTACTTTTCTCCTAAACTGTCTGAAGCTAACTAAGGAACTAAAGTGACAGGACTCAGTGTGGGGCTTTCCTAAAATGTTAATCATTGAAGTATCATACTACCCACTAAAAAATTAAATTGCTAGCTATCTATCACAGATTTTATATGAAATCTGTGAACCAATGTTTATGGTTTATGAGGCATGATAACCTCAAGAATCTGTATGTTCATCAACCAGTAAATGGGGAAACAAAATGGGTCAGCTCTACGCAACAAAATAAGGTTCTATAGTAAACTATTCCCATAAAAACTATTGAATAACTCCACAAACACTCTACCAGGGGAATATGTGAATGCACACACACACACACACACACACACACACACACACACACACAATTAAAGTTACATAGAATTTCTACAAGACGCAAATTCGTGAAGAAAGAATGTAGACAACTGCTTGCCTGAGGCTGAGTATTTAAGGGGAGAGTAACTACAGTGGACAGGAGACAATTTTAGGGCTGATAATAAAGTTTTAAACCGGTTTGAGGTGATGATTACACAGTTGTGTGTGTGTGTTTGTGTGCGATAATTAATGTGATAGCTACAGTAATACACTTCATGGTTTGTAAGCTAGAATTCTAAATGCCTATCCATTTTGTAGCCCTAAGTGTGTCTCAATGCAGTATAGATGTGTCCAAGTGCTTGATACAGTATGGGAACTGAATACTTGCGATACATGAATGATGGAATGAATGGATAAGAGCACTTCCTTTATGGAGGCATGAAAATTTAGAAAAATAAGACGCCTTATACTATTCTTCAAGCTTTTAAAGGTCTTGAATGGACTTCCCTCATCTAGCACACATGGGTATTCTTGGGAATATTCTGCAACAGCCCTGACACTCCTACTGTTCCTGAACGTGGCCATTATCAGGGTTTGAGAAGAGAGGGACACCCCCGCTTTCTCAATTTTGTCCCGTGGCCCCTGGATGGAGGAAACGGGTTCTGTATATATTTAGTGACCTGGAATTATTAGTTGCTAAATATTACTTTCTGATGCCCCATCAAGCCTCTGAAAGCTAATTTTTACAATTGAATCAGACCTCCTGATGTGCACGTCGTAATACAGAACTAATGTACAGCAAACTCTGGCCTAAATGATGAGGGTTCCTCAAAATCTAATCTTCCTCTCAGGAAGTGACTTACTCTCTGGAAAAATCTCACTCATTATATAACCTGACAAAATCATATAATATAGTTTTAATAGCTACAGTTAATACATTAAACATATGGTTTCTCCAATAATTACTAATTTTTACATTTCTCACTACTAATTATGGTATTAAATCGTTCACTCCTTAATTTATTCTGTCATAAGTTTTTATTTATTTCAGACTGAATGGTGATAGAGTTAAGACTTTTGCACTTCTCACATTAGCTTAACATCTCCGATAAAAAGCTGCTGCGTGTTGTAATGGTTTATTATCAAATTATTTTTGGTGACTTAATTTTCCTGCAAACATAGCTTCAATTTACTCATCCCAGAAACGAAACAATTTCAAAGGATACTTGTGAATCTTATCATGACTTTTTGGTATCATTTCAACCCCATTTTGATGATCACTGGCTTAATTATCTAGTGTCACTTCCTGCCTCTTTACCACGGGATATCTTGTATGACATAAGGAATTCAGACAAGTCAATAGCTAGAAAGCCTATTATAACTAACATGCATGAAAGATTTTTAAAATTTCATGTAAAAATACCTATTATAAAAACTAGGGACGGATATTGAAAAATTTGCACTATAATAAAATTATCTTTCCATATAAATATTTTGAAATACCCTAGTGTTGTATGGACTGGGTAGTGGGCATGTGAAAATGAAAAGACCCCACCCCCCACAAAAGTATTATTTTTGCTTGAAATAAATATTACAAGTAATTGCTTGTTATCTTAGAGTGAATAAATACAAATTGTGTGAAACTAGGCATGATATTTGGAAGTTTAAATATACGTAAATGTGCATCTTCCGGAAGTTATTAAAAACTGTCTATATTTAAGTTGTACACTTACAGTGGTTGTCTATGTGCAAGTACACAGTGAAGTCCCCCACACGATGAGGCTAACTAACCTTTCTTCACCTTCACATACTGGTTTCTGTGATGAGAGCACTGTGGATCTATCCACCTAGCAAATGGCAGGTATTCAGGGCAGTAATTCTACCTGTGGTCAGTGTTGTGTGCTCACCATCCAGAATTTATTTAAGCTCCATAACTGGAAGTCTGTGCCCTTGGAGAATACCTCCTCGTATCGACCTCTCTGTAGCCCCTTGTAACCACCATCCAACTCTGAGTTTGGCTGATTTCACTTAGCATAATTCTAGTGATCTATGCACATTGTTTCAAACGAAGAATTTCCTTTCTTTTTAGGACGCATGCTGTTCTGTTCTATCTTAAAGTGATAATATCATTATTTGTATATCCATTATCCCTTTGATGCACATTCAGAATATTTCTGATTTTACCTAGGATGAAAAGCAGTGCAATAAATCTTAACATATATGTGTCTCTTCAAGATTCTGATTTCATTTTCTCTGGATAAAATCCAAAAGTGGAATTGTCAGATCATATAGCAGTTGTAAGTTTTTGAGGAACGTCCATATTGTTTTCCAGAATAAATTTACCAGTTACATTTCCATCACTGTGTGCCAAGATTACCCTTTTTCCATGTTCTTGGCAACCCTTGCGTATCTTTTGTGATTTTGATAATAAGCATTCTCATCTCATTTTGGTTTTAATTTGTACTTTCATGATGATTAGTGATGTTGACTCTTTTTTTCTCTCATATATCCGTAACATATGTCTTCTTTGGAAAAATGATTTTGTAGTTTCTCTTCTCCTTGTAACTGATTTTTGTTTGCTGTTGAGTTGTATGGGCTGTGGTGTAGTAGGTTAGGCTACTACATGCAGTGCCAGCAACACATATTGGCACTGGTTGTCACTTTTTAGTTTCAAATGAAATTGAGGTGAAACCTTGTTTTAATACCTATTTGCTAGTGATTCTTAGCATCCATTCATATGTCTGTTGGCAACAGCAGACAGTCAGAACTAATATAGCTTACAAGAGGGAGTGTTGAAAAACTGCTTATCCTCAACTGGTGTTAGGCCCATTTTCAGTATTTTATCCTAATTTTAAATAACCAAACATGTACCAACAATATTCCAAACTGGCATGATACTTTGTGAAGTCTCCTGGCTTCAGACTGCCTCATGTCCAGCTGTTGCGGCCGTTTGGGGAGTGAATCATTGGACGGAAGATCTTCCTCTCTGTCTCTCCTCCTCTCCATATATGTGACTTTCCAATGAAAAAAAATCTTTAAAAAAATTCTAGTGTAGCTTAGATATTTTTCCATGCCATTATGTGTGGATAGATCTATGGATAACACATTTTTTGTGTGTTATATTTCTGTGAGGTGGTACCTAATGGGTATATTTTCCAGAGAGAGATGAATTCTATCCTAACTTGATAAATTCTTGCAAGATTACCTTTTACTATGTCCTTATCCAGAAATAAATTGGATCCTGCCACTCTGTTGGGTGCTATCACAGAGTGCGGCATCGTAGTAAAGGAATATTTTTTTACTCTGGGCAACTATGCAGCCTTCACCATTGGTGACAAAAATCTCTTAAAAATTGTCCTTTTCAATGTGAAAAGCTTAATTTAAAGTGGTAAGTTAGCAAAGTAACTGAGAAACAAAGACACATTCATCATCAGATATCTTAGATCTAATTTAAAAGCTGTAGTGGAGTATGTGGGTAACAAAATCCTTAGCCAAAAGAGAAAACAACGGAATAGCGAGAGTTGCCACAGTGTAGACAATGGAGACTAGATTGCATTTTAAGATGTTTTAAGAAGAATTTCAGACAGAAAAAACATGAGTTCTTTCATTTTCATTCATCTCTCCCTTGGGTTTCCTGAAAATTACTGTCTTCATAATTTCATTGTTTGCCTAAACAATCTGTGGTCCTATCAATAGAATGACTACCCTACTTAATAAATTTTAAATTCCCTTGTTTATCAAATTTAAGTTCATATGCCAACAATTGCTGAAAATCATGATTTTTCTTTAAGTCATAAAATTAAGAATTTTGAAATCATATTTAGAGCCAGCAAGGAAAAAAGCAATATTTCTCATAGATTGTGGCACGGAAATGTTAAGGGATACAAATGTACTGTTTGTTATTCTTTTTAAAAAATATTTGTTTACTTTTATTTAAAAGGCAGATTACAGAGAGGAGTGTATGTGTGTGTGTGTGAGAGAGAAAGAGAGAGAGAGAAAATCTTCCATCCACTGCTGGTTTACTACCCAACTGGTCACAGTGACTGAAGCTGAGCTGATCCAAAACCAGGGGCCAGGAGGTTCTTCTGGGTCTCCCACATTTCTTGGGCCATCCTCTGCTGTTTTTCAAGACCACAAGCAGGGTACTGAAGCAGAAGTGGAGCAACTGGGACATGAACTGGTACCCACCAGGGATGCTACAGGCAATTGCTCAGAGGATCAGCCTGTTATCACTGCCCCACCCCTGCTTTACAATATTTTATAATCAAGGATTCATTGTGTAAAATACATTTTCTTCATCCTCTCTTTCTGTAAGGCACATATCAGGACCAAATGATTTCTTCTTTGCTTCTTTTTGTAAACTTTTTAGTAATTCTACAATCTCCTTTAGTTTCCAAATTGTTGATATCCCTCTATTTCAAATAATGGTTTACTAAGGATGTACATGAGAGAGCATTAAATACATAGTGGAAAGAAATCATAATGTTTATTTTCATCTGAATGAAAGTATGACACACACACACACACACACACACACACACACACACACACAACAGCTTGGTATAGGAAGGACTCTTCCAGTTATTGGTTCAGATACACACAAGAGCAGGGGCTGGACCAGGAGGGAGCAGGAGTCCAGAATTCCATCAGGGTCTGCCACAGTAGAGGCGTTCTCCCAGAATGCATTAATACCAAGCTGGATTTGCAGTGGGCCAGCCGGGACTCTACTAGCACTCCGAAGCGCAAGGTGCACCTCTGACGTGGCTGAACCAGCACCAGGTTGCCCGACTCCAAATTACTCGGTAATACTAAAACAGCAAAAACTGTTTTATAAAGAATAGACATGCGGGAACAAAGAAGGAAGTGAAAAAAATCCTGAAAAACAAACAGCAAAATTCTTTCCTTGCCCTCTTTTTCTCTCTGTTGATGTTGTTCTGGAGTCGTGAATGTAGTCATGGAGTCATGGGAGTAGAGGTAGATTTAAAATGAGGAGATTTTCAAATTATATTGTAATACTGATAGAAGTTTGAATGATAAAATCTTGCTCTTTATTAAATCAACAGGGCTAACAGATCTGTAGGCATATTTGTAATGCATCTCTCTGATGCCCCTTGGATTTTTTTTTCTGAAACAGATTCCAAGTAGTGCCGATTGCATGGATATTTTACTCTGCTAGCATGTGTTTTTGCAACTCCACTATTTTCCACTCACCATAAAGTCTAGATGAATCATGCCAGGCAAAAGTGATCATATATTCTGCTTTAAGATAAGAAACTGTTATTTAATGAAGTTTTGTTCTTGTTGATGATGATGTTCTATGTGTAGACAAAGGCGGGAATGGAAAGTGTGATGATCTAGGATTTTCTGTGGGTGAACCCATGGATGTACCACACAGGCCAGTAACTATTAACAGCATCTTCTAATTCCTTCTCCATTTGTGGTCCATCCGTGTTCCCAGGCTTCAGCTGGTGTAGCAGAAAAACAAAACACAAAACAAACAGTGCTCTAGCCAGAAACTTCTGAGTCACACCGTGAAATTCATCTATGTTGTGCTTTTCAGCAATAGTTTATTGTATTTTATTGTTCCTTACATTTTCACATGTGATATTCCACTGCTTTTCTTGTTTATGATCATGGAGTGAGGAGTGGTAATACACTTGACTATTAATTTTGTTATGCACATTCTTAAACGTGTGTTAGTGCACCTGTATGTGAATTCAGTTACCTATAGTAGAAGTGGTGTGCCACACAGTGGTTGCATGTTTGTTTCAGTAGAAAAGGCTAATATTTCTTTGAAATTATTATTCCAGGATGGATGTATGGGAATTCTGCTGTCCGATATCCTTGCAGCATTGACTTTTGTCCAGGCCCTCAGCTATGGCCCTTTGTGTTAATAGGGCCGCGTTACATTTCATTGGTGATCAGTAAGAAAGAGTACCTTTGTCTATCTAAATCTCTTCTTTATTAAAGTAAAAAAAATGGTGCTTATGAATATTTTAAAATGAAAATAATTCAAGAAATTTAATAAGGTAACTATTTATGTACTGTATTTTTTATCCATATAAAAGTTACAAATCTTTACTGAACATGAATGCATCCGATTTTTGTGGATTTCTACTTGGTGTGTGTTCTTTTAGAGCAATGTAAATACGCAGAGGGTAGTCAGAATTTATTTCTGTTATTACTATGTATATTATAACAGCATCGCAAGTTTGTGACCAAAACCTCAGCTCGCTATTTTTGGTTCATCTACATGTTGTAGAGGAAAAAAAAATGGTTCATTCTATTCCCACTAGCTGCTTGGTAGAGCTCAGCCTTTCCTGGGGCTGTATAACACTTGGTGGAACTGTAATGCTTGTGCTGTCACCTCTAAACATCATTACACCTTAGCAAATCTGCAGAGTTATACAACACTGTGATTAAACAGAATCACACCACTGGCAGAGCACAGACGCCGAGATTCGCTGATATTGAATCCCAAAAGCTCCAGTCATCTTACCTAAAGTCTATAGTAAAGGAGAAAATTGCCAGTGTCTGAAAAGAACATCAAAACAAAACAAAAAAACCTTTATCAGTACAATTGAGAGGATGGAGAAGACAAAGTAAGCTCCCAGCCCTGCTGATACTGCTTGTAGCCAACAATGTTTTCTTTAGTTATTGCCTTATTGCTATGAAAAAATTAAGAAATTGAACACAAACTTTTTTTTTTTAAAGAAAAGTGGGGACTTCATTTGGAATTGAACAAGGAAATAATAAAGAACAAAAATCTTTCTAACCCCTGAGAATTTCAGAGAATTTGTAGGTCACATGGTTGTAATCATATGGTCTTACAGGGGAAAATACACAGCAGAAAATTATTCTTTGTTTCAGAAATAAAAATGTTACGTTTCTCATAGCTGACAGTTCTGTCGTGTTTGACGCAAACACCATTTTCTGCTTTGGTAAAGACAGGAGTTTGCATCAGAGCTCAACTTTTTAAGCAATGCAGCAATCATGAATCATACAGGTCTGTTACCGTTTCTAATAATTAAAAAAACATGATGAAAAAAACATGATAAAACCCTTCTGAGTCCCACATGACTCTGTCTAATTTGGAGATTTTCACGCATTTCCAAGCTGAGACTTGAGGTTGAGTGCAAATAGTGCACAGGCCTGGCTGCCACATCCTGAGTTCCTGTGAATGCTACTGGGGAAGTCACGTCTCCTTCACCCCGGAACTGACACCCCACTCCCAGGAAGCAAGTGCACCTTGCACTGCAGCTCACAAAACTCACTGTCACAATGGTGTCTGTGTTGCTCAATACCTGCTGTTGTTTTGCATGACAGAGTAAGAGCGTATTTGAGGAGTAATTATTTTGCCTGCAAGTGTTTCACGCTATTTTTGAATTTCCACTTGCACTTCCTCAGCTGGATTTATCTTGATGGATTTTGTTAATTAAGTAGGTCATCAGGTCCTCTAGCGAGGCAGGCAGTGACAGGCAGCTCCTCATCTTGGTGAACTCTTCAGAATTATCCTTGGTGTAATGACAGTGATTCAACACTTGACTGTTCAGAGGAAGAGCTTATGGGGAAATGTCATCAAGAAATGCTTCTATTGGGATTTGAGTTTGCCATTTAAAAAAATATTTGCTTATTTGAAAGGCACAATAGAGAGAGCAAGAAGAAAGCAATGGAATCCTCTATCCTTTGGTTTGCTTCGCATATGGCCACCACAGTTGTGGCTGGACCACTCTGATTCCAGGAGCCAGAAAAACCATGTGGGTCTCCCACACGGATAACAGGGACACAAGTAGTCACTCTCACCATCCTCCACTGTCTCCTCAGGCTCATTTGCAGGAAGTTGGATTACAAGAGGAGCAGTTGGACTTCAAACTGGCATTCTGATGTGGTGTGCTGGCATCTAAGTAATAGCTGAGCCTCGGTGCCACAATGCCAGCCTCTCATTGTGTTATACATGTTGCTTTGTTTAATTTATTCCTTCATGTATGTATATATTTTATGTGCGTTAGTGTAGTTGCAGTTTGTTGCTCATAAAGTCATCAGTTCAAGTATTCTCTGTCCCACACTGAGAGTGGAGTAATACCTAATTGAGATTTATAAGCTCAGTTTTCATTTTCTCATTTGGACAGAAAATCAAAATCTTATTCATTTGAAAAGTCTCATTCATATTGCCTACAATTCAGTCCTCTAACCTGAAGCTAACGTTTTGGAAAGGCTTACTGTATATCAAGACCTACATGAAGAGCTCTATGTATACCATTCATTTAATCCTTTTTGCAAAAAGTGATGCAATAATCACCTCCATATTAGGCTTGGAAGGAAAATGTAAGCTTCATGTTTGAAGCCCCTGAGACTTGTGCAAATTACCTGTCCTGTAAGAAGCAATGCAAGATCCAAATTGACGACCAGTTGAAACCCTATGTGGATTCTGTATGGCCAAAGACTCCACATTGTTCCCAGGAACTGAAGAACCCCTAGAATTCATCTGGTATGTCTGATGTATCAACAAGGTCAATGGCTGTATTTGAGGATAATCTGAGGTATGGACTCCAAGTAGGATCAATGAAATTCAATTCCTGGAACAAAAGGCTAGAAATAGTCTTTTTTTTTTTTTAAGATTTCTAGTGATTTATATAAAAATGACTGAAACTTTAGCTACGTTTTCAGTTGTGTTCACATGAAATCTGGGATGCAAGCCTCCTCCTGTCCTCCTGTTCCACTCTGGGGTCCCCCCCGTATATGACCGTCTATTAAGAGATTGTCAGGATCGCTCTTGGATCCCAATGTATGTCTTTATAGTTTTTGCTAATGTCTAATGCAGAGTTGAGTCTGCTGTCTGTAAGTTACCTGTTGTCATCTTGATCGGTTACACTTAACATCTTCCTCACACTTTCTAAGAAGGTGGAAGATTTCTCTGCTCTTCTGATCATTACAGGGTAACATAGGGAATTAAAAGCATAACAGTTTTCAGTTCTTTGATGAAGATCATAAGCAGTCTGTCTCTCATCGATTGTTGGTTCATTGGTTACATCACAGTATCTTACTGCATGTGGTACAGGCTGTTTGAGGTTGTAATACTATTATAGTTTACAGGTACTATTTTTCGGGTTGACATCATTTCATCTTAAATTAAGGCAAACACGTGGTATCTAACCTTTTGTCTTCATTAAGCATGTTAGAAAGCAAATTGTAGCATCTTTGTGTATTTGAGCAACACAAATTATTTTGTTATTGATGTGATTGTCTCAGATTGTAAGTTTTGCCTCAAGTCGCACGTCTGTCACATTGTCCCATGATTGACAGAGAGCCTCTGATGGAGGCCAGCTGTTGGGGTGCTGCCTACTCGCGACTGAAGCTTTCTGGAGGCCGTGGCTATCACGTTTTCCTTGAACATGGCTCTCGCTCTGTACGTGTGCATATTGTGCAGCGAACAGAGAGCTCACAGCAGCCTCTCCACGGCATCTGTTCTTTATAGTCTGATGAAGAAGCTGCAGAAGGTTTGGGGAAACTTGCTGAAGCTTGTTGTCACTTAGCAGGAAGTGTTTAGAAGTTTGCAAAGAGCAGAATTACAATTTGTCAAATGTTGCAAACTCCCCAGTGAGCACACGGTGTTTGATTCCACCGTTGCTCTAAATGCGATAGCATTTTGTGTACTTTTCGAGCGGCTGACTTTCCTTTTTGGTAGAATGCTAAACGCTCCAACACGGGAGCTCATGGCCCCTCAGGTGAGACTCATTCTTTCTTTTCTTTGACTTCTTTTCTTTGCCAGTTGCAGGGTGAGAGGTTAGGGAGGGGTTGCAGGTTGTTAGAATCACAGCCTCAGGTACCTGGGAACCTGCCTCGCTGATGGGGTAAAGAGAATTTTCTTTTTTGATTAAAAGTTTTCTTTCAGACTTACCAGGAAATCTTGCAAAGAGTCAGGCAAGTTCAGAATCCAAGGCTTTATTGGGTGAGTGTACAGGTGACAATCCTTTGTATAAAGCTCAGAACCCTCCTGAGACCATTGTGTACACTGGCCTGGTTAGAACCATCAAGAACACAGTGAACCCAGGTTATGAAGGCCCTGCTTCCTCCTCCTAACCCCCTCTTAAGTGTGTGTTCTAAGATCTTTATGATATTTTTTTATTTAAAAATTTTATTTGCTGGGGGCCAATGCCATGGTATAATAGGCTAAGCTTCTGCTTGTGACATCAGCATTTAATTAGAGCACCAGTTTCAGTCCCAGCAGTTCCACTTCCTGTCCAGCTCCCTGCTTTTGGCCTGGGAAAGCAGCAGAAGGTAGTTCAAGTCCTTGGGTTCCTGCATCCACATGGGAAACTGGGAAGAAACTCTAGCTTCTGGCTTCTGATGGGCATAGCTCCAGACATTGTGGCCATTTATGTGGTGAATCAGCAGATGGAAGATCTCTTTCTCTCTCTCTCTCTCTCTCTCTCTCTCCCTCTCTCTCTTTCTCCCTCCCTCTCTCTATCTTTTCTTCTCTCTGTAAATCTACCTTTTAATAGAAAGAAGAGAAAGCTTTTTAAAAATTATTTGCTTCAGACAAATGAAGGGAGGGAAGAACAGAGAGGGAAAGAAAGAAAGAGAGATAGCAAGAACCCATCTACTGTCTCATTCCCCATTGGCCTGTAATGACTGTGGCTAAAGCAAAAAGCAGGAACAATATCCAGGTCTCCCAGGTAGGTAATCAGGATCCAACTACTGGACTCTCCAAGGTCCTACATGAAGAGAAACTGGAATCAGGAACCCATGCAAGTCTTGAACCAGACACTCTGTTATGGGACATGGGCATTCCAGACCATGTGTCTTAATTGAAGGCCAAAAATATGCCCTCTCCCCAGCCCCTGTTTTCTTTTAGCATTGTGTTTGCCATGTAATTTATAACTTTGAGGATTCAGAGAAAATGCTTTTGCCCATCTGTTTGCGATTTGGTTACTTGGTTTGGTTAAAGGCAGAGTGTATGGCTTTATTTAAGGACAAATTTGGCAAGTGTTGAGGTTCACCCAGGACCAACCAGCATAAGACAAATTTTAAACAAACACTTAAAAATGTAAGGTAAAATAAAATTGTGTTGTTGCAAGTGCCTCTTGTTACTTAAAAAAAAAGTATTTCCAATCTTCCGCATATATCAGATGTAAACACACAGCATTGCGTTGAAAAAGCTTTGCTGAAAATATGATTTCAGTGAAAACAGAATCAGGTGCTATGATGAATTATTTAAACTCTGAGCCTTTTTTTCGTCTCTGCTGCTCAGAGCACACGCAGAGGGAATGCAGCAACAGCGTGGGGAAAGTTATAGGCTGGCTGAAAATGGGGCTCTGGGGTTTGGAACGAGTCACCATCTTCCTCTGTGCCTGTTGATACAGGCTGGCTCTTGCAGGAACAACCGAATGACCTAATCAGGACTCTATTCTGGTTTTCTTAAGTTTTATAATTTCTCTTTTAAATAAGGTACTATCTCCTGCTCTCTTCTCTGAGATGTAGTTTCACCGAGTTTGCAGTTTGAATTATGGGGCTCACTGTGGTGTCTCTCCAAGTCCTGAGCATGAGGTGTGGAGAAAGAGATGCTTGGACCTTCTGAGCGTGGACCTGGAGTGAACAGAACGAATGTGCTGCAGCAGCCGTGTCGCATACACCTGCCCCAAAGGGTCTGTGCATGCACAGTGGGGTAGGCTGTGATGGCGTAGGACCTTAAGAGATGTGGGAACCCTAATGAGAGTTCCATTGCCCCTCTGAATAGACTTAGTATGTATCGGAAAACCCTATCACAGTCACTGCTGTGAAATGTAAAAGACAGTTATGTGAATTTCAAAAGGAGCCTTTTCTGATCATTCTTCAGAAGAATCTTCATTTTGAAACTTGTATGAGAATGAAATGCTTTTCTGGCTGAGCCTGGCTTTGCTATTTCGTTTACGATGGCAAACAGTAAAAAAGGGAGACCGTTTCTGCACCATGTCCCTGCTGCATTGTTCGAGAGTTGTGTAGATGGCCGTTGATGAGAGTTTCTGGGGAACTTCTTGAGAGTGACCCACAAGAACTGAAGAAAAAAAGCATTAATTTCTTAGGAATATTAGCACCCTTAATAAAAGGAAAGCAGCCTCTTGGGCCTTTAATTGCAATCAAGAGAAATGTGAATTCTTGTGGGCTTATGCTTTTCCTGTTCTGTTTTCACCATTTATGTCCAACCAGGAATTACTCCACAGCACTTCGTTTATAGCTTGGATTTCTGTCCCTTCTATAGATGTTATTGTAAGTTGCTATTACCTTTAGACCAATGAAACTTTGTCAAAAATTCTGAAACGTTACAGTTAAGCAAAATGTTACTTCTACCCTGTTGGGATTTCTGGCTGGGCCTGGTGATGAAAATGCAGAATGGAAATTGCGGAAGCACATAGAATTTTACGTGTATGTTCATGCCTGCATAGGAAATTAAAACCCAAAGGAACAGGAAAACTTAAATGCTTGTCAAGTAGGTTTGAAAAGGATGGACAAGTGAGGAACACTAGCTGAAATGTGTGGAGGGCTAAGGAAGAGTGGCATTACCTTAACAATGTCTGGGCATGGTTTTCTGTGCTTTAATACTGTATCTCTGGTAAGGGGTGCTTGTCTCCTGGTGAGATGTGGCATCTTTCATATGAGCATTTGCCTCATCCCTGGTGGTTTAGGGAGAGAGAGCACTCTTGTTCCATCCAGTATTTATCATATAGCTCAAAATGATCCTTATGCCAAGAGGCACACTCGGGGTTGGTATATTCTGCTGCTCTTCATAATCTCTGATGATTATTACATCTTTGGAAAAATTAAAACTTTGATCTCTTTGCTTTTATTTGGTTTGAAAGCAAAGGAGAGACGGAGACAGAAACATTCCATTTGCTGTTCCATTCCACAAATGCCTGCCTCAAAGATGACAAACCAGGTCAAAACCCAAAAAGCCCAGAACTCAAGCTCTGCGCCCCCTAGGGGGAAGTGTGTGGCCTAACACATGCTACTTCCTCGAATGTGCCTAGGCAAGAGCCTAGAATCAGAAGCAGAGCTGGAACTTGGGCAAACACTCCAGCACAGGGTGTGTGCAACTTGCACACTGCACCAAACACCTGCTCCTGTGATGGTTAATTTGCTGTGTCAGTCCGATTGAGTGAAGAGATGCCTTAAGAGCTTGTCAAATATTATTTTGAGCTTAGTCTTAGCATTTTAAGATGAGATTAGCAAAATTTCCTAATCTGCTATATGTGTAGCATATTAATGTGTAGCATAAAAATAATAATAAAAATACACAGTACTCTGATGAAAAGTGAAAGTAGCCAGTGGATTTTGAGAAAAAGCTTGCATTGATATATTTGGGTACAATTTTTTTATATCTAAATCCAGTCTATGTTTGTAACCTATGAAACAGAAGTATTGTATGTGGTTTCTCGAATTTTCATTTTACCTACTTTGGGTCACTGAATGTGGCATTGGAAAGAGCATTTAATTCTATCATTTGTATCGTGCAATCATATCGTTAGAATCAATTAATGTTGGATATTTATTTCCTTTTGTTTATAATCCATTTAATTAAAAGTTTATGTAATTTCATGTTCATTGATAGCTGTTTATCAATCAGATTGCAAAATTTTTGAACATTTAACGATTGATCTGTCAAGCTTCTACAAGCCAGCTCTAACATACCATTACTTAATCTTTTCAAGCATTGCCTTTCTGGTTTGAAGCCTTTATTTTACAGTGATGAACCTGTATCATAATGGATAAGCCCCTGTGTCACTATATGTTCCACCTGAAGTAATATAACCTACGGGATTGTATTAGACTTCTCTTACAACTCAAGTGTCAAAGCTGTTAGATGAGGATTTCCATCTTACTTCATTCCCCTTTGTAATTCTGATTCTCCTTTTCATTCTTTCATTATTCAAGTTTCTCCGTAGAAACAGAAGCAACAGGAGAGCTTGATGGACTCATAGGAGATATGTGACAGGCACCACCTGATTTGATTATGAAGACGAGGAAGTCCTATAGCCACGATCTGGAAGTTACCTTAGCAGGCATCCTAGGCCTGTTTTTTTTTTTTTTTTAAGATATATATATATATTTTTATTGCTAAGTCAGATATTCAGAGAGGAGGAGAGACAGAGATTTTCCATCTGTTGACTCACTGCCCATGTGGTGATAACGGCCAGAGCTGAGCCAGTCTGAAGCCAGGAGCCAGGAGCTTCTTCCAGGTCTCTCACACAGATGCAAGGTACCACATCCTTGGGCTGTCCTCAGCTGCATTCCCAGGCCACAAGCAGGAAGCTGGGTGGAAAGCATGGCTGCTGGGATTAGAACAGCATCAGTATGGAATTCTGGTTCATTCAAGGCGAAGACTTCAGCTGCTAGGCCACTGCACCCAGCCTAGGCCTGTTCTTAAAATCTTGAATCATCACTAATCTGGACAATTCATCCTCATTGTTGTATTGTATTCCATTGCAGAAATAAACTGTGACTTATCATATGTTTGCACGTATTTACATTTATAGATTATCAAATCTTTATATTATCAAACAGCAATACAAATATTTCTGCTATGAATATTCATATTCATGTTTTGGTAAAGATAGGTACACATGCACTTTAGAATATACAGAGGTCGAATTTTAGGTTTATGAAGAAGAATATCTGGGCAACTTGTTACTAATATGCTTAATGTTAGAAATTTTTAGTAATAAGCATTCTGAATAAATGAGTATATTGCCAAATCCTGCTAGCGAACCATAAGAATGGTCCTTTCACATGTTATCACAAGACCTCAGAGACCTGGGGATGCTGTACTGGAATCCTTGTGGCCTCAGAGGAAGCCATCTGTGTCCTCTGCCATCTCCCTTAACAATTCTCAAGATCTAGTTTGTCTCTGCAATTACATTTTGAGATATTGAAAGATAAAAAAAAAAAAACCTTTGCCATGTCTAATATGTTCCATAGTGCCAGAAGTATTAAGTTTGAACTGAATCCAAAGTTGCAAATGTATTGAAATATTTGAGGTAACCCGTTTAAACTTAAAAAAAACAAAAAGGCAGCCTAAGCAAAAGGAAACCTTTTTCCCCATGAAGGAAAGTGAAGGATTTAAAAACATTGCACATTTGCCAGCACAGAAGTACTGTGTTGACTTTTATTACTCTATTTCTTCTGCAAGATTGTCTACCACTCTCACGTTTGCTCTTCTAAATTTCCATCATTCAACTGCACAACAAGGATATGTTTCCTTAAAAAAAAAATAATTGCTAATTATTCTGTCAACCCTAGGCATTATCGAGATAGTTCTTAGGAAGGCAATTCCTGGGATTTCCCGGGTCATCTACCTTCTGTTAAAAAGGTTTCATGTCAACTAAAGCTTATATAATTCACTAAAGCTGGTATATTAGGTTATAGAAGGTTCCAAGTTATTGTCAAAAATGTTTCCGACATCCAGTCAGACATATGCCATGATTTGTGCAAAGCACATTGAAAGGAAAATGAGGAGAAACGGTGCCTGGGCCTGAGTCCTATCAACATAAACATTTCTTCAAGCTATGTTCTGACAGAAGCAATCTTGCTTGAAGCCAATGCAAACCATTATAAAGTCAGGCGAAGCCTTTGCTCGACCACGAATAAAACCAGAACATGACATTTATATCAGGAGTTTAGATGGAACTGAGAGCCAAGACTGGGCAAGATTGCATGTTGGAAAATTCTGTAACTCATGGATCGTTTTCCCTGAAGCATATGCACGTTAATGTGCCTAAAACTTCAGAGAGGAACTTACTCATACTTTTTGATGCAAGTTACATGAAGTGCAGACAAAGAGTCTTATGATTTGAACAGGCACAAGATGCACAGCATTTTGAAAATCCCAAGATAGCTTATGCACTTTTTTTTTTCTTCACAGTAGGAGTAGAACTGGAAGTTCTGAATCAGGAGTGTAAATGCATTGCAGTGCAACAAAAATTTGAGAAATAGTAAAAGGAATACAAATTAATTATCTGGGATTCTATTATCACATCCCACTCAAGTTTCTGTTAACCACTGCATTGTAGATGGTTCATTTAGGATCTAAGTTACCTGCTGGCTTAAAAACGGAAAGAGATGTAAATCATCTCAAAATGTTAAGAGGGAATAGTTTCATGAGGCCTTATCTGTACTGAATTTTTTTCCCTGAACTGGAATCAAGTGTATAAGAATACAAATAGATGATTCTATAGTGGTATAAGCTTCATCCTGCAGTGTGGTAGGCAAAGATCCAAATAGATTGATTTGATCATTTATTTGACAAGTACAGCTTGCCTGTCCAAACAATTCAATACAACAATAGATGTGCTTGCTTGGTGGTCCTGCTAAAGAGGACAGATGAAGTGTCACAGTTCAAGGTATTCCTGTCCCTCTTGGGACACGCACACATGGCTTCTACCATGTTCTCTTTTTCTTTGTACCACAAAGCTTCCATTTTAAAAGTAGTAAATCTAAGATGCCTTCGGTGTGACCTAAAATTATGTGTTTAGCTAGAATAAGCCATATCCTATGAAAGCCATTAACTGCAGCTTGGATTGGTAAATCAAACTGCCCTTCATCGTAAGTACCTTTTGAATCCTTGGAATTCAAACTAAACGCTTGCATACTAACATGACATGGTGTCTCACTAATGAATGCATGGAAGACAAAAGGAAAACACATCGACTGTCTTTGACAATGTGTAAATGTAGGTTGAGAGAAAGTATGTGAGGCTTACATATTCTGGAAGGTATTTTGGTGCAAGTCTTCCTCAAATGAAAGAGATAAAGAGGCAACATATATTTTAACTTACAAAATTGTATGTATCTCTTTATATCTTGTTAAAGGCACTGTATGCTCTTTATTACTTCATTAGCACATTTCACTCTTTTTAAACTATCAAACACCACTACTTCCATATATTTTTATGTTAATATAGTGCTCACAGTATAATGTTGTTCAAACAGCAGTCGTTTTGTGTAATTCACACAGGTAGGCAAGTGGGGTCCTAGATGTGCAATTTAGAGAGCCATATTGAAATTAAACATGCAGGCACACAGGGTTTGTTAAGGGGCACAGGCATATTAGCTCGCTTGGGGTACATTGCCTTCACCTCTAAGTACCTTCTCTCCTTTCTCCACATGCGGGATCCTCCAAAGATGCTGTGAACCAAAATGATGATACAGAGCCCCACTTCCTAGTAGTTCCACATCACATTTTTTTGAGAATGTGAAAGGATTTGAGTAGAGGTCACCTAAGATAACACATTTTTTTTTTTTTTTGCTCATCTGGGTCAAGCATAATTTCTTTCTATTCCTATTTGCATTTAATTTGGGATGATATAGAGACCATGAAATAGCAAATGAGACAATGCTTCAATACTGAGTAAGTATTGAAGGTATGGAGAAGTAGGGACTAGCACTGTGGTTTAGTGAGTAAAGCCTCCATACTATCTTACACCCTAGCATCACCTGCAGGGTAAAAGAGACTTACATAAGGTATTTAGAATGACTGAAGCTAGAAGAAGATAACTAATGGTTGGATGCGTGTCAAATTGAGTTAGTCAAATGTGCTTGGAATTTTGCACTATTTTTTTCAGAACTTTCATATAGGTTGCTGAAAATGGAAATCTGAGATTTGTATTAGGTATTTCTCAAGTAAAAAGGAAATAAAGTTAAGTGCCCCTGACTTTGATTGTTAGATAATATGCTAAGCGAAGTAATGAAACCATATCGACACATAACATGGAACAATGATGAATGATGTGTGTATATATATATACACGTACCTATAAACTATATATTATATACTACTAGGTATGTCATATAGTATGGACTATATATAGTACACGTTGAAATAAAATGGTTAAGTCTACAGTAAAAGATTGCATCCCATTTCAGACTATCTAACTGTAATCGGGTGCTTGCTCTCCACTCCAGCTTGAGTGGGTTGTTGCCCATGTGGGGGTCTTGGCAGTGTTCTTGGCATTCGTATTCAGCTTGGTGCAGCCCTAGCTGTAACAGGCATTGGAGGAGTTAGTCGGAGGATGAGAGATCTCTGTCTCTGTCTCTGTGATTAAACATTAACCTTCAGGTATGACTAGATTTTTAAAGGAACACATACTTTTATACATACACAGAGACATATAGTTTGGAAATCAAATGCATAAAAGCAATGCTTTTTTTCTTGTTTGATTCAAGAAGAGACTCAGCATTCATAAAAGTTTTCAGGGATTATATAGAACTGCTAGGGGGAAGGCTGTATGTTCTATTTTTATTCAGTTTATTGATGTGAGCCTCCTTGGGAGCTAAGGTTTCTGTCAAAGAGTGGGTCATGCAGTGTGCTGGGATTTGCTTGAGGGGTGGGTGAGAAGTCAGCAGTGGCCTGAGGAGGTAGAAATCCTTGCCTTGCCAGTGAGGGTTAACCTGGCTTTGGGGAAGGGACCCCCTACTCCTCATGCTAGCTCCCACAAGAGCTGACTGCCTCTTGCTCCCAGGTCCTCTTCCAGGCCAGCCTGCACAGGCCCTGCAGTTTATCACCCTTGGACTTAGGCTGTGCCAAAATTTCTGCCTCAGATCTCAAAATTCAAGATTCTAACATCTCCAAGGCAAATGTAATTAATAGTGACCAAAACTAGTAAAAAAATGCCATCCCCCCCCCAAAAAAACCACATGAACTGGAAAAAATTCAGATGTTTCCTAAATTTCATAGACAGTCTCACCCTCCTATATTCCTTCCATTTTTGGAGTACTAGGTCTTTGGATGAAAGCAGGCTCGCTGCTTCTCCATGCTTCCTTGGCGAGTTAGAATCACTATGGAAAATCTCTCTACAGTTTGACAGTTGACATTGTCTAGGTCAGGAGCACCATGGCCAGCTGTCATGTGATTGTTCTGAGAATAATCAGAATGCTGTGAGCCCATCGGCTGGGAAAAATGACTATATTCCTAGTAAAATAAATGTATGTAATGTCCATGCAGTGTGAGTGTGGCTAAATATTCCTGGGCACACTTGAGGCACTTTGGAAGAAAATAAACCATTTTAGTAGTCATTTTTGCTTTCTTTGCTCCTACTCTGTCAATTTAAAAAAATCACACAAGCAGAACTTGGGGTTTCGATTCTCCCTGTCCATCCGGGAGGGTGTCCGCAGGCTTTGCCCGCAGGTAGGTCACAGGGAGCCAATGCAAATCATGCCAGCAGCCTCGGGTTTCCTCCAGGACACAGGCAGGGCAGGTTTTAAGACAACCGAGAGAGAGGGAGAGAGAGAGAGAGAGAGAGAGAGAGACAGAGAGAGGAGCGCGAGCGCGCACTGCAGGCACAACAAACTAAGGCCATTTATCTTCCGGTTTAGCAGGAGGATGAGATTGTCCCTCTAGGGTTCTCACCTGTTTCTCCTGTTGCACGAAGGTGATGCTGCTGGTGTGCCTTGAATCTCCTCAGGGTCCTCCTAGTTGTCTGCTTTGGACAGAGCTGGAGGGAGGACCCAGCCTTGGCTCCACAGTTCTGCTTTCAGCCATATCTTTTCCTGTAATCTAACATCCATTCTGTTTAAATGTCTTTTGTCCAAGAGACATAAATAAAGCATAAATAGGTGTCTGATTGCAATGAATTAATTTCCTAGCAGGTGGAAGGGTGCTTGCCAAGACTCAGCAGTGATCTGGTCAATGTCAATAACGCAGTGCATTAGATCAGAGTCTGGACGTTCATGGTTCTATGAATAGATATAGAAGTAGCATTAAGAGAGCATTAGAATAGACAAAACCACAAGTGGCAGACATTCCTTCCTGCATTTGATTTTTGTTAACACTTTCACATTGGGTCAGTGAGTTATTTGTAGGTAATAGCAAACTATATTCTCAAATACTAAAAAGCATTGTTAGGCAAGATATGTTTTTTTTACTAAATTGTTATTAATTATATTAATTAAGCATTAACACTAGTAATAAAAACATTATTAAACATCCTATTTCATTCTGTCCTCTAGTTTAATTTTTCTCCTGCATGGAGGATAATGTTTGCTTTGTATCATCCCTAGTAAAATTAAATCTCCTGAGGTTGTTGAAAAGGCATTGCCACTGAAACTTATGTTTTGGGCTTTGTGTGGCCACTGGCTTCCTTTTTGACATTGGACATGTCATTTAATCCCTCTAGTTAACAATTTCATCCTCTTAACTTGAAGAATTATAATTCATGGACACCAAGGTCTTTCATTTCCAGAACTTTTGGAAAAGATCTAAGAAAATGATCCTATCCTTTGCCACCCTGAGTTGGGTAGCAAGGCACTTGATCCTGTTTCAGTAACGTTACCTGCACTTTTTAATGTGTCTTTTAGAGTATCTGATTTAAACCAACTAGTCAAAATTATTTCTATTAAGGGCTCTTTGCTCATTTGAATTCTCCCTGAGTCCTAAATGATTTGCTCACTTTCTTCTCTTAATGGGATCCTCTTTTCAGGGTCAGAGTTTGCCCCTCAGTAACCCAGGTGCCTCTCTGCAAAGTGCCTGGATGAAGTAGGGCAGCACTCTGTGGCTGTTTGAGATTGTCTTCCTTTGCATGCATGATTTCCACCCTGTGCCTCACTATGCCCCATTTTTCTCTCTCTATCCTAAACCCAAGGCCTTTTTTTATTTGTAAAAATTTTGTAAGCACTCTTGAACAGCAGACATGGCACTCCAGAGCAGGCGTGAGCTGTGTCCCACTTCAAAACCAACATATGAAAGCACTGGAATCAGGCCTGGCGATAGCCTAGTGGTTGAAGCCCTCATCTTGAACATGCCAGGATCCCTTATGGGTGCTGGTTCTAATCCAGGCTCATCCGCGTCTGATTCAGCTCCCTGCTTTTGGCCTGGGAAAGCAGAAGAGTATTGCCCATAGCTTTGGGACCCTGCATCCGTATGGGAGACCCCAAAAAAGCTCCTGGCTCCTGGCTTTAGATTGTCTCAGCTCTGGGTGTTGTGGTCACTTAGAGAGTGAATCAGCAGACAGAAAACCTTTCCCTCTGTATCTTCTTCTTTCCAACAAAAATAAAATAAATCTTAAAAATAAAAAGGAAGTGCTGGAGTCCGTGATTGGCACATCACTTGTGGCAGAGCTGGCTGTGAACAAGTGAACTTCCTGTTAACCCTGCTGTTAACCCTAATAAGCCCTGTTCTATTGTTTTCCGTTTTGATTGTACAGATCAAGGCATCTTCCTAGATTTATACTACGATTGAAGAAATGGGACTGATAAATGAATTGGTGAATGCCTCAGATGCAATTAAGATCTCTAGTTACAGATATTTCCATGAACTTGTCCTGTTCCAAACATTGCTGAGTAGCCCATTCTCCTCTGGGTTGGACCATTTCCACAAAGATGATTGGGCTTTGCCTCAGGATGACACTCAGAGTTCTCCTCTCACGATCAGGTCTCTGTGGATGATGAGGTGAAGACCCCACGGAGTGGCTCGGCAGTTAGGTCAATCAGTGAGAACAAGTGCAGAAAGGAGGAGGATCTGGAGTTCCAGCTGGGACATTTCACTTTGGAAAACAAATCTACAGCCAATTGAGAACAGCCCTGGTAGATCCATTCCACCCCTTTCTTTGATTTACGATGGTGTTCCACTTCTGTAATGAACATGGATCATCTTCCAGGATTAAAAATTTATTTGCACTTGACACCACGTCTATAAAATGCCATATCATGGGCTCTTCTATTCTTCTCTGCCACATTCCTTCTTTCTCCTACCTCCTTGCATTTGCACTCTTAATAATAGTCCACATGGAAGCTTTGGCTTCTGGCTCTGTTTTCTGGATACCTCAGCGTAAGAGAACATTCATGAATACATGGGATCATTTATGATCTGGGAATTGTGGAGAACTGGAATATTGCTTGGGCTTAAATATTTAGAGTAGGAGAAGGTTATGGAAATCATGCATATAAACTAGTTAGGTGTTCTGTAGATCTGCCATTTTTTTGTATCATTTAAGGTTTTACCATAAGATAGAAACACATTGATAAGGAAACTACAGCACGTGTTTAGTTCACAAGAATTCCTTCTTTTCTGTAGATAAAAAAAAATCTTTCCCAAATATGAAGGGCAGAAATGTATTTTTAAAACAGAATCTGTTTTCCAGGTTTATTTTTAAAAACATTCTTACTTTAAAATGTTTCTTATTATTTTTACAGAGATAGGTAGCAGGAGAAAAATGGAAATAAAATGTGGCTTCAGAAAAATGTTTTAAAATTAAAACTGAATGAAAATTCATATTTATATAAGTGTTTCAAGTTCTTATTTGCCACTCTCATTGAGATAGCCATTAGAGAAAACAATAAAATTTGTAATTATGGATTCCATAAACCTGTGCGGAGTGTCCACTTCATGTTAGGCATTTTTTAGTGTGCTGGAAGTTCAGGTGTGAGACGGATAAATCAGCTTCCTCCTTTCATGATCTTGCATTCTGGAGGAATGGTACGGAAGAAAAGACATTACCACAGAAGGGCGGAAGTCGGTGTGTAAAGGTGGCAGAGATGGAGGCAATCCAATTAGATTAGGGACCCAGGAGTTTGCTTTATGTAGATAATTAGAAGAATGGATAATTTTTGGAAGCTGACTGTTTACAGCCTAAGCCAGAGCCTCCCCAACAGAAAGAAAAACCAGTTCGAAGGCATGACACTGAGAATGAATTAATCCATCAAGGAAACAGACTGGTATGGCTTGAGGGTGGTGCCAGGAACTAAGATGATATAAAACAAATAGGAGATTTTAGGAATAGCAGCCTTTAATTTTAGGCCAAATTAATGATTTTAGGTTTAGTCAAAATGTAGTGAAAAGCCATTAAAAGGTTTTATTAACACATTCAAAAAGGAACGTATAAAAAAACACGGAATAGCTGAATATTAGCATAACATCTGTGAACAACTTTTTTGAAGTTAGAATGAAGGAGTTTAAATAAGAAAGTGATATAGTTTACATCTTGACCACACACTATTTGTGACATTTTATCAGTTCAAGTGGAATATAAAAAAACTTACCTCGATTTATACTCCTGAATCTTCATTAATTTATGTCATATTTAGCTACATACTTCTGCATATTGATGATCACAACAATGTAACAGTTGCTGCAAATTTCTAATATAGGAGACTCCAGAGAAGACAGGTGGTCTGTTTATCCACGATTTTCCTCTTTTTCTTGTTATTTCTTCATTTATGATGTTCCATGATCCATCCCTTTTCCTTCCATTGCTACTTGATTCATTTTCTCTAAGTATTCTCTCGGGTTAGGGCTACTGGCAAATTTTTCTAGTTTTCGTTTATCTGAAAATGTCTTGCTTTTATCTTCATTCCCAAGAACTAATTTTCAGGGCTTAAACTTTAGATTTGATCAGTGTCTCTCTTAGCAGTTGAAATATCTGTCTTTGTTTCTGGCTTCTGTGGTTTATGATAACAAATTTGGGGTTACTCAAACCGTTGCTCCTATGTGAGTCATATGTCATTTTTCTCTAGGTGCTTGCAATGTTTTGTTTTCTCCTTTTTTCTTAGGCTTTCTGAAAACTGGTTGGATATCCTAGTGTGTATTTCTTTACTTCCTTGTGGTTTGCTTGCCTGCTCTGACTGCTCTGTTGAGTCTTGCTGATGTTAGCAGTAAAATGGAAGTGGTAGCCAACGTTGGTCGTTCTGCTATACTTCTGTTTGTGTAGAGAAAGGGCAGCTCCTTGCACACCTGGTAATCTTACAGAAGTAACTTTTACATGTTTAAAGATTGCTTTGGGTCTATATTGAATATCAATGATCTTGGAACAAAAAATAGACACTAGAATATTTGTAAACCAGAAGCTGTGGATCAAGGTGAGAGACAACTTCTGTAAGAGATTCACCGTAGAACTCTTAGAAGACCAGAACAGTTTTGTCATTTCAGATAATGTCCATTTCATGTGATTGGTGCTGGAGAGCATTTTTATTTGCATTTAGATGGGGATAATTGATTATTCAGGGTGGAATTTGTGTAATATTCAATTATTTCCCTAATTCCATGCAATAACCAAGGGATGTGATTTTTTTATTTGAGAATAGACTAAAATCAGCTGTGGCTCATTCATGGTTGCTTCAAATTTATTTTAAGTGAAGTTCACTGGTAGTAAATCAATATACTACAAAAGGTTATAGAATGATCAGTAAAGGTTTAGTCTTTAGGATTTAGAAGACATGACTTCCTGCTATCTATCTATCTATCAGCCATCGTTATTTAAGGAGAGCTACTTCGCTACCTAAGTGGCTGCAATGGATGGACTTGAGCCATGACAAAACAGGGTCTGGAACTCTACCACAGTCTTCTACGTGAGTGACAGAGACCTAGATAGTTGGACTACCTTCTGCTACTTTCCCAGATGCATTGGCAGGGAGTTGTGTTGGAAGTACAGAAACTGACACTCAAGTGGGATGCAGGTGTCTCAAGTGGTGGTCTAACTTGCTGTGCCACCACACCAGTCCCAAGTCCCAGGTTGGTGAACAGTAGACTTGTGATTTCAGAGTATGCATTTAGACTAAGCTGCATTTCTTTTCTGTTAAGTGGATATAAAAATGCTCTTTTATCATTGAAAACATGTAGCAAAATATTATATTCTTATATTCTTTTCTTGGAATGTCTATAGGATGACTTTCATTCTTCCTAAGACTTTGCTATGTCCACGTATTAATAACCCTCTCAAAGGCAGGGAGAATTATTACTATAAGAATTTGAGTAAGACTTTTAGCGGTTGATATTCCAATGTGATTTAGAAACAGAAGGCATCACCGATTTAATATTGCATTTTTTTACAAACTAATAGCGATGAACTTTATTAAAACATTTCTTTGTTTTTATTTGAAATGCGTGTTTTCAGAGAGTGAAGAGCAGGAGACTCTTCCATGCACTTTTTCTTTCCCCACGTGACTGAAACGGCTGGAGCTGGGCTGGTCTAGAGCAAGGAGCCAGGGGCTTCTCCTGGGTGCCCCTGTGAATTTAGAGGCCCAAGGACTCAAGCCATTCTCTGATTCTTTCCCAAGCCATACATTGGGAGCTAGATCATAAGTGAAGCAGCCAGGGTTGGGACTGGAGCCCGTATGGAAGACTGGAACCACAAATGAAGGTTTAACTTATGATGCCATGGTGATGGTTGTAGGAAGGAACTTTTTTTTTTAAAGAAAAAATTATGTAGACTTTGTTTAAGCTATGTTTAGAAGGAAAAGTACTCAGAGTATGGTGGATAGATTCAAAGCCCAACTAAACTAATGTTTTACTTTGGTCATACTGATTGGCTCCAGTTAAAGACATACAGCATTTCTCTGTCTCTTTTTCTTGAGTCAGCTATGAAGACATCATTTATCAGTTTTTTGTTTCCTGTAATGGACCTGTAACTCATCTCCTGATGAACGGAAGAGGAACTCAAAAACCTTTCTTTTTCTGTGTTTTTACTTCTTTAAAAGGAACACAAAGTCATGAAATTACTGCTGTAAACAAGACATTTTAGAAACATCGTATAGGACAGTACATTCCTAGATGCAGCCACATAAGTAGTTATAACGATCAAACACCCGAGGCGGCTCGATTTATAAAATGAAAATATTTAGCTTACAACTTTGGAAGTTCAGGCAACCCTATTGATCTGTCAACTGGTGAGGGTGACAGGTGGCAGTGGTGGAGCAGGTGCAGAGGAAGATTAAAGTGGTAAACCAGGAAGCAGAGAAAGGTTGAATTCCAACTCAGCCCTTCATTATGGCTCTCTCATGAGAATCACCAGTGGCCAGGGGACAGTCCTTACTACACCCCGGTTCTTAAAACCATGCTTGCATTAAGTTTCCTCCTTCATACTGTCATTAACTTATGATTTGTGTTTAAAGCCCTTTATGTGTTCCAAGGCCAAATCTATTCAAGTCACAGCAGCCTAAGAAGGACCCTTGGAGTGCTTATCCAAAGTTGGCTTCTTCCTTCTAAGTTTTGTGAAGATTCCTGGGCATCTTTGCCCTGAGTTTAAACTGGCCCTGCCCTAAGTGTGGACAAGTATAAGCTTTACAAAATGGAAGTTTAGCATCAATGTGAATATGTCTAATCATTAAATAGTATGCAGCTAGTTCCCTGACACAAGAGGAACAAAAGTGGATGTGTTATCTTCTAGAGTAATTTTCTTTAGGTGCAAATCCCTGAGCTATGGCAGCCACCTTGTGAACAAGAGAAGGGATGGCCTCCAGACACGGGGGAGAATCTTAGACCAAATGGGAAGTGAGCGGAGCCATTTTCTGCAATAACCTTGACAGTATTCTCTTCTAACTTTCTTGTGTGTGCCAGCCAGTTGAGTCAGGCTTACCAGTTACTTTCAGTTACAAGAGAAAAACAGGAAACATGTAACTCCAAAGGTAACTACATGAAGAATACTTCAAACACGTAAACCTTTTCTGTCTAAATTACTCCTGTTGCCTGTATTCATATTCAATTTTCCTTCCCTGGCTGTTCAGCCCCACTCTCTTTGCTCTTTACCAATCTCATGCACTTTTCTGACCTGTGCTGTTTTTGTCCATGTCTGTCTTGCACATCTGGCTGGTAATTTTATAGCTCCATATTCTGCCATGTACCAAAGTATAAACTTTGGCACAAGAGAGAGTGTAAGAAAAATTTGCAGAATTAAAAAAGTATATAGAATTTGGGAACAGTAAGAACATGAGGTCACTAGGTAGTCTTATCTTACTTCTACATGGTTGGGTGAATGGGGAAGGTATTCCAAAAGACTATAAACGTATCTTGTTAGCTTAATATGAACAGAATAATTGAATAAGAACAAAAGCTTGAGGAGGGGATACTTTGGGGGAAATTAGGAGACAAAGGAGACTTAATGTATGACTGTAAAATGTTCAAGTTGTTATTACGGGCAGAGAGAAAACTTGAAAAAATATCAAGAGTTAAAAAGCAGATTGTGGAGTGGCTCTCAAGTGCCGAAATAGAGAGCTTCTCATTCTTTTCTAAGGATTAAAGAAAAATTACAGGTTTAAGGAGAGGCACTAAGGCATATGCAAATTAGGCCTTATGGAAACTTTAAATGTCCTCCTTCTCCAAACTCTTACTTAAGAATATAATGGCATCTTTACAACTTTTCTTTCTGTCCTGGATTCTTTCAGCTGTAACCCCCAAACCCTCCAGTGTCTCTAGAATCTGTTTGGCTTGATTCAGGTAGCATTGCTAATGGAAATATATATGGCCATAGGATCCAACAAAGTCATATTTACTTGAATTCTGCTCCACACTTGAATCTGTACCTTTCCTTTTGTAGATGCCTCCTCATTCTAGATGGCCCCATAGCTGTCCTTGCTGGATGAGACTGAAGCTATTTCTAGCTACAGTGTGAACAGAGTCAGCATGGACATCACATGAATGTGGCCATGCATTGAGTAAGTGGAGATGTAGTATCAATAGAATCCTCCTGCAGAAAGACCATTGCTTCTAGAAAGCATAAAAGAGCAATATTACAAAAATGTGGGAAGCGAGCATGTTAGACATTGCTACAGGACTGAGCAGAAAGTGTGTCCCATGTGGACTTTTGCACAGTATGGGTGAGCTGAGTGGCATTAAAACCTGCTCAGTGATGGCTGGTAGACTAAGCAGTGAAGTGTGGTTACAAGCCCAAGAATACCTAGGCATAGTCCCAAGAGAAGTTTGTAATCAAATGCAGCTTGCAAAGAGAATTTCATATCTTACATGATTTTCATAATGAATGTTTTGGATTTTCACAGTATGTTTTCTTATGCTCATTTTCATCTCGATGGAGTTTGGTGAGGATTTCTCGAATCCATGCCTTATACTTTTTTCAGTTTCTTAAGGTACCCAGAATTTCCTTGCCAGAATGATCCATGTAAAAAATTAGAATCCATCTTGAAATTTCAACTAGAGATTGCATCCCTAAGTTGTTTCAAGGAGAACTGAACATATTGTAATCCTCAGAGCTGTCCCTAGACAGACAATATTGCAACAGCTTTTGCCCATGTCTCTTTGTTTTGCAGATGAATATGCAACATTACATTAGAGCAACAGAAATTATTCTTGAAGAACCTAACAAATGTCGAATTGAAAAACAAGTTAGTTAACTTTAGAGAAAGAAAGAAACATCTAGTAAATGTATTAATGCCTCACATGTAAGAGGGATTCCATTCCGTAGACAAAGGAAATGGGGAGGAGTTTGAGAGCGCATCTAGTATTAAGTGTGCTTTTTAATTTATTGCCATGGTTCCTTTAAATATCATACAATAAAGTTAAATGATTCAAGGATTAGTTATAAATGTGTTCTTGCAAAAGGCATCAGGCACTTAGCCAATCTCGTTTCAAAACAAAATGCCAACACAAAATAAAATTATGCCATTTATAGAAAATGTGGCTTAGTACATCTCGGATTACCAGAACTGCTGGAATTTTGGTAGATTTAGTCTTTGTATTCTTAGGAAGATATTGACCTGAAATACTTTCTTGCTTAATATAGTATGATGGGTAATACATGGAAGGGTTTATTGTATATCTTTTTATTCACTTTGTTTCTTAAAGTTGCATTTGAATAACCTTCAATCTTCTTTCTAATCATTTGAAACATATTGTCTATCCTCAGTTCAAGTGATAAAAAGTGATGACTTTAAATTTTTTACAAAGTTTAAAATTTACAATGTTGGAAAAGAGGCTGGAAAAATGAATTAGTTTGAGTAACTTTGAAACATTTCAACTAAATATTTCTGTTTCAGGGACAATAGAGAGTTTAAATAAGACATTTAAAAAAATTATTATTTTCTTTGTTGGAAGACCAGGTTACAGGTGAATAAGGAGAGATAGAAAAACAGAAAGATCTTCCATCTGCTGGTTTACTCCTCACATATTTCACTGGCCTCTGTAGGGTAATGCTGAAGCCAGGAGTCAGGAGCTTTATCTTAGCTTCTCCTTAGCTTGGGTCACTTTCTGATGCTTTCCAGGTGTACTAATGGGATTTGACCACAAAGGAAAACCTGAGACTCCAACTGGCTCACAGATGGGATATTGGCACTGTAGGCATAGGCTTAACCCAATGTGCCACAGTGCCAGCCCAGCAAATGATCTCTTTAATAATTTATTCACCACTAGCTCCTTCTTGGTAGTTTCAGAAAAGAAGAATCTGTATTTCCTGCCTTGTAGTGGTTGGTGACTGACGGTAGCAGTAGTTGGACAAAGAGGTTTTCTCCAAGAATGAATTGGCCTTAATGCAGGGTTTTTGCCTATCCCTTCCTTTAATACCGTCCGACTCACCTACTTTTTTTCTCATTCTTGTGTCTCCTTTAGTATTAATACCTCTAGTGATGACATCTTGAACCATGGACCATGCTATTAAAATTTATACTCTCTTTTAATAGATATTTCCTCAATAATTCATTCACTTCTCCAAAGTGATTCTACTACATCCCATAATTCCTTATAGAAGAAAAAAAGGCACACAGAAAGTTCCAGTGTTTCAGTACCAGAAGCCATGGCTTCCCGTGGTCCAGTTTAGCCTTTGAGCCATGAAGAAAGCATATTTAGTTGGACACGTGGTTCATGTTAGGCCACATCTTTTGCTGTACCTGTGCATGCTATCAAGCATGTTTGTTCTTTTCATTCATTTCTAGTACTTTCGAGAAAATCACACTTAAGGAGGCATAAAACACATACTGATGGTTCTTGAGTGACTCTCCCAGGACTAAGAAAACCTCTCTATCACTGGCCTAGTTGCTAGTGGAATTCTCGGGTCTATTAGTGACCATTTTCTTTGGACTAACTGTGAGTTGTGGTTGGTAGAGTACCTTGATTTAAAGAGAGAAGGAGAGACAGAGAAAGATCTTCCATCTGTTGGTTCACTCTGCAAGTGGCCACAATGGCTGGAGCTGAGCCGATCTGAAGCCAGGTGTCTGGAGCCTCTTCCAGGTCTCCCATGTGGGTGCAGGGTCCCAAAGCTTTGGGCCGTCCTCAACTGCTTTCCCAGGCAACAAGCAGGGAGCTGGATGGGAAGCAGGGCTGCTGGGATTAGAACCGGCACCCATATGGGATCCCGGGGCGTCCAAGGTGAGGACTTAACCGCTCCACTATCATGCAGGGCCATGAATGAGCATAGTTATTTTTAGAAGAAATTCAGTGAGCAAGCAGGTGCAGGGAACAGATAAGGAGAGAGCCCAGTGGTTACAAGTGATGCTGGGGATTCCACATCTAAATGAATAAATCTTTGTCAGAGTGGACTGGAGGGAGAGGTGTAATGAAGCATACTGATAATTTATGATATTGCTTATATTTTGTATGTTTGTGAAACTGGGTTGGAGAGAAAAATACTGGATCATTAATTTAAATGGGAAACTTTTGGTTACAGTTTGGTGTATTTTGTTTGCAAATAAATTATAATTTCTATTGCCATTAATGATCCACCTATCTGGAAGGCTTCTTTTCATATTCCACTCTCCTGGAATGCTGGGGAGACACAGTTCCTTGTCTTAGTATGTCTTGAATATATGTTTTTAGTGGAAACATCTATTCCGAGAGGGGCAGGGAAGATATTCAAAATTTTCTGTGTGAAGATAGTGTCTACCCAAAGATTCAGCGGTGGAGCTATTGAAACCAACCAGAAAAATCAGATGTGCCATTAGTAAGTGACGAGTGAAGTTGTCGCCGTAATTTATCACCTCTCCGGTTGGCTCAGATGATGACTTTTGGTTGCATGTTTGTTTGCTTGACATAGACGCATCTGGCTGGTTTTCCAGTTGGTTGGTGTTTGCAAAAAACAAAGTGATAACTCTTCTATTTTGTTAAATCTCAAAGGATTTGTTATTGGGGTGCAATCTGTACAAATAACTGCAGTACAGTGCTTTGTATATATCGAGTTAAGCATATTCCCTTTGTTGTTATTTAACAAGGTGAAAACTCTGAAAGCCTTATGATGAGCCTGACTCAAGGTTAATTAGGCAGATAGTACCTTGATCTCATTATCGCAACTGAAGTTAGTGGCAAGGAAGTGGCCCCAAACCTGTGGAAGATTTAAAATATTTATATTGCCCCTGATAAACCGACAGGCTGCCCAGAGTGTGCGACCTGTCGGGGAGGAAGGAGGAAGCTGAGTGCACATGGGTTGAGGTTAGGGGTAAGATGAACATTGGAGAAGAGTAGAGCTTCACTGCGCCCGGCCTGTGGATAACCCCAAAGTATCAGGGGCCTTTGGATTAATCAGCTTGGAGGTACACAGTTTTAACTTCCAACAGCGTGTTTCTTTTTATTTGGACAGTTTGTCTAAATTCCATTTTTTTCAGTGTAGCCCCAGACTATTTCCTCTTTGTTAACTAGATGAAATAATTACAGTTTCTTTTTGTCCTGAACAATAACAAATCAAGCCGACCTGAAAGACTTGGGTTTTCCTATTTATTTCTTTTGTGTCGCTCTAAAACAGTAGGAAATCAACTGCTGCTCCCCTCCCGGTAGCATCCGTGGTGAGGAATGTCACTCTGAGAACTGAATTGGTTTCCCAATTCGTGTTCTAATTGAAGGCAGAGAATGCCTGGCGAAAATTAAAGAGGGAGAAGGCTGCACGTGTGGTGATTGTGGGAGTGTGTTCCGCAGCCCGTGCTGGTGATCACGTGTCAAACTGCTCCCTGTCCATTTTTACAGCATCTCACTGCCCTGCAAAGAAAATTTCGCACCTGGAACATTTGGAGACTGATGTGCCTCAGTGACAAGTCTGTCCTGAAGGAAATCGTGAGGCAGTATATGTGCCACACACGTAGAGGAACCATTGACTTCTCAAAGCCACAGCTTGCATGTGGAGGAGTGGGGTGAAGCAGGGAACCGCCTAGTGGCTGTCATGGGTGCATTAAAGTGAACCGGGGGGCATGATCACCACATCCCAGGGTCTCTTTAGCAAGAAAGCACTTCTTGGTAGACAGGGTTCTTGAGATGCCAGCTGTGTGTGTGTGTGTGTGTGTGTGTGTGTGTGTGTGTGTGAGAATTTACTGAATGACTGTGAGTCCATGACTGTTTATGGAACAACTAGTATATACCTTGTGACTTGGCAGTGAACAAGACAGGGCTGGAACTCCGAAAAGGGCAAGGAGTATGGAAGCAGGATCACTGAGAGGTTGGCTCTATAGTAATTTCTTGATATGGTGGACAGTTAAAGACAGGTGTAGTAGGTGCATAGCAAATACCTGAGATATTAACAGTGGTGACTTATTCATCATGAGATTGCAGGTGTTAGTTTCAAAATCATTATGTTTCAATTTTCTAAATTTTCTATGATGATACACATAATTTTTACTTTTCAAAATTTAAGAGTCCATCGTGCTATCTGCTAGAACAGGGGGTTAGCAGCAGGGCCCCGGGGCCAAAAATGAGTTTAGTTTGGGGTGCAGAGTTGTACTTCAGAAGCCTTGTTGGAAAGTGTGGTCAGAGGTATGGTCTGGAAGTAAATCCTAAATCAGTGTCAAGCTAGGAGGCTAGTTAGAGAGGGAGGCAGAGGGAGAGTTTGCACTCAGCTGAAGATGCGTCAGGGCTCAGCAGCGCATCAGCCTGCACCTCCAATGCTGAGCTGCTCCAAGATCATGGTGTCTGATTAGCAACTCCAAGATTTAAAAACTCTGTCACCCTTAAGCCGGTTCTTTTGATGTTACCTGACAGTGAAAATCTCATCTTACATCAATGCATTGGAGGGAAGAACTTGACCTCAACAGCATGTAGCCCTTCCTAGGGTGACTTCATTTTACTTAGTCCAGATGTATCACATTTGTGTAGGGGCTGCCTCTGGTGCTTCCATTTGTCAGACTATGTTTTATGCTGCATGTGCCCTTTCTATAAAACCCAGGCATTTCATTTTCAAAACACACAGGGCGCCAGGGGTTAAAATATGTTATTGTGGAGGTATGTATTAATTTATCACATATACATCAGAGGAGACCTCAAAAGATGAAATTAAAAGCCAAGTTCAATGGGGTGCAAGAAAGTTTTGAAATCTGTACATGTGAAGGAACCCCGAAAAACTCATGAAGATGCAATATTAAGAAATAGGTGCACATAGATTTTTAAAAATGTTTGTGGCACAATAATTTTAATTCCACAACTCCACAAAAATTTTTGAAATACCCTTGTGAATACTCAGCTGTCATCTACAATTCAAGTTCCCTACAGCTGTACTCATCTTGACCTCCCAATATGCTTCTTAAAAAATGCTTTATTTCTCCTAAGTTTGTAGCTAGACGGAGAGACATGAAACGTAGAACTAATATGTATTAGTGAGAACCTTAGCCTTTTGTGCTTAAGTTATTTGCAGTTAATTGTCTGCCAGTAGCAAATACCATCCTGAACGTTTGCCGCAGCCTCTCGTGTGCGTCTCTGTCAGGTTGATTGACGTAAAACATGTACTCATCAAACCTTTAGTAGCCTCCAGCCCTATAGCAGATTATTAAAATGCCTCACCCTGGAGTTGAGAACTTCACCATATTTTTTCAACCTCACCTCTCTTGTCACCCTCTTAGAGAATTTTTACTTGTTGCCTAGGGAATCAATGTACAGTGCTTCCCTAAATAGACTTTTATATATATTAGTGACTGCTTAATCCATGTCCATCTCCTGGAGAAAATTCTAGCTTTATCAATTCAAACCTTGGATGTTTTCAAGAGCAAACTGCTTCTCCACTGTGAGGCCTTTGCTAGTCAGCCACAAAGGAATTTCAATCCTGTGAATTTATACCTGGCATAAGTGACAATGTCATGTGCAATCAGCGTACATGCTCAGAGGGTCTGCATGATGTGTTGGCCATTGGAGAGCTGTCTCCCGTAGTACCACAGCATTCAGCTGCCCTCAAACATTGTTCGTTTCCTTCTACTTGGAGAAGTAAGGGCGTGATTATCTGATGTCTTCATGTTTCCCGTATCACTCATCATAAATAACCAATGAATACTTGTGGAGTGGGTGGGTAAAATTCCTATATGGAACCTGGTGAATTCAGTGCAAAAACCGAACTCCTATTCCAAGAACTCAAGTCCCCTCTGAAACTCATACAGTGTTTCTACAATAATGGTGAAAGTCCCATGCCCCAAACATATAAACACGGTCCTTGCCTGGAGATGTTATTTTGGGCAAGAAGTCTGGATATTTCATGAGATGCAAAGGGGGGGGTTTCTGAAGAGCTTTCTGTGAAGGCCCTGCAAAAGTTATCCAAGCAAAATTTCCCACACAAGTCCTGTGAAAAGATGGCTTACATGGAGATTAACCTCAGGGTTTAAGGGTAAGTTGATTTCTTCTTTTTTATTTTAAATAAGTTACTTCCCATTGGATTGGGGAGCTAAATAAGGTCAAAAAATTGAATTCACTGGAGGCAGTGTTTAGAAAAGCATGTGATAGCAACATGCAATCTCTAAAGACTTAAACTTAATCCAGTGATAGACAGCTGTTTAAAAATAGTAAAATGGGCTTTTGAAAGAGAAATAAAGGGCAAGAATAAATTCATGAGGAATAAGTAATGATGATTCTTTGACAGGTATTTATCCTATTTAATATTTATATTTCATTAGTGGTTGTATTAAAAAAATCTTGTTTTTGAAATTATTTTGTACCCAGTAGACATTATTAAAGAAGTGAAGGTGTTTTCTAACGATTATTTTGTTATCAATCAATCTGAAGCTTTTTGTTATGCACCAAGTGTGGAGAAAATGATTTCTCTAGAGGGTTCTGATCTTGTAGGCCAAGTGAAGGAAAAGTGCCTCGGGTTGCTGTACCTGCTGTTTCATTATGACTCTGGTTTCTAAGACCAGGCTCTGTGGGGTCAAGTTCCTCAAGAATTGGGAGGAACTGGAGCTAGCACTGTGGTACAGTGGATTAACCTGCTCCTTGATGAGCCAGAAACCCATATAGGATATAATCAGGGTCCTGTATTCCCTTGAAAATACCCTAAAATATAATACACAAATTTAAATGTCTATATCAATATAGCAGATGCCAAAATGAGTAAATCAGGCTTTAATACACAAAGACTAGTGAGGATTACAGAAAATCAAGATTTTGTCGTATACTGAAACCATTCAGATTTAATCCGTAAGGGCACTGTTTAGCTAAGTGGTGCACATACACAAATCCCCTCCCAGAAGCCCAGCATGGGCAGCACCTGCAACCGTCACTCCCTCCTCTCTGTTTTTCATGAAAGCTATTAGGTAGAACTGGTAAGAAATGTACATTTCCATTTGGGGACTGAATGCTAACTCCTTGGTTTGCAAGTTTCCGTATTGAGACCTATGGCTAATCTGATGAATGAATGCATGAGGGTGACTTTGCAAGAGTCACTGCTTGGCCTGAATTGTTTCATTTTACAAAATCCATGCCTCCTTTGGAACTTCTTCAAACAAGAATAGATCAGGCATTCCTCTATTGTTTCAAACAGCAGTTTTCCTTACGAGCATGAGGGCCCAGAAGTTACCTCTCCATGTGAGTTTGAACCCATGGCTCCACATGGCTCCACTGTGAGGCAGGGGCTGCTGGGCAAGGCCAGCCTGCCTGCCAGACAGCGTCCGCTGTTGGCACCGCGAGAGAAAGCTGTAGGCGACTCCTTGGCTGCTTGGCTTTTCAGTGCTGGCAGATGGGACCTCATTGTTTCAGAGTTTCAGTGTGGAATATTCAGACAGTAAGTGGTAATCTACATTTTAAACTAGTCGTCTCTAAAGGAAATTATGCCATAAATGAGAAACCTGCATGGAGTACCGGGTTCTTTCTTTATGTTAGTTTTGGCAGGGCCAGGAGCCTGTTTTGATGATAAAGCCAGCATTGGAAACCTGTATTTTATATCGCAGGGAAGCGAAGCATATTCCCAACACTCCACATTTGCCTTTTGACACCCCATAACCAATAGATGAACTTCAGTTTCTGGGAGGCCTCACGGTGATTAATGCCTTTGCATTTATGACGTGAGAAGAACGTGCCGTCTGTGACAGTTGGTCTTGTGTCCGTTTCGAAGGCAGGATGGTGCCAGGGTTTTGATGTGCACTCGCATTCTGGCACCAGGTTTCACACTTCTCACCCAGCACAGAGCCAGCTCACAGAGCCTGCTCGGCACAGCCACTCCAGACACGCAGCAAGGCATTGAAGGCGCTCTCCTCCAACGTGGCAGGCACATTCTTCCTCTTCTCATTTGAGGCCTGACAGGGAGCCCAGGACCTCTCTCAGCTGCCTATAAAGGGAGACCAAGGTTGGGTAACCACTCCCCAAAGCAGTGGCCTTGAAGGTGAGGTTTGGTGTTGCAAGGCTGCTGCACAAATATTTGCAATTTCCACACTTGGTGGTGAGAGGAAACCATGAGGTTTCTCTTCATATTTCCATTAGAGATCAAATACTCTGCTTTGTTGAAGGAGGCAGCATCAAATCCTTATGAGGATGTCTTTATTTCCTTTTTTAACCCTGGAAGAGGAGTAGCACTCACCAATGTCACAGCCTAGGTTGGTGCTGTCCAGCAATGGCATTTGGTTTTCTTCCACTACAAAGCACACAGCAGGATTGCTCTCCTCTCTTGTGTTCAATAAAACTGTGCAGTCATGCCATGCATTATTTGGAGACCCCAGGAGAGGCTGAGCATTTTCCTGTAGTCACTGCAATGCTTGAAAAAGGACAACCTGAGATGGAGCTTCTATAGCCACTTAATATTAGACTTGGGACCTGATTGGATAATACATGTTGGTACTTTGATCCCTGAGTTTTAGGAATTGCTCAGAGTACATGAAAAGTAGAGTAACTGAACTGATGAAAATCAGTACCGAGCAGCCTCCTCTTTTCCTTGCTCCATTTTCTGTTTTTTTGGGTGTCAAAAAACTAGATTTTCCACATAAAAAAGAGAGAGAAAACACTGGCTTTGGGAAGTACTTCATTTTCCATATTTTCACCCAATGATAGGATAGAAACATGAACGTCTATATAAAGAAAGACATAGGAGAACCTGCTATGGAAAACCAACTAGATTTTCCATTAATATATTGAACCTAGGTTGATCCCCACTTGGTCATTGGAGTATAAATGAACATATCATTTTGTACAAATAATATATTTCTTCCAAGGCTGTGTTACCTTTTATGGCAAAAATGAAGAGATTTTGACAGTGTAATTATGGTCCCTAATCAGTTGGACTTGAGTTACTTAAAAATGAGTTTTACCTACCTGAAATTCAGATAATCAGACAAAGCTCTTAGAGTTTGTTGGTGACAGGTGAATTCCATAATTTTACTGTGGGTCTTGAGGGACAAATTGCCATGTTGAGATCAGCCCTTACAGAAGGCCATGGGCTGAGGGCCACAGTTGGTCCTTCAGGTACACAGAGTGGTCGCTGCGTGCTAGCAAGTAAGAAAATAGGCATTTCAGAGGCAACCAAATAACTGGAAAGATTAGAAAAGGGTCATTACCTTATTGATTCGACAGAAGAGGATCCAGCAAGCCTGCACTTGAGATCCTGGGCAAAGGATTCAGCTAAAATGTGCCTGATTACTAACCCAGAAAATTGCTGAATAACACATTCATTGCCTTTAATGTTTATTTTGATTATGTTTTTCTACTTGAACAGAAGAGATAAAGTCTTCACTCCATGGTTCACTGTCCAATTGCCTGCAACAGCCAAGGTGGATCAGGCTGAATCTGAGAGGCGTGAACTCTGTCTGGGTCTTCAACATGAGTGTCAGGTGCCTAAGCACTTGAGCCATCATCTCCCCACCTGGCAGGCATCAGCAGGACACTAGGTTGAAAGTGGAGGATATTGACTTAAACCGGTATTCCTATGGCGAAGTGACCCGAGTGATAGCTTAACCGGCCACTGTTACTGTTTTAATTGATCAGATTTGTGGTAATGCTGTTTAAAGAGACAGGAAATGAATCAAATCAGAATCTGATGTGACAGTTTCTGCTTGAAATGTCTGGCTATTACTTTTAAAATAAGTTATCAAGTCAGGCCCTGAAGTTTCTTTGGCTTCCTGAAACCAGTTTAATTCCCATATGGAGCAGTGTGATTTAAAGTTTCTCTCGGGGTGATGAAATGTGGCATTTGAGGATCTCCGTGCTTACCTGAGCGAACTGCTGCAGACAGCCACAGGAGGACTTTGAGGTGGGCAGTCAGACTTCATTAAAAGGCATTCCTCCTGCCTGCACTGGGCTGGCTCTTGTTGCTGGCTGGGGCTGGTCACTAACACTGCTTAGAACCTGAGAGAGCACCAACAAGAAAATCTAGGCAAACCTGAGAATCTTCGTGCATCTGTAAACCAAATATATATTCCTGGAAGGGAATGAGGATGGATGCTGAAGTAGCACACTGGCTGATTGGAAACCATTTAGCATTAAAATGCATGCCTTCTTGCCTTCAGCACAAGCAGAAATGAATGCTGTGGCTAACAGGAGAGAACATTTTGCTTTGGTTTTTGGACTACTCGAGGACTGTAGTTTTTAGATTCTTAGAAAACAACCACTTTTAGGTCAAAGCTTTATATATATATACATATATATATATCAATGATTTGGCTTCTCACCTATTACATTTTAATAAAAAGAAATACAGGAGAATAAAAAGGCAAGATATGATTGGCAAAAATTGTTAGGTCTGCTAAGTAGAAGGTGAACAAGTACCAAAAATAAAGTGTGTTGTGCAGGGACAGTTGTACAACTTGGCGAGACCAGAAGGGGTGAGTCTTTTAGAAAAAGGAAAAGAAATGGTCAGACGTTGGATTTGGTTGAATTATTTTAGCCAAGAATAAAGATGCAGGGCTCACAGAACATTGAACATGTGCTCATTGATGGGTAGAGAAGGATTTCAGGCGCAACTTGCAGCGGGATTTTGCTCTGTGGCCATGCCCTTCCTGCAAGAATGTTCGTAGCAAATAAGCTAAAATGTACGAAAGATTATGGCTTTTTCTAGGAGTCAGGGCTGTGCTGGAAAAACAAAATGAGAAACAAAACCTGATGATGTAGAAAAGACAAACTGGACCTTGTAGTATCATACAGCTGGGAAGTACTCAGTTGCTTCTGCCAGTGATCAATCAAATGTAAATAATATGTGATAGCTTCCACATGCTGTTTGATCAGCGCCACAGTTAATTTGTTAATTAGAAGAAAGCCCTAGCTGAGACCAGGCATGGCTGATTTTTGCCTCCTTCCCACCCAGTCACTGTACGATTACAGGGATTTTTAGGTAGCCTGCTTTTTGGGTTGTTTTCCCGCTTTGTGGGAGGCAGAGAAGGTGCACTGTTTCCAGGGGAAAACAGAGATTGATATCCTAAAACACGGAATGTTAGTACATCTTAGAGTGGGTGATTGACAGTGCAAGTTAGCGCTGAAGTTTTCTGATTTTTTTTCTTTTTTCATTCTATGCTTTTGGCTATCTGTATTACTAGTTAGAAAGTTCTCAGAAAATATGACTTTCGGGTGCTCTGCTCATTTGAGTAGGACTCTGATGTCACTTGGATACTATGAAAAATAAGGATCATCTGGGTTTGGTTTGACCATTTTCCTTTGCCCATCTTATGGAAGCCTTTGCAGTTTCGAATTTGCTGTTATTTTATTTGCTTCTCTACCCGAAGTTGTCCAAACAGAGCATGTCAGTTTATCTGAGACAGAGACCAATCTGATTATTTTAATTAAAGTACAAAAGTAAGATTGCATGTGAAAGATCCATGGTCTTAGCTTTTTAAATGTGCATTTGCAGTTTAAATGTGGTATTTCCTAATCTACACACATGTCTATTTAAGCAGTGGGGTAGGGCCATTCCCTCACATCTTTTCCTGTGGGACAAAAACAACCAGGATCTGTTAGTGACTGCTTAATTTCTGAAATGCATGCAGTTTTCCAGCATAGATGGAAAACATTTCCCCCAAAATTCACATTAGGATTTCTACTACACTATCACCCATCTAAAGTTTAAACCAAGCAAGAGATATACCTAACAGATAGGCAATTGGAAGTAAGTGTATGTCCCAGGAAGACAGATTTACTCAGCCCATCGAAGCAGCCTGGAAAGCCACACCCATACTCAGAAGGTAAGGGTTTTCTTGCCACTAAGTTTCCTTTTAGTGGAGACTGGATTCTGTCCTAGGCTGTCTGAAAGCAAGAAAGGCAGGAAGATGAAGGGCTAAGCTACCTGTGTATGGTTCCAGCTTCCAGATGTACCGATGGAATATTTCACTATCTCAACTGGCTGCAAAATTTAAGGGGTCCAGTGCAGGGACCATTCTTTGGTTGGCTCGGTCTCAGTTAAAGTTCCTGGGAGCCAATTAGTGTGCTGGGAGTAAGAGGGAGTTGGTCAGAGCAGCCCTGACTCTTACTCCACAAGACAAGATGACCTCCCACTGTGGCCATGAGTCCATGCTGCCTCTAGATGCAACACCCAGAATGGGCTAGGTTTTAGGCTTTCTCAGCTTCATGCTATTATTTGGGCAAGCACAGATGAGAGTGCAGCTATTCCTGAAAGCTTTCCTAAGTCTTAGAGACTCATCTCACAGTGAACTCTGGGATTCCACTATCCCTTGCTGTCGATTGAATTCTAGCAATTTAAGTAGAAACTCTTTTCATGTTTATCATGTCACTATTGTGATGGTTAGATAAAGTAGTTTGGTTAGGATTTAGTTAAATGAGCACTGGCATCACTACTCAGATGAATATTCGTAATTAGTCCTTGCTTTATTCCAGAGCAGGAGCAGAAGAGATGACTACAACCATTCTATATTCACACACACCACATACACCTTCTTACCTGTATGTAATAAACTTGCCTCATGCAGCTCGTTATGTGTGTGTTCTGTTACACACGCTTAGTATCTAGTGCAGGATTAGAATGCAATAGCCATTAGGAGTTCAGAAATTAGGAGTTTTCACTATAGTGATTGGAGATCATTGGATGCAACATGGGTGTGGAGACCAGTAAAGGATGTTTCCATGTCCTAATGTCCTGCTTGTGGATATAGAAATCAAATGCAAAGGGGGTCTGTGTACAAAAGCCTGCTGTTCTCTTGTCTGTTAGGCTTGACTACGTGGTCTCCGCTCCACTGGGCGTGGGGAGTAGAGTTATCCCTGCCAGAGTAGGAGGGCTGCAGTTTCATTAGGAAGTTCTTGCTCCCATCACAGCCATGTTGACCTCCTAATCCTTTATGCAAGCAGGGAAGGATTTACACAAGAAGGCGCTGAACTGAGATGAGATGACACAAACATGAAGTCAACCCAACCCTAGGATTTCTTGACAGCCGAAGTTGAAACTTTAACTCTGTTCTTTTAGGTGGACCACACTCTTCAACAAAACAACCAGAAAAGAAAAGGCGATTAGGTCAAATTACATCTTAGAATAATGCTAACAATGCAATCACCCATAATGAACTGTAAACCTTTTCTTATTATCACATTCTTGGGGAGAAATTAAAGTTCAATCAGTAGAGTTCTAAATAAACTCCTAAATTTTTCCAGTAAAAAAAAAAATATAAAGCCTAAAATCAACTTGTCAATTTTGTATCATTAAAGAGCCAAAAAAAATAAGAGCTTGGATGACTCTTTTCCCAGGTTCAAGCAGATGAGTTCTCTGGGAGGGGGAGAATTATTAATTTTGTAGTCCTGAGGAAATTTTTTCCAATTTTAGGGTAAACATAGTTCTAAAATATACCACCATAGACACATTTAAATGCAATGTGGAATCATGTGACCATGGGAAAAAGTAGGTTGGACATTAGATAGGTTGGGCATTAGATAGTATTAACACCCAGCCTGGTTCAGTTTTTGTACTAGGCCTTGTTATTTTACCTGTAAGACATATTATCATCCACTTGGGGGTCAATATTATAGCAAACAAGGGGAGGGTGCTCCGGTGAGAGTGAGGTTTTGTTTTTGGGAAGATGATTAAAGGTGGGACTGTGGAGAGACCATGGGTTGTACAACTGAGAATGCCATCTTCTCACGTAAGCAGGGCAGAACCAGCAGCAGTGGCGCCTCTGTTCCATTCCACGTCCCCGAGCTGTGCAGAATGGTGTGGAAACAACACTGTCCTTGACAGCAGCCTGACTGCATGTGAGGCCAGCAAAGTACGGTCCTGTTCCTCAGCCCCAGTGCTGGCTCTGGGAGAAAATGGATGTGACCACAGGTGGCATAAATGCAGATCCCCAATATCAGGTGGTAAATCTTCCTTCAACAAAATAAATCTGAGCTCTGGCATTGCTCACCAGCAGTATCAGGGGTGTGTTGAACGAGTCCCTGAGGTTGTGGTAAGCACCCTGAGAGGCTTTGGCATAGAGAGTGTTCTTTGTTAGCTAGACAAAAGGTAGAACCAAATAACCTTAAATATTAAGCACTGTATGTTCATCAGTTATCAGAATACACTTGTGTGTCCTAACAAGCAAAGCCTTTTCTCATCCATTTCGCCCCTTGAGTCGAGTGTTGTTTCTGTTCTGAGGACTTACGGTCAGTGTGTTTCAGGCATTTCTATTCCTGCTCCTCATCAGCATTTTGACTTTGGGGACAAAGAAGAGGATTTCTTCAAGCTCATTTACCTCACCCTATCTTGCACCTGCTACGGCAGGGCTGAGTCACACGGAGTCTGGGTCATGAAGGCAGAGATACAGCCTCAAGGATCCCAGGGGCCTGATGCTCTGGCCTGGAGGCAGGAGACACGTGTTTAGCTGGGTGGAGGGGGTGAGTTCATCTCAGTGAATCCACAAGCTCCTGCCCTTGGCCGCCTTCTGCATTGCCCGGGGAAGTCTTGCAGCCATGGAGGGTGATGGTGCTGAAGTCACGACCTCCGAATAACCGGAAGACAAAAATCGGTGTCTAAAAAAATAAAACGCAGCTCAGCACATTTCTGTTAGCTTCAACTGATCTTTTCACTTAATGTATCACATATAAATAAAAACTATATACCGATGGAGCACCATAAATGGAGTAATTGGTAGCAAACTGTGACATATTTAAACATTTTAAGTTCCGTGGGCCAACTCCGCCCTGTGCAGGGAGCAGAGTTGGTCATAGCTCAACAAATCAGTCTTTTATTAGCTGCACCACTGACAGAGTACAACCTCAGAGGAGAATGACAAGGAACAAATGCAGGAGCTGTCTCTTGGAGTACTTAAAAACACATATGCTTTGATCTTGTATGTTTTAGCATTGTCACATAGCCATAAGTCAATGAAACTCTGCATGTAACATGTCTTTTTTAGAATTTTAGCAATATTATTCTTTGTTAAGGGATGTTGGCTTACCAAAAATATTTATGTGAAAGTACGTCTCCATGATTAAAATAAAAGAACATGAGTTAGAGAATTTTCCTTGTAATAGGAACAGATGGGTTGGCTTAAGCCTGTTCTTCCACTCAGAAAATTTGAATATTTACACACACACACACACAGCAAGAACCCAGGCCTTTCGAAGGAGGAGACCCTGCTCTGTCCACAGTGTCGGTGTTGCAGTATGGGGCGTTAAACCTCACCGTGGATCACCCATGTCACTTATTGGAGTTGGCATCCAGGCTATTCTTCCAATTCAGATTCCTGGTAAAGCACCTGGAATATGCCAAGTACTCAGCTACCTGGCATCCACGTGGGTGACACAGATGGATTTGCTGGTTCTCTCTTAAGGTTTGTTCAGGCCTAGCTGTTGATTTGTGGAGTGAACCATCAGGTGGAAGGTCTTTCTTTTTTTTTTCTCTCTGTTGCTTTTTGTCATTTTTCCTTTCAAATAAATAAGTGAATAAAACTTTGAAACCATGGACCTGGTGTGATGGTTCAGCAGCTAAATTCTTGCCTTGCAAGTGCTGGGATCCCATATGGGTGCTGGTTCATGTCCCGGCTGCTCCACTTCCCATCCAGCCATTGGCTGAAAATCAAAAAAGGTTCTTAATGACATGAAATCTTAAAGCAGAAGTATGGAGATATAAATGTTAAAATTTTCAGGATTAACTTCCTGAGTTTAAGAGAAAAATGAGTTATAGAAGAATATATTAGCTAAGTGGAAACCAGTTAGAGAAAACTTCTCAAAAAGTTTACACTACCAGACAGAAAACATAATGAAGCATGAACAATTCAGGGAGAAAGTAATATCCATTTGGTTGTGTACCTTGATAGGAAGAAATGAAAGAAAGAAGTACGGGAAATGCTTAAGTATTGGCTGAAAAATAACCCATAAAAATAGCTGAAAATATACCAACCCTCAGATTTTAAAATGAAAGGCATTCATCTTCATAGGACCACCACCTTTGGAAATAAATATAAAATTCTTAAAAATGCAAATGAATAACAGGAATATTTGCTAGCAAAAGAAATGCTAAACAAAAGAAATGCTAAATTGTATAGTGCAGACGGCAGGAATGTAATTGGTAATGAAGGATTAGAGATTTGGGAAGACATATATGAAGTGAGAAGGTGAACATAATGAATAATGACTATGCAAGACGAAAACAATTGTATTTATTCAGTTTACTGTTTTCTAGCTTAATATCATTGCAATACATGGCAGTAGTAGCATATCACTAGAAATTGGATAAAGGTTTTTAATATATTCCATAATCCTGAAAAGACTAAAGGTAGCAAAAGTACTAAATTATGAAAGTAAGACATTTATAGATTTAAAACATATACAATGCCTCAAATGCTGTGGTTACCCTGAGCCATATTTCATTTGTCCACTTAAATATGACTGTTGGTGTAATACATTGTCAGGCATGTATGTTGACAACTTAATACTATAGCCCCCTTAATATATCTTCCTCTCTGTCAGGAAGAATTCTGTGGCTCTCTGGAACTTATTTCACAATAGATACAATGCATTTTGTGCAGAAATCTGACTATCCCGGAGAATTCCCTCAAACAAAATAGGTAGAGGATGTGGTGAGAAGTGTCTCAGCCCTCCATCGGATGACTTTGTAATGTGTTCCATACAATCCCAAAGGATTCACACAAGGACACGCCCTTAATGTCCATAGTTATGTTAGCACTTCATCATTGACATATACCTATTCTTGGCTTCTCTTCCCTATGAGCTTCATATTCGTCTAGCTTCCCAGGTTTTACTAGGATTGCTTTTAACTTAATGTCTGCTTTATAGATCCTTATATTAGATTGTGGTTTCAGAAGATCACCATCTATGGCTATGACACCAGGTTTGGCCCTAAAAAACAAACAAAGAAACAACAGCAACAACAACAACACACACACAAAAAAAACCCCACAGATTTTTGGTATGTGTATCTGGCATTGGTATCTCCTCCTCAGATGACCAGGGCATGACTGTGTACTGTTAAGTAGGTTTTACAAAGCTATTGTGGACTGTATTATTTCAATTCTCGGATACACTGGGTGGTGAGCTGGAGACAAGGCCGTAGATGTGGTGGGGAGACTAATTGCTTCTGCAAGAGCTCTGGCATCTGAACATGAACAGGGAGTAGTAAGTATAAATAAAATAGAGCTATATGGCATTCATAAACTGGTACAGATACCTTTGAAAATACACACAGGATCAGGTTACCCATAAATTTTAGAGGCCTTTCTGAAGTTATTTACTTGTTTATTAAGATTTATTTATTTTTATTAGGAAGGCAGATATCCAGAGAGAAGGAGAGACAGAGGGAAGAATCTTTTATATGTTGGTTCACTCCCCAATTGGCTACAACAGACAGAGCTGAACCAATCCAAAGCCAGGAACCAGGAGCTTCTTCTGAGTCTCCCACATGGGTGCAGGATTCCAAGGCTTTGGCTCATCCTCCACCTCCTTCCCAGGCCACACGTAGGCAGGATGTGGAGCAGATGGGACAGGAACCAGAACCCATATGGGATCCCAGAGCTTGCAACGTGAGGATTTAGCACTGAACCACTGCACTGATCTCTCTGAAAGTATTTAAAGAAACAGTCTTCTCTCCTTTGCTAGAGGAGAGTTAACATCATGTTGTGTTTACTGATCAGAGCCAAGATGAATATAATCACTTCATTGAGCAAGAAGGCAAGGATGAGCTTAATCCACTGAGATCATGGATATCATAGAGTCCAGGTGGACAGGCAGAAGACAAAGGAATCTCCTAACTACCCAAATGTCCATGAGCAGTAGAACACAAGTTTAATCTTAGCCCCCACAGCTGAAAACTTCTTGAGTAATCTACACTTTTCAATAAAGTAATTTATGTGGCCATTCCCATTTGCAGCTGATACTGTTATCTCCGTCTACATTTATATTTTTCAAGTCTCTAATTCCCTAAGTATTTTATCATCTACTTTCCCCACTAGAATGTAAATTTCAACAGGAAAGTTTTAGGAGGATTTGTCTTGTGTGTTTCTGTATTCCATATACCCAGTAGAGTGGCTGGCACTTAATTGGGCTTAATGAATTTTGGTTAAAATACACATGAGCTTCTTTTCTTACCAAAAAGATCATTTTCTTAGCATCCTGGCACTGTCCAGTTGACCAAGATCAAGGATCTCATTAGGGAAGAGCTTGACAGATCTTGTGGCATGGTCATGATGCTGCCTGTTCCTTGATGGGATTCTTCCCCCACGAAATTTGTGTGTGCGTTTCCTGTGGAGCCAGGAACTGAGTTTTGTCGTCCAGAAACAATTTTCCTTCCATTGTCATACCTTTGCCTGTGCTGCTTCTTACTTTCCTTCATTTTGTGCCCCACTGTAACATTCTGAAATCAGGTTTTAGGCAAAAGGTGGTGCACCACGATCTTCAAGAATGAACGGTTCTCCTTGGATCTAGGGCTTGGAAGGAGTTAATGTGACATCCCGCACACCTACCAGGCACTATGCTACTACAGAGGGATTCTGTAGTCCCCGAACCTGAGTAATGACGCCATTAACCTTTCCTAGCTGAGCTCCGTGGCACTTCACCAATGGTTCAAGTGACTCTTTTCTTTCATTGAGACTAGCTAGAATTTTTATTAAGTGTCATTAATCAAAGGTGAAAAATTCTCTAGGCAGGGGGATTGTCAGTGAAACTCGCTGCTGTATGTGGAAAAAGTAAATAAAAGGGCTTGATAATTATGTATTAACTCAAACAGTAACAGTCTCTTCAAATCATCAGTGTCTGCTGGTCTTCTTTGATTTTCGGGGTCTAATTTGGGGGAAGAACTATTAATCTTTTTTTCCATTTCTTTGCCTTTCTTGTTCAGTAATTGAACCATTCAGGTGTTATTGATTAATGTAGCTTTCTTAAATGACAGGTTGGTATGGCAGCTAAAGCTCATCTCTATGCTGTTCTTACTCCTGAAATGACTCATGAGATATTCTGGAATGTGAAGAAAGAATGAGAATTTCAAGTTGTCTTGCACAGACAGACTTCAGTGCCATCAAAGGGGAGGAAGTACGCTTTGCTTTGCCCTATTGTGGTCAAAATCAGTTGGAATGGGTTTTAATTTGCATCAACAGTAAGAATTAGCATATTATAAATGGATCAGATCTGGAAATAAAATGAACTTAGGAAGGTTTTATTAATATGTCCCCAAAGCCTTTGAGGTGACAAGGAAGAAATTCAACTCCATTCTACTGAATTGTACATATTGAGGCTTATGCAACAAGTAGGCAGGAAAAGCTCTTCTTATTTTTGTCAGCTCCAAATAATAGAGGAAAAGATTCAGTCTTGAAAACATGAAATAAGTTCAGTGGAAAATAGGTATTTAGAAAGATAGACCCTATAGGATTATATCATAGCCCAAAACTGCCAATATCATTTATCTTGTGGAATAAACATCTGTGCTCTGTAGCATAATTGGGAGCGACAAGTGCTGTGTGAGTTCTGTTTAGTTTGCAACTCAGATTGTTTCTTCTCCCATACTGGTTTTGTTAATGGTCTCTTGTGGTTGGGCTGCATAGCCTCAAATCCTCACGGTGTGTAAGTGAATTTGTGCTGTGCTGCTCTCCAACACACCTGCAAGAAATTTTAATAGCTTTAAAACCTGAAGATCCTTGCCTAACTCCCCGTTGCATAACAGTCATGACTACCCAAAGTATCATCAAAAAAGATAATTTAATAATAGCTGTGATGATGCAGGCACCTGAAGTTCCATCTGGCAGTGTACTCTCTGCCTCTCCCTTTCTCCTCTCTCTTGCTCCCTCCACCCCCCTCCCCTCGCCGCACAGGTGATAATATAATCTTGGAAAATGCACTTCTGCTGATGTATATTCTGTGTAGTCTTCCTTGGCTATCCAAAGCTAAATTTCAATGTTAGTTTTAACTGTGAATTCATGCTGAATTCTTAGTTTGAAAATGGTTTGAAAAATTATATGACCTGTTTCATCTCCTGAATTTCCCTGTTAACATTTAAAATTTAGTTTAGAATACAGCTACATAAATATAGAATGAAAAAAAAAAAACTAATCCACTTCACTTGCTTAGTCTATTTGGAACTAAGGCTTTAAAAATAACCTAAAAAATAAATGCTAAATGCAAAAATGAGTGCTGAAATTTTTTGTTAAAATACAAGCAAGAGTTTAATGATTATTTACCACACCTTGAAATGAATGATCTTTTTAAAGGAAGGATAATTTTAAATAGTTTCAAATGTTTTTTACTGAAGTGAGGAAATGGAAATTTGCAATGGGTGGATAAGTGAATGAACTGAATAAATACATACAATCATTAAGAATAAATTTTATCAAATCATTTATTGTTGTACTTTTGCAATTCAATCTACACTGAAACCATATTTTAAAGGAGACAATAATTCAGGAAAAATGAGCTTTAAATTTATATCACTCATCCTTTGTGAACACTGAATGGTTGGATTGTTACTTGTCATTAACAAAATATCTGGAATTTGGTCTTGGGAATGCTAGAAGAACATTGTATAAACTATGACTGCAAGTCATCCACTTTCTCTGTGTTTTAGTTGATGTTGCTGCAATAGAGAACATCGTAGTCTTTCCAGCATTAGAAATTATCTGTAGATTGCACTAAATCTCTGATGTGTGTGTGCCTCACATGGGTGGGGAATAGAGATGAAGTCTTACTGAAAGAAGAAAATCTGTTGGAGAATTATCCAGTTTGTGCTTAGTTTTCTGTACTGACTGCTCACAGCATACAGATAGCCGAGAGGTAGCACAGCCATCCTCAATTTCATTGCAGTATGTCAGTCACTATAGCACATTATCGATCTTTATCAAAAACAAAAACTAAGCCATCTTAAACTTAAATTAGATTATTGTAATTTGATGCCTGTTTGGTCTGTGTCTCTCTCATCAGAATTCATACGTAGCACTTTGAATACGGTGCCTGAAAGTACAGATCAATTGACTAAGGTGTCCATGAGGACACACTATCAACTGGTATCCTAAATGAAATGATTGAACTGACGCTGACAGCCTCAAAAGCTAGGATGAATTTAAAATGTCAAATAAAATTTCAGAAAAATCTCCTTTTCATATTAAATTTTTTTAAAAAATTAGTATGTTAGTTTTCAATTTGGCTAGATATATTCTGTTGTTGTATTCCTTTTAACCTGCAGTTTTGCCTATGTTTATCATAGAAAGGATTAAGAGCATGAAATGCAATAATAAATGATCATACTTTCTCTCACTTTTACACAAATGAAATACCTGTATAAAAATAATCTATCTATTTTATTAATACAAACTGATAAAAGGATGCATTCTTTGCAGGAAAAAAATTATTATGTCATCTACAAGAAACAGAAAATACTGTTATTGTGACCTTAGCGGGAATGGCATTTAATTCTTGTCAATAAGCAGAAATTCAACAGTGGGAACAGGCGTGTGCAGCATTTGTGTGATGCAAACATGAACTTCTTGTGCTTGTGCTTCTTGCTTGTGCTCTACCATGCTTGTAGCTCCATTGTGACACAACCCTAGGACTCATTTGGTAAGAGAAGGGGCAGGCCAGTTGAGTCTGTCATGTTTCCTCAGGAGCCAGAGGCTCTCGCAGAAACACCACATGAGGTGTTGATCACACTTAGTGGGCCAGGACTGCACCTCTTGGCTACCCATAGCTGCAAGGCAGACTGGGATTCCAAGCAGTTAGCACTGATGGGTAATGAGAAGGAAAGTACTGAGAATCTGATTCTCTAGGACAGAATACAGCCAGAAGGTAGACAGTCAGCAGCTAGCTGTCTCTAGTATCAACTATGATTTCGATGCTCTATCGATAGTCAATTAAATTCCAGAAATTTGAATAGGGAATAAAATGCAAGACAAAAAAAGAAATTAAGGTCATACACTGAAATGTGACTTCAGAGGATCTTACTCAGAAGACATGTATGTATATATGTATAATTTCAAACAAAACATATCACCAACTGCTTAAAAAAGGGATATCAATTGTGGATAAAAAAGGATATCAATTTGAGCACACTATAAAACATGAAGATGAAAAATATGGGTTTCTCTTTACACAGCCATTTAATACAATCCCTTTTACATAAATCATGTCAGTAGACTAGTGTGACAGTCAGCTAAGGGTTGTTTTCGGTGAGGCTTTAGTTAAATGAGCACTAGTATCACTACTCAAATGAGTATTCATAACCAGTCCTTGTTTTATTCTAGAGTAGCAACAAAATGGCAGAGACGACAGCTGCCACATCATACACACACACACTCCTTCCTACACAAACTATGCTTTGTACATCAGATGCAGCATAAATACCACGGCATGTGGCAGTTGCTATGGCAACAAGTTTTTTTCTAATGAAGAGCAGATGGAATAGGCATATAAAACTTGCATAAGTTGTTAGTAATCTGTGAGTTACTGTAGACTAGTTGCCGGAGGAAACTTTTAAATTTGAGCGTTTCTAATTCTCCCATATAACATGTTCAACTATTTCTTTTCCCTTCCCAAGCTTGGTCCATTTTCGTAACCAAATGGCAGTGGAAAATTGCTAGCTGTTTTTCCCCTACCACAGAAATTGTGTGTAATTGTAAATTGGGTAATTGTATATTCCTGTCTGCTTTTCCAAATAAATTTCCATTATGAAGTTTTTAACTGTTTTTCATTGAACACATATGGACCTTCAGTGATTCCATAGAATGCATTTTGTTTAAATGCAATTCATATAATACACAGTAAATGATAATTTTGAGAATGATTCCAATTCATATAATATGTATGATAATTTTGAGGATACTGCCAAGTGTGTCATGGTTACAACATTCTATATGGCTTTTTACACAATTCTCCTGAGTGCTATGGGACATATATTTAGTACTTTGGATCAGATTTTGTTCTGTCTGAGCATCCAAACTGTGGCATTGATTTGAAATATTCTATTCATCATGTGGATATGAGAAGAGAAAAAAATAAAAATTAAGGACTGAACTGTGTTTGTACAGTCATAGCTCATCGTTTTTCTAGATCAAAGAACTTTCTTTGTTGATCTGTAGACGCTAACAGCATGCAAAGGCATTTTTCCTAGTGGTTTGGGTTTGGATGTCTCATAGTGGAGTTCTGGATCCACACGTGACTCTAGTTTCTTATGAATGTGCACTCTGAGAGGCAGCAGGTGACAGCATAAGTAATTGGGTTCCTATCACCCCCGTGGGAGGCTTGAATTGAATTCCTGTCTCCTGCCTTGAGTCCTGGTGGTATCTCTCCCTCTCTCTCAACATTTATTTATTTACTTATTTGAAAGGTGGAGTTCCAGCGAGAGAAGGAGAGAGATATCAGCCATCTGCTGATTCACTCCCCAGATGACCACAACCGTTGGGGTGGGGCCAATGGCAAGACAAGAGCTCTTTCTAGGTCTCCCATGAGGAGGTGAGCGGTTCAAGCACTTGGGCCAGCTTCCAGTGCTTTTCACAGGTGCATAAAGAGGAAGCTGGATTGGAAGTGGAGTCACTAGGACTTGAACCGGGGCCCAGATGGTTTTTTTTTTTTGCTGCTGGCCCTGCGATAGTGATGTTATCTTCTGTTCCACAGTACTAACTCCTCTGCCTATGTCTTACATAAAGATAAAAGTAAATTTTAAATCATATGTCAGCAGATACTTAGTGTACCTTCAGTTAACACAGCAAGGGACAAGGAACACCTTTAGGAGTGAGGAACAAGGACCATATTGAAGGATAGGGTTTCCTGGGAAAATAAAACAAATGTCACTGATTATATATATGTATATATATATATCAGTTAAAGTCCTCAGCATATGAAGATACTCATGTGAATTGCACCATGGTTACCAGGCTGCCGTGGCCTGTGCTGTCTGAATCAGCTGCTCACAAGCAATGGGATGCATTGCAGGATGGTCCAGGCAAGTTCTGACGTGTTTAAGAAACGATCGACTTCAGGTGTATCTAGAGGTAGAAGCTCCTCAGGGGAGGTCCATCCTTACTTTTTTAAGGTCTGTAAGAAAATGTCAGGTATCCCTAATCCATAAGGAGTACTGGAAATACAACACACAACAGACTTCTATGTAAGACATTATCAGGCAATACACAGGAGCACATTTCTGCTTGAAATGACAATTACAAATATCATCTATTGGAATCCTATAACACTGGTTGGTATGACCAAGAATAAATGTGAAGTTAATTTAGATACTGTATCAAGGGCAGCTTTTTCAAAAAGAGATATTTGTGTTGAGAGCACACAGACTCCTAAACTGAACTTGAAATTAAAATGAAAGCAATTGCCATTTAGACCTGAGTTTGCCTGTTTTATGTATTCTGCAGTAATTTGTGAACAATCAGCATGTAAAATCTGAGCTCAAAAAACATGGAGATTGCTACTGAGATAACCCCTGCTCAGGTTATTGAGATTGGGACTGGTTACTGTATGTGTTGAAGCAGTGATTATAGCATTTTAAAATGCTTTTTATTTTACCATTGTTTGTACAACAGTAAGCCTGAAAAGTATGTGATAGTGAGGATAATCTAAAAAGTCATTCTTCTGGATTAATATTCCTCATCCAAAAGCATGTATTGTCTTTTAATGAGAAATTAAATGTACTTCATTTAATTTTCCCCCAAAAAGTCTATTAGTTAAGAAAATATAGCCATAGAATTTTAGCACATAAATGACAAAAGTGTATTTGCTCAAGCTCCACGAATAATCACACAGAGGTAATACCACTACTGGATTTAAAACTCAAGAAAGTTATTCTCCCTTATCAAGAACCAATACACAGTAATTACTGTAATCATACTTCATCCGTTAGCAAATTAACCCTTCACTCCATGGGAAGCTAAAGGGAATTAAGCATGCTTTGACTTCCAGAGAGTTACATGTATTTTTATATTTCTAATTCATTATAGAAATAATTGTGGACTCTAATTTTGTTTAACTAGTGCGCTGCTTATAATTGCAAAATAGCTGTCCCACAATGGCTGCAAAGGCTTGGCTTCGTACGACAGTAATGACTGTTCAGCCTCTCGTAAGACACTTAATATGGAAGGACGTGAGAGATTTATAATTAAAACAATCTTCTCAATGAATTGTTTGCTCAGAAAACAAACAGCTCGCCTCTACCTCGGCACTAGCAATTGACAATTAATTGGCGGCATTGTTGACAGTGCACTTTGGTTATGCTTTACGACTTGGGAGAAACACGGTTTTTATCCAGGACACTATCACAGGACTTGTGATTTGGTAATCATTACTCATAAAATACAACGCGTCATTGAACACGGTATCCTTATCCACGTTATAGGAGAGTGTCAATCCGTGCAACAGAATAGCTTGCCTTGTCTCTAGTGATGGTTATCTCTTCTTTGTATTTCCATAAATGGTGTTAGATGATCAGGTATGGAGAAATAAAATCCACATAAAATATGTGTGATGGTTAAATCCTAAAATAGCACTGTAGCTGACTAATATCACAAATCAATGTCGTCTAATGTGCTTATCACGTTACATGCAAATATGGTGCATTCCAAAGCAGCAGATCATGTTTCCTTTCTCTTCTCAAGCAGAGAAGAAGTTTTCCATTTTCTGACATGTTGGTACATGGGCATTGTCCGTGTATGCTCATTATTATTGCAGCTGATCCTTTGAAAATTCAGTGCTGGGTTGCTTGAATTTTGTGGTGCCTTTCAGCACTGTTTCATCATGTTCTTTCTCCATCAGTCCATCTCCCTGCAGAGCTCAGGTTTTGAAGCCACCAGATTGAGACCTAGAATGTTCATTCAGAGTCATGGTCGGGGCAGCTTAAGGACCCTCTGAGCCTTTCTTCTCCCATTCAGATAATGGGCAAGCTAACAGCACCTGTCCTGATTACCACACAAATGTCTCCTGAAAACTTACTGGGACATGTTGTATGCGTATTTTAGTTTTTCATGGAAGCAAAATTAGCAATTTATTCATTTAGACATGGAAGCAAAATTAGCAATTTATTCATTTAGACATTTCTGATACTCATGCCTACAGTCATTTCCTTTTAATATTTGTGTTTTAATTTTGATAGAAGGCTTTAAAAAGTTCTTATGGTGCTTGAAGTGATGAAAATAAATAAAACAGTGGAAAACTCAATGTTTGCATGACACATTGGTCTTGATTTTTTTTTAGTATTTTGCATTGTTGTTTTTCTCAGTTTTAGAGCATTTGAGTAACACTTAGTAATTGTACATGCCTATGAAGTACAGAATAAAGTATATAATGTGCATTGGTCAAAGAGTAATTAGTATCGCTTTCTCATTTCTTTGTGTCTGCATTTATCATTTTTTCTTATAAAATATGTTATGGCTTATTGTGAATTATACTCATCTCACTGTGCTATGACATATTAGAACGTATCTGTTCTATCAAACTGTGTTTTGGCACCTGCTATTTCATCCTCCCCCCATCATTTTTTAGATTATAGTAATCACTATTTTTGCCTTCATGTAGAATTTCATAACTGCTACAGATGAAGGCAGTTGCTTGTCTTCTTAGAATCTTTGTGATCAAGACAGTGTATTACACTTTCCTGGTCTGTGATGGCCTGGACAGTTTTGAGGAGTGCTAGCTGGATATTTTGCCACAGATGCCGTTTGTCTTCTGTTTCTCTAATGATTCAAATGGAATGATAGATACGGGTAAGAAAAACTGCAGTGGTAAAGCGTTCTGTCTCCTCAAGAAAAACTTGTAGTAAATTCATTGGTTGGTTGGACTCTCCAGAGAAATGCACTTGAGTGGATTTGTAACACAGATTTAACCGATGGGCTGCCACAGTAATGAGATCTGAAGAGTCTCAAGCCTGCAGGTGAGGCTGGCAGGTGGGGACCTTGGAAAGGTTTCTCATCCTCTATACCTTGGTGCTTGCAATCAAGGCCTTCCACTGAGTGGATGAGGCAAAACCTCGTTTGACTTGCAGTTAGTCTCCTCTTTCAGTTAACTGGCTGTAGAAACGGCAAGATACTCTCACAGCAATGCTTCAATAAGCACGTAATCGGATAACTGGGCGTGCCACCTGGCAATGACGTCACACGAATCGCCGAAGCTGCGCAATGTCAACAGGGCCTAGAGTTATTCCTGCTAACTTTGAGAACTTTTCTAGGTTAGTCACTGTCAGGCTAGCAGGAATAGGTCGCCCAGGCGGGTGTGGAGTCCCAAGACTGGACTGTCCTCAGCTTCTTTCCCAGGCCAGAAGCAGTGAGCTGGATGGGAAGAGGGGCTTCCAGGATTAGAACCTACCTTTCCCGGCATGTTCAAGGTGAAGACTTTAGCTGATAGGCTACCATGCCAGGCCTTATACTCCCCTTTCTTGAAAGTAGAGCATCTAAATAAATTACTTTGTGTTCTTCATGGGAATTATTTAACTCTCTCACTTATCTAACCATTTGTTTATGTTAGCGTGCTTCCTACCTTCTATTACAGTGATTATATTTTCCTCATTTGTACTATAAAATTGTATGGGTTTTGACAATGAATCAGGCTACCATGCCACCTGCCCACCATTACTGTGACATGCAGTGTTGGTACATTGCCCTAAAAAGTATACTTCGTATTATCTAATCTGCCTTTATTTCTCCATTGTTTCATTTGTTTCTCTTGTTCTAGAACTTCATTTTACTGGAGTCACCCAATAAGCAGGCATTTGAACTTTATGACTGTTCTGCTTCTTTCACTCAGCAATGTTTAAGAATCAATCATGTCTTTTCGCGTGGATTTTAATGTCTCTCTTTTAGTCACTGAGTAGTAATAGCTAAGACTATATCACACTTTGTTCATATAGGAGGAGAATTTCCAGGTAATCTGTTTCATAAGGAACTATGGTGAGGTTAGCATATGTTTCACATGTTGGTGTTTTGAGGACTTTAAATATAAATACTTCAATGGAAATAAGATACTTTTAAATAAATTAAAGATCTCAGTGATCTTTAATAATAGAAGTTGATAATATTTACTAGTGCAGTCATGACTTGAAATGTGTACTTTTTTATTTTCTAACATCTGGAGCTATAATAAAACATAATTAATAGCTTTATACTATCAATTGAGGGAGGCAGAGTCATTGTGTTTTTGTTACACATGCACCAATTAGGTTATAGTTTTTCATTTGTCATAACTTCAATTGAGTGTGTGTGTGTTAGTATTCTTGTACATGCCAAATGTCTCCAAAGGTATCACATGTTAATTCAGCAGTTAAAGACAAAGGTAATCGTAAAAAGGAATTGATACATTACAGAAGAAGGACACACATTTTATGTTAACGCAGACATTTCATTGTTGGGAGAATGATTCTATTTTCTTTCCAAAGATTAAATAATATGCTTCATATTTATCAAAGAAAGGTTGAAAGCCTAGAGTAGATAAATGAATTTCATCCTCTATTTTACTAATATATGTGGACAGATATTGCCTTTCATAATCAAGGAATACAATTGAAAGCATGAAAAACTGCCAAAAACTTCGGTATAGCTCAAATTAATTGTGCAGCAAACACGAGACTGGCATGATGGATTGTCACTCAGGATTATTATTAAGGCATTGTGTCGCAATTTAATTGGCAGCCTTTTGCTGTCTTGCTAATAGTAGATAAAATAATGATGTGTCTCACCATCCTTGAAATTTTATCTAGTTTATAATATGTAGTCTCTATGATGCACTGTGCCTCCCTGTCTATGTCATCAGTATCCTTCAGCTTCTAAATTATGCAAGGAGAATGGTGTTATTGCACTAATTTAGTGATGATACAAGTTAGAAAGAAGACACTATTCCCATGGGGTCAGATAGCTGACAACTGGCAGAATCTGGGCTTGAACCTTTGAGAGCAGATCTGACGTGTATCCATTACCCTGTGACGCTGCTATAGCATCATTCCTTTCTTGCATTTGGTGACCATGTTGGCATAATCTTTTGTTGGTTTTTGTGATTGAAATATGTTGAAACAACTTTGGAATTATATCTGGATCCTGCTTACCTCTGTACCTTATTCTCATTCAGATTATCACTAGAATGATATCTGACGTTCCAAAAGGGGGGAGGTAGGTAAGAAGAAACAATGGGACCAGAAATTGTGAGGACTAAACCACCTGTTGGGAATTCATTAATGTAGGTGTAAACATAAGAGAAGGCTACACTGGATACAATATTGAGAGTCAATTCAGCGTTTGCATCTGAGGTGAGGATAGTAACTACATGTTGCACTATATCATCATGGGTGATCAGCTTTTGTGCAATCAAGTATTGCAAGTTTTTAAAGTAAAGATACATTGGGCAGCAGGGCCATTACTCCCAACCTAGCTAATTGAAGGAGAGAAAGGCTGAACATCCTACAGAGAATCAAATCAGTAATGTGAAGAAGAGCACCCCATTATAGAAACTCTTCCAAAATGAAAAGCAAAGAATAAGATTAGAGAAACAGACAAACTTGGGTATATTCAGGGTAGCATGGTCATATACCACCAAACTACTGCGGGAAAACATAGGAGGCACTCAGCAAGATACAAAAATTGAGAAAGACTTCTTAGAAGAGTCACCAAAGACTTAGGCAGTAATGTCAAAATAAACAAAGGAAACTGTATCTACCATATGACCCAAGTATCCCACAACTGGAAATATTCAAAAAAGTGAAATCTACATATGGGAAGGTGACCTATAACCCTATATATTTTTTAAAAGATTTATTCGTATTTTTATGGGAAAATCAGATATTCAGAGAGGAGGAGAAGACAGAGCTTCTGTCTGATGATTCACTTGCGAAGTGGCCACAATGGCTGAGCTGAGCCAATCCGAAGCCAGGAGCCAGGAGCTTCTTCTGGGTCTGCCACACAGGTGTAGGGTGTCAAGGCCTAGGGCCTTCCTTGACTGCTTTCACAGGCCACAAAGAGGAAAACTAGATGGGAGGCAGGGCTGCAAAGATTAGAAAGATAAGAAAGATGACAGAAACAATAAAAGACACTAAGTTGTTGTATTAGAATATAATCTTCAGTGTATCTTGTTAAAAGCAATAGTAAGTCAAAAATATGCTTAAGTCATATTATCCAGGAGAGAACTGATAGCAAGCATGTAATTACAAGTATTTTGGAGACTATGCAGCATTAGTTAGAAACCATTAAGACCTGGGTCTAGGTTGCTGAAATGTGTAGTGATTAACATCCCGCAAATAGTCTTGCTTAAGACTTACACATTAAATATGTAGAACTGGGCAATTTCCATCACTGACTGCTTTGTTCTCTTAGATATTAGGTGTCTAGGAACTGCACAGGTACATGATGAGGTTCTTTATGTGAATAACAAACCCTGTTGTCTCTGATCCAAAGGGTATTGTCCCTTTGGCCACTATCTGTCAAACTTCACTCTAGTTGAACTTCCTAGCTTTAGAGACAGATGCAATCTCCAGACACTTCACTGTTTCAGAAAATTTAATCATATTTTAAATAAATGATCTTCCCACAAAGCCCCTTTTCATGTAATGCTATTCAGAGGATATCTCACTATTTAGCTATCCAATACAATTTCATGCAAATAGCAGAATTAGACCAAAGTTCTGAAACATTTCAGGTAATGTTAAGTTATGGTATAACATGATTGTTAATAAGCTTAAACTAATTAGGTACTAAGGTAATTACAAGTTATACTTGCATATTTGGTTATAAGAAAAATAAATCTAGAAGAAAAACTACATAAAATTAAATATGATTACCTAGTTATAGATTCATAGATGAAAACCTCTAGTAACACCACACAAATTTTGTGGCCAAAGGGAGCAGAACAAAAAGATCTTTATTTTTTCAAGAAGTCCTGTTTCTAATAGAAGGTAAATGTTTTCTTCTGTGTATTCTTAACATATAATTTGGTATTTAAATTTTCCAATGTGAATTAAGGAATTGATAGAAGAGAAATTGGGAGTGGCTCAAGATTGTTTTGGATGTAGCTCATGTTAGACACAATAAGAAAAAGGCATATATCAAATTTAACAATGGAATACTCAGATTGTAAAATAATAATCAAAATATTGGTGATCTCCAATGCTGGTTGAGAAAGATGTGGTGTATTTGGTAGGGTTCTCTTAAGAGACAGAGGAATAAGGTATTAGAGGCACATACTGCATGGTTTATGATCGGATTGTCCTGGGCAGTGATGGGTGCTGGAAAATCTCCCAGATCCCCACAGTCCAGGCTAGAGAACCAAGCAACCGCAGAAGCTCTGAGCACCAGAGCTTAAGCTTGTTAGAGGTTAAGAACAAATGGGTTCCTCAGCCTAGTCTCTCTTCTGCTTTTGCTTTGTCTGGTGACTCTGTTGAATTGAAGGATGCTCATCCATACTTCTGAGCGTGGAGCTTCTGTACCAGCCTACAGTGCTGTTGTCTTCTGCCGACAGCCTCTCACAAGCACCCAGAAAGAGCAGTTCTTTATTGGAGTGCTCCTTGGTTTAGCCATTTTAACCATAATATATAATAATCATATAATATATAAGAATTATATCATATATAATATGATTATATCTCTCTATATAATAAATTAATAAGCAGACAATGATGAAAAAGCCAATTATGAGCACACGTATCTATCTATCTATCTATGTATTTATCCATTCCTACCTCTGTGACTCTGTGTGCATGTGTATATATATGTGTGTATGTGAGTACATAGGCACACATGTGTGTTCGCTATCACATGTGAATATGCAAACAATAATACAACTGAATGGAGAAGCAGACGAATCTACTATTATATATATATTTTTTTTTAGTATTTGATAGAACAATGAGGTAGAAAAACAATAAGGATATAGTTGATCTGAATAACTCTATTGATTCACTTGATCCCATGACATTTAGGGAACACTTCATCCAGCAACAGCGAGATAAACATTCATTTCAAGTACTCATGTAATATTCAATAAGAAACACTGCACTGGAAACAATAAAACAGTAAATGTTAAGAAATAGAAATCATGCAGAGTTTACTTCCAGAAAAAACTGTGAGATACAATGAGTGCTATTCCTATAGGGAAATTGATAACATTAAATATATGTACGTATTAAGAAGAAAGATCTAAAATCAATAAGTTAAGCCTACACACTAAGAAAGCAGTTTAATGAAAGAGAACAATTTAAGCCTAAAGCAAGCAGGAAAATAAGTAATAAAGAGTAGAAACAAATTAAAAACTAAAATGAAAATCAATGAAACTCAAAGCTGTTTTTATAAGATACATAAAATCGACAAACATGTGGCCCAATAATGGAAAAATATGTTATCAATATCACAACTGATATAAATTTTATTCTTATGTTGTAGGTCATTTTATATCATGATGAAAGTTTGTAGTATGAAGATGTTGTCTTGTAATAATGTCATGTTGATGTCCTCTCTGTAGAAAGGTTATATTAATTTTTTTGAATGTTTCCAAAATTTTGAAGTGAATATCTTGTCTATGTTGGTACATGCACAATTAAACACATAATTTATTGTGCAGTTTTTACACCTAGAATTAAATGATTAATGCACATTTCCCGAGACTTGATTTGGGATGAACTACTAATCTTATGATGAGTTTCTGTCTGTTCCTCACACAATTTCATAACTTATTTTAATTTTTTAGATGTTCACAAGTCATAATTTTGTAAATCATTTTTATTATTAAGAATTTCCCTTTGAGTTACAAAGCACCCGAAAATAACAATGTAAGTTTTACTTAAAGATTTATGTGTGTTACGGTAACATTTTGTCTTACTAATAATTTGGAAGATGTATTTCCCTCTCTTTTCATTTGTTCTATTATTTCAATCTGGTCAGCAACTTTATAGTTTACAGATTTGTGGGTTAGATTTTGATTCTTAGGGTTTTTTTTTGTTTATTGATGCAGAGAGCTTTTATCTAATATTCTATAGAAAAGCAACCCATTCTGAAATATTGAAACATAAAACAAAAATCAGTTTCCAACTTTCACATCTGCTTGGATGTATTTTGAATAAAAAAAAAATAATGTGTTTGACAGAGAGACAGACATACAGAAAAAAGAGAGCCATCTTCTATTGGTTCACAATAATCAGCAGGTTAAGTCTGGAAACTAGGAACTCAATCCAGGTGTCCCACACAGGTGGTAGGAACCCGCTTCCTGCAGTTATCACTGCTGCCTCCCACACTCTGTGTTAGCAAGAAGCCAGAGCCCGAGCCCAGAGGTCAGAACGCGTGCATGGGACACCTGAGCTCCACTGTGGAATCCCGATCTTAACAAGCGACTTAACCACTAGACTGAGTCTCCATGTGTCATATGAACACCACTGTGTTCCTACCTTCACCAACACTGATTCTTGCACAATACTATGGTTTTGTACAAATTGAATGTGGAGTGTATTTTTATATATTAATTTTCATTAATATCAAGAGTTTCCTGGAATTGTTATTTGGTGTTTGTCATTAATTGTGGAAGGTATTCAATTCATAATTACTTCAAATAATTCTTTGTTTCTGTATGTCTTTTCAGTTTTTGCAGCTGTGCTTATATTGCAGCTTCTGAAATGTTCCACAGGTGGTTCGTGTTGTATTCTTTGATGTCATTTTTTTTGTTTGTTTTTTAGTGCTTCCTCTGTTGTTCTCTGTGATGTCTCTTTAGGATCACTGTACCGATGTGTTCAACAAGAACATTCTTCCTTTCTGTTACAGGACTTTTTCTCAGTGTACTTTCTGATTATTTCTTAAGATTTTTTTTCCTGTAGGATTGACTTTTTTAATTGAAAGAATTAGAGAAAGAGAGAGAGGGAAGACAGAGAATTTCCCATTTAGTGGGTGATTCCCCGTGTGGCCTGAACAGCATCATCGTCAAGGCTGGGAGCATCATTTGGCTATTATCTCTATTGCATTCCCAAGTGCATTATTTGGCATCTGAACCAAAAGTAGTACAACCAGAATTAAAACTGGCAGCTCAGTGTCAGATGTTCCTGTCCCTTGTGGCAGCTGAACACATTGTCCTAACCCTGCCCCCACCGTCCTGCCCCCACCCTGACAAAATAAAATTTTATGGTAAAGACAACTGTTGGTGATGGCTGATCTCAGTTTGGAAAGCATGTCCATACAGGAAACAAACCAAAAAGAGAAATCACAATCAAAGCAATTTATATTCCTGTATAAAAGATTTAAAAATTAATTTAAAATTAACTAGAATGCAAAAGTATGCAATAACCTGAGAAATGTATTATCCAAAAAGTATTCTAGAAGAATGATTAAAACTCTGCAAAAGACTGCTTGCTGCTGCCCTCCATAATGCCTAACACTTTATGAAAAATATACAAATGCCATTAATTTATAATTTATGTCACCCAAACGAAATACAGATCTTGACTTATCATATTAAATTTTTGTGCTGTCTCAATAATTTTTACCTTTGCAGTCAAGCTAAAGAGCTATAAGCATTTTTAAATGACACATTCATAATGTCCTTTTTTTAAACCATGAATTTCAATGATTTTTACTTTTGCTCCATCAACACAGATGAGGTATTTACATGTGCAGATTTGCATGTGATAATGTTTCATAATGTGTAAACCATACAAACGGCTGGTTTTGTATACTTTGGCTGCAGAGAAATGACAACACCTTTCTGTACCACAATGGAATCGTGAAGCAGCAGCTGAGACTTTTAAACGAATTTATCTACTCAGTAAATCAACCATGTTAAAATTAAATGGTCATTCGGTTATCTATTTCCTGTTTCAGGGTGCTGAAAATGCTGTTGAAATAGGAAGTTGGGGTGGGCACACAGGCACACTGTTTAACAAACAGAATGATATTGTTTTTTTTTTAATAGAAAGAATTCACTTCAAGCATAGTTCCAGGAAACGCAATGAAAATTGGAAGGGTTACTCTTCCACGACACTGCTGTAATTGCATGTAATTATATGTACATGCTCTGTCTTCCTCTTTTCTTCCTTCTTCCTTTACTCTCATTTTCCAAAAATTCTTCACTAAATATGTATTATTATGAAATGAAATGTTACAGAAATAGCCAACACTTGTCCAGGCATTTTTTCCCCTCCACCTTAGGAAATCTGCATGTCTGATCAGTTTTGTCTTTGTGACTTGTCTTGCAGTCCTGGCTCGTTGCTCAGGGGTGTTGTGACGTCACATAGGCTCTCTACCTCCTCTTTCATTTCCTTTTGCTTTTGGGAGAACATCCAGGGTTTGTCTTCTGCATTACTGATTTGATTCAGCAATAACTATTCTGTTATCTAAAAAAAAATGCTATTTCATGTTCATCTCATTCCTTTTCAATCATTTAGAGTTCCACATAATGTAAAAGAATTAAAGATAGGAAAGCCAAAACTTACTTCCAGTTTTCTAGGTTTCCTGTATAGAATTGTTTTATTGTGTGCTGCAGTTTACATGTTACAATAGTATGTAATTTTCTCAAAGCAATATCATCTTGTATTCTGTGGTGTAAGAATAAAATTGATATAAAATACAGCTTCAAATAAAAAAAATCAAGCTGTAATTCTTTTTAAAGCCTGGCTCTATAATCAGTAGGTGTTACAGCTATGGCTTCTTCAAGATTCCAGGATTGTGAACCATTCTTAAAATTTTCACTTAATAACATTATGTTAAATCTATTGTTGATGGAGCTGGCAGGATGGCTCAACTGGCTAATCCTCACCTCTAAGTTCCAGAATCCAGGGTGAACGTTGGTTTCGGTCTCAGCTTCCCCACTTTCCACCTAGCTCCCTGCTTGTGACCTGGGAAAGCAGTGGAGGATGGATGGCTCAAGACCTAGGACCCCTGATCCTGGCTTTGGCTTTGGATCGGTTTAACTCCAGCCATTACCAGCAGGAATGGAAGATCTTTTACTCTGTTTTTCCTTCTCTGTGTATATGTGCCTTTCCAGTAAAAATAATCTTTAAAAAAAAAACACTTTGGTGATATTTATTTATTTTTGCAGAACATGTCTTTCCAGTCCTGTCTTTGAAGATAATTATTGTCATTGATTTTACCTGCCAACTACTTGGATGCCTACCAATTCCCTTTGTATTTCAATGATTAATGATAAGGGAAAAAACAAAAATAAATAGGGTGCAAGTGTTGGAGACTTCCTACCCTGGGATAGCAGGGTTAGTTAAGCTACTGGCTCCCCACTCTCCACCTCCTGTGATCTCATGCTGTGGCTGCACCATTGTCTGTACCACCTTTCTCCCTCTTCTGCTTTGAGCAGTTCCCAGCATTAGGGAGACACCAGGTGTCTGGGTTGTTGATGGTGCAGATCTTGCCAGAATCTGCTGGCCCTTAGGTGTAAGGGCCACCTGGACATGTTTTGGGTTGAACCTGGCTTCTGGTGAAAATCAAATTGCCTCTTACTGACTGCCACTGTGGGTATCTGGTCACTGCACCCACACACTGTTGACTCTTATACCTTCCCAGGTCCATCAGTCCCCAGGTGCCCCTGTGCCATTGGCCTGTTCTCTTCCACTTCCTGGAATGTGCTCACTTGCTTCACTCTGGCTAATGCTTCTCCATCTGTTTCAGTGTGGCCTACCCTATTCTGTCATCTTGATTTTCCCATCTTTTTTTTTAAATTTAAGATTTAATTATTTTTATTGAAAAGTCAGATCAGATTTATGGAGAGAATGAGTGACAGAAACATCTTCCATACACTGGGTCACTCCCCAAATGGCCACAGTTGCCAGAGTTGAGCCAATCTGAAGCAGGAGTTTCTTCCAGGTCTCCCACATGGGTGCAGCATCCTGAGATTTTGGGACATCCTCTATTATTTTCCCAGGCCACGAGCAGGGAGCTAAATGGGAAGTAGAGCAGCTGGGACACAAACTGGAGCCCGTATGCGATCCTGGTGCTTGCAAGGGAAGGATTTAGCCACTGAGACATCACACGGAGCTCTGAACTTTTTCAATATATGAACACATTTGGTCCTCCACAACCACATGAAGACCTTGTCATGATCATCCCTACTTCACACACACAGTGACTAAGTGACAGGCATTGGGTGATGCCATTGAAACACTACAGAGGCCCTCCGTAGAACTGAGTGCCTGCCCCATGCTAACAGAGCTAATTCCTGTGAGCTCTGTCGTGTGGCAGGCACCAGGGGAGTGCAAGGGGCTGCTCCAGTCACAGGAGATCACCCCGGCCCATCGCCTTAGAGCTTCCAGGATGACAGCATCACCTGCACATCCCGATCTTGCTCTCCCCCCTCCCTCTGTCTTCCTGTCTTTCCCTCACTCCATTTCTGTTTCCCTTTTTCATAATCAAACACTTTGCACTATTTAAAAATAAAATGAACTCTCCAGGAGGTTTTAAAAAAAATCCCCTACACATTTGCAGATCAGAAAATGTGAACAAAAAATTTGGTGATATGCTTATGAAAAAGGTATAGCCCTTCTTTTAAATGTTAACTTATGTATTATACAAGTTTAAAGAGTAAATTCCTGCTATCTCCTCCTTCATTTGATTTTTAAAATCTGGTTCCGGTGCTGTACCCTAGTGGCTAAAGTGCTTGCCTTGCAAGTGCCAGGATCCCATATAGGTGCCGAATCTTATCCCAGTGCCCCTGCTTCCCATCCAGCTCCCTGCTTGTGGCCTGGGAAAACAGTGGAGGACAGCCTAAGGCTTTGGGACCCTGCACCTGTGTGGGAGACTCAGAAAAGGCTCTGGGCTCCTAGTTTCGAATCAGCTCAGCTCCAGCTGTTGTGGCTGCTTCGAGAGAGAATCAATAGATGGAAGATCTTCCTCTCTGTCTCTCCTCTTTTCTGTATATCTGACTTTCCAATAAAAATAAATAAATCTTAAAAATATCTTTACTATCTGAGTAACACTGAAGATAACTCATGAGAGTAATAGTAACGTCCTTATTTTATTGATGCCTGGATTTGACTTTTGTGGATTGATTTGATAATATTACTGTTTTCCGAATTTGAAAATGTGGCCTATATTTTCGCAAATCATTGTTTCATAAAGCATTGAAAATATGACCTTATTTTGTTGATCTAGTTATATTTTTAAGTTAGACTAAGACAGTTCTCTTAGAATGAAGGAAAAGATACATTTGTAGTTCTCAGAATACAAACACTCTTTGCAAATGTTTACTTAACTTTTTTTCTTTTCTGAAGTTTGTATTTCTTTTAGAAAGTAAAGAGGCTTCTTGCAATAACCTCTTCAAGGAAGTGAAAAATCTTTGGTGTTTAGCTTTCTTTGGAAAGGGAAATTAGCAGCTGTGTAGTATTATTCCTACTCAGTCTGATTGTATATCTAGAAAATGAAGTCCTACCTTAACTGTTTAATTAAAGATTGGAACAAAATATTTAAGCAGGTGTTAATCAAGCCTTTAAAAAAATATTGCATACTCCAATCTTTCCAGGTGCAGTTCAAGTTTTCTTTCCACCTACAAAATAAAGTAGATGCGACATAAAGAGATGAAGTCTATTTTGAGGGCTGGAAGTTGAGTTCTTCAGGATGAAGTATCTTGTGCTAATTATTCAATACTTAGTGTCAACTCCTTTCTGCAAATTATCTGTTTCACATTTTTATGGCTTTAGTTTCATTGTTCAACATTGATGGATATTAAGCCATATTAAGTCAAGTGTATTTGATAAATTTCCATGTATGTGCTGGTATACCCATCCAATGACCATTGGGGGTAATCCTTTTTATTACCAAATAAACATAAAGAAACTATATGAGTGAAACTATACTACTCAGTTATTAGAAGCCACACATTTCCAGAGCCAACATTCAGGGAAGCAGACTTTTTCCAACCCTTTACCCTGCCAATTACCACCATACATATTTAACTTAGAAAGGAAAAACCTGACTTAATTTAGAATAATTGCTTTCTGTTTTTGTAATTTTCATAAACAAATTTGTGGACAAATTTCATGTATTTCAGTGAATGAAAGGAATATCAGGTTACTCTGGTTGTTGGAGAGCAAATACCCACTTTTACTGAAAGCTTAGGATCTGATGGCTGTCTTTGACGCGACAATGTGCCCTCTCCCCTTTCCACCTTCCTGTGCCTTCTCCACGGGAAGAATTCCTGAACCCAGGACTTGGGCGATGCTTCTTTCTTTTCCATGTATAGTCACCGTAATAACCTGTTTGCACCCTCTCCTCTCTTTCCCTGTTTGTTCCTGAACCTTTACCTCTGTTTAAGAGTATCTATTCTCAAGGAGTATGTGGTCTTATTACCAAAATTATCAGAATGCACTCTGATATCTCTAAAATCTGTATTAAGAATACATTATGGATCTGTCTTCCATTTGGGGTGTGGTCAGACTAATTTCCAGTAGCCCCTTCCCTTGGGAATGCAGGACTGGTTATAACATTGCTCTGGTTTGTTTCATATTTGGGTGGAGAGGTAGCAAGGAATAGAAAGCTGTGGAACTCAAACAAACAGAAGCCATATTGTGAATTCTTTCTAAAGCATGCAAATCTGATTTCACCACTGAGGGTTATTCAAAAAGTTCATAGAAAACTAAAATTAAAAGATATGTCAATGCAAACATTTTTTAAAAGTTACACAATTCTCTGTAACATGCATTACTCATGAATTTTTGAAACTGCATGGATTTTAATTTTTTACGTCATAAATCTTTTCATTTTTTTCACAGGCTTTTTAAGATGCTTTCATATAATTGTATTTGGGAGACTAGATGATTGAAGAATGATGATTGAGGATGAGAATCCCAAATTTTAGCCTTACATAGCTTGCTGCTGGGTGGAGCTGGTTCACCTGATGTAATCCGAGCTTTTTGGCAGTTCTGGTACACAAGTGGGGAGGACACATCACAGAATCCCAAAGGATTGCTGCCATGACCAGCCATTAAAACAAATTAAACCTTTCAGAAATGTTCACGATTTACAAAGAGATGCCATTAAATGGTTTTCTTATTAGAAATGTAGGTCTTTTAAAACACCATTTTTGCTCTTGATATGTTTGGTCAAAGACAAAAATCTCTCAGAACATGTTTAGGTGAGTTCGTTTTCCGTATGGTCCCAGAAGCATACACTGACATTCAGGAGTGTACAACAACAGGAATGCCGTGAAGTGGCTTTGAATGGGGCCACACCTCTTCATTGATTAAAGGCTGCAAAAGGGATATTTGAAAAGTTCCTATTCCTATTTCTCAAATCTTAAACTCTATAGTCAGGCGAGGGCCATCAGTAACCATTTTGGGTGGAAATAAACTATTATTTTGTATATGTGGCAAGGCAAAGGATTTGGAATTTGACAGGCTCCATTGCATTAAATTTGAGGATTAAATATACAAAACTTCTTCTATCTGAAAGAAATTATGGTGAGTCATTCATGGAACCACCTAGAATTCATCTATCTATTGTCTCAGCCATTTTCTGTTCAGGGATTTGCCTTCTAGTAACCTGTAAAAATTTATGAAAAGTCATTTTTATCTTATTCCACATAAAACAAACTTCTATCCAAAATTCTTGAGTCAGATAACTGCTCTGTCAGGTTTAATTTCCATGCTGACATTATTCTGTATTTGCTTTGTTCCTCATCACTGGCATGTTTGCGGTCCTTTCTTCACTGTGATGATAGAAACCCTTTCTTCCCAGTCTGTCACCAGATCACAGTTGCACTACATCTTTTAAACAAGATCTCGCAACACCAAGGAATATCACCTGTTCTTTCCCAGTTCTGTGATTCCAGGGTGAGCTTGAGCAATTAGCTGTATGTTGAAGCAGCAGAGATTCTATTGAAAGCTAAGAATATGAACAGTGTGATAAAAAAAGAATTTTATTTTATGATCTCAAAATATCTCCATAATTTGAAACATAACACCCTTAATACACAAATAACCCTACCTCAGCAGATGTCTCAAACCTTGTAACAAGGAGTTTCTTTGCTCAGCCCTCAAAATTGCAGCTCCCCAACTCCTCATTTCCCAAACCAAGTTCTTGTATTACGGCAACTCCTAAAAAAAGCAATTTTAAAATATAGCTCAAGTCTTTCTATCTTCAATCGTTAAACAATTGACACAAAGATGTTGATTTTGACAGATATAATTCATTATTGCTAACAAGGAGATTTAAAAAAAAAAAACAAAAACAGTATTTGGAAAAAAAAATGGTTGGGCTATCTCTTCTTCGGAAAGAAAACACAGGTTTTTATAATGTCGCCACCTTCCTACCTGTTTTCAGCTAGCAGTGAACATAGAATTGTAAAAATTTGCACACATACCACACATCTCCTAAAATAACACTAAACGTATGTGAAGTCTCCAAATTAAAGCTTTCCTCTACTCCCACACTCCAACTTCAGGACACTGCAACCGCAAACGCCTCAAGAGACCAGCTGAATCATCCCCCTTCCAAAACTGTCCATCTGCCTCGGAGAGTGGCTGTGATGGGGGCTCAAGTTGACTCACTCTTGGGGCTCCCTGCCAGCTTAGATGCACTTTGTAGGTGGAAAATTGTTGGTCTTTGTCCCTCCCAGCTTGCAAGTAAAACGATGCTGCCAAGAGATAAACACATTCTAAGTTTGTCGAGCTATTCTTGGCCTCAAACTATAAGCCATAAGGCAACTATTGCTCAAGGTACTGTGTTTACAAGTGTTCAGTCCTCCGCTGTTTCAGAGACCCAACAAGATGGAATTTCTTCCTGCCAGCCTATATTCTGTTTTTTTTTTCCCCCTAAGTTTTCACATTTCTTGATTTCTTCTTTAAAAATGGGGAATGGGAGCTACCTCTTTGAAAGTGTCTTGAAGGTTGAATGTAATTACATTTTGAGTAGAGTGGTCTGAGATCTTTTCTTTTCCTGAAACACTAAGAATTTCTATTAAAACTGGTTTACAAAGGGACTTCAAAATGTCTGGGAAAAACTAAATTAGAATATAAGTTTATTTTGGTTCAAAAAAATTAAATCCATGCATAGTTGTGTTATACATTTTCATGGACTTTCTGAAGACCTTCTGTGCATGGATTTCAAAATATTTTTTGCACCAAAAATAAATTTATCATATAATTTCAATTCACTGCAAAAAAATTTTAAGATTTATTTTTTTATATTGGTTTGGAAATCAGAGATGAAGCTCCTCCCTCTTCTGGTTCACTCCCAAAGTACTTACAAAAGCCAAGGCTGAGCCAGCACGAGGCAGAGGCAATATCAGAATCACTCAGTGAGAGGGAGGCTCCCGAGTAGCTGTCCTATCGTTTGCTGGCTCCAGGTGCATTTAAGGAAGCTTGATCAGAAGTGAATCGGGCCATCTTTTCAGGCATCCCAAGTGGTGACAATCACATATGCTCCTGTGCAAAAATTTTTAATACCTTCATGTTGCTATTATTTATCTTAACCATGAGAAATATGTAAGGTATACCATTATATAGATCTTTTCATTTTTTTCTGCTTATTACCTCTTTATTATATTTGCCTTTGATTTAATAGAAGTGTATTTTAAAAAAAATAATGCCTCTTTTTCCTTAGTACATTTTTCTTCCTTAGGTGAATATACCAATAATAATTTAATCAGAGTTCAGCAAGATTCTCAAAACCCAGAGAAAATAATTTTTTTTTTGAGAAAAAAGTACCAAGTTAACTTTCATTGCAAATGTCTTGCTGGCTGCATTAGATAACAGGATGTATTGAGTTCATATATCTTAAATATAAGAGATGAGTATAGCTATATCACATCCTATATTGGCACAGTATGTTGACATGTATTATGTATGATGTTACACTGTTTAAATTATTAGAAATCACATTAAAAGAAATTATAATAAGATAGGGCTTTTTACCAAATCTAGAATATTTGGCAAAGCTATGATAATCAAGTTCAATTCTTGATTCACAAATAAGCCTTTGAGCTCCCAGAATCTTTTAACTATATTCTATATCACAATTTCCTTGCATTTCATTAAAATTAACATTCGCTTCAAAGTTCAGCATAGTCAAAGTTAAATCTACCTATAATCTCAAAACATAGTTGTTTTCTTAGAACTGGTAAATATTAATCCACATTGTGGAATTTCTTTTTGATATATACGTACTAATCTATCTTCCTTCAATGATTTAATACTGTGGCAAATTAAAATCACTGACAACCTGAAAAATGAAAAGAACATAGCAAGAAAAAAATAATAGTTCTAGTTTATGTTCTGAGAGTAGAGATGAATGATTTCCACACAATCAACTCCTGGAGAATGTAGGTAAGATATATTGCTAATTGGAAGAATTAGAATCATTTAAAAAAAAAAACTGAATACAATTGAACAGAGAAAGCTTGAAGACTCAGGGTGCCTATGCATTAAAATGAATGACAGAACAATGTAACAGGCTTCTGAGGGCATACAGATAATGTAATGCAAGATAACGGGTGAGCACTGAGCAACTGTAAGCCATCTGCATGACAGTGTTAGGATTTACCTGTCATAGTGTATGCCTCGGTCCATTTGGGCTGCTGTAAGCTAGCCTCAGAGAGAGAGTGGCTTATAAAGAACAGAAATATGTTTCTCTGGTAGATGTCAAATCCAAGCTCAAGGAAGCAACAGACTTCGTTGTCCCAGTCCTGTTGCACCCTGACCAGCTGGAAGGATGAGCCGGCACAAAAAATGTGTGTGACTCTGAGGTCTCTTCAAAGGGTGTTGACTGGCCTCATGATCCTGCTCAAGGCCTCATTTGCTAGTATCATCACCATGGGGTTGTCATCCCAAAACATGAAACTGGAAGGCCTGAAACTTTCATTCAACTGTTCTCTGATTAAAGAAGAAGAAGAAGGAGAATATTATACCAGTGAATGTAAAAAGGCTCACTGTATTTTCTCCCTCGTGACTCAAAGTAAGGAACAAGGATGCTGTGTATTCTGCGGTCCTTTGGGCCAGAAGCCATGGAAGTCTTTACTTTACAGAAATTTTGCTCTTACAGATTTATTACTTTAATACATAACATTTTTGAAATGTTCTCATCTAACATAACGTGATATTTGCAGAAATACTTCACAGCTCATATTTGATGTTTGAAACATGAAGCACTTGTGCTTTGAAGACCCCAGAAATGGCCTGAGTTCTCAAGGAGTGAAGAACTGATGAGTTAGGAGAGCCTTGCAATGCCAGCAACCAGTTTCCTTGCATGATTGTGAGCATTTCAAACTAATACTGGAGCCTTCCAGGACATTGTTATGTAACCCTTGAATATGTTACTGATCTTAATGAAGAAAGCATCCTAAACAGAATCCTATAATCCTTTGTCAAAAAAACATTTAAAGCAATATTTATTTTGAAATCCAATTCTTGATTTAAGCCTAAATATAAATAAATCCAAGAAGCAAAGTCCAGGAAGAGATGGCTTTCAGATTTCAGTGTCTCTAGTAAGAAAAGTTTTAAGTTCCAAAAACCTACAAGCAGTGTAACTGCTTCCGGAGGCAGGGGATAGCTTGGAGTGAGGGGAAGAGGTGAATTTTCTTCTGAAAAAGTTTTTTTTTTTTTTTTTTCAGAAGTAATACCATTTCCCAGTTTTCAAATATCTTTATAATATGTATTAGGCCAGGATGTTCCCTTAATTCTTCAATTGTAATCTCCATTTGAAACTTTTTGTTTATCAGTTTATTTCCGTTTTGTTAATAGGTAACCTTAAGAAAGTGTGTGAAAGTATGTTGTGACTCCCAGGTGTTGCAAATAATGCTGTGATAACACTAACCACAAAGTAGTAGAATCTTGCTGTCTCAAACCAAAGTGTACTTCCTACTTATATGTTCAGCAGGTGAGCTGGTAGTTTGAAGGTTAGCTGGGGATGATGTTCTTGCTACCTTAAGACCTGGATCATAGAAGATCTATTTCAACACATATTTTGAAAACTTATGAGGCAGGAAAATGGAACAAGTGAAATTATTCCAAGATCTAAAACTTCTATCTGAAAATACTAAGTATCACGTCCTTACATATTTACTTAGTAAAAGATATGACCTAACCTTAAATATGATAAACACATCTACTTAGTGCTTTGAGGAGGAACACTGGAACATTCTCTCAGCTGACTCATGCCCCTACATGCCTGCAGTAATAGAGCTGGGCCAAGCCATAGCCAGAAGCTTAGAACTTCATATGGGGTTCAGTGTGGATCACAGGAAGACAAGTGTTTCAGTCATTATTTGTTGCTTCCCAGGAACATGGATTACATGTGAAAACAAGCACTCCAATATAAAATGTGGGTGGCCCAGTGATGGCTTACCCCACAGAGCCAAAATGTCCACCCCCAATGAGTAAATTCTTGAAAAGATTTCATGATTGACTAACACAAAATGCAATGATTATGAAGGGAAGTGTAGGGGATTGCTTAGGGGTTTTCAGACAACAAATACTTATGTTTGGGATGTCAATATCCCAGGACACCAATTAACAAGGATGCAGCTGCTGTCAAATCCTGCTCAGCGGGGACTGCTTGAACTTACCTAAAAGGATAATGTGTCCCCCACTTTTATAGACCTGGAAAACTTGATGTTCTTTCTCTAAAGAAAAAGGATGTTGTTTCATTTTCAGAATATTTCCTTAAACTGAGGTGGAATATAAACTTAATTTAATTTCACAATTGGGACATCACAATAGGTATAATGAGATAACTCATATTAGGGAAGTGGAGTCAGGTCAAGAATAATAATACTATGAGCACTTATTTCTGACCTTATTCATTCATGAAGTCAGTTGTCAAATGATGCCATATTATGGTCTAAGATCTGAAAGTGTGCCATTGGAATGCTTTAACACTTGGTGCAAGCAATGCACTTCAGCACAGCAATCAGTGCAACACAGGTATCCCAGAGGAAAGGACACTGGATCAGGAGCTGCAGGAGCCATTGACATCTCTAGTCTTTACAAATCATTTATGGGAAATTTTATTGATGTTTCCTAAATCATACATCTTTACTCTGTGTAAAAGAAACAAAAATATCTGTATATTGTACATCACAGGAGTATTAAAACATTTGGATGAAATTACATATATATGTATATGTAGTACAATACAATTTGTAGCATATTGAATAACTATCAGAGAATTCTACACTCTATTTCATATATGTTAGTAAATGACGTGATAACCAGACACTGAATCAATAAGATATAAATATTAAATGTTGCACACACTTAATTTCAGTAAACATCAATAACTTCTTGATTTCCTAAGAAAAATTTCAATTTTCTGTTCATATAATCCCAACAAGGATGGAATAAAAAACCATACACAGGATTATTTCCCTTAGAGAAATTTATAAATATCTCAATATGATTAACGTTCTCAACAAAGATAACAATTGTGTTTGCTATAAAGAAATGATGTAATGAATTCACCTTCTGAAAAGGTAAAAATTAGACTCTATGAAAGAACAGATACTAGACAATAGTTCATTAAGAACAGTAATTTCTATAGTAACAGAAACCCATGAGCTGAACTCCATGATTGTCCCAGTTTATAACCTGGAGTTTTCATGGTCCATGCCAGGAGATGGGACACAGACAGATGCCAAGATCCCGTTTGTGTTGAGGAGGCATGAGAAGTCAGAATGGTTACAGTCTGCAAAGAGAGCACCCAAAGGAGAGGTATTTGGTGGTAAAAATGCATGTGTCTCTTATCTCTGATGATGATTTCATGGCATATGTGTGTGAACCCAAGTCCTGAACAATGGGGTTGGTTCTTACACTGCAGTTACACTTTGGGGGATCCATAAGAGAGGAATAATGTGACAACAATAATAATACAATCATAATAGATATGCTCATGTGAATGAGATTGATAATAGTAGCTTTCATATAGACAAAAATGAAATGTGCTTTAAGTTTGACTTTAAAAAAATGTTCTGTCATCTATCTGTCTAGATCTTCCACCCACAGCTTCACTACACAAAGGGCCTCTATGGCCTGGGGCCAGACCAGCCCACAGCAGAGGCAGGGAGGTGGAAGGGCTCCAAGCACTCCAGCCATCTTTTGATGGTTTCTCAGGAGCTTTAGCAGGGAGCTGGATTAGAACTGCTGCCCATGTGAGTTGCCAGCATCGGAGGCAACAGCTTTACACACTGTACCACAGTGTCGGACCTGATCGTCACAGCTTTTGACACATCTACTACACAAGTGTGAAATTTAAATTGTATCTAAAAGTATATGGTTATGAAATGTGCTTGTGTGCCTTGCTGACTGTTCCCGCAAATGGCATCATCAATTTGGGTTTGAAAATCAGTTCTTTGATGTAAGACAGCTAAAGTGCAGGACTCAGTGCTATACATGAGAGCTCTCAGTGACCCATCATGGCCTTAATTACTCTGCAAGGAGGAAAATGTCATTATTCAGGGTTTTCTCATAAGCTACCATAAATTATAGCCACTCCTCCTTATTTTCTGTTCCGAAGAACAAGTTTGTGGCTTCACTTTAAATAAAAGTGAAGTCTTTTGTTTCTCTCTGACGTTGTCATATCAACAACAATTATTGAGCTCTAATTGGCCTGTGGGAGGTCAGGATCAACTGCCTAAAAAAGCACTTTAAGGATTTCAGATTTCAGCTCAGTGGCTAAATCATAGCAGTCTCTCTCTTTATAGTTATATTGTGGAAACTGTCTACTCTAAACCTCTTGTTTGCACATCCCCAACTTTGATTTTCTAGAGGAAGTTTCAGTTTATTAATAAGGAATAAGGTTAGGATGCTTGTGGTTTTAGAATGTGATTATTTTGCCTATATCTAAATTTCTGCCCCTCCACTTATTTTGGAATATCACACAATACAGCTGCATCCATTTTGCATGAAATTTACTGTGTCTGAAAGCACTGAAAAGTTTAAAATAAACCTAGATGTAATTATTTTATAGTCCCCTAAACTCCAATTTTTTGTCTTTTTCCACCTGCTTTCTTATCTTCATTTGTCATATGCGTCTGTCACAACTGGGGCCATGGCTATATGTTTTGCAACAACCCTAAGTTTAAAAAGCCATAAGAATGATTGTATAGTAAATGCTCATCGGTTGTTCATTTGAATTTCAGATGTTCCTATTGTCTTTATGCTGGCTTGATTCTAATAATCGTAATGCGATAGATCTCATGTACCTTTTTATGGAAAGCACTAAGAGTCAGCATTTTAACATGTTCTTACAACAATGGCACCTTCTATAAGCTACACCCACACACCCACACACACTCACATTCGTGTGTATATCCATCAACCCATACGTTCATGTTCTCTAACCAGTCTGTTTTTCTGTTACCTGGCGTTGAGTGCCTTGTATTGTTTCACTCTCATTTTTGTCAATGTCCCCTCAATATTTTGGCAAATCTTTATCCCTAACTAATCATATAGCATATTATAGTATAATCCATGTTTTCTAGAACACTTTCTACCTCTTAGACTTAGCTTTTTAAAGACAGATAATAACAAATCAAATGAAAAGAGATTTTTTAGAAACATTTACCCAGAACCCAGCATTTACCAAATCTAGAAAAAAAGTTAATAATAACTTTATTCAGACCTTCTGAGAAAACATCAAGTCATTTAACTAAAAAAGGGGTGATGGGATTTGTCATAATATCATTTATTCTGTTAATAGTACTAAGATCTGGTTGAGGCATAACAGCTCACCTTGTGTTCCAGCATTGGCTCTTTTTGCTTGTCATTACTGGTTTTAAATTTAAGAATGCTCATCTTTATAATGGTGGTAATAATTTCTATTTCATACTCTGGTTGTGAAGGTTAGATGGGATTTTGTGTTTTGGTACTAAACACCAAGCAAGCACTCAGTAAATAAGTAGTAGCTCTAGAACATATGGAGAATAACAAGGATGATTAAAAAGGAATTGGCTGTTAAAAACAGTGATTAAACAAAATGAAAGGTTAAAAAATATGTTTAGGGTTAGAGGTGACAACGCACATTAAATTGTTGCGTGGAATGACTGCATTCCTGCCTGGACCGCCTTTGTTCTAGTCCTGGCTACTTCCACTGCTGATCCAGCTTCCTGTTGATGTAACTGGGAGGGAAGCAGATGCTGACCCCAGCACTTGGCTCTGTTAACATCCTTGTAGGGGACTCAGATTGCCTTCTGGACTGTTGGTTTTCATTGTTGTGTACACTTGAGAAGTGAGCCAGTGGTTGGCAGATCCTTCTCTGCCTCACCCGCTTTCTATATCACTCTGCCTTTGAAATAATTAAATGTTCTTTTACAAAGGTAAATTACTCCAAAATTTAAGAACTTAAATATGTATAGCAGATAGCTACATTTAAAAATGACTGATGTTTCGTTCTCAATAAATTTTACTTTCAAAATCAGCGTGGCATTTAAATAAATCACTTATTTTAAATAAATCAATTATTTGTTTCAGTTTCTCAAGATTAAAGCATATTGAAAGGGTTGACACAATAACAACATTAATTTTAAAACCTGCATCTATTTTTATATGCCAAGCACAAAGTATATTATAAGAATGTCAGTCTCTTAGGATACTGTATGGTGTATACATGTACATGGGTGTGTGCTGACAAAAGAATATTTAATGCATATTTGTTCTTGCCCTGAAGTTGGTCCGTATTCTTTTATACAAGCACTTAGCAAGATGATGATTACCGTGAGAATCGGTATAAGGCACCAAGTAAGCACTCAGTAAATGAATATGGTCCATGGTCCTGCCAAAAAAAGAGCACACAAGACTATCTCTACGATAGCTCCAAAGCAGCACACATTTTTCCTGAATATCTCCTAACACTTAATAGAGTCTAAAGTGTCTGCTGGAGGAAAAGTAACAGAGTAAATAGCACAACCCTAAATTCCTTTAAGATGTGAAATGAAGTATTGGTGTTTGGCGCTCAGGCACTGCAAGGTGGGAGCAAGCCAAAATACTGGCACTGACACCCTACTCTTGTTAAGTAAATGCCGAAGGGTCTTTTCACAAGAGTAACTCACAGATTGCAGCACAGTTACCTTAGCTGGCTCCTGATGTGCAGTATCACACCACATTTAAATTTCCATCTGTGGTGTCTGGAACTATTGTTCCCATTGTGCACTTTCCCCTCCCGGAGCTAACCTACACTTTTGAGCAAACCACCCTCCCTAACTGGGGCAACCAACTAGACTTAGAGAAGTTGCAAATGAAGTTTGAAGTCTTTTTACCAACCCTGGAATAATTTCATGTTTTAAAACAAGTAAATTGGCATGAAAATTATGCATAGAAAATGCTGAAATTTTATATATATGGAATCATTCATTTTTCTTGGAATGTTTTCAGTGTTCCTTTGCTTTACTGTGAGTAGGGAAGATGACAATTCTGCCTTCCTTGTCTTTTCCTGTCAAAGCCCAGTGATTGGAGCCCTTAGAATGAGTAACAAGAATCTGATGGCTACAGAATAGTAGCATCTATGAAGTCACTTAATACAATTAATTTGGGCTGACGATATTCCTTTGTGTATTCACAATAGTTGCTGGAACGATTAAATCTGAAACACACACTTATCCCTAATAACTATTTTCTATTTTGAATATATACAGTATAATTCACTCTAGGAATATGTTAAATTCCTTCTTAAATACATACACACACTCTGAGTTTTACATGTTCTCTATTTTCTATATGTTAATGTAGCTAAACCACTTAGAAGCATCTAATATAGATTTCAATAAAGGTTGGGCAATAGTTATCACGATGTTGCTACTTATATGCCTTGCTCTTAGTACTTAAATATCAACATTACTCCTTACCTAAGGTAGTATTTATGGAAAGTTGCTGATTTAGAAGTTGCATGACCTGCAGAGATGGAAATGATCAGCCCAAGAGGCAACACTGAAGCAAATTCTATCTCTTTACTCAGCAGTCTTATTGCTAAGCAACTAACTGTTTATCCTCTCCTGTTTGAGTCAGGTCTGGGAATAATGAACTGATGGTGCATGTCACAGGAGTCAGTGGCTGACAATGAACTTTAAACTTCTTGGCTCTGCATTGTTTATCTGCTTAGTGACCTTTTGTGTTACTTTACTTCATCGGGGTTGTTGCTTCTAGATCACTAAGTTAATGGTCACATAGAAGGGTTCTCAGCTAGATGACTTCATCTCTAATTAAGAACAGTCCAAGTAATGCAACAAAGCAGTTGGGCCTCAAACAAAATATTTTCAAGCTTCCTAAAAAAAGTAGCATAGAAATCTCTTTGCCACATGAAGGAAGTCTGCTTTTGCTGATCTGTTTTTTAGTGCCTTGAAGAAATGAATGCCTGAAGTGATTGACAAGACAGTATATATATTTCCACAGCCAATTCTTATGACATAATATACTTCTACAAATAAAAATGTCTGCAAAGATGCATAAGTTATTTCTGTAGGAATAGATGGGATGAGTTACATGCCATTCCGTTTTTGATGAACTTGAATCCAGTTTCTAATCAACAAGATTGCCCTATACAATAAACTACTGATTGGGACTGCTGGCGTTAACAGTAATAGGACAAGACGTGTGGCACAATTTTCTCCATTCAGATATTCATTTTCCTCCTGCTTCGAAGGATTCTTTATGTCCTTGTGCTTCTCAAAGTCAGCCTGATCAATTGTGCTAAATGTGCCCCATAGAGCCGATGAATGCATGGACAACTCTTGTTGATTGCCAAGTGGTGTCAGTTTGACCTCAATTCCTCATTTCTGGCAGAGCTCTCAAAATACAAGTTTTGGGTCACTTTCTAGAATCTTGAAAGATCATGTTTTCTATTCAAAGCCTACTTAGTCTCATGCACAGAGTAAGTGTAAGAAATGGATATACAGAAATTAGTATCTTTATGGCCATATTATCTGTTTAGTTTCTGTGAACTCTTCAAATTTATGTTTTTTAAGTTTTTTTTCTGCCAGTACTAAGTAGGGAACATATGATGTGCTGTATTCAGTTGGAACAAAAACCTTTATAAGAAGAGTAATGGGATAGAAAACATCAACAAAACCTTTACTTGTTCAGTCTTCTTACTCTCAAGCTCTGACATTTGGACTTGAAACTTAGAATCTATTAAGCTGAAGTGAGAATTGTTTATCAACTCCAAAAGACTCTCATTTGGAGGAATCCAAGTCCCCATTTTCATTGCAAGTTTGTAACTCAACATAAATGTCAAGGCTTAAAGAACATTGCAACACAGCATGGATATTTATTTAAAAAAAACACTTGATAAAATTTAAAATGTGCTGTTTTGTTTATCTTTAAAGAACTTGTCAAACTACATTGTTGGATTAACTAAATAATATGGTTTTCCTGTGCTAGATTGCTATGTTTACCACAGTTGTAATGAGCCTTTCTTCCCACTTTCACTCTGTATGTGTGGTAGTGGGTGCTAATGCGTCTACTATTTGCTCTTTCTTATTGACGTGCTGTTGAGAATACAGTGAGAAAGGGTGTCTTTCTCACAGGGTCCTGATAGCTGTATTTACTACCCATTACCCATTCTTGACAGCTTGGTTATGTCTCACTGAAGCTTCTCAGGGTTCAACGATATTCTCTTCTATAGCAGAAAATCATGTGAGCCAGATGGTACCTGCATTCTGGGCTCTGACGACAACAATTGCAGAAATATAACTAAAGATTATTAACCAACTTAGCTAAATTTTAAAAACTAGATTTTCCTCCCAAACACTCTGTTAAGACTAAGAACTGGGATAAATTCACTCTGTTAATTGATTTCCCTGTGTTTTCTAAATCTATTCGTAATAGTAATTCTTAAAAATTAAAAAAAAATGTTGAACTTTTGAGCTACGTAAACATTTTGCTAAAGGTTTTATATCTGTTAATTTCAATTGATCCTCAACACAGCCATATGAAGAGTTGTCATTTTTATTCCCGTCTTATGGGTAAGAAATATAAGGCATGAAGAATGTAGGTGACTAAGGGTCACAAGGTCACAGCTGCCGACAATGGCACTGGATTACAGCCCAGTTGGTCTCATCTTGCCTTGCAGCATCTCATGGTATTCAGCATTATACATACAGAGGAAGCTAGCTTGAATTACTAAAAAAAAAAAAAAAGTGTTTTCTTATGTTAAGGGTAGCCAATGCTAATCTAAACATTTCCGAACCAAGGTTTGTCATATTCACTCCTGAGTCTAACTACTAACTCTGTTAAGTCATAACGTAACAGTACTTGGAGCAGCTTTGTAGTCTCTCAGTTCTACTAAATATGATGTGAACTGTGAATCCGAGGTTTGTATAGAAAATTCAATTTTTTTCAATTCATAAAGGAGGAGACTTTGAAATATCATAGAAAAGAGAATTCAAAGATAAATTTTTCCTGTGAAAAATTTTGGTATCCATGTTTAGTTTTCATTATATATAAATCTAATATATATATATTAAAGATTTATTTATTTTTATTGGAAAGCCAGATACACAGAGAAGAGGAGAGACAGAGAGAAAGATCTTCTGTTTATTGATTCACTCCCCAAGTGGCTGCAATGGCTGGAGCTGAGCTCATCTGAAGCCAGGAGCCTGGAGCTTCTTCCAGGTCTCCCACGCGGGTGCAGGGTCTGAAGGCTCTGGGCCGTCCTCCACTACTTTCCCAGGACACAAGCAGGGAGCTGGATGGGAAGCGGGACTGCCGGGATTAGAACTGGCACCCATATGGGATCGCAGCATGTTCAAGGCGAGGCCTTTAGATGCTGCACTATCACGTTGGGTCCCATAATTTATATTTTCCAAGAACTTTTTAAAGATGCCTCGTATATAGTTAAGAATGGAACCACAATAATTATTAATAGTTTCTTAATCATTAAGAAAGACAGTCTATTGAACAAGCACCAGTGAACAAGTTTCAATAAGTATATGATTTTGGTGTCTGTCCATACCTGTTGATGACATTTAGTTTTTTTTTTTAATAAATATTTACTTATTTTAAAAGGCAGAGAACATATGCAAATAAAAAATCTCCCAAAATTGCATATGCTGATCCACTCCCAAAATGATTTCAATGACTGTGACTGGGTCAGGTTGAATTGAGGTGCCTGGAACATTTTCTGGGTATCCCACAGGGGTGAGCTACCTTCTGCTGCCTTCTCAGATGCATTAGTAGGGAGCTAGCTCAGCAGGGCAGCAGTCAGAACTCCAGCCTTTGCTCATGGGATTCCCACAGCTTTTTACCCCATAGTGCAACCATGCCAGCCCAGGAAGCATTTCTCCTTACTCTCAAATGTTTTGCTTTTTCTGTGCACCCAGGCCGTTGTCACACATAACAATTTAGACCAGATTCTGTTAGGGAGAAGGGGTGGTGGGAAAGAAGCGATCTGGGAGATTTACCATGATAACAAGGGGATGCAAGTGTTTTCCAAGCAGGAGCTAATTGTATTTTGAGCTGCATGCAGAGAACAATGGCAAATAACATCACAGTATTGCCAGGCAAACTCTATACTAAGGAATAGCAACAAAATCATGGAATCGGGTAACATTATTAAAATTGCTTCCACTCTAGGTTTCTGACATTTAGGTTTTCTTCCTTGCTTAACAGCAAAATTAGCATTTTTGTCAATTATTTTGATGATTTTTAAAAAAGCATTTGTATGTTTTTGTTAGCACATTTTCAGTGATCTATGGGTAATTGAAATATCACAATATTCTTAGCAATTTTCATTAATTTTCCAAATAGCTGGTATTGCAGTTATTTCTCAAATCATATTTACTTCTCAGAATCTGGTCGTCCAATAATGCATCTGAAGTAGATATTATAAAAGAAGGTCTCTGCCGTATCACATACTCAGTGCATAGTTAGGGAATTTGTTGTATTTCAAGTCAGTGTTCATTCCTTTCATCTCGTCTTCATTTTGCTTACTTTCAATGAAAAAGAACAGGTATTTTGAGCTCACTCGTGTGTGTATCTGGTCCTTGCGGGTGCCTCCTCAGGCACGTGAGCTGATCATGACTGTCTATCCTTGTAACACGTTACTGTTCTTAGCCATCAGAGGCACCACAACAACATTATTTAGAGATGTACACTAGAGGGTGTTGTTTTACCTGGACACTCGATTTCTCAAAGCATTGATTTTGAGGAAGAATGGAAATTTTTGTTCCAGGAAATGTTCCCCATGTTTAATATTACATAATTCTCAGCACATATGCCCCATTAACAAAGTTGATAAACCCCAGGGAACAAAAACAGAGACTGAGTCACTTGGCGGCCTTGCTATCCGGTTTCTTCAACACATTTCTGTGGGTGTTTGGGCTCTTTGAGCTCCGCACGCTGAGTGTCACCGACAAACCAATGCTGAGCACCAGGTGATAACACGTTTGACTCTTTCCAGTTGTAGGAAATTGAAAAGCAAGTGACGCTGTAGTGAACTTGGGCAAAGGTCTTGGAGTACCTCTGCCCACTTGCAGGTCTGATTGAGAGGAAGAATCTGCATGGGGGGTGATAGGAAAGGCTACTTAGGGAATCATTCACTTTGTGCCTCATCTCATCTCTGGTTTTTTCACGTAGTGCTTTAAAAAATTCCATTCTAATTTATTGCAGCCCAGGTTTCCTCATCTCTTGCATAGCATGATTGAAATTTTGCTGTGCCTTTTTTTCCTCAGTAGATGCTTTTTTTTTATATCGAGGATGCATTATGGTTTTGGTTGAACACATTTTGCTTCTGGTTTTTTTTTTTCTTTTTTCAACTAACTATTCATTGTGGATTCACATCATCAATTCTTCATGGCTTTGTATGACAGATGTTTCCAATTGTCATTGGCTTTTACCTGGACATGTAAATAAATACATGAGTGGGATGGGAGTGATCTCTAATTTGTTGATCTTCAATTACTCTCCAAGGGAAAATGATCCTCCTTGTTCTGGCTGGAGAACATTTCCATATAATGCCAAACAATTACTGCCTGCATGCAGCAGGCTTCAAATCTATACTGTTTATTAATCTTTGCTACTATCTGATTCAGGAAAACTGCTGGAATCAGTATCACCTGGAATAAATTTAAGCGGCACACTTGGCTATGATTGGATTAAAGTAGAAATGGCTGGTTCCTATTAAAGTTAAGCCTTGGTCCAGTACAGCTAAACTCCCTACTGAAGCAAGGAACACATTTCCTTTGAAATGCCCCTTAGCAATTGTCTCTTCTGTTTGCTTGTCCCTGTTCTTCAGTGATGTGAGAACACTGTGATTGTACTGAAACGCTGACACAACAGAAAATCTTGCCAGTTTGGATCCCAACCTTGGCAAGCGTCTTGTTTTAATGGCAGCCCAGTTCCCCCCTTGAGTTGTACTAAACTTCCATAGCTTGTGTCCCTTGTGCAGGAGACTAAAGAGAAGTCAAGAGATAATAATTTTAGGCAGAGAATAGTAAATAGGACAACAAATAAGAATTCTGTTTTGGCACATTGAAACTTTTTCCCCCCTTTTAAATGTGTGATTCCTTTCCCCAAATGTTGCACTAGATTTATTTTTAAAGGTGTCATCTATTTCCATTCCAGTGCTATGTCATCTATAATTTAAATTTATGAGATAAAGCTTGAGGTTCACCAGCAGAGCAGCTGGAGATTTCTAGCCAGTTTGCCATAGAAAATGCAGATTTGCTGAAGGTTTTTGTGTCTGACAAGCCCCATTAAAAGCACCTCGCTCCCGTTGCTGACAAGCATCCATCAACATGTAATATTTATCCCTCTGTTTGAGTTGCAACACGAGTAATTGGTGGTCCCCCTCTACCCCCTGCCCGGGAAGAAGACAGCTCCCTGCTGAGGCAGCACCACCTGTACAGCCTCACCCACCTGGGAAGAAGCACCCTGAGAGGGGAGTTTTTCTAGACCGGATGGATAACATCAATGAGGATATTTGCTCAAATGGGAATTTGTTCTTTGAGCTGTTATTATTGTGAGTTCTCCAATCCACTTCCCATCACCATCAGAATACCAATGGAGTGTTCATAAATACATTTATTACTGACAAGAAAAATCCACCAGGTGACTTCTCTTTGACCCTACCCATTTCTCATTCTGACCCTCTCTCCTCCCTCCGCCCCTCTCTGCCTTTAACTCCATAGTTATTGCCTTCTCTGGATTTAACTGGAGATCACAGTTCCAGAGGAAAACCATGAGGATAGAGTGAAGTTTCTTCTCTTAGTGAACTTGGATTGAATTCGGATTTTAAGTCAGTAAACATGAACATTTGGTTCTCCTAATGGCAACAGACTCAAAAGGTGATTCCTGTGACCTCTGGTGTCCTCATAACTTAAGCCATGGAATTCCCATGGTATTCTTAAAGAATTATATTTCTGTAGAATTGTATGGTTTGACCTTTTAAAGAGAGAGAGAGACAGAAAGATTGAGAAGACAACAAGGAAATGTGCAAATAGTCTGATATAATAACTTTTAGTAAAGGAAGTCTCACCGAGGCAGATGTATCTTAATTTCTAAGCCCCCAAGTTTTCAAACATTTTCCATGAAACATGGTGCTAATAGGTTCTCCCTTTAGCTCGATTAGCAACATTGCAGGAGCTGTTTTGTCTCAATGTGAAATAATTAGATTATTTAACCTAAACTTTCCATCATTTGAATCTCATGATTTTTTCTTTCTTATTACGATTTATTTACTTATTTGAAAGGAAGAATGGCACAGAGAGAGGGAAACAGATTTTTTTCATCTGTTGGATCATTCCCCGCATGGCCTCAGCAGTCAGGTTAGGGTGAGGTGAGTGAAGCCAAGATCCCAGAGTTCCAAGTTGGTCTTGCACATGGGTGGCAGGAGCACAGTCCCTCGGGCCATCAGCTGCTGCTCTCCCAGGTACATTAGTGGGGGCTGGATTCGAAGTGAAGAAGTCTGAACTCAAACAAGGGCTTAAATATGAGATGCCTGCAGCACAAGCAGTAGCTTAACCCCTTGCACTGCAATATGGGAATTTTGTGATTACTTTTGGGATCAGTGTTAGCATTCATACTATTCCATGTGAGAAATGAATCAATTAAGTAAGAATACTGAAGAATAAATGCACCAATGCCTGTGTTTGAGGGGCTTTGGATGAATGGGTGCCAGCATTTTAGGAGATCCCTGGGTATCCTATTGCATTTAATCTAAAATTAATGTTAATAGGGAAAATAGAATTTGAAGTCCCCCACACAGCAGCATTTATGAAGTTACTGTGAATACAAAGGGACTGATTCACATTTTGTCTGTCACAAGAGACACCACAGTTTCTGATGGCTGTGCTGTCAGTGGATGCCTGAGATCCATCATCAAAAGCGTTTCATTTCTGTTTCTAATTAGTTTTCCATTTTCAGAAAATAGTTTGATTAAATGAAAAGATTCAGCAGATATCTAAGAGACAATGTGTTTTTGCTCATCATTTTACCGGCAACCGCTTTTAAAACTGATAATGTTCTTACAGTTCTGGTAATGTGATTACAGCTCATGTATTACTGGTTATCTTAGTAGTCATATGACAAATTAGTAGTCAAACTACTAATCTTTAATATGAATGCTGAACGTGTTTACTAGAGATGGGCATTTGACCTACTTGCAAAAGCACCCTTTAGGTTGTCCACACCCAGACCAGAGTGCCTGAGTGGGATTCCTGCCTACACATCTATCTGACCTCCTGCTAGGGCAGACTCAGGAAGGTAGTGAGATGACTCAAGCAACTGAGGGCTCCATTGGAATCCAGGCTCCCAATTTTCACCTGACCCAATCCTACTTATTGTGGAAATTTAAAACATTAAACATGAGTATGCTCTGGTTTCTTAAAAATAAAATCAAATAAAATGCTTTCATAAACCGGAAATCACTTACCAAATTTTAGCAGGTGCCAATGAGGAGGAAGATATATGTTCCTTTCATGAGATTTTACATTGATGAAGTCTGTAAATGAATTTTAGATCCTGCTGTGTGTAGTAAAACTCCTATGATTCAGAGAAGCTAAACTTCCAGCCTAAGGAATCACTGTTAGAGAGGTTGCTGGGACAGAACATGTACCATCTTCCATGAATCTTTTCCTAGAGTTGTCTGGACCCCGGAGCCTTCAGCTTCCTATTAGTTTTCATTCTAGCTGAACGCCATCATAAAACTTATTCTTTTCTGTACTGAATGCCTTGATGCATCATGAACTACTTCAAAGGAGCTTATGAAGATTAGTGCCTAACCCATTGCTTGGTCGATTATAAACTTGGAAAAAAGATTGAAGGTTAAAATATAATAATAATAATAATAATTGATATTTATAAGGACTTTTTGATATGCCAGGTGTAGTTCTAAGCTCAGTGTGTTTGTACTTAATTATTACTAAAGACTTGAGTCATAGATGTGCGTGGTCTACAGAGACAAGCATGTTAATATTTATAACAGGTAAAAAGAAGTTCCACATGCCATTCTTCAGTACCAACTAAGAGTTCACAGGATGATTCTGTTATTCTGCACAGTAAGAGATCCATATGAACTGCCAAAGTGTGAAATTGCTCAATGAGCTTGGAAATAATTTGTACTTTAAAAAAAAAGATTTATTTATTTATTTATTTGAAAGGCAGATCCACAAAAACAGAAGGAGATGGAGAGGAGAGGGAGGGAGAGATCTGTTGACCCACTCCCCAGTGCCTCATCAAGCCAGGCTCCAGAATCCAGGAGCTCCACGTGGGTTTCCCCCATGGAAGGCATCTTGTGCTGCTTTCTGAGGCAGGTTAACAGGAGGGTCCATCAGCAGTGCGGCATCCTGGACTTGAACCTGCACTCTCATTTCGAACACAATGCCGGAAGTGCCTCTAGGAATCATTTCTGATTTTTGTTATGTATTTTCGATGCAATCTCCCCAGTTTTTCTAGACACCAAAGTTTGTGATCACTTGCATTAACCAAAGCAAGTTTGAAATGAAACAGCAGATACTGGAAGATCAAAGATGGTCACATCTCAAGGTTTGGAAGTTAATGATGGGTCCGGCAGCATTCCTTTTGTCCCATGCGGAAGATGTGGATTGAGTTTGCAACTTCCGATTTCAGCCCTACCTAGTGCTGGTTTTGCAGGTTTTGAGGAATGAAACTTTGGGTGAAAATGTCTCTCTCTCTCTCTCTCTGTGTCTGTCTCTCTCACATATACACCCACAGAAAAAGGGAGAGTGTTAAATTGATGTCTGTGTATTTTGAAGGATTTGGTGGCTTCAGATGTATACTCCATTGTAACAGATATTGTAATAAAACACACACACAAAGAATTCAGAGTAATCTTGGGAATCCCTAAGATCCTTTGAGATCCAAGGTCTTTTTCTAATGATTTATTTATGTATTCAAAAGGCAGTTACATAAATAGAGAGACCCCCAATCTACTGGTTCACTCCCCTAGTCTCCATAGCAGCTGGGGAGGGGCCAACCTGAAACCAGCCCAGAATTCCATCCTGGTCTCCCACTAGCTTGGCAGCAGCCCAAGTCACTGCAACTCAACAGGCTCGCTGATACAGGCTGCCAGCTCCAGAGGCAGCTGCTTAACGAGCGTTAGCACACATCTGGCCCTGTTAGTGATGGTGAGTAAAATTAGCACCAGTTTCATAAAGGAGCAAATCATGAAACTGAGTCTTTAATGTTTTTGACTCTCCCCAAGCCATCCTGTTATCAAAAAGTGACTTCAGTAATGAAATGTTACTTGCTAATCCCTCATGTGGACCATACCGAAAGACACCATGCAGTATTTCTGCTTATCTTGTAATCATGTCTTTGTAGGAAGAGTTTTCATATTTTTGCTTTTACAATTGTGTTAAAGGTTCCCAGACTCTGCTGGGGTCTCTTGATGATGTGGGCTGCTCCAGTAGCCCTGAGTCTCTGATACTCACCAGTGACATCCTTGCTTGTCGTTGTCAGCAGCTTCCAGGCTCAGAGCACTTCAGTCTCCACTTTAAGCTGCTCTCCAGTCCTCTATGCTGTGGTGAGTTGTTCATACAACTCTTCCAAGACCAACGCAACAAACCATGCCTAGTCCCTGGTCCAGTGGACAACTCCGGAATCTTTGGAACTCTTGAGTTTGCTTACTAAGTTAGAGAATATCAGATAATTAAGTCAGATTTCCCTCTTCAAACAGGAGGAGGAGCCTGGGCTTTTACAATTCCACACCTACCTAGACAACCAGTGACCTCTTGGGCTTAAGAAAAGTGACTCGACTTTTCTCAGACCTATTTTTGATCATCACAAGACTCCTGAATGGGAAAAAAAAAAGTATCTTCGGTTTGATATCTTGCTTCCCGTCTAGTTGGAGCCTCAAACAGCAGGGTGTCTAGAAATACTAGTCTCTGCTCCCAGAGCAGAAATCTTAAAGAGCCATGCATATTGGATCCACCCGGTCTTTAACATGGGCCAATTCTTCTACAGTATGTGCAGACACATTCTTAGTTGACTTGACTGCATAATAGAGATAATTATAAGCACTCACTTATCTCACAGGGATCTACTGAAGATTAATTAGTTAATGTTGGCAGACCAAAGGTGCAATATAAGTGCTAAGTATTATTATTATTACTGTGCCACTTATCTTTAAGGAATGTTGTTTCTGAAGTCATAGTGCCTATGTGCCATCTGCTCACAGCAGCCTTCACCATCTCCCTACCCAGAAACTGAATCCGGTATCTGAATAAATAGATGTGCTCAAAAAAATCTATCACACCTCCATCTGTGCTTATGGAATATGAATTCCGACATAGGCAGAAATGCAAATCAATCACAGTGGAGTGGTTTCTCCAGCGCCCAGGGTTACACTTCAAGATACTGCTCTAATACGCCTGCTTTTCCGTGTAGAATCTGCTATCTCCACGAGCAGCGGCTCTGTGCATTCTGTCTCCAATGCTTCCGAGTCGGAGAGTCACATTAGGACCCCCAGCCTCTGCTACAACATGTTTATGGTGGGTCTTTTTCTGAAATTAGTTCCATGATTTGAATGCTTTGGATATTGCTGATAATTATCAGAAGCTAATGAGATTTTAAAGGTTTCTATTTCCAAGCATGATTGTAAAACTTCCATCCTGCTGGAATTATAACTAGGTTACAGACAATCCAATGTGATCTACGACCCATTTTTACTAATGATAAAGAATGAGGAGACTGCCTCTTATGAAGAAGGACTCCTTTCCAAACCTGACAGCGCTCTCACAGCAACCGTGAAAGCTCAGAAAAATCACAGAAATTGAAGCCTTGAACTAAAATTATCCAAGTGTTTCCCAATTCCACTACTGTAATATAAATACATTTTTTTTTTTTTGCTTTTGGAGGCCTTATTGGTATCACAGTTATCATGGAATTTTAATATTCTGCAGTAGGAAGCTGAGTACCATCGCATCTCCACCATCACTCACCAGCTCCTCCTCAAATCAGTTGGAGAAAGTAAAGAATCTAACCAAATTCACCTCAACTGCTTTGTATAACCATGATAATTCTGGTAGTATTTTTGCTTTGCTGCTTTTTATTCCCTTTGTAACCAACATAGCCTAAAATCTCCCATCTAATGCAAGGAGTTACAGAGACATTTTCTATCATGACCATGGAATTCACAGTTAATGAATGCTGGTTCATTAAAACTTCTGTGATCTCCTATATGGATAATCTCATCTCACGGAGGATGCAAGTACTATTTGAATTCAATTCATCTAACCTGAATTATGCATCTACCTTATGAATTGGGGAGGTTTGAGGGAATATAATAAGGAATAAAATATCATACCTTGCCTCAACTCAAGAAGATAAATCTATAACGAACTATATTAAAATGATAAGTTCCCAGCAAGGCAATTTGAGCAAGTCTTAAGAGAGTGAAAGGGAGAGAGTGATTCATCTTGTTGAGAGTCAGGAAGGAGGGTTTCAGAAGGCATCGGGTGACAAGGGAGGTGGGCTGTGAAGAATGGAGGCCACATCCCAGAGTGGAGAAGAAACAGCAGGTTCCCTCAGCATTCCCTCTACCTTTAACACCAGTTAAAACTGATGTTTGAATGTTGTCGTTCTCTCTTGCTAAAAATTAGTCTTGGATTCTCAACCCTCTGCAAATTTCTTGGAACCTTGAGTCTCACTTTTTTCTCACATTTCAGTTCCCTTGATCATTTTTTCTGCTTGCCCAAACCTGCATTTCTCCTCCTCAAACCCTCCCCAAAACATACACATGAAAATGTATGCAAAATCAAGTTCTACTTGGACACAATTAGCTTTTATTGCATGTGTCATAAGCCAGTGCCCAAGGCACTATGTGGCCCTACCAAGTTCACATTAGCCACCTTGAGCAAACCCAAGTATTTTTAGGCAAAGGAAATGATAAGGAAAAAATACAGACAGCAGAGAGCAGGGTTTGCATGTCACAAAAACAAGCCATCAGGTGGGGCCAAAGCTTTCTGTCCCTGTCTGTTGGGATGCTTTTGGAGTCATGTCACTAGGCTCATAATAGCAAGGATTCTATGAAATCGCAAAGGTCACCCTACCCCAGCAATGCTTCAGCCCATCCCTGAGAGAGTGCTAATTATAGACTGGGTGTGCAAACAAATAAGCTTAGCAGCCATGACATCATTTCTTCTTAGGGAAGAGGGTCTCATCTCTCATCCTTTGAACCTGTAACTCCTCCTATTTAGGGGAATGAAGCTCACTGAAGACAGGTCTTTAAAACATCTGGGAAAATTAGGCATTCTATAAACTTTTTGATTACAATTTTTGGCATCATGGGACAGACAGAAAAGTAGTCAGTGGCTTCCGTCTGAGTGTGTTAGAGCCTGGCAACATAATAGTGTCCAGTAAGAAGAAGACTGGAAGTTTGGTGATATTTACTGATCATTAATGATGTTTAGATTATTGAATAGCCTAGGAGTCTGAAACCCTTGAGCCCATGGAGAAATAGATGTGGCGGAGCGGAACTGGATTAGCAGGCTTGCAACATGACGACTTACACAGTAACTCCTCCAAAGGCTAAAAAAGGGAGTCTGGACTTGGGGCTGTAAATCTGGTGCTGTCCTAGAGCTCTAAATTGACTTTAAAATGAGTGAGGTAATGGAATACTCAGACAGAAGGCTCATCCATTATAGAAATACACCTCCAATCAGTACTCTTGGTGAAGGCTAAGGAGTACTTCTAGTTAAAACTTGGCACGTTTTTTTGCTTACTAGGTCTTGCTGAGATTAACATTATCACTGTTGCAGTGATAAAAATTTTCCTAGAAGCTAAATGAAAAAGCCAACATAAACAAATTTCATGAAAAGGCTTCAAATATTTCAGAATTAACTGTTTGATCTAGTTAGCACATCTAGTTCTGTTGGTATAGTCCATTTAAATCTACTTTCTATAAGGAGATAAAGAGTGAAAACTCAGTACATTACACATATGGCCTCTCTATTTATGTAATGGAAGAAGCAGCAGAAAGCTGAAGATAAATGGAAGAAAAGAGATAGTGCTAAGTAACAAATAAAATGCTCTTTTAGTAGAACCGAAACATCCTCAGTCGGGTCATTAAAATCAACAGCAACAAATTAAAGGGTATTTAAAAAGCATTCAGAATGCATCCAACTGCATAAAATCCACATGCCTCTGAGATCTGCCCTGATGGTCAGGCGCTGCTGAGTAAACTGGGACTCGGACAAGTTGCCTGTGGTTTCCCTTCTGGTTTTTTATAGCCATTTGGAATTTATGTTGGATCTGGTGGGACCTCTGTCTTCTGGCCCAAAGACAGTGTTTTAAGACAATAGCAGAGAGATAATCTCTCCTGGACAATTGTCACTCTAGCTGCCCTGGAATATCTATTTAATACAATTCTATCAGAGTGTAATTGTCATAGCATTCATGTGTGAGGCACAGGTAGCTTCAACCCCTAGTTACCTGAGCATCTTTCTGTCACTTTTTACCCCAAACAATACATGTGCTACTAAATGTTTATCAATTATTTAGTAATTATAAATAATATTACAGAGGCATTATTAAGAACTAGAGATTACATTCATCATTGAATATCTGTTTGCCTGTCCCTGACCCCGTTTTTTTTTTTTTACCCTGAGTGAACAAATATTGAGGAAAGAAATTATGACTTGAAAATAGGTTTATCCATCTTTCTATAATATTGTCGAAATTTTAGTTAGTTTCAGCTTATGAGACTATTCAACTTCCAAGGAGGCAAGTAGTGTTACCTTCCAGGCTTGAATAATACTTTTATTCTTTTTTAATTTAAGAAGTAATATATGCATGTGCAAAAATGGCAAACCATGAAGAATATTGCCATGTGAAAAGTAACAAATTCTGCCAACTTTCTCAGTAGGTTAATTCTCAGGCTTAAGAGCTTTCTGTGGATTTCCAAAAAGGTTTTTTTATATGTTCAGATACAAGAAATGCTTCTTTCTCAGCATTACATTTGGAGGTTTTTGTTTGCTTGTTTGTTTTTAATCAGCTCTTTTCACAACTGCAGAGTATTCCGTTGATGAGTGGCCTAAGGTAACTTAACTCACCACCTATTCTCAGAGGTTTTGTGCACTGCTCTTCTTCCGAAGCATATGACAATGAATATCTTTGTTTTTATTTTTTAATGTGTTTTTAGGTGCTTGTGTAATTGCAGATGAATGCCTCAGAATGGACTGAATGAATCAAAGTCTCCTGAATTTAACACCATATATGGAGTGCTACATCTGCCTTTGCATGTTTGCTTTTTTCTTCCAGTTCATTTATCATTAGAATATTAAGTATTTATTACAGAAAATGAAATAATTCTGTTCAGTATTACGATCTTTTCATTTAATGAAATTAAGAAATAGCACATTTCAATTTGGGTGTGGTCTTATTTCTCCAACTCATCTCATGTTGCTTCTGCATGTTTTCTCTGAATTATAGCCTTCTCATAGAAAACAATCCTTTAAGAATGGCAATGTTTCCTGTACTTTTAAAATTTTGCTATTACTTTTAAATCTTTGATTCACCTGGAATTTACTGAGAGCTATTAAAGCACTCACCAATATTGTTTCCCAACCCCAGTTATTGAGAGGGTTAATTTTCTTCACTGATTTGAAATGTCAATTTGTAGACACAAGAAGCTCTCACAGGTGCTCTATTTCTTCACTCTTCTCTTTATCCAACTGGTGAACCTGCCTATCAGAAACTAGCACCAAATAATTAAATGGCAGAAGGATTAAAATATATCTTACTATTTTATGGAGGTAATCTTTACCACTTCTTTTTTGAGTAAATTACTGCTGGTTTTTTCACATTTATTTTTACATAAGAAAGTTAGAATCAGCTTGTTCAAATTCCAAAAATAAGGCTGTGGGTATTTTATTTGGATCATGTGAAATCTGCAGATTAATTTAGTTACAACTTGTATTTTTACAATACTGATTCTTCCTGAGGAAGAATAGATTTTACATTTACTTTTGAAATATATCTATATCTATATAGTATAATTTTAGCTTTTATTCATAGAGATCTTTCAAATTTGTAATATGCTTCACATAAAACTATTTAGTCATTTTATATTTTAATTTGCAATTTAAAATTTCTCTACGTCTTATAACGGGTTTCTTGTTAAGGACAGAAAATGTTATGTCTTTATTATTTTTATTTGGAATTTTTGGTAGATTTTTTTTTTTTACTTCACCTATTGTGGATTTTGCAGATCCAGAATCAACAGAAAAAAAGTACTTTCATTCCTTCTAGTATTTAGAACTCTCATCTTGTGAGAATTCATCATGAAAATGACATAAGACAGCAATCCCTTTAGTTCATTAAAAGGATAATTTTTCAGGCTTCAAATATTAAGTTTTCTGTTGCCTCAGTAAAAGACACATCTGGAAGCTGTGTATTTCTGTTTTCTCAGATATTCCAACTAGCCTTGGAATGGTCTTTGCCCCGGGACTGGTCGGACTTCACCACTGAAATGCTTCTGTGTAGGAAGTGACTGGTGTATTTATTAGAAGGGAAAATATTTTTTTTTAATTTTTCTTCCTGATAATTAGAAACTGTTTCCTCATAGAATTTGACTCCTGTTATTTTCTAGGACCAATTTTGTCATTTCTGCTAAAGTAATACTTATTGTACTTGGATTTTCAAATGTGTCTACAGAGATTATTTTCTTATTCCTGCTAAATGTGAGGAAGCATTTTGTATTTTCCTCATTGTATGTGCTCCTTTGTTACCTTATTTTTCTAGATTAGCTTACATAGGCATATGAATACACACCAACAGGTACAAGCAGACATATATTTAGCTTTGTGTGTGTGTAGCCACTTCCCCACACGTAATGTCCGGGCGTGGTAATGGTAGATTTATTTTAAACATAGTGTTATCAATATATTCAGTCTTTGCTTCCTTAATTGTGCTTCTTCCCTCATATTCTGTCTTTGATATTAGTTTCATATATGAATGCACATGGCTGAATGTAAAACACTTATTTGTGTAGGTATCAACAGTTTAGTGATGTTACCTTTTTTTATTATTATTATTTTGTTTCTTTCCATTGTATGTGAAAGGCTGTGAGCCAGACCTTCCGTGTGCCGCTTTACTCCCCAAATGTACACAGCAGCCAGGGCTCAGCCACCCAAGCCTGGAGGCCAGAGCCTTAGTGCTGCCCTTGTGCCTGTGGGATCCTGCGTGTTGACGCCTTCACAGGCACGGAGTGCATCAGTCAGGGATGGGAGCATCCCAGGCAGTGACGTACGCTGTGCAGTAATAAGCGTCAGTCCTCCTTCCATCTTCTTCTTTCATGTTGCCTGTCTTATCTGATTTCCTTAGTAGAACATGTAAATCGTCCGGAAGCCTGTAAATTCTCTTTTGATCCCAATGTCAGTCAATTTATATAGGCTTTGATATAGAACGGCTTGGAATTTCCTGGATACTTTACACTTTTGCTTTCATTTTTCTTCCAGTGCAGGGGTTGTTGAAATCATGTCCAAATTTCGAAATTTTCATTTCTTTTTGTATTGTTCTAAATGTAGTACACTATAAACAGAAGATCCCTCTAGATTAAAAGAAAGAAATTAGCTTAAGTTTTCATTATATTTAGTTCTGCAATTGGAGGTTTTTTTTTTTTAGGGGTAACTCCATTGATTTGGTCTACTTGATTTGTCTGAATTTGTCATTATACAATGTTAAAGTGACAAGTTCAGTTCTCTTTCTCAACTGGATCTCAACTCTAATATTATTGCCACACATTTTGTTTTCTTTGTGCTAGTACTTAACCTGGTATGTCAGTAAGAAGAGGTGATGATTAATGCAAAGTCACACTTACTTACGTATCTCACATAGTATGTATCTCTCACACATGAAACCGCATAGTGCATGCAATAAACCTTTGGACTTTATACTAGTGCTGTTCCCATTTTAGACATGATGAAACTAAGGCACAGAATAGTAATAGATTAACTAGCCAGGGGGATGACAAAAATGTGTAACTTTAAATGGTATCTGAGTAATGGAGACCCGATAAGACCAGAATAAGGAAAATCTATTTTTCGAAGGTGCCATTTTGAGTGAAATCTTAATGGATTAACAAAAAGAATCTAAAACTGGAGAAAGGTCATGTGTCATGCTAGAATAAAGAAGCAGAGGGCCCAGCGCAATAGCCTAGTGGCTAAAGTCCTTGCCTTGCATGCGCTGGTATCCCACATGGGCACCAGTTCTAATTATAGCAACCCTGATCCCATCCAGCTCCCTGCTTGTGGCCTACTTGTGGCGGTTGAGGACAGCTCAAAGTCTTGGGACCTTGCACCTACGTGGGAGACCCAGAGGAGACTCCAGGCTTCTGGCTTCAGAATGGCTCAGCTCGAGTCGCTGTGGTCACGTCGGGAGTGAATCAACAGACAGAAGATCTTCCTCTCTGTCTCTTCTCCTCTCTGTATATCTGATATATATGTATCTGTATATCTGGCTTTCTACTAAAAATTAAAACAAATATTTTTTGAAAATGAAGAAGCACAGAGAGGCGTGCAAAGATTGCCAGGAAAGGGAGACAGGGTTTGGTTGTGGCTGAACACTTAGAGGAATCATGAACAAAATACTTATCAAAAACCAGAAATGTTGTATAAGATAATCTCCTCTGACTAGCAGAGTTTTCCAAGCTTGTTTTGGAGAAAGTTGGTCCCACAGTTCGAGTAACATTTGAGCTGGTTTTGAATAATGCTCTCGTGTCACTATTCAGAGTTAAGACAATCACCCTGAACAACAGTGACACAGGAGCAAGAGGACAGATGACGCTGTCTCCTTTACACTTAAATTCCATTAGTTCACCTGTGAGTGTATTGACACATCTAAGTTGTTAGATCAGTCACAAAGCAAAGCAAAGCTGCTGGCTTTAGTGGGGAAGCTAGCACGTTATAGGATTGCCAAGTCATAGAACTCTGTTTAGGCATGGGAACCAACAATGCAATAAGAAATAGTGAAGCTGAAAGTGTGAACACCTTCAGGCCAGGCACAAGATCCTTAACGGTTTGTCTAGAATCAGCCTGGAAAGAGCTCTAACAGCTGATATTTTGGCATTGCAAGTAATTTTGCATAACTGGCAGAGACAAAATAAAAGGGGGTAATATGGCCTCTATTTAAAGTTTTTGATAAAGGTTTTTGTGCCATGGTACAAAAGTGCTAGCTAACAATTTATAAGCATCAATTACTAAATTTTCATAAAACATCAGACCCAATTCATAAACTTTGTCTGATTGAAGTTTACTATTATGGCATCATTACACTAAGGAAACTGACAAATAATTCAAATCAAGCTTCTCTCCTCTAACTTCCACAGCTGCTGCTTTTGGAGGTGGGGGGAGCGGCAAGGGAAGGTTAGGAGCAATCAGTTCTTTTTTAAGAAAAGTTTTTTTAAAATTCTTTTATTGTTTTTATTGAAAAGGCAGATTTACAGAGACAAAGAGAGATAGATAAATCTTCCATCTGCTGGTTCACTCCCCCAAGTAGCTGCAACTGCTGAAGCTAAGCTGATCTGAAGGCAGGAGCCAGGAGTCTCTTCCAGGTATACCACGTGGGTGCAGGGGCCTGAGTCTTTGGGCCATCCTCTGCTACTTTCCCAGGCCACTAGCAGGGAGCTGGATAGGAATTAATACAGCAGGAACATGATCAAGCACCAATATGGGATCCTGGCGCTTGCAGGAGGAGGATTAGCCAACTGAGACATCATGCCATCTCCATAGTTTCTTTGTGGTAGAGGTGTGTGTGTGTGTGTGTGTGTGTGTGTGTGTGTGTGTGTGTGTGTTTTATATGTTCAACATTAGGAACTTTTCAACACTTGAGTTTCAACTAGCAGACTGCTGCCTTTGAGCTGCAATCCTCCTTAATTTATGGCAATTACAGATATTGTATGAGTGTGAGGAAAGAATATAAGAGTAATCCAAAATGCTCACAGAAAAAAATGGAATAAAAAGAACCTTATTTTGGCGCAAAAACTATTTAAAGATCAATGCGTAGTTTTTATGTAATACACACTTCCTATGAAGGTTTAAAAGATCTCTCCTGGGCATACATTTCAATCTTTTTCCTTTGAAATACTAGGGTATTTAAAAATGTTTGTAAAATGTAAAATTAAGCATATATGATTATTCTGATGAAATAACAGTTTGGAATACTTACTTTTTTTTTCAAACAGTTTTCATAAGCAGTTTGAAGACTCACAGGTCATAAATTGCAAAAATTTTGTTTGCATCAAAATACTTATTTTTTAAACTTTTCTTTTTCATAATCTAGCCGAGGTATCCAAATTTACTTGTACTGCATCAATCGTCGCTATCGCATAAGGAAACCCAAGCAGCCGGGGTTAATATTTTTAGTTTGCTGCTCTTTTAAGAACATAGGACTCCATGGAAACTGTGTCTCCTACCTTACAGAACATGCACTGTGCAGGAAGCTCTGAGGACGACTGGTATTGTCGTGGAAGAGCAGGGGAGGGACTTGAACGATTCAAACTTGTAAGAGTATTATTAATGCTTTCTGAAACAACTGGGGTAAATTGGACTGTATCTCCTTGCAAAGTGGCCACCATTTTCCCTTCCATTCTAATCCTCATTCTTCATTTATTTGTTTGTTTGTTTGTTTTGAAATGATTCTAGAATGAAGAATATCGGAGGCAAAGGGATGGTTTACAGAAAGGCCTTTGGGAAAACAGCAGTGGAGTGTTGGGAGGAGAAAGCGTAACAGGACAAAACAATACACAAGGCTTTTGAACATGGCACGTGTGAATAGCCTTGGCGTTTTCCACCTTGAGTGGTATAAAGTTACTTATGCAGATGAAGTATAGTAAGAGTTAGAAGAAAGTAAAATATTTCAGTGACTAAAGAAGCCATTAGTGGAACTTCTCGTTTCATCTAAACAGCATGAGCAAGAATCATTCAGTAACAAATCCTCATCCCACAAGCGTTTGTACCATCCAAGAACCTATCTCATGCAGGTGTTCCATGTGTGAAATGCCAAGAGAGGCAATAGAAGCCCCTCAAAACACCGTATCGGGGATGGAGGGAGTCCCATGGTAAGAAAACAGAAGAGGTCCCCTAAAGAAAAGTTTGTTTGTGTTTTAGTGCTGCTTAAAGTGATTCAGTTTGTTTTAATCAGTCACACTTTTCATGCCATAAATTCCGTATGAATACTAATTAGACCAGGAACATTTACCATTCACATTGCAAGCAGAGAGCCTGAGAAGATACAGTTTTTCCTACAGGATACAAACTCAATTCCAGGTCATTACAAATGAAATTTGCTGTAGAAATTATTTGCAGAATGGCTGGAGGGCTTGATTTGGCATGCTCGTGTGCTCAGAGCTCCTGCAGAAGTTATGGAAACTTACTGCTCTATAAATGCCAGCTGTGGAAAGCAGGCTGCTCATGGTTTGAGCTGCATAGGAAAGAAAATGAAAATACGAAAAGGATAAACTAAATGTTTGGGAGCAAAGAGAAACACCACCCTCCTAAATTAGTATGCAAAAAAGAAAATGGGTTGAAAATTGCTAAGGAGATTTAGAAACAAGGGGAGAATAGTGATATAAAGGGTACTGCTACCAAATCAGGCTTCCACATCCAGGGGAATCTTAGTTACATATTCACCAGAACAACTTTGGTCATTTGTATTTTCACAGCCACTGTTGTACATATAGGATAAACACATAGTTGCTCGTATTGGTATACATTACTATAATTACACACTACATATGAGAATACTTGAAAAAATTACAGAAAAATGAAATTAATGGGGGAGTTTATTTTTTACAAGAATATTTGAAACACATATATACAAAAGATCTTGGAAAAGACCATGAAAAACTGACATAAAAATTATGTACAGGTTTGAAAATTTTTGTTCCAAAATAATGCTTGGCCTCCAAGTAAACTTAATGATTAATTTCAAAATCCATGAAATTTTTTGTGAAATCCACTTGTACATAACTTGTACAATAGACACATCTCTGTATATACAAGTAAGCATATTCTCATGTGTAAAATGCAAAATAGTTAGAAAATATATATAAAGATGACCAAGGTATTTATATATCAAACTATACTTTGCCGTATGCAAAAATAAATATTTAGTATTTTTATTTGCGCTTATTTTCTTTTCCATACTCCTCAATTTGGATCCTTTCATGCATGTCATTGAATCAGCTCTGCTGGAAATTGTAGCCTCCAATAGTATTTTTTGAAGCAATTATCTTCAAAATTTTTGACATTATAGCACTTAAACCATCTGTAGAATTTTGCGTTGATTCTTCACATGTTGAAACTTTTCCTTGTTTAGTATTCCATTCACCACCATCCTCTCCTGTTTTTTTTTTTTAGCTCACTGGGCATCCTTATTGCCCTTGATAAACTTACCATCCTTTGCTTCCCTGGACTCCAGTCCTATAACTGCTCCTGTTCTGAATGATTTTTGTCTGTACCCATGGTTTCAGGACCATGTGAATAACTTCACAATAATCTTAAAAAATATTTTGATTTTATTTGAGAGTGAGGGTTAAAGAGAAAAGGAGAGCTGCAGAGAGAGATACATCTTCTACCCATTGTTTATTTCTCACATGGCTGCAGTGGCCAGTCTGGGGACAGAACAAAGCCAGGAGCCAGGAAGGTCAAAAAATCATCTGGGTATACCATATTTGTAGTAAGGTCAGTTTTCCCATAGCTTTCCAGGCTCAAGGTCACTTTAGGTCCCAGAAAGGCTACATTCTAGAAAGAGCAAGTAAAAAGAGTAAAACACAGTGATGTCTACCCAAGCTAAGTCAGTCGAAGGAATTTCACAACAGCCCCACCTTAGTCCTTTTGTGTACTTCTCTTTGATCACCACTATCTGTTAGGAAGGCTGGGAGTTGCAATTTTTAAATGGCTTGTTTGTTTATTTATTTATTTATTTTTATTTATTAAAAACCAGAGACATAAGGAGGAATTTTTTTCCACTGGTTCACTGCCCAAATGCCCACAACAGCCAGAGTTGTGACAGGCCAAGGCAGAAATCTGCAATTCAGTCCAAATCTCTCACACTAGTGGCAAGTACCCATCTACTTGGAATATCATCTGTTGTCTAACAGATTGCACATTAGAAGGAATCTAGAATTGGGAGCAAAGCTGGAACTTGGAACCGGTCACTATGATATTGGTATGGTCAGCCCAGTGAACAATCTAACCATTACACTAAATGCTCACTGCCCCTTACCCAAGAACTGTATCATTCTAATTGAATATAGATGTATATTTCTCTTGGAATAAAATTACCATCTTTTAAGTATAGAATGGAGAAATGTTTGTAATGTTAATTTACTTGTGTGAACAAAAATCAAGTTTACCAATGATAAATTTTATAAGAATATTGAAAATTAACCTAATAGATGCAGCATCCTTGCAAAAAGGGAGATAGGCATGTCTGGAAATAAATTCTGAGAGATGGCTAAGATTTGCGTAGGATTAAGCACAGAATGGCATTTTAGAGCAGAAAAGCACCGTGAATAAGATGTTTAATTAAAGATCACGAGTGATTCAACTTCAATATTTCTACTTGGCCATTGATTTTGTTGCTGTTATGGTTTTTAAATATTTATTTATCAATTTATTTGAAAGGTCGAGTTACACATACACACAGAATGAGGCAGAGAAACAGAGAAAGGGAAAAAGAGGGAGAAATGAAGAGAGAGAAAAGTCATTCATCCACTAGCTTACTTCCCAAATAGCTTCAGAGGCCAGGGCTGGGCTAGGCTGGAGGCTAAAGCCTGGGACACCATCTTAATCTCGCACATAGCTGGCAGGGATCAAGTACTTGGGCTATCTTCCTCTACTTTCCAAGGCACTTCTGATGAATTGCATCAGATATGGAGCAGCCAAGAGCCAAACTGGCATGCATATGGAATGCCAGCAACATAGGAAGTGGCCTAACTTGCTGTGCCATAACACTGCTGCCTTGCCTTTGGGTGTTAACAGATTCCAAGTTCCTTGTGAATAGAGACCACTTTCTACTCACTGATCTCTCGTGGATACACATAATTATCGACATCATCCATGATTAGTGTATTATGTTCCAGAAGTGATATCATGAATAGGTTAGAAAACATGTTTAGAGATGTTTGTGAACATATAGAAGAAATTGAACTTTGTATTACATTCATGCCTAGAGGAATAACATAATGAAAACTGTGGTTTCAGAGACCCTCTGATTCAGATTGAAGAAAGGAGGAATTGACATGGGGGAGATTGTTGGCTAGAGACTGTTACTTACTCTTTTCCCTTGATTTTATCGTTCCCCTTTCCATGATTTTTTTTTCTAGAACAGTTATCACCTCCTGACATATTATACAATACACTTAATGTGTAAGCCATATTTATTTGGGGGAAAAGAGTGTGATCATGATTATGTTTTTTGGGATTAGCAATAACAGTGGAACAACTAAGCTACACAGAGATCTGCAGGTGAGAAATCATTCCACAGCTGGAAATACACCTATAAGAAATGTTAGAATGCAGATGTTCCTTAAAGCTGTACATACAAACGATAGCATGTTGAAGATCAAGTGCAGTGATGAAAGTACAAAGCAAGTTTGTTGGAAAAGTTGAGCGACAGAGAGAAGGCAAAGAGAAAAATGGAGAGAAATTGATCTGCCATCTGTTGATTCACTCTCAGACATCTCCAACAATGAGGGCTGAACCTGGCCAAAGCATGAGTTAGGAATTCAATCTTGGTTTGTATGAATGCCATTAGCCCAAGTACTTGGGGCTTTATCTTCTGCTTTCCCAAGATCATCAAGAAGTTACATCAGAAGCAAAATGTTGGCATCACGAATGGTAGCTCAAAGAGGTACGACAACATACAGCCCCATTTCTCAAGCTGCTTTTAACATTATACTTGGGCACACATATTATTTGACTAAATGAATCAAATATAAAGTAATGAAAGTCAGGATGGAGTATATCATCCAGAATGTGGATAAAAGAGGTAGCCATTTCACCGGTGTCAGATTTTAATTTTTCCTCACAATCTGAAGGCTGAAATGTAACATGAGGATGAGATAACTTTACTTTTTATTTTTTAAAGAGATATTTAATTTTTAATAGAAAGTCAGCTATACAGAGAGGAGGAGAGACAGAGAGAAAAATCTTCCATTTATTAATTCACTCCCGAAGTGGTTGCAGCTGCCGGAGCTGAGCTGCTCTGAAGCCAGGAGCCCGGAGGCTCTTCGAGGTCTCCCACATGGGTGTAGAGTCCCGAGGTTTTGGGCCATCCTTGACTGCCTTCCCAGGCCACAAGCAGGGAGCTGGATGGGAAGCAGGGCTGCTGGAATTAGATCTGACAGCCACATGTGTTCCCATCGAGCCGTCAGGATAACCTTAGCTTTTTAGCTGACAAACTCCATGGACTTATGTGTGTATGTATCAATCATTCCACTTATATGTCTCTATCACATTTGCATTGAATAAAATTTTCACAGAAAGAAATTGAGTGCTTTAAGGATGACCTTTAATAGGACATACTGCATACGAGGCAGCAGACAGCCAAAAGCCAAAACCTTCAGATGCAGGTGTGATATGTTGGAGGTCATTAGAGAAAGTCATCAACAGCCACATAAGGACACAGAGCGGGGTCAGGTGTATGCGAATGGAAACTATAAAGGATGAAACTGCCTTGAGGAGGACCGAAGGCAACTGACCAAATGTTCTGCTCCCTCCACCTGCTAGGTGTGAGGTGATGTTTTGGAATTCAGTTTCAGATATATAAAAATTACTTATTACATATCTTCTCTAGATTGAGTTCAGAAAGCTTAAGTCTAAATTTTTTTTTTACAATAAACACTTGAACAATCCTGTAATTTCTAATTCTCATTCCAATTTGCAATATTTTTTAAGTGGGCTTTTGAAAGAGACGATAACAGTCACCTCAGGGCATCCCTCTGTATTTGGCTTGTACACATAGAAGATTTAGTCTTTGTTGAATCAAAAGGCATTCTCCGGTCAGTTGGGGTTGCAGCCTGGCACAGGGAGTCTCTAAGCAGGTTGCAGGCAGAAGTTTGTTTGCTTTCTTCTCTTTACAGTTTTATCTGTAGAAACCAATCATGATTCCCCTGTTCCCCCTTTGCTTGTGAAGCAGCTCTTGGGTCTGAATGCCATGAAGTACTGTGCTCATCGTACGTATATTTAGCACCCTAATCTCCGTAACTGCAACCCATTTTAGCTGCTTGTTATACTTTTCTTGACATTTTCTGGTATGGTTTTTGACATCTGCTTGCAAACTCCTGCAGCCTTTTCAATCCCGATATTCACTTGTTTCATCTGATGTTGTTATCACTCCCCGTGGATGTGCAGATGTGTTGCTTTCCTTCAAGCCCTGTCCCTCCAGCTTGCTAGAAAGGCTGTTCTGAGGACCTTACGCACAGCACTGGCCTGTTTGTATGTTTGCTTGTTTGCTGTTTCACAGTCTTCTTCCTCATATCCCTAGTATTTGGCAGATGATATCATACTGTTTCTTTGTGAGCTGATTTCCTTTGGTTGACTTCTACTGAAATTCACCTGGAGAAGAACAATAGCAAAAGTGTACCATGGAGAGTATTTCAAGAAAGCTAATCTTAAAAATCAGCTTTTCCAATGACTGACAATATTCAGTGCAAAACCGTGTTTCACAAGAAAGCTTAAAAAGTGTCATCAAATGCACACAAGTCAGACATGATTTTATCATTCTTAAGCAATTAGCAACCTAAGGTGCTGTCTCATTGGATAACATCAGTTTGTGTCAACAGTCATTCTTTCTGATCATTAAAACTGAATGAATCATATATTTGCCTCTGATACAGCAGAGCTAGCATGCGATCTGATTGTTTGGTAATGAACCCTCTATACAGTGCAATGATTTCTTCAGATCTCTAAAAATTTGAAAAGCCAGGGTCTTTTGTCTCTTTAGAAAACAATGCCACATTTAAAATGCAATTTAAAAATGTGGGAGAGATCTCTTCAGTAATGCAGCACCCATGCTTTCGGGTGAGCCAACAAAGGTCCCAAGACCTAAAATCATCCCTCGTAGTGGCTCAAAGGTACAAGCAAGTTTAGATATAGCGCTGTGCTTTTAATTTCTGAAACAAAAGCTCTCCTGTTTCTATGTTCCAATTATCAGAAGACATTTGGGTAGTAGTTAATTGGTAAAAATCTGTCAGTGCCGAAGGTGAAGCTGCACAAGGCTCCATTTTCATCAATGCTGAATGGTGCAATGTCTCACACATAATATTTAAGTCAGTAGCTTAACCTCTTTGTATATTTTATGCAAGATAAATTACCAACACAGCATTTTGAAGTATTTGTGTAGCTCTATATTTGCATTGAGTTTGACTTGAAGCAACATATTTCTTCTAGTAACAGTAAGTTAAAAATTAGCATTGTACATGTTGCTCTGCCAGCTCACATCGCTATTACTAAAAGATACTCAACATTTTTTTTATAGTAGACATTGGCCTATGGGGATGGTCTGAATTTGTGATACATTTAAAAAATTATGAACTATCCAGAATTTTAAAAAATGTTCTCCTATTGCTATAATAATAAAACATTTCTTTAAGAAAGTTAAATAATATTTCTCATTTAAGATTTGGAGGTTTATTTATTTATTTTTTTAATCAGAGGGAAAAATAAAAACAAAGGGAAGGCATAGTTTTCCAGAACAATTGATGCCTCCCTGGTTCTTTAAACATTAAGCTAAGTACATGAGTTATTGGGGTGAAAGAAGTTGCTTTCAACAGTTGTTAATATATCATTAATAATCATACATGCAATAAATAACAACATATGAGTTATTTCCTAAGAGATGTATGCCTGCGAATTGCAGTAACAAATCACAGCGTGTGTAAAGAATGCTCATTACTCCAGTGTGTACAGAAGCTGTTTTAACGACTGTATTCTTTATGGTGAAGCTCACCCTAATTAGCCTTGCAGATTCCTCGGGGAGCATGCAGGCGATGTTTGACATTGGGATGCTCCAGCGAGGCTGGGGGAGGGGAATCCTTTCTGCACCAAGAAAGCACCAGGCCACAAGCCTGGCTCTCTATTCACTCACTTGCTTTAATGTATGCATTGTGGTGAAAGCAAATAGCCCTTTCAAACAAGTAGATAATAAGAGTGTTTGGAATTAAATGACTAATTAAATCAATATAAAACACGTAAGCTAGACTGCAATGTGGACTAACAGTTCTTTTTCTCAGTGGTGTCCCTTGCAATCTACAAGGTTTAGGAATCAGCACTGTGTCTGTATGTGCTTGAAGACAGAAATTTGTAGCCAGCAACGTAGAGTAACACCATTCCACGCCTCTGTTGTATTTGACAGCTAAGTGGACTATGTATCTATCTATATATTTATCTATATATATTTTTTTAAATAAAAAAAAGAAACAAGCTTGAATCACACAAAAAAGCAGCATATTTTTTCCCCTTTTTCAGTGAAACAGATCTGTGGATTCTGCTGCTCTGTTAGCTTATAGCTTGTTACTAAATCAGACCTTTCCTGCCGTGAAAAAAATTGCATCTTTTCGTTGTAATCCTTGACAGCTTAAAGTTTAATGGAGGCATTTTTTTAAAGGTATATAATGGGTTGACACCATGGAAGGATGCTGAGAGCTCACCAACTCAGAAATAGCATGAAATGCAATGAGAATAAGCTCTTGCTGATTTTTTTAAAATCATAATTTCCCATTCTTGATAGAGAAAGCAAATGAAGGAAACAGTTAGCTTTGTGTTTTCTTAAAATAAGCTGCTTGTCTTGTCCTAAATAAATCAATCTCCTCTACCTTGGAAGAGCTTCAATTTGGAGATTTGTTCAAAAGGTGAGAGTAAGGTGATACCACCATTAATAGCAAGAAAATAGATATTTACCTGAAAATAATGAAAAACAGAACAAGGAGTGTCAAGATGAAAATTCAATGAAAGGAACAGGTTTGTCTTCTAGTGGAGAGATGAAGCAGGCAAGAATAAACCATCACTGGCTGACAATATCACCCTTCTCGACAAAGTTCATTCTTGGTTACAGCTCAATTTATGAAATTGAGAATGCCTCTCTAAACAGCTCATGGTCAGGCGTGTGACACCTGTAGAAGCTTTTGAAATACTCTTGACAGGTGGCACAGATTCCTCTTGGGAGAGGGATAATACTTTATGTTATCTAAGTTTCATTCTTCTTGGTTAGAATAATACTTTGATAAATAGGAAGAATGACAATGTGACCTAAGGTTATAAGTCATCCATTGAGAAAACACCATAGCTAGAGATAATCAAATTAAAAAAAAATGAGTAGCTGTTACATTCAATAAATAAATAGAATCATGAGAAACTAAGAGAAAAGCAAAATTGAGGAAGAGCGAATAAAAGAGGGTCATTCCCAAATGTAATGTGCAAAATTTTTTTCCCTTTATTGTAAAAGTGTATATGATTTCATTTTAATGTCTTCAGATGGTTGTAAGAGGCATCCTGCTTTGTTATATCATTCAGTAAAATTCACCACATGCACACAAAACACCTCACATTGGCAGCATTTCACAACAAATAGAGACATGGTGCTATTTATTGAAAAGAGAGAAAAGAAAGCATCCACAGAGGTGATGGCTAACAGCAAAAGGTGCTGATGATTCAGACACCAGCCAAGTGGGAAGACAGAGCAATGCAATGCACAGTGTGTGCTCTGTCTTTGGTGACAAGCATCATCCACACGCATCTGTTTACCTAGGAATGTCCCTGCGTCCTCAACAAGCACAGACATGGCATGGGCCTTGAAAAAGAATCTGGGAAGACGGTGTTGTTCTGTGATCAATTGTGAATTAAGTCTGACAGGATCTCTACTATGCCTTTTTATACGGGGGGTGTGTGGGGGGGAAGCATATTCATGGTGAGTAAAGAATTAGGCTCAGTTTGTTCCAATTCTGAGTCAGATTTTCAGTATCTGAACTTTGAAAAATTGAGACGATGATATTCCTTTTAGATCCAAGCAACATACTGTTGGCTTCTGATCAAATTAATAAGTAATTTTTAAAATGAGACACTTAACTCACTATTTCTTGAGAGTTTGTAGGTGTCAGTTATTGTTCTAAACACATGAATGATGTGAATTGGTGAATAGACTCTTAAAAATCACTCTGTGACATAAACATCGTTTCTGTTTTGTAGATGTAGTGATCTCAGGCCTTGAGAGAGAAGGTGAAAGACATCAGATTATAGAAAAAGCTCTTGCTTCAAAGTAGCACTTGGCAGAAATGCACTGGTGTACATTGGATGGGATCTGCTAATGGGGCAATTAGGTGTAGGAAAATGGTATAAATACAATATGCAGATGACAGCAACACTCAGCACTTATTCAGCACCCGTTATGGTAGTGTGTTAGCTGGGTTGCAGGTACTATCATCTCTGGACTATTAAGTTGGACTTGAACATTGTCCCTACAGCTACAATTGACAACAGCAATAACAGCTGTTTGGGGAAAATGGACAGAGGGGAGATGGAATATTTCTAGGTGCAAGCTCTAAAGAAGCATCTTTCCACTTGATGTGGCTTTAGCCAGCTCTTTAGTACATTTGATTTTGCTGGCAAGACATATGTAGAGTATGGAAGAACTGGAGAGATTTTGAGAGGAGGAACCAAGTGATTAAGATCACCAGAAATACTTGCCAGGTGAAGCAGTAGGGCTGTGAATCAGCATTAACGTATTTAACTGTTGCTTTTATTATTTGGTAACGCCATGACTTTGGTGTAGGTTGTTTATCCATTTGGATCTCAACTTCACATCTGTAAAATAGGACACTGTTAGAGGTTTTTGTGAGTAGATGCGGAAGTTAATGAAGGATGGTAATTATCCTAAGCATAATCAAGGCGGGGAGGGATGTTTCTGTGTTAAGGGAATAACGTGTTAAAGACATCAGGGAACATGCGGATATGGAGTACTCAGGGAATTACAGGCTCTTGATTTGTTAGGGCAGGCGTGAGGGGTGAGTGCCGATGCATTTTGAGAAGGGAGAGTGAAGAGTTAGCAAGCAAAGCACAAGCACATACAAGTAAAGCCAAGAACACAGGCTGCAGAGCAAGGCCATCTGAGCTTGAAACCGCCTGTGCTACCTATGAATTAAGTGATGCTAGATAATTGAATATCTCCTGCGCTCCGTATCTTTATCTGTAGAATAAACACAGCTAGGGTTTTGCTTCCTAGCATGATTATGCTGACTATATAAATGAGTGTTGTTCAGAGAACAGAGCATGTCTCCACAGCTAAAGCAAAAAGCTAGTCACTTCGTGTTAAGAAGAAGAAAATCATTCTTGGAATTTTTCCTTGAACAGACTGTTAAAGATTTGAGGAAGGATGGCCCGATGAACTTGTAGCTCAAGTTGAGTAAGCCCTGCAAGTGTAAGAAGATGGTACCTGTGGTGTGGCCCTTGTTGTTGGCTAAGACTAGGAAGTCTCGTCGCTAATCCTGATTGGCTGGTTGCCAGTGAATGAAGTTATGAAGTTATTCGTGCAGCATTATCTTGTTCGATTAGGACAGGCTTAAAACTGAGTCCAGTGCTTACTTGTTATCAAGGCCAAAGAACAAATCATCATTTTCTTTCTTGAACCCAGAACATAGGATCACTTTTTTCTTCATTTTTTGGTATTTGTAGTGCCTTTATAAAATGTTGATTAGAACTATTAATATTCATATTTGTTTATTATTACACTGGATTGAGAACTTCACTGCTTTTTTTTTTTCCTGTAATGATGAATATTCTTCTCCTGGAAGCAATGGAGCTCATTGACTAAGGATTTTTAGCAGTGAAATGATACACTTTAATTTGTTTTCAGAAACAAATGAACAAAAAATCCAGCTCTTTCTAATAGAGTTCAATGATAGAAAATATACATCAAATTGTATTTAATATATGTATATTTATGCAATAAGAAGTTTTGACCTCTAATCTTTTTTTTTTATAGATGCCAAGGAAATACAATGAAAAGAAATAAAAATTACTTTGAAAGATGTGACAAAAACAACTGCCTCACACATTTTTACCAATAAAAATAACTAGAGATTACAGAAGATTTTCACAATCAGGGAGTAAAAAGAGAAATCAGCTAATGCTGTCATCAAAATTAAATGAAAATTCATTACACAAATTATTGTGGAATTTGAAACAGGTGTTTCCTTGCTACTTAGGAAGGCAAGAAATGAGAAAACTACCATGGATTTTTCACTGTTGATTTAATGTTTCCAAAGTCAGGGGGAAAAAAGTTAATTATCTGCACTTTACAAATATGCATCCCTCTAAGAAAGCCCTCTTCAATAAAAAGAATTTGTGTAACCAAGAAAAATAAGAGAGAAAAAACAAAGACATATCCTTTAGAATATTTGACCCTGTAGAATAGTTGACCAAATCATCAGGGAATTAAAAAGCCAGTGGTTCTAAAAGGAGAGTCTGTTAGTTGCTGTCATCCAAATAATAATGTCTAGAGTATCTGAAAATTTTCTAGAAATACTCACTGCTATCCCAGAAAAGAATTGAAATTCAGGGCAGGTGCAGTGAGCTTTCTCGGAAAGCTGTCATGCCACTTCCCGAAAAGAGGAGCAGAGAGGTAAAACTCTTGCACGTGAACCTGTGGGCAGGAATCTGTCTTTCCCAAATCCAGCTGTTCTTATGGCACTCTAAGAACACCCATGAGGTTTGAATAAAAGCAGACATTCCTCTTTTATACTGACCTTGCTCAGGAGACAATCAAGGGATGAGTGTATTCGTAAAAATCTCAAGCTAACCAGTTACAATAACACAGTTGGATGGAGAATTCTTCACAAAAGAATCAGTAGCATATAACTTAATTTCTTACAGTATCCTGTTTTTAAGGACGTGTTGTATAATATCCTGCATGCTATCCTGACAGGGTGAAAAGAGGCCAATCTGAGAAGCATTGCAAGACGTAAAGTCAGCTGCAATGGATAATCCTGGCTCCAGGGAATCAAATTTTCAAGATCAAATGAAAATATCATTTCACTCTTCCAGATACAAAGCATCCTTATTTCAGTTTGGGTGCCCAGCCTAAGCCCCTCCCTCACCCATCATCCACTGTGTGTCTTTTAGTGAAAAGGAAACTGTCTCAGATACTTGACAGGCAAAATAAATTTAACTGGAATTCATGGAGAATTGATTTGTTATATTTTATATTTTATAAAGAAACATGACCAGGTTTGGGTAGGCACTGTTCCCTTTTCAACATAAACAGCTCACTCTTCTGGACTCCTTTACTGAGGGAAATATGTATTACACCTTTTTGGAACTGTTTCACATGGGGTCTAAGAAGGATTGATTATTGTCAAAATCCTGATTTGAAGCATGGGCAATGTTTGCAGTTTGATATATGCTAGATGCTCTATTCTATCTGTAGTGAACATTTAACAGATGTCATGCAAGAGTGGCATCTCTGTAGCTAAGCAGTTGTCATGAGAAAGATCATGTTCAAAGATACTCATATCTCTCCAGGACTGATTTCAACATATCTCTCAACTTCATATTTTACCACCAGACCCATACTGGATCTTGAAAGTCCCACAAGACATATCCGTGAAATCTCCCCCTTTCTTCTTTGTGTTATCACCTAGTCGTCCATTTCATTCTCCACTTAATAACCTTGACAATGATCTCTGATATACTCTCCCCATGAAGTTAGAGGGCTCCCTAAGAGATGACAACTATGCGGTAATTTTGTACTACTAATTTAATCCAACGCAGCACTTGTAATTTCTGTAAGAAACAAATATTTCCTTCATGAGGCAAAACTCGCTGAAGAATGAGAATAATCACTGAGAACACAGTAAAGACCCCAAATACAGGCCTGGCGTGGTAGTGTAGTGCCTGAAGTCCTTGCCTTGCATGCTCCAGGATCTATATGAGTGCCAGTTTGTATTCCAGCAGCTCCACTTCCCTTCCAGCTCTCTGAGTGTGGCCTGGCAAGGCAGTAGAGCACAGCCCAAGGCCTTGGGATCCTGCACCCACATGGGAGACCCCAAATTTTCTCCTACCTCTGCTCAGCTCCAGTCATTGAGGCCACTTGGGTTGTGAACCAGTGGATTGAAGATCTTTGTCTCTATTTTTCTCTCTGTATATCTAACTTTCCAGATAAAATAATCTTCAAGAACGAAGATCCCAAATACTTACTAGTTTAGTAAAAGCTTCTATGTGAAGCATTTGTGAGCTGATTCATGCTTCAGAAGCAGATTATCCCTAAGCACATAGTTCCTCACCCAGCACAATCTAAGTTACCGACATTTAGTTTGGATTATAGTATAAATTTTTTTAAAAGAATCAGAAATATTGGGGAAAATCCATTTCTCTTCAGAGCATCCTAATCAGAGTATTTTAGAGAATCCAGAGGCAAACAACTTTGTTTCTAATGTTTTCATTTTGGGGTTAGATTTCCATCAGTGATAAATATGAATGATGTAATTAATCATCATTACAATCAGTCTCTGGTCAGGCAGTCTACCAAAAACTTCATTCACACACAGATAACGAGTCCCGTACACAAGCTGTGTTCAATTATCAGACCTTATTTCCTAGTCAGAACACTAGGTGTTAAGGTTATGACCATCACCAGTCCTTTATTGAGGCCTCTTTCATAAAGCTACATGTGTCTTTAAAGCACTAATTTTAGTTTCCCATTGATGTATATTCAATTAAACCTGTTGACTTCTTCCATGTTCCTTGTGCCATTTAGTGCTATCTGTGGATAAAGTTTGGAAAACATAGTGTCATCCAAAAGCTGACACTTTATTTTGATTTGAGGAAATATGACCTTATCTTGAAATATGTAATTTTCAAAGTACAAATATAGAAATTCTTTATTCACTGATGATCTGGGAAGAATAATGGTTTTTTAAAGGCATGTTCTTTTTAAGCACATGATAATGAATGTAAATCACTGCACAAAACAATGTGGGCTTATTTTCACATTTGTTTGGGATTAAACTGTATCCATAAACTGCTTCCACGTGTATGCTGATTAAGTGTGCAGCAGAACCCACTACCCTTCTTTGAGGATTACAGACAAAAACCTTGGGAAACTTACTTTTTCAGTTCAACATTTATTGGTATATTTTTGATCACCAATATGTTGCTCTATGTAAGTCAATTTCAGATTTTTTTTTGGCTCAAATCATCAGTGATATAATATGACATTTTTGCCTTTTTGATAAAAACATTGAACATAAAACAACATGATATAGACTCATTTGATAGCTGTAAGTGGTAGATATTTAAGGTAAAGGCACCTTTGCTTTGTTGATAAGTAATATTATCACCATCTACTCTAGCAGGCCAGAGATTGAATGGACATTTAACAACAATCACTACCTAGAAGTGGATATTTTTTGGTCACATGATAGCAGTATTATTTTGATGGCTTCGGGTGGTCGTAAACCATATTGGGAAGGAGTCATTTGTGTTTGCTGCTCACTTGTCAGTTGTGAAACAGTAGAATAAAAATGAGTAACACTGTATTTGAGCAGGGTGTGTTTGTATGTGCAAGAGACAAAATTCCTATATTTATAGCAGCACAATCTACAATAGCAAAGACATGAAAACAATCCAGACGCCTGTCCAATGAGGGGAGGTTAAAGAAACTGTGGTACATCTACTCCATGGAATATTATTCAGCAGTTAAAAAGAATGAAATTCTACCATTCGCAATCAAATGGTCCCAACTAGGGACTATTATGCTCAATGAAGTCAGTCAATCCCAAAAGGACAAGTACCATATGTTCTCTCTAATAAAAGGAAGCGATAATGCAAATCTTAAGTTCAATAACCTTTCCCACACTGCTTTTGCTGCATCCCATGTGTTTTGATGTTTTTTAATTTCATTGTCATTTATTACAAATGGTTTCTTTTCTCTTTTCTAATTTATCCCTGGCTGATGGATTGCATGGTGGCATCCTTTTACCCAAGAGGCTTCCGTGTTTTCTTTTCATCATTAATTATTAAGTGGCTTGCCTTTTTGACTCCATGGTTCTGTAATTTTTTTTTTTTTGGTTGTTGTTGGTGTTTTAACTTCATACCTGTTGTTGATTTTGTTTTGTGGCTTCTCATTTAAGGGAATGTCTAGTGATGGCATAATAGATACTACCATATCCAGATGTGAAGATACAATTTAATATGCATCCTACTTCCGCATCAAAGATAGCTTCCCAGTAAAACTTGGCCATATCTAGACAGTGGGATGCCGGACTGTCTGACATTGTCTGTACCAGGATGTCCAGGCATACTTAACTAACAGACTGATGGAATCATTACTGCTATGAAGGATTGTACTATTGTAATAATATGGGGAAAATCCGTTGGGAGGGTGGGAATTTGGGTGGGTAGGGAAAATCCCAGACCCTGTGGAATTGCATCATAAAATTTGCCAGTACCAGCTCTGACTGACTTGAGAGCTTGCAAAGGATGCGTGGATCAGCGAGAAGACAAAAGATGTGGCCACGACGGCATCATGTTCATAACAGACAATTCAGAAAAGATGCCTTTTTTATTTATACAGAAATCATCATAGGCTTTTGCACAACATCCAATTGTTTCATCTTTACTTCATAGTTAGGAGAATACAAAAACAATCCTAAAAAACATTATTATTTTACTTCAAAGAAAACATTTTCAGCAAACCATTATTCATTCCAACCTGCAGTGACCCAGCTGAAGCCAGGAACTCCATGGTCGGCCGCACGTGGGGTTACATAATGACAGGTGGTATACTTATATCCAAAATAAATTTTCACTAAACTTAAGCTAATATTACTTAAAATATCAAGAATACAGAATTAAAATGAAAGTTCATAAATGAAAGGAATTTATAAAGGCATATATCATGGATTCTTTATTAAATCTTATAATCACTCATATGCTAATTACCATCACCTTCACTTAGTATGGATTCAAATGTTCTTTTATTAAAGGGCAGTGAAAAGGATCAGGGCAACTCAGCTTTTCTATGAATGGAGGGCTTTTACAAAACAAAACAAAACAAAACAACGTTTTATCTTTTCAAATTATTTTCTTTCTCTAAATCTAAGTGCTAATATAAGGTAGAAGTTTTAAAGTATTTTTCTCTGGGGGTTCACATTTGTCTCCCTTTCGAAGATGTGCCATATACGTTCTGTTTTCCGTGGTGAGAAACCAAAATGCATCATTTCATGTGTTATAACAGTTTGAGGCTGCACGGTAAATACACTCTTTGTACCTCCATGATTGCCATCTGTTTCTAAGATATTATCAAGCCGTTTCTTAAGGAGACCACTACTCATCTTAGGGAACGATCCAGGATAAAGGTGGCACATAAGATATTTGGGAACAATATAGGCTCAATTACATTACCGAATGCTTTTAGATGTGTCTCATTGTCTTAAGTTGCTAAAGACCTTTTTAGCATAACATGATTGATAAAATAATTGTTACAGAAATCACTTCACGTGTGCAGAAAGACAATGCCCGCATGAGAATTCCATGAAATAGCAGAGAGGTGATTGAGTGTCCATACAATGGGGTGAGGCAGCCATGAGGTGATCAGAGACATTCGGCTGCGTCTTGCCAAGCAGCTGGAAACTCCATGTAGCCTTGCTAAAAGAGGAGCTATGCTTGTCACATGCCCATTCCATCTGACCCAACTGCTTGCCCCCTGCAAAATTAACCAAAAAAAAAAAAAAAAAAAAAAAAAAGCTCAAAAAAAGGATGGGAGAGAGCATCTTTTAAAGAAAGATTCTGTTTAGTCTGCAAATTGGCAGATAACTGTATTCTAAACTTTATAGTAAGAATCTTCATCTGCTCATTACTTAGTGCTGTTTCATTTCACTTTGAAGTAGAGATATAAATAAAGATTGATAGAATTTCAGAAGCATTCAACTCTGATAGAAACAGACCAGATCCCTCAAAATAGCAATTTCTTTATTTTTTTTTTGTGTCACCTTTGTATAATTTCACAATGCTTTTCATAACAATCATGGGTAAATCAAACCAGTGATAATGCTGACCTGTACTATTTAAGCTTCTCAGATTAGCATCGAGTCCCTGAATTCTTATTTTTAAAAAATACTTTCAGTTTTGCATTCATTCCACAAAAAAATTTCTGAACATCAACTCTGCAGGATATTGTGTAAATTATTGAGTATGTGCAGTCAGCCCTAAATAAAAGGTGCAGGATAGGTTCTTTTCACAATTCTTAGCAGAGTATACTGTGTTTGCATAGTGAAAATCAATAGCAGCTTTGTGAATGAAACAGAAGTTTCCAATAGACAATTGAAAAATACTTACTACTCTGTGTTGAAAACATTTGCTTGGCTAACAAATAATGGAAATGAATGCCTTTTTCTGTAACATATACTGTGTGGCTTTAGAAAGAAGAGTAGCCAATGACTCCAAAATTATTGACTCAAAAAAAAAAGAGTAGAAATAGAATGATACAAATTTTCCCCAATACCAGCCAGGTCTTCAAGGTTCCCTTCCTGCATCCCCTTCACTAGACCCCAAAACTATTCTATAAAAATACTGATTAGCTTCCTCATATTCATTAAAGATATTGTGACATACTAGAGGGTTAACTTATTTGATGTACTTTTAAAGTAGAATTTATGATCTAAATGTATACTTCAGGCTTTTTGTTTAATTGTTTTGCCCATGTGATGTTCATGGGAAAATTGGATTAACATTGGTCTAAGTAATATTCTATTTCAATACACAATTTATTCTTTTAGAGTTAAAAAATTTATTTGTAAGAGAGAAAATAGAAAAAGACATAGAAAAAAACTTTCAGTCTGTTGGCTTGCTCCCCAGATTGCCACAACAGCTGGAGCTAGGCCAATTTGAAGACCTGAGTTAGAGGCACTACTGAGATCTCCCACATGAACAACAGGGACCCAACGACCTGCTAACCACTGGACTTCCAGGCTGTGCCATAACGGGAAGCTGGAATTTGATCAGATCCAGGCATTCTGATATAGGATAGAATTGCCCCAAACGGTGCCTTAAACATGACACCAAATGCCCATTCACACAGCTTCTTTCACAATTTATTTTTGGTTCTAGAAATGTAAATGATACATTAACATATAACATTAACTTTCTTGATGATAAAAATAATTTGAAGATCAAGCATTTATAGATTGAAATAAACTAAAAGTAAATCTTTGTCTCAAATATTTTCATAAAGACTTTTATGTGAAAAACAATATCAAAGGTTAATCAATTTACTTTTGTACAAGAAAGAAAGCAACTACTGTATAGTGAAGTGAAAAAGATATTTTGTATTTTGGGATTGAGATGAAAGAAAGACTGTTAAACCAAAAATGAATCCCTGTGAATCCCTGTGAGTTCTGCATATATCTGTTTAACCGATATAGTGCACAGAACATCTGGATCATAATTGCTATCATCACACCAGAAAGAAAAGTTATTTATCTTATCAGACCAGAAGGATCCACTGAAATAGGTCTAAAAGGGTCTGAAGCTGCTGACAAAACCACAGCACTAGGCCCAATTAACAATACCCATTTTTAATTAACAGTTGCTGACTCTTTGCCATTGAAATATTCGCGCTCTAGGTGTGAAATGGCAACCCCCATTTGTCATATCTGTCAACATTAATTTTTAAATTCTCATGATCTTCCTTTATAGGATAGAAGTAAATAACTAGAGTATACTTTCTACGAACTCAAGTTCAATGCCAGGACAAAGTAGGGAATTGGTTGAACCACTTTCACACTATAGTGCCTCTCACTCTTTCCATAGCATTTTCAATATTACAAACTATGCCAAGATTAAGTTCATAGTTTAGGAGAAGGTGTGAGAAAACATTTAAACCTTTTTATCTTTTATCTATCTTGTTTTTTTCTTTTCATTGGAAAATTGTTATATTTAATCCCGAGGTCACAAAACAATATATTTCGGAGACCATCAGAATCTAATAAACTAGAAACAAACTGTAAAGTTTATGTGTGAATAGTATCAATGAACATATGATCTCTTCATCATAGTTTGTTAGCTAACAGATTCCTCCTCCTGCCAGAAAGAGGCTCCTGGCTCCTGCCTTCGGATCAACTCACCTCCAGCAGTTACGGCTGCTTGGGGAGTGAGACATCAGATAGAAGATTTTCCCTCTCTGTCTCTCCTCCTCTGACTTTCCAAGAAAAAATAAAACTTTTTTTTTTTAAAAGAAAGATTTTACAGAGAGAAGAAGAAACTAAAAGAAAGATCTTCCATCTGCTGATTCACTCCCCAAGAGGCTGCAATGGCTAGAGTTGGGCTGCTCCAAAGCCAGGAGCCAGGAGTTTCTTCCAGGTGTTCCAAATGGTTGCTGGGTTCCAAGGCTTTGGCCCATCTTCTACCGCTTTCCCATGCCACAAGCAGGGAGATGGCAGGGAAGTGGTGCATCCAGGAGACAGCAGTTCTTGTATGGAGCCCTGGCACTGAGCTGTTGTGCTAGCCCTTTTAACTCCGGACATGATGCTCACAGCAGTCCAGTCTGTTAGGAGTTATTACTAAGCCTATTCTGAGACAGAGAGACATTCTGAGACTTCTTTATGTATATCACATATAAATATTTGAGTCAGGATTCAAACCCAAGTATTTCTTGAGCACACACTGTGGTCTCTATTAGATACTATATCCAGTTATTTTGGGACTTATGTTTTGTACTTCTCCCTCTTTATACTCTAGAAATATTATTTCACATATTCTGCCCATAATATACTGTTGCTTTATACTCTTATTTCTGCAAGAACTACTTTTTCATTTCTGGAGCAGACACTTTTATTTAGAAGTCAGTTCCACTAAAACCTTTTCCAGAAACTTATGTCAGAATTAATTAGCCTAATATGCCATAGATAGTTTTAATTTAGTATTTATTCAATGGTATGTTATGTATTTATAAATGTCCACTGTCCCCATCACCCCGCACAGTAGGGATGGGTTTTATTCACTTCTGTATATGGAATGCTTAAGGATGCCTGACATACTATAGTTACTGAATATGTGTTGCTGCCTTGGTATCCATCTCTGCCTGCTCCTAAAGTTTAACCTCTAGGAATTTCAAAGTTTAGAAGGGTTTCTGGTGATGTGTGTCTTCTCTTGTTCCGAAAGATAAAACTTAACAGTTTTCAGAATAAATGTCATTATTTATTTTGGAAGACCGCCTTAGCCAAAGTTAAAATAGTGAAATACATGATTATTTCAGGCTACAAAGTTATTCACTTTAGTTTTTATGTTTTTAATAGTTATTAAGAAAATTTAAGATGTTATTTCAAACCAAAATACTGTTCACGCTTAACTAATAATACCTTTATGTGACGAACACTTCAGGTGGAATGATTAAATTATGCAACAGTAGAAAGAACTCAGAAGACAATGACAGTATTACAAACCTACTATGTTCTTGAGTACATTAAAGAAGTATTGACCTCAAAACCCAAGATGCTGATTACAATTCATGGTTTCTGCTCTATGTGGCATTTTTCTTTATTTCTTTTAGTTCAGCTCTAAGGTATGAATTTTCATTTGGCTTTGCCTTTCACTAATGTTGTACCATTACTTTAAGCCCTTTTTCTTTAATAAAAGAACCAGTAAATAGACAGGTCCCTTAAAAAGTAGCCTTGGCAGTGGATTGAGCTGAGAGAACTTAAAGTGCTAGTGCGGTCTTTAAATCCCTCTTTCCATTCCTTGAACATTTATTTTGCTGCATTACAAAATTTAAATATATTCCATCCCATTGCTTTTTACTTGTTTATGTGTGTGAGGGGTGGTGTCCAGCTGTCGTTTCAGTCATCAAATACTTGCAAACCTGGCAATCTGGAACTCAATTCAGATCTCTCATGGAGAGGCAGATCAATTTGTTAGGCCATTATTGCTGCCCCCTCTTATTTGTACTACTAGGAAACTGAACTTAGGAGAAAAGATAGACATTAAATCCTGTTATGCAATGCAGATGTCTTATCTACTAAACCATCATTTCTTGAAAAGAAACTCAAGGTTAGCACCTCAAATAATTTCATATGTAACCCCTCCTGAATTTCCATGCTTACAATCCTTATGGCCTTCTTATGCCCTCTTAGTAATCGCATCTATGTACAGCAATTCTAACGAGTGTTGGTTCTAAGAAGAAATAAACAAAAGTGTCAGTTTTGACATGTTGGCTTGGGAGGTTCAGTTAGTGACTCGTGGTAACTTTTTAAGTTGCTTCATATTATCTATTTCTTTGTAATTTATGTTCCTTGTGTATTTTGTATGCCTGCTAAATGCTTCTTGAAGCAGAAATGGGAAAGGAACAATTAATTAGCAGGTGTTTTCCTGGGTAAAGGTGTACAGGAAAGGAGGGAACATTTTTTACGTGTCTTCAGCGGTGTTGTCACTCTTATTGACCAAAGAGGTTTTTATATTTTATTAGGACAATGTATTTCATCTCTACAAGAAGTAGTTGCCTCTGTGAGACTCAGTCTTGTGATTCGGCTTTCAATGTAAAAGGAAAAGACTTGTCCACTGATTTGGTTCCCTGGAGTCAGCATTCTGTTCTCCAGGGGAACATGAAACACCTGCTTTATTGGCTTTGCTTTGGGTTTTAATCTGAAAATCATCCTTCCTCTCCAATCATTGGGTTGTAATACAGTCCTCCCTTCCTTCAGCCTTTATAAATGAAATAGATTTTGTCTTCTGTTTTTGCAACTACTGATCTTGTCTTACAATGTTCGGGAAACTAAAGTCCTCACTGTACACATAACGAGAGACAGGGAGAGATTCCAGTTCTCTAGACCCTAAAATAAAAGCTCTTTCTACATGTTTGAGAAGCACACAGACAGGAGGATGATATTGTGTGGACATATATGACACAGCAACTATATGTGTGTACTCCGAATTCTATATATTCATCCAATTATTCATTATTTTACCTAAAACTCACTATGGATTATTGTATAGTGATAAAATTTGTATTTGAAAACGAATCTGTTTAAAACATTTTCTTATAAGCTCTGTGAATTTGGGCAAGCTAATGGACTTTCATGAGTCATTTTTTCATACAAAAACGAAAATATTACTTTCTTGTTGAGCAGCAATAAGGATCCACAAAAATAATATATACAATTTTAGGAAAACCTTGCGAGGGTGTGGAAGAAGCCCATCAGTGATAGCAACTCCTATATGGAAGAAAACACTATTGAAGACTTAAAATAGAGAAATGTTGATACAACCATAATCTTGTATGAAACCTTAGATGAAATATGCTTGTAATAGTTCCTTGCCTGCTTTTTCCCCTTCGATTCTAGAGAAGAAAGAGCTCGTATGTTTTGCTCGCTATTTGCTTGTTAGCTTTTCATAGTCAGGAAACCTGGGGTAGAAAAAGATAAAACCTGCCAAGCTGAGACACGCACCTTGACTGAGCCGAGACTGAGACACAGCACTCACTGGGCCCATCATTCTGCTTTTACTCTCCAAGTTCTGTGTTCCTTTTAAAAAGTTTGGAGATAATGAAGGAACTATATATGTAACACAAAACACATTACCTACCACACGTTCGTGCTTTACCTCCCTCTTTCATCTGTTTTGTCCCCTCCCAGATTTGTCTCAGGTTGCGGAATACCTCTGATGCTGGAGCAAAAGTACAATTCACATTTAGGACATTGGATTTTTAGGAAAATTCGTACCAGTGATTTCCCATTTAGTCAATCTTCTGCTTCTCAACAGTAAATGGAAGAGCAAAAAGAGAGCTTATGTGAACATGTAGCTTTTTAAATTTCAAGATGCACCCCCAATTTCGCTTCTTAGATTTGAATGTGGTGTTGGAAATTTTAATTTATTAACTGCCTGACAAAACCACAGAGCTGCTCTCTCCTCCTTATGGTGGTAATGTTGCCTCCAAGAATGATCCCTACGAAGTGTTTTGAGCTTGACAGCTCTCTTATCTGAACTGCACTGCTCTAGGTTCTGTGCCATTGCCACCCATGGAGTATGTGTGTCTATGAAAACTGACAAGTGTGGGAGAACTCATTTCTGATTTTTCTAATAACAAATCAATCTGGATTTGGTTGTTAAAACGATGTAGGACTTGGGCTATATTCCTGGACATGTGCGATGCCATGTTTTCCCTAATGGGTGATTTCAATCAGTGGTTAATTGTCCTCTTGGTTGTTACTTGGGTTTGGTGACTCCTGTGACTCCTGATGGTGACACAGGGAGGTGGGGAGAGGAGAGCAGACAAGAATCGGAAGGGCAGCAGGAAACATTTTGTAACTTATGTGATTTTTATGGAGAAAAAATGTTCTCTTTACAGCGCACTGTTACTATTATTGTAATTTGGTGGGCCCGAGGCTGGGCCACACACATCATCTGCCTAAAAATAATTCTCCAGCCTGTCTGAATGTTATTATAGTATTTGTTTCATAACAACTGCCTGTGCATCTATTAAAATTCAAGTGGGCTGGGATTCCAAGTCAGCAATAGGGTCATACACTCATGTGCTTAATAGCGCACAGTCTGTCCTTGGGTAGGGTGTGTCAAAAACTAGACATATTGCACAAATTGGAGGCTGGGAGACTGTGAAGTAGACAGGGTGAGGCCACTATGTGTTTCATTCAAATATGAAGAGCATTACTTACGTCTATTTTGATCCAAAAAACCCTTTCAAATTTGCACATTGCTTTTTCACACTGTACATTCTCTACTAATGTTTCTGCAGATCATTTACATTTAGTTTGTCTACAGAGTGAGAAGGAAGAAGATGAGCCAAACACCTAGTGTAGGATCTGGCTTGGACAGCGAACTTTGACTTTTTAATGACTTTTCTTGGGAAGATTTTTCAAAATTAACAGAACCTAATTTTCCAGGAGATATATTATATAACCACGGAAGACTCACTTCAGTTTTAGACAAGGTGTAACATTTTTTTAAAGTAGTAGCTAACTCTTCAGATATTAACTTGCAAGCTATATTTGCCTAGCAAAATTTCTATAAAATCTGAAGTATATGGCATGTGGATTTCATACTTGTGAACTCTAAAGTAACTTCTCATTATTTTTGCAATATTTTTTTCTGAATTAAAATACAGTTGTTAGGAGGAGGGTTTTTACTCACATAGTTAACATGCAGGTTAACTTATGTGTTTACCACATTGGAGAGTTCAGATTTGACTCATGGCAGTTATTCCATAATCCAGCTTTCTTCCAGAGACTCTGATAGAAAGTGATGATGGTTCCAGTGGAAGACCTTAATTGAATTTTTTACTCCTGATACTGCCCCAGTCGCAATCCTAGCTATGGTGCAGAGTTGGGGAGTTACAAGATAAGAACTTTGCCTATACCTCTCTCATGCTCTGTTTTTCTCAGTATGTATGCCCCTCAGATAATTTACACAATTTTTAAGAACACAGTTGTGCCTTGGGGTCACATGAGGATCACTCCTCGATCCTTCCCTTTGGCATTACTCCAGAATGCCAAACCCAAGGATGCCAAAATTCATAGATGTTAAAATTCCTTACATAAGAGACCTGAGCATATCATTCTGTATGCTTTAAATCATCTCTACTTTGCTTCTAACACGTATGACAAGGTAGATGCTTTGTGAATTGTTATTTTATTGAATTGTTTAGTGGGATATGACAAGAAAACTAGTATGGCTAGGTTCAGGATAGACATGCCAGTTCACATACATCTTTGTTTAAATCCTCAGCTAGAGAATGCAATGGGATGGAGAGTAGTCTATACTCCTACAAACACAAGGTATGGCCAGTCAGTGCTGTGCAGGTCAAGGAAGCAGAGAATGACAGAGGCTTACTACCGGAATGTTGCAGGATAAGTAGGAGGAGCCTTGCTCCTGTGCATAGCCCACCTAACCAATGAACAATTGCCTTCTTCCAGGAGCCAGGAACTCCAGCCTGGTCTCCTGCATGGGTGGCAGGAGCTCAAGTATTTGGATCACCAGTTGTGATTTCCCAGGCTCATTAGCAGGGAGCTGAATCAGAGGCAAGGGAACAGGGCCTGAACCCAGGCTCTGACGGGATGCTGCTGAAGAAAGCAGCAGCTCAACCCACTGAGCCGCAGTGTTGGCCCTGAAAAAAAATGAGAAGTTAAAATATTATTACATGCTAAGTTAATTTTATATGTTGGGTATTTATTTAAAATACGAATCCTGAAAGGCATAAGGCAAGGACTCAAGTAGTCAGGTTCTGCCATTCAGACAAGGGAGCTGGTCGGCATCCCGCCCTGGTTTTGGCCTTGTTATAACCATTGCAGACAAATATAAATTTGAGTAGCAGAAGCTAGCAGTATCTCTCTTAAGTAAGTGGATGAATTTATAATGTATTTAAAAGAGAAGTTAAAGTTACAATATCAACCTTTTGCAAACTTCAGTGAATTAATAGATTGGCCATTGAATATCACAGAAAGAGAGACAAACGTTATTGTAGCCTCCTTTATGAAATTATGACATATTCTATGGGTTTGTCAGAGAGCAGAATTTGAGTGAAACCAAACCTTAGTACTCAGCTTTCCATTTACAAAGAGAACAACATGCTGGCTTATACCACCAGCTTGCAATCAGCAAGTCTGAAACTACAAAAAAAAAAGTGCAGTCAAATGGGCTGGGCTAAGTTCATAATAGATTAATTATAGCAAAACAATGAATTGAAGAATACATTTTACATTTTACAATCACTTTAAAACTTAAGAATGTGCAGTAACTAAAAGCAAGTCAGTGTTTATGGGGAATTAATATTAAGATTATCTAGAAAATTCCAGGGTGAATTGAAGTTGGAAAGTAGAGGGTTAGGGGTTTGTGAACAAGTTGAAACCAAGCTGACCTCACTGTGTTAGAAAAGTGTCTTAGCGTTACGAAACCTGATGTGTATAAGAAAAAGGGTTGGATGTGTGCTGGAGTATTTCAGCATAAGGGGAAGCAGATGTAGATGAGCCATCAGAATTGAACAGAAGTGAGAGATTGTAACAACTACCCCTGAGAAAAGGAAAGAGATAATTAAGATCTTGCCAGGCTAAACAGCCAGAGTTGTTTTGATGCCAAGCTGTTTTGAAGGTTGAACATAAACTGTGTGCAAGGATTGGAATATAAGTGAAAGCAAAATGAAATAAAATACGTTGGAAATTAAATTTGAGTAGAAAAGGTTCCATGTGTACATTAATATTTCTTTCTAAAGTTGTGTTAGGTGAATGGGAAAGCAGGGTGGAAAGTCTATGCAGCATAGTTACTTACTAGGCTATTAACTCAAATCTTGTCACGATTTTAACGATGTAACTGGTAAATTCAGGTCTGCTTCAATCTCAGATAAAAAGGGATATCATAACCTACAATTTATAAACTTATGAATCACATGTAATATTGATGGAAACTTTAACTCCGTTGTTTTTCAAATGTTTTAATATTTTAATACAAACTATTTAAACTTTAAATAGAACAGAATACTGTAACATACCGTGTCTACACAAACCATATTTAATATACTAAATTGTTGTGCCTTTGGAAAAAAAGAAACACAGGTAACCAGAAGTACCTGTAACCCTTAATATGCTCTTTAGACATGACTGCAAAATTGTTGGAAATTATTTTGATGCATATGCATTTTTAAACAATTTTTATTGAAGTCCAGTTCACATGATACATCATTTGGCTAGTTAAAGTGGATCATTCACAGGGAGCAGCTATCGCCACAACTTGTTGTTCTCCCTTGTACAAGGAAAACAATATCAACTGGCACTCATTCGCCATTTCTCCTCCAACTTTACCAGCCTTTAACAACCAAACATCCTTTTCCTGTTTTATATAATTGCTTATTCTGGACAAGTAATATAAATCACACTATGTATTTTTTAGTCTTCTGTGACTATTTGTTTGAGAATACTATTTTCAATGTTCAATCATGTTGCAGTACATATCAGAAGTACATTCCATTTTATTGATTTAATTGTATTGATATAACAGCACTATTGCTATAATTTGAATATGATTTGGGCACCTGAACCCAGGCAGATACTTCAACCTCAAAGTTGTAAGCTAATGCACTCATAGTATGAACACTAAATCTGATTATGGTGATTAAGAGTTGGGACAAACTGAAAGTTCCTGGAGTGTAGTGAGAGTGTGGCCTTGGAAGGTGGTCCTTTTTTATGGTTTATTTATATATTTTTTGGAAAGTCAGATATACAGAGAGAAGGAGAGACAGAGAGAAAGGTCTTCCATCTGATGATTCATTCCCCAAGCGAACGCAATGGCTGAAGCTGAGCCAGGCTGAAGCTAGGAACCCAGAGCTTCTTCCAAGTCTCCCACGTGGGTGCAGGGTCCCAAGGCTTTGGGCCATCCTCCACTGCTTTCCCGGGCCACAAGCAGGGAGCTGGATAGGAAGCAGGGATGCTGGGATCCAGATGAGTGCAAGGTGAGGCCTTTAGCTACTAGACTACCACACCTTGGGCCCTGGAAGGTGGTTCTTGTGAAAGGACTGGTTGTAAATACAAGAGTTAGACCCAAGTGCTATCTGCACTTCTTGCCTCAACATGTAACCCCTTCTCTGCAGATACCCCGTGTTGCCGTCTGTGGCCTCACCAAAGCCAGACCATGGAATCACCCAATCTTGAATCTGAACTTCCAAAATTATAAGTCAAATAGACCTTTTTATTTAGAAAGTTAGGTAGCTGAGGGATTTCATTGTATGAGTGAATAGTTGACTGTGCCAAGTGTATTGCTTTTTTATTCCATTTATTGTTTGATGGATATTTTGATCTTTCCAAACTTTCTGGTTATTATGAAAACTGTTGTTATTAATGTTTAGCTGCATCATTTTGCGTGAACGTACACTTTCACGTGCCTTGTTTATATACCTATAGATGAACTTTTGGCATGATATGACTGTTGCGCTTAAAACCTTAAGGAATGACTTGTTGCCGAAAGGACTGACTCTAAATCCCACTAGCAATGTATGGGGATCCCACATCCAAGTATAGATAAAGTGACTGTTCATGGTGGCTTTTGCTTTGCCTCGCTCTAGTGACCAATGGCATTGAGCCTTTGTAGCTTAAGTGTTTTGGATGAGTTGATATTTGAATCCACTATTTAAAAAATATTAGGTGTTAGTCTGTTATTGTTATCCATGTTTATGTCTTCCTGATACGATCTCTCATCAGACATTAAGCTTGCACAAATTTTCTTCAATTCTTACCCATATCTACATCACGGATCTATACACGCAGAGAGATGCTTCAAAAAGCTGTGGAAAATGAAATTAAAACATCTTTATTTTAGTGCAAACTTTCCATAATTTTTTGTATAATACACATTTAACAAGAAACTTTTCAATGACTCTCCATATGAATGTATTTAAAAATTCCTTGCACAAAATAAACTTACCACTTAATTCTCACTTCGTGAGCTTTTTGAAGGACTCTCACACTGTCATGCGCTACATCATGATGCTCAAGTGAATGTCAAACAATGCACATGGTGGTAGTTACATAGATTGATTGTGGAGCTGAATACTCTTGTAGCTTAATACTTTCATTCTACCTTTTCTCTGTGCGGAATGCTTAAATTCACAAACACGAGTGTGTTGCTCACCTATGTTATTCTGAATGTAGCATGCTGTGTAGATTGATAGCCTAGAAACAATAGGTGTATCATATTGCCTAGATGTGTAGTTGCCTACACTGCCTAGAGTGGTGTAATTACATTGCGTGATGTTTGCACAATGACAAAATTACCCAATCATGCATTTCTCAGGATGTTGTGCCTGCTTTTAAATAATGCATGACTGTTTAGAAAAACCTATAAATAGATGCAGTATGGCACATATAAATTAATATATTCAGTATATGCAAAGTACTTCATGTGCATCTTAATTTTTTTTATACATGGCATTATTACCACTGTACCATTTGGTATCTTTCTTGGCTTCACTCGGCATTCTCTATATGGTTCAACCTCTTGATCAACAACAGTCTAGTTCTCTCTTGAGTTCATTCATTACAAATGCTGACTAGATTCTATCACATGAATAAACAGTAGTGTTATCATTATCATTTGTTCCTCCTGTATTCTGCCTCACAGTTCAATGTATGTGTGAGATTAGATGCCACTGGACACTTTGACTGCCTTCCCACTTGAAATGACTACCAGAAGATTTGCTTCTGGTTAGAAGATACTGTCAGGTTAGTAAAAACTTCCTGAAAATAATTCATAAAGCTGAAACAAATCACAGATAGTCTCAAGTCTACAGGGAATGTTGGGAAATAAAGGCTGTTGAGGACATTGAGCCACTGCTGAATGCTGCCGGGTGTCAAAGACCTCGACGGTTCTGTCTCTATGAGACGATCGATGTGAATGTGGGCACACCCACCTCCAACAGACATTCTGTGTCAGAAAGTCATTGCACACGCTTCAAAGGAAGCCGGCGTGCTATTCACAGAGAGTGCCCTGATTCTGCAGAGGCTACACTGCTGGCCTAGAAAAACAGAGGGAAAAGAAGGGCTCTGAGAATGCTCTTTCAGTCCCTATTGCTTTTATTATCTTTTTTTTTTTTTGTCTTCTAAATTTCTTCTACCTTTATAAAGTTGTGTTATAGTGTCTGAATAATAATGCTTTTCTAGGAATGAAGTAAGAATCTGTATATTTCAGATTTGTTTACACTCAGACAAGGATTATATATAATATATATATCCTTGTGTGTGTATATATATGTATGTATATATAAACTTATGTTTGCCATATACATATTTATATATATTCTCCCCTGTCGGATTTTCTGTCTTATTTCAATCTTCATTACCTGGACAAATCAATAATTTTTATGAAACCAAACTTTGTTCCTTCCTCAATAATACCTAATTCCATTTCTTACAACAGCATGATATGGTAATTAAGATTATGGGTGGTGAAGAGCATATCTGAGACATGTTACAGAATAATCTGCAATTGGAGAGTAGGTGGAGGTGTCGATACACAGTGGATATATGGTGCTTTATTGCACTAACTTTCCATTTTCTAAAATAGCTTTAAAATTTTCCACACAGAAAGTGTAAAAACAGCTGTTTCTACTATAGCCTGCTGTGTCAAACTCAACTGTGGAAGACAGTAAATGGGGAGCGTACAGTTGAAGTTATGTACTAGATATTTTAAAATTCTTTATTTATGTGAGAGTTTACATAAGGCATATTGTAAGTAATTTTCAGGAGTATCTTAAGGGAATGACCTCCCCTTTATAACATTTGCTTCATATACTTCTTTTCCGTATATTAAACTAGAATACACATAAAATATGTAAGGCATCTTTACTTGACTTTCTATAGTGAGTCTTCTAGATACTGGATTCTAACCAAAGTAACCCTGTTTTGGCTAATGCTATAGAACTTCATTATCCATGTGCCAGGCAGTAACTACATGACAATTGAATTCACATTAATCCAAGTCAAATAAAATTTTGAATTAAGTGTCCCATTTCACTAACCACATCTCCAATGTTCAGTAGCTTTACATGGCTATTGCTTATACGTTTATAGCCAAGATTGTACCTACTTTGTCTCCCTATGGGGTGTCTTAGCTGTTTGGTCAGGATAGAGTATTTTCCACAAGAGCTCAGGGCGCCCATCTTTTAAGGGGATTAGAAGTTATTTCTCATTTTCATTGACTATTTTCTTTTGCTTTAGGCTCAGAAACTCAGAGCAAGCAGAGATATGAGAAACACAAACAATACAGTATTAGTATAATTAAAGTGTGAAGAGAAGTGATAGTAGAATGAAACTGAAAGGGTGAGTTTGGAGTAAACAGGAAAAGAGAAAACCATCTTACATCGTAAAGAGGAACTTCATGTTAATAAGGGAGCTTAAAATGACTTGGGATGCTTTGCTTATTTTTGTTTTTCCTTTATCCTCTCAATGAAGCAAGACTACTCTTCTAGGAAAGAACATTCTTTTTCAGAAGGAGTATGACTTGTTTTACTTATTGATTTCATTTAGTGCAAAAAAGAACAGTTACTATTATAAATACTCTCTGTCTCTCAAATTAAAAAGATAAAAAGAATCTCAGTCGATGATACTTTCAAGAAACTTAGGAGCGTTTTTCATTCCAGCTGAATCAAACCAGGAAGTTATAGAATTGAAAGCATGTGGTGAGAGCATCCAGAGTCCTACATCTTGGGACACTGAAGCTCAAGCCTTGGTTCCTGCACATCTCATAGACCACAGTTCACAGTAGGGAAGCTCAAATGTTGCAGATTCCAGCTGGATATCTCAAGTTGTCACCCTGTATCGCAGCCTCTAAGATTGTCAAATGCAAAACAACACAGCCAGGGCTTCCCTAGATGTAAAATGTAGTTTACAAAATTACTGGATTCTGCTAAGCTATTTAAAATTGCACTATGATATAATAAATAAAACAATTCAAAGTCTAAGCCAAAAGTGATAGCCTCTCAAATGACACAAGATCCCAAATGTTTCCTAGTGTTAGTCATCTAATACTGACCCCCAGCTTGCTGTTAAGATATTGACAAACAGCGACAGTTGAATGTTCTTAAAATGAAGAAAATCAAGTTAAACATAGTGGGGATACTGCATTTCTGCACATTGGTGAGATAGAAAGCAGTTCCAAGTGGAGCATGAAGGGCTGATAGAATAGTTAATACAGTAGCTGATTCTCTGCTGAGGAGGCATCAGACACAAACAGGGATTCTAAGAGAAACACACAGAGAAGGGTGCTACAGGAGACAAGGGCACTTAGGGTCTCCACATTCATTTTTAGTCTCTTAAGGGTGTGTGCGTGTGTGTGTGTGTGTGTGTGTTCATACTTGAGCTATGAATAGTAGCACACATGCTTTTCTTGTCATTCTGTTTTTCTTGGAATAATGTAAACAATTGTATTTAATGCCTAGTTTGCCCTTTTGGTTTCTTTTAGATCAGTTTTAGGTTCATGACAAAGTCGAAAGAAAAACACAAAGTTTCCATATCCTCCTAGCCAGCTCCCTTCCCTCTTGTTCCCACACGTGTAATACGTGTAATACGTTGACAGTTCCCATTACTGAACCCACACTTACACATTGCCATACCCAAAGTCCATAGAGTAGCCTAGGATTCTCTCTCAGGGCTGCATATTCTGTGGGTTTGAACAAGTGTATGAGGACACATGTCCATCAGTGTAGTAGCATACAGCTTGATTCACTGTCTTCAGCATCCTCTGGGCTCTGCCTGTTGGTCATATCCCCCTTTCCCTAACTTCTGTAATCTCCAAAGTTTTGTCTTTTTCAGGATGTCATATATATATTACTCTGTCACTAGATAATTTTGTCATTATTGGTGTTTTTCACTCAGCAACACAGATTCCCACTTAAGTTGTGCTTATTTCACGCTTTGTTATTTTATTACTTTTTGTTGTTGCATAATATTCCATTATTTAGAGGACCAATTTTTTATTCATTCACCTAAGGAATGATATTTTATTTACCTATGAGTTTTGGCAGTGATGAATAAATGTCATTAAACATGTATGTGCAGTTTCCTGTATGATCATAAGTATTCTGTCACATTGGAAATATATCAAGGAGTACACTTTTATAATCATGTGGTCAGTGAAGGTTTTGTATCTTTTTATTTTCATCTGCAATGGATGATAGTCCCTGTTGTTTTAATTCCTCCTAAGTATTTGGTGTTGGCACTGTCTTGCATTCTGGTCACTCTAATAGATCTATGCTCATATCTCCAGTTTTCCTTTTTCTAACTTTTTCCTTTCCTTTTTTAACTTGAATCTGTCTGAACACATGTCATGAGCACATTTTCATATACCTATGAGACAAATATGTGTCTTTGTTGGTGAGGTATCTTTTAAGATCTTTCACTTAGTTCGATATTGGGTTGTTTTCTTCATATCGAGTTTTGACTTGTTGACTTTTTATTTATTTGATAAATAGAGGAAAAGAAAGGAGGGACAGAGAGAACATAAGCTCCAACCTGATTGTTCACTACCCAGATGTGTGCAGAGACGGGCTAAAGTCAGCTACCAAGAATACAATCTAGTTTTGCACCAAGGAGGCACGAACAGCACTCCAGGAGCCACCACTATGCGGTCCTAGTGTCTGCACTGGCAGAAGGCTTAAGTCGGGACTCAGAGCTGGAAATGGATTCCTGGCATTCCAGTAGGAGCTGGATATATCTTAAACTCCAAGCTAAATGCCCATCATTTGTTGTTGAGTTTTAAAAGTTCTTTGTGTATTTGGGCTAATAGCCCTTAATCAAATTTGTCTTTTGTAAATATTTTCTTCCAATCTATAATTTGTTTTCCTAATTTCTTGGACAGAATTTTTAATAAGGTGCAGCTTTATCCTCTTCTTTCTCATGAATTTTATTTTTCATAGGATAGCCAAAAAAATCATCATCACCATACCTGAAATTGTCCACTTTCACCAATCTTACCTATGAGTGGTTTTATAATATATTTTACCTTTGTTATTATGATCCACTTAGAGATAATTTTTGTCCACAATGTAAGTGTGCACTAGTGTGTTTTTTCTCATTGTCCCAGAATGTCCACTTTCCCACCATCATTTACTGAGAAAATTATGTTTGATTTATTGCTTTGAGTTTGCTCCCTTGTCAAAGATGAACTGTTTGTGTGTTTTCTTGGGGCCCTTAACTTATCGGACGTTGTTTCTTGCTTTCATTTTTGAATTGACATTTCCTTTTAGGAAAGAGGCCACAGATTTGCTTTTAGTTATAGTCTAAAAATGATTTGCATAAGGGATAAAGAATAGTAACTCAAATGTTCTTTACTTTCAAAAATATTGCAACCCACACCACAGATAAAAAGACATGTCCAAAAATTCATCTTTTTCCCATATCTTTAATTTTTAAAATGTCCCTGTTTCAAACAGATAGAAGAAATAAGTTCTAGTTATCTATTGCATAGCTTACCAACTATACTTAATAGTGTTTTAGAAGACATTTCCATAGTGTATAAATGTTCTCACTGCCAGAGAAGGATAAATAGGTGATACAGAAATTATCTTAATTTAAACATTCTACAACAGTATACATATACCACAATAACACATTGAACACCATAAATGTACTCAACCCACTTAAAATAAATATTGTTAAGGTGTAGCAGGCTAAGCCTGCCCTGCATCTGGATTCCAATTGATCTCCAGGTGCTCTGCCCCCAATTACACTCCTTGCTAATGTGCCTGGGGAAGCAGTGGAAAATGGCCCAGGTGTTTGGGCTTCTGCTGACAATGAGGAAGACCTCAAAAAACCTCATGGCTCCTGGATTGAGCCTTGCCCAGCCCTGACTCTTGCAGCCATTGGGGGTAGTGGGTACAAGGAAATAAACGATCTTAATGTATTTAGTTAAACTTCAAAATGGGTCTGTAAGTGCCATAATTTCTCTTTGAAGAACTGGGTCTTTAATAAGATCTAGTTTGTGATGGGTTCTTTATAATAGTGGTGTCTGCAGTATAATAGCCTAGGTATAGTGGTAGTAACAATATTCTCAACTTCTGACTCTGCTGAAGGAGGAGTGGCAACTAATGGGAGGCTCTTTAGAATTCAACATGAATGCCTAAATTCCATGACTTGTTTTGGCCAAGAGTGGGTAGTGGAGTTTTCTCCATTTTCCGGATTTATACCATGCCTCATAACCTTTATAAATTGCCATGAAGTGATGGTGGTTGCAACAGCAGCTGTGAAACAGCAGACATATGTGCCAAGAGGCTTCCACAAGCATTTTAGAACATACTTGCTTTCTATCTTGTCAGATAATGATTGTTTTTTCCTTTCTGCTGCCTCTTCTGAAGGTTTGTGTGTGAGTTGCACTCCAAGGGATTATGTGTGAAAATGGTGTGTTTTTACTACATTTGATAACTTAGCCTCCTGGAGGTGGTGGTCTTTAATGGATCAAGCTTGTTGTGAAGGATTATACTAAGTTATTAATATTGTAGATTTTCCTTGCACAATTCACTGGTCACGACATCTGTGCTTTTGAAACACAATGTGAAAGACTATGGTATTCTTGGTCTACAAGGGCTACCCTACGAACTGCTTGATTATTTCTGAGGAGTACCGTGAGCCTTTAACCTTGCGCTGGACTGACTCCACACAGCCAATGGGGAGATCTGGGGCAATATTTGAACTAGAATGTCTTTGGAACATGCCCACCATTATAATAGTGTCCACTGGCTTAGCCTGTGAATAAAGTCATGCATTTCAGAAGCAAAGAAAAAAAAAAAAGAAAAATATAAACTTTTTTTTTTGCAACCCTTGGTTATAATGGGGTTTATTGTTGGTAAAAGGAATTTGTAATTTTTTCCCTTCTAAAATGGAGCAGAATAAATAGAACTTTTTTTGCACCTGGAACTGAATCTCCTTTGAATGTGTTTCGTATGTGTTTTGCATAATTTCAAGCCTAATGTATTAGCTTTCCAGCTTTCCCTTGGCACAAGAGCATTTTATTATACATTTCTTGCCCAGACCATTCAATAATCCATTCACTGACATCTCCATTTACTAATCTATCACAATATCAAAAAAAAAAAATCCATGCCGGATTGGTGGAGCTCAGAAGGAATCTCTTGTGTTGTGTTCTGTCGTTGTACTATCTTGAAAAGTAACAGGAAATACAAAAAAAGGTGTTTTCAAACACTGCTTCCTTCCCTCACAGTCAGGATCACAGGACAGTAAACAATCTTCTTTGGTCCTCATGCATGATTCACATTCAAAATATCTACTTGGTTTCCAATTCATAGTCAGAGAGCTATTAAAGTGTTCAAAAGTGTCTCTTGTAGCCTTTTGATTTATTTGTCTGATCTGTATTCTTTTTGGTGCAATAAATAAGCAGATAAATATCCTAGCCGGGATTTTTATTAATTTTTTTGGCTTTTCTTTTGTATTTTTTGACTGACATCTACTCATTTCAAGGGTGATTTTCCTGTTGGCAAGAGGCGGGAGAGACACACCAGGCATCACCTTCAGGAATGAGCAATTTAAGGATTATAATGAGATGGGTCTTTTCAGAGTCTATAATTGGTGACAAGGTATGGCAGCTTCCTATCAGACAAAGATGTACAACATAGAGGTTATTAATGAGGATGGAACGTCATACTCAAGAAATCTTCCCATGACTGGGAGACAGAAGAATACAACACATAGTGTAGGTTATTACTAAGTCCAATATCTCCAATTTGCATCATAAAACCTTGTGTGAGCCAATTGAGCCTAATCCAGGATGGGATATTTTTCCCCTTTAGAATTTACTAGAGTAGCCAGCAATCCATCACTTTGGATCTCAGCCCTCACAGACAACAGCAATAATCATCTAAACTTGCAGATACGCTCCATTTAATTGGGTTACTTTAGTAACCTTCCTTGTATTAGAGCCAACTTGCAAAGAAATGTAATATTTTCACAGTTATGAAGACATAGCAGCTGGCCATAGTAAGATTTGATTGTGGATCAAGAAATCCGATTTTCATCAAGTTAAGAACTCTTCATGGAAATATATATGGAATAAATAATAAAGTAAAATGATTAACAAGGAGCCCTGCAAAGATATTGGCAAAGCAAAGGAAAACTGCCTCCTTGACAATGCTGAATCTGCTACCTCGCTTACTGTGATGCTTTCTTACTAATATTGAAGGGAGACTGCTAATTTCATTTATATTTAAAAGATTAGATATATAGTGGGAAAGCATGTATTTTACTATTTAAAAGCTCTAGGGAGCTTCAAGAAGTTCAGGTCATTCTGTAAATATTAATTCATTGAGCTTTATGTACATTTCCAAGAGAGGTCCAAGTGTCTTGTTCTTCACAGTCTGAAATCCTGAAAAGGTAAATCACATTTCTGCAATCAAACGTGAATCGAAAGTGGGCAAAAGGGGAAGCCAGGTCGTGGGCTGCTGACGCTTTCTCCTGACTGCAGAATCATGCTGTTGCTTTTGTGAATGACAAAGCAGATAGAAAACAAATACTTCTTCAGTGTTATGCTGAGACCTACCTTAATGAGTGTGAAGTGACCAATGGGATGAAAGATGAAACACGATACAATCCCCTCATTCATCTGCACTGTCTTAACAGATTTCCTTGATGAATTGTTTACGGGGTAATCATAAAGGAAAATAAAGCTAAAATAAAACAGACCAAAAGGCAGAGCCTTGCCTGACTCGGAATGATTCTCGTCTGGTTATCAAGTCTTCTTTCAGGGAAAGCACTTCTTATTTCAGCATGTGTCACTTGAAGAGGGGCCTTTCTGTTTACAATTATGTATGCATTTTTCTATTAAATTTTAGAGTTCTCCCTCAGATTGTCACTCTATGGTAATGTTTCTAGGGAGTTCATGAATATTACATGGAACAGGAATATTTCTTGAAGTCCAAATTTGGCCTTGTTTGATTATAAACTAGAAATCAGACTTCAGTAAAAACTTTTAGAAGCATTTAAAATTATAATGGTATATTGATGAAAATACCCAGGACCACGTTTTAAATTAGCAATGATTGCATGCGTTTTTATAACTAATGCATCACAGATGACACACTAGGAAGAAGCTGGAAGTATTTCCTCTGGGTGTTAGGATGTGGGAGAATGACTGCCAGGTGTGTGAGACTGGCTTCTCATGTTTGATCAGGGATCTAGTCAAGGTAATAGAAGGGAATTACTGAGGAATTAGAAAATTTTGAAAGATCTACTTTATGTTACTCCAGCACCCAAAATCTGAAATTATTTTAGGACCCAGACGTTGAACAAACTAAAGCTACTTTGTACCTGATTCAGTATTGACACATTGAAGAAAAGATGTAGAGTTGTCAGGAAAGGAATGAAGATTCATTGGGTTCTTTAAGACCATCTAGGATCTTAAGTAACAGATTACTATTACGACTGCAAGGGGAAGTTGAACAGAGACATCCCTAACTTAGTAAGTCCAATTGTATGTTCAATTTATATTTCCTGCATCTATTGCACTTGTTCCCCCTTACCTTATCAGGGTACCTTTATAACAATGGAATTTAATGATCAAAGATTAAATCCGTTTCCCTTTTATAGTCTATCGTATCAGAAACATACTATATGCCAAGCAGAACATATTGGATGGTGTGGGTTCCGGTACTGGCTAGTGAAACACAACTGAACTACACAGCTTGGCCACTTTCTAGTCAATTGCTTGCCTGAGCTTCACTATCCCCATGTGTAAGCAAAAGCACTGATATTCTTAAGTCGGAGTGAAGGTATGGAAATAGTTTCTGTGAATTGTAGAGACAGTAGGTATGAAATAAGCATCTACTGGGAATTCAGCAGGTTTTGCTGCTACGATTTCTATCACGATGTGCGGACAGAGGTCTTTGTTGGGGGAAGATGCTGGTCTGTGTGAAAACAGATCTGCAGGTAGAATCATTTGATGGACGGTTTCTTCTTCCTCTTCTCCTGTTTTAAAAATTCCTGCTCTAGTGACCAGTTGTATGCTTTGTTTCCAGTCATCCATTCACCTTTTTCCTGCTTGTATCCTCACTGCTCTTTCACTCCCACAAGTGCTCAGTCGTGATGGCAAGTTGACAAACAGTTGCCACTTCCAAGACTGGTGACTCAGCCTTCAGTGTTGTTTATGAAGCCAGTTGCCTTTCTGCCGTTTTAATCAATAAAACATTTTAAAGTAAGAATCTTATAGTTATTTTTACTCAACCTAAATTTTTGCTAAATAGAAATTTTTGTATACAGTAATTTCTTGCATTCATTGTAACTGGTTATTCCTATTTAATAAATATTAATGAATTTAATGAATATGAAATATCTACTAAAGAAAGAAAGCCTAGATTCAGGGTTCCTAACAAATATAACAGTTAAGATTATTTCAGTAATGAAGCATAACACAAATAAAGAGGGTAAATTTGAACATAAGGATCTTATGGAGAGTCTAGGATGGAGGAAAAGGCTAGAACACTAACGAACAACATGCAAATGGTTGTGTGCAATCATATGAGACTATCTTGTGGACTGAGTCCTGTAGGAGGAAGGATAAGTTATTTTATTCATTTTTTTCCTGACATGTCATTTTTCAAAGACAAATGCTTGAACACCATAGTCACATTTAGAGAGTAAGAGCTGATAAAAATTTCTGAAGTTTGAAACTGATTCTCACAACCCATCAGGTGCTGAGTTGATCTGCAGCTTCTTTCAGAACTGCTAGTGAGCTATAGTTGCTGTCTTGGTAACCAAGCATTCCTACAAGGAACCCAACACACGGTCATGGGCTAAAAATACTTCTGAAACTGAAGTCATTCAACACACTTAACTCCAAAACTAGTACTTGCTCACCTGGTGCTCCTGAAAGCTTGAAGAGAAAAAAGAAAATTACATTTTTCATCAAACATTTAAATCTTAATTCTTGCCATGTGTTGATTTTCAGGGAATGTATTTTCTCTGAGCAACTCTCCAAGTTTACAATTGTACTTGTGACTAGAGAATTCTGCCCCTTTATGCTTGGATGTTGCATAACTCATGCTTGCGATGCTTGGTCTTTCCTTTCTGAAGACAGGACGGACCATCTTATCTGTGAGAAGATGAAAAAACGGTCGTAAATTCCCCACTGTACTTTCCAGCTTATTCCATCTTTGGGTCAATGATCTCCCTGGTCATTTCCTCGAACAAGTGTTCAATCATGCAGATGAGGAAGGCGGGGTCCTGTCTCTGGGTCTCTGGAAGGACTTACCCATTGCTGCTGGAGAAAGAAGTGGCAGGTAGACTCCAGCAGAGAAAAAGTAGCTGACAGCTCTTTGGTGGCAAAGACAAGCAAATGTGTTGTCTTGATTTGTAAAGGGTTTTAATGTCATCAATAGCAATTCAGCAAAGAGAGAGTTGTAAAATGCAGCTCAAAATGTAGCAAATTGCATCATTGTTAGTGCTTTAGAATTTTAAAATATCTGCAGCAGATGGCGGAGTGCTAGGAGCAATGTCTTGCTTTAGTGTCTAGGAAAAGTTGATGTCATCATAAACCCGAGCATGATCGTGGCTTCCCTGGTCTGCTGAGTGATGCCGTTGTTTCCTTGCCGTCAAATAATTGTTTGCCTTTGAAAATGTTTAGTGGAGTATCAAGAAATCAGATTTTTGTTAAGAAATTACTTAACTTTCTAAGGTACATGAGTATATTTTTTGGAATTCTTAGAAATGGAAATATATATATCTTAAATGATTTAAAAATACATTCTCTTGAGAAAAAAAAACTGCAATGTTGTCAATCTGATTTTAAACATCCAAAATCTAATAAGATAATTTTTAAAATAATAAGATAACTTAAAGAAATATGGCAAAGCATTCAGCATGTGACTGACATGCGTGTGTCCTGGATCACAGGGACCTGGGTTTTCTGCCTCGTTCTAACTCCCAGTTCCAGCTTTCTGCTAACTTGGATCCAGAGAGGCAGCAAACGATGGTCTTGGTAGCAGGGTTCCTCCCATCCATGTAGAAGACTTGAACCAAATTCCCTGCTTCCAGCTTTGCCGAGACGCAGTCCCAGCCATTGTGCGCATTTGTGGAATGAACTAGCCAATCGGAGCTTCTCTCCGTCTATGTATGTATGCATATATGTCTCAAATCAGCACTAAAGTTTAAAAAGTGATTTGTATTAGTTCACAGACTCATCAAACTTACTTCTAAAGACTTCTTTAAAGCTCAGCTGGTTTTCTTCCACTCTTTACAAATGGTAGCATTGAACCCTTCCAGGCTCAAGCAAGAGCATATGTCTAGGATTAGGCTGTCTGGGATCTGTTTTTCTCCCTCAATTAAGCTTTTGTTTGCACGTTCTTCAAATATACAAAACAAAGAAAAATAACAAATTTATTGACATTTATGGCCAGTTGATAAAGTTTTTTTTTAAGACATGGTTCAATCATTCTAGTTATTAGTCTCCTAGAGGCTTGAAAAAAAACTAATCAATAGGAAATATGACTACAAAAAAGACAACGTAGGAAATATTTAATTGTCGAGTAGTATGTACAAATGACTTTGGGCTGTTTATCACGGTAGCTGCTCGCACGTTTCCTGGAGCAGGTTTGCCTGGCGTGGAGTTTCAGCTCTGAGACCTGACAATACGTGGTCATTGATTCATTTACTTGAAAACCAGAGCAGAAGAGAAAGGAACACGCTGGACACAGAGGGACTGTGCATCTGCTTGTCACACCCAAAATGGTCCTAAAAGACACGTGTAGACCAGGCAAAAGCCACGGCTTCCATGTGAGAATCAAGATTTCAAGCATTTGAGCCATCCCCTGTTGTCATCCCAGGCACAGTGGCAGGAAGTTAGACTGGAAGCAGAGTGGAACCTTGACTGGAGTCGACACTCAGAAATGAGATGCCGGTTTTTATCACAATCTGCAACAAAAAGCTGTTCCGTGGTGCTGTGAGATTTGTATATGATAACCTCATGTCATTGTGTCATGGTTTCCTCATCCATAAACTAGTACTAAACTACACACTAAGGTGTTAGTTGTGAGGATTATATAGATCAATGATCTATAATACTTTTACAAGTCAGTGTCAAAAGACAGACTCATAAGAAAGGCAATCATGGGCCTGGCACGGTGGGCTAGTAGCTAAATCTTTGCCTTGCACATGCTGGAATCCCAAAAGAGTGCCGGTTCATGTCTTACCTGCTACACTTTCCATCCAGCAATCTGCTTGTGGCCTTGGAAAGCAGAATAGGTTGGTCCAAAGCCCTGGGACCCTGCACCCATGTGGGAGATCCAGAAGAAGCTTCTGGCTCCTAGCTTCCGATAAGCTCAACTCTAGCCACTGTGGTCACTTGGGCAGTGAAGTAGAGAATGGAAGATTTTTCTGTCTCTCCTCTCTATAAAATCTGACTTTCCAATAAAAGCAAATAAATCATAAAAAAGAAAGACAAATTCTTACTATTGTAACATATATTAAAAAAGCATGCATTCTATGGTAAACTGTTGTCTTAGAACATAGGATGACAATGGCTAAGCTGAGCAGGCATGCAAAAGTATGAGGGAAAAAAAAGTGATTTCAAAGTGGGTTGCTAAAAAAAAATATTTTCTGCCCTGTCTGTAAAATGGTGACACCCTCCAAGCAGACAGAATTCATGGTCGTTAGCTTCCTCATTCACCTGCAGCTTGGTTTACTCAATTATTTTGTAGCTTAACCTCATTCAGTTTATTTGGTTTCTTTTTTTTAAATTAAGTCTTTCGGGGAGATGATGGCTTAAATCTATGAAGAAACAGCAAAGATCCTCTGATAAAAATCAAATAAGGCCATCCAACCTCCTGAACTGGCTGTCATCTTCTTAGCCTTTTTGGTAACACTAAAGATCTGTGAAGAGGAGAAACTTCTCATTGCACCACAAATGCTGAAGGCAGAGTTTCCCTTGGCTGTTGCCGGTAGTTATCGGATCCCAGGTTGCAGCTAGTTAGTTACAGTATTTCTAACCTACCTTTCCTTGCTCTTCTTTCCTGGTAAACAATGAAGTAGTCAAAACAAAGACAGACGTGTTGCTAGGTGGGAGGAGGCTTGTTTCTGAAGACCTTTGACCCTGAGCTCCACCACTCAACGCGTTGCCTTAGTCACCAGCTGTAGAGTTCTCTACTTTCAACATTCTGACTTTTTGCTTACCACGTCTTTGGCTATATGTAAAGTTGGTCATCAGGGACTCACAGGGTTGGTCCTACCCAACGTTTGCTAGTTTATCATCAAGGACAAAGGCATCGGTTCTACTGGCTGATGTCTCTGCCATCACTAACATTTCATCTTTCCGAGGGTCATCCCCTTTCACATATCCAGTCTTCAAAGAAATGAAAAAAAAGTAGCCATTTTTTTTTTCTCCATTAACCTCCTCCAGCAATGAGCCCGCTCTCTACGAGAGACAAAGGGTATCAGAATACAATATGTTCTTGCATAGGTTCACACATGCTGAACATCTATTCAGAACAAAAATAAAATCAGAAAGTCATCCAAATAAGAGAAAGGTATGACACAGTTATATAAACTGAGTATGATTTTAGAGCTGGCATTTCTTGTATCAGGATAAAATGACAAGGACAGTGTTTTGCCAGTGACCTTGCAGGTTTTGTTGATGTTTAGATACTCTGATATCTGAGAAAATGCCTTTAATTAATGCTGCTCCTGTACATGAAAAACCTCATTTCCTTTGGGGCATCTTCCCTATGAATTAATGTAAACACCTCTTTGTCAACTTTTACATTTTTTGTGGAATCACATTAGGAATTGCTTGTGTATCTTCCTTTGAAAGTGATAAATAGCTTTAAATGTGTACAAAATGCAAAGGATCATTGTTTTATGAACATTCACTTCATGAGTTCTATTGGAAGGGTCATAAAATGTCAAAATTCATTGGACATAAAAACGTGTATCAACGTAATGATAGTTTGTAAAATTTGTCTCACTGTTCTCAATTAATTTAATATCTATTTCTTTTTCTGTGTATTCGTTGCCACTTTCATGTAATTGCCAGAAGGTAAAACAAAGGCAGAGAGAATATTGGTGCAAGGATCTGATTGTTGTAAGGTACTGGGCTTAATGAAGTTATGACTTTGGAATAATTCTAAATAATTCCAATATTTTCACATTTGCTTCCTTCCAGTGTAAACTCTGGATTTTGGGGAAACTCCATAGATGTTCATTTGTAAAGAGGCATTTTAATTCAACTGTTAAGGTATCTGACATCTGCCTCTCAGCATTTACTGATCCAGATGGCACTTACAAATTAAGTTGTCCATTCAACAAAGCGGTCCTTTCAATTTCTGCTCAAGTTGTAGTGGGAGTGAGAAAGAAGTTTCTCTTTCTAGAATTTAATGAAGAATTTTCAGATTGTGAAACCACACAACACCCCAGCCTTTGCATGAAGCATAGGCTTTGAAGGTTAGCTTGATAGACAAACAGGAGTTGAGTCCTTGATGGTGTCAGATTCCTCTCCTACGATGTCCACAGTACACTAAATCTCTAGTGAGATGTGCTGATAAAATCCTTGCAATGAGTTAATTTTGAGTAGGGAATATCAAGAATGTTAAGCAGAAGCACAATGATTTCCTGCGATGAATGTTGTGGAGATTCATCAGAGTCATAACAAAAGGTAGTGACAAAAATCAGCACTGGGAAGAAACAGATCAGCTATGGAAGCAAGAGAAAGTTACGGAGCAAGGGTGTCTCTTAAGAAGTCTGAAAGAGTGGCTGAGTATCATAATACCAAATGAAGAAACGAGGAAATGGATGAATAACTAGAATAATTTTTCAAGTGTATCTCTTTTGAAGATTAGGCTGTGTTGGAGAAACACTAAAGTGCCCTGTTCCACCCTCAAATTATGCTATCAAAAATAAAATGTCTCCTTCTAGAAAAATAATGTTTAATCTAAAATTAGTATATGAATGAATGGATCTCAATTTTATGAATTTGACATTGGTGGAATTATTTTTAAAACATGCATCTACATCTATTGATATAAATTTCCCAAATATTTCCATTGTTTCGAATTTCTTTTAGTTGGAGCTTTTCTCTAGGTATGATCACATAAGGCAGTGTGGACTGAATTCCTGGGTCCTGACTTCAACCTAGCCCAGTCCTGGACACTGTAGGCATTTGGAGAGAAGTCCAAGTATGGGACAGATGAGGATTCTATCTGCTACTCTTCTCTCTTTTCTGTCTCTCCCACTCTGTATTTCTCCCTCCCTCTCTCCCTTTCTCACTTTTGCTCTCTGTAATACAAATTACCATTATATATATGTACATTTATATGTGTGTGTATTGCAGGAGGAAGGCATCATGTAAATTCAGAGTTACACTCAATGTTGATGGTGGTAAAAGTGGTAGACAGAATGAGGCAGTCACAGGTCAAGGACTTGCTCACAAACTTCCAGAACCTGGAAAGGAACAGTCAAGGATTTCTGTGCTGGTTGGGAAGGATCCTAGCCCTGCTAAGAACTTGATTTCTGATGCATAGGCTTGGAAATTCTAAGACCAGTAAATGTACTGTTAGCCATTCTAGTTTGTGGTACTTTGTAAAGGCAGCCCTAGAAATCCAATGCACTTGACAGGAGACAATGGGCAGAGGGATACAGAGGAAGTTTTACAACCTGCCCTGAGCGTCTGTGAAGTATACCACCAGACTCAACAAACACAGACTGAAGCTAGTAGAAAAAAAAATTAAATCTCTACTGAACTTCCAGAGAAAATTTTCTCTCTCATTTGTTATTACATCAAAAATACAGTATAAAATTATACATATGATTTACATTATATGCATATTAGCTATAAAAAGTCATACAACTTAAAGCACAGGGCAAGATGTGCATGTGTTGTGTGCAAAAACTAGGCCGTTTGTGTAATGTGCTTGACTAGCTGAGAATTTTGTTATCCTAAGAGGGTCCTGGATCTGTTCTCATTTGAGCGATATCTGTTTGTAGGAAAAGACACTAAAATTTAAATTTATTCAGGGAGCCAAGATTGTCCCATTGTAAGCCAAAAAGGCCTCTGAAGTTTTAAATTTGGGAAATCACTGAATGCAATACTATGATTAAAAGCTGGGAACTAAAGGTGTGCTTTGCTAGAATGGTGGATAAAAGACTGGAGGTTATCAGTTGACTACATCTAAAGTAAAGAATATAATGAACAAACTCCAAATAAGAAGACAGGGAAGCTGTGATCACAGATTGGGATTTTTGTTAACACTTGTTAGAATAAAAATGCATTGAATGTTGTTGTGTTCAGGGCACTTGACATATAGTATTGCAACTCTTCAGAGCAGCATCCTAAATGTGCTAGAGATGAGCACTGTCTGACGGATCCCTCTCACTTCCCCGAGAGCTGACGCTGGGAAGTGCATACTGAGTCAGCACTCTTTCCTAGCCTGTCTGACAAGCAGGGTGATCTTGCATGGCACTGACTTGTTCTCATTGAGACCCCGTGCACCGAAAGCTGTGTACGACTTGTAGACTGAGATATTGTGAAATGGCTTATTTGTGTTTCTTCACGTCTTGGAGATTTTTGTTTCTCTGCGGGATGGATGCAGATGGACTATGAGATTGAAGCACTCATGTGATAAAATGTACCAGGATGCTGGACTTTTTCTTGCTGTATAAAAAGTTTTTGCAATACAGCCTTGTCTGTATGTTCCTATATTGTCTATGACTGCTTGGCGCATATTGAAATTAAGGCATGCAAAGCCTAAAACAATGATTATCTGGCTCTGCACAGTAAACATTATAAACCTTGAGTGACTCTAAAAGCTGGCCTGCTTTCCTTCTAGAGTCAAAGTAATAATGTTTAGATGTGAATGTCGCAGGTGAGGCTTTTTGGTATTTTCCTAATAGCCTTATAGATACATATTCTGCACACCTTTTAAATTGTTTAGGATAAGGGTTTTTAGTATATGATCAGAATTATGCACATTTTTGCCACCAATTTCAGAAACTTTTCATCATCCCCGAACCGAATCTCATTGTCAGTGACTCCCAGGTCCTGCATCCCTTAGCATCTGGGGATGACTAATTTGCTCCCTTTTAAAGTTTACCTGTTCTGGACATTTTACATCAATGGGATGTTACACCTATAGGGTTTTGGCTTAGAAATTAAGGTCCCCATTACAATGCCTGGATTGATTTTTTCACTGAGATGTCGATTTCAGCTTCCTGTTAATGTGGACTAGGAATGGCAATGGTGCCCCTCCTTCCCTCTTCTCCCCGTCCCTCCTCCCCTTTCTCCTTCCCTCCTCTCTCCCCTCTCCTTCCCTCCCCTACTGTCATAATTATGCTATGAAAGATTGGAGATTTAAGAAGTTAAGTTAACTACCTGAATCTCTCATAATAATAATGGTTTTGAATCATTGTTGCCAAATAACCTGCTATAGGGATCTGGATGATATTCTCTTAAACATTGCAGGTAAAGGAATCAGGGTCAGGCACAGTCTTCTGTGGGAAACTCAGATTGAGTTCAGGCTTGATACAACTCGAACCATAGTTTATCTCTTTGATAAATATAACTGGAACCGGCAAGTAAAAACTGCAAGTGATAGATTGCTCCATTGTGTTTAAATCAACATTTACATCTTTAACTTCTGAAGGCTATTTGTCTAAATTTGAATGAAGCACTGCCACTTTCAATTTGTGTTTCTAATTCTTCCTTTCTGAAGTCCTATGAAGCCTTCTTGCATACCCACTTATATGTTAGCATTGAGGGCTCTAAAAATATTGGGACTTTTTTGCCTTTATTTTTGTGCTGCTTCTGAAATCTAAGCAAAGTTTGATACATTCACACATTTTAAACTGCCCAGACACAGTAGTGCAGCCTACGAGGTTTTCTTTATAGCAGTGCACACGCGCGAGACACATGTCCTGCTCTTCTTCACCCACACTGGTACAGCCATCTCCTAAACACAACAGGACGCTCAGCGGGAGGAGGGGAGCCAGAAAGCTGCCACATTTCTTGTTCTTTGCTTTGTCATCACATTCTCGCTTTTCTGGTGTTTTGTGGTCCAGCTCCACTACTTCACTCCAACAGACCACCCACAAGTTGCTTAGCTTTGTCTTTTTATCTTCCAAGTGTCTTTGCTGTGAAGTGTTTAATCTGTTTTGAAGGCTTTGAGAGGACAGCCATTTTCTGACTGTATCTGATGTAAAATTTCCACAGCTCTGGCACGTGGGGACAGGTATTCTGTTTCTTCACATGGCATTTTCTTCATTGACCTGCCTCAAAGCTAGAGAGCAAATGTTTTCCATCTAAGCTCTCCAAAACTACAGGAAGAGCAGGCTTGTTCTTCGTGTGAATTTTCACAAAGTAGTACCAGTAACAAATGGAGAAAGAGTCATCCTATAATAAAGGTACACTTAGCAGTTTTCATTCTAGTCAGTTCCAAAAATGAGCATTAAGAATATTTAATTTTGCAAACGCACATACACAAGCTAAAATTTGTTTACATCTTTCTTCCGCACCTACCATTTCCACAAGTGCGGGAGAGGGAAGACCAGGAAACAACAGATGTAATAATGTTTTGTGCTTTCAGCAGCTGTGAGGGTAGAACTATCGTCACTTCTGCTAATACTTGCTGCTGAGGTGGTGTTTATTTTTACATATACCCCAGAATATAATTGGCCTTCAGTATTTCATACTGCTATTGAGGTTTTAAATTTTTTTTTTTAATTTGGTGAGAGTTGAGGGATACAGTGTCACTTAATTGCAAGATTTTAAAAATAGGATTAGAGTTGTCCATCAACTTCAAATCGATAAATATCACACAGATTTAAATAAATCAGTGGTGACGATTATGATAAATAAGGAAGGATAGTTAAGTTTCTGAGATGCTAGGTATGAAAGTTTAATAAAATTTCCCCTGAGAGCAGGCTAAAAAAATAAAGCATAAAAACTGCATATGAACAATGAGGCTTCCTTCTAAAATAATTTTCTCTGTCATAATTGCATTCTGATTTGCACAATCCAAAACTTCATCTCTCCAAACTTCTGTCACCTTCTCTTCTCTTTCTTCCTTTTTTCCACTATCTTCCTCTCTCTTCCTGATCAGATTGGAGAAGACATTATTTTTATGGATTTACTGAATTAATGAATAAACTTCACCAGTACTTTTTGATCAGCAGTACAGTGACTTTTTAAATAAATTGGTGAAATTGTGAGGGGACGTTAAATTATAAAATCATAAACATGTGTCATTTCCCAGAGGAATAAATAGTGAAAAATTATTTCCCACAATTTCCAGTAGAATCCCAATGTCCTCACTTTAAGGACTCCCTTTGAATGGTCATATATAAGTGTCTCAGTTTGGTTTTTAATTCGCTGTTTGAGAGGTAGTGAGAAGAAGACTGAAATAAAGTACTCTCCTAGATCGACTGTGCAGACTCCAAATGCCTGTACCAGGTGGAGCTAGTCTGCCTGCTTGAACTTGGTATTTCTTCTGGACTCCCAAATTGATGGCAGAGTCTTAACTCCTTGACCCATAACCCATTGCCTCCCCATGTGTATGCGATCAGGAAACTTCATTCAGAAGTGGAGTCAGGATTCCAGCCTAGGCAGTTGAGTACAGACGTGCTGTCTTGAGGAAGAGGCCGCAGTCTCTTAAAGTTGAGTGTTTCAACTGTGAATTTCTGAGTTGGTTAACTGAAACTGCAACCTTACTGAATCGAAGAAAGGCCTTTTTTCTTTTTTGGCATTGGAGTTATTAGAAAATTTGCTTCCAATGCCATTAACATCATCAACCTCAGCAGCTGGCACCAGAGAAAGGTATTGCCATCTTGAATCTGTTGGGTAGCGAGAAGACAAAGACACAGTCTTAGACTGACTTCTATATTGTAAGAAATTCACTGATCTAAAAATTTACTAAGAGGGAGACCAGCACATCTGCCCCTATAGGAAATGATTTTTGCATAGTAAGTGTTGATCTGCATAACCATATGATCATCGCAAGTGCTGATTACCAAATCTGAATCATCATTACTTAGCAAAGCTCTATAAATACACATGGCACCATGTAATATATTCAGCTGTGCTAAATTAATGAGAAAGTCCTTACCCCAAGGAGTTTGGGGGTCTAAAAACAAAGAATGACAAAAAAGAGAAATATGTAGAACACACACAGAGTTGGAGGAAAATTTTGCTGAAATAATTTCAGTAAGGGATTTTATGGTTTGTGGCAAAAGAGAAATAAAGCAACCCTATAAAGTTGCCTTTGAGTTCCACTCACTACAAGTTCAGTGCAAGCAGGAGTTCAACGTTTTAATCTCTTGACCTCTTGGGAGTTTCCGTTACATATATTGTGAGTGCATTTTTGAGCACTTGCATGAGTATATTTAAATGCTATAAAATCAAACTGAACTCATTACCTCTTCACTGTTTTCTCATTCTTTAAATGAGCTCCCAGCTTGGTTAGAGGCAGTGCCGTCTCTCAGTGATTACGGAAGAAATTTCAGATGAACTTCTTGCCATTCTTCATCATCATCTGTCCCAAATCCTGCAGATTACCCAACTGGTGCTATGTTCTCCACAAACATCCTCTCAGACATAATGCAGGTTTCCATTGCTTAATAGAAACTATTACTGTGGTTTCCAATCTGTCTCCTTCTAAACTCTTCTGAAACATAGGTCTTGGCTGTTCAGCTGCCTCTCATCCAAGTCTTGATGGCTTCATTGAGTAAGGCAGTATTGATTCTAATTTCACTCCTGAACTTTAAAGACAACACAACCCACAGCTTTTCCTAATCTTTTTGCTTTGCAATATATCTGTTTTATCTGAAGGGAAAAGTGACAGAGATCTTTCACTGATGGTTTACTACCCAAATAGGATGGAACTACCAGGACTGGGCCAGGATGAAGCCAGGAGCTAAAAATTTCATTTAGATCTCTTACACGAGTGTCAGGGATCCAAGCACGGGAGCCATATTCCTCTGTTCGCCAGATGCATTAGCAGGGAGCTGTATTACACGCACAGCAGCTGGAACTGAAATAAGCACTCTGATGCTAACATCACAAGCATCTTCTTAACCTGTTGTGTTGTGACACCAGCCCCTTGGTTATTTCTTATGAGTCTTTACTCACCACACCCTAAAACCCAAACCTCTGTTAGGCTTATTTGTGTTGTTTATGTCACTCCAATCATTTTATGTAGATGTATAACATTGTTTAAAGAAGTAAAATTTATTTATTTGCAAGTATTCCACCCTCTTTGCTTCTTACTCTGTTGTCTGGTCATGGTAAAGGGCTTCCCTTATGGCGCTTACTTTGGCCTTGAGTACCCAAACATACTTAGCCATGCTCTCAGAAGATTCTTCCTGACAATTCCTTGACCAATTAGCTCTCGCTTGGCCCTTGACCTGAACTAGTACATCACCCCAATTTCTCTCAGTCAGGACAAGCATGGGTGTTATTCAGAGCCCAGAGCCCAGAGCATGTCACTTAGCATTCAATATTGCAGGTGCTTCGCTCCACACAAGATCCTAGAAGCATTTTTGCCTGCTGGGGCAGCATTTTATTCATTGATATACACCCAGCACCTTGGACAGTATCTGGTGAACAGTCAACACTTAATAAATATTTGTTGAATGAGTGTTATATACACACAGTGCCGAGTAGCCTTTGGCCAAAGCAGTGATGACAGTATTAGCAAATATGTGCTATTTTTTGCCTGCTGAACAGTTCACTTGGATTTTTCTTGAACTGTTAGAGAAGCTGTAACAAAAAGCAACTATGTTTGACACTGACTATGAAAATACTGTTGTACAGATTGTGTTATTAAAAACCAATATTGAAGCTCAAATCGTCATGGTTATGTCCATGCTAAGTGCTCTGTACCTACATTCACCAGGCATCACAAAGTTTTCTTTGCACATTTTTTCTTGAATATTTCTCCCTCAGCTTCTGTCGTAATTGCTTCCCTAATCTGGTGCTCAGTGTTGTCAAACGCAAGCCAGTCATACTGTGTCATAGAATACACCTGCTTCTGGAAGTAAGCAGGAGTCCTGTGAATCATCCATCCAATTAGCGTTACCAGCTAGTAATCTCAAACCTGGCATTTACAGGTACATGAGGAGGTTGGTTTCACACACAGAGCACAGCCTGCACTTTATATACTTCATAAAGATTAAGCTTGAAGATATTAGGTAAGATAGTGTAACCTCATCATTATCTCTCTCTCAAATATGCATTTTACATTTTTAAATCCAGAGTTTGAATTCTTACTACTTATTGACCCTGTGGTTGGTTAGTCTATCAGTGATGATCAATTTCCTCTCAAACTCACTGTTTTTGTCAGTCTAAGGCATGTGTTGATAACAGCAGTTGGACCTGATCCCAAGTTTGTGACTATGGAATGTGTAAATTATTGAATTTGGTAACGTCTTAGACTTCAAGGGTTTGTTACTGATCTTTATAAATATATCCATAACTGCACTTGTCACGTTTATTTCACAATCAAAAAGATCAAGAAGAGAAACCTCACTTAAAAGACCCCCAGACAGGCAAAATGGACGACATGAATCAGATCAGAAATGAGAAAGCCAAGTAATGTAGGCTCAACTGTTTCCTTCTCCAACTTGTGCGTTGAATCCCTAGTCCTTAATAGGACTGTGTTTGGAGGTAACGCTTTAAAGAAGTAACTGAGGTTGAACAAGGTCATGAAGTTGGTGCCCTGATCCAAAAGTATCCCAAAGAAGACAAAGAGACACAAGGGATGCAGACAAAGAAAGGCCATGTGCGAACATAGCTGCTACGGGGCCACTCTCGGCAAACCAAGGATAGGGGCGAGGCAGCTTCAGAATAAATACAATCCTGTTATCAGCTTGGGACTTCTAGCCCCAGGACAGTTATATTTCTAAGCTCATCATTGGGCGCATTTGATCATACAGTTATATGAGTCCAGCGTAGCTACGGTATAGCATTGCCCTCCATAGGAATGGCTCCTTGCTGAAAGAGAAACGTTTAGTACCTGAACTGCACAGCTTCATTTGTGAGAATACAGCAACGGGAGGTCTGTTCCTGAAGGCAGAAATTATGGCAATGCTCCTCACTAGCTTTGTTAACGTTATTTATCCTGATCTTTATTATTTATACTCAAACAGGAAAGTTTCAGTAAAATGTAAAGACGATTGTGAATCTTTCACATAATACTATATTTTATTTTGTTTGAGTGCATTGATCAGAATAAGAAGCATACAGGAGGGCCACGAAAATATGTCAGCCATCCTAGCTACTACCTGTGCATCATATAATGAGTTACTCAACCTCTCAGAGTCTCGATTTCTTTCTCTGTATGGTGGGTTTTAGAACAACCATACCAAATGGCATTTTAGGATTAAATGAGCGCATTTAATCCCTGGCATAGGTTGAATCTAACAAAGAATGGGTTGATAGAATGATTTTGTATCCAGAAACATCATCCCTGCATTACCCAGCAGGTGGAAAGTCCACGGTTGTGTCGCTTCTTTTGTTTCTTTGAAAGCCAAGTAGCAGCAACTAAGAATTAGTGAGCACTCCTCCTGTGCCAGGCTACAATGCTTCCACTTGATTAATTGAATCTTCACCCTTCTCCTGTGAGTATGCTCATCATCCACTTAAGGAAATTGAAGCCCAAAGTAAGGTAGTCAGACTGAGGGGAGGGTGATTCAAGATGGCTGAGCAAGTGATTGCCATACTAAGTTAGGCTGCTCTGGGATATGAAAGAATGAAGGAAGGATTGCGGTTGCAGAAGTCTGACAAAAGAATTCTGCCAAGAAGCTTAAGAGAGCAGTGGTGCCTCAGTGGGACAAAAGAGGAGAGCTAGAAACACCACCAACTTAGGGCAGGATAAGCCACCCTGCACACAGGTGGGCTTGCTCGCCGTTTTGCCTGAGAACTCCACAGTCATCCATTGACTTGGAGTGCATGCTGGAGAGCTGGCTGCGGTCTAAACACTGCTGGGATGGAGCAGGGAAACCCCATGGCTTTCCTTCCACCACCTCCTCTTCTGCTCACATCCGCAGCCACACAGGACAGTGAAAAGCCGACCAGTGCACTTCAGTTCTGCTCCTATCAGCGTCTTATTCAGAGTCAGGGCAGTGTGCCAGGGCAAAGCGCAGTTCCCTTGCATCCTAGAATGGTGGGTGTTTTTTGAGCATTAGTCCCACAGCTTAGCTCACACGTTTTACTTGAAATGGAAGATTCTCTTAGCTTCTACAGGCAAACAACAGAGGAAACCAATAACAAATTCCCTCTGCCCCATCTGCCGAGATCTGGGCACTGACCGCGCTGTGCCTGTGACATCAGGGCTGTAGCAGTTCATTGTGCATTTATTGGTGCTCCTGATATCTGTCCAGAGAACCCAAGGAAAAGCTTAACTGAATTTTGCCTTTCTAGGCTCACACCTTATAGAGTAGAATGTCTGGTATACCTTGTGGTCTCATGGGACTGGACTAGATTTCAGTTCACATCCTCTTACCCAGGGAATGGAGCTGTTGATATTACTGGCTACGGCTTCTGTTGGATTATTCTAGCAACACTAGAGGAAGTCCTAAGGCAATACCAGTTGGTGCCACAAGCTCTGGCATCATTCAGGCTTGCCTATAGGACAAGGGGGCAGATAAACTTTCCTCCCACAGAACCGCAAACATTCACCAATGAGACCAACACCAAACTCTGTGGGCCAGGGATATAAAGCCAGGGAAGCCCTTGCTCATTTCCAAGCCATACTTTTCTAAGTTTGCTCTTACTGAAGTATTTACTAATGAGGCAGGTGCTTGGCACTGTGGTCAAGGTTGCCTCTGGGATGTCTTCCACTCCTACCAGAATACCTGGGTTAGAACCCTAACGGTGCGGCTTCCCATTTACCTTCCTGTTAATGTGCAACCAGGGAGGTAGTAGTGATTGTTCAAATAGTACTTTTCCTGCTACTCAAGTGGGAGAAATGGATTGAAATCTGCCCTCTCAGTTTTGGTCTGACCCAGCTTTTGCTGATTTGTTTTAGAGACTGAAGCAGAAAAGAAAAATCTTTCTCCGCACGTCTCTCTGTGTGTGTCTCTGTCTCCTTACTTTGCAAGTCATTTAAATTTTTGCATCCTATATTTTCATCTGATAACCGAAGCCCAAGGAGGTTAAGTGACTAACCTAAAGTTATGCAAGAGATAAGCAACAAACTTGGCATGTAGCCTACTTGTTATCTTTGCAGTTTACTGATTACATATGATTGTAAAGAAAGACCATTTTCTTAGGACAGAAGATATTAAACAGGAAATTAATCTTGGTGATAGTTGGATATGTTCATAGGTTGGGCAGATTGTAAATAAGGTCAAGGCGAAGGCTCCAGGGATGCTTCGGGCTCTGACTGGGAGCTCGGGGCTCTAATTAGCTGGCAATCTGCTTTTACATCGGAAGCAGAACAAAGTTTAAAAGCAAGGTTTCTTTTTGCAGAGTTGTTAAAAATATCTCTATTTTTTCCCTTGCCTTGGAAAACATTTCCTGAATTGGAAATAATGCTACAGCTGAAATAGCTGCAAGCAAGTTAGAAAATGGCTATTATGTGAACATCTTTGTAGAAGAAGGTGGTTGAGGCACCAGGGGCTTGGAGGAAACTGAAGCCACAACTCTACTGGTGTATAGACCACGGTCCTTAAGCATCTAACCTGATTCCTTCAGCCCTTACAAACAAGAGACCTTGTGCTGCAGAATAACCTAAAATCTGTTCATTACACCAATTATGAGGTGTAAATATCATTCACACCTCTCTGTTCCTCTTCCAGGCTGCAAAGAACGTAGCCAAAGAGCAGGCAGAAAATCCAAAAAAGGACATTTTGTAAGAGGCAAATATTGGATCCAGTTAATTTATACAATTTGTTTTGCTGTTGCATAAAAAAGCGTATTTATTTATTTGTTTATAGGCACACCGGGGGGTGGCTTGACAAATATAGCTACCCGCCTGCTGAGCATGTTCATATTTCAATAAGCGAAAGAGAACAACAGAACAGCTAAATAAAGCTTAAAATAAAATATAAATTTAAACAATATGTGACTGCAATGTCCATGCCAACAGTGGGATTGAAATCCATCACTAATTCATTCTTTGGATGATAGAGGATCATAAGCTTCAAAAACAAAAATCACTTAAAGAAAGTATTGACCTCATCCATGGAAGTATTGAAATTAGTAATGTAACTCTAAGTGTGCTTAGAACTTCTGTGGTGATACCCAACCTTGTGATTTATTTTATTTCATTGATTATTTAGATCTTGCTGAGAATATTATCATAAACACAATTCAAAGTTATAGTGACTACCTGGTCTGCCCACATCAACTATGCCACGTAGAGGTGCATAAGTAGATATTTGATTTGTGTGTGCTCTCTGCTAAACTAGCCAACAGCAAATGAAGGGACATATGTAAATAAAGAAATTCCCTTCTTTCCTCCTGAAAAAGTTTTGCCAGTGTTTGGGGTGGAGAGATAATAGTTTTTATTCATGGTCAGGAAACAGCATTCCTGAATGGATCTCCATTTATGCAGAAGCATGAAAGATGGGTTGGGCTTTTAATGGTAACCATGAGAATTGGTCAGATGGAAGCTGCTGAGATAATGTTCTCAAAGGAAATGTAACAGGCAGGTTGGTGTTTGGCAAGGTCAGGTGGAGTCCATGGCAAAGTGATGATGTCTTTATTGCAGAGTTGTCAATAGAGGTTATGAAATCGAACAAGTTCCCGAGTGCCTGAGAGGGATAATTCAGGAGTTATCATGCCTTTTTGTTTTGAGGATTAATGGGCTTTTGAGTCAGTTTCTGATTTAGGAAGTCTGGAGATAATCCTGACAATTTGTTTTCCACCAAGCTTCTGCGGGATGCTGGTGCTGTTGGCTAGGAGACTCTAACTTTCAGAGCCACCATTTTAACTTCACTGCATTTATGCTAGGTTGAATGTGGGGAATAAAAGAGAAAATAGGAAAAAGAAAAGCTTCTAGATTTCTGATTTTAATTATGTTGTGATTTATTGGAATTGTAGGAACAAAAATTTTAGAAAAAGGTTCCCAAGTCCTTGAGTTTGAGGTTCATGTAAGTCTAGCAAGAAAAATACGTTGAAAAGACCGATGCGTGTACATGCTGGAATCCGAAGAGTGCTCTGAAATAGAGATACTATTCATGCAGTGTTTAGCAGATGGAGAACAAGTTTGCTGGACAGGAGAAAACATGGAGTGAGAAAATGAACAGGAGTGCCTCGGATTCCTAGATGCAAAGCATTTCACAGGAGTAAGAATGCCGAGACCTGAGAATTGTCTAATTGGGTCTGGTGCTCAGACCGTCATTACAGCTGCTTGCAAGGCTTCTTGTGTCAGAATTATGGGGACTGACGGTTTAATTGTGGGGACTTAAGGAGTAAAAGGGAGGTTGTGAATGTACAAACTTTAAAGAAGAGGAATACACAGTCATTCACCCCTGATATCTTCATTAAAGAAGAAAAACTTTTTAAATGTTATTAGGTAAAATATTCATGCATATGGTATAACAAGGTAGCTGAAAAAGTGTTTAGTGAAATGTTTTACTCTTGATTTTTCTTTATAGATTTTTAATCTGTCCTGTCCAGATCTAGTAAGTAACCTGCTTTGCTACTTATTGTATATTTTCTAGTAACAGGAAATAGTTTTCCTATGTAAAATGTAACATCTTTTTCATGCAAGTGTCTTCAGCCTATTTTTTTTTAAATTATAGAAATAGAAACATAGGGGTTGACATGAAAGCTCAACTGGCTAATCTTCCATGTTCAAGCAGCAGCATCCCATATTGGTTCTTGTTCATGTTCCAGCTGCTCTGCTTCCCATCTGTCTTTCTGCTTGTGACTTGTCCAAGCCAAAGAGAACGCCTCAAAGCCTTACGACCCTATACCCACATGAAAGAGCTGGTAGAAGGTCCCGTCTGCCGGGCTTTGGATTGGTTCAGCTTCCCCTGTTGTGGTCATTTGGGGAATGCACAAGTGTAGGAAAATGTTTCTCTATCTGCCTCTCCTTCTTTGTATAAATCTGCCTTTCCAACAAAAGTAAATAAATCTTTAAAAATAAAATCAAGAAAAGAAACACAGTTGTTTGCATTTGCATTCATATGGTGTCTAAGTGACACCTAATAGTGTCACATACGGGAAAGGTTTTACTCATCTGCTGCCTGAATTTCTTTCACATCTCACTTTCATTTTTCTTGTTTCTATATATCCAGCTCACACACACACACACACACACACACACACACACACACACACACACACGCAATTCTTGATCCCAAAGTCACTTGGAAAATACCAGCTGGAACTCTATTTTTTTTTTCTGATTTCAGGGTATGTCCAATTCCAAAACAATAGCTATTCCATTTTATGAATATCTGGAACCACTTTAGTTGAGCTTTTATATGGGAAATGCATCTTTATCTGCTCACTTATGCATTGCCATTGACCCAGGGACAAGTGAATCAAAAACTTCAAGTGTTATGTGCTTGTTCTATGTCTCTCCCTTGCTTACTGCATCTGCTTTCCGATCACATGACATTGAAAAAAGCTCCTGGAAACTTTTGCTGACACCTTCATTACATCATGACCAGTGAGGCATGAGAGAAGATTAATTCGCTTCCCCTTTGTAACTACACAGTTAATAGGTCTGCAGGTTGAGCAGATTTGAGTCCTGGATCTGTTCCTGCACCAGCCACTCTAACAGGAAGTGAAAGCCTTTGCTAACCTCACTCGTATCATGCTTCCAGGACTTTGGTACGGGCAGGGTGTACTTACAAACCTTTCAAAAAATCCAGACTGGACAATGTATGGTATCTACAAGGAAGAGGACAGCTATTGCTTGTTCCCAAAGGAGAAGGAATTAAACAAAATAGCAATAATAACATTAATTTTTAAAATAAGTAAATAGAATAGGACCTTATGTTCCTTAGCTTCTCTTTCTCAAAGTCATAACACTCTCCAGAGTTTGTGTTATGGTTTTCAAAGTTTGATTAAAACAGAAGCTTCTTACTCCAGTAGGGTAAATGTTATATCATTGTTCTTAGCTGATTCTCATTCCTTGAAAGGCTGACTATAGAAGAAACTAGAAGGCCCTAGTTTCTTATCATAGATATAAAAACACATTGTTTTAAGGGTAAATTCTTGAATGTCACATTATTGCCTTCAGTGGGGGTTTAGGAATAAGGAAGTTCAGAAAGATAGAAGATTGTGGAATTATTCTCATGTCTTTGTTTTTTTTTTATGATTTATTCATTTTATTTGAAAGGCAGTGTTTTGGAGGGAAGGATAGTGAGTGAGAGAGCTTCCGTCTTCTGCTTCACTCCCTGGTTGGCCACCACTTCTGAGGTCATGCCAGGAGAGAGCCAGGGGCCTGGACTCCAGGCACGTCTGCTGTGTGGATGGCATTGGCCCAAGTACCTGGGCTAGCTGCTGTTTCTCCAGACACATTAGCAGGGTGTTGGATCAGAAGTGAAACAGCTCAGGCTCAAATTAGCTTTCATGAGTGAATCTGGAATTACAAACACTGCTCTACTCTCTGTTAAAACAAACAAACAAACAAAAACTCAATATTTTGTTTAACCTGTAGACTTTTCCTTGATCCAAATTTGCAGAAAAAATACCTAACATTTATTATTATTGTTGTTGTTGTTGTTGTTGTTATTTACCTTTTAAAGCCTTTAGTTTCACAAAACCATGGAAGATAAGATGGGTATATAGACCATTCTCTTCACCTTGGCTTCTGAGACAAATTATTTTGTATTGCTGGCATGTGATATTGCTTTCAGGGTCAGACAAAAAAAAAAAAAAGAAGAAGAACATGTCCTGTAACAATGTCCATTTGGGAGTGTTTTCACTGTTATAATTTCCTTCTGGTTCTCACCTTAAATCTGCTTGCCTACGGGGCCTCTGCATTGTCTAGAATTGATTCACAATGTCTTACCGCTTAGCTATGTGAGAACTCATAAGGAGAGAGAGAAAGCCAGGCATGAAATATGCGTGCAGCTGAAAGGCTCCATTGACCTGCTGCTTTATGGCAGGAAATATGCAGTTCTCTTGCTACTGAGCTCTCTGTTCAAGCTGTGCCTCCCATTCAGCAATGTTCAGTGTCAAGCAGGAGCCCCAAATTTACACTAACTATATCCATTAGAGTTGGAGTGTGGCTGTGGGAACAATGAGAGGGATTTTTTTTTCTTTCTCCAACAAGACATTGTTTTATAAAGAACTGTCTCATTCACTTGTATCCTATGTCTTCAGGGCATGGCTGTCTATAATGACACTGTCATTTCCTGCCCATTTGTACTTTTTCACTTCAAGTGTAAGTTACAAATAAAAAATTCTATGTATTTAAGACATAACTTATTATTTTGATATGGGAGGAATCTTCAGAAAGTAAGAAAAACTATATGTGGATGCCAAAAATCCTTGCAAAAAATAGACATCTTTTAAAAAATATTTGCCTATGTATTTTATTTTCTTTGAGATATGGCGGGAGTTCCCATCCTGTGGTTCACTCTGCATAGAAACAGCTGAGACTGGGCCATGACAAAGTCACACACTGGAGCTGAGTGTCTTCCTACATCTTCCAGGCAGGTGATATGGACCAACCTTCTTGAACCATCACTCACAGCCTCCCAGGGTGCATACCAGTAGAAACCTAAGATCAGTAGCAGAGATGAGATTCAATCCTGGGGACTTTGACATGGGGTGCAGGCTTCCAACATGTATCCTGACTGTTGAGCCAAACACCCACCGCAATAAAACTTGTAATTTATCTTTTCCATGAATTTTCAAAGACCCCTCTTATGTATGACATGATTTTCCTGCCTTTTTAACATTTTTGAACCTTTTTGAAATTTTTAAAGTGTTCCTAGCACTGTCTATGCATTACAAATATCTGTCCACACTACGTCATGTATTTATTTCTGTCCATTTTCAAGATTCCAGCTTGTAAATTTTGTTTTAAGATTTTATTTAAAACTTTGCTATACTCATCTGCATGTCAGTGATATTCTGCATTTTATTTAAAGATGAGTATTTTAATCTGAATGGAGTTCAACTTTTTTCTTCATGAGTCCCTTTTGCTTGTGCCACTGAACAGCCATGTTGAGTTAACTCATGCGTTGAGCTCGCAGACACACATCAACGGATGTGTGCTTCCCTTTGAGCCACTGAGCCATTTGTCTGTTCTTGCGCTAATGTCGGAGTTTTATTCCTTGGGTCCAGTAGTTTATCTCCGTAGTTTGTTAGGGAAGCCTCCTCGCATTATTTGTACTTTAGTACTTGTCTTAAAACAGTAGTAGGCTTTTACTTTTTAAAAAAAAAAATTAAATATATTTTTCAAAACATCCAGCTGCAAATAAGGGTGATACAGCTTTGAATTAACATGATAATCAGAGAGAATTGACTTTTTTGTAATATTGAGTTGTGTTATTGTGGAAAATTAAATTCTTCCTTATTTATTTAGACCACATTTATATCCCTAGTTTTGAAATTCTCTTCATATATTGATTAAATACTGTTTTAAATTTAATTTCTCTGTATGTGTATTAAAAGCTGTAATGTTAGGTCTGTGTTCCTTTGTGGGGCTGTGGCTTGTCAGTTTTGGCATAGCTTTTTCTTGTTATTTAGTTATTTTTCCTTCCTGATGTCCTCTATATCCCAAATAGTCATAAAAAAAACATAATTATACAACCATATATGTCTAAAGAAATGCTCTCATTTCAATTTTGTAGTTATTTCCTGAGCATTGGAAACTACCGTTGATTTTCAAAAGAGATTTAGTCATTTATTAAGACGTACTCTGTGGTCTAACACATGGGCTGTTTTTTCTAAGTCATTTATGTTGTGATTCTTGTGAGTGTGACACTATGTATAAGTGAGTTATTTAAGATACCCACCTGCCACATTACTAAACAATGAGCATCACCTTAGCCAGCCAGCCAAAAGGCTAATGGTAGGGAGGGGAGAGAATGAGATGAGTCAGGCAGCTGGGTATCCTCCATGGATGGGAATCCGAGTGGCATACAGAAAGGTGTCATAACTCTCCCATGATTACGAACATCAGCAGGGCTCATAGGAGGAGGAGAGACGAATTTTTATATCCAACCCTGTGAATGTTTAAGGCCTGTAACTTTCTTTAACTTTTTTTTTTACTAAAATTCAATGATGCACAGTAATGGTGGTGATTGTTACTGATTCATTAGTCATTTTTATTTAATATTCATGACAGTACTTTTTTCCTTGCCTAGTCTTTCCCAGATCACATGACTTGAAGTATTAGATTCTCCTAAAGGGACCGTGACCTGTAAACAGCAACCTCTACAACATTAACTGGATTGGTTAATCCTACTTTCATTTACTAGAATACTTATGTCAGCATGTCACCCATATGTCATCTCTCTCTCTTTTTTTAAAGATTTATTTAGTTTTATTGGAAAGGTAGATATACATATAGGAGGAGAGACAGAGAGGAAGATCTTCTGTCCCATGATTCACTTCCCAAGTGACCACAATGGCCGGAGCTGTGCCAATCCAAAGCCAGAAGCCAGGAACGTCTTCCAGGTCCCAAGGCTTTGGGCTGTCCTCAATTGCTTTCCCAGGCCACAAGCAGGGAGCCGGATGGGAAGCAGGACCGCTGGGATTAGACCGACAGTGATCTGGGATCCTGATAGGTTCAAGATGAGGACTTAGAACAGTCTCCTCCCTCTGCCCATTGCTTAGATTAGCAGTCAGAATCTTACTGTGGTAGAGTTCCTTTCTTCTCCACAAGGAAAAGGAGTTTATGTAATTATATTAAGGGTCTTCATAAGTGCAGTAGTAGTCACTATTTGAAAACTAGATTCAATTTGTGTAGATTAGATTATAGCTCCTTATTCAGTGCTAAAACCAATATTCTATCCCACCATCTTCTGTACAACTTAATAAAGTGCCCATCCTCTCGAGGTGGTGCCTGTGGGTCATGGACGTGGGCATTTTCTCACATACATCTTTAAATGCTAAATGATGAGAAGCTGTGATCTGAGTATAATTTTGAAGAATAGGCTAATTTGTTGCATCCAAAAATTGAGTTTGCAGTGGAATGACTTGGGCTAGCATGGAACCAGTTTTCTGTGAATTATACTGGGTTTTGTTGTTGAAATGAAAGACTTTCTGCTCCCTCATAATGGGTACACTAGGTCTTGTAATTCCTACAGGTTATGTTTTGTGTAGTATTGCTTGCCCCATTTCTGAGGCACTTTTAATGCCTGTGAGAAAAAAAAGGAAGAAAGTAAGAAAGTTATTTCATCTTTTTCTCCAACAACTAGCTTTTTATCTCTGTAGCAAGTTTAGCTTTTGTATTTATTTTTTACTGAAAGAAATCATGATAATTTGAATTCTGAATTCCTAGAATTGAACTTAAAAAAAACAATTGGGTTTTGGAGTTTCTAGCAGTAGAATCAACTGGGAGGACCCAATTTCATCCAATTTCTAGCTTGATTTCATCCAGCAAGACATACTTAAGCATAAAGACCTGAAAGTGGTAGGTGTTGTATTGAAATAGCATCACACTTAGGGTGCAATGAGGCATAAAGTAATCCTGAATGCCTTACATTCCCTAACACGATATTATTCCAGCATGACACACAATCTAAAGCTTTTGCAATTACAGCTGTGACCCCAAATTAGATTTAAAACAGATATATATATATATATATATATATATATATATATACACACACACATGCACATTTTAAAACTTTCCCTTCATGTGTCTCCTAACAGTTGAAAACTGCAAATTTTGGTGACTTCTTAAAATAAATCTTCTCATACAGAATGTCATTTTTCCCTATAATTGACTTCTCTGGACAAAGGAAGTAGGCAAAGTGGATGTATGAATGTAGGGAATAGAGCTGAGGGACTGGCTTTCTATTCTGGTGCAGCTTCACTCTTAAACTGAAACAATTAAATTGTTTTATTATTGATTGAGTTAATTTATAAATAAGATTTCATGCATAATTTATTAGTTAAATTATGTAACTGATAAGTACATACACATATCTATGTATACAAATTAGAAGCATGACTTGGATAAGATTTTTCAGCTAGGATAACCTAGAGATGCATGAACTGGTGCAGACTTGCTGTTTTCCTCGAGTCACGAGTAAGTCCCGCGTAGGCAGTGACTGAGTGAGTGAGCTCCGAGTGGCAGCGGGGCATGGTCCCTGGGTTCCTAGAGGCATTTCTTTGCCCTCAGTCAGCACTGTAGATCAATGGGAGCATCAGAAGAAGGGCAAGGCTCCCTGTGTTCCATTTCAGCAGCCCCAGAGTCCTGGGCCACAGGTGGTTCTGGTTGCCGTCTATCATCGAAGCAGGCTGCCTGATGATCCTTTCATCTGGGCCGTGTGTCCCACTGCTTCTTGCCTCCCTTAGAAGATTATATAATCACTTATCTTTTTCTATTTTTAAAGCAGATTAATTTGATTTAGTAGGAAGGGGACCAGGGAGAAAAGAAAGGAGTAGTGGGAGAAAGCCAATATTATTTCTTTCAAAGCAGTTTGGTATAGAGTCATTTTAATAGTTCTAGAAAATTAGAATTGGAAGAAGAAAATCAATTGTGATGCTCTATTCTAGTTCGGAAGGGAACATAACTCCATGCTGGCACTGACTTCCTAGTGCTAGATAATTAGTACTGCTTTGTTCCCATTGGGAGAGGCGGGGGACTCATTGGTCTCTTGCATCTACTATGATTATTAGCAATGTTGTGAATGCCAAGAATTCTCTCGGGAGTGCAATACGTTCACAGAATACACCCGTCATGGTGTAGAGGGTAGGCAGCACATCTGGCTCCTGCAGTTGTTGGGGAAGGTGCCTGCACCAACAGTGACACCCTCAATATCCTAACTCTTGGCAGGAATCAGTTAACTTTGTCATCTTCCGTCAGGAAATTTTGGAAGGTTCCCCCCCCCCCCAAATAGTATTCTGGAATGGTAAAATAAATGCAGTCTGTAGCTTTCGTTTTTAATACATCCTAAACTTTTAGAAAACTTTTGATTTTTAGTAATTCATTTTCTAACTATGTTATCTAATTTTCGGGACAACAATTAAATTCAAGCAGCCAAGAATGTAAAGACAACATTTATGGAGTGTACAGAAAATTTAATTAGGGTAGGAAGAAAACATTATGAGGAGAGAGAAAAGAGAAGCAAAGACTACAGAAAAGAACACTGGAAAAAATTATATTGTTAAGGTTGATCTAAATAGCTTGAAAAGAAGAGCAAGAATTCTGGGGTCATGGAAATAACTCAATGGCTGCAGGAATGGCTGTGCTTCTTGAAATGGACAGAGGAGAAAACAAAAATACACACAATGTCTTGAAATATGTAGCTGTTAGGAAGGCACAGAAGAGAAGACAGAATGTATAAAATGCTGTAGGAAGCTAAAGTTAAAAATTTGAAGAAGAAGCAATCAAAAATCGCAAAAGGGTTAAACAGGTAGGGAGAGTTTATTCTAGACTGTTACAACAGTCAAAAGCGTTGTAATAGGGTTGTTGCAAGGTTATTGTTTAAACAATGAGAGAGTTTGTCAACCATGGAATGAGCTAATGAGAAAAGTCCTAAAGGATTTGGGAAGAGTTGTGGTCAATCGATTAGTTCATGTGGATTTGCTAATCGTTGCTTATGAGGTAAGGCTCCTTAATCTTCATCAGGACTAGGAGTTAGGGTTACGATCTTTCTCATTGATTATGTATCAAAGGAGTGTATCCCCAAAAAATGTCCTTGCACAGGCCTAGTGCGGTAGCCTCGCGGCTAAATCCTCACCTTGTACCAAGTCCCATTTGGGTGTCACTTTGTGTGCCAGATGCTTCACTTCTCATCCAGCTCCCTGCTTGTGGCCTGGAAGGGAAGTGGAGGATGGCCCAAGGCCTTAGGACCCTGTACCTGCATGGGAGACCCAGAAGAAACTCCTGGCTCCTGGCTTTAGATAAGCTGAGTTCTGGCCATTTTGGCCACTTGGAGAGTGAACCAGAAGATGGGAGATCTTTGTCTCTCTCCTTCTCTCTGTAAATCTGATTTTCCAATTAAAAAAATAAATAAATCTTTTAAATAAAATGCCCTTGCCCAAGTCATTTGTGGGTGCTAACACTGATAAGAAGCTGAGAGAATACATAATCACAAAAGTTAAAGAAAAGTATTTATAAGGGCAAATTTTCTATGCAAAGGCGATCAGGGACTGATTGTCAAGAAAGCAGACCTTGTCAGGGTGAAGGAAATCATAGCCCACTAGCCTGCCTGGTCCAATAATACCAAAACTCTAAAGATAGGTCAATAGACTAGATCTGATTTAATTGTATGAAAAAAAAGTTCTATGAAAGTGTTCCACTGAGTCATTGTACAAATTTAGAGGATTTCCATGTAGAAAACACTTGAAACACTGTGTGTTGCAGACATGTTACTCATGTTCATTTGTGCCATTTCTATTAATTATGTAAGTAGACAAAAATATGTGACAGTAAGTAGCCAATCCCAACGAATTATTGACTGGTTACTAGCCCTAAACATGGAGTGAATAAACATGGTATTAATATGGTTCAAGTCATTGGTTGGGAGGTATGATTATTAGGTAGAATTGAATCTGAGGTGAATGTCCACTGTCAATGGAATGTTTTCCATTAAGGGATATTTACTGCAAGACCATAAAAAGCATGGCTCTGTGTCTTTCCAAGGAGTGCAAAAGAAAATGGTAGTTACAATACAATCCTGAGTTTTCAATAGGAGTGATGGGAAAATGAGCAATGTGTCAGTCTACTAGAAAATGGGAAACTGATGGGCCTGGGATTTTCCTGGGGCTTTGGGTCTATGTTATGCCATCTGGGAATAGAGTTATATATAAAAAATTCATAGTACTCTCAGCAGTTTAAGAGACAGAAGGCAAGCTTCAGCCTTATCTCCCCTGCAATCAACCTGGGATAGTACATCATGAACAAGTATTTGGTTAGTGGCCAGTTCATCCTTCGGCCGAGGAGAAGGTTCATTCACTGACATGTTCTGGAGTAATCAAGCTTGTGCATTACCCATGATTTTAAGAGAAAATTTTTACTTTATTTTAATGGGCTGCAGTTATCCAGTTTATTTTTATTTTCTTTCTTTGAACATAGCTATTTGCTTTCCCTTGTCAATATGTAAAATATCATCCTGAAGATATTGCCTCTATAAATAAGTATGTGACAGATGATACGGTTTATTGTTCACATTCGAAACAAATAGCAGAATTCATAAATATAATTATCATCAAATCTCATTTTTTTGGAAGAGATAGTATTGTGTTATACTGCATAAGATTCTGCTGGAAATATTTGCTTAGATGTCAAAGTAGGCTTATGAAATACACTGATCAGTTTGATGTTTTGATCATAGCACCCTTAATACATAGTAGGCACCATTTACAAAAAGACAACTCTACTGAACTATCTTCATAAGTAGTTTATAACTCATGTATTTTAGCTTGATCATTACTAGAGGCCATTTTTATTTAACTGAAACTAGAAGTGATTTTATTTTGTTTGTTAACCATACTGCTATTCTAACTTGATAAAAGAGAGAAGTTCAAAGCTCCTTCTCTTCAAACATTGTACGATGTGAATAACCAACGTATCTGACAAACTAGATGGAAATTTCACACTTTAGAGTTCACTGCATGTGCCAAGATTAAGTATCACAGCTTAAATAATATTAGCCTATATTTCTGCCTCTGGAAAAAAAATATAAGAAATTTTCTATCTTCTAAAAGCTAGAAATTCAGCTCGTCTATTTGTGTGCTTAACTGGCTTGTAAAAACAGCTTCTAATTATTCTCTCCTGCAAGAACTTGGGCCACCTCCCTCTGGAATGCCTTGTGAGTCACAAGGAGCTCAATGACTCTGTCTAAAGTAACAGAAGCCATGGTAGCTAATGTCCACAAAATTAATTATGCTGGGGATGACTAACAGCACTATCATAAACACACACATTAAACCTGCCTTTGGTTAAAGAAGCATCAAACCTAATGCAATTATTTGGTAAGTGTGCACACACACACACACACACACACACACGCAATGACTCCTACGGTCTCGGGCAGGGCGACTGTGGATGATAAGCATGCCTTTCCTGCTGTGGTGTTTCCCCGTTTGCACTGGTGTGGGGCGCTTGTGCAGGAGGCATGTCAGTAGAAAAGAGGTCACGACACATTCATGACACAAACGATGTGATGCATGGCACTGTGTGTCACTTCAGTGCTGCTTTTCAAGCTGGTTGATGCAAGCCATGTGAGACGGGCTGGGATTGATATTACCTACATTTACATCTGTCTTTCCAACTGTGGGGGATTGATGTACACCCCCAACCCGAATAACTTTTCTTCATCTCATATGAATGACATCGGAAAACAACGTTGGAATCATAGAAGTTATTTATTCCAAAAGGGAAAAGAGCAAGCATTTCCATGAAACAAAGTTTATCCTTGCTCAGTTCTCACAGCAATATCACAAGGGTGTTAGCTGGAGTCATCTTAGCCGTGTACAATAATAAATCATCTGCTTTTATGTGGGATCTGTTTGAAATCTAAATCCCTTGTTTTGGATTCAGTGGTGACCCATTGGCAAGATTGCGTGTTCAGTTTGTTGCAGTTCTGTGACATGTTCATTGGACTTCGATCCATAAAGTGGCTTTCTTCTCAATTACTTGAACAATTAAGCAGGAAACACTTGTTACATGGTTGTTTGGACTGGATTTTCAGTTGCCCATCTCTCACACTGGAGTGTGTAGGTGCAAGTCCCAGCTCTACTCTGGATTCCAGCTACTTGGTAATAGTCATAGGTAGTGACCTAAGTAGTTGTAGTGCTGCCATCCATATGGGGAGCTGGATTAGGGTTTCTCTAACCTTCCCAAGACTTTATCTATCACTGAAACACATCAAGTCAAGGGTACATTGTGCCATGTAATATTCCATCTAGTGCTTTAGGACATTAGAGCTGAAGCAGAAATATTCTTCAAATAAGGATGAACAGTTCTGAGATAAAGTAAAAACTGCAGACCAGGGAAAGTGGTAAGGCAAGCCCAAATGTAGAGATTGCACTCTACAGAAATCATTGTATGCCTTTTAAAAAGACTTCCTATGTCTCTGTCTTAGATGAAAAAGAATTTCAACAGTAACTATTCCACAAAGTGACATTTTGTCTCCCAATTAAGAAGAGACAGTGTCCATCATAATTAAAAGACTCATTCAGCCTTTTGTGGCAGTTGTCTATCTTTTCTCCCACCAGAATGCATGTTTGGTAGGCCTGTTACACTGCAGTGGGGCTGAATAGGGAGAAGGGCTAATGGCTTTGGAATCACAGTCTAACTTTAATCAGGATAGGATGTTTTGAGGCTCATTGAAAATGTGTATTTGTTTGCATCAGCTTTGTTCCCTTTTATCTTGGGGGGATTCTTTGATGTTTAGATATTCAAAGTTAAGATATGAGGTAGATGAAAGTCCGAGAAAATTATAGGAGACAAAAGAAATGTATTTCCTTGGAACCAAAAGTGCCGGGCAACACTTCCTGTAGGATCAGGCACCAGCAAAGTCCATCACTTACTTCCTCCAACTGTTGTTCTTCACACATCCATTGGAAGAAATAACCAGCTTAAAGTTAACCAAGCAGAGACACATGACTGCCTGTAGACTCTGGGTTTATAAACCCTCCTGGACTAGCAGCACGTGAAGGCCTCTGAAGAAAACTATTGGATCATCAGATCACAATTTGCTTTCTTTTTAAAGACTTACTTATGTGGAAGAGTTATAGAAAGATCTTCCTCCTATTAGTTTACTGCTCAAATGACCACCATGGCTATGAATGGGCCAGGCTGAAGTCAGGACCAGAACTCTTCTCAGGGTTCCCATGTGTGAAAATGCCAGGAGTATCCAGAAAACATCAGTAGGGAGCTGGATCAGAATTGAAGCAGCTGAGAATGGAGCTGCTGCTTACACGGGATGACTGTGATGCAAGCAACAGTTTTGCACCTTGTACCACAGCACTGGTTCCAGAACTCAGTTTTCAAAGTTGTGGATCAAGAGTATATTTTCATTTTAATGTGAAATTTTAATTATGTGTTGACTTCCAATCTAACTTTCCACATCAGAAGAATGGGAAAAATGCATTTATTTTGTTCAAGAAAAATACAAGCTACTAATTTTGATGTGCAAAAATGTTAAAAAAAAAATATGGTAGCTGTAGTCAATAGGAATTAGTAAGAGTGCATTTGATTAATCAGTTATTGTGAGTGCTGATATATTGTGCTGAACTGAAGAAGTCAGCAAATCAATATAAAATTTAATTTTCTAAAGCAGTTTCTTATCCTTTCAGCCTTAGTTTTCTAGATATTAACTAAACTTAGTTCTATTGTCCAAGGTAAATATTTAACATTGAGATCAACTGCTAATTTTATTTTTTAATTTATTTATTAACTTATGCTTAATTGTAAAACCAAAGCAAAAGTTTTTCTCACTTGAAGAGAGTAATTAAGAGAAAGAGAGAGATAAAGATTTTACAGGCACTGGTTCATTTCCTAAATTTCAGAAGCAGCCAGAAATCAATCAGAACAAAGCCAGGAATCTGGAATTTTTGTCTGGGGCCCCCAAACAAGAGGCAGGGGCTTAATGATAGGAGTCCTTGTTACCTCCTCGGGATTGCACTAGAAGCTGTACCTGGGACATGAATCATGTGCTCCAACATGGGACATGGATATTCCAAGAAGTGGTCTAACCTGTGCTTGCTAAACGTTGGTTTTGTATAGAACTGGATCTGAAGGCTGTGTAAGGATGTGAGTTTTGAATTCCTAATGATTGATTTGAAACTCCACTCTGCTACTTACTAGGTTGGAAAATTTCAATGATTCAAATTCTTAATGATGTAAAATAGCAAATAATAGAAATATTTGCTTCAAAATATGGAGAGATTGAATGAATTAATATATGCAAATCACTTCCAGTTGCATGGAACACTGAAAATGTTAACTTATATAGTGCCTTAGTAGCCTAAGGCTGGCCTTGCCTTTGTCCCTGTTCTTGAGTAGGTGACTTTTGTACTGTATATGAGGAATATTAGGGCTTATACTATAAGGCAACGGAGGAACAAGCATGATGTTCATTTAAATAATATAAGGGCAAATTAATCTCACATACTGTTGAGACACATCTAATGATTAGTTCCCCAGGCTGATCCATCATCGGTAGTTGGTAGCCAGCTTGTTTCCTTACCCTAGAGTAAAGCTGAAGGCACTTCTTTCTTTAACAAACTAGACATTAATTAAGGTAAGCAGGGGACTAGAATGTATAATTGCTATTGTAGTGTATAAAAAATGCTACAAATAGCGATGTGTTATAAAGAAAAAAATTGCGACTCATCTTCCTAAAAGATAAAATAGAATATCTCTTGTTGAAGGAAGGTACTGAAATATGTAGAAGGGGAAGAAAAAGTGAAACTATTCTTCCTTTGCATGTATTAGTGCACAGACCAGAGGAGAGTTTAGATGATCCTTCCCATATAATAACAGTCAGAAGCATGAAATGTGATACCTTGATTTCTCCCAGAATTATAAGAAATTCCATTATATGTTTATGTCTTTTCCAGGGATTTCCCTTAGCATTGTCCCTTTCTCTAATATTTTAATCTTTTTCAATATCCATATTTATTTGCCATGTCTCACATCTTTATCAGCCTTGACTGCTCCCTCAAGTCTTAGACCCAGTGGGTTAGCAGCCATCTCCCTGACACTGTAATGCTCTGACCTCCTGCACAGCTCTGTAGGGGAGAGGAGTATGCTTAAGAGCTCCGTCTTTAGAATTCAGTGATTTGTTGCACAGCCTCAATTCTACCGCGTGATCTCAGGAGTGTTTCTCACTTATAAAGATGCCAGTACTACACATCTTGGAGGTTATTGTGGGTTTTGCAAGGGGCATGACACTGAGATTGACAGAGAAAGCTCTGTTTATTCTTGTGGCTGGGACTGCTTGCATTGCTATGCTCAGTATCTTTTATAACCTATTATCCTGGACTCTATTGTCACATCAATCTTTGGACTCCATGCAACTTGTTAAATTACTCTCTTTCCTCCAACAACTTTGCTACAGTACATACTCTATTTGGTCTCAGTTTCTCTAGTCTAGTATTATTTGACTTCTGTGCTCTGACTTCAGGCACTGGGTATTCAGTTTTCTAAACATACTGGGTTCCCTTCTGCTTTTGATATGCAAAAGCATGTCAAAATTTACTTGGATGTATTTTAATCATTAGCATGTGACAGTGCAGTTTAATTATTTTTCTCATTATTGTTTATTTGAGATAAAGAGTGTCAGCAAGAGACAGATCAACACAGCAAGTTTCTATGTATTGGTTCACTCCCCTAAACTCGCACTAGCCAAGATGGGACTGGGCCCAAGTCAGGGGTAGATGTTCAGTTCATGTTTTCTACATGGGTGGAAAGGACCAAATTCTTGAACTAGTTACATTCTCTAAGGCTCTATATGCTCAGGCTGTTTGAGGAACTTTCCCGAATAGTCTTCAAGCTATGTGTTACAACGAGAGTGGGTCTATCCGGATTCTTCTCCATCATCCTTGTTCTCGCAGTGTTCTGGGAGATAGTTACTTATTCATTTGAAAATACTTAGGCTGCTTGGACAGTTTGTACCACCGCTGACATAGGCAAATGAATCTTATTTTCTCTTTGAAAGGAGTTGATTTTAATTAGGTCACTTAGCATTGAACAGAAGATGTTATAGCTGTAGATTAAGTACTTTCCCCTTTTCAGACGCAGGTGTTGAAGCTCATACTGCCTCGCATGTGATTTTTTGGACTTTCAGAGGGTAATTAGCATCACAAGGCAGTTTTTGTAGGGACCCTTATCTTAGGACTTGTGTCTCTTTACCACAAGACATCAGATAGCTCTTGCCAGAACACAACCCTGCTGTCGTCTTCCAAAATTCAGGAAAACTTGTAGTGTCAGGGCAAACGCTGTGTACATGTTTTTGTTTGTTTTAATAAAGCAAGCAGGGTAATGTGGTTATAAGAGGGAACCGCAACATATTCATGAAAAATGGGATTAAAGTATAAAACTAATTTATGTGTAAATAATTTTAAAATCCCTGCATAGTGTTTTCCGTGATCTGCATTCTCTGTGACGTTTTGGAGATTCCCTCGTAACCAGGCACAGCTCTCTCAAATGGTACCTGACAGCAGACGTAGAAGTATCAAGGAACAAGGGCTCTTTCAAAGCTCCACTGGAAACACACAACTTTTTCCAACACTTTCAATAGGAATGGAGCTGGCTGCCTAGGGCAGCAGGCAAAGGGAGACCCATCAAGGGCAAGGAGACAGCAGGCTAAGCAAAGTATTTGCCAGTTCACCAAACCATGAGCAAGTAGCCTCTGATAGACCTCTATCCCCAGCTACTGAAAGTGCATGAGGATTTGAATACTGAGTCCTGGCCTCCAACCCGGGAGACCTAAGTGGTGTTCCTGGCTCTTGGCTTTAACCTGCACACACTCTGCTGAGGCGGGCCCTTGGTAGTGAATCATTGGGAGAAAAACTCCCCTTTTCTGTCCCTTTGAGAAAAACAAATAAAATTGCATTTCAGATGCAATTTTAAATTCTTACTGTAATATCTTACTTGGGTAAAAGAAGTAAAGCAAGTTTAACATTTATTATGTATACCAGGAGTTTATATATTTTTTTTCCATGTGGGTATTCCCACTGAAGAATTCTTTTCAAGAAAATTCTATGTATTTAGCCAATAGAAATAGTTTTTGACCTGTAATATAATTTTTAGTCACAAAGGAATGTGATATCTCAATTATTAACATTGTGACCCCAGAGTAACATTTAAGGACCTACAATTGCATAACTACACATTTATTATTTATATTTCACTTTCTATACCAGGAGGAATTCACCACCGGAGCACGTGAAGTTTTATTTTACTAGCGACATTTATGTAGCTTGAGATTCAAGGATATATTTGGCTCTTCCACCACTACAAGTTTGAGGTATAACAAAGATACAAGAATATTGTGTCTTTTTTTTTTTTTTTTGGACAACGTCATTCAACTGAAATGTGAATGACCGAAGCATTTTACTACAGAATATTACCAAAGGAGAGGCTAAATTATGTAGATGGTGTCTAAAATTACATTAGTTTTCTTGAACTACAGGAAGCTGGCTAATGGTTATGTTCATTAATTTTATCTCCTTTGGTTCATTAATTTTATGTTGTTGACTTCAAAACTGACACTGTGCTTCCAGCCTGAAGATTAGGTCTTCCTTTGCAATTTTTTTTCCATCATCCCAACTGGCTCAAATTAGATTATACTACAGTCATGACACACAAGCAAAACATTGTAAATAAAGTTTGTCTTTTATGAATGAACCAAAAAAAAAAAAGGGAGGGGATCACTAATTAAAATAAAGATGCTGCTTAAAAACCTTCTATAGAGAAATTCTCTGTCTTCTTTTTAATGAGGTCAAGACCAGGAGCAGTAAGACTTGTGTTTGTTAACAATCGCGCTCAGACCAAACAAGATCATAATAATGTGACCATGTTTTAGGCACCAGCAGATAGGGTTAAGGCAAGTTAGATAGAACATGAGTGAAGAGCATACATTGCTAAAGATAGAGATTTTGTGGCCACATGGTATCATTTTCTTCATGTCCTTTTCAAGCTTGTATCTGTCTATGGAGAAAAATGGATCTTTCCCCCATAAGACAATGACAGAAACAGGCTGGGATATGTGTCTATGTCCAATCAGCAGCGATATGCATAGTAATGCGTAGCGCAGCTTGTGTAATGAAGTTCCCAGCGTGCAGCCTGGAAAGGTATCCTCCAGTGTGTGTTGTGATTTATTTCCTCTGTCAAGAGGCAGGACAGCCAGGACTTGTCCTTCTCTCCTCTCTCCGAGAAAATACTCTGTCATCTTGGAAAGTGGTAATGGGTTCCACAAGAGCCGTGCAGGGCTTTATGTTGAACCCTTCGTGTAGCTGGGCTGTTTCTCGCGCCTTTTAATTCTGTGGCTGGAACTTTAAAGGGAATGTCTTTGAAAACAAAGTCATCACTAGTCGGTAGGAGTCCCATATTGTTCTTTTGCCTTGAAAGCACAATTTTAAACGATTACTTCAAACACTTTCCTGGGTGGTAAAAGTAGTTAGAAAATGAAAAGGAACAGTTTCCTATACAATTTAATAACTTTCTCTATCATAATGGGGAGGACAGAAAAGAAAACAAGGATCTTGTATGTTCCTCAAAATTATTGCATTTATACCAGCCATTATTTCTGGTGGTAACATGTAGCAATTAATTATGTAGCTTTTCTGGTCCCTTTCTGCTCATTTTTATCTTGAATTCTAATTCCATTGCATCTCTAAATGTTCATTGTTTAAATCTTACACATTTTTAATGGGGATACTGTGCGATTTTTCAACACATGTATACAGTATAAAATGATCAAATTAAACAATCAGCCTGTCCATCTCTTTCTCTTTTTATGCTTGAAACCTACCAGTTCTCTCTTGGAGCTCGCCAGCCAGTGGATATTATGTGAGTGTGATGTGCAGTTGCCCTGTTGTGCTGTTCAACATTAGAACCTGACGGATACTCACTGTCCAACCATTAGCCGGTCTCCCTGTGTAACCCCATCCGCATACTCTTCAGCTCTCATATTTTAAAATATAGTTACAGTTATCAAACAATAGCTGTCATCTTCCAAACTAGAATTTCATTTAATTATTTTTATTTAAAATTGTATTAAACGAAGCAAAAATACTTTTAAAAATAAATGATCCTTCAGCTCTAGGCCTACCACATCTGTATTACTAATTTGTAGATTGTTTTCCAAAAACAAGACATGGAAAAAATGAATCCAATAGGAAATCTGGTAGCAACAGGGCAAGTTATTCCTATAACCCTGTTTTCCAAACCAAGTGTTTTATACACGTTTTACCTGAGTTGATTCCTCATAGAATTTATTATTTACAAAGCCGTTATTATTCGGCTTTAGCAAATACATCTTATTTTTTGCATCTCTGGTATTTCAAAGGACATTTCTAAAGTGCTTTAAAAATAATTCCTGATTTGTGATAAATGAAAACCTTATCATTGCAGAAAAGTTAATAGGCTGGAAAACATTTTTTGAGAGGATTTGTGAAGTTACCTTAATGTCTAAAGTAAATACTCATGGCGAGGATTTTCCTTAGTGCACTTTTCTCTAAGAAATGTATGTTGGAAACTATGGTAGTAAGGTGCCGTGCACTTTGAAGGAAGCAAATGTCAAAGTTAGTCTGCGTAGGCTTGGCTTGGGTTTGGGTTCAGACTCATTTATGTTAAGGGCACTTGCTAGCTGCACGGCAGCACGTAATTTGTTCATCCAATAGTCAAACACTAAAGTTATCAATCTCTTGGTTAGTTGTAATCCACAATTCAATGAATAGAAGTTCATGTGCAGCAACTGACACCAAGCGAGTATGTAAGACATTTGATATGCAAATCTGTGTCACTTTTTAATTCTGTTGGGCAATAACTCCATACCTTTCCACCTTGATTACACAAGTGCCTTGCTTTCTGTGAGTTCCATCTCTATTCCCTAGATCTACAGTGCCGCAGTGAGGGAACGTCTGCTATTCCCAAATTTCTATGAGTATTCTATTTTGTCTTCAACAGTGACTTAGCTTACTGTGTATTTCTTGGAATGAAACTGATTCAAAGACTAAATAACGGAGTGGTTAAAATGCCCATATCCCACATCAGAGCACCTGGGTTTGGGTCTCAAATGCTGCTCCTAACTCCAGATTCCTACCAGTGCGGACAGCGAAGTAATCCAGTGCCTACCAACCATGTGGGTGACCAGGCTAGAGCTACCGTGTGTCAGCTCCGCCCTTCCCCAGCCCCAGTGCTGAGCATTCAGGAGACCCATGCTTTCACTTATTCTTACTCTCTTCATAAATGTATTTAAAGAGTAAATCAGATCTTTCTATTTGAGCAATATGTTGTGGAGAATATTTTTTTCTTCCCTCAGTGGTGTCTAATGGCTCTGCTCATTAATTTTAAGAGTGAAGGGAAGACGAAGAGCTGAGAAAAGCCATCATCCAGATTTCTTGTAATTTCTGTTGATGAAAATCACCGTTAACTCTAACACGTGAAACTGTAAAATCAAACCTGGTCTGTTTTTCTCTGCAGAACCCCAACTGCATCTCTTTCTGGCTACTCTTCATTTTCACCTGGGCCAGAATTTTTCCTGTAAACTCATTTAATCTTCACAACAGTCACATGAATAAAGGATAGGAATTTTGTGTTATAAGAAGCATATCTTTGAAAGATTGTTCTCCCATGACCAGGCAGTGATTGTGGGAGAATAAGAACCCATGTGGGAACTGCCTTACTCCATGCCCACATCTTTATGATTCTGATAAGGAAGTATTTCCATTTCTTTCTGTAGTTATTTTGATTGGAAAAAAAAAACTTGAATAATCTCTATATTGGGTTTTCTTTTAAAAAGACAGTATTGTACGTTGATTTAGATTCCTGTCTATGCTCTGCGTTAGCAACCTTCAGAATAAAGGGATTTATGGGACTGAGCACATTCAAATTGGTGTCCATCATTCTATTTATGGAGAATAGAGAGTAAGACCTTCCCCAGTACCACCCCCCCACCTCAAAAAAAGTTCATATCAGGATCCTGAAGATTAGACACAGGCAGTGAAAATGAGGCTTCCCATTAAAATGAAGGACCTTGAAAAACAGAGGCAAGTTCTAAAATAGGTCAAAAGAATCTGTGATTTCAATCATGACAAAGTTACAGAGTATAGGTCCATGTTTGGTCTGAAGGTCCAACGGGAGAGTGAACACTCGGAGTAGTAAAGGTCTTCTCCAGCATTCAGGGTTCTGAACTTCACAGAGGGATTTTTAGACCCACAGGTTTTGAGGACTGAGCCTGCTGCCTGGAGGACACCTAGCAAAGTTTCTTACACATACATGATGACAACTCCACAGATAGCCACCTCCAGAAAATGCACTGAAAGGTTTGGAATATTTCATTATGATCTTTTTGTGATATCTAAAACAGTGTACCTCAAATATCAAGTGAGCTACTCAACACAAGCTGATGTAACTAAGTGTTGGGTCCTCTATTCAATGTGTCTCCAAACCTCACATGAATAACTTGAAAGAAAAAACCTACACAAATTATTAATGCTTTTCTTCAATTTATTTATAAAATTAAAGGTAAATGCCAATTGGTATGTGCCACATTTTATATTGGATTGCCTGGGATCAAATCTGAGGTCTGGACCCTGATTTTAGCTTCCTTCTAATGCAGTGACAGGCAGTAGTAATGGCTGTAGTGATTGGAGTTTCTGCCACCTACCTAGGGATAAGGAGGAGGTACCTGCTTCCTGCTTTGGCCTGGTCCAGACCATTTTAGACATTTGAAAAGTGAACCAGTGGATTCAAGTGTACTTTCTCTCTTTCTCAAATAAATAAGTTTCAGAAATTAGCTAAAATAAATAACAAAAAATAAATCTTCAGTGTTGAGTCACAAGAAAATTAACACAATTTTAAGCTATAATTTCAAGTAAATAAATTTTTAGGGAACCACAAGTGGTGAATGTTAGCATTACATATGTTGAACACAAAATCTTGGTCAGTAAATATAAACTGAAATTTAAATGATAAAGGATAAAATTATAAGAAATTTCAAACAATATTAGCAATAACACTCATGCTGGTCATTGAACAGCAGTATAAACATAGACTTAAAAATCTAGTGGAGTCCAATTCATTCAGATTTCTTGTTTTCTGTCTAAATAATACAACTGGATTGAATATTCTAAATACCCTCTAATTCAACTCACAAATATTGATGAGGAAGTTATGGGAGAGTCATAGACAAAGAGTGAAATGGGCAGGAAAAACCCTCAGTGTTCAGAAATCAGCAATAGGAAACCCTGTGGTCACTTCACTCCTGTGGACAAATCCCTCCCATATTCCCTCCACATGTTGTTTATAAATATGTCAATTCCTTGGCCTCTTCCACCTTCTTTCCTATAACTCTTACAAGTGAATGTAACTTGCAGATTTGCTCAAGGAACTCCTGGAGTGACCTGCAGCACTACACACATACTAGTCCATCCTGGAATGCCTCTTGGTGTGCAGATGTGATCATAAGTGAAGATGTTGCTCAGTGTTGGGTCTACTGTTAGAAATCCCTTTGCTATTTCCTATGGATTTTACCCTTTCTTTCTACCTTTTCTCATCTTCTTGCAAAATTATATTCCTATCTCTTTTAATTTCTGAGGAGCCAGTGAGTTAGTTGAAAAGGAGGGTTCTGTTTTCATCTCCATATACTAGAGTTCATGTGCACTGCCTGATTTAAGATAGAGAGGAACTCAATATATATATATGCTGAATAAGCAAACTAAAGGCAGCCTCGTTGTTCATGCAGTCCAGTGTTCAGCCTGGAACGTGATTATGGATGTGGCAAAGTACAGCAAACATTACCAACTCTGAGAACTTAACTTCCTGATAGAGAAGACAACAATTTTTTCATGAATTTTAACATAATGCAAACATGAGGTCATATTTCAATAATAATAATATCTGTCTTCATTCAAAGATTTAAATCCCTAAAATCACTAGTAAGTCTTCAGTTGCTTTCAAATCGTCAGAATCATATGGAACATATCAGCATTTGTCCTCAGCGCTGAAAATGCCAATGGTATAGGGAACAAGAAGATGATGAATCCATCTGACCCGCTTTTTGTCTATGGTGGCGTTGGTTTCTACACCTACTGTGTGTCATTTGTGGGCACACACACACAATCTAAACTTTCCAAGCCACCACATGGAGGGGAAAGAACGCAAGAACTATATTTTACAAATGTTAATGAAAATTCAATGTGTTCATTTCACTATGAATTTTTGCCTACTTTTGATTTAAAAAGTTAATTTTTATTCTACATGCCTGATAGACTTCCAGTCTCTCGTTCCAAATGTGCTTTGCTATTTTACAAATTGGTTCAAAAACCAAGATTTTTAAAAATAACGTAAGTAACTTAAAGCACATTAATTATCATGAATCACTTGTTAAGTAGGCAAAGCTGAAATTTATCTTTACATGTTATAAAATGTATGGGAAAATGAAAATTGATTTTACAATACAGTCATTTTTAACATGGCAATATAAATATTTAAGAAGTCTTCCTAAAATAACAATTTTGTCCTATTCCTTATGCATACTAAAAGATAAAGGAAGTTTTAAATAATAAAAGAGATCCTCTAAATTAAATTCTTCTGTGAAAACAATTTATGAATTAAAAGCTTGGAAAACATCCATGTAGTTGATTATAGAACTATTCAGTACATTTAGATTTCCGCAAAAAAAAAAAAAATATGTATTCTATTGACTTCTACTTGAAATTCTCCATTTTGTGTGGTCTTCAACATGTGGAAACTTTTCAGTTCAACAGCAAAGGAAAAGTCATCAATAGAGATTCTAAATATCTCTATCGCGATTTCGAATAACACACAGTAAGACCATATTGCATAACAGATGCAGTTAAATTTGCTAATGACTCACTCAAAGGACTCTTTCGGGAAGTTAATACCTCTATAATATTGGGTTATTTATCTTTTCTTTCTTTCTCTCTATCAATCATTTATCCACATACATTCTAGTGGGCCAGCAGAACTGGTCATTGGCTGTTGTCAACCACAACAGAACTGCTAAAATTTCTAAGTTGGACTTAGAGGCAAGGATGTAACAAGGATATAATTAATTGGAAGAAAACTTTCAATGCTATCTCATCTGTGATTTCTCAGCATTCAAATAATAATAAGCAATTTGGAAAAAGCCCAATCACTTAACACCACACTGTATCTCCTTTGTATTCAGTAACTCGGGCTCAGTGATCCCAGTTGATTTTCAAAAAGTTCAAGTCCTTGGTTCTTGTAACTTGCACTTAGCTTAGTTCCTGAGAACGCCAATATTCTATTTTTTACATTTTACTTTTCAAAAATATTTATTTATTTTTATTGGAAAGTCAGATATACAGAGAAGGAGAGACAGAAAGATCTATTTGTTGGTTCACTCCCCAAGTGGCCATAATGCCCAGAGCTGAGCTGATATGAAGCCGAGAGAAGAGATTCTGGATCTCCACATGGGTGCAGGGTCCCAAGGCTTTGAGCTATTCTTGACTGCTTTCCCAGGCCACAGGCAGGGAGCTGGATGGGAAGTGGAGCAGCCAGAACATAAACTGGTGCCTAAATGGGATCCTGGTTTATGCAAGGTGAGGATTTAGCCACCAAGCTACCACATCAGACCTGAACTTCAATATTCTTTATCTTTGCCTCCTCCACTGACTGTTAGGAAAAGGCTGTGCTTTCATCTATTTCTTATGGAAGCCATTGTTTATGCATTTCAATGGAAGCTTGCTCTGTATGGAAGAAGAAAAACTAAAGACAAAAAAAGGGCCATTGAGGCAATTAGAGAGTATGTTAATGATAAAAAAATGATACTAAAACAAGGAATAAATTCTACCTTCACTATTTTCAAAATGTCTTGAGCTTTACTTTTCCTGATCAGTTTGCATTAGACAAGTATTTTGTAGATGATTTCAATAAATATTTGTTCTGGGACCCACATGATGATATTTCATTTACATAGTCTCATATTCATCCCATGACTAATGAGTGAGGTCCTTACAGGCTAATCCCAGCAAAGCACAAGTCCTCCAGGCTTATGCAAGCATTTAAAAAGATTTTCAAATTTTAGGTGGGTATTAAGCGGACATAGAACATAACAACCAACCAATAATGCAAATGAATCCCAGTCTAAATTCTATTTGATGTCAACCCTTGAGTGGTTCTTATTTTGCAATTGTAGGTCCCTCTCTCCTGTCAAAAACGACAGACCGGTGTTTTCACTAGCACTCTATTTCAATGGAAGGATTTCTGTTTTCTTACAGATTGGTTTCAATGCAGTCTGATCAGCAAAGCAAGGTAAAGCCACCTCGCATGCATGTAATTTACATGCCCAAGACTAGCATTGAAAGAACATTTAATATCCTTTTGGTTGGCCTTCGGTAAAAGAGTCCTTCCATTCATTCTTTAGTGCTTCTGCAGGGATAAAACAATAGGAAAGCCTGCTCTGACTAGGGACTTTAGAACTAGAATGGAAAAGAAGGGCAACATGCAGAAAACTCCCCTCTTTTCCTTCTGTACAAGAACAGCCCAAAAGGAAAATCCATGGAAAAGAGCTAAGTGTTCATCTGTTAGCATTTTACCACTCAGGTACTACTAATACAAATTCAAAAAATGCTAATAAAGTCTGAAATTTCCCAGTAGGGGAGTAATGGAACACTTTTAAAAAAGGCACTTTCAGTTAATGACTAAGGCATTTTTTTGCTAACAGCAATTTTGGCTTCTTATCCCAGGTGGAGAAAAAATGCATTAAACAGGAGATTAAAATGTCCTTTCAACTGCTTGGTAATGCCAGCTGCTGCTGCAGGCTAAGGCATCCACGAAGTGGCATTTAGTTGATGGTGGTGCTGTTCCAGGGATGGAGCAAGCATGAAAACCCCACTGATGGGGGTCCCTTTAAATATGCTGCATGTGCACAAATAGCAAGTGTAGGAGCTTGACTAGGACGGTAAACGGCACAATCTGTTCACTGCATTTTGGTTGCTAATTAAGAGGTGACATACACTATGAATGCACAGAACCTGTTGAAATTCTGTCAGGCTCTGTCTTTGCTTTCACATGCTTGAATGCTGTTTAATAAGGCATCTTAATTGAAAGCAGAGAAACACATAAAACTACAGTACAAATACATTGGATTAGGATTCTGCGACGAGTGTGTGTGTTCACAAGTTCTAGCTCCTTCCTGTTTCTTTGTTAAGACAGCAACTCCACCTCGCCAGCACCAAATGCAGATCCCATGATGGTCTTCTTGCTGTGGGTGATGCAACTGGAGTGGAAAGTTGGAAGTAGAACTTGCAGACATAAATGTGAACCTAACAGTAACTCTGACATAAAGGAAAAGTGGTATCTCTTGCCAAGAAATGCCATTTTTTATGAGGAGCATTTAAGAAAAGAAGATGGAAAAAAGGGAGGCCACTTTTAACAATATATTGTATGTGTATACGTACACAGCCAATGGATATTTTCCTTCCAGCCTTTCTTTGATACAGGAAGCCAGATTAATATTAAGCTTTATTTTTTGAAACTGGGCTCTTGCAGTAAAGATAATGAAAGGGAAGAAAAAGACAGAGCATGAGCGAATACCACGGGTCCCCTTGAACACCAGAAATAGAAACACTGATGTTTGGCACAGATATTATTAAAGTCCTGATATTTGAGAATTCTCTCCTGAGGCTTTAGTTTTCTCAGTTTATACAGGGGTTCATGGATTAAATGGCACAGAGCACATACCAAGTATCTACAATTATTTGTTCTGTCTTGTGTGGTTGTCATTGCTTAGGTCTTGAAAATTTGGCGATGGTGAGATTTGACTATAAAGTTCTCAGCAGTCCTGTTTCTTAAATTTTTTTGAATGTGTGCCTGGCCCCATAGCCTAGTGTCTGGGGTCCTCACCTTGCATGCACCAGGATACCATGTGGGCATTGGTTCCTGTCCCGGTTGCTCCAATTCCCTTTCAGCTCCCTGCTTGTGGCCTGGAAAAAGCAGTCAAGGAAGGCCTGAGCCTTGGGACCCTGCAGCTGTGTGGGAGACCAGTAGGCAGCTCATGGCACCTGGCTTTGGATTGGCTCAGCTCTGGATGTTGTGGCCACCTGGGGAGTGAACCAGTAGGTGGAAGATCTTTCTCTCTGATTCTCCTTCTTTCTGTGGATCTCCCTTTCCAATAAAAGTGAATAAATCTTTTTTTTTTTAATTCCTTTTCATGTGTCATTCCTCCGAACTAAACTCTTGTACCTTTCCAATGGCAGGTAAATGTTGTCATTATTTTAACAACTAGGTAGCTTAGAAATGCGTTCTGAGTTTGAAGGTCCTGTGTAATTTCCTTTTGTCCTGTTCATTTCTTCTCTGTCTCCCAGTCTATTCTTGCCACACAGTGGGGTCGAATGTCAGTTTGTGCCCAGAGCCTCTGACACCGCCCCCTGAAATATCATTTAAGCCAAAACCACACAAACAACCACATTGGCACTGTAAGTTTATCTGGAGCATTTGTTGCTACTTGAGAAGCATAAAGCATCAGTGTTAGAGTCCTTCAGGACACTGGATTCATGGCACATGAAGGCTCTTGAATTAACAGTGAAACATCCATGCTTACATAAACAGCTGAGAGACAACTGAAGTACAGAACTCTAGCAAACGTGTTATTTTGATTTTTTCTTAAATCAACACACCCATAACGATCAGTCCTGATTGATACCCTTTTCAGCATAAAACGTTGAAAATGTGAATAAGAAAAAAAAAGGCTGAATAGTCATTTGTCACTATTTTAGTGAGGCTAGTAATGGAGAAGAGAGGGAGTGTGGTCTCTTTTGAGCTTTGGTGCACTGTTTTGGAGTCAAAACCCAAATCATTTCTATATAAAAGTCTAATAACTTTTTAAAAAAAATTTATTTTTATAGCAAAATCAGATATACAGAGAGGAGGAGAGACAGAGAGGAAGATCTTCCATCCACTGATTCACTCACCAAGTGGCTTCAACAAACAACCAGAGCTGAGCCAATCTGAAGCCAGGAGCCCAGAGCCTCTTCTGGGTCTCTCACATGGGTGCAAGGTCCCAAGGTGCTAAGCAGTCCTTGACTACTCTCCCAGATCACAAACAGAGAGCTGAATGGGAAGTTGGATGGCGGGGTTACAACCTGGCACCCATGTTGGATCCCAGGGCATGCAAGGCGAGGACTTTAGCCCCTAGAGTACCACACCAGGTTAGAAAATACAATTATCTTAAATACACCAAATCATCAAACTGTTAGAAATTCTATTGTTATGATGCATCACAGTGTTTTTGAGTATTGGGTATTTCGTTTCAAGGTGTGCTATTTCTAGGCAATGCAGAGAAGGAACACTGCCCATGCAGCTCAAATCAGGAAGAGCTGAGATGATGTCCCAGCGTGCCTCCTCTTGACTCAGCTTCTTGACAGCAGCGGAAGGCTTGTCATGGAGTGCACTGCTGGGATGAGGTGGCAATTCCAGACTTATGATCACTACGAAAACAAAAACCACATGAATGCCACAGTGATCAGTAACTTCACGAAATTATTTACCTTGAGAATTTCGTTTCACTTGGTAACTGCCAGCTGAAAACAGCAATTACGTGTTCTTACAGATTTCTTGGCGACTCTTATTTCTAAAGTTTGTAAGACTTGCCCTCTGATTTTATAAATGAAATACACTCTGTACTGTATAATTACTTGCTCTGTAAATACCTGTCAATTGCTGATTGACTCTGGCCATTTCAATTTAATTAAAAGGTCAACACCAACATATAAATACCTTTTATTTAATGATAATATTTGTTCCTACAACCACACAGGCAGTTCAGTAGCCAAGACAAATTTATTTTTGCTGTGCACACTGAGATACACAATATGAGTTTGATGTCACTGGCATGAAACACCCAAACTCACATGTGGTATTTGTAGATAATAATATGTAATAAATGCACATAGAAATGTTGCCAGTATAAATGATTAATCATGCACAACTGTATCAAATGTGTGCATAGATCAGGTAGTAATGAGTGAGACAAAATGATTGCAGAAATTAACTCTTCACATCCTAGAGTGTATGTATTTATTTGTTCTCATAATACTCCTCCTCAAAGCACAGATTAAAAATCAGAAGGAGAGCTGGACTTTATAAGAAACTGTCTTCCTCTTTCAGGGACAGCCTGTGGGGAGAGAAGGGTGAACTGGAGCAGAAAGACCAAGGAGGTCAAATGGGTCGTGTGACATGAGTGAAGAGTGGTTTAATCGAATTTGCAAATGATATGAAAGAGGGAGTTGTCAGAACAGAGGAGGAGGCAGCCCGGGAGTGTTTGCAGACTGACTTCTTACGAAGCAGGAGGGAATCCAGGGCTTTAGACATTTACACGCTGCGTCGTCCTAGAGCTTCTGCTTTGTTCTTCCACAGAACCTGCTGGTTTCTATCCTTGAAAATATCCTCTGAAAAGTTCCATTGTCCCTGCAGGAAATAGGCACCCACTATGTCCCAACTCCATCTCACTCCAAGCAAGAGCACAGCGATTCCCATAAATACAGTCATCTCTTTTATAATTTTCCTGGCTTAAAGACATGCTTCTCTTGGAATTTTCTAGATAACGTGTAGCGCATGTGACAATGTGGATTGTTTGGATGTTATCTGGTTCTTAAGTTGAATTTTTCATAAGAAGCAATTGAAGGAGGGTCCCATGAAACAATTTTGCAGTTGAAGGCACACTTTAAATAATCTTCATAAAAATATGAAGATGGTACAGATTGTGGTAAGTGGGTGGTTGGAAACAGGCTCATTTCTCTTACCATCACTTGGGAGATTGCCCACCTTGGCCAGTTATAAAGTGTCATATTCATGCTTTCATCAAACAGGGCTCCACGTCTGAGTGACATCAGTCTTGGAAAGGGAAGTTGCCTCTTCTGCAATAGGGACTGTCTGGGATGTGGCAGGAGCAACAACCTGCAGGCACTCTGTGAATCCTTCCCACTCCATCTCTATCCCACACAGCTACAGGAGCACTCTAAAAACGAAAATAGAATAGAAAAAAAAAACATATAAAATAGAAGCAAGTGATGGGAAAGAATAAAGACCTCGTAATGTAATAGAAAGAGATGTAGGTCATGAAAGTTTCAAACTTGATAGAAATAGTTAATGCTCATTTATGCAATGACCTATGTTGTTTAATTTATTTATAACTTCTAAATGTTATAACATTCTTTTTCAGCTTATCTCCTGACAGTTTTCTTACAGTGCCCTGGGGAGAAATTTTGAACTTTAAAGATCCAACATTTTGAATCTATCAAAGTGAAAGAATTTCACAGATTTTCTTTTCACTATGTCTTGTGGATTTTTACACGGGGAGTTACTATTGCTAAAAACATAACAACAACAACAACAAAAATCTTTCCCTAAATAAATAGAAATCACCTCTAGATAGAGATCATATTTGGAGAACTGCTCCAAAGCAATTTTGAGTGTATTTATGTAAAAAGGGGAAATTGAAACTATGTAAATGACAACATTTACTAAATTGCATGTTTTGATCGTATCTAATAAACATGCATGTTTTCTAAAGAAAATCAGATAAAACCTCATCCAGTTAAAACTCTTATGTAGTTTGTAGTGAAAACAGACTTATTTCAAGGTTTTATGTAGACTGTGAAGTCTTAACCTATTTTTTAAAGAAAGATATTCATTCTTCATGACATTTACTGATGAAACTGGAGAGGGAAAAGTCTTTTCGCAGCCAAATGTCCACTCTAGTATTGTACCGAATAGAAGTAGAAAACATTACAAGGGAATCGATGTATTCCTTCTGTGCAGAATTACCTATCTGTGAATTTAACATGTACCCTTAATAAACCTGTGCCCTCGAGCTATAACTTTCTTTGTTATTATTTATTTTACTTGAAAGTCAGAATCGCAGAGAAAAGGAGGAAGGGAAAGGAAGACAGAGATCTTTCATTCAGTGCTTCACTACCCACTTGTCTTGGTTTTGGGCTGATCCAAAGCCAAGAGCATCTTCTAGGTTTCCTATGTGGGTGTATGGGCCCAACGACTTAAGCCATCCTCCACTGTTTTCCCAGGTCATCAGTAGAAAGATGGATGGGCTGTGGAGCAGCCGAGACATGAACTGGTACCCACATGGGATGCTGGCACCACAGGGCAGAGGATTAACGCGCCCTGCCACGGCACCAGCCCCAGAACTGTTGTTAAGAGTTTTTGCCACAAACCCACAGCAGTCACATCTGGAGGTCTTTATCTGCACAAGAAGAAATGGCCAATAGAGGAGGGTCCCAGGGGGAGCATCTTTATAACAGGGGGATGGGTCCCAGTAATATGGGCCCACGAGGGATTGGTGGATAAGGCCAGAAGCTTACAGCAGATTGGGTGGAGAACAGAATATTTCTTTTTTTGGGGCCGGGGGGGGCGGAATACGTTGCTAGGGTTCAGGGAACAAAACCTAAAGCACACAGAGATTGCAGAAAAGAAAGTTAAGGAAGCCAAAACCTAGAAGAAGCAGATTTCTAAAAAGACACCATGTGTAAGATGGTGTGAGTTTTATCCATCTTCAGTGCCGATGCTCCTCACAGCTGCGCCTGAACTGAGAACCTTGAAGCCTAGCAGGGTCACCAATGCACTGAATAGGATGAACAGAGATTCTCAAAATCCTGCTGTCACATTTTTTCGTAGGTCGGTCTAAATTACCACCTGCTGATTACTATTTAATTAAACAAGAAAACTGCACATAAATTGCTGCTTTTACTCTCCTCTCTCTCTTTTTATTTTTTTTTTTTGTATATGATTGAGTGGCTGGATTTTCTGAGACAATATATCAGTGTGAAAAGTATACCATGTAGCCATTTGAGTCCATCTATATTCCATGGCATGTTACATTTGGTGTAATGTTTGTGTTTCATACATGAAAAAATAACAAGTAATAAAGAACAGTCTTGCTTTCTAATAATGAAGTTATTTTTTCCACACTAAAACACTGGTCCATGCTCTTCCTTTGTGCTGTGATTGAACCACATCCTGTACACATGTGTGTCACTTATAGGCCTTTCAGAGTTCATCTCAGTCCTTTGCTTGATCGGACTTGTCTCTTGATCTACTAGTCTCTAAGTATTGAAGGCCCCTACCATGGGTGCCCTCCCTCTGGACTGTGTCAACTGAGCCAGGAAGACTGCCTGTGCACCAAACGAGAGGCAATGTGTGGCTTCCCACAGGCCTCTGAGGAACGCTTGCTCATGAGGGAGTGGCCTTTTGTCTGTACCAGCCAACCGAAGAAGGTCAGTTGCCTCCTTTGACCCTAAGGCCCTCAGATTACCTTGTGTCAATTCATCGTGTCAATTCATTACCTTGTGTCAAGTGTAATGACACTTCTTTGTAGGATTATGCGACTGATACATGCTTTGCTAGGCGTCTATGACCAAAATGAATTTAGAAAGTCAGTTATATCCATTTTCTCCTTGTTTGTATTCTCTTATAAATATATCAGTAGGTTTATTGTTGAGGATAGGTCAATAATGAATGAATGAATGAATGAATGAATGAATGAATGAATGAATGAAAACTTTCTTCTTTGTACAAGTCCTCTGGAAGCAAGAACATCAATGACACTTTACTGCTTGATTATAGGAGACTTGTTGCATGTTTATAGATATTAGAAAAAGTATGTTAACTGAAGATTAATTTAATTGAACATGCTTGGTTCACATATGTATGCTATGTATTGTTTATCATTCCAAACTATTTTGATATGTAACAAGCAGCCATTCACTGCATGCTTTGAAACTCTTGGCCGCTGTGGAACAGGAAGGTGGCAAGGGATGGAAGGGTGAGGACATCAGTACCTTAAAGACTGCCCTGGGATTCTAAAGGCCTGTTTGATTTTTGTAGCAGTTAGGTTGTAGCAGACAGTGCCAGAGTGGATAAAGAAAATCCCAAAAGGAGCTTTCTAATTGCAACTCTGGAGAAATAACCAACTTCAACCATATATTTGGATATTTTAGTGTTTGTTAGTTTCACAGTTTGCCTATTAATCAGTTTAAAAACAAAATCACAATCACTGAATACCCATTTTACTATAGCAGTGCTAGGAATAAAAACATATAAGATATGTGATCCTGCTATTAAAAGTTACTGTCTGCCCATTCTAGAAAAGGTATATCTGCTTATATTCTATTACCCGTTAGGAAGCAAAAAAGGATTCTTACAGATTGTCACCCTGTAGAAAGGGGCAGGTCCATGGGATGAAACCTGAAAAAAAGCTTCTGAATTGTACCAAGCATTTATAAGTGGGCAGTCCTTTTGGCGTGATGCACAGTAGGATTGGTCAGTAAAGAAATGCATTTATTGAATAAGCCCCCATGTTATGAAGTACATACTATTGCATCTGTATTAAAAAGGCTTTTAGCGTTTAATCTGAGGAATGACTAGCAGACTGCATTTTGTAAAGTTGAGCTGTGTGTCAACACAGAGGGCTGGTATGATGGCACAGAACACAAATCTGGGAATGGTCTTAGGATGTAGCCTCAGATAAACTAAAGATAGGGGATTATGAGTCCTAATTTTGTAAATCTAGAAAGTGCAATTCAGGTAGGCTAAGGAAGACTAAAAGCAAGGAAGCAAGAGTGACTTTGAAGCTGCATTTGCTTCTTATTTTAAGTTCTTTAAATTGGTACCAAGCCGTGTGTGAGCCATGATGCTGGTCCGAAGCAAACCAGCAGTCATGACGCCAGGCCTGTGCATCTGCTCCACTGCTCCTTGAGGATTCTCACACATCACTGCTTCTTTAGAACGTCTTCCTCTTCCTCTCTTCACAATCTCACTCTTTGAATTCCCACATCATCTACAAAGTGTTCCTGGCCGTCTCTTTACTAAGAAATTTTCTTTTAGGTGACCACAGATTTTTGAGATTCCAGTAATTTATCTGACACTTGCTGCAAGTTTCCTTGGATTTTTGATTATAGTTTTCACCGTGTACCAAGACTTTTCACTTAAATTTCAAACTCAAAAAAAAAAAAAAAAGCAGATGATTGAGCTAGAGAATGGTAGCTATGTTATTCTTATTTCCATCTCTCCTTGCTCAGATTTTAAAAGTTCTCTGTCATATAAAAATGGGAAATGCTACCTTAAATATAGTGATATGTAAACAACTTTAAAAAATATAACCCATTTCTCTGCTATCATGTGTTACTAATAAATGTTGTGAAACCAAATGTCAAAAGGCTCAGTTTCTTTGGGGAACAGCAGTAATTTTTCATTGGCTAAAACCTTTCAAAAAAAGTGCAGAGGTCAAAGTCTTTGTGCTTCATGGAACATTTGTACAATACCTAAAATATTCCTGCACTGTGCAACATGGTAGTGTCCTGTTAGAGCTTATTGCCTAGTTAGAGAAAAATAAGCAGGCTGCTATTTCACAGTGTGCAAAATATCCTAATTTGCCAGGAACATGTTACCTGTTTTACAGCATTATTTCCTAGGAGTTTGAATTTATTTGCCCCTTAATCTATTACATTCTGTCTTTCTGGATTGTTCCAGAATGTGTTTTGGTTATACTTCTTTCTGATGGGTGACATCATTCAGACTTTACCTTTTCTATCCATGATCACTCCTTTTTGATCATTTGAAAGACAGAAATACAGTAGGAGATAGATGGAAGTGGGGGTGGAGGGGGAGAGAGAGAGAGAGAGAGAGAGAGATTCCATCCATTGGTTTGCTTTCCAAAGATACACAACAGACAGGTGTGGTCAGGGTCAAAGCCAGAGTCAGAGATCTCTTCCAGGTGTCCCATTTGGCTGGCAAGAGCCCAATTATTTGGGTCATAACTGCTGTCCTCTGGAGTTTTCATTGGCAGAAAGCTGGAATAGGTGCGGTGTGAAACACAAGCACCTCAACCTGCAGGCCTAATGTCCACCCCCATGAGCTGATGATCTGCACTCCCGTATATCCGTGACATTCTCCTTGACACCTTGTATCCCCAGCACAATATCAGGCACTTTTGGAATTGAGATTTCCAGCACTAGGTTACAAACTGCTTACCTGTGCTGTGTAATTTTTTTCTTACTGTTGTGTCATATTTCCTAGGAATAGCAGGTGCATGATAAATGCTTGTGAATAATTATGAGCTAGGTAGTACTCATCTATTGTTTGTAATAAATTATGCTATTATTACAAATAAATGCAATAGCATTTTAGTCATTTTTTCAGCAACTGTGACCATATCACAGACAAGAGGGAGGAATCTGAGGCAGTAAATTTTGAAAGCTTCTCGTGTCTGTACTTATATACACAAAGGTTTTTTCTGGATGTGTTGTAGTTCATGTTGGTCCTGATTTTATGTTCTATGATATTTTAAACAAAAAAAGTTTAAAAATACAGCATGTTAAATTTTGGGGTTATTTTGACCAAAGATAATGAAGTATTCTATTAAGCCATTTAAAAAGCAAATCAATTATTTGGTACACATTTATTAATAATTACTTTACAAAGTCAGATTTGTCATGTAATATAAAATGTAAGAAACACTTATATTTCTGAAAACCATGATGGGCTCACACAAAAGTGTCCCTCTCACAGGTTTTGGGAGTTGTTTTATTTGACTTTGCTTGGTCACATTCTTTTTTTACCCTGTTTATTTGCATTTAAACCAGGCTGATATTCTTCTTTAAATTTTGTTCCACTGTCTAGTCTCTCCTCTAAACTGATTTTAAAAAAATAATGCTCATAGCTTTGAAATATTGGGTTCTTCAAAATTAATTTTCCACATTTTGTTTCTTATTTATACTTTCTACACACACACTTACACGTAGACACACACTTCAAATGGAGACAGACCCTGAAACATAACATGCCTTTATAGAGCTGTGATCCACCCACTCAGAAGAAAACAATTCATGAACATGAAGATTAAAATATATCATAAAATTCACGCTTCATGCTGTGCCAATTTAACACAAACATGCCACATCCTTTGCATTATTAACTATAGTCAGTGACTGATGGAAGTCACGAGATTATGATTTTAAAACAAAACCAGTTTGTAGATCATAAAATTGTTACAGTAATGAAATTTAGATAAACAGAAGAAACATCTTTATACTTACACCCACAGATGACCAGAATCTATGAATCCCTGATTCATCAATCATATGTCATGCGTGAAAAATCATGCCATTTACCTTCCCTATCTTTTAACAGGCACCAGAATGTTCCTCTTTCAGTATTTTTCTTCTAGTTTATTGGAATAATAACTAGCTGATATGCATGGGCTGAGAGCAGCATCTTGTTTGAGCTGACTGCCTATGCTTTTTTTTAGATTTGTTTCTTTTTATTGAAAAGGCAGATCAGATTTATGGAGAGCAAAGATTGAGAGAAACACCTTCCATCTGTTGGTTCACTCCCAAAATGGCCACACCAGCTGGCACTGAATCAATCCAAAGCCAGGAGCTTCTTCCAGGTCTCCCATGTGTACGCAGTCTCAAGCTTTGGGCTGTCCTACATTATTTTTCCAGGCCATATGCAAGTGGTTGTATGGAAAGAGAACCAGCCAAGATAACAAATGAGCACCCATATGGGATCCTGGTGCTTGCAAGGTGAGGATTTAGCCATTGGGCCAATGTGCCAGGCCCAAACACTTTTTCCTTTATTTCCAATACACATTTTTTTAAAAAATTACCCATCCTGGGTAATTTGGACTTCTGGTATTGAAGATCACCTCTCTTCTCTCTCTCTCTCTCTTTCTTCATCTGTCTGCAACTCTGCCTTTCAAATAAAAATAAATCTTTAACTACATATATAAATAAAACAAGGGAATAATCACTGTTGGTCACTAAAGAATACATTCTACCAAGTAGCTCATTTAAATTTTAATTTGCATTGTTCTAATGACTAGTGCTATTGAGCATCTTTTAATGATTTTGATTTCCAACTGTATTTCTTTAGCAAAGTATCTGTTAAAATATTTTGCCCATTTTTTATGGAACTGTTCTCTTATAATTGAGTTAGACAGTTCTTTACTCATTATGGACACAAATTCTTTATCAGATATGTGTTTTATAAATATATTCTCCCATCTGTGCCTTGTCTTTTCATTTTCTTAACATTATCTTTTAAAGGGCAAAGTTTTTAATTTTAGTAAAGTCCATTTCATCATTTTGATTCATGCTTTTTATATTATTTTTAAGAAATATTTGCCTAACTCAGATTTATATATTTTTTAAGTTTTCTAGTTTCAGATTTTTACATTTAAATGTCTAGGTTATTTTTAGTTAATTTTGTTTAGACAGTGGAATATAGCCTAAGGCTAATTACTTGGGTTCCCAATTTCCAATAGTTCCAAAATCACCTGTTGAAATGAACATTCTTTCTCCACAGTCTTTACAACTTTGCTGAAAATCAATAAATGTGTGAGTCTATTTCTGGAGTCTCTTTTCTTCAAAATTGATTCTTCAAAATTGATTCTTCCCTCTCTGTTTTCTGAAAAAATTTCCATTTTGATATTATACGTTTATTTCCAAACAATTATCAGTATTTTCTAAATTCTTTGTTAGTTCATGAGTTATGTGAAGAGTTTTTTTTTTTTGCTTACTTTCCAAATTTCTAGCTAACATTTGCTACAGACTCTGTTATATCTTGTTATAGAACACACTTTGTATTATTCATAAAAACGATTTCTGCCTGTAATAAAATGTGTAGTTTCTGCTTCCCGGTTATTAATTAAGAGTGTGAGTCAGTCTGGCCAGCATAAGAGTATTTGTTTTTCATCATTGCTTTCATTTTCTCTGTGTGCTGCTGACTGTGTTTCTCTGATGTCAGCATGTTCCTGGGTGGGACTGGTTTATCTGCTTAACATGTCTACTTCAGGACCGCGTGAGCCCTTCCCTCTAATGTCCCAGAGCTTCTGTGCCTAGCACCTCTCCTTCCCGTAACCCTTAACCTCACAATCATGCAGGTGGTAATGACAAGCAGACATGGAACAACATAACGTACAAAATCTCGGATCCAGAGTCTATCGGAGTTCAGAAATTCACATAGCATATACTCCTGACACACACAGATGCAACTGTTTGCTGAAATAGAAAAAGGAGATGCTAAAGATAAATTATCAGAGCACCCACCTCCTAACTGGCAGGGGTTTATCCCTAGTATTTAGCATATTCCTGAATAAATGTTTTCTGAATGAGTTAGTTAATAAGTGAGGGAACAAGTAAATGGCCAAATTGCTCAAGGGAATTTAGATTGAAATTTCACTAAAATTCAAACATTTCACTGGGGATAGTCGCAGACAGGCTATCGGCATGTTCATAGTGTAGTCGTTGCTTCCTGTTTACGTTCATTTTTACAAAATTTGAGTTAAATGCTATTAACTATCTTAAAAAAAAAAAAGTGCCAGCCTGTGAAACAGAAAGGAGACCTGAGGAGTTTACGGGAATGATGATATGAATAGCTAAAACCTTGCTAAGGCAGCTCAGCCAATTGAGTGCATCACATGTCATCCCTTACTGTTGTCTGAACTATAAAAGGGGTGTGATTCCATAGAGGAAAGAGATGCAAAGGAATGGAGAAGGAAAAACGGGGTCAGTTTTGCCCTGGCCTAACAATGCAGTCAAGAAGACTATTTCGTTAAAGAAATAGGAAGGTGATTTTGTCCACAGAAGCCAAATGCGACCTCTTTAATGCGTGCTAACTCAAGGTTGTTCTCCTGGTGCAAATGTGGATTCTTTATAAAAAGACATTTACTGGTGATGTGTGTGTATGTTCATATGAATGTTTGTGAAATGTCTTCAAAACATTTGAGACAAATATGGTTATAAATGAACCAATACTGAATTCATGGCACTTTATTTTTCAGCAGCAATGAGAATAATCAGGAATTATTTGGAAAATCAAGATTTCAGCTCTTATGGAGTATCATTTTGTGCTAGTGGCTGTACAGGAGCTTCCAGAAAATTATGGAAAGTTGCATATTATGAAAATGTATTCATGATTTCAAAAATTAGAAGTCTAAAATAAGCATTTTTTCAAAAAATTAAATTTTTATGAACTTTTGTGATGTCCACTTTCATTCTAAGTAGTCTTACATGGCATTTTTTCATCCTTTTAATGTGAGGGAAAAGTTTTAATTAAATCAAATTAACAAAATGAAAAAACAGCAGCTCATAGATGTTCAATTGCCAAAATTCATACATTTGGCATAATTAAGCAGAGACCTAGTGGAAAGTTTACCTTTAAATTCTCCATACTGTCTGTTATCCTAAGATTGGTTGGCCATGTGTTCATAAATAAAATGAAAAAGGTGTGTATTCAATGAGATTTTTCATATAATGGTCCATCAGTTACTTATGAGGATGCATTTAACCTATCTAAATGACATGTCTTGAGCTTATTTTAGTTGTATTGTATTTTTTCAAAGCTACAAGCATAAATCTTCTCCAATGATCATTCATATCCACTAAGCTTCTGATTAATTGGAAAGCCATGGTGTTCAAAGTCATCTGCAAAGAAGTTAGTGAAAGATGGAAAAAAAATTAAAAGTTATGTGTTATGCTACTCTCCAAAGAAGGGCTTTCTTATACATCTATCAATAATGAAACCACCTCATACAATTCTGGCAGCAGCAAAATGCTTCTGTAATTGCACATTTTCCATCACACCAACAGATCTCCAAACTTAATCTCATCATGGTGCTAAAAACTAAGCCCTGTGGTTAGGCTGATTTCCTGCCATTTGGCCTTCTGCAAATTTTGTCATCAGTAGCAAAACTCATGGCTAAACCTCATCTGGCATAGTGTCACCACTTGGCTATTTTTTGGGAAAATGTGCTGCACTGTTTGACCAACTAAGCAGTCCTGGTACGATAACCACCAGTGAAGGAAAAATATCCGTATCAACTTGCTCAATACATTCACAATAACTATTTTGTACCAGAACACTTCAAAAGACTTGGGGGGAAAACATCGCTAAGATACTTGTTGCAAAATATTTTTGAAATATATGCATGTGAGGTATCTGCAAAAAGTTCTTGAAAATGTATTTGATTAGAAAACTACAAGCAAACTTCAAATAAATGGTCTTAGGTTATCATATGGGGAACGTTTTTAATATTAGGGTACCTTCTCCTTGGAAATAAGGACTAAAGCCTTTCATTACCTCCCAGCATGCACACTCCTCCCGCATACACACCTACACACACACCATTCTTCTTTTCTCCTTTTTCAAGTGAATATTTACCTGAATTCTGCCCTCGACAAGGCTCAATGCTATAGGTGTCCACTCCAGCCTGAGCCACAGAGGAAATGCATATCCTTTTTCTGCTGATTTCCCAGGCTCAGAATTTTTGTTTTATCCTGGACACATACAGTTTCCAAGTGTTTATCAAACTCCAGATATAGAAAAAGGAAGTGATCGTGGTGTTTCACAAAATAAAAATACTTTCCATATGACTATGTATTCATTACTCTGAGTTGTTGACACTGTACACAGAATTATTAGGTCATGGATCTAAAGCTCCTGTTTTTCTTTCCATTTCGCTGTCTCTTTTCATTATTTTTATGTGTAAGTTTTATCTGATTTAAATCTGGGTGTATATATCATTTTGCTTACCAATTTATCATGTAGCATTACTTTATGAGTCTTTGCTATGTTGTTTTCACTTGCACTACTCGAAGGAGACCTGAAATACTAACAAATTGTACCATTACTGACATATTTATCACACTGAATCATCTGTTTTTACTAGAAAATTGTACCCCAAAATAGTAGCTTAAGATGCAGTTACTTTGCCATGTTTCTGTGGATCAGTACTTTAGCCAACAGGGACATCTTACCCCTGCTAGGTGGATCTCAGATCTCTGCGGCCGTTGTTGAAATCCTTGCCTTGCATGAGCTGGAATGCTATAGGGGTGCTGGTTCTATCCTGGCTGCTCCACTTCCATTCCAGCTCCCTGCCTGTGTCCTGAGAAAGCAGTGGAGGATGGCCCAAAGCCTTAAGGTGCTGCACGCACATGGGAGACCCTGGAAGAAGCTCCTGACTCCTGGCTTAGACACATCTCTGACTTGGGACTCAGGTTTGGAAGATTTTATTCACACTTTTTTAAAAAATTCAAAGTCATATATATAGAGAGAGAGAAAGAGAGAGAGACAGAGAGACAGACAGACAGACAGACAAAGAAGAGAGACAGAGAAGATCTTCCCTCGATGGTTCACTCCTCAAGTGATTGCAACAGCCAGAGCTGTGCCGATCTGAAGCCAGGAGCAAGGAGCTCTTCTGAGTCTCCCACGTGGGCACAGAGTCCCAAGGCTTTGGGCCATCTTCAACTGCTTTCCCAGGCCACAAGCAGGGAGCTGGATAGGAAGCTTACGGGATTAGAACAGGCACCCATTTGTGATCCTGGTGTGTTCCAGGTGAGGACTTTAGCCGCTAGGCCACCGTGCCCAGATTTGCGTCACATTTCCAAGATTTGTGTTCTTCTAGATTTGTGTGTTTGGTTTCTGTACGTTTCTATATTGGTAGAAGTAACTGACTGTACTGGGGCTAGGACAGACAGTTTCATAGCCAGTAGAATTGAAGGGGAATCTTTTTGAAGCTTTCAGACCTGGTCTCTGTTATCAGTTACATTTCTGAATACAGAAATGATGTTTACCAACCACTCATGCACCTCATCCGGTCCCATTTCCATTCTTTTTTGAGCTGAGAACAAAGTCATGAGTGCATATGGATGCTTCATTCAAAGTTGCTTTGTAAATGAAATTCTATTTCTATCTTTTTCTTCACTGAAAATCCAAGATCTAAAGTAAATCAGTTATTCCTTTGCTGTCTTATCACCTGCACATCCCAGCCTGCTAACAATACCAGCGGCATTATCCTAAACAACACGGTGATGGGGAAGGCTTCGCTAACAATGCCAGCGGCATTATCCTAAACTTCTACTTTCCTCCAGAACCTTGCTCGACTGCGAGATGCACATACTACCTGAACTATTTTGTCAAAAGTCTCTGTTCAAAACAACTTAAAATTTTCTCCCTGGGTGATTGTGCCATCAATACAACGTGTAAATTGACTTATTTCTTTTACTTGTTTCAATTCAAGATTACTTTGTAAACTATATATGAATATATATATGAGTGCAAATATCAATATATATAAGAAAATATATTTTGCATAAGTCTGCCTTCAGTCTTTGTCATCCTAATTCTGCTGGTTTCCTCCTCATAAAATAGATTTTGATATTCAATTCATAAAATACAAATATAATGTATATGTTCTGTATACATGTATAAATCAAAAGAGAAAGGGAAAGTTTTTTGTTTTGTTTTATTTTCACCTCTTCCTTAAGTAAAAAGTAGCAATAAGAGTTTTACAAGTACAGAAGTCTGACATTACTGCATGACGAATGAAGATAACACTTGCAATCCTACATCCCCTGTGAGCACCAGTTCAAAACGTAGCTGCTTCCCTCCCGATCCAGCTCTGTGTTGATGAGATTGGAAAGCAGGAGAAGATGATGCAAGTTCTTGGGGTCCTTTCACCCAAGTAGGAGACAAGGATACCTTTGGCATAGGTATCCCCAACAAGCCTAACTACAGAGGCAGGGAAATTAGTTTTCATTTTCAGATTGGATCAAAAGAGTTGGGAATAGTACTGGAGACATCTTATAGTTTCAACCACCAAAGTTGTGATAGCTAAATTTTAGTTCAATTTTTCTTTAATGAGTGAAACTGCTTTTCTTTGCAGTAAGATAAAATATAGTAACAAGATAATTATAAGTACTATGGTATAATTCACATGATGATAGCATTTTATTAAAACTATTAAATAAGATGATTTAATACCTCCAAGGATATCCACCATTACATTGGCAGATTGTTCTACTGATGCATTCTGTGACTTTTTACATATGCATGTATGCACGTATCTTATTCGATTTATGGAGTAAATAGTATGTATGTTAGTTTTGGCCTTGTTACGTTATTGCTAAATAATCATTTCAAGGGTTATCACACATTCCCTTAGGTAGCTTTGCATTTCTAAAAATTTACTTATTTTGAACATCAGGCAACGGAGAGAAAAAGAGAAATAAACCAAAAGGCATACAGTAAGGTAGATACCCCATCCATTGATTCATTCTGTATGTTTCCCCCAACCGAGGGGCTAAAACCTTACCTACCACATGGATGCAGTGATGCATGTTATTAAGGCCTTTTTCAGTGTTCACATGATCAGGAAGGCAGATTTGAGAGTGGAGGTGGGAATTGAACACAAGCGCTCTGACTCGGAATGCAGGTGTGCCAAGCAGCTTCTTGATTGCTGTGCCAAATACCTGCACCTTAAGATAATTTTAACCCTGTCACAGTATTGCACAGTGCCTTCAGCATTTGTTTATGTAAGTGAAATAAGTGCAACTTTGAAATCACAGTACTGGTATATTCAAAGGCTAACAGCATGAAACAAAAATTTCTTTGTTTCTCAGAAGTACACGAGGCACATTAGGACACTAAACGATGGTAGAGTGTATTATATGGTAAATTCTGCTTGTGAGTGTCCAAAACGTACCAGTTCCCAGGAGGCCAGAGACAGGCAGCTTCTACAGGCAGGTGCCATTATAGTCTGGGAGAGCCAGAGCTGCCGGAGAGGACCTTCCATTGAGGCCCTACCCTCGGAAGGCAGGTGGGTGGGAAGGAGAAGCATCGCCATGATGGCTTGAGCCTCACAGGCTACTGGCACATACGCTGAGTCAACTCCAACCTTTCTGCACCCCAAAGTCTACTTGAAGTGCCTCCAGATGATCCCGCCTTGAAAAGCTAGAGCCAAGAGATGGCATTTCCTTTGAACTCTCTTATTTGTATCTGTGAAGCAAATGCTAATTAGATTCAGTGGCTAGGGTAATACTTGCAAGAACCTTAACTAGCGCTCTCACAGTTTCCAGAGGGTAGTGGAGGGAACAAACAGCAAGATTTCACATTTCATCAGAAGCTAATTGAATGATCCCTTTGGCTTGAAAGTGATAAAGATGATGGTTTAAGGAGCAAAGCCTGTCTGAGGAATTGAATAGCTGCTAAAAATGTTTACATCGAAAACATAATTTTTTTTTCTTTTTATGGGACTTCAAGAGTGTTGAGCTTGGGAGGTGTTGTGGCTTTTCCTAACAATGGTAAGACTAGGATGATGTCTTATCAGGTTTTAAATTTTGTGAGCTGAGGTAAGAGTACAGGACTCATTAGGCATTTTTTCTTATGGTCTCATGGCAGCATTACATATCCTGGTCAGGACAGACCTGCTTTGTCAATGTTTATGGCACTAATAAGGACACAGTTTCATGGCTTATATGTATCTGTGTGAATTCATACAATTTAAAAAGCCTTCAGTACTTTGGAAATCACCCTTGCATTTTCTCTTCAACAGCAAATTTATTGACTCATCATAATGAATACAACTAAATGCAATGAAACAACCTAGTCAGGTTGTAAATTCTGTTTCATGGCAAAAAAAAAACAATTCATATTTTAGAAGACACCAATATAAGGATTTAGCCAAAATATTTGATAAGTTGTTGATCACTGAGGAAGACAACAGGGGGCATGCACTTTTGCGTTAGGTAAAAGTTTTCATGGCATTAATTATAAACTAGATTGTATGTGATTTCAAAATATGTACCACCTATTGTATTTTTAATGTCTAGAATGTGGCGGAGGAGAGAAGACAGACTACATTGGGAAAGCTACAATGATAGTTGCATTACCAGAGAGTACCAACATTCCAGTAGTTTTTTTTGTTTGTTTGTTTTTGTTTGTTTCTTTTTCTTTTGGTTTAAATTGTCCCTCTGCCAAAATTGAGTATGTGTTTCACTGGAAATTTAAAATCAATTTAGTATGTTTCAATAAAGTCTTGGAGTTTCTACAAATATTTTTTAAAAATCATACAGTGAAACATTAACATCTTTGATTATATGCTACTTGTTTTCTCACAGCATCTTAACAGGAATCTTCAATACCACGTATGCAGTTTTTTAAAACAAGAGCTTTTATGTATCGTAAATTCTATAACCCATGGTTTATATTTTTACTTCCATGTAGAATATCTGATTTCTTCCCCATAACTGGCATCTTTCATTCTGCCTGTATTTTGTTTGAAGTTGAAGTCCTAAGCCCATTTCCCTTTCCAAATGAGTTTATGTAAGTGAAATAAGTGCCAAGAAAAGTAGAAGAAGGGTAAAGAACTGGGGAACAGAAATTCAGAGGAAACAGATTGTTCTCCCTCAGGGGAAAGTGGAAAAAAAATCTTGCAAAAGAACTGGTCTTTTTTTTTTTTTAATCTCTGGGATGAAAATGGTAACCATAGAAATCACAATGAAGTTGTGCTTCCTTGTCAAAGAATTTCTCCTGGTGAATGACAAGCTCAGTCTTCATTTAGGTCTTTAACCCTGCTGCCCTTCCCGGGTTTGCAGATGGCTACAAAGCATACACCTGTGCCATTCTGGACTAGTAATTTGTCTGGAAATGAAAATCTCGCAGAAAATGTGAGCTCCTTGTCAAGGCAGATTATGACATTCAAAGCACAACAGTCGGTGTTCCGCAGGAACTGGAAAGAGGAGAAAGGAGTGAGACTCGTTCATCAAAAGGCATTTCCAAAATTCCTTGGGAAGTTTGGGAAAATATTTAGCAAAATCAATAAAACTAGGTTATGAAATTGAAGAAAATAACTCAGTAACCAGGAGTAACCAGAAATAATACACTCAACTATTGCAGTAGTGTTTTTTTTTTAATTCTGGAATGCTCTTTTTATTGAAAATTTAGTCCAGGGACATACAGCTTTGGGTTTTATATAATAAAAAGCCTGATAGAAGAGGGATGGGATGTGTCCAGATCAGGTTCTTCTCCTAGATCAAGTTTCTGTGACCAATTCCCGTGTTCATGGGCCAGGTATAAAACTCCCCACCTCTCCTTGAGAACCATCTCGTAGAGAAGGGATTAGCAAAGAGGCAGGGCCAGCCTCTGAAAAGAATGTCCCAACACCTTTGAGTCTGGAACTAGCATTCAAAACGTCCATGCTAAGACCATCAATTACTAATTAACCTTGAGTGTAGCTGAAACTGGTGCTTCTCCTCTCTGCTGAAGACACTTCTTTGTTTAGCCTTCCCTTACTTACACAGTATTGCAACATTTTTGTAAAGATAAATAAAATGCAACCTGAGATCTATAAGAGTTTATGATTTACCAAAGGAGTACATTGGAAACAAAAGTTATCAATTAGATAGTTTTCAGTCATGAGAAAGATTAAAGAAAATGGGCAGTGAATTAATTGAAACACACAGAAAATAGCTTTTGGTAATGGTGCTATTCTAAGTCCAGGGCTTCTAAGAAACCATATTTAAGACAGAGTGGGCACTGCCTCTGGGCCTCGGGCTATGCTCATCTATTCTGTGTCCTGCCCCTTTTCCCTCCGATCATGGCATTTAAATTGTTTGTAGGGAAGTGCTTCGTTTTCAGAAAAAAAATTCATTGCTCTCCTGTGTGCCCACCCAATTTCCATGGCACGCTCACCAACAATCCACTGATTCCTAAATCGCCCCGATGTACATTCTGCTGGCTGCTTCTACGATGAGAATAGAAGTAGCAAGCTAGAGTTTGTCGCCGGCAATTTTCAGATTTTTTTTTTATAGCTTTGCACACAATTTCACATGGCTAAGTTAAAAAAGAATGCAAAATAACTTTTTTCACTTTCTCATATCTAGGACTATACCTAGCGAACTCCCACACAAAGAGTAATGGAAATGAAAGCTGAATGAATTTTTTTTTCCATAAATATGATGCTTTCATTTCAAAAATGCTATTAGGCCTATTTCCAGATTTTGCAATTAGAAGCCTGAATGTAATATAGGAGGTTTGCATTTATGTGCCATCATTTAATTGTATTTAAAGAGGAATGTTCTATATATGTGAAATCATGCAGTTAAGTGCTTTCATACACACATACAGGCATTCATGCTTATTCAGGAAAAATCCATGTCTACAAGGCAATGTCTTTATAATCAGAAACATACACTTTACTTATAATTGAGGGCTTATATAAAATTATTCAATGTAAAAATATTTACCTACTCTGTTTTGAGAACAAACAGGTCCAGACAAACCATATGTGTGGGATGAATAATAATTTTAACCTTCAAAGCAAATTCGAGGTGTGTCTCCTGAGAGAGTTAGGCACAGTCAATATTCAGTATGGCCATCTTCATTCCTCAGAGAAGTCAGCTGTTTCAACATCCGAAGATCACTTTCCTTCTGAGGAGACACTTGGGGTCCTGAAATGAGACCACATAAGCACTGTTGCCTTGTTTGTAAATGCTAACATAGGTGCTGTGATTAAATGAGCCACACGTAGGAAGCACTCAGGACAGGGCTTAGATGTAAAACGTATTCTTGGATGCAAGCTATGACTGGTATTCTGTGCCATCTGTCAATTTTTTAAGAAAGATTAACTTTTTCAGTGATGATCGTATTGGGTCCTAACTGTGATGATTCCTCTATCTACTTTCATTTACCGGCTATTAGTCTAGTTCATATCTGATGACAGGTGCTTTGTTAGAAGCTGGCAACACAGAGCTGATCCCTGAAGTCAACAAGCATCAGAACTAATCCACAAAGACAGGTTTGTAACAAAAGATTCACTAAATAGAATAGCTGGGATGAAATCGGAATGTGCCAGGAGGCATGGCAGATATGGCTCTCATGGTAAGTTCCAGAACATGGTGGGCAGGACATTGTTGAGCTCCCTAGCATAGTCAACAGTCGTGGAATCTTAGACCCTATTAAACACTGTTCATGCAAAGTGCTGGGAGCAAAGATTGTGATCATGGTGGGCCAAGTAGCACATACAAGAAGCTTGAGAGATCTTGCCATACTTTGGGAATGACAATTCTGAAAAAAATTAAATTCAGTGTGCCATAGGACAAAAAGGGACAGTCTGTTGCTTGAACAGGGATCCAATCTATATGCAACTGAAAATGTCAAGTTGAGAAATATGAATTCACACAATAGGAACACTGGCGTAGTGAGATTTCTTTTTTTAGAAAGCCAAATCTAGTGATACAGCATGTGATCAAGACAAGTAATGGGACCCAATATCATTTGTCAGCTTCTAATATGTTTACACATTATGTACTCATTACATTTGCACTTTCCCCAATAAAATGTAACCACAAAGAAGACAAGGACCCTAGATTTGCATTCTCTTCAAAGGAGTAATAACTTCAGCCTGTCCCAGCCTAAAGTCATTGTGAAAATCTCTGGAGTAAACTTTCTCTCCTCTACTTCAGAATACAAAACACAAATTAAAAAAAAATTCCTGTCACATGATAAAATAATCAATAAATTCAATAAATTAAAATTTCAGTGGTCCAAAGAACAAAAAGTTTGAATGAATTGAATGAATGCAGTATTACTAAAGATAAAGCAAAATGAAGTACAACTATAGCAATTTGTGAGTAATTAGATGGGGAATGAAGTTCCTGCAAATGGAATATATGAGCAGAGTTTGGTGTGGTGAGAAAAGTGATCAAGGCAATAGCAGCTCAGATTTTTGACAACAGATCTTGAAGTATATACAAGTGGGAAATACATGGAACCAGCAAATATTTAGATACATGGCCCTGAGATTTCAAACTAGAAGACATGAACTAACTTTAAAAAGGACTGAGAGTACTTTTCAATCTATTTTGGTTATCAGGAATTTGCTTAAATCCATCTCTTTTGTATGAGGTCTTCCAATATTTCATAGAAAATATGTATTATGAAAGAATTATTGAAGGAAATCCTTGAGCCTAAGGAACAGTATCAAGAAAAATAACTTACATACATAAAAATAATTTAAAATTTAAAATATTGAAGTTTGAATGGAGACAAATGAAACTATAAACAGAATAGAGAAATTGAATTTAAAATTGTATCTATCAAAACATAATTGCATTGTTCTATGAACATTTTAAAATTTTGCATATGTTGTGATTAAAATGAGATTTTAGTAATATAAAATTAATAACAATCTGTGTATATATTAACTAGTTCTTCTACCCTTCAATGAGCTCTTGACCTTGTTCAACTCATTCTGCTAAAACCAGTATATATCTGTATTTACCTACATATATATATATATATCTTAAATTGCATATATATTTGAGGGATACAGAGATGGGATTGTACCTGTTATAATGTACTTTAGCAAGACTGAGCATCATCATTAAAGAATACCAAAATTGGAAATACTTGAGTTAAAAATCCAATTTGATAGCAGCTTGGAATTTAATCTTGCTGAAAGCCAGATGTCCTATGTCCAAAACACGAATGTCCAACCTCATAGGTATTAAAAAGAATGCCATTTGGTAGGGGTATAGACACGACTGACAGTTAATTAGCTCTGACCATATTTTAATAACTATACCAAGTAGGAGGACTGCATGGCATCCAGTGGTAAATTTAAGGTGCTGAAATTAAAGGTATTTAGGCAACTGGAAATCATTTCTACTTTTTCTGTTTTTTTTTTCTATTTTAACTCTTCTTTAAATATTTCATAAACTAAAGCTCCCAGGTAAGATAAAGATATATTAATATGAACTAAACACTAGTTAGCGCCCCACCACCCACAATAGATATATCAGATTGTTCAGTCAGACTGAATGTTAATGATTTAGCTCTGGAAGAACTTCCAGACTCAGTTGCATGGATCAAGGTTGAATCATTTCCATCTTCATCTTGATCTGTTCTTTTCTGTTCAGAAATACACTGTGTTCTATAGAAAAATATCTTCCGCGTTCTTCAGGAAGTTTTAGTGTACGATTCCTTTTAATCTTCCTAACCATGAAATGAAACCAGGATTTCAAGGATTATCCTTCCTATGCTGTGTGTGAAGAATGTTAAGCCAGATTAGTAGTGGTAGATTGACCCAGCAAATGGGGAAAAATCAGGCTCAAAGCCAGAGCCGGCTGCCTGGTTTACTCCCTTTGCCCTCACTTGGCTGCCTCTCCGTTCATTTCTCAGCCAGTGTCCCTTCACAGGTGATCCGTAAGAATCCCAACTGAGATGGTCTGGGAAATCTTCAGGCCTTCCTAAAAAAGTGTATTATGAAAACACTATGCATGAATTTCAAAATTGTTTTGCACCAAAATGAATTTACATTTTTTTCAGATGTATTAATTTGTTTATTTGAAAGTCAGTTACAGAGAGATGAGAGAGAATCTTCCCTGTGCTGGCTCACTCCCCAGGATGGCCACAATAACCAGAACCCGGTCAGGCTGAAATCAGGGGCCAGGAGTTTCTTCCAGGTCACCCATGAGGGTAGCGGGCTTCCAAGTACTTGGACCATTTCCCAGTGTTTGTTCTCAGGCTGTCAACAGGGATGGAGATCAGAAGTGGAGCAGTCAGGTCAGGAGCTGGTGCCCACATGGGATGCAAGCTCCGTGGTGAGGGCAGCCTTCCCCTCTGTGCCACAGTGCTGGAGCCTGAATCAGCATTTTATTTCCAATTTTCCACACACTTTTTACTCTTAGATATAGCTGAATACAATGGAGCTGTGGTTTTATATGTTCCCAAGCCATCCCTAAGCATATAAAATAAGGCTCTCTTCTGTTGGATATGACTAAGCCAATATGCAACACATCCCACATTCTGCAGCAAGTTGTTCAGAAGGGCTTTTGAGATGAGTAAATAGTGCCTTTCCTCCCTCAGCACCTTGCCAGCAGAGACAAAACAGAAATCATCAAGTCCAACAACTTTATCTGTGCATACACTTCGCTTCTTTGCTGACATTCCCAAAATAGGGCCCCCCTCTCTTCCATCCAGTGCTGGCACACCCCTGGTCCTGGATCCCATCAGCTTCCTACTCAGAGACACTATTCTCTTCCCTTCCATCGACTGCATATTGAAACAATAAATAAGTGAGCAAATTACTCAAGATAAAACAAAAATCCTGCTGTGTAAATCTTACAGGTCCTTTCAACTTCTAAATGTCCTTCCTAGCTCAGCCTTGTCTGTTAAAAAGATGTTTGTCTGTATTTCATATTCTCCATTTTCCAGGTCATCAACAGTACTATTTGTGTGTCCACATGGTTGGCCAGCAATCATATAATTACAGTTACTTAAAACAACTGAAGTTCTAGCCTTTATGTTATTAACACGCGGCTAATTCCCGCAGCCTAGTTCTTTTACCTTGAGCCGAAAACACCAGATGCAACGAGGTGTCTTAGGAGTTTTATTCCGGTGGGGCAGGAGTGGGACCGAGGTGGTGGAAGGGCAGCGAGGAAAGGGCAGCATGGAGGCACCTGTGGCTCCTTTTGTTCAGGTGAGCCAGCAAGGCTTGGGGAGCGGGATTGGGAGGGATTGAGGGGGGCCCAGTGGATTGGTGCCTGCAGGTGAATGCCTAAGGATGGCTGGTAAACCAGCGGGGCTGGGAATGGGCTGGGAGACGGGCCTCTCTCAGGTGAAATGCCGGATTGTCTGATTGGCGAATAGTAGAACCTGCGTGAATTTCAGGATCCGTGAGGGAGAGGAAATGGCGCTGGGTGCTTGGTGGCGCAGGGTCTTAGTCTCCATAGGACCTTCAAATCACTCCTCACAATTACTGAATCTGATAGCATGCGATTACATTCAACATCTTTTATTCTGTCTTCACTTTACACTTTTCAGTGATATTTTGATCAAAGTCAATATTTCGTATTAACTTCTGTCACTACTTTCCCCAATGTTTTGTAGGACTTCTCTTTAATTCTTCAGGGTTCCATACTCCGCTCTCCTCTTGTCTCCATTGATGACCTCAAGCCCTTTCTCTCACCCGACATCATTCTGTTTAGCCATGTACACATGTTTAAGACTTTGTCTTGGTCATGTTAGATTCGCCACTCGCCAAAGTGATAGATTCGCCGCTCAACAGGGACAGAATAACTCAGCCAAATATAATGGAAAAAATTTGGACGGCCTTTTTTTTTTTTTTTTCAGGGTGACCATGGTCACGGGTTTCTCTTAGCCTGCAGCACACAGTTGTGAAGGAGTGGGCTGACAAGAGACCAGGAAGGGCCTTTTTAAAGGAGGTTAGGGGAAGGGATAACAGCCTCTGCGCGGCTGCCTCTGTGGATAATTGTACCAGGTTTGATTGGAAGCGGACTCCGCCCTCCCCCGGCCCCGAAGCAGCCATCAGCTCCCATTTTCCTTAGTGTGACTTTGGTGCCTCAAGTTTGATATGCTCAAAATTACTCTGATGATTATTCTTCAGCACCCGCACACCTGTAAACTCTCCCTCTGTTTTCTATCTTGCTCGGTGACACCACCATCCATCCGATTTTCCAAGCCATGTGTTGGGAATGTCTCTTGGCTCTCACTACTCTTTCTTCCCCATCTCCTAAATCCATGACTTTCAATTCTTTCCATATTTCTCCCTAAATATGTTTTAAATCCACTGAAATCTCTCCAAATCCAAAGTCACTGCCTTATTTTAATGCCACATTATTTCCCAAGTGGAAGATTTCATTGGTTCTTCCAACTTATTTTCCACGCTACAATCAACAGTCTTTGTTAAACACACTACTTTGTGTCACATTCCTATAAATAAACTTCTAGTGAATTTGTTCCTTTCAATTTAAAATACATTTTAAAAAAAATCAACTTCACATGACCCTTCAAGATTTAGTTGCCAAGTGCACCTCCTGCTCTGTCTTTGCTAATTCTTTTTCATCCATAATCTTGCAAACATGCTACTTTTCTCAACTGTTTTTCCTAATTTCTGTTTTACAATATAGGATACCTCTTCTTTCTTTTTCATTTCCGTGTTAAACCTTACAGAATGTAGTATGAAGAAACATTTGAACATGTACAAAATGTTGAATTAAAAGACGTTTATTTTGCTACAAATATTTTTAAAAAATGCAACCATTTTTTTCATAAGACTCATATCCACAGATCTTTTTGAAATCCTCCTGTATTCTTGCATTCTCATTTGGGGGTATCAAGTTAAATTTAATGCATGATTTTTTTGAAGTGTATTTGTAAATTGTAATAATTCATATACCTCTTTCTCTATTGATTGGCACAGTTATTAATACAGAAAGACTGTGTTTTGTTTGATGATGCTAGGATCTGCCATGTCATTTGAAATACACTATGCATATAGTGAAATTTTATGATGTGCTTGAATATAAAACATATATTTGATAGATTTATGCTGCATAAGAAGCACTGGTCTAGGCAGTGAGCAGAGACTTTGGAAAACAAAGCTTCCCTGCCCTCAGGGAGCTCACTACCCCCAAAAGGGGTGTATTCCCTTTTTGTGGATATCATGTAATATCTGAGGGAGTCAACTTAATAAGAGGAATATATCGTGTTTCATGGTTTTGGAGTTGCTGGCATGGTCCCAAGATAGCACAGAGACTTACAAAACAAGAGACAGAGTGTGCAAGTCTGTCTGGTCTCTATTCTTAATAACGACATCAAGATCCAATCAGCGGGCTCCATCGTGATGTTCTTATCTAGACCTGCTCAGCTCTGCAAGGCCCCTGTTAGAACTACGTTGTCAGCACTTGCTCTTGTTTTCTTAACGCTTCACAATGGGGATTCAGCGTCAGTACAGGAAGCCTTAGGAAACACAGACCAAATCCAAACCACAGGAGGGCCCTCATATGTAAAGATATAAGTGATTTAAAAAGTAGAGTTGCTTAGGCCCGGCACAATAGCCTAGAGGTTAAAGTCTTCACCTTGTACGCGCTGGGATCCCATATGGGTGCCGGTTCTAATCCCAGCAGTCCCACTTCCCATCCAGCTCCCTGCTTGTGGCCTGGGAAAGCAGTCGAGAATGGCACAGAGCCTTGGGACCCTGTACCCATCTTGGAGACCTCAAAGAGCTCCTGGCTCCTGGCTTCAGATTGGCTCAGCTCCAGCTGTTGCGGCCTCTTGGGGGTGAACCATTGGAGGGAAGATCTTCCTCTCTCTCCTCCTATCTGTATATCTGCCTTTCCAATAAAAATAAGTAAATCTTTAAAAAAAAAGTAGAGTTGCTTAAAAATTTCTAATCAGGTGAGTTTGTTAAACAAAAAGATCAGATCTTCAGATGGCTGACAAGATTTGAGCAAGATTTGAAGTTTTGAAGCAAGGCATCAAAATGACACTAAGCTAGACGTTTCATCCATAAACATCAAAATATCTCTAAGTGTGTATGATTTAATCTAAGTATCATCATCATCTGATAAAACCCACGGAAAATCCTATAAACAATCCCAATTACATGACTTAAAACGTTTTAAATCAAACTTTGCATATAAGATTTATTTCAGAAATCTGAAGCCATAAAGTATGCAAAGAAAATGGGCTGTGAATGGATGGGAGTCTAAAAAAGTGTCTAATTTCTAATTCCAGCTGCAAGGAAAAGAATGTCAACTATGTTCGACTGTGGCTGCGTTTGCATCCGCAAACTGGTTTTTAAAATGATTGAATTCATTTAAATGGCCGGTTATTTTGACAAAAACCGACGACGCGAAGCGGCCAACTGCAGTTGATGTGTGGCTGTTTGCTTTCTTGCCCTGACTTGGTCCGTATGTGTAGGTCATCTGTGGACCCAGAACTCAGGGTGGGCCACCAATGTCACTTTGTGAAAACAACACGTTGCCAAGTCAGAGTGTGTTTGCTGGACATTTACTCCTGGCCACCCATGGGTCAGAGTGTAGACCACGGACTCGGGCCTCGGGACCTCACAGTCTTTCTCATCTTCTAAGCATGTGGGAGTCGTTTGATTGGAAAATTGTCAGCGGGGTGGCTATGGCGATGTAGTTACCACAGACATTTGTTATCAGTCCAAGAATCAACCCATGGGGCCGGCTACCTAACAACCCAGCAGTCCTCACTTGCCTTTAATTAACCTAACCGGTGGGTCTATTGGAAAGAAATGTTTACTCAAAAAGCATAGACTTACAAAAAAAATATTTTTAAGTGAAGCAACTTTGCTTTCGAATGTGATTTGTTTCTGCTGCAATTTCCCAAGCTTTGGTTTCTATCAAATAAAAGACCAACTAGTATTTTTCTAAATGAAAACACCAACAAATATGCTTACTGCAATTACTATAGCTGCCTTTTTACAATTGTTAAAATATATTGAAAGGCTTAATTGCCTGTATTTCTTCTACTAATGATTAGAAATAAGAAAAAGCACCCATACAATTCAACGAGAGCTGTGAGAAAACAGTGTATAGCTGCGAATAGCCCTGCTCCTGCTGGTCCTTAGCCAATGTTATCACTATCTTAGTGAGAAATAATACAAAATTTATATGAAAGATGCTATGGGCTGCCATTATAGCTTAACAATGCCTGTTCCTCACAAGGAATCCACATGTTATCTTTCTCTATTGTGTCTAAAAGTAAAAACTGATGCTGTTGCCTTCTGATTGTTGGATCCCAGCTCACTGAGCAGGGCAAAGCAAAAACACTTTTAATTTTTTTTTTTTAAAAAAGAAACTGTGAAATAGACGTTGTGTGCTATTACAATTTTATACTACCCGGACTGCCGTTCATTGCCTGAGTTTTTCAGATAGAAAAGTAGACGTGGTATAGCCTAGGAGGAGGTATTAGTTCACTTACACATACGTAAACATTTGCATTGGGATGAAACGACCAGGAAAACAATCACTGATTACTTTTGCAGACCCTGAGTCAGCAAAATCATCCACTCCAAGTTGAGAGAAAGGTCTCTCAGGCAGCAGATTTTGCACTGGGTTTCAAGGAGAACGCAAAAGCCAGCATACAGTAGCTGTGGATGGCATTTATATTTAGTAGGAGAGCAATATACTCGTTTGAAGTTGGGAGATGAGTATTTATTGAAACAGCTGGCAAATCAGCAGGAAAATGCTGATTTTGAAAAAACTATTCTTCTTCTGTGGAATCAGACCTACTGTATTTAGCAACACTATTATAATTGAACACAAAAACTGCATTAAAATACCATTAAGAAGGAGACAGAAATCCAGAAAAATAAGAAAATTCTAAGTTAAAGTCTGTCAGCGCATTCCTGAGTCAGCTCTTTCAAGCATAAAGGCAAAAGAGGTCTCGCAAGGATGCCATGAGATGAGCGAACTGGACTTTTTCTCCAACACTTGCCGCCACAGCCAAATGCACCCAGAATTTCTTTTCTTGTTTGTGTTTTTTTTTTTTGAGATTTATTTATTATTACTGAAGAAGACAGATCAGATTTATCTGGAGAAGGAGATAGAAAGATATTCTATCAGTTGGTTCTCTCCTCAGATGGCCACAATGGCCAGAGCTGAATTGAAGCCAAGAGCCAGAAGTTTCTTCCAGGTGCCCCACATGCGTACAGGGTTCTAAGGACTTCGGCCATCCTCTGCTGCTTCCCCAGGTCAGAAGTAAGGAGCTGGATGGGAAGCAGGAGCAGCCAGGACAAGAACTGGCACCCAAATGGGATCCTGGCAGTTGCAAGGTGAGAATTTAGCCATTGAGTCACCGCACCGGGTCCCAGAATTTCTTTCCTGGCTGACCTACCATAGTTGACCTATTTATAGGTCCAGCACCACCCAGTCCACCCTTCATGGAATTAACATAGAGGGAAAATTAGATGAAATTTTGATTGCAGCCTGGCATGGACAGAGCCTATTTCACAGGAATCAATGTTGTAGTAAGGGACATTCTAAGATGGCAGAGACTCCTCTGAGGCCATTTAGACACACACTTACATTGTTGTAGCAGTCTAAAGAAACAAAGGGATCACCATCAGCTTAATTTTTCCATGGAACACTGCTCTTCTGAACTGCTTAGCAGACACGACTTGTGAAAGGTTGCAAACTGGTAGCAGAAAAACAAATCTTACAACTTTAAATCCACTGGCTTTTCCACCCTAACTCCTTCCCTGCTCTACACTCAGTCACTAACTGTTCTTGCTCTGTGTAAAATAAAGCCAGACTGTCCCAGCTCTGGGCTTGAAAGGCTACTTGGAGGGCAGAGGTGGATATAAGCAGTAGGGCATTCTGTGAAGCACTTTGAGTAACTATTTTCTCCTCCTGCACTACATAATGACAGCAGTCTAGTATGGTTAGCTCACCTCCCCAGTGCACGCCAAGGAAAGTCCTGTGGCAGGCCACCGTACAAAGTTTCCAGGGCAACAGACCATTGCCGTGCCTTCTGTAGCCCTGGAAAAAAAAAAATAGGGAATAGTGCGGTATGTAGGAAAGAGTGAGGGCTTTCTGAGAACTCCCCAGGAGTAAACCAGTGCTGATCCGTGTCCATCTTAAAGTCAAAAGTCTGGGCCGCTGTGGTGATGCTAACATCTGTGTTGGCAACGTTCCGTGGCTTCAGGGGTTCAAGTCACCATTGCTCCAGTTCCGATTCAGCTCCCTGCTGATGTGCTTGGGAAAGCAGCAGAGATGCCCTAAATACTTGGACCACTGACACTTTTGTGAGAGACCTAGATGGGGTTGCAGGTTCCTAGCTCTGGTGTAGCAATTTGGGGAGTGAATGGTTGACAGACCATCTCTCTTTCTGTTTCTTTCTTACTCTTCCTTTTTTAAATAAATGAATAAGTAAATATTTAAGCAAAGTGACAATTCTTTAAAAGTATACCTAGAGTATTTAGGATGAAAAAGTCACAAACTCTCTGGAATGGAAGCTGAGCTTCTGTACAAATAGTGTAAGAACAGTTTCATATTAGTTTCCATTCCATCAGAAACATTGTTGGAATTGCATCTGGATGTATCTCTCAGTAATTTTCCAGCAAAATGTTGCCATCTCAGGATTCCCTCATAAACGTCCTCACTGGCATCTGAACTGAGATGCTAGCACCTGTCAGAATTCAGAAGGGCGCACAAGAGAAAGGTGGGTTCTAGGGATGCCCATCTGTGACCCACTCTGTCCTCCGGATACGCAGACCTACTCTCCACATCCAAGAGCCTCTTCAAGCTGAGTCAGGAATGAGCTCATCCAGAACTGCTTCTCTACTTTCACAACGCCTAGGCATGGTGCACCTTAGAGAGGCGTGGATGTTAGGGTTGGATCTTCCAAATGATCCCAAGAAATTTACTTAGTAAGAAACGCAAAGTCTGAGAACCCTGTGAATGTTCTTGTGGTTGAAATCTTAAACTTAACTTGTGAATATTCAAGTCCATACCTTCTTGGCAAAGCATGATCTCCCTTTCTTTTAAAGGCAAATTCAAAAGTTACTTTTTAAATAATTTTAATTTCAAATGGATTAGAAGCATATGAGTGAAATATCTTAAAATGCACATAGTTGTTAATATGAAGAGGAAAAAGATTAAAACAAGTTTTTTCAGATTTCATCAACTTGTAAGTATCTGAAGCATACTTTCGTGGATTGGGGATAGCATAAATGATCTTTATCATTTTATTTATATGAAGCAGAATTGAGGGGAAAATTGTCTTGAGTGTTTGGATGACTCAAATCTGAATTAATCTACTTCCAGAGGGATTTTTTTTCTTTATGTTCTGCTTTATGCTAACATATATTTTTAATTCTTCTAAGTATGTGTATTATTAAACAGTCATTAATAAATGCTGATGGGAAGTGCAGCTTTGATCTCACGTAATTCTGAGTTGAGCACTGTGACTTTAAAGATGCCTACAACTCTTGGTTAGAAGTTTAAAAAGCATGAGTCATTACTATGTTATTCTTAAAAGTCTGGTATCAGTGGCATTGGTTCATTACCCAAGCAGCCAAAACTGCTGGAGCCAAGCTAATCCAAAGCCAGGAGCCAGAAGCCAGGAGCCTCTTCCAGGTCTCCCACACATGAGTGCAAGATCACAAGGCTTTGAGCCGTCCTCGACTGCTTTCCCAGGCCACAAGCAAGGACCTGAAATGGAAGCAGGGCTGCTGAGATTAGAACTGGCACTCATGCTGGATCCCAGTGCATTCAAGATGAGGACTTTAGCCACTAGGCCACCATGCTGGGTCCAGGCTTCCCCACTCTCAAAGCTCATACTCAATAGACCAGGATTCATCATTGGGATTATATCCAGTGCCAAAGTGTCAACTGTCACAGAGCATGTGGAAGCTGTGGGAATGCCTTTCAGATGATAGCACTTCAAGCCAGTCCTCCATCAGGACTGCTTTCATTAACCAAGTGGCCACAATGCATGACTTAGGTCTAGTGGGTATCATTGTCCAGCAGCCTTCAGAATGCCTAGGTGTCCTTCTTTCCCCAATATGCACTCTCCAGGGTGAAGGTCATAGGTCCATTTGGGGAAGGACTTGGGGCATAAACTTGCTATATAGTTATAGGTCCATTGTCCTGTAGGTTTGGGGCATTTCAAAGGTGTCCCATAAGAGAGATTTGGCTTAGGGTTGGAACTAAGCAAATGATTATGGCTTTTTTTTTTGTGGGTCTCCTTATCTTTTCACCTGATTATAATTCCAAATGCTAAGCATCATTGCACAGCTGCCTATCTGTGCATCAATTCCCCAGTGACACCAGGCACTATCAGTGATCTCCACAGTTCTCTACAGGTTGAGCCCCTTGACTGCCTCTCTGGTATTGCTGATGGAAACGTCTTGCTTCTGGCACTTTGGTCCTGCCATCTGGACTCTATTATTTTGGGAATCCATCACTGCCTTGACTATTAAATCCAGAACCTGTGTGTGTGTGTGTGTGTGTGTGTGTGTGCGCGCGCGCGCGCGCGCACGTGCGGGTGCCCTAGGACTTCCATAATAAGTACCGCCAGGTGACTTGGTACAAACATGGCCATGCCAACTTGCAGAGGATTTCTTTCTTACTACTTCCTGGCTTCATTTTTTTAACGTTGTTGTTTATTCATTTTATGTATTTAAGGGAAAAGAAAGAAAAATTAAAAAAAAAAACAGGCTTCCCATAACTTGGCTAGTCCTGAAATGTCTAAAACAGCCAGTCCTGGTCCAGCCTGAAGGAGGAAACCTGGAACTCAATCCAAGTCCCACATATGGATGGCAGGAAACCAGCTACTTGAGCTATTGTCTTCTGCCTTCCATGTGTACATTAACAGGCAGCTGTTTAGGAGTGGAGTTGCAAGCTGAACTTAGGCATGTTGAAACACAGGCGTCTCATGGCCCACTGCCGCCAATGCAGCAAATACGCCTCCTGTTAGTTTACTTATGGGAGCTGAGCATCATATAGGATGACAGATCACTCTCCCTCACAGCTTCATTTTAAGTTGATTACCTCACAAAAACTCACTTTCTAAATGAGCTGACATCTTGAGATTCAGGACAATCACTTTTGATCACTTTTAGGGGTAGAGCATAATCCAACCCATAGCACTGTCCTGCTGTCCCTGGTGTACATAGAGGAGTCACCTCTTAAGGCTCGGAAATCACTTCATGTCTCACAAAATGTTCTTGTGGCCTGTTTCACATGGTATCCTCTGGGTCTTCTAGAACACAGAACATGGTCAGGTCTTATAATCTTGCAAAATGCATCCATTTCAGCATGAGCTCTGTCTTTCCCCTTTGCTTGTTTATCCTTCTTCTGCCATTCCCCACAACCAACCCACCAAGGAGTTTTGTCAGTGTATCCATCTCTGCCATCTCTGCTCTAGTTAATTGCAAATCATTGTGGCAGCTGAGTTCACTCCAGTTGTTGGAACGATTCCTCAGGGTGTTGACCAAGTCCTAAAGTACCCTCAGTTAGTGATTTTATTTTTCCTATTTGATCTTACACCTTGAAATTTTTAATCAAGAATCCTTGCAATCCAGTCTCCACAGGTCCTTTCCTGACTTCTGTTAGTATGCTCTGGCTAATTTTTGAAGGTTGATGGCATAGTTTTCATCCATATAAGGTGTAGCATGTCCTGCAGCAGGCTCTGCTTGGACTTGACTTGGCTTCTCAGCCAGGCAGGGGGCAGAAAAGATGAGCAGTTCTCACGAAGGTGGCAACATTTGCTCCATGAACAATACACTCAAGCATCCTCTCCCTGATGAATGAGAAAGCTTGCTCATATGAGGGAGGGGTGCTTCAACCCTACTTAAACTGTGGTCTCTGGGACTGCCACGAAAACAAAACCTTTAGAAAGCATAGATGTAAAATTCCCAAATGGTGTTTTAGAGGAGTCCAGTATTTTCATGCTTAGAGTATTGACTTGAGCCTGGGAGTTCTGCTGCCTTGGCTGAGCGTTTGCATGCCTCCCAAGCTCTTCTGTTAAGCATCAAAGAGGATGTTGGTCTCATACTAGACTCTATGACTAGTTATTTCTCCATTTTCTTGCAAGGAATCAATAATGCTTAGTAGGGGCCCGGCGCGGTGGCGCAAGTGGTTAAGTCCTCGCCTTGCACGCCCGGGATCCCATATGGGCGCCGGTTCTAATCCCGGCAGCCCCGCTTCCCTTCCAGCTCCCTGCCTGTGGCCTGGGAAGGCAGTCGAGGACGGCCCAAGGCTTTGGGAACCTGCACCCGCGTGGGAGACCCGGAAGAGGCTCCTGGCTTCGGATCGGCATAGTATCGGCCCGTTGCGCTCACTTGGGGAGTGAATCATCGGATGGAAGATCTTCCTCTCTGTCTCTCCTCTCTGTATATCCGCCTTTCCAATGAAAAAAATAATAAAAATAAATCTTTAAAAAAAAAATAATAATGCTTAGTAATAATGCTTAGTAAAAACTGGTCAATTCTGCTCTTCCAGTGGAAATTGTTCTCCTACATCTCTCAAATACCTAAATAACCAAAGCAGAAAGAGGGATTCTCTTAAAACACATTTCCCCCCCAAGGTCACCACTGGGAACTGTTTTAAAAAATGTGGCAATCACCCAGTGTACTAGAGCTTGCCCTAGTCATACTCCATGTTCTTCTCAAGATTGGTGCTTTCATTACACTCAGGTTGTCAGGGAGTTTGCCTTAGAATTCATCTCTCAAAATCACCCGTAGTATTTCAGATCTTTCAGAAATAATTCAGTAGCAAGATGGAGAGCATCTGCAAAGGCTAACGGGTAGACAACACGAGAAGGTTAGATGTGCATTATAGCATGACATGATCTGACATTTCTGAAAAGAGAATAAGCAAACTCAAAGACTCAAACTCCAATTCATGTACTTCAGGCAGTTTTCAGAAGGCCTTGGCCTGGCTGATGAGAATACCTCTCACAAAATTTTTGAATCTACATTGCACTCATGATCCAGGTTAAAGCCTTCTGCTGCTTCCAGTCATTGGTTGGGAAAAGTAGGACCCAGCACAGACCGCATAGTAGATCTACTCCTAAGGCTGCCACGTGCAGACTGTACTAGCTAAGCCCACAACAGATTGAAGGGCAAGCACTGCGGCATAATTTCATGCTAGCATACTCTTGAATATTGATAAAGCATGTGTCTGTATGCCGGGACCTGGAGTTCACTTCAATGTCTTAAAATGAATCTTCCTTTGAAACACATTCTTTAGCTGAATTCAGTTCACACAACTACACTCAACTATATTCAGTTTCCTGTGCAAATGTCTTTCACATTAGGCCTTCCGAACTTAGCTTTTTCTGAAACTTTATCCTACCTCTCAAATGTCTCCAAGTCTGTTTTCAGAAAACAAAACAAAAAAAAAGGATAAGTGACAAAGTTAAAATTTTTTGAATGAACTCCATGAAATGATGTTATGCTGCTATTGCTTTCTTTTGGGGCGGTGTTAAATGAGGCACTTGTAGAGACATCATCAACTTAAAACTTCAACTAAGTTTGCATGTTTTCTGATAGCAGTATCATTAGAAGCTTTCACAGTCCTTGGTGTTTCCCCATGCTTCCAAATGTCTTAAGTGAAGAACTGCATTCTTAAGCAAAGAGGAAGAGCATAATAAGAGTAAAAAATGAAACTTTTCTCCTTAAAAGTACATTAGATAATAGAAAAACGGATCTAAGAAATAAATGGACTGTTTAAGAATAAATGGTTATATTCTTTGTGTTGAAAGGTTATTAGTGTTACACCTCTGATCTTGTCATTCAAATAAACTTTCAACACTCCTTTCATTTCACTGTGTCTAAAAAATCTATTACAGGGGCTCGGGAAGGTAACCAAGTAGCTAAAGTTCTTGCCTTGAATACACTGGGATTCCTTATGGGCACCAGTTCTAATCCCAGCAGCCCTGCTTCTCATCCAGCTCCCTGCTTGTGGCCTGGGAAAGTAGATGGGGATAGACCAAGCCTTTGGGATCCTGCACCCACATAGGAGATCCAGAGGAGGTTCCGGGCTCCTGGACTCAGATTGGGTCAGCTTTGGCCATTGTGGCCAATTGGGGAGTGAGCCAATGGACAGAAAATCTTCCTCTCTGTCTCTCCTCCTAATTAACTTTCCAATAATAAAAAAATTACTAATGTAATACCCACCTAATACAGTGATCATGACCACATAGGAAGAGTTGGGAAAATTTGTTTGGAGGTCCGAAAACCTTTTGAGAAGACAAAGATCAAGATCTCTACCACTTCCCCATTGAGGCTCAAAGTTAAATTTTATTTGATGAATCAAAATGACTAAGAAAGGGAGCCTCAAACGGGTTCTATTTTCTAGGTGGCAATAAAAACAAATATTGAAGGAGAGGACTAAAGTTTTGTTTAAATCACAACTAGCCCCATCTATCATGGCAGATTAAATAATGTAGAAGTAAACAATTTTCATAAAATCGCACAGACTCAATAAGGTGAATAGGTCTCAATAGACATGATTCTTTCTTGGATGTCAATTTGATCTTTCTTAACCTGGACCTAGAGTTTCCTTGGTGTCATATATGCTAAAACCCTGTGTCACCTAATTGCCACCATTGCAGCAGTGTGGCTGTACAACTTTTCTGAAATCTTTTAACTAATGTAATGGTATTATAATGGTATTATAATGGACCCACTGTGATTTCTTTTCACTATAGTAATGCTGTCATAATGGCATTGTAAGGGGCTCTCCATAAACATATACTGAAATTATTTTGCCACCATCATGACAGTGAAATGAGTCCCTATAGAGTTTACTTGAAATTGTTTTGCTCTTATAATGGCATTATTAATGCAGTCTCCATAGACTTACAGGGAAATTGTTTGACCATCATAATGTGGTCTACAAAGACTTACAATAAAATCTCTTACCAGTGTAATGTGGTTTCCATTAACTTCCACTAAAATCATTTTCCTACCATAATGGCATTGTAATAGGGTATCCATGAACTTGGGCTACCAAAGTTCGGTTGTCTTGATGAAATCACAGCAACATAGTTACAAAGACAGTTAAGGAAATGTTGATGCTCTGTTGTGTCATAAGCAAAGACTGTAAGTAATGCACATCTACTTTTCACACTTAAGCATTTTGTGGTTTTTCTTTTAAAAGTAATGCCCTAACCACAAAATACTTTATAAACCAACAACAATCACTTCTCAAGTAACTAGATGATAGAAGTCCAGATAGTGAGGGCAGAAGAGCTGTTCTCGTGTAGCCTTTGTTGAAATGCTAACGGTCTTATTAATTTCATTATTTTTCTCCTCTTCTGAAGGATGTGCTACGTGTTCTCCTCCTGGAGCTTCAAAAACAGACGCATAGTTCCTTCAATGTTTTTATCATATAATTTATTATTTTTTTGGAGACTGATTTAAAATACAAATCAATACTTTCTAGTCCTTACTGTGAGCTTGCTGAAGTTCATGGCATTAATTCAGAGTTTTCATAACCTTGGCGTTTGCTATTTTAAAAACACAGCATCAACACAGAGAATTCACTGGAAGTGAATAGGTACAGCGTGAAGAGAGATTAAAAGCACAGAACATAGTGAATTAAGTTGTTAATAGCCTCTGTCCACCAGTGTTGCACACATGAGTAGGAGACATGGGCAGAGGTAAAGGTGGGCCATTGAGAGAGTTCGTTGTCTTTCCAGGTTGTTGTCAGATTACCAGCAATGCAGTGTTGCAAAGGGATGAGGACCTATCTATTACATACAATTCTCCAGTCTGAAAATTCTTAATCCTTCTCTGAATTAATAAAAACATAATATAGAAATTCATGCTTTTAGGGAAAGCTTGTCCTGAATTTTGTCTTTTTAAAATTTTCTTTAGTCATACGCTTAAGTTTTCATATCAATGCAAACCTATTCAGTTAGGTATATAAGTGATGACGATCATGTCACACAATTTAGACAGAATTTCAATTACTTAAGACAAGAAACTGACCTTTTTAAACACTATACAAGTCATTTTGTTTGTGGTATAAAGAAGGAGTTGCCTCTGGGAAGTTTTTTTCTGTCTCCAAAGTGCCTCACTGTAGTATAGTATGTGCAATTTTCCATGAGAAAGGGTCCTTTTGGGGTTATCTTTTTTTAAAAAAAAAAAAATTTCCCTTCTCTTTTATATTTAAATTTGTGATACAATTTCATAGGCTCTGGTATTTTAGGGAATGACTTTTATAGCCATTCAATGGGTTATCACAACTCTTAGCTTTAGAAAGGGCTTTTTTGCTGCTACAGCATAAATGAATAGCTTACCATTGAACATGTCATTAAGTAGCCCTACGTTTTGTTCTAAAAGTACACGCGGTTGGAAAAAAAATAGCGTGGGATGAATGTTTATCCTAGCAGATAGAACACTGATTGAAATGCCCTCAGAACATATTCAAAGACTTGGATTGGATACTCATCTTTGACTTCTAACTTCACCTTCCTGCAAGTTCTAATTCGTCAGAGTCAGCAGGTGGTGGTACAAGTAGTTATATCTCGCCTCCCTTTAGAAGATCCAGATTGAGTCCCTAGATGCTGGTATCTACCTGGTCGAAAGCTCAGCCATGGCGGGAATAAGAGGAGTGAATCAAATATGCGGGCTCACTCAACTCTCTCTCTCCTCTTTCTGCTGCTTTCAAACAAATCACAAAGTTTTCGTAACTGAAGTTTTGTGTTTTGATATAATAGATTACTAGCTTCCTTAGAAATCATGGTGCTATTACTCACAGAATAATACCAAAGTTTTGCTACATTGGATTTGGTTGGGACTTAAGAACTAAATTTCAACTTTAGTGCTACCCGCTGCTAATAAAGTTATTATAAAATTTTGATATCTATTGTCTGACTCTGGAGCTTGTTACTTATAGAGTAAGAATTTGATTATGTGATTGGAAGTTTGCTTTAGTTTATAATATGTATGAAGGTCCTTCAGGAAGTCCATAAGGCAGAATTAAAGATGACTTGTGGGGAGGTATGGCGCAGAAGGTTAAGTTGTTGGAATGTCCATGTTCTGTGTCAATCCTTGAGTTCCAGTCCTGTCTCCACTTGGCACCAAGTTTCCTTTGAACGCACACCTTGGGGAACACCAGATGAAGGTGTAAGTACTTCAGTTCCTACCTCCTATGTGGAAAACCCACATAGAATTCCAGTTTTGTGACTTCAATGTGACCTAATCTAAGCTGCTATATGCATTCGGAGAGTAACAAGTGCATGGAAGATTTCTCACGTTCTCTCTCTCTCTCGCTCTTTCTCTTTCTCTCTCTTGCTTGCATACAAAAATCTATAAATAAATAAATATAAGCTTTTAAAGTATTTTGATACAAAACTTGTGAATTCAACACATAGGCTTTTTCAACATGGCCATTTTTTGTCAGCTTTCTAAAGACCATTCACATAGTTCAATAAATGATTTGCTTTTTATCCTCTGCACCAAATGGAGAGAAAAATCACATACAGAAAAAATAAGGCTTTTTCTGGGTCATGTTTTACCCAGCTTTATCTACTTCTTTGAATTCATTTAGATTTTTAATTCCTTTCAAATAGCAGAAACTGGAAGGTTCTAGTGATCTGAGTTGTTCACTTGTATGTAACATTTTTTCTGTCAGATTCCCCAAGAAAATACTTATGGGTCCTGTTCACAGTGGGACTTTGCAGAGTCGCCGGCTCTCTCCTGCTTGTGCTGACACAGCTTTCCTGTCAGATCTAAACCTTAAGAAGGACCATGCCCTCACCCCCGTGAATGTCTTTCCATCTGCTTCAGGGAAATTCCACGGCTCAGGAGTGTTGCACCACATCACATAGTTATAGAATAGAAAATGATTCTTATTAGGACAATTGGGGTCAAATTACTATGTGCTTGAGCTGTGGCCAGGGTGTGGAGTGAAAGTGTCACTCGTTTGTATTTGATTTTGGAGCTACAAAGTAAAATATTCTTTTTAAATTTTTGTGAAAATGCAAACCAACAAAGGTTGATGAACTAGACTTTGTATCTTTTTCTAAGATATCACTAGTTCTACATGAATGCATGAGTCTATGATTTGTTTGAAAGAGTTGCAGAGGGCGGGAGAAACATGGGGGGAAAGTGGGTGAGAGATCTCCCATTCTCTGGTTCACTCCCCAGATGGCCACAACAGACAGAGCTGAGCCAGACCAAAGCCAGCAGCCAAGAGTTCTTGCAAGCTGCATGAACTCTTCATGCACTCTACCTTATCTACTCAATAAGAGCTGCATCCTGCCGGGTAGACACAGCAGACCCAGGCAAACGGGTCCTTCCGTGTACAGATATTATCCCAAAATGAAACATTATCATTAATTTATAAATTCTGCAAACATGTGACACCTGCATTAAGCACTGTGATTTTCTTAAGAATACAAGAGTTGAACCAAAAAAGAGTCAACTTTCTTTGTCCCTGTGTGGGGTTAGAATTTTGTGTTACATTGTGAAGGTCATAAATTGTAAGACTTAAAGGCAAGAACCTGCACTAGGTTCCATTCTTTTTGTTCACTATTTGTCTGTTTGTCTATTATTTTGGCTTTTTTAATTCATTGGAATTGCCTTAAGGAGTCAATGGTGAAGCAGACAGATGTGCTGATGTGTTCTTAGATTTCTCACCTGTGAATATTTCAGATTCTACTGGGAAAATTCCATGTTGAATGGCTCAGAGCCTGTGTCACTGCTGAATTATGAATAACAATTTCATTCATTTCCTCCGAACGTTCTTGCTCACATGTGTCCTTCTCCAAGCTTGCGCCGCTTACCCCTCCCTGCCTTCAAAGTCATAAGCTGGAACCGAGCGTATTTGTCAGCTTGTGTGGGGTGACGTGGATATGTGTGATTTTCATCATGGAAGAAAAAGGCATGAGAAATAAAGTTTCATATTTCTAAAACATGCCCAAGTAGATTTACATCTTAGTTATAACTCGTTCTCCAGTGTCTGGTATGTTTATACAATTTGCTTTTAGAGTCAGAAACCCTGAGTTTCTGCCCTTCTATAACTGAATGGCCTTGAGTAAGGGTTTTTTTTGTGGGGTATTTTTTGTGTGTATTTGTTTTTGTTTTTTGGTGGGTTCTCTGAATGTAAGGAATCTTTCACAAAAACGGGGATAACGTTCCCCTTGTCTGCACAGTAAAATTTTAAAGAAGAAAAAAAGACTCCGAAGGAGATGCAGGACAATCATTTTGAGTAATGCTGTAGCAATGACTTTCCTCTTAACCAAAGCAGCTGCTACTACAGCTGTGGCTCCCTTGTCGTATTCATTGACATCAGAAGGAGAGGAAGAAGGTCCTTTCTGATAAGAGTCATGCATACGGTAAAAAATGCTGCCTTTGCTGCCCTTGGCCAATCGTCATTCATTTGAACACCGTTTGTACTTTGTCAGGCCTTAACTCATGCTTTCAATGCAAATACCATGTTTAGATGACTGGCTTCACTCCAGAAATACACTTTCTCCCCCCACCCCCACCGCACCCCACCATGGGGTAGGGAGACATTCATGAAGTTCCATCAACCATGCTTCATTCCAGCATTGAATATATCCTTCTCCTATGGGTCAGTGATCCTATTTCACTAATGAGGCATGGATAAGCTAAATGATATCACTCAGGCACAAATGACAATTAGATGACGGAGCTAGAATTAGAACCCATTAGACGGCTTTCCTTCCAGGTCTGTTCTCATGTCATTGAACAAGGCTCGTGCTCTCCATTTCAGCTCAGATTTCTTATTTACAGTTGATGTCTTGTTGTCTGGAATTTCCAAGATTGGCACTTTCACCTCTTAAAAACAGGTTTAAGTGATTCTAGCGCTCTTGTCTCAGTGCACTTTAATTTTTGCTTAATCAATTCAGCAAGACCTTCTATTGTTAGCTGGAAAAAGCAGAGAACAAGAACTTTTAAGACAGCTCCAAATACTCAATTATTCATTAGAGGTGGAAGTGCTTTATGGAGGTGAAATAGACCCAACCAAAATTAGCATGATTTAATGAGCAAGATACTCCATGTCTGAGTGGGGTGGGGGGTGTGTGTGTGGGGGGGAACCTGTGCCAAAAAGCACAGTTACAGAAACCAATTCTGTAAGTCGAGATTTTTCCTATATTCACTAGGACTAAGTTCATGCCATCAAATAGTAGGGCCTGAACACACTACCAAATTCAGTAGTTCAAATGATAAATGGTCAGATGTAGGCAGCCCAGGTGAGGCCCCTTGTACCATGGAGTCAGTGGTAAGGCTCCAGTTCCCGTAAACTCCACCATCTTCATTGTGGGAGAATCTCTCCCAAACCAAAAGGCTGCCAGAGCCCCTGTTCCTGCCTTCAGGAAGAAGATGGCACAGCCTGGAGGTGCTCCTAAGCTGGTTCTCCTTTGTCATGGGGTCCTGCTGCTTCTGCCACCCAGGCCAGATCTTGTTCTCAAGACCTCCTTGATTTACACGATGCTTAGAGGATATCTTTTTCTTTTGTTTCCCTCCCATCCCTTCGCTTCACTTTTAGGCTGGCAGTGTTGTGTCTGCTACTATTACAAGAACCCATGTATTTTCTGTAGGAAGAATGTTTACCGTATAGGCAATGTGTATGCCTGACTCAGTGCTTAAACCATGCGTGGAATAAATATCAAACATGAACATTATTTAGGTCCCAAACAATTCACACACAAGAGAGTAATTGATATAAATATACATACATAGTTTGATGCAAGAACTCTGGAAATCTTTAAATGTTACATCATTTTAATAACAAAGGGCAGTACACAACTGTAAAATCAAAGGAATTGAGTAGAAAGAAATAAGCAGGAAAAGCTCACAATCTCTCCTATACTTCTTTGCACTTTTGCTTCCTCTGCTTCTTCTGGAAAAACCATGTCAGTAGTTTATGCCTATTTTTCCTACCTCTCTCTAGAATTATACAAATAACTATACACCAGTTCTTAGTAGGCGAAACAGGTTGCAGTATAAAAATTACTCTGCAGCTTAAATTTTCTTTAGCCTTAAATATTTTAGGTATGTCTTCATTCCTTTTCACGGTTACTTAAAAACATAGACTAAGTGTCCCATAACTGGTTTATACAGACAATCTTTACCAGTTAAGATGGGCAGCAAACTCAGTATGAGGAAGTGTTGTGAGCAGTTAGAAAGCAGAGTATGGGTGGCTAGCAAAGACAGCGCTGCAGGCTGGTTGGGTTGGGTTGATGTGGCTAGCTAAGGACACGCAGCAGGCTCAGTGCGTGAATGCACCGTATTTGGGACAGAGGCAGCACTTTTTAGCATTGCTTCTTATGCCACAAAATCCCTAAAGATGCCATTTATGCCATCTGGCTTTGTTGTTCCTCCCAATCAGCATCTTTACACATTTCTGCTATTCATTTTTCCCTTTTTTTTCAAAACATCTCCCCAATCAGATCATCATCTAATTTTTAAATCCTGGGGAAAAAGTTTATAAAAATTATTAAAAACCTTGCCCTTAAATAACTTTTTGTGGTTATTAGTCCCACCTGTTGATAGAGTCTTGTTCCACAGTGCATCTGAGGCTTATTTTTGTTTGTTTTTTCTCTTTTTATGTCTTTCACATTTCTTATCTGCTCTTTGGCCTTCCTTTTCTTGCTGTGATTTTTTTTATTCTACTCCTTTCTGTTTTCCAAGTATTTATTGATTTAAACTAGATGTAACTTGTATGTCCTCATTTTGAATATGCAGTATATTTAAAAGTTACAAGGGAAAGTAGCTGAATTAATATGTAATTCTCCAAGTTTCTGCTTTGCTCTTTCCTTTTCTTGCAAGTGGGGGTTCACATTTCCTCGTCCTTGACAATTTTTGCACTCAGACTCTCCCGTGTGAACATGGTGGATAAATAGAGTAAGAACATACTGCTGGTACCTCTGTGAAGGGCTGGTTCGGATAAACATACCAACAGTGGGCATGTATGAAAAGAACCAAACAATCCAGGGATGAACACCAAGTGGTTCAAGGTCATTTTGCTTAAGCAAGCTTGGAGACCTACCCTGTTTGGTGGAGTATGAGATGCACCCGGATAAACAGGACAACAGTGATGTTACTGGGAGTATTTCATGAACTGCTACTGTCTTTAATCTGGTTTTTTTTTCTTGTTTTACAGTGAAATAAATTGAGAATGCTAGGACTGGGAGGGTGATCTGCATCCTAAAAGCATCTATCATCCTAGCTATATGCTTTTTCTGTTTTATAAAAAAGATTGATCTCCTTATGTGAAAGGCCAAGTTACACAGAGAGAGAGAAAATAGAAAGAAAAAAACCTTGCATCCATTGATGTGCTCTGCAAATGGCCGCAACAAAGCCAGACCCAAGCTGGGCAGCGGGCTCCTCGTTTGTGGCCGTCCTAACTGTGTTAGCATGGAGGTTGAGCAGCCAAGACCTGAATGGGTGATCATGTGGGATGCTGTCATGACAGGTGGAAGCTTAACCCAGTACACCCCAATGCCAGACTTTGCCTTGGTCTTTTACTCCTTTGTAATTCAGGGAGATTGTGTAAATTTGCTCGAAGAGACATGGCAACGTTAATAAGAAATACAGACCTCAAGAATTTCACACTTCTGGGAGGGATCAGAAGAGGTTAAATGACTCAGTCAATTTTTCGTCATTGTTGGCAATACCAGAACAAAGCTGCTTGTCCATTGTGCAGGTTCCCAACGCACCCCTTCCCCCGACCCCCCACACGCATACTATTTTGCTCTTGGCTTTTGGTTACTTCAGATGGTGAACTGATAGATGCTCCCAGACCCTCTATTGCTTACTGGAAAAAAAAAAGCTAACAATTTTTATGGAGTGCTGATCACATGCTAGGGTAACACTGTGAGGTGTGTTTTTTTTTTCCTTTGTTTCTGGTTAGCTTATGCAAGGTCACCAGTGTACCTAGACACCAATGTGCATAGACAATCTGTGTCCACGCAGCTTCTGTTTGTATGTGGGGTGGGGCAGGGTGGAGTATATGTGTTTTGCCACAGGATAAATGTAGGAGTGAACACAAGTAAGCATAAATAGAGTTAGAAAAGTAGAGATGTAGATGTGACATAGTTACATTCATGCGCACGCTGCTTTAAGTGATCATCAGAGAGAGAAATCTGGAAAATGAAGAAAGAACACTACTTTACATGGTCTCACTTGACTCTATGTCAGGCTTTTGAGGTAGTTACTAGTATTCTTCCAAACATAAAGATAAGAAACTCGGGCTTGGATGAGACTGATAGCTTCAGCTCCACACATCTTGGCTGAGAAGGAACCAGCACCAATCCCGGGTCCAGAGTGGTGCAGTTATTTCAAAATTGACAGTAGAATGTGGGAAAAAATACTTAAAGTTTTTTTTTCAAAACAGCAATTGTCAAATAAAAAATACAATGGGCAAATGCTGATGATTAAGTAACTGAACAGCTGAGTTGCTTACTGAGGTTAAGGCTCATGGTATAGAAACTTGGTTCATTTTATCTGAGAATGGTAGAAAAGAGGCCAAATAGCACATTATTGGATTCATCTGGCTCCTATTTTCAAGGATCAAAGAATCAGCTAATAGGTACACAGTTCTTGAAGTCATGCTGTTCAAAGCAAGGTCAGCAGCTAATAAAGATATCTACTATTTAATCATGGATCAGACCACTTGACTTTGCTTGTATCTCTGATACGAGCCATTATTGGCCGAGGACCAACAGAGTACTCAGTCCAGCATGAAATAAGAGCAGTTTGGGGATCTGTTAATTGCATCTTGTCTCAGCTGTAGGAGGTATACCACTCCAAAATCAGTCCCTTCCAATTATTCCAGGTTGCAGCTGGCATGGTGAACCCTGGGTTGTTTTTGCCCAATGAAAGAGTCTAATTTTATCGCAGAATCACAGGCCTGGCAAGACCTTGAGAGGTCAGTGGGGCTTTCAGACAAGGCTGCACTGAGTGAATGGATCTAATCCTATTTTAAACCCTCTCCAAAGGGGAGATTCCATGATTTCCCTTGAAAGTCGGTGCTGGTATTAAGCTTCCTTTTTTGTAACCAGTCTAACATCCCTAATGATTTCTTTTAAATTCATCTTTTACAGAGTTCCTATTGTTAGCTTATCTAATGTCTATTTCCTTGTACATATTTTCTTTAAAAAATTCATTGTTGAACATTGAAATAATTCATATTGGGGAGAGGAATTAATATTTCCAATTATTATTTAATTGTATGCTATATTGATTATTTAATTGAATGTCCCTGAGTCAAACCCCTATTCATTGGAAATCTTAAATATCCCAAAGATAAATTTGATGGACTTATCACCTGGCCCACAGTTACTGCGGTTCCTCCCACCCATTCTGGGCACGTTGATCACATGGTCAGAGCCTGTGTCTTACTGGGAATTTTACCCCTGTGGTTTGAACCTCTTCTAGCAGGATAACAGAAGCCTCCTGCTCCCAAGGAAGCTGATGCTGAACCAACTATCTGGTCCAGCCATTGAAAGTCTCCCCAGAACACTAATTCAGTCTGGAATGAAAACCATTTAGTCACTCTTTGCCATATGGGTTGTTTCTTTCCTTCCCAATTAGAATAGGAAACTTCATCTGCCACTTTTTCTTTTAACTGAGTAATCCATTCTGAGTGTCTAAAACAAGCATTCAAAAAGTAGTTGCTGAATAAATGGAATGATACTGAGTAGCAACAAAGTAGAGTAGCAACAAAGTAGGTGTAGTCTGTTTACAAACCTAGTGGCCTGCGCTGAGAGTACATACCACTTGCCTACATGAACTCTGGACCCAAGCTGTGTGACTTTGGATCCCATGACCAGCACTGGCCATCTGCAAAAATGGGTATGTTGCTCAGATCCTCTAAGCTCTAGGGTTGTCATCTGAGGTGATAACCATGAAGTTGACCTCATTTTCCAGTTACTAGAATAAATGAATTGCTTTCCATAAGCATATTCTTTTATATCACATATTAAAAGCTGTTAATTTGCTCTGTTCTCTTGAATCTCTCCCCTGTACCAGGTGCCAAGGATGTAACATAGAACAATCAAGAAGCATCTGTCCTCAAAGCTTACAGTTAGGTCCACACGAGAGCATATTTCATAATTATCCTATGAAACTGAGTCTGTGCTGAATCTAGATAGAAAGTAAATCTAAATTCTGATCAGGGTTTTAATATAGGTCCTTTCCAGGACTCTAATTGACTCTTCCTTCAGCTGTCAGCATGCATGTACTGAGCATCTATTATGGGCCCAAGCTTAATGATCAAGATGACAAGAGTGTATTCAAAAGCTTTTGGAATGGTCTTACTCAGGAGAACGTGTGTCTAGCCTCACAGATTGCTCATGTATGTCATCTTTGGTGTTTACGACATTAGCAAGAGAATCCTTTCATACTTATCATTTTTTCTGGAAATATGACATGATGCATGCAGGTAGAATGTTGAACTTGTAACTGTTGCTGGTGATATATACTGCTGTGGTAGTATTGGGTGGGGTGAGGGTATAATTGAAAGGGAAAGTGAGGGGGAATCCCCATAGCTACAAAACATGGAAAATATAAAATAATTTAAAAAAACCAGGAGTGCTTGTATTTTCATCAAAAAGCTATGTGCATTGGTAGAAGCTCAAGTCGCAACCTTATTATTTTTTTTTAATATAAAGACCATCTTTTCATCATTTTCCTTTTAGGGTATTTGTAGAAAGATATACAACCAAGGGAGAACTTGATATATTAATAGATTATAGTAGACATTATTCACGATTTTTTAGGCATAGGTGAGTTCATAAAACATACCTTTTGTTTATCCATGTGGTGACTAAATTCTATGTTAATAAATATACAGATTCCTCATTATCTTTATGGCTGCACAGATTTGTATAGGAGTGTATCATCATATATTTAATCAATCTTCAGTTAATTCATCGCAGTGGTTTTATAATTCTAACCAATTCTACTATAAACAGACATGACTAAATCCTATTGTGCAATTATTTGGTTTCCTCAAATTATGCAAATAGTCCTCAAAAATGTATAGAAAGCATGTATTATTTAGAATGTGCATAGGTTTTAATTTTTCATCAAAATAGACTTATATTTTACCTTTACCTTGACATTTTGTCAAGTAACAGAATTTTGAAGTTTCTAAATCTATCATAAGGAAGATTGATGAATTGGATTGTAATTATTTATACTTTGGTGCCTAAATTTTAATACATGTAATAATAAACTGAATGCAAATGAAAATGTAAAGTATGGGACATACTAGTGATAACCCTGGATTAAGATAATTAAAAGACAGTATGGAATTGTACCATAAAATTAAAAGTAAATTAGAAGGGAAAAAAGCTAATTGATAGAATTATAGACACATGTATATGTCTTCAAACATGAAGGAACACATGTACATTTTAATGGATAAAGTAGTTAAAATGGATAAATAAAATAAATCTGTTACATACTCTTTCTCAAGTAAAACTGCACATTTAGAATGTAAAAACATCAATGGGTACTTATTTTCATAAAGTAGAATGGGAATTTTATTATCTTATTCTCCAGGTTTATAAAAAATAAATACATATTTCTATAATTTCTGAGCTGCCTGCAGTATATTTGAGATCATCTTATCGGCAGAAACCAAGTACATTTATCAATAAATTTATGAGTAAAACATTTTTGAATTACAATGCTATCAAATGTCAATGTAATAAATATGATTGCTTTGGGTAAGAATTCATTTTCCTCTTATTTTAACATCTTTGTATCATCAAATATTTATTATGTGTTGCCAGGCACTTAGTCCTTGCTGGAGGCAAACCTGAGCAAGGGCTCACCCTGAAGGTGTTGACACACGTAAAATTGTCTCCCAAGCATCATTTATAAGGTGCAGAAATGTCCACATGCCCATAGTGACTCAAGAGGAAATTCAAAGGGCCACACTGCTTCAGAGAAAACCTTTCCTCTCATTGATATACATTGTTGAAGTTCATTAAAAGTTTGAAATTTAAGAGACTGAACAGACTAGAAGCTCACATTTTCTTCAAGAAAAACAAGAGTTCAGACTTTCTAGTTGCTGTAACCCTAGTTTTGTAGTATAGAAAGGAACCCGCTGGGCAGAGGAATGCCAGGCTGTGGTGTTTGAACATGCAGCAACTCATACCTTCCGTGAAAATCATTCTGTCTCTGTCACTTTCTTCCTCTCCCTCTGTCTCTCTATTTCTCTGTTTCCTTCCTTCTCTCTTGCTTTCTTCCTTTTTCTCTTCCCCTCTTTCCTTTTCTGTGTAAAGTCAGCTGTGCAAAGCTAGAGTCATTTGATTACCTCTTACTACTTGACAGCCCAGCTCAGAAATTCCTCCACAGTGTGAGATTGTAATATAATACTAAATGTTGCAATCCTCAAATAAATGTTAAAAACCATGCGTAAAAATTAGGTGTAGGGACTGGTGTGGTAGCCTAGCAGCTAAAGTCCTTGCATTGAATGAGCCGGGATCCCATATGACAGCCCTGCTTCCCATCCAGCTCCCTGCTTGTGGCCTGGGAAAGCAGTGGAGGACGGCCCAAAGCCTTGGGACGCTGCACCCGCATGGGAGACCTAGAAGAGGCTCTGGGCTCCTGGCTTTGGGTTGGCTCAGCTCCGGTCATTCATTGAAGCCTCTTGCTGAGTGAATCAGTGGAGAGAAGCTCTTCCTCTCTGTGTTTTCTCATCTCTGTGTATCTGTCTTTCCAATAAAAATAAAATAAACCTTAATAAGAAAGGAAAGGTGTGGCTTGTATTGTGCAAGCACAATGAGCGCCACCCCTCCTAGAATCTTGCTGAATGCACAGTTGGATTGCTGCTGTGTCTGGCTCTGGTCTCTGATTGTCAAAGAGATTTTGCCTCAGAAAGGCGCAAAATGAAACGTGAGGAATGGCATTAAAAGCAGTGTCTACCGAAAGTATTTGTAACTCGAACATGATCAACTCAGAGCCACATTCAGGCTCTGATGGGGAGGCTTTGAGAATGTCCCCTACTGGCTCTCCACCACCATGTGTGAAGCATGGGCAGCCCTTCAATCCTGCACGTGGAAGCAAGACTGAAGGGCTGCCTTCTGGAAGAGAGGAGGCAGGGAGCGGTCGTGTATCACTGAGATAGCTACATACCTACGAAAATAAAAACTTGAAAATGAAATTTCATAAAGGCAGTATTTCAAAGACATAAGTAACAAAAGTTTTATTATCAAACATCGGGGAAGGTAAGCATTTGGCTAATGGCGAGGATGCCACCTGCTACATTTGCATACAGCATAGAAGTACCTGGGTTCAAGTCGTAGCTCCACTTCCTTTTATTGTGTGTTACAGTTTATTGTGTATATTAGAAAAGCAACAGAGAGAGCCAAAGAAAGAGATCTTCTATTCTCTGATTCATTCTGCAAATGGCCTAGCTAGGGTAGAGGCCAGGAACACAAAATAGTATCTGGGTTTCCCACATGGGTGGCAGGAGCTCAAATACGTTAGTCAGCTTTGCCATATACATTAACAAGGAAGTAGATTGGACACCACGCAGCCAGGAAGTAGATTAATCTACTGTGCCCTCCAGTTAGGTCAAGAGGGCTTTGCAATCAAGTCTGCTTCTGATCCAACTTCCTGTAATGCAGACAAAATTGCAGTCCAAAGATCCAGGTCCGTGCTGCCCACATGGGAGATCTGCATGTGGTTTGTGGCTCCTGGCTTTGTCCTTGCCCGGTGCCAGCGTATGTAACCATTTGATCTCTGACTGTCTTTCCCTCTATCTCTCCAACTCTGCCTTTCAAATAAAAGAAATTCTTTCTGTGTCCAAATCGCTTCATTTTTGAAGTTTTTTTGTTATGAATTTGAAACACTCAGTTTTAAGTCAATTGATGTATATGAAGGGGTTGGAACAATGTCAAACAACTAGTATGGCATCAATAAATATCAGCCATTATCATTGATGCTGCCCTTTTCTTTCCCTCCGCCATTGGTTGTTTTTGTCTTGCTTGAAGCCCTGCTTAAACTACTAGGGCAAAGAAAGGATGGAAAATCAGAACCCCATCCATATGAAGGAACTGCAAAAAGTTTGCAGAAAAATGTCATCAAAAGATAAGTTTGTTTTGGTGCCAAAAAACCTTGAAATCCATCCATAGTTTTTTTTTCATAGTGTACATATTTCATATGGATTTTGAAGACCCCCACATATCAGCCAAAACAAATATAGAAACGCGAAAGAGTTGTGCTTTTTTCAGTATAATTTTACAGGGGTATAATGGAAAAGTCACTGCAAGAAGCCTCAAGAAACAAACCTTAATTGTTGAGTATGCGTGGAAATGTTGGTCTCAAAAACTGTACTGTATTTTAAAATATTATGTAAATGCAACAAAACAAATTATCATCATAAATATTATGAAACCTCTCAAGATAATAATTTCTCATGTTCATTGTGTAACCAAGGCTAATATTTGCTATTCAAGTAAACAGTAAAATAAATAACTTCATGGAATTTGTAGTGTCTTAATTAATCTAATTTCATCCATAAAATATATGACTCAACTTGGCAAGGAGCAAATGCAATTTATTTATCAATTTAAAATTTTATAATTCAGTTGACTGTTTTTAAATTATAGAAAAGTAAAAGAAAAACAGAAAGAGCGAGCTCTTGCTTTCAAAGGCATTCTTTCTGCTTTTCCTTCTCAGCAATGGCTCTGATTGCAATTTTTCGCTTTGGCAAGCAGTTATCCAAAAATATGATCACATGATAAATAGATGAGAGATTCAAGACTAAAACCCAGATTTCAGATTTTTGCTGTGCTTTCTAAGTATTATTTCTCAGTAATTATTTTTACAATTCAGGCTGATGTGACTAATATTTGAGCATCCTCTTAGAAACACACAGCGGGGGAAGGCTCCTATGGGAGGCAGGAAGAGAATGGGAAGAAATTCGCTGATAACTTATCTATGTAAGATGTTGTCATAGATTGCATTTCTCAGGTGGTAGACTCAAAGACACAGGTGAAGAACACCATGAAGACTGAATAAAGAAACAAAGGGGACTATTAAATTTCCACACTGACTCATGAGGAACTCTTGTCCCCACATTCGGGCCCCAGATGAATGAGACTTTAATCACACACCATCATTGCTAAGATGTCGGACTTCCACACAAAGACATGGCCTTGGCTGAAGAATCTTGTTCTAGTTGAGACAAGTTCTTTAAAAAGCTTCCAGCTTAAGATGATCTCTTAACCACTGAATATCAAGCCCTTTCTTGGAGCATGTCCTGGGCAAATCAGGGACAAATGCCCACCACCACCTCAGTCTCATTGCTGTAGACAAGTAGTATAAATGTTTGGTAGATCTTGCTGTGAATTTTTTTACCCCACTCTTCTCTCCTGCCTTCTAACTGTCCTTGACACCACACTTCTGTACTCCCTCCTTCAAGAAGACTTTGCCACCCAGCCAGACATGGGCACATCAGGGGTCTTCAATGAGGACACAGGAAAAAATGAAATGAAGTTAAGTTTATTTGATGCTGAGATGTCGTGAAACACATTCATAATTCTGCATATGCATTTTTATGAACGTTTTGAAGAGCCCATTTAAAAATTTATGTATTGTCATTAAATGGAGGTCCTTTTCCTGGCCAAAAATGTGACAGTTCTATAATTTGTACGATGTAAAAATGAATAGTATTGTAGCAGGCCTCTGTAAATCTCAGAAAAAGGGATATCAACTTTCAATATTGAATACCAAAATAAGATACTTTGTCACTTTCAAACATTAGTGGCAGACATGGTCATAGGCAGTGCCTGAGTCTATATAGGCAACAAAGTTGTTTTAATAGCCTGAAGTTGTGTGGCTTAAATGTAATATATCATTTATTCCTAATAATTACATGAAATATAATCTTTTTCATCCTCATAGGTGAAAAAAAATTTTAAGGTTTGAATATTTTAGAAAGTGACTTTTGTCTACATCTCAATGGCAGAACTGGGATTTGAACCTTTCTACCAGATTTTAAGAAAAGTTTTATTACAACACCAAATACCAATACTTTAGCAGTCTCTAGGTAGCTGCAGGTTTGCGAATCATAGGGATATGCACATAGTTTTGTCATCAGATTTTGTGAAAGTAAATTGTGACTTCAAAGGAAAAGAACTGCTCACTACTGTACAAAGGACCTTGCATAGCACATCATCCATGTCAGAGTTTCCTGTGCAACAACACGCTTTTGCTCCTCCATCAGGGGGCTGCAGCTTCCTTTTCTATGAATCTGAGATGGCCCAGACTCTCTTGAAACAAAAACAAAAAATGATGCTGAAGCTGAGCCAGGGTCAAAGGCACCCTCGGCTTTTCTTTTAGGTCTTGAGAGACAATATGCTCTCTGGATATTCCCTTTCTAGAACCCATTTGGGATCCTATACTTCTCCACTTGAATAGCACATACACAGAGATCCCATATAGGACACATGGAGTTATTCCACCTGGGACACACACGTGAGAATGTAGCAGCCTGGGGAGTTATAGCAAACCCCAGTTATACTTCAAGTATTTAAGTTGCTCAAATTACAACCGCAGATATCTGGCCAATAGTTTTGCTAAGATTTTAGTATTTTGATCTTTTTCTTTTTTAATTTGAGAGAGGGAGAGAGAAAGAGAGAGCCTATCCTTGCCTTCGTTTCTGCAAATGGCCATAATGGCTATTGCTGGCGTGCAGCAAGAGCAGCAGAGAGAAACTCAATCCACGCCTCCTAGTGGAGGCACAAAGTAGAGTCAACCCAGGTACTCTGCTACTGGACATAGGAGTCTGAATTGGTATCATGCTACACTCTGGAGTAGATACCTGCCCCTCCTGTACAGAATTTTTTAAACAAAAAAATAAAATAACCAGAGGTAACTCAGTGATAGGATTTTCATCAGCTATTGCTCAAGTCTTAGTGACCTTCTTGATTCTATACTAACCAAAAATCAAACGGTAAAAGGTCCCAGTTATGAAATATTGCCCTTTATTGAATGTACAAATTACAAAATTATTCAAATGGTTAAAAACATGGTGAGATGAATAAGTCACTCCAGTTTTATAGCTTGTACCAACAGTGTGGGGAGGGAGTTTTACTAAGACTGGAATAATACATTGCATTTATCTTTCTTGATAACCACCTGGAGGGTTGGTTCTTACAGCTTTGTAGGTATGGCAAAGTAGACACAAACTCTGTGAGAGTTTATTAAAATCAATTTCTGATCATAGAAATAATGATACTTAACTGTGACTGTTTAAATAGTTTGAAGATAAAAAGAATTCACAGCTGGAAGAGATGTTTTTGTCAATTAGTTGCTACCAGAGGATAGAAAATCTTCTCTTGGGTATCTGTTTGCTGAGTCATCTGGCTTGTCATAGAGATGGACCCTAACCAAACCCAGTCACAAAATACTTAGTATTTTATGAATATTCTTGGTATCAAATGCTTATATTTTACCTTTCCACTCACAGAACATTTTATGCTTGTGTACATATGTATGTGTATGAACACCTTGGTATGCAAACGTGTAATTATTATGCAAATTATGTAGTACAATAAGTCATTTATCACAGTCCTTTTTCCTAGAGTTTCACAAGGCATTTCGAATTGGACATAAAGTATCAGACCTAGAAATGGTTAATACAACTCAAGACTCAGGTTTATTCTCACTTTTCCATGTGAAGTTAATGGCACATTTGTTTATATCAACACTTTCTTTATTATGTTCTTGCTTAGCACAAAGCAAAAGAACAACTTTAAATAGATGTTTCCTTATGGTGAACCAACCATTAACTAGATCCCATTCATCTTTGCCTTGTTGGTTCTGAAAGCAGACTAAAATGAAAAGCTTGATGCCTCTATTTCTATTTTTCTTTCACCACAGAGAAGTCAGATTAATATGAGCCTTAAAATGATGCTGAATAAATTAAACTCTGAATACAATTAACATTCAAATTAAATGAACAATTTGGCAATTGATCTACAGAAAAAAAGGACAAGAGAAAACCTAGAGCCTGGGAACGAATTTGTCTTTCTTAAAGACTCCCTTTTCAAGTGTGTCTGGTGTCTCTCCCAGTTTGTATCAGAAGGGATCAATTTTTTTCCCCTTTTCCCTGTTCTACTTTTGCACTGGTATTGTTTGAATCCCAGAGTGAGCAGTAATACATCATCTTGCTTCAACATCTGCTAGAGCCCTCTCTCCTCCTAATCTGCCCAGATCCCCAAAGCCTTTTCCACCTGCTATAGCACCAAATGCTCATTACAGCATATAGCTACGCCCTTCGCTGTCCTTTTCCCCAGATCCTCAAGGTTAACGTGGAACAATGACTGTTATTAAGTGGGGGCTTTAGGAACATAAAAGCAGAATGGGCAAGGAGGAAGGGGGAGGGGCAATTAAAGTGCTGGGTAGAATGCCAGGAGAGCTGGCAGGGAAAAGCTGCTAGAAAGCTGTGGCCAATTTTCCAGTCGAAACATGAGTCACTGAACAGAGATGCCCTAGAAACAAACAGCTTCCCTGTCCATCTTTCATTACAGGCAGAGATCGCACCCTGCAGTGGTCTTGGTGTCACGGCACTTCTGGCCGTGGCTTTGAGCAGCCAGTGGGGCAAGGAAGATAAAAATGGCCAGTGGGGAAGGCTGGCAAGTCTAGAAGTTGTGTTTACTTCTTGGTCAGCTATAAATTGCAAGCAATTGGAAGTTGTTCTCCCTCCTTTACCCGCCCCCCCCTTCAAACCACCAACCTGTTTCTGCTGCTTGCATCATCAGACCAACCTCCAATGGAAAATTTGAGGCTTGATGGAGGAGATTGCTTAGAAAACAGAGACACTTAAATAGTTTGTGTTCATTGAGGAGTATCATGGGATCTGAAAAAAAATGTCAGGTAAGGTAAGGTGAGTGAAGCAACTTCTAGGCTTTCTGCCTTCAGCATCAGCACTTTCAGCTGCCGTGTTTGGTGCAGTTTCCTTTCAGTTTGTGGAGGACACTTGAAGAAGATAAACTTTCCTTCCCCTGTGACATTCATAGGGATGATCTTGATAAGCCACATGAATGCATGGCCTCTGGCAGAACTGTCCAGCGCCAGTCTAAATATACTTTCTTGTTAACAGACTGCTGAATAGGATCCCTTCACTCCCTGGTCTTCATTTCCTGGACAAAGTATACAGCCACCTACTAAAATTGTGTTTGCTTCCACCCCTAGAACCTTATAGAAGTGGATCAGTGTTCTGTAGTGATATAATGTGCCCATCTAAATGAGGCACAGCTTGGCTAGCTCAGTCTCCACCCTAGTCAGCCAGCTGGAGGGGTTGAATGGGCACTCATTAATGAAATCAGCTAAGTGTGAAACCGCTTGGGCTTGGTGACGTTTGTGTTTGTTTCTTATTCTGTTAAACGAACAACACACCTAAACTGTCAGATTTACACTTAGAACACTGTTACAGCTCCCTTTCCCCTGCAATCCCACGTTTGAAACTTACACTAATTTTAGAGTTTCTATATAATATGCATTTAAGGAATAAGAGGGACACTTTTAAGAATTGTTTTTATTTTTTTCATTTTTGCTTGGATCAGCCAATTCTGTATATTTTAACTTTGGGTTTGTGTAAGAGAGAAAACTAACTAGTTTCAATCAATGATGCACATTTCAGGAACCTAGTTTCAAATGTATGTACACCTGCTACAGGTTGGCTTCTACCTCTGTCATGCTACTAGTTCCTTTTTGAGACTGAAAAGCAGGAAGTAAATGTTAATGTGAAGGATTTTATACAGATGCAGCTGTACATATAGTGAGAAATTGAAGAAAAGTAGCCCTCATTTGAAGTACATCTTAGGAAGCATATGGAGGCTGCTAAGACACGGACACGGTGCAATTGCTCCTTCATTATAAAATTGGGCAAGTGTGATTTTTTACCACCATGGGCCTTATTTTTGTCTTATAAAAGTAGGGATAGTAACAGCATTTTTGCCTTCCTCCTAAGGTGAGTAGGAGGAGAAATGAGAGTCAGTGAGAAACTGGCTGGTGCCTTGGAAGGAATCAATTTTTTATTATTATTTTTATTGTAAAGTCAGATATACAGAGAGGAGGAGAGACAGAAGGGAAGATCTTCCATCCAATGATTCACTCCCCAAGTGACTGCAACAGCCAGTGTTGTGCCGATTGGAAGCCAGGAGCCAGGAACCTCCTCCAGGTCTCCCACGTGGGTGCAGGGTCCCAAAGCTTTGGGCCATCCTCAACTGCTTTCCCAGGCCACAAGCATGGAGCTGGATGGGAAGCAGGGCTGTCGGGATTAGAACCGGCACCCATATGGGATCCTGGCATGTTCAAGGTGAGGGCTTTAGCTGGTAGGTCACTGCGCCGGGCCCAGAAATCAATTTCATTTGGTTTTGTTCATAGACCATTCTACTCGAAGGCATTACAAGGCATTTGAGAAGTTTCCAAAGGCTTTATTTCTTTTCTCTTTCCTTCTTTTGTTTTGTCCTGCTCTTTTAAAGCTATGTTTTTACTGAAACCTGATAAAGAATGAGATTCTGTTTTATTGTTTTATAAAGTGTCATCATCTTAAATTAGACTATAATAATATGTTACAATTACAAGTGCCCCCAATTAGGGGCGGGGGAATCCATGACTCACTCTTCGCTTTGGCTGTGATAACAAAATACCACAGACTGTGTAGCTTAAACAGCAGCCTTTTTTTTTTAATTTTATTTTTATAGTGTTGGAGTCTGAGTGTCCAAGGCCAGTGCTGGCACAAGCCGGTTCTGCTAAAGAATCTTGTCCTGAGTGACAAAGGACTATTATCAGGGTCCTCGCTTGACGTGGCCACAACAAGTTGCAGGTGTTTCTTATACACAGGGGCACTAGTCCCACTTTGACGGACCTACCCCACGTTCCCATCAGAGCTTCTCGCCTCCCACATCTCCCTCTCAAGCAAATACATGGAGAATTAGGGCTTACCATACAAATGGGGTGGACACTGTTCACTGTTTGGACTAATGTCCAAAAATCTGAGTCCTGATTTTGCCAGCCTGAAGGCCAAGTTTGCAATAGGACTGACAAACTCTGAGTACCAAGAGTCCAAATTTTCAAGCATTTTGAGGGTGATGAGCTTTACAGATGAAGTAAACAAAAGTCTGTTTTGTCCCTAAAATTCCTGGCAGGTAGGTTCTCCAGGTTAGGGCAATGAACAGTTTGGCAGACATCTTGGTTTTCTTTTTATCCCATTTCTTTTCTTTTTAAAGACATCTACAGCCTATCCACCCACCCCTGGAATCCTCAAAGAGGAGTTTTCACCTTGTCCTACTCAGCCTTAATCAGTGTAGCCTCTGATTTACCCTCAGAAACCCCAACAATTTTGCAATTTAGTCCAAATATTTAGTTTCTACATCTTTCCCTCGCTGCTGTCTCTCAAAGTATTAAACCAATCTCATCAACGTGATCAAGATCTATTGAGCACTTACTTCCACTTTGCCAGTGTCTTTTGCCCTGCTTCTTCCGCAGTGTCTCTGTCTCACCTTTTTCGGTGTCTCTTGCTCATTTGACAAACCCCAAACTAGAGGTTTTTCTAGCAAGTCCTGTTTCTCCTCCTTCTGTGCCATGTAATGCTACCCACCCCAAAGGCCTTACTTTCACGTGTGTGTAGACAGCATCCAACTCCGTCAACAGGCTGCCTTCTCAATGCAGATCAGCATTCAGCAGCTGAACACTGGAGGAGAGAAGCATAAAGACCTTTTCCACGGGCCAGAAAAGAACATTGCAGTGCTAAAGACAGTCTCCTCTGACAGCCTTCTGTGCCTGCTCCGTGATCTTGCCTGTCATGTCATTGATCGTTTTTAATTTCTATCATCTTTTGAAGAGCAAAGCAGCACAGGTTCTGCAGTTTCCATCACACTGTGGTAGGTGGCTTGCTCTCCCAGTACCAGCTGAGTGTCTCCTGAATAAAATGCAGGTAGTATTGATGTCTCCATGTTTTTGTTATTGTCACCATATGAATTTTAGACCAGTAGCTTTTTACTCTTCTAGTAACCCAAGCTCAAATCCCTCTGCTCCTCAGAATTTCCCCTAGTGAATGTGTGTTTAACACTTATCATAATCTCTGATTTTACCAGAATTTGTCAGTCAATCCTAGAGTTCAGATCACTTGATAATATTTTGCTGAGACTTTTATTTACTTCGCCCAAATTTTTGAATTATCCCCCCCCAAATATTTCTATGTTAATTTTTTGTTTCTGGATCTAGATTCATCACTGTAAAGCTGCTCATTTTCATATATCTTTATGCCTTAATGAGTCCAGCAAGCTAATAAGGCTTCATCCTGCTTTTCAATGCTTACTGGAAAGTAGCTTGTTCCTGCTTTGGGTACCTGCATGTGTATATCCCCTTCAAAGGTTCTGAGCCTTTGCAAAGGATTCCCACCCACCATGTTGAGTGAATCCATTTATCCCATGGATGCTGCTACGGCCTTCACTTTACTAAAAGGTTTCCTGTGTCTCTCCAGTTGGTGGATCAGCTTCACTTCAAACCCCAACACAGACGTCAACATCTCAATCTTCCTGTTTCTCTCTGCCAGGTTTTCCTAGTTACACTCATAATGCACATATAACAGAAACTCAATTTATTTTTCATTTATTTGAAAGGCAAAATTAGAGAGAGAGGACATACTGAGAGAGAGAGAGAGAGAGGACAGATAGAGACAGAGAACATTTCAGTCTTGTGGTTCCTCCCCAAATGGCCACAGCAATCAGGAGTCAGGAGATTCCACTAGTCTTCCAGGTGGAGTCAACGACCCACATATTTGATCCATGCTCTACTGTTTTCTCACGCACATTAGCAGGAACTAGATAGGAAGCCTTAATCTTGAATTGACACCCACACGGTATGTATGTCAGCGTTGCAGGCAGTTGCTTAATGTGCTATGCTACCATTTTGGCCCCATATACATGTTTTTAAACTTAAGTTAATTTTTTCAAGGCTTGTCTATTTGAAAGGCAAAGAAAAAAAGGAGTGAAGGAGAAACCAAGACACACACACACACACACACACACATTTTCCCATTTGTTCTTTCCCAAAATTACCCTAACATCAAGGTCTGGAACAGGCTGAAGCCAGCAGTACCATCTAAGTCTCTTTCCACATAGGCGACAGACCCCAAGTATTTGTGCCATCAGCTGCAGTTTTCTCAGCACATTGAAAGAAAACTGAATCAAAAGTGAAACATCTAGAACTCAAACTGACACTTTGATATGGGATGCTAGCTTTGCAAGGAATCATTGAACCTGCAGTGCCACAATGTCAACACTAAAACTTAAATGCTCTACTGCCTTTTTCCGTCAGTACTTGCAACCCTTCCTAATCTTCTCTAACATATTAAAAATAATTGTGTATCTAGAACTAGATGTGATTTATATATTCTCTCTTCTCTCCCACCTAATAGCTTGCCTGAATCTATGACTTCATGACATTTTGGTAAATAATTCTGAATAATTATAATATAATGAAATTACTACAATAAAAATTCTAAATTTTTAATAAGAGGTTTGCTTTGTAGGAGATAACTAAAAATAATTATCCTCCTGCAGATGGTTAGAGCAAGCAGCCTTTGGACAGGTGCATACCGCCGTTCTCTAAACCAACTCGCATGTACACCGGGTAGCGTAACTTGGATGACTATACATTTTTGCATTAGGAGGAACAAAGTTTTACAAAGTCATTTTTTTCCCTGTAAGCTACAAATATATGGCTTACATTTGATCATATTTAGCCTGCCATGGAATCGTAAGCTGGAAAGTGAATATTGTCTGTAAGAAAAGTTGTATCTGTGAAAACATGCAAATAAAGGAATCCATACTAAACACTCAGTTTGGGTCAGAAAGAAGATAAAGATTTAAGGATGAAGTTGTACTGAAGACTTTTTGTTTTAATTGTTGTTGTTATCGGGTAATGGCAAATAATACCACAGCTATCAAAACCTGATGTTTCTTAGTAGAGATTATCAAGATCTTTCTCTCTGTTACAAAGTGATATTAAACAAATAATTTTTATAAAAAGTATCAGGTAGAAACAAGTCGTCTGGAAGCCTTGTAAGCAAGGCTGGTTGCTTGAAGTTATTAGGAAGACACATCACCAACCAAACATGCATCATCAGACAGTGTATTTTTAGAGCCCAGAAGTGCAGTGATGTGATGGCAGCTGTGGGAGGCCATGCTTGGGAGCTCCCATGAAAGGCCTCGCTTCACCGCGGGAGGTTTCAGAATGGGTGACAGGATGTTTCCACGTGTCTTCCTTTCGGTTGATACCTTCCTATGAAGCTTCCTGTGTGCCTCTGCGGCCCCCACCTCCACCGCCCACGGTACAGTGTCTGGATTTGCATTAGGTTTCATGGAGTGTGCGTAGGAGCACTTTGACTCAATACCCAGAAATTCGAAAATGTACTGGTCGTTGAGTTCAAGCAGCCTCATCTTTGTCAAAACCAACCACTTAACAAGAACATAAAAGTCCAAGGGACATCAACAGTGTCTCCAGAGAACCTCAGATTGGAGGGGGCATTTAATCAAACTTTGTTACATTGCTGGTGAATAGATTCAAGAAAATAGTTTACCCGTGGAGGAGTCACAAGATAATGCAGGTTTCCTGACTCTCAGCCATTCCAACTCATAGACTGGCTTCTCTAAAGAAAATTGTCATCTCAAGATGAAGCACGCAAATGGAAGATGAGATAAAATGTAGTTAGTGAAAACTACGTTTTCCCCTGGATTTTTCTGTGATAAGAACAGATTGAAAGAAAATGCATGTCAAATTCAAATGGACCATCATACCATTTGGGTTCAATCGACTTCTTTGAACTATGAAAATAATCTATGTGTACACACACACACACACCACACACACATGATGTCTCTACACTCAGATGATAAAGTGTGGAATCAAATGAGATGTATTTAAGTTGTCATTGGAGGCCATTGGGATAAGACTTAAACATCTAATGAAATGTTTTCTGTCTAAAAATTGGCACCTTGTTTTTTCCTTATGTATTATTTTCTCTAATGAGTTCATGCAGGGTGAAAAAGAGTTGGTGGAAATTATCTGTGTCATACACTTGAAAAGGCAGAGAAGCAAATCACCAAGAGTATAGGTTTAAATTATCTTTAAATTTGACTCCTATATGGCTTTCTTAAGTCATCTTCAGGCCAGCTGAGATCAATTATTAAATAAATTCCTACCTTAATGGAAGTCAGCCAAAGTGATTCTGAACTTCATCTCTCATGATTATTCTTGAATCAAAAGGAAATTTAAAAGACAAGAACTGTTACTGAAATTCAATAAAAAAACAAAACAAAACAAAAACATGGAACTTACCTTGTTCAATAGCTAAGGAATTGGTACCTTCTAAATTACAATTCTATATACTCAGCCATAATGATTGCCCATATGAGATGGGGATCTCTGATTAGGGGCAAACATGAAAGGAAAGAAACCAGAGGCTCAAATAGAAGCAGAAGGATGTGTGAGAAGTTGTGATTAGGTATCTAACTGAGAGAATGTGTGAAGGAAAGGGTTCGGGAAGAGGCATCCAACAGGAACTGAAGGGAACAAAGTTGGAAGTTGGGAAGCGTCCTTATGAGAAAACAGAAACGAACTAAATCTTACAGAAAGAGCAGTTAAGCTGCAGAACAATGTATGAACACAGCAATTACTAACCTAGCAGGTGGAGGCCTGGGTGATGGGACGGTGAGAGCCCTGCAAGGTTGAGCAGCTGGAAATGGTTACTTTGATCCTTGCTGAATACTGGAGAATTAAATTTTCGTACTGCATATCATGAGAAAGTAGTGCTGTGAGGACAGTTCAGACATGTTCACAATTTAAGTTCACAAAATCTCATTCAAATAATTCATAAAGTACCTTAATTTTCATGTTATCAAACATGATTGTATCATCCATGTCACTCCACTCCTATATACAAACCTGCTGCCACCCATTTCATTGCAGGAATGTGTAACCAAAGCTTGTGAACATCTCCAGACAACCACACTTTTCCCTAAGACTTCTGGAATACAACTACATGGGTAGCATTATAATCCTTACATGTTTACCTTCATTTAGTCCCCAAATAGTGCAAATCACACTTCATCAATTGTACCCCAGTAACATTATTTAAATGCTTAAGAATTTCTCAGCATCACTAAAAAAAAAAAGATGTTTCATTTTGATTTATGCAAATGATGGATAACTGAAATAATTCCTTGGACGTGTTTAGAATTATTCGTTTTGTTAAGATGGGGTTAACTGCAACAGTCCCTTGATATTCGCAAAACAAAATCCACACTATTATAGGATATTGTAAGCAAAGACCAATATCCATAGTATCAACAAAACCAAGCATTCGTCACATGGCCCATGCTCACCCCCATTCTGAGTCAAGTCCTGTATCTTGAAGAAGACAGGATTTTCACTCCACCTGGCTTTTAACCTCAGCGACATATGGTCCCATTAAAATATTTTTTCTAAAGAAAACCGATTCTCTAAATACAGTTATGTGGTAAAATTCATTGTGCGTAGGGATTAGACTTGTTAAATTCAGAAGAAGAGGGGCGCTTGGCACTTGTGCATTGCTGGAAATTCCCCAAACAGATACAACAAAAGCTCAGTCAGTTTAATCAAATTATCAGCTTTTCCTCAGTCTGTGTTTAGTCTGTGTTTGTCTAATGTCCGGGTGCATATTTTCTACTTAAGAAAATCAATAAATCTGCTGCTTTAAAAAAAAAAAGGCGCATTTCAAATGCAGGATACAGCGTATTGCACTATCTGATCCAGCAATCTGGCTGTCCCTGCCCCGCAGAAGGAAAGAGCGAGAAAAACGCCTGATGAGCTTACGAGATGGCTTACACGCTTGTGTTTGAAGGGGAAACAAAAGTGAGGACTCTAGATGCACACTCTGCGCCCGTGGAGCTTGACACGTGTACCTGCAGCTTCCTGCTGCCACCCTCCACCACGATGCCTCTCCTGGGGAGATCTTAGCAACGGAGCAGCTGAATTAGGTTTCTGAGGTGGAACACTTACCCTTGCACTATTCTCCCATCGATATATCGTTACTTCGCTATTTATCCTGTGGTCTGACAACATCTTTCCTTTTGTTGTTTGTTTTAGTTCAGTAAATATTTGAGATGTCAGTCTTGCACATAGGGTTCGATTTTTCCAACTGCGAGAAATAGTCGTTTTGCTAAAATAACATCTTCTCATTTCCAGGTTGCTCTCACGTTCTCTGCTGCTGTTTTTTATTTGTAGTAAAACTTCCTATGTACACAAGCACAAATGAGCAGTGGACATAAATCATCGTAACTGTTAATACTTCTGATAAATAAGTTCATATCTGATCAAAACAAACTGCAGATTTGTCTTAGACCCGGCTAGTAAAATTCATAATCTTGTTAGTATTTTGTTCATTTATTTGCATGGATTAGTTCTAGTGTAGAATTAGTGCATTTTCTGTACAGTACGTGAAGTTTGGAATGATGTGATGGAGATAGGCACTTTAGAAATAAGATAAATTATTTTTGTTGTTGATTGACCCATATAAAGTTCCCAGAAAATAGATAGTATTTGACAATCCGTAAATGATAGGCTAATATACATAGGGTATTATATCAAAGTACTTTGATCAAAAGATTTGTTTGCTAGCAATCCTCAAAAGTGAACCTGTCAAGGCAGAGGTCTTTAACCTGTAGGCCAACACTGATGTCTTCGTACAAGTTTGTTTGGACAAAGAAGGTCCCCTAAAAAACTGTTCATTACTCTTTCTTCTTCAGAACCTCACAAGAACTTGACGAAACTTGAGCCTATGTCTGTGTTTATGCTTATGGGGACACCATGAATGAGCGAGCGCGGAGAAAGGGAGGGAAGTACCCCTTGGAGGAAGGGTCCCATTCAGTTTTCAGCCAAGGCAAATTTGGTTATCTGTTCCCTACAACATCTGATGGGAAACATAAACATTGCCAGCATTCAGTCAGGATCGTGCTTCCAGCTAATAAGGGGGCGAAGGGGATATTCCTTTTTTTGGTACACATTCCTCCCTGGATCTGGTTTGCGCGTTCCCTGCACATGCAAACACACACACACACACACACACACACACATACACACACACACGCGCGTGCGCGCAGTTGTGAAGAATTTCTTTGTAGCCATGGTAAAAAAAAAAAAAAAGGTGTCGCTTGTGCAGAGAAGCCTTTTAGTAGAGCAGGCTAATAGGCTGACCAGCCATTAACTAAAACACAGCTGGGGAGAGGCTATAATCCCCCAATTTCCTTCACAAATGCAGTAAATAAATATTCAAATGAAGCAGTGCACAAATTTGCATATGTGTTAAACAAAAGCCCAGCTGAAGATTTGGTTTCAGAGCTCCGCTATTTTCTACCTATAATTCCTCTACCTGAAGACTGAGGCTTTCACAAAGGGTCCCGTATTTCTCCCAAAATAGTAGTCCCTTTGACTTCAACAACTGACTTTGAAACCTTCCCTTTTGCTGGTCTGCATTAGCTGCTTCTTTGAGTCCCAATTTTAAAAGGTAATAAAAACCCACTTATCAAATTAAATCCATTTCTTCTCCTTTCTGTGTTTTCAAGCTGAGTACCTATAAGGTGTCATACGCCACTGGCACACTTCATGTTCAGCAGGTGCATGAGTTGAGCTCATTCTGCAGACAGAAACACATAGGAAATACAACAGCAAGGCCCTGTTGCCGGGGTAGCTATGCTGCTAACCCAGTGGCTTTTAGGGAGCAGAGTCAGATCAGCTTCCTAAATTCCGTAGTTAGTCCTCTGAGGTTCCAAGCCAACGATGTAGCACAGGATGCGATTCGTTTAATTATTCCTCAGAATGAGCCTTAATATCATGGCAAATCCCAGCCCTGCCTCTCGCTTCTCGCTCCTGTCCCTACTCAAGGCTGTCATTTCTGGAGGTGGATTCTGGGGCACACCTGACCTTAGGCACCACTGGGTTGCTTTCCCTGAAGCGGCATGAGTCCCTCCCAAGGTGAAGAAATATAATTAGAAGAAAAAGAGATCATTCAGTCAGGAGCCCACGGTAGGACACAAGGGGTTACTTTATAGGGGAGAAAATAGACTGCAAAAGAAAAAAAAAATTATATATGTATAAATGTATATGAACTGATTCTAAAAAGAAAGAGAAAGAGCCATGCAGTGAAAGAAAGCAGCCCATCAAAAATCAGCAAGATGAACTGAATTTTACTTGTTTGCGATCCTATTTGTGACTTCTGCCTGCCTTCGCACACGTCTCAACCTCAGTGCAGAAAGAGAAACAGCAAGATGGAAGCCAACAGGCCAGGCTGAAGTGAATGTGTGTTTAATTCCTAGCTGTAAGAAGTAGACTATTATGGTGAATAGCATATATATGCATTTGTGTAATCTGTGCGTGTATTTACACAGAAATATATTTTCCTATATTTAAGGAGCATAGATGCTCATTAAAGAGAGGTATATAGGTTTATGTCCTAAATTATATCGTAAGAAAATAGGTGTGTCTTAGAAATACTAAATCAAAATTTGGTCCTTTACTATATTTTTATGAAAGTCAGAAGACTTATTTTTGCTTCATTTATCTTTTTGATGTTTTATAGGAAGTAAAAGACTTATGTGTTTCTTATATAATTTTAAGAACATAACTCATACTTTCTCTCTGCCTTCTTTATTTTCTTTTAATTTTTGTAAATAACTTTTCAGTTTACTGTATAATTGCAAGCTTCTTCCTCCACTCAATAAAGAATTCAACAAGTAGTACATAGAGAGACCAGTTTTCTCAGGAGTATAGACAAGGCTATAAACAATAACCACGTCTCAAGATCTTAATTCTCTTTTTTGCCAAACTACATTTTGGAGCATGAGAGCAATCCGTGCTAGTGTGTTGTTATGTTAGTTGCTTGCTATAAAACAGTCATGTGTCAATGCCTCGAAGTGAGAACGGTCTCCCGAGCTAAGATAATGAAAGATTTTTTCTTCTTTTATTCAATCACATTTTCAAAGCAAGCTTCTGCAGAGAAAGTTACAATCATATAAGTGATAATGCTTTGTATTGGAACAAAACCAGATCCATATTTTAAAAGCGTTTTATACTATTATTTTTTTCTCGGTAAATATAAAAGGCTTCTTAACAGAGACTAGTTCAAACACAGACTGTAACAGCCAAGGTGCCTGAATTGTCCTGGATGTCTAAAAGCATTATTTTTAAATGAGGCTTCAAAGCTTTTAAGATGCATAGATCCCTGGCAAAATAATAAAGTGGATTTCTCTAGGTGTTATCTGATTCTTAGTTGTTGCTCACTTGACACTATAGAAGGAGGCACATGTGTTTCTTTTAGACACTGGGCCTTACATTTGCCTACTGTTACCCTTGAACTTTCCATGAGGTGGCACATCCCATTCTTTCTTAGGACCCCCACAGCTTCTGAAGGCTTACCTCGAAGTGTGTCCCAAAATCGAGGACCACATTTCTATGTACAGTCACTTGAGCATCATTCCTTCCCCTCAATATTTGCAGTGCTACTTCACTAAGAATCTTGTCATTTCCCATTAGTATAGGAGAGAAACTTTTTAAGAGTATTTTCAAGTGAGTTACTTCTTTTGATATCAGCGATAACTTTTTGTTGCAGTTACTGCTATATTTGTTGCTTAAAATATGCAAATTCTCTTGTAGCATCTTTGTTTTGCTTTGTACACTGTGAATGTCTTCATTGTGAATGTCTCAAGAAATTATGACATTGCCTCCTTGGCATAAAGCTTCAGGATGAGTTTCAAGTAAAAGATTTAGAAATCCATTGATGTCCTCATGAGCTACCAAGTGACAAAGGAGAAAGGCTGTCACTCGTCAGGGCTGTTAGAGCAAATGTACATCCAGCAGCCCGGTCTGAGGTCACAACTGCCCCAGAATTTGAGCGGTCGAGGGCTATTTTGGGATGCATTCATTAGAAGGTACATAACACAGTTAAAAAACAGGCCTGGGGCGCCAGTATGCGATTATGGCAAGACGGGTTGACCACTGGGAAATTGCTGAACCAACAGGCTGCCCAGTCAGACTCACCTCCCTGGAGCCAAGCCCACATGGAACCACCAGCCAGCACCCCTTCTGAGGGGGTAATCCACAGCTCTCAGTGTTGAAAATACTCATCTGAGCAACAGATGTTTTTGTAAGGCAAAAGTATTGTACATTTTCGAATGCCCTGTTTATGACTCCGCTGGCCATTCTATTTTTAAAGGTGCCTGTATCCAAAAACATCTCCCTTGTGTTTACTTTTCAAAGATCCGGCGTGCTTGCTCTTTGTTTCGTTGGTGGCGGTGGTTGGGTGTGTGTTGGAGGGGGTGTGATGTGGGGGGATTTGGCATGGTTGGCACAAGAACTCTAATAGCTATGCATGACCAATGTACCTAGCAGGCGGCAATTTACTAACAGTTTGTTTATAATATCACTTTTATTTCAACTTGTGCTTAACAAATTGTTTCTTTCCATCTAGCTCGTTGTGTTTCTCGCTTCTTTAGCTTTTTACAGAGCTCAAACTTGATCTTACTCTTCTCTTTGATTTGAAAAAGCCTGTTTATACAAAGCATGGAAAAGAGTTAAAATGAGAGCGAATCTGAAGAAGGTGTCGCTTGATAACCATGACAACTCAGAAGGCTATGAGAAGAAATTGCGAATCTAATATTTGCTTTATGAGCAGTAGAAGCTTGGCGATTGGAGCAGCGCATTGTCACCTGGCACAGTCAGAGCATGGCTGAAACAGAACCAATCAGAGGAAAATGTAAACATGATAACTTGAAAAAGTACCTAATGAGCAAGCCACAAATGTTGCTTTTCCTCATCTCAGATACTCTCACAAAGTTGTTATTTCTCTGTGAAAACACAGTAATTCCCACGACACTCCACTGTCCAGTCCCACATTCCACTGCTTCTACCTCAAGACACATTGAAAAGACCCTCAAGAGGTGTCCTCGGGCCAACAGTGTCTGAAGTGACATAAGGGGGTGGTTCTAAAATGGCGTGCAAAATAAATTAATTCTGAAAGGCTCTAAAACAATGGAGTAAAAGCCCTGATTTTTAGGATGTCAGGCATTTCAACTTAGTTCACGTTATGTAAAACTTTGAATTTTTGCAATGCAAAAGTCACCTTTGGATGTTGGATGACGTAAGAGCGACGTTACAGCTGCAGCAGGACAGGCTAAGCTCCGGGAGCCATGACAGTGACTGTGAGCTCTCTGCTAAAAGGACAACTCAACAATAGTGGTACCTCAAGTTTCTCCAGAAAAGGCGGATACTTGAAATATGAAATCGTGCCGACCATTTCATAGCCTGCGTGTGTGTGTGTGTGCCTGTGTGTGCATGCAAGAGACGAGAGCGTACATTTCTTTGCCGCATTTGTCTCGTCTCTAATGTATTTCCTCCCTTTTTGTTTCTTTCCCTTTGCTTCTTAAATATCTCTTAAGGTCTTCCTCAGCAATTCCAGGCCATCTGTCCTCACAAAACTAAATAAGTATTCCGGGACACATGGCTGCCTCCTCCAGTCTGAATGGAGCGAAGAGAAATGACCCAGCAGCAGTGGTGAAGAGGCCTAAAAATATTTAAATGCAAAAAAGTAGATACATAAACCCAAGTTCCACCAACTTTCTGTGTGCTTGACTCCCCCTTTCTTAAGTTTCTTCCTTATTTTACCACTGGAATCTGCCCTTACCGAACGCATTTGTATAATTGCCTGCCAAATTGAAAATTCACTTCAAGGTAGACATTCTCCTATCAGACTTTTTACAAGGTTTAAACTTCCTTTTAAACCATGAATTCATATATTCCCTTGCAGTACAATTGGCAAGGATTGAAAAAGCGTACCGGTGACTGTGAGACGTGCCCCCGAAGTTGCTACTGCGTCGGTAAATACAAGAGGCTTGGTAGCTCTATTGATTTTAGCGATTTAATAAGAACGCACCCAATGAGCACACAGAACTTATTTTCAGTTACATAAACTATAAGACAGTAAGAATACAGTTATTTTTATGCATTCCCAAATTTCACATAGAAATGGACTTATTGCTCTTCTAGTTGACCAATCATGGATTTTTTTTTTTTACATCTTCATATAAAAAGGACTGGTTTTCTACCCAATGAATTCATTTTCTTACTTAAATGTATGGGTTTATTAAAGCATTTATCTAATGAGATATTTTAATTGGATGTAAATTATCATTTTATTTTTTCACAACAGATGCTGTGTGAATTACATGAACTTATATGAATTTCTGAGCTACTCATAAGTATTCAAAGAACTGCTAAAACCTGTTAGCTGGATAGGAGATAAGATATTCCCATTCTCTTTATGGACTGAACCTTGCATATGTAAAAGCCGTTAGGCACTATTCCTCCCTGAAACATAACCAATCATGGATAAGCAAGGTTTTTTTTTTTCATTCTTAAACTTATGTACTATAGACTTCCACTAGGTATAGGGCAAAGGAAGTCTTGAAGAAATTGTTATAAAATGGCTAAGTACTGCTTGCCTCATATTTTATGTTAAAAGGAAAACCTCTGTTCCACATGGCTATTTATGATAAACCATCCACATTTTTCTTAAGCATCCCCATGGTTCCCTATAAATGAAACCAATTTGCAGGAAAAAAAATTCCTTAAAATATCTTCAAACAAGATTTTATAAATGAGTTTTTGCGATTTCTAACAAGAGAAGAAGAAATTAAAAACCGGGTCTTGAATTGCATCGCGCAGAGTAAATTGTCTAGCAAATAAAGCACAAGACAGACATTAGAATAATGATCAACTCACCTGAGACAGAAAACAAGGTTTTCAGTTTTATAAACTTTTTTTAACCACAAAAAGAACTTAGATTATTTTATTCTTTATGGTTTTTCTTTTTAGTTTTTTTTCCAATGACGATTTCATTTGTTAATCCTTATTTTCTCTGATACACTTTTGTAGGTACAGGGCTTCCTCCCTTAGCCTCCCTCCCTTCCTGTCTTTTTCCCCTCTCCCTATTCTCCCCTGTATTTTATAATAATATTGTGTTTCACCAAAAGTCTGTACCCCAAATCTCTGCTCTTTATATGTGTCATGCACTTGGAAAAATATTTATTTTTGTGTATCCGCTATTTAAACCTGATTTTTTTAGGGTAGCTTGCGAGTGTGTGTGAGTGTGTGTGTGTGTGTGTGTGTGTGTGTGCGTGTGAGTGTGTGTGTGTGTGTGTGTGTGTGCGTGTGTAAGTGCGAGTAGGAGATAGGGGTGATGATGTGAGGAAGAAGGAACTGAGTTTAGGCGGTGATGATTTTCACTAAGAGTTCAGCCATGTGTGTCTTAAAAAGTGCTCAGGACTTTCTTTCGCGAATGTGCCCCTCCTGCCCCTTAAAAAATACGCTGGGTGTTCAGTCGGTTCCTTTGTTTTTCGATCTGTTCATTAGAATTTTGCAACACATCTTAAAAGAGGAACAAAGTATGGTGGAAAGTTCTTACTTCAAATTTTAGAAAATGTGAATGCCAAATCAAAACCTCAAGTATAAACATAAATGGAAAAATACCAAAAGATTTCATTTAAGCTTGAGAAGAAAAAGCACAGTTAGAATTACAGATATGTCTGGGATCTGAATGAGAAGGAAGCATAATCAAATTAGCGGAATTCTCCCTACAGTCGATATAAAGTGTCCTTGCCTTGATGGTTTTGTTTTGGTCCACAGGGAGAGAACAAATTGTAGTTCTGACTCAGTTTTGTTTTTTTTTTTTTTTAAATCTTAGATAAGTGGGAAGAGATCAAAGACTGGCTTTATCTCTAATGTATCAAAATGAGTTTTTTTTTTTTTTATAAAAGTGTATGGGCAGAAAGATCAGTGGACAGGCCTGCTGGGTTCGGAAGGTCTGTTTGACCCTCCCCAAGCCTACTAATAACCAAAGTCATTCACTTTCCAGGATATAGGACACTTCTTAGACCCCTTTTCATCCCATTTATGAAATGAGAGTTCGATTCCCTGTGTTACATTCATGATAAATTTAAATGGTTGGAGGATTTAGGATCGTAAGGTTTGTGATTTAATGAATTTCATAGAAAGAATAGATCAGCTACTTGTAGGCAATTGCAAATAAGTCCTAAAACAATGAAGAAACATTTGCATTCTCCAGGACATGATATGGAATCTTATAAACACCAACCCCTAAGCATACCTAAATTGTAAATTCCTGCTTAATTTCTCGCCAGTTTATAAATATTGTTACCTTACACACTGCTCTGGGCCTCTGTCTCCTGTAAGCAGAGGACAATAATAACTTTATCATGGACTGATTATGAACACTAAAAATGATATTGTATGTGAAGTGCCAGTGTGGGTGCTCAGAAAGTGGAAGGTCCCCGACCTCTGCCTACTTTGACCTAGAAACTCTAGAGGCCCACGATCCATTTAATCACCAGGAAAATGATTGCTCAGAAATTTTCTGGAGCAATCAGAAATCCTCTGGGATATTTTTAGTATCAAAACCAGCAGTCTTCTTAATAAGAACTAAACAATGCGGGTAGATTTTCATGTTTGAAAGATGTCTGTGTGTAAATGTGGCAGGGGAGTTTTCTGTTAAAATTCCCTGTTCAGAACCAGAACTACGGTGTGTTCTTGAAAAGTGTTGAAACTGGTTTCGTTAACAGAGTCCCCTCAATTCATTTGTGTAATAGTGTAACACATGGATTTACGAAGAATAAGTTATGATTATTCAATGTGATCAAGTATTATTTAGAATTGTGATAGCATCAGTGGTATCAAGTTGAAAACTATAGGCATGTGCTAATGGCAGGGTTTTATGGTCACTGAATTCTCTGTCAATACTTGATGGTGAAAAATGAATCTATTTTAAGTTAAAGGATTTACTCTGTCTACCACAATAAATGAGTAAGCAATAAATTGCCTAAATAAAATCATACTTAAATTAATGTGAGATTTAATTTCAGAAGAGATTACCTTATATCTAGCTTTAATACATGATAATGCTCTTTTAAATGTTATTGAGACATTTTGATATATTGAGATTTATGATCTAGGTAAAATGATAATTATTAAATGTTGTCTAAAACCATTTTATGGAAACAATGATAGAATAAAAGCCATTTTATAGAGATTATACCATATCGCAATGCTTCAAAAAATTTATAAAATTTATTTTCTGCCACTTGACAAAATGAAGTTACTTCTGATTTGTCAAGTAAAGAAAAAATTTTTGCCTCTGTTTTTCTGGATGTCTTCATACTTTTTGATAAATAAGTCTGTGTTATGAAACTTTACTATGGTGACTCCTAGAGAAAGGCTAAACTATTCCAATTGCGTTATTTTTCATGATTTTAAAATGTACAGATGTCAATTTCTAACTAAAGTGACTTTCTGCTTTAATGTTAAGATAGCATTTACCATGTGAGCAGACACATCACTGAAATTGTTCTAGCCTCATCTCATGAGGAAATAAAACAGAAGTGCTTCCAAGGTAACATAATTTCCCTTTTACCTACATAAGAATGGTCTGGATGCTCTTTGTAGCCTAGAAATATGTAAGTAACCTGATAGCATTCCCAAATATTCTATGGGATGACATCTAACTTTTCCCCCCATTTATGGCAAAGACAGTTTGAAATCCCGTGAAAGCAGAAGCACAAATACGTTGCCAAAATCCTTTCTCTTGTCAGGCAGAGGTAAAATGACCACCCAGAAACAAAGAAGTCAAATGGAGGGACAAAGGAAATGGCAAAGGAAAATAAAAGAGGTTTGGCTGGTGGCGAGTAGTATGTCCTAAATTTTTACTTAGTTTGTAAGACAATTTACACTGAATTTTTTTTTCCTGGAAAGCTCACTAGGAATACTCATATCAGGATTGGCTGGGGAGTGAGTTTCTGTTTCAAGAGCACAGTTGGACCATAAATCCATAATCCTTCAGTCTACCTCTCAGCTGAACAGAAAGAAGCAGCCTCTATGTTTCAGGGAAAGATGTTTGAAGCATTATCTTCATCAGATTCTAAGATAAAGGCCTCTTTGATTGGCTACAAATCGCCCTTCGGTGTAACCAGAATAGAAGAGGTGATGCAAGATGCCATTTCTAAAATTGCGATAGATGAGTTCAACGAAGGTGCAGTCATGGTTCGCATTACGTGTTAGTCACAAGACAACTGAAGATTCGGTTCCACGTCTTGTCCCTGCAGGATAATAAAGTCTGCCTGTCATGTGGATCGAATGGAACACCACAATGGATTTTCTTTCAGAAGTTTCATCTTGAAAGAGACACCTTGAACTTCTCATTTTAGTTGACCAAAGCAACATGTGACAACATGAAATGTCATGAGAACAGGGAATGCACTTTGTCCATGTGGCTAGTGGTTCCCAACATGTTCTACTGGCCCATCGGGAGAGATGGACCAATGAGACACGAGGTTGAATGAAAGATTCTGTTCTCATGGTTGTTTAAACCTCCGTTCACCTTCGTGATTCCTTGCATTCTCACGTTCACTAGTGTGGTTAAAACCAACGAAGAGCTTAACTTTCATAATTTCATGTGGACCACAAATGGTACTCTACTGTCAGAGACCCAGTTCCCAAAATCAAGCCGCTAGAAAATGGTGAGGCTTCTATAAAGACAACAGTGAACACAGATACCCTAGTGTGATTGCAGCCACAGATGCCATCCAGTCAGTATACTCTGTATTCGCTGTCTCTTTGCTGACAAATGAAGGGCCTCGACTTTATCTGAGAAATGTCTTTGCATTGACATCACCATCCTAACTCCAACTGCTATTACTGTGCTGTTGCCAAGGCAGCCAAAAATATAGACCCGGGTTCAAAGTTGTCATGGGGTGTGAGAGAGGGTAGGCCCATCACTTCTCATGACTACAGCTGCTCGAATGTGACAAATACCATTATCAGGGGTCTTTTTACCTCAAGACACAAGGTGCTGTGTGAACAAATGCTTGGTTTTAACTGTCAGATTTCCTGAATGTGTCACATTTTTTTTTCTTTATAACTTTGGGCTATTGTAACAGCTGTTTGTAAACACTTCTGTCAAGCCCACATTAGCTCCAAAATGGGTAAGAATATTTTAACAAAGAAGTTTGCCCCCTGAATCAGGATAAGGAATGCAGCGTGTATGCTGAACTCAAGGACTAGATTTAAATAGCAACCAGGATCAACTTGGCAGTTGAAGAAGTCAATGGGCGTTTTCAGTTTCTGACTCCATCTGGGTCAGTTTTCTATCATCAGCTAGCTTAAGATGATCCAAGTGTGTTCAGGTCTTAAATGAAACAAAGGCAAGGACAAGTATTTGCAACAAAATTTCAGCTGGACAATGTTTCCACTGAGAATCTAATGCAGGATCCTCCTTCACAGATAAAGTTACCAGTGCTTGTTTAATAGCAGTCTTTTTCTTTAGAAACAGGGACATGCACCAGCTTTAGAATTTGTCATGCTCAGATCTCTTTCATTCTGAAAATATCCCATGCTATTTTATGTAGTGGTAATGAGTTAGATATTTCTAGTGCTTGCCTGGGTAAGTCATGAGAGCTGTTATAATAAATAAATAGTAAGAGTACATTGCTCTGATAATAGCAATGTTCATTGAAGGATAAGACCGTGCCTTGCAAAGGATGAGATAGAATCCTTAGAAAGGTTTATATTAGCAGAGATGTAACACAGTGATTTTTAAATGGAACAGGGAGGCAGTGCAGAGAAGGAGTCTCCAATATTGTATTTCTGGTATCAGTTGTAATTTTGGGCATTCAAGCTCTCAACCTGAACTAAGAACAGTTCTGGTTAGAACATGCACTTGGACCACATTGAGTATTATTTCCTTGGAATTTTGACATTTTGTAGATGATACATGGTTCTGCCAAAAGATCTGTTAGGCAGTTATCTTTGGAAGTAACCAAATGATACCCATGTAGTGGAAATTTTATTTGGGATTGAAACTATTATTCTTCATTAAGATGCTAACCCATTTGTTAATTCTTCAAAGAATGCATACATTGAAGCCACAATGCCTCACAATTAAATTGATTCCAAATCAAGTTTGTGTGTAGTAAGCAATCTATATTATACATATTGATCATAACAATAGAGATAAAATAACATGCATCAAGAAATCAGCATTTTTTTTCAGAAAAAAATTTGAAAGCATTGCTTCAGAATTAAAGCCAGTTAGAGATAAATGCATAACTGCAAAATAAAGTAATTTAGGCGCATGCTGGGACCAAGTCAGAGCAAAACTTCACTGCAGGTGATATATACTCAACAGAATGCTAGATGTGTGTTTTTACTTTAATGTACAAGTGTGTTTTAAGGTTTCTTGTGCTATTTAGACAAATGACGGTTTCTCGCTCTCTCTCTTTCTCTCTCTCTCTCTCTCTCGTGTGTGTGTGTGTGTGTGTGTGTGTGTGTGTGTGTGTGTGTGAATGGTTTCTCAAGCAGGATCTTGAAATGAAACTGGCAGGACTGTGTTCCACTTCTTCATAGTGTGAGGTTTGTGAGGTTTCTCACATTGTTCACATGCTTTCTTGAAATAAAGATGGCTCTTTCATTTGGGCATGCATCCTGAATTTCCTTGACAAACAAAATTAAAATTGGAGGTTAGAAATAGTGCCTGAGATCTTTTATGTCTATTCTGTTGTGGAAAAAAAAAATGTTATTTTACAAGTGTAGAGCATTATAAAATAATGAAAGGATGCATTTGGGGTGCTGTTTGCTTTCTGAAATTCTGAATGAACCTTGTTTGTATTCTAGTATGTATTGTGGTGTCTATTCTAGCACATTCTACTGTGTCTCCTGGTGCAGGGATGTTGCAGTATGCATTCTATTGAGTATTCTGGTGTCTATTCCAACAGGTAAACTAATGACTTCTGCCATTATAGTATGCATTCTAGATCCAAGCCAGTGTCTCTTTCGCATGTATTCTAGTCTATATTCCGGTTTCTATTCCATTTATCCTGGTGCATACTCCATTGTGTATCCTAGCAATATTCTGGTGTATATGTTACTATATATTCTAGGTGTACTGTAGAGTATAGTGTATATTCTTGTGCCTCATCTAGAATATATTGTAGCATTTATTCTAGTGTTTATTCTTGAGAGTATACAAGAGTATACACTGAATTATATACTAGATTATACATGCAATATAACAGACACTAAAATATATACATTGAATTCATTTTGGAGTCTATGATAGCCTATTATACTGTCTGTTTTAGTATGTCACCTAGAATTCATTCTAGCATCTATTTTAATGTATATTCTATGTATATTCTATAGCATGTACTCTGGTCTGTGTGCCAGCTTCTATTCTAGTGTCTATTCTAGAATATTTCTAGTATATATTGCAATGTCTACTCTACTATATATTCTTGTGTGTTTTTCTAGAATTTATTCACTTTCAGTTTTTATACAAGAACCCACAATTTCATCCATGAGAATGTAACATTCTTAAAAATAACCGAAGATTTTGCACTTTCTCATCTATCACTGCATTTCTATACTGAAGTTCTGAGTTATATGGACTGTAATTTAACAAGATTGTCAGTACCTTAAAACAGACTGTCTAGCATAAAAACAGATACTTACTCTATCAATGGACTTTGTGCGTAAACAAAATAATGTTATCAATGGTTATGAACATCATGTTCCCAAAAAACAGTAAAAGCCAATTCTCAAATTTGATTTAATGTTGAGGAGCTCTGTTCCCCACCCCCATGGTTTTCCATTACTCTAGCCTACTCATTCGGAAGTGTCAGATTTCTAGATCATCTGATTTTACATTGGCTAATAGGAAAGAGTCATATTCCCAGAGCAATGGCTTGATTTGTTAATCCTCGGCCTTGCAAGAGCCAACATCCCATATAGGTGCCAGCTCGTATCCCAGCTGCTCCATTTCCCAGCTGCTCCATTTCCCATCCACCTCCCTGCTTGTGGCCTGAGAAAGCAGCATAGAAGGACTGAAAGTCTTGGGACCTTGTACCCAAATATGAGATCCTGAAGAAGCTCCTGATGCCTGGCTTCAGATCAGCTCAGCTCTGGCTGTTGCAGCCATTTGGGGAGTGACACAACAGGTGGAATATCTTTTTTGTCTGTCTCCCCTTCTCTCTATGAATGTGCTTTATCCAATAAAAATAAATAAATCTTTAAAAATAGGAAACAGTCTGAGAAGATAGATTCCATTAATTCATGAGAGAGTGGATGGTTATTGACCCCCTTAAACTCCTACAAGTTGACAGCTGCTGGAAGAATTGTTACACAAATAAATGCTAAATTTGTAGATCCTTAGGACAACATAGTAACCTGAAGAAAAAGGATTTAGACAATGTGTAAAGGATACATTTTCATTAATGGATGAGCAGATTCTACTGATCTAGCCCTCTGCCTCTTGGTCATTTTCTATAATGCTCATGGCTTTAGCTTTTTTTTTTAAATTATTATTCTTAATTTTTTCCACTATAAAATCGCTAAAAAGTCCTGTCAGTCTTCATTGTGGTTCCCATTTCAGCAGGTGTGAGGCACTGGAGTGTGGGAACAGCGTGGCAGGACAGAAGCTTTTGTGTACGTTGAATTTGAGTACCTCAGAAACCCTATGTATTTGCATTCAAGTGGGGACTTTCTGGGGATGGCGTTTTACCTGAAGCTGATGGGTTCAGGCTCTGTGGAAGAAAATGTTGAGAAAATGTCAAAGTTTCTCAAGTCACACCAATAGTTTGGCCTTTACCTTTTTGGCTGTTACAGCCGTTTTGCTAATTTCTAGGTAAAACACATGAGGCTTATAACTGATGCGTCTGGCTTTCTGTCCATGATCTTAGTATTCTCTACCTCTGTGATTCTGGAAAATCACTTCATCTTTTTTTGTGTCAGTTCTCTGATGAACTAGGCTGCCAGGGCAGATGCAAAGGACTGGGTAATGTGAATATGCTAAGGTGAAGGGTATTGGCAGTGATCCAATGCTATGAGATGGAAAATACAGTCTTAAAATATTTTGTTTAGTTCTATACTAGAACCAATTCATTGCAGAAATCAAGTAAAGGATGTAGGGAACTCAAAATGTCATCTACCTTCATAAACCGAAATGGAGCAAGAAGTTTCAGATTTCATAAAGTGTTTGTAGGGAAAGCTTTATACAGATTTTGTCCTCTGCTTCTTTGAATATCAAGGAATCCAGTAAGCATTCTGGACACTTAAAACCTTCAATAACTTTTTTTCATGATCTGTGTCTTTGTTCTTGGTATGTGGAGGTTCCATTGTTATTCTAGGTTAGGATTCAAAGGCATCTGAATATGTATCAAAAAAAAAAAAACAAAAACTAAACTGGGCTAAAAAATAAAACTTAAGTTTTAGTTTTATATTATATGCAGTATTTTAGAGTACATGATTTTGTTGGAATACAGTAAATGAATTTGGGAACTTTCAGATGTAATTGAGAAATTATTTCAGGGATTCAGATATGGTGATAAAAAGAATGAAAAGCATATAAAAGTAGCCCTCTTTAGTATATGCCATTTTTCAAGTATACCAATTGTCCCTAAAGAACCAGAAAATGCAGGCATAGAAATAAAATCTACTTAGACTACTGTTCCTTACCCAGAAAGATGGTGTGGAAATAAGCCTAAAATGTATGTCTAATTGTCATGAATTGCAGGTGCACATACTTGGCTTTATAGTGTGTGTGTGTCATATTACATACCTAACCAGTGGCCCTGGTTGTTGAAAATTTAAATTACTGATAATGATCCTGGGGAGATTTGAAATGAACATTAATAATGCATATTCATCATACATCTATGTTATGTATTTACATATATGCACGTTTATATATACAAGTGCCTACTGATACGTATAGGTGTACTTAAATGCATATGAATATGGAGTTAATACTATCAAGTCTCTTACTTATATTGTCTATGACAAAGTTTATCCTTTGATTTCTGTCGCTGTTATGTTCTTAAATGGTTCCGTTTTGGAAGGGCTCTCGTAACTTGTTTCCAGGCTCTTATTGTGCACCGACCTCTTGGACACTGAAGCGCCATTGGCTACCTATCCCGGGTGTTTGTGTCCTGAGAAGATCTGAGGCTAGAATAAGCGTGCCATCCACAGATTCTGCAGAGAGCAAATTGGCAAGCAAGGTATTACATCACTTGCTGTAAAGTATGTGCAGCGCCTCAAAACTGCCCAATGACCTCCAAAGCGAAAATAGGGTGGAAAGGTAGTCAGGAATTTGAGTGTCATTTTTGCCTCCTGCTTCTTCCTTATCTCCTCTTGCAAACCACACAGGTCTCCGTTGTCAGCTTCTCTTCTTCACTAGCTTCCTTCAGCTCCCCTCTCCCTTCACCAAGGCTTGGCCTCTCCATGGAATCCCTAAAACCGCTTCCCAATGGTGTCACATAATCTCGTTTCCCTGACATTATTTTTTCCAATGGCAGCCAAAACCCTTCCCCACTTTTCAAATAACATCAAGTCTCTAGCCTGTGTCCCATTATACAACTGCCTTAGCCTTAAGGACAAAAGATTCAGTTTGTTCATATTACACCTTGCCTTTCAGATGGTTGGTTTTCCTTAACTTGTCAATATTCTTCAGCGTATTAGGATACCCATCCAAGGGCTGGGCTGATTTAAAGGGTAGAGAGAGCTGGCACATACTCTGCCTGCCTTTCTGCGGTATTGTCTTCCCAGGAGCCCTCGCGTGGATGAGAAAGCTTACTGAAAATGGGCGTAGAAGTCAGGGAAATGTTTTCTCAACCCGTGTCTTTGAAATACCCATGGGAAAAGCAGGTTACTGAGAAGGAACCTCCTACAGGCCGTATTCTCACACCAAAGGGAAGTGCTGCTGCTCTGTTTATGTTTCTTCCGTGTGTGTGGCCATATGGAGCTATGATAAAGTATGTTCCACTTGTCAGACTCACAAGAATTGTTCTTTATTATTATTATCTTGAAGATAGTTCTTGAACTGTAGCCCCAGTGCTTTTAGATCACACACCTGTACAAGGAAAAAAATCTGTTGTTCCAGCTTGCAGCCTAAGCAACAACCCAGCAATTCTCACTTTACTGTTGCAGCCCTCTGTATGTGTTGGTTCGCTTCAGAGGTCTCCAGTGACATTTGTTAAATTTCTACCCCTACTCTTTCCCCTATCAATCACAGTTCTTTTTTTTAAAAAAAAGACTTATTTATTCAATAAAAATCAGATATACAGAGAGGAGAGACAGAGAGGAAGATCTTCCGTCCATTGATTCACTCCCAAAGTGGACCTGAGCTGCGCTGATCTGAAGCCAGGAGCCAGGAGCTTCTTCCGAGTCTCCCACACAAGAGCAGGATTCTAAGCCTAGGGCTGTCCTAGACTGCTTTCCCAGGCCACAGGCAGGAAGATGGATGGGAAGCGAGGCTGCCAGGGTTAGAGCAGGGATCCTGGCAAGTGAAATGAGAGGACTTTAACTGTTAGGCTACTGCTGCAGACCCCACAATTTTTTTTAAGATTTTATTTTTAAATTTTATATTAAAAACAGTCACAAAGGGAGAGAGAGACAGAAAGAGGGAGAGAGGGAGAGAGAGATCTGCCACTGCTGAATCATTGCCTAAATTGTCATAACATCCAAGGCTGTACCAGACTGAAACCAAGAGTAGTAGCTGCTTTCAGGTCTCCCAAGCGGGTAAAAGGACCCAAGCATTTGGACTATCCTCTGCTGCTTTCTCAGGCACATTAGCAGGGGGCTGGATAGAAAGAGGAGCAGCCAGATCTTGAACCGGCCCTTATGTTTGGGTGCCAGCATTGTAAGTAACAGCTTAATTCAGTGGGCCGAAGTGCCAGACGTTGAATCACACTTCATTTATTTTGCTGTAGTTTAGGCTTTTGTTTTTTATTATAATTTGATACATTGATGACATATATTTTTGTTTTCTGTAGTGCCATAGTGTCATTCATGTTAATTTACCATTCTTGTTAATTAAAAATGACTTTGAAGCAAAGAAAACTGACAAATTTAAGCTTTTCCAATCAACTTGAAATAGAAGCTTAGTTTGCATGAGAATTTTAAAAAACTTTTAAGTAAATTAACTACTGGATCATTCAATTGTAGTATTTAGAAAACAGCATTTTTATGACACTTAGGAGCTTCAAAAGTATTTCTATGGGACAAAACCTTCATCCGCTCTTATTTAACACCACTTAGGAGCAAACTTATGAAAGTTACTTCACTATGTCAAAATTAACAATATCAAATGTCTTTTAAAGGATTTTATTTTTTGACTAAGTAAACATTAACTTATGGAGTTTTGACTAGTGAATTAGAAATTATCAGTAGACGTGGAAATCTGTCAAAGTGACAAGCAATGAATATGCCGTTTGGATACTAAAAATGCAAAGGTAATATTTAAACAATTTGAATGAAATCCATGTTTATGGTGCCAATCCCCACCCAAACTTCTTAAAAACTCTTTCCATGAATGTATCATTTTCAAGCATCACGTCTTTTTCCCTCAAGTCAATTGAAGAAACAGTATTTAATGAGGTTTAACCAAATTATATACCTTTCTGAACTCTGTAACAACTGGCAGATTTCTGATAAATGACTCCATAAAGATTTGAAAGCCATCATACTATTCCCATAGGAACTTGTTATTAGAAGGATTTCATGATGATAAAAAAGGCAAAACGCAAATGACACAATGCATGTGGTCTGTCTTCAAAATAACCGGATGTTCTTGATGGATGCCAAGCATTTAGTCCTTGCTGAAATGTGACTTTAGTCTGCAGCTTCTGCTGGTGTTGCCCACAGAAATTCCATTAAACCTGTCTGAGGAGATGACCCGGGGGACTAGCAAAAAATGGTTCTGTGGTAGGAAATGACTTACAACTGAAGGTTAAGTAAAATTGCACTGATGTTCCTTTAAACTGATTGCTTCAGACAGTAGCTCCCTTGAAATGTCTTCAGATCAGTTCGCTGGCTACTTTCTCTGTCTCTGTCTCTGTCTCTCTCTCATGTTCAGTATCACTTAGTTTCTTCAATACTCAAGTTTTCATGCCAGGAAACTTCTGTCTTCTAAATCTCTTGGCCTGTCTGTCCAGGCACAGTCTCCTCTCACAGATTTGTGCAGAAAACCATTAGTCTTCTTGATCACCACTCACTTGGCCAATGTGCTTGTTTTTCTGGGGATTCATTGGGGCAGAGGACTAAATTCTCACAAATAATTTGGTAGGGATCCCGGTCTCAGAAGGGTATCATAAATTTGGTTGATGTTTCATCCACAGAACTTTAATTTGTAAAGTCTGCATGATTGGTAACAAAGACTTGTGACATTTTCTGTTACTTAAGACTAAAAGCAAATCCTGAGGGTAACTGTTGTTTTGTCTATACATCCATGGATCTTGTAAATCATATAACCCATCATAGTGTTTCTATGTCTTATTGTGAAAAGAAAAAATATTTTTATCTCTAAGCAATTGAACATGTGGCACATAAAAGCAACTACTTCAACATTTTCTATCTGTATAAAAATCTATTTTAAACTAAATATGCATCTAATATACATTTACATTGAGTTTTAATTAAAGTACATTTTGAAAATTCAGCCATAAACATCTTGATGTTCAACTTTCTTCTCCATGAGTACTAATTATATAAGTTCTCACTTACGTTACTCATCTCCTAAAAGCAAAACTTGTTCCTTAATTGAATGTTATATTTTGGAAAATCATTTCATTAGTTAAGAAGGCATTTGGGTAATTAGTATGGACACTGCTAATATATTTAGGAGTGTGTTTACATTCGAGTTTTAATATTAGACAGTAGTTGATTTTAGTTAAAAATATGTAAAATAAATTTGATGCCATCCGCAGCTTCATTAGCTCTGTTACAAAGGAAATTGACAAGTAGCTGATGTGCAAACCAAACAAAATTTATTGGGGTTTTTTGCTTCAATGCAAGGAAGATTGTACAGCAGGAAGTGGCTCCCCCGGTTGGTTCAGTGAGGAGAGCTGGACGGGAAATTCCTTCATGTGGGAACTAGAATGGTGGCTCCTAAGGAAATCAATTCTCCTTTTCAGAAAGGTCAGGTGTTTTTGTTGTCATCGTTGTTGTTGTTGTTGTATTTTTAATGCTTTAAAGAGTTGCTTATTTATTTGAAAGGCAGAGTGACTGAGAAGGAGACAGCAAGAGAAATAGGAAGGAAGGAAGGAAGGAAGGAAGGAAGGAAGGAAGGAAGGAAGGAAGGAAGGAAGGAAGGAAGGAAGGAAGGAAGGAAGGAAGAAAGAAGGAAAACAGCTTTCATCTGCTCATTTACTCCGCAAACAGCTGCAACAGCCAAGGCTGGGTCAAGAAAAGCCCGGAACCAGGGACTCTATCGGGTGTCCCATGTTGGTGGTAGTGATGCAAGTGCTTGGGCTATTTTCCATTGCTTTCTCAGGTACGTTAACAGGAAGTTGCATTGGTCCAGAATAGCCAGGACTAGAATTGCAACTCAGATATGGCACTGTGACATCACAAGTAGTTTAACTTGCTATGCAACAATGCATGGCCTCAGCATGATTTTTTTTTTCCTTAAGTAACTTCGGAATTAGTTTTGATTTCAATAATACTGCAAGGGAGCTTTTCTAGCCCCTCATCTAGTTTTATAAATGCCAACAGGTTACTTTGCACTGAGAGTGGGATCAACCATGGGAAACTAGGAGGAGTCAAGGAAAAAATCCTCCCACGGCCTCACAGGGAGAATACCCTGTGGATACATGGATTTCAGACTTTGATCTCCAGAGCTGGCACAGAATAAACTCTTGTTCTAAATCGCCCAGCTTGTGGTCACTTGTTCAAGCAGCCCTAGAAAATAAGGAAATAGGGTTTATTCTGATGCTCAACAAATTTCAGGTGTATCTTTTAGGGTTCTCTTTCAGACTGTCTCTTGTACCACTTTGATATGCTTTAAATGTTACTTCAAATGTAAGATTTTTGTATTCCCTTTTCTTTTCCTTATTCAGCAAGGCTGTCTGCTGATATCTTTATTGAATGTGTATGTGTGTGTGTGTGTATGTGATTTTGGGTATGTTTGTCATTAGATTTTACGTTTTATTTTTATGGGTAGCCAAAGACTTAACTTTTGTATCTTCCTTAAATTTTCCTATTTTCTCCAATTAATCAAGAGCACTGTTGCCCAACCCACCAAACTCTTTTACGGGATTAGGGATTGAAGGGGACAGAGAGGAAAAACTGTAAGTGCTGGCCTATCAGTGCCTTTTGTTTACATCTGTCACTTGATCAATTTAAATTTACTTCTATCTTTCTGCTGTTTAAATCTTTCATCATATTTATTCACTTACTTTTTCAATACTTAGTTACAAATAGCATCTTATCATGCTCTTAGAAGTACCACAAATAAATATGGACAAGTAGCATATCACTTGGAGGTATATAGATTTCAAAATTAGAATATAACCAGAAAAAAGACAATAAAGAAGCAGCATTATTACTGGGAAAACATGTTAGCAAGATCTTCCTTCCCATGAAGCCATTATATATTCATGATTTCCAATCATCAATTTATTATGAAATTTTATTACCAAAATTATCCCATGGCAAAAATGAATAGGTAAACTACTTGACATTCAATTAAGAAAACAATAGATTTAATTCAGTTCGTAGGAAATTAGCGAAGAGCACAACCTGAGATTAATCCACAAAATACATAATTACATAAATTGGCTAAAACTCCCTCCGTCCTGAGATTTATCTCAATAACTGGAAAAGTAAACACTTCTCCAAAATGTGACCTTCCCAAGAAATTAACTAAGTGGTGTCTTAGCCATTTTCTTCAAAAGCTCATATACATGTCCTTAATATTTTACATCTTCTGAAAAGATCAGCGTGGTAATGGTAAAGGAGCTTTAAGAAGAGAAGCAAAATGTAATGATGAACTAATTGCAAATTATGGAAGAAGAAGGGTTTCATGGCAACTCTTTCATTCAACATTTATCTGTGATATTTTCTCTCCATTGGGCTAGTGGCACAGCTTCATCTCAGGAGTACCTATAGCCACTCTCTGTGTCTCCCTCTCTCTCTAACTCTACTTTTTAAATAAATTAATAAATCATCAATAAAATGATAGGCTCAGGAGTAGTTTGAAATTTCAGATATAGAATAATATCCTTACCTTATAATTATGTTAATAATATTATTAATAATAAGATAAAATCTACAAATATTTTATGGGTCATCATGTACATTTTTATAAAGTATGCCATTGATTCAGCTTAGAAGCACAAGGAATTTTTTCCTAGATATTTTGTAGAAAAACATATTGTTCAAATATTGATATACTCACCATTTAACCCACTATGCTGAATTACATTCAGGAAAGGATGACAAATGGCATTTTAGTACATTTTAATGTCAGATAAATAAAGAAGCATGGAGCAAAACAACTTTTGGATAATAATACCTAATATATGGTATATAAATGTCTGAAGTATGTATTGTGATCCAGGGGTCCAAGTGCAGAAATATTCGATGCATACTAATAATTTAAAAATAACTCAGTGCATCTTGCTTACAACACCTTTTCTGATGGCTGGTCACCTGATGTCATATTGAGCTCGGGCTCAGATGAAACAGTCTTCAAATTTTTCTAAACTAAGGCTGATTGGAATTAGTCTCTTAGTAAGATGATGAATTCCAAATGGCTTATCGAGAAGAACCACAAAGTGTAAGTGTTGGTGACCCATGATGCACCTGCTAGTTTGTGATCATTTACTGTCATGCCTTCCAATCGTATGGTTCATCCCCACTCCCTCCATACCTCTGGACAAGTAGACACTTCTCTGATCCATTGCCAGGATCTGTCGTTTGATTTGCTTTTGCTGGTGGTTGGTATATACAGTGTCAGAGAAGAATACGTTTATTTGCAGAGTTTGAATGGGCATCTTGTTTTTTTCCTCTGCCATAAAAATAGCATATCAAAGACAGAAACTGCTCCTGCAGTCTGGATTCTGGGATAAAAGCAGTGAGGTAGGCAGAGCTAACCATAGGTCTATAAGCAAGAAGTAAAGGTCTACTCTTACATGACTGGGATCTTAGGTTTTCTGGTTAGGGCAATGCAATTTTACCAACATGAGTACACAAGGTAATTTTACACTTACAGTTGATCTTTAATCATCCATACTCTATCAAACGTTCTTTGAAATTAATTGAAGTGTAATAAAGGTAGTTGCTTCTAGACTTAACTGGATAATACCTCTAGATTTACAGCTGCAAATTTATCAATTGCAGTCCGTTGGCATTAGTCAGTTCATCTACTCAACCATGCAAGAACGTTCACCGTCTTTAAGTTATCCTCCCTAGGAGACATGTGAGGCTTCAGGCCTGGAACTCTTGGAATGGAATGGCCTTTCTGAATTTTCTGTATTTACCCACATTACTGTGAGGTTAAGAGCACAACTGACATTTAAATATGTGAGAACTTTGCTTCTATCAGATAAAAACCCAGAATTCTATATGGTTCTGTGTTTCCCTTTATTAAAAGTTCAGGGAAGCCACTTGGACTGTAGATAAGAACATCTTCCTAAATTGTAGGTAAAGACAGAATTAAAAGACATCATAGATCAAACTAAGAAGTTCTGTTACTCAAACAAAAGAGTCTTTGAGGAGGGTAGTGACAGCAGTATGTTTAAGTCAATAACTGAAGCAGTGAAATGGGGCAGGAAAATTACATAGAAATTTCTTGAAATATTAAAACTGAGCATGGGAAGATCGGCAAGCCATGTAGGAATAGAATAAAGACAATAAGGAAACAGAAAGACAAACACTGTTTAGGGAAATGTGTGAAGTCATCTCAACAAAGGAAATATCTGTTGGTATCAAACATCTGATGGTAGGAGCAGTTTGGTTTTAGTTAAATATGTTACACACTTAACAATGAAATAAGTGGCAGGGATTGAAGAGATCCTGGTGCTTACACATGAACCCATCAGTGAGGTAACTCAGCCAGTGAGTGTTAGTAGCATTTAGAAAAGGCTGTTCTTTCTCTTCAGAGTTCTACGGATAAAGGAAAGACTGGGAAAGATGTCTTTTCAGTGAGTTAAAGCTAGTGGATTCAATAGTTGTGATGAGGACATTAAGCCTTCCTCTGAGCTTCTGAGGAGGATGAGAAAATAGAACACAGAGGTTTTGAGACTAATCATCTCTCAGCAAAGGTTAGCAGTCTGAATTTCTGCTGAAGGGAGAAGATGACTCATTAATTATGCAGAGTGACTTGGAGCAGTTTTCACACGTTTCTGTATCCTAACCCAGTGTTCCCCTAAATAGGTGATGAATACAAAATGCAGACATATTCTTTTTCTTAGAATATGAGGAGTGAGATCAACATATATGTTATTATATATGTAATATATAATTGTATATATTAATATTCTTATGCTGAGGGTGGTTTTTGCATCACTATATTTGTTGAAACACATTTTTTTTTCTCAAAATTACAATGAAAATCTGAAGTTTAACTTGGCCACAAATGAGAGAACTATAGTTTAAACAAAGTAAGGTTGATACTCAGAATTGCATTCCGGGCACTCTTTTCAATTAGCTATTTGCTGATAATTCTGATGCATGCCCTGAAGAAGGGGAGGGAAATTTACCACAGAAAGAGCTGCCTGGATGAAGTGAGATTCCTGCTGTTCTCTGAGATCTCATGAAGTAGCTGCCTGCCTTGGGAGAAGACAAAGGCATTTTCCTGTC